>NC_137460.1:22856187-24125251 GCF_964235325.1 Thermobia domestica | reverse complement strand
GTACAAGATTGGGAAAATACATTAAAAAATAATCTTCGTTAGTCCGGCTCTTTTCTTTTTTTCTTTTTTGTCCAATAAAATAGTTCAAAATTTGGTTTTTATATGATAACTATATTTTCTGTTTGACTATATTTTATGTTCAAAAGTACACATACAATGATGATCGCATAGTTCAGTTGATACTAAGTGATAGTTGTCTTTCGCTCCTATCTGATGTATGTGGATTAATATTATTTTATGGAAATTCTTATTTTAATGAAAGAACCGTGAGTTTCAATTCATTGTTTTTACAGATGCAGCTTTGAAGTACGGTATATTGATTCTTCCTTCCGTCGACAGAGCGGTTAGATGCTTCTGAAGTTGCAAGGTAAGCTTTAAAAACTAAATACTCCTTGTTTTAGAAACTTTTGAGTTAGTAATAGAAACGGTGAATTACGCGTTAAATATTTATTAGGCATTAAAATAATTTTTATAAGGAATTTTGCATATATTGAGATATCGTTATTTGATCATTCCTCTGGTTCGGAGAATACAAGCAGTAGATTCCGTTTCATATAGTTTTAGTGCGACTCTGCCTCGCTTTCTTCAGGCGTAGAAATCTGGGTTTTTCCACTACGAAGACTTGTTTTGTTTGTGGATTTTATCCCCATAAACGAACTCCGAACCTTCAGCATTGAAGGCTTGGAATAAATGACAAAGTGCGGAATGGTGCTTTCTCTGTTCCCGCTGATGCTTTGCTCTCTTAAAGCGTGCGTGCCACTCTATAAACCTCGTCCCATTCATAGGTTAGTTTCCATACGCGTACTGTATCATTTGAGAAGTCTTCGCTTGAGATCTACTTACTTTCACGCAGCATTTGGTGTTTACTTACTTCTTCAGTTTCACGCCCTTGCCAAAATTAAAATCGTAGATGTGAAGTTGGATATGGTCAGAAGCACTGTTACTGGTACAACTGCCAATCTTCATTAGTTGATGCTACTCAGTATATATAGGGTTGTGACGTTGCCTGTTCCCGAGTGCAGTCCATAGCTTTACGTACTACCATCTTCCAAAACTGTGCTCAAATCTTGAGATGGAGATGTGTGTGTGTATATATAATCATAAAAGAAAAATTAAAAAAATAAAAAAGAAAATAAAAAAAATAAATGCTCGTGCCTAAAGCTATAATAATTTAACAACGTACAGGGAGAAAAAATACATTTTAAAAAGGCAAACAGGGAAATAGAAGTAAGTACATTCTTTAAAACGAAGTTAGTGAAGTATGTCCTTGGTTAAAAGATTAGAATCGGCCAACATTCTTCAAATAGAGTACATGCACTGTCTTTTCTCATAATAAGTAACCTACCATTCGTTTCGTTAATATATATATATAATATATTTAAAAGTAATCGTCCTAGAAGTAAACTAAACGATTCATTATATAATACGGTAACTAATAGTTGTGAAATAACTGATCTTAATATGATAAGTGGCCTTGAAGTTCATTCCATTACTCTTGAAATTGTGTTTAACCATCCAGACTACATGAACACCAGTGGTGCTCTCTGAGTGTTAGGATGTGTAAATGTTTAGGAAGAGTGCAGGGTAGCATAGCGATGAATGCATCGGTGCGATGAGCCGGAGACTTGGGTTCGAATCTCGATCCGATCGACTCTTCGTATATCAAGCTGAGATCTGTTTAATAGGTAATCCAATAATTTCAAAAAGACGTCAGTTGTTGTAATTGATATGTATAATTATATATTTCCATTTAAGATTTCTTGCACGTGTACGGTTCAGATTGAACAATTTATCTTAAAATCAAGAAACTAAAGAAATCGAAGTAGTGATTCGGATCCTACTTATGTAGTAGGTTTCGTCTAGCTTTAACACTGGGAAGGAATATTAAGCTTCAATAATTAATTTTTGGTTTTAAAGAGCATTCAGTATGAAATATAAATTCTATGAGATTACCGTATAACTGATGAATTACAACTTAGAAATACAGTTCATTATTTGTCATGTTGTCTCAGCAGTTAAACGCTTACCTGTTGAACATCAGGGTGTGTTGTTCGTCTTCCATGGTTGAATATGTACTGAACTACGGTACCTGTTAGAATGGTAGTATTAGGTAGAAAAGCAATGCTGTCTACTGCAAATCTTTTCATGTGGTGCTAAGAAGCATGAGAGTTCACTAGCAAAGAGGTCACTTGTACTGTGAGAGGTTTCTGGTTCATCTCCAGGGTATTAATTTGTGGTAAAAATGTGTGTGCATGTTTACTTAAAATAACTTTTCTGTGCTCTTACGTACGTAGTTTAAAACTTAGAATCTTACCTTGTATCTCCGTTGTGTCTATGGGTTTTCCTGTTTCCTCCCACTTCTTCATTCCACCATCCTTTCATAATTATTCGCTTTAATTAATCACGGGTTTTCATTTAGGCTAAAGAACGTAGTCTTGAGACTTTAAATTAAATTATACGTTTTTCGATGTAATGCTGATTCTTATGATTATATTATGTTTTTGAAGTAAGTACTGAGACTTATAAGCATCAGCGTATAGATTAAGATTTCGACGTTTTATTATAAACAGCGGTAAAAGTGGATCTGAAAAGGTAGGGGGATGCATGACGTCACGCCATTCCCCGTGCATATCTTGTCTTTGCTCATTATAATTTTTAAGGAAGTGGAGGAACGCCATAGATATCCTCCCTGTTTCCCCTCAGTTTTATCCCTGATCATAAATGAACATTGTACAGTATTGGAAAAACACAGAAATAGTTAATTCTTCGGTAGCCAGGCAATTATTATTATTAGTAGTAGTAGTAGTAATTTTATTTTATTTTTCGGCTTTGTTCAATGAACAAGTTTAAAAACTTGTTCTTATATTATTACTATGTATTCTATGGAAGTATATTTTGTCAAAAAAATACACATACTGTGATGATCGCATAGTTCAGTTGATACTAAATGATAGTTGTCTTTCGCTCCTATCTGACGTATGTGGATTAATATTATTTTTAAGAAAATTCTTATTATAATGAAAACTGGCAGTTCCAATTTATTTTTACAGATGCAGCGTTGAGGTAGGGTACTTGATAACTTGCCTTCTGCAGATAAGACGAGCTAACTAGATGGGTTCAATTGTTAAGGTAAGGAACTTTTTTTGGTGCTCTTAGGTTAGAAATATTTTGAATTATGGATAAAACCAGTAGTCATTGAAATGAATTTGATAAGATCTTTTGCATAGTATATTGCTTTCTTTATAATTGCTGATAAATTGTGTAGAGTAATAACTAAAATTTGAAGTCTTACTTTGTATTACGAGGTAGTTGAATTTCGTTTGTGCTCACACCTTTGTTGATCACCTTTTATGTATAAGTTTCTGCGCTCCTGAGGAACCTTCATTAGATTGAAATGGAAAGAATAATTTAATGAATTAGATTTCTTAAAGTATGATGCACGGTTTATAGGCTTATCACTGGCTAGATATTAATGAAAGATAAAACAACCGATTTTTTAACACACCATATCCTCTGTAGATGAGAATTCAATAACAGCCCGAGTGAAAATGTGACTGACTGGACCAGAACTCGAATCTGGAACCTTCGGCATACCGTGCCGGTGCGTTAACCACTATGGTACCCAGCCCGCTTCCCAGACTGGGATTATGCAAGCACAGCTGGGGTCTGTGGTAGAACCCACGTAGCCCGAGTGGAGAGCAGAGATCTTGAGAGTAAGAAAGTGAGTGGCTGTTTTGGGAGTGGTTAACGCATCGGTACGGTATGCCGGAGGTCCTGGGTTTGTTTCGGTTCAGTCAGTCACTTTCACCCATTGACTGTTGTCACTGGCTAATATGATGTTCTTCCTGTACGTAAAACTTGGAATAAAATGTCTGTTAAGTGTAGTTCATTTTTGTTCTGCCGGTTGTAGAACCTAAACACGAGAAAGCCTTTGAAGAGTATAAAGTTGACATTAAATGTTCGTCTTCATGAAATACCATTACTTGATAATTCTGTTTTCGGATTCGCTCTCCATGTGACGGTACTATAAACCTTGAGGTAGTGACTCTGATTCCACTTACTGAATGGATTCTGTCTTATATAGCTTTCATGCTGAACAGAGACATTAAAGCACTACCAATCAATATTTTTTGGTTTAAAAGAGAATGTAGTATGAAGGCTGAATTCTACGAGATTAGTGAGTAACTTTAAAGCTTAGAACTAAAAATGAGTAGTTCTTTATTACTTAACAATATTTTTCCTAATAGTTAAACGCTCACTTCTTCAACATTAGTGATAGTTAATAGCTTTTCGTGATTAAAGATACTGAACTTACGGTATCTTTTGTAATGTTGTTACTGTGCAGAAAAGCAATGCTATCTGCTGCAGTTCTCTCCGATCTAGTGCTAGGGGTCACAATGGTAAAGCGCTCACCTCTATTGTGAGGGATTAATTTGTTCGATTCCAGGCCATGCGCGAGTTTGTATATTACATCACCACGTAAATAGATATTCTCTGAGTTTAACCATTTCCTCCCACTTTCTCATTCTACCAAGACGTTCATAGTCTTTTACTTTCATTAATCATTCGCTTCCTTTTACCCTAAGGCACGTAATCGTGAGACGTTAAAGAACGGTCTATTTATTTTCTGATATAAGGTTGAGTCGTAGCATTGTAATTACGAAGTTCGTTCGGAAAGTAAGTTCCGTTTGGTAATAAAAAAAGAAATCGAGTACAGATAAAGAAAGCAATGTATTGCACAAAAATCAATAACACTTACAATACTTTTCCATATAGCTCCCGTAATTTTCCAGGCATTTTTCATAGCGTGGTATAAGTTTATGTATTCCTGCGCCATAGAATGTTGCCGCCGGTGTTTTCAACCATGTAGTAATGTTCTTTTAACTCTTCTTCATTGTTAAAGCGCTTACCGCCAAGGAAAGACTTCTGATGCAGAAAGATATGGAAGTCGCTAGGAACGAGGTCGGGACTGAACGGAGGAGGGCCAAAAAGTCCGAGACAAAACTTTCAAGGAGATGTTTGTTCACATTAGCACTGTGGTCGGGCGTTGTGAATGAAAACCACACGTTTTGAGATCATTCCTCTGTGCTTGTTCTGTATTGCACGGCGCATTTTAAGCGTCTCGCAAAAACATCTTTATCAGGGTGTCTATCGGTCACGAAATCAGGGAACAGTCAAGAAATTGAGCTTTTGGGTCATGATATATATATATATATATATATATATATATATATATAAATATATCTGTACAAATATAAGTACAGACTGGAAAATTTTGTTCTATAAAACGTCGAAATTCACCAGATATGTCTATAGTCGGTTTCAAACGCTTCCAAATCGCAAGCAAAGCATGGTTTTATCGCAAGTATGAAAATTCGGCCTAATTCACACCCAAATTTACTCTTGAGAATGTTACGAAATTTTATGGTTTGGTAAAGAAAAGGCCTCGAAGAAAGTCACGAAATTTTATTTTAGAATTTTAGTAGACACTCTATTGATGTTGCACCTCATGGTAAAAAAATCAATCAGTAAAATGCCTTGTCTGTCCCAAACACTATGCACATGACTTTTCGGGGTGTCAAGAATTGCTTTGGTTTAACCTTCGTTGGGGGCGAATTGCCTCCGTTCCATGGATTGCCGTTTCGTTTCAGGGGTATCATAAAGCAACCCAAGTTTCAACCCCGTGATTATCTGCGATAAAAAGCTCTCACCATCACCATGATAACGTGTCAGAAAATAAAGTGCGTTGCCCATCCATTGTTTTTTGTGTTGTACAATATGAAGTTTAGGCACCCAACGTGCGCAGAGTTCACAAAAATCTAGTTTTTCAGTAACAATATCGTAAACCTATACTTCTTCTTACTCCTTTCGTTGACTGTATTCACCAGTTCATCAGAAATCGTTCTTCGTCATGCAGTTGATCACGCCCTTCCTTAAATTGTCGAACCCATCTTCTCACCATTAAATCACTCATTGCATTTTCTAAACACAGTGTTCGTGGGTTTCCTCGGAATTCTCCCGCTTCCTCCCACTTTCTTCATTCCACCATTCATTTCTCATCATCACTTCAGGTGATGAAGCTTCAGGTGAAGAACAGGTGGGAGTCTCCTTTAGCCTACCCGGCATAACCGTAGAACGTAAAACTCGAAGATATCATTTCATTACATTTTCCCCGTAAACCTCGCAGATTTGTCGATGAATGTTACGTTCTTCGCATTCAGAAAACGAATCGCAAATCTAATTTCACAAGCGGCGTGATTTTTGATCAACCTTCCATTATAAACAATCACTACGAACGACACACAACCCAAAACGATCTCAAAATGGCGTCATTTCGTTCTGCTTTGATCAGAGTAACTAGTGCGTATGAGCGGTACTGCGATCGTAGCGCTGGCATGCAGAAGAATTGAAACGGAACTTATTTTACTAACTTTCTATCGTATATAAGGATTCCTTGTAAAATAGGCTGTTATTTTTTAAGCATCGGCATGTAAATTAATATTCAGCATTCATATTGATTTATAAATGAACACTATACAATATTGAAAAAAAGAAGAAAAAGTTAATTCCTTGCTAATCCAGCATTTTTCCTTCCTGTTTACACATTACTACTGTGTATTTTATGTTGAAAAATACATATACAAATGTTCTCATAGTTAATTTGAAATCTCGCTTCTATTATCAAATGATTATTATTTTGGGGAAATTCTTATTATGAAAGAACTGTTGGCTTTAATTATTACAAATGCAGGTTTGAAGTAGTGTGATATCTTTCTTCTGTAGAGGGAGCGAGCTAGTTGACCTCAAGTTGTAAAGCTTAAGAAAAGCATTCAGTGTTGGTGGTTTAGAAAGTTTCGAGTTGTAGTTGAAACCAGAAGTAAGATTTTTTTTCATGTTTTCAGTAATTTAATATGATTAACATCAAAAGTCATAGTTATTTGATTAATTTGTTCCCAGTTTGCTTCCCGGTAGGTGACATTAATAATAAACCTCTTACTAGATGTTATTTTTTTTTCTTTCTTGTTTACATTATTTTAGAAGGATATATTGATTTCATAACAAATATATGATAATTCATGGGCATACGCCCCCTATGCCATCAGTTTTAAATATCATGTAGTTTGGATATTGGCGGAAAGAGGATCGTGAAACATAGATGCAAATCCGTGTTTGCTACATATGCGAAACAGCAATAAACGAATAAATTCTGTTTTATGTAACTTTAGTACTGAAACGGGATGTACAACTCCTATAAGTAATTTTGTAGTTTTCGAGACCATTTAATGTGAAAACTGAATTTTTGTAATATTACATGTTAACTAGCTGGGGTTAGTACTAAGACCTAAAGTTCATTTATTGCATTATTTGTCACAGTATTCAAGCGTTTGTCTTGAACATTGGTTTAGAAATTCGTCGTGTTTCAAGATTGAAATTCGTCGTATTTTATACCAAACTACGACAACTTGTATAACGGTGTTATATGTTGCAGTTCCCTTCGATATATTGCTAGGGAGCAGGATTGCTGTGTGGTGGAAATTTGAATTTTATGAGGAGTCTCTGATTCGATTTCAGGAAGTGTACGTTTGCGTTGAACAACATTGTGCCAATGGATTTCAGTTTCCTCCCATTTTATAATTCCACCAATTCGTTCATCATCGAATTTCATTTATCACTCGCTTCGGGTGATTTGTTTTTCGATATAGGATGATAATTACGAGTCCCATCCAGAAATTAAGTTCTGATCGACTATAAAACGACAGACGAACATCAGAAGAAAATGGTTTTATTACTGTGGAGTTTCTATTATAAAAGCTAATTTTCAGCATGTGCACCATTCTTGTTGAGGCATTTTGTACTACGGCACCGGCTTTTGTATCCGTGTCAAAGAATTCTGCTGCCAAGGACTGAAACCGGGACAGCACAGCGTCAGCAACTCGGCTGCACTGTCGTAACATTGTCCGGCCAGAAATAAAGCTTCAGGTGAAGAACAGGTGGGAGTCAGTAATTTCGAGGTCACGGTCATCGTGAACCCACGGTTGTGGAGAATTGCATGCTGGTCATTTTCCGTCAATTCAATTGTATCCATGGAAGGTCGGCCACTACAGTTTTCGTCATTCAAGTTGTTGCAACCTGATGTCTGCAGCAGTTGACCGTATCTTCACTCAGGACATCTACTTGATACACTTCACACAACAGCCGGTGTATCTTGACGCCGACAGCTTCTTAGCGTGGAGAAACCTGATTGCACTTCAGTTATGTCACCATTGACTTCACACAACTGTATTCGTGCTGTGCTCTTTTGTACGTGTTCCTCCTTGACTTCTGCGCAACCCGTTCCGTTCTGACCACTCGTTCCATCTTGGAACACTTTTGCAATCTAACTTTCTGGATGCGCGATGTATATTACGATTAAGTGTAAATTAAGATACGAATTTATTTAGTATCAGCGTATAAATTAACGTTTCAATATTTATAGTGTTCTCTAATGACTACGGCATAATATCGAGGAAACAGAATAAGTTAATTCCTTGTAGGTCCGGCATTTTTTCCTGTTTTATTCAGTAAAGAATTTGCTTTTATGTGATTATTGCATATTCCATTTTACTATATTTTGTGTTCAAAAGTACACATACAATGATGATCGCATAGTTCAGTTGAGATTTTGTGAAAAATTTTCTTTCGCTCCTATCTGATGTATGTGGATTAATCTTATTTTATGGGAATTCTTATTGTAATGAAACAACGCCAGTTTCAATTCATTGTTGTTACAGATGCAGCTTTGAAGTACGCCATCTTTATTCTTTCTTCTGCAGATAAAATGGGTTTAGATACCTCTCAAGTTGCAAGGTAAGCTTATAAAAAACTGAATACTTCCTTTTTTAGAAAGTTCGAGTATGCGTTAGAAACAGTAGTATGAATGGAAATATTTTTTTATAAATAATTTTGTATATATAAAAGAAATATTATAATTCGTTCTTTGCTTACAGAAACAGTAGGTTCTGTTTTATATAGTTTGTGTGACTTTCTTCAGACTGCGAAATCTGAATTTTTCCACTGCAAACACTTTTGTTCTGTTCCTTAATTTTATCCCCATAGACCAGCGTTTCCCAACCTTTTTGAAGTTGCGGCACACTACGGGTGTAACTTGAATTCTCGCGGCACACTCATAGATATTATTATTTGCAAATATAAAATGCCATGGTAATTTTTTTCTGTGATTACTGATCTCCTTCTCACAGAGATGAAAACTCAATCACTGACTGGTTTTCCTCTATGCTAATTCATTATGCTTATTTTTTTATTCTAATTTTAACATAGAAAACAATTGCAAAGAAATATAGGACTCAGATTTTTAAAAATACGCTTTCTTTTTCGAAAACTGTATCCAACCTTTCACTAAGAACGAAGATCACTAAATAACGGACGAACAAACAAATGTCTTGTACTTTTAACTTTGTTGTTTTAACCAAAACCGGTGCATATTATTGTAATCACACAGCTTGCGATGCGTCGAAGTCAAAACACAACTGTTGAACAAAGTGTTGTTCTGTCATTCACGTGCGAATGAGTGTTCCACGAACGTTCACTTCACGCGTACCGTACAAGTGCTTCCATTTCTCGGATGAATGAATCTCAATTGAAGCGTAACATAGCAGCTAACCGTGGAAATGTGTACGAGCTGAAATACTGTCTGCTACACAGTAATAGATGTAGAATAATATATTAAAATGACAGTAATTTTTTCCATGGTAGAAATTCATAGTAATGTGAAATACAAAAATATACGTTTTTTCCTATGTCTTGCAATTTGGTTGCTATAGAATTAATAATTTTGTTTCGATTTCCTCGCGGCACACCGGTTGGGAAACGCTGCCATAGCTCTCATCATTGAAGCATTGGAATGAATGACACACTGGGAAGGCACTTGACAAAGTGCAGATCACTTTGCTCTCTTAAAGCGCGTTACACTCAAACTTCATCCCATTCGTGGGTTAATTTACATACATATGCAGTATCATTTGAAGATCTTCATCTCAGGTTTGCTGATTTTCATGCAGCATTTAGTATTTGTTCACTCCCCTATTTTCGCATCCTTGCCTAAATTGAAGTCTCATATGGTCGCGAGCACTCCTATTTGTACACTCATGTCCAAAATTATTGTCGCATGTCTATGAATACGTTGTTGTAGGACTATAATTTGATAACGGATTCGCCCGGTATTTCTTACAATGCTAGTATGTGTATGATCGGCAAAGACATGTATGTGGCAAATTTCATGTCAAAAGAGCAGTAAATAAGAACAATAAAACTTTCTTCTCCATTTAGCAACATTTTGTTTTAGTTATTCTAATTTTCGTATTTATAATTCTTTTCCTACGAAATTTACCACAAATATACATTTCCCGATTATACTCATAGTACCAGTATTAAAAGCACCCTGCAAAATCATTATCAAAGTGTATTCTTACAAGAAGACAGTTATATGCGACAATCATTTTGGACATGAGTGTACAACTCTTAATGTTGTCATCGACGCCGCTGAACATATAGGGTGGCGACGCTCATTGTTCCCAAACACAACCCATACGTTTGCGTGCTACCATCTACTGGTGGTCTATAGAACTCTTGCCAAAGGTTTTTATTTATATTTCTGGTATATAATTATTCCAAAAATAAAAATTGATTTCAAAAAATAAGAATTGATTAGAAGATAAGTGCTGATACTTTAAGGCTGTAATAGTTAAGAGGAATTATATAGAAAAACATCATTTAAAAAGGACAGATAGGGGAATTTTCTAATAGTAATTACACTCTTTAAAGGAAAGTTAGTGAAGTACATCCTTGATTATCAGATTAGGATCAGGTCAACATTCTTCAGAAATATGCAGTGTCTTGCTGAGGAGCATAAATTCACTAGCAACGAGCTCACCTATATAGTGAGAGATTTCTGGTTCGTTTCAACGGCATGAGCTTTTTGTAAAAATGTGTATGCATATTTACTTGAGTTACTGTACTGTGCTCTTGTGTACGTAGTTTAGAACTCAAAATCCTACCTTGGATCCCTCATTGTGTCTATGGGTTTTCCCGTTTCCCCCCACTTTCTCATTCCACCAGTTATTTTATAATAATTTCCTTTCATTAATGTGTTCTCTTTTAAGCTAAAGAGCGTGCTCGTGAGATGTTAAAGAATTCATTTTTCAATGTAATACTGGTTCTTATGATTATATTATGTTTGATTGTGATTATATTATATTTGTGAAGTAAGTACTGAGATTTATAAGCATCAGCGTATACATTAAAATTTCGATGTTTAAAATGAACATTGTACAGTATTGAAAAAACAGAAGTACATAACTCTTCGGTAGCAAGGGAATAATTATGTTTTATTATTATTATTTTTAGTATTTTTTTCGGTTTTGTTCAATAAACAAGTTTCAAAACTAGGTTTTACATTACTACTGTGTAATCCAGCGTTTCCCAACCTTTTTCAACTTGCGGCACACTACAGGTGTAACTTGAATTCTCGCGGCACACCCATATTATATATATATATATATATATATATATATATATTATACAATACTACTATTACTATTATTATTTATAAATATAAAATACTGTGGTATTTTTATATGATTACTTATCTCCTTCTTACAGAGAAGAAAGCTCGATCACTAATTTTCCCCCGTGGTAAATCATTATGCATATTTTTTATTCTAATTTTAAAATAGAAAACAATTGGAATGAAATATAGGACTCGGGTTTTAAAACTCCACTTTCTCTTTCGAAAACTGTATCTAACCTTTAACTAAAAGGGAAGATCACTAAATAACGAATAAATAAGCAAATCTCCTATACTTTTAAAACACAAATGTAGGTAATTTGTATGCATGTTTGCTTTGTTGAATTTATTGAATGATATGTTAAAATTTCAAGTTACGAAATAGTCTGCAACAATAAAGGAGCAATAATGATCATGACAATGATAAATACGTTTTTCAACATTAAAAATGTACAGAAAAGTAACACAGTATAAAACTTTAAATTGTAGATTTATAGTAGAGGTTCATAGTAATGTGAAATACAAATATACATTTTCCCCTATGTCTTGTAATTTGGTTCCTATAGAATTGATAATTTGTTTCGATTTTATCGCGGCACACCAGCGGCCCATTCGCGGCACACCAGTGTGCCGCGGCACACCGGTTGGGAAACGCTGGTGTAATCTATGAAAATATTTTTTGTCCGAAAATGCACATACAATGATGATCGCATAGTTCAGTTGATACTCAATGATAGTTATCTTTCGCTCCTATCTGATGTGAGTTAATATTATTTTAAGGGAATCCATATTATAATGAAAAGTGGCAGTTTCAATTCATTATTATTACAGATGCAGCGTTGAAGCAGGGTACTTGATAATGCTTTCAGCAGATAAGACAAGCTAGCTAGACGCTTCATTTCTTAAGGTAAGCAATTTATTTAGTGCTCTTAGGTTAAATATATTTTGAATTATAGATAAAAGCAGTAGTCATTGAAATGTTCGAGAAAAAGAGCTTTTGCATAATATATGGCCTTGTTCTGTAATTGCTGATAAATGCTGTAGGATAATAACTGAAATGTGAAGCCTTACTTTGTATCACGAGGTAGTTTTACCTTAGTTTGTGTTGATAACTTCCACGATGACCTTAAAATGCTAAACTGAAGACACACGTAGAAGTTCCTGTGGAGCCTTTCTCAGGGAAAATATAAAAAATCTGTAATAAGTAAAGTATGCACGGTTCATAGGCTTATCACAGGTTTAATTTGCTGCCGTGTGGAAGATGGATAAAAGTTGGAATAAATTTCTTGATAACTGTTGTTCACTTATTTCTTCCAGTTGTAGAACGTTAACTTGAGAAATCCTCAGAGGAGTAAAAAGTTGCCATGAAATGTTTGCCTTCATGAAGTATCGTTATTTGATAATTTTGTTCCCGTATTCGTTCTTTGTGTCGGCATTATAAACCTCGTAGTGAATCTGAATCCACATATGTAATAGGTTGTGTCTTGCTTTTACGCTGAAGAGGGATATAATTACCTACTGTACCAATCAATTTTTGCTTTTTGAAAATTGAATTCGACGAGATTAGTGGTTAACTTACAGGTTAGAACTGAAAGCGAAGCAATTATTATTTATTGAATTACTTGTCCCAATACTTAAGCGGTAGCTCGTTGAAAACCAGTTGTGAAATTCATAGTGTTTGAGCTTAAACATATTGAGCTATGGTACCTTGTATAACAGGTTATTATGCGTAAAGCAATGATATCTGCTGCAATTCTTTCCAATGTAGTGCTACAGGTCGGAGTTGTGAAGCACTCACTTCTGGTGCAAGTGATCCCTTTGTTCGATTCCAGTCCATGCAGGGCTCATAGCGAGTCAATTTTTTTTTTTTTTTAACTAAAAGTTACTCTTTTTCAAGTTGGTCACTAAAAGTTACTTTCTAGGGAGGTAAAGTTACTTTTTCGTGTGATTTATGTTTTACGTTGGCAGTTTTCTAAGAAAAATATCATAAAAATAAATGGAAAAAGGCAGTAACTTGTTAGTCATTACTCTTCTGAAAGCTTCAGTACTTGCTGCCACATGTGAAACAGTCAGCTTTATTCTCACTTCAGCTTTTATTCTTGCTAAAGCACAGTGGATGGTTGGTGGATGATTAAGCTCTCAAGGTGGCCTTAAGAACCATTCTGTGTCTATTCTTTCTTCTGTCATAATAGTCTTTTAGTTTTCTCTCGTAATAGTTAACGCTCCGCTCAGCGTTGTGTGTGTATGTGGGGGGTGGGTTCATCATGTTCGTCTTGTGTTATGCTTCTTGTATGTTCTTCTTAAGAGTAGGTGATGAATTTGAATATTTCATGGCTTTGAGAACTCTCAATGCTAAGTTAAATATAATGTCTGGGATGAAGAAATTCGGAAATAGGCCAGAACTGGTTCCACTTCCTCAGAAGCTTCTTACATCTACTACATCTGCTTACCGTAACTACAAAGCATACTTAGAAAATCTACGAAAGAAGGAAGCTCGGACAGATGAAACAAAACAACAGAGAGAGGTGATGGAGAAATTGACAAAGGAAAAAAGGGCATGATGAGATTTTGGTCACTTTTTCGTGTGCTTTTGGTCATTTTTCAACTATTTACAAGAAACCAGACCACTATGAGCCCAGCTCCATGTGAATTAATGTTGATCATCATCTTGTCAGTAAATATTCGCAGAGTTTACACGTTTCCTCCCACTTCATTCCACCAATTCTTCCATTAATCATTTGCTTCCTTGTAGCATAGAGAGCGTAATCGTGAGACGTTAAAGAATTATCTATTTTTGTTATAAGGTTCTGGAATTCGTGTTTCATGATTGAATATGTACTGAACTACTTCAACTTATCTTCAATCGGTGTTATTATCTGTTGCATTCTTTTTTCTATGTATTGCTAGAGTGCACGATGGCTGTGTGGTGGGAATTTTATCTTTGGCATGAGGGATCTTTGGTTCGATTTCAGGAAGTGTAAATTTGTGCTGAACAACATTGTGCCAATGGATCTAGCATTTCCTCCCACTTTCTCATTCCACCAATTCGTTCATCATTTACTTTCATTAATCACTTGCTTCCTCTTAGCGTAATCATGCAGCCTTAACCCTTTTAAATTCTTGCCTTTTTCGGCGTTTTTCTTGAGTCTCAGATAAGCAGCGACAGTGTCATCCCTATTTATCCTAGGATCGTGGTTTATACCTCGTTTTTCTCAGAATGGAACAGCCCTTCAAACGGTACCACTTACATGTCCCTATAATATGCCAGAAGGGAATTATTTGAAGGAAAATCGGGAAATTCCCCCCCCCAAAAAAACTTTAAAGTTTGGGGCCCCCTGAGGCTCTACCGGGTCTGCGCACAAACCTCCAAAAATTTGGAAAAATACTGCGTAGTGTACTAATTACTTGTGACAAATTCGAATTTCCTGTCTTGAATAGTAAGGGCGGGAAAATTTTTTTACCCATGTTGAGAGAGCATCAAAAAAACGCCCAAAATTTCCCTAACATGCACCCTACAAATTTTTTAAAAAATTCTGACACGCCTCTAATGATCGTAAAATTATGGTTCATATGTCGTTTTGTTCAGAATGGAGCAGCCTTTCCGATGGTATCACCCGCATGTCCCTCGGACATCCTTAAGGAGGGGAAAAATTGAGGAAAATAGGGATTTTTGCTGAAAAACTCCCTTTTTTCCCGGTTTGGAGCCCTCTGGCGCGGTCCTGGATAAACATAGAGATCCAGAAATCACTTTCAAAAAAATACTACGTAGTGTACTAATTGCTTGTGACAAATACCAATCTCCTATCTTCAACACTAAGGACGGGAAAAATATTTTCTTCTGCGAATATTCCCAGAATCCCCTATATAAATTTCAAAAATTTCTTAACACATCCCTAATTATCGTAGGATCACGATTCATACACCATTCTCTTCAGAATAGAGCAGGCTTCCATATTATATTACCCTCATGTCCCTCTTACGTCCCTAAGGAGGGAAAATTGAGTAAATAGGGATTTTTGCTAAAAAATTCCTTTTTTCCAGTTTTGGGGCCCTCTGGTGCGTCCCTGGGTGAACATAGAGATCTGGAAATCACTTTCAAAAATACTACGTAGTGTACTAATTACTTGTGCCAAACACCAATTTCCTATCTTCAATATTAAGGACGGGGCGGAAAAAATATTTCTCTTTTGCGAATATTTCCGAAATTTCCCAAGGAAACTCCAAAAAATTTCCTGACACTTCCCTAATTATCGTAGGATGATGATTCATACGTCGTTCTCTTCAGAATCGAGTAGGCTTTCAGAAAGTAGCACTCAAATATTCCTATCATGTAGCCGAGTGGAGCAAGAATCGCGAAAGTGGCATTTTTGGTCAAAAAATATCCCTTTTTTACCCTTTTGTCTCTCTGAACCCCCCTTCTGTGTTGACGAAGAGATCCGAAAAAATTCTCATAAAAACTAATTGGTCCACTGATTGTTTAGGGAAAATGTTAGGATTCTAGGATTAAAGAGAAGCTCACCAAAAAATGTTGAAGTTAGACCTCAGTAAAAAAAGGGAATTTATAAATTGATGACGTCATACCCCCCTATGTTCTGACGCTCGGAAGCGTATAGACCCTTCCAAGGCTTTCTTGAATGCCTCCTCTCTTGGAAAACAAAATAATAATAATAATAATAATAAACCGAACTAAATAGCATTCTTAGTTCTCTTTTAATAGAATCTTTAAGACACTACAATATCGGTTGAAAACTACCGAAAAAACTTAAAAGGGTTAAAGAATGATTTGTTTGTTTCCCAATAGAGGGCTGTCTCGTAGAATGATAATTACGAGTCGCATCCAAAAAGTAAATTCCGAGGGATTATAAAACGAAAGACAAACATCAGAAAACAATTTTATTAGAGCGGAGTTAGTAAGGTAGACCCTAATTTTCTGGATGTGCACCATCCTTGTTGAGGCACTAGTAGCGCTGCACCAGCTTCTGTTTTGCGAGTATGAAAGAATTCTGCTGCTAGGGACGAACCAAGACATAAGAACTCAGCTGTTGAAACATCGTATGTGCAAAAGTGCTGCAGGTGAAAGAACAGGTACAATTCGCTGGTCACTAGGTCACGGAACACCCATTATCGTCTCCGGTGATGATGCAATCGAGGAACTTGTTTACGCAGCAGGAAAGTGAAAGTAGACGCTAGGTGCATCGTATACTCCACTGCCTGTAGTTTCGGAATCCATCGTGCAAACAGCTTACGAAACTGTAGTCGCGGTTCACAATTTCATGCAGTAGAAAACGGGAGATGAGCGAGAACTGAACGAGTTCGGACATCGTAAACCGACGGTTCTGCAGAATTGGTTGCTGCACATTGATGCGACCTGCTGCCTGCACCATCTTCACCTTTGACGTCCGGTTCATATACTTCATACAACTGTCGGTGTATCTTGATACCGGCATCTTCTTAGCGTGAAGAAGCCACATTAGCACGTGTAGTTCTCAGTCTGCGGAAGACTGGATGCATACAGCCATGTTTACCGTACCACAGTTCTTTCACCACTGACCTGACAACAACTGTCCTCGCAACAGGTTATGGTTGTATGTTCTTCCTCCACTCCTGAAACTCGTTTTGCTCTGACCATTCGTGTCATCTTCGGACACTTTCGCAACGTCACTTTCTGGATGCGCCTCGTATATTAGGATTGCGTGTAAATTAGGGTATAAGTTAAGTTATTTTATGTATCAGGTTGTAAATTAATGTTTCAACAATTATACTGATTTATAAATGAATACGGTACAATATTAAGATAACACGGAAAAAGTTCTCTCCTCGTTAGTCCGACTTGTTTTCCAAGTCTTGGTTGAATAAAGTGTTTCAGAATTTGGTTTTTATATCGTTCTTATATATTTTGTTGGGCTATATTTTATGTTCAAAGGTACACATACAATGATGATCGCATAGTTCAGTTGATACTCAGTGATAATTTTCTTTCGCTCCTATCTGATGTATGTGGATTAATAATGTTTTATTGGAATTCTTATTGCAATGAAAGAACCATCATTTTTCATTAATTGTTATTACAGATGCAGCTTTTGAAGTACGATATCTTCTGCAGATAGAGCAGAGTAGATGCCTCCCAATTTGAAAGGTAAGCTTAAAAAACTAAATGCTCTTTGTGGAGAAACTTTTGAGTGAGCTGACTTTCATGCAGCATTTGGTGTTCATGCCTTCACCCCTTCAAATGCACATCTTTTCCTAAATTAAAGTCCTCTTATTGGTACAATTCCCATTGTTCACTCCTGAACTTCTAGAGTGGCGACGTCCGCTGTTCTTAAGCAGAGACCAAATCTAAATACTACAGTCTGCTAGTGGCCTTCTGAACTCTTCTTAAAATTTTTGATCAATTTTTGTGTGTATATAATCATTGCAAAATTAACATTAATTTTTTAAAAAAAATAGGGATTGATTAGAAATAATTGGTAGTGTCTTAAGGCTGTAAAAACTTACAGGGGAAAAGCATAAAGACAAATAGGGAAACATTCTACTAGTAAGTACATTCTTTGAAGGGAAGTTAGTGAGGAATATCCTTGGTTAACAGTATTACGGAAACGTAAAGGACTTGTTCGAAATTTTTTTTATAATTTCGAGAATTGGACTCCAATATTATTTTAGTGCATGAAAACGTAGTCACCTTGAAAAAACCGAGTTAACATAAATAAGTTATTGTAATAGTATAGCACTTAGAGAAAAACACCAGGAAAAAAAAAATCATATAACAAACATTTTTGTTTTATGAAGAATGTGAAACAAGTGTTATTCCCGCAAATGTCACTAAAACTATTATTTCATAGTCTAGAATGCACTGGTTCTGAAGGACATGAGAAAGAGAAATAACAAATGAGGCGCATATAAAACTACTAGTTTCTTAACCAGGGTACTCAGTGATTGAGATTCAGTCGCATTCGGTCGGTTGAATTCTCGACTCGATTCGTCGGAGACTATCGGGCAGGTGGTGCAATTGTAATTGACCACCGTAGTATCGCGAATATATTGTCGCCGTTGCTGTCTGTCATCGATGGACCAGAAAATGTAAGTTGTATATTGCATGTTTTTTTCTATTCTTATGCATAATTATGGCAGGGCAGTACAAGTTAATTACATCCTCATAACCGTAGGTTTTGATAAACCCGGAACAATTAATCTTGTAATTTGCTTGCAAGAGAAACTATTTTCATAAAGCATTTTGATGTTTGTTTACAAGCACATAGCTTATGAGCTCACAGTGTATAACTGTAATTTGCCAAGGTATTATGTCTCAATGTAATAATTATTATTCATCAATCTTACGTAATATATTTGAACTCTTTGACACACGAGAGTGCTATTCTCGCTGTAGAAGACCCATTTATTCATTAACAATTGTACTTGATTTAGCCCTGTAAGGTGCTCATCCAGTTTGTATTATTAATATTCAATACAATAAAATGAGATAGCCTAGGTTAATTGCCGTGTAATCATTGTGTTCGATCAAGGTAACTCTTTTAACCCCTGTTCTCCTGCATTAGATTAAGTGACAACTGGTAAAATTATGTATATTCATTACTATACTACCGAGGTAACAACTGGATATGTTAGTTGTACTGCTAGATATCATTTAACTATTAATATACTCCCCTTTTATTATCACTATATCAGTGATAACAGATTAGGATCAGGCCAATATTCTTCATAAGTGCACTGCCTTTCCTCATAGGTAACCTACCATATTTTCGTTAAAAATAAAAGTTATATCCATTTATTTTTAAAAGTAACCGTCCTAAAAGCAAGCTAAACAAGAACCAGTTACAGTATAAACAGAAGAATTCAGGTATTATGGAAAATAATACTTGTGAAATAACAACTCTGTATAAAATGAGTGACCTTGGAGTTTATTCCATTACTCTTGAATTTTGTCCTTAATCATTCAGACCACGTGAGCTGCATTACAACTCCAGTGGTGTTCAGATTGATGTATAACTGTTCAGGGAGCGGAGTGAGTAGTGTAATGGTTAACGTATCGGTACAGTGAGGCGGAGACTTCGAATCTCGGTCCAGTCGACTCTTTGTGTACCAGCTAAGATCTATTTATTGGGTAGTCCAATAATCTCTAAATAACGTCAGTTGACATAATTGATATGTACGAGGCGCGTTCGAAAAGTAACCTCCGATTGGTCACTACGTGAAGGCAGCGCTACCATCTTTGCACAGACGTGCGCGGTAGATCAGTCTGCATCCAGCCGTTTTAGAATGAAGGTTGTCTGATCACTAGTTCCACTTTTGTAGCGACTCAAAATGTGTGCTGCAATAGAAAACCCCGCTAAATGCGAGGTGCGAGCTTGTACGTTTTCTTATGGCAAAACAATATTAGGCAGCAGCTATTCATCGGGAACTTTGTGCCGTGTATGGACTGTGTGTGATGAGTGAACGAGTTGTTCGTGAATGGGTTCGTTCATTTAAAAGTGGGCGAACATTCATGACGAAGAGAGGAGTGGCAGACCATCAGTGGTCACTGTTGAACTCGTTCAGAAAATTGATGGGAAAGTTTGTGAATGTCGGAGCTTTCCGATGAATTCTTACGAATTTCCAGGATCTCAGCGCTTTTGTGATGATGATGATGAGCTGAAAGATGTGGTCACAGGCTGGCTTAACGCATAAACGAGGGATTTTTATGCTGATTGAATTTCTAAGCTAGTGCACAGGTATGATAAGTGCTTGAATGTTTATGGAAACTCTGTTGAAAAATGGAACACAAAGGTAGTTTTCAGATGTTTGGTGTTTCTTTTTTACCAATAGGAGGTTAGTTCTGAACGGCCCTCGTATAATTGTATTCCCATTTGAGATTTTTTTTGCACGCAGTTATGGTTCAGATAGAACAGCTTCCTTTGAAATAATGTTTTAACATATAAATTACAGTTCTAACAGAATAAAAACTAATAATAATTATTGGTAACGAATGACATATCAGGTGTCTTAAAAATAAGTTTTTTTTTCCCCTCGAAAACGACGCATGAAAACTTACCCTTAAGCATTTCTTTTTGTTTAGCTCAATGTGACCTGTCGATTGAATCTTCTGATAGTGTTAAAGAAAAATTGAGCTTTTAAAAGTTGGTGATAGTTTTGTGTTCTGATTAATTATACTGTGTATTGTCTTGCTATTATCATAATGTAAAGTTTAATGAGGATATACCATAGTTTCACCTCAATAGATGGCGTGGTTATACAGCGTTATTTAAATAAAAAAAAAAAAAAAATCCTTAAACTATGCATGAGTGTAAATCTTCATATCATTTTCTTCAAATCAGAGAGACCTATCGATTAATAATTCTTTTTTCATTAAACGCTAAAAAATATTGGAGAATTTAATTTTTTGTAAAACACGTAAAGAGAAATAGATATACAGGATATAACTTAATATAACAAACTTCGGGAGGTTATTTCTGACATCCAACTAGCAAATTGGGCTTATTAGCAGAATTAGCGAGGCCTAAAGTGTGGAAACAGTAAATTCCAAGTGGTAGATATCGACGTGCAGAGAGAGAGACAAACGTGCATTGGGCGGACACCACATAGGAGATATTCAGAATGTCTTGCTACGGACAGCAACGCAAGCATTGCAACGCCAGATCATGGACCCGTTCGAAGGTACGTGTGTCATGGGGAACAGCTGCACAGAAGTTATGAATACGCTGTACTAAGTCCATGATATGGTTGATAAGAGTAGCACACACCACACTTACAATGTCTTCTCACAAGATGATAATCCAATAGTTCCAGATCTATTGGAGATCGGGCAGACAATGCACTGAAGCGCCACACCTGATGCAACGTCTTGGGAAGTTGTTCAGTTACCGGCGGACACTGAAGTGCGCGGGAGCCTCATCATGCCTGTACCACATGTTGCAGCGAATCGCAAGGGGAATATTTTCCAGTAATTCGGGTAGTGTGCTGCAAGGTCAAATACTGTGCTCCATTCAGTCTTCGGGGTAGCATGTATGGGTCGACCAGTTGATCATGGAAACTATGACACTATACTTTGAATCCAGATTGTTCATGATTAGTGACAACCGTATCGTGGGGATGTACATCTGCCCACGTGTGAGTTATGCATGTACACGATACCATCCCTTTCAAACATGGCCTCGTCAGTGAACAGTACCGATGCCTAGTGTTGACTGAACCATTGACAGAATACTTTACGTGGTTGGAAATTCGCTTCTGTCAGTCCTTGTACCCTTGGATGCATTTTCATGTCACACACACCACAATCATGTATGGGAGAGTTTTCTATTTGTAAGATAAAAATCCCAAGAGTTTTCGATCTGTATGATTATTTTGAAAAAAATTTAAGGTAAATTTTAATCTTTTTTTTTATTTTTCGTAAAGTATGGTACGTGGGATTAAACTTGAAATCGCCTGCAGTAAAAGACACGTTTACTGTGAAATAAAATATATGAATAAAAAGCCACTTGATTTGTAGAAACATGATTTTGTTGATTACAAACTGTATATATTAGAACGTGAAATTATTTATACAAGAGTATAGATTAATTCATTTATACACCTTGAAATATAAAGTTAAAAACATTTTTTAATGGGTGGTATTTTTGTACAATGTGTGCATGCTTTTAAAAACTGATATTTTTTAGTTGTTTTAAGTTTTAAAATTTATTTCCTTATTTCGTTCTTTTTTAGAATCATGGAGGTAGAATTGCACATACCAGACAGAAGTTTTAATTTGTCAGAGAAAGCAGAAGGATGAATCTGGCACAAGAAATATGTAAACAATAAGAAGAAAGAAAATGCAGTATACAGGGTGGCCCAAAAGTAGGTATATAGTCCCGTACTGATCGCTCATGGCATTTTATATCTTTTACTTATTGTTATCCATACAGGTATTGACTTAGTTTCTTCCTTATTTGTTCTTAATGTATTTTCACTTATATCTTAAGCTCGGAACAAACCAATGCAAATAAATTCATTATTTTAAAAATTAAAATGCCATATTTGATCGATGCAGGTCTGTATCCTACTTTTGGGCTACTCTGTAGTGTGTGCGAATACTGTGTAAATAAAACTTTAAAAATAGTACAAATAGTTAAAACGTACAAGGAAAAACAATTTTATAGATCAACAAATTCTAGGAATACCATAAAAGTAATGTGCAAGTGTTGGGAATTGGGAGAATAAATTGGTAGTGGGTAATTTACTTATATAATCAAATTTGTAAATAAATATTTATTAAACGTAGTGTGTCATGTTTTATTTAAAAAATTTTTTTCCGATTTTAAGAGTGCAGATTAATAAAAAAAAATCTGTGGAGTGTTATGTTCAGTGAAATAGAAAAACTCACATGCACGGTGCTTATTCATGAAAATATGTACTTGATGAAATGTCACATATACATGGGATCTCAGGAAGGAATGGTGAACACTTTTCTTCACTGAAATATCCGGTAAGGTTTATGTCCAGTAAATTATGGTGAAGGTAATGACTTCACAGAACATACATGAGTCGTGTTTGCAAAATTAAAAATCTTTTTCATAATTAAAAGCTTATTTATTTATTTTTGTAAAGTGAAATAGAACTTCGTAGAAAATTAACTGAAGATTCTAAAACGTTTAAGAAAATACGCCCAAGTCATTTATGAATCATAAAAGACAATTACCGTGAGCTGGAATAGAATTAGGGACAGCAGAGAGCACAGGTGAACATTGTAGCACGAAGGTATCAGCTGATTAGAAAAAATTTTACGTATATAAATTTAAATCTTTCTCTTTAAAAAAAAAAAAAAAAAAAAGTGTATGCTCTCTATGTGAGAGAAAGCTACTGTAGATTTACATTAGAGAAATTCTTGCTTTGGAATAGAAATTATTTCTTTGAGAAAAGAGGTACATGGTGTTAAGTAGATTAATAAAAAGTCTTCTTTTTTCATTTACTTATCAACATGATTGATTTTCCTTTGTAAATTGTGAAGAGATTTAAGTTACATAAATATGCTTTTAAGGAGTAGGAGACAAAGCATGTGCTTCGGAACACATTTTAAACATCGTAGAATGCTAAAACTTGATAAAGGAAATGAGCCGCTGTGGCTTAGTGGTAGAACGTTCACCTCTTGGTGCATGGGATCCCGCGGGGTTCTCCCGTTTCCTCCCGCTTCTTTCATTCCACCATTTAACTCATTTCTCATCATCACCGTCTGCTTTAGCCTAACCGGCATTAAGCATGGGACGTAAAACTCAAAAATTTCATTTCATTTTTGATAAAGGAAATACATATAAGTAATGAGAAATCATGGAATGCATCATAGGAAAAAAAGATGACAGTACTAGTCGCAAAAAGAGCAATAGGAATAAGCTAAACGCAGAAAACTGCATTCACTGAGTTAAGGACAAAAGTAAGTGGAGAGCTTATGTCAACGTGGCATTGAATCTCAGGGTTTCATATGTCATAGTACTAATATTAACTCTTGATAGAGAAAACACATATAAAGAGTGAAATACTAATATATATATGGGTCGTTTGCAAATAGATTGGCCTTTTGAAGTCTTTCAATAGTAAGTTAAAAAATTGTTTTTAAAAATGAGTTCTTTTCGAGAGACATATTATTTATAAATATGTCAATCTGGTAATCGGTATTTTTTACATAGTTCGTAATGATTTAATATATTTTGAGAGGAAAGATGAATAGAAATGTCATTCTCCTGGGTGTTCCTATGTGCAATTATTACTAATAACTCTTGTATATTTTCTTTTGATGTCAATTCTATTTCATAAATTTCACATACAATACTTGAAATATATGGCACTTTTTCAATTCAAAAAGAGAAAGCAAAAAACATTTTTATAATAGTTTCTATAACATCAAACTCTGTCCTTAATATTTCTGTCATTCTCCTGGGTTATTTCTCGTCTCTTTCAAGATCACATTTGATTACATGTACAAAATCGTAAAAGTTCATTTTTATACAGATAGTACCTTCTGTCTGTGATATTAGCAACTGTTCAACCTGCCTATTGCTCAGCCAGTTTCTGAGTAAGTGTACTGCGAAGTAGGTGTGTGATTTTTTGCAGCATTTCCAGTCATTCTTCTGGTAAGTCATTTTAGTTTGTTTTTTACAATATATAAATTAATTAGCTTTCTTGAGAGAGACAAAACAGATATGTTTAAAATAAGTACATCATTTCATGTAACAGATAAATACGGTGTAAGATTTTAACGAAATGTTAGCAAAATGTCATTCCCCTGTCATAATTACGCAGTCATTCTCCTGGCATTTTCGTGCCAGGAGAATGGCAAATACTACATGATCAGTAGTCAGAGCACCCACACGTTACTTGTAAGGGATCTGAAGTGGACTTCCTTGTCACTTGCAGATGGCGAGAAAGAAGCAAAGTAATGAAGAGCGTCTTTAGATAAAAAAGGGAAGTTGAACGTCGAAGATATGAGAGACTGAAGCAAAAGGCTGAGGAGTGTCCTTCCCTCGCTGCAGAATTGAAAGAAAAGTCCAGAATGAAATACCAAAGAAGACGGAAGAAAGGACAGGTTAAGCTCATCAAAGAAATGTCAGAAAGGAAAAAGCGAATGAAGAGAAAACAGTGGCGTCAAAACACAGCAAGAATGAGACAAAGGCGGAGAGTAGCAAGTAATACGACTATTTCTTGTGATATTGTCCCACCAGACAGTGCTTCGGAACGCAACGATGTTCCACATTCCCAAGAAATTGTGGCAGAAATTATAAAGACAACAGAACAGGAGAAAAAGAAAGTGAGAAGAGAAAAATCGCGAGTTGAGAGTAAAAGATGAAGTGATTAAATGTCTGAAGAGAAAGTTGGATAAATACAAGAAATGGCTGCAAAGATTGAAAACTAAATCATTGCTCAAAGAATCATTTTTAACTCCAAGAAAGAAAGTAGGAGAGCTCATAGCTTCAAAAAATAAGAAAAGGACATCTCTTTGGTGAAGTTATTAATCAACAGTTGAGACAATGAAGGGTGGATGTTCAGAGAGAGAGAGAGAGAAAAAAAAAAAAAAACGAATGTTACACTTAATAACCAGAAGAAAAATATTAAAAACGTATCGGATGTTGTCCACAGCTAGATTTCGGAAGAGAGGGCGCGTAAAAATGTTAGAGGCAGAAAATACCAGAGTGCGCAAGACAGCTACTCTGAAGCTTCAACAAGATATCATCTCATTTTACGAGCAAGACAATGTCAGTACAATATTCCCAGGAAAAAAGGATTATGTCAGTTCTAAGTGTGGAAAGCATCAACGAAGAGTATTGGAAGATAACATGACCACCTTATATACGAGTACAAAGTATTTGAGAGATAACCCGAAAAGGAAATATATCAGCTGTAGCACGTTTACCCGGTACCGGCCAAAATTGATGAAAATGACTATCACTGAAAGAGAGATGTGCAAATGTGTGAAGCATTCAAATATGGAAATGTTAATCAAAGCTCTCTATACATATGGCTGTTTAGATGTGTCAAAACCAGATTCGGTGTTGGAATTAATTTGCTGTGACTCGCAAGAGGAATAATGTTCGTTAAGAGAATGTGAAAGATGCAACAAGAAAACAATCATTTTCAAGGAATTTGATGATTATGAAGCCGAATATTCAAAGTGGATCACAAAAACTGAAAATTACACAGATAACAATGGATCGGTCAAATCAGTGAAAAAAGTTGTTAAAGAAAAAATAAATACGACAGTTTCAAAAATAGCAAATGAGTTAATAGAAACAGTAGATAAATTTTCGAAGCATGTGGCTCGAGTAAGACACCAACAAAATAGTTTGAGATTGCAAAAAGCGACCATAACTCAAAGAGAAGCAATAATTCACATTGATTTTAGTGAGAATTATGCATGTAAGTATTCAGAAGAAATACAGTCATTTAACTTTGGAGGATCAAGACAACAAGTGGCAATGCACAGGGTCTGACTCCGACTATAGATATAATCCATTTCTGGAGTGATAGCCCTGTTACTCAATATAGGAATAACTTGATGTTTAGTGTTTTGTGCAGTGATTTTTTTGAAATGTACCCAAACATATCTAAAGCCACCTGGAACTATCATGAAGCTGGTCATGGTAAAGGCGCACCAGATGGCATTGGAGGCACGTGCAAACGAGTGGCAGACAACAGTAGCACAGGGTAAGGATATTGCAAACTCAGCAGCTTTATTGTGCTGCCAAAATGTATTGAGCCGTGGCAAAAATGCGAACTAACGCTCACACTCTCACACACCTACGCGTTGATCCAATAATGGTTCAGCTGTTGCTAAGCGAGAGAAAGCGAGTGGAATTCCTCCAGCCGATAGCAGCGCTTGCAACGAAAGACTAGGTATCAAGTCAATGTAGCAAACCTATAGTAAAGTGTTTAAAAGAGAGCATACAAAGTGTAATCATTGAAGAGATACCATCGGATGATATTAAACAAATGCAGCGCAAATTATCCAAGAAAAAGGTAAAAAAATTTAAAGGAACCATGTCTGTACATCAAGTGGTCACTGAAAAGGACACAAGTAACAGACGATTACTCAGAATGAGAATGCAGTCTTGTTTTGATTATAGAGGCTATTGTTATCACTATGAATTAGGCCAGTACTCTAATTCTCAAATTCCAGCCAAAGAGAAACTCAGAGTTGAAGTCATTTATAGTAGTGATGATGATGCATCTTGTGCAAACGTTACTACTTCGGGACGCATTAAAGAGGGAAAATTTATTCGCATTAATATAAAGGGTAGGAAGAGGTCATTTCAGTACATTGCACTGTGTAGAAGTGATGTGAAGGATGGTGAAGTGAACATTGAATATCTTATTCAATGTGATAAAGACACGAGACTACGGAAGAGGAACCTCAATGGTATTACTTACAGTTGTAATGTTCATGAAGTTACTGAAGTTCTTCCACAACCAGAAATTATTGTAAAAGGACAGCGTGCGTTCTATAAATTTTAAGTATAGAATGGTAAACAAGTACTCTGTGTAAGTTCTTTTAAATTTAATAATACATTTGCTTCTACAGTATTGTAAAATCTAATGATCGGTCTCTTACATTTATTATTGAATACGGACAAAAGTCACACTATTTTAGGTAAGATCTTGTTTTATAGAAGTTGTGTGAAAAATATATCTATTGCATTAAATTTATACTTTCCAACAAACAAAGCTTGTATGATGAAACAGTATGTTTATTTTCAGACTTCTTGTCTTATAGCCGTCGAGTTTCAGGTTAGAATGTGTGTCATAGGTTATATTCTTTAAGATAGCGTGTTGCTGTTCCTAGTTTCGCACATAGAAATGTGAATTTAAATTAGATTGAACGACTGTGATGTTACTGTTATATATCATTTTCTAAAACTTACAATATATTATATACGTTTGTATGCATCTTGTAATTAAAACTAAGTATTATGTCATACATATCACTTTATTATTTTACATTCTCCCTATTCTTTATATAATAATATAATTTTAAACTTTTTTCATGCTCTGACTCCTTACTTTTTAACTATAGTTAAAGACTATCCTTGTATTAACGCTTAAGGTTATGTGAGTCTCTGGCTGCTAGTTATAAGCATAAAATTAAAAAAAAAAAAAAAAAAATGTCATTCTCCTGGCTTCGCTGTCATTCTCCTGATGCATGGATTTCTCTTTTTGCTGTAAAAATGGTGAAAATCTTAATAAATGAATTGGCCTCGACCATGAACGGTTTAAATTTTTAGTGCGTATGATGAGTGCTAATAAAGAGAATCATATTTTAATTATTTAACTTTCGCCGTTTTTAGTCTCGAAAAAGCCAATTTATTTGCAAATGACCCATATATATATATATATATATATATATATATATATATATATATATATATATATATATATATATATATATATATATATATATAGGAGTAAATAGTGACAATCCTGTATAAAAGAAACCTGGGTAAATTGGAACTTATAAAACTTTTAGTGTGCAAGAGAGTACACTGCATTGTATGATTTAAATGGAATTCTTCTGTACAAATGCTTAGTAGCAAGTACATATACTGACTTATTATTATTCTTTAGGGGAGAACTCACATGTGCCTGGAATTTTGTTTCAGCAGTATTTATTTAGAAATAAAGTAGCATAATGAAGGCGAGTTTAGCCGTGAGCAAATGTTAGGTGACCCTGTCTTTACCATAAGTTTACCATACTTTTTTTTCTTTTTCTTTTTCTTTTGCCATAAAGTACTTACACATGAACATTCAGGAGTAAATGATGTCTTTTGTATGCTTACGAGAAGATGTAAAAATCATGAGCAAGTATTAAATTTAGATGAGGAGAATTATGGACAACAAATGGCGTAACATCTGGGAATCTCATCGGCTTCAGACGTAAAAACTTCATAAAGATCAGTATAACATGTAGAAAGCCAAAGTTAAATTCGGAAAAAGTGAAGTTGTAACAGATTGGGATAACTTAGAAAACAAATATTCAGTTAATGTGAAGTTTCCGTATAAATTGGAAGAACATTTATGAAGCAAATATTAAATTCATATAAGGGAATTAATAAAATTTGGTTACTTACCAATAAATCCTTCCGCGGGAAAATTAAACACTCCATACGTTTCGGAATACCGAGCTAGTTCCGTTCTCAAGGGTACGGTAACAAGGATAAAAACGAATGAGAAAAAAAAAGTTTGGAAAAAGGAATACAAACCACAGAACAGATAAATATAACATGAAGGATGCTAAAATACCACGAGCAGAGCACAGTGCGAAAGAATGAACAGAGTTGAAGAAAGCGCGATGTCTATGTTACGTCACTATTGATTGATCCAAAATATACATTAAAGGTAAGTAACCAGATTCTATCAATGTTACCAAAATCCACATTTAAAGCTGGCTTATATTTATGAATAAAGAATGATTCTTTAATCTCCCGGTGTTTCTTTGTTTTTGCTGAATCTACCACATTAACCTGCTTTATATTGTGTGTATGTTGTTTTAAGTGAAGCGCCAATCTCGACATGCTCCATCATATTTTAATAGATTGTGCTAACATGTAGGAGCCGAAATTTAAATTCAGTACAAGTGAAGTTTTCATAAAGACTGGGATAGTAGGTAGGAATCCAAAATTAAAATTGGATAGGGTAAATCTGAGATAAAGAATGTTAAAAGGACATTCAAATAAGGGAAAAATACGTTTGTATTTAACCCATTAGCGCCGTGCGTGATCATATGATCACAGCGGTTAGTATTTATGAAAATAAGTCTTGTGTAACACACTTTTAGTGGTTTCGTCACATTGTTGGTGTGGTCTACTAGGAGAAGGTTCTGGCCACGATGTTCAAACAAAACAACTTCCACATTGCGGCGTGAATGCTACCTAGAGACTGAGTTATCAGCAGTGCGCAAGAAATAGAAGAAAAATGGAATCGTCCTCAAAGTAAGTATTAACAAATATTCTTATATCTTATCCTTTCAAGTGATTTTGTACTGGGTTTTGTTTTAGAGATGACAAAGTTTGTAACTAATTAGATTTGACTCACCTGAAAATATCTGGGGCACGCTTATTCAAGTTTTTCATCAGTGTGATCGTGTGAACACGCACGGCGTTTAGGCAGGTTTTTCTTTCTTACGTGCGTATGTAAAAATATAAATAGTACAGTAAATTTTTGCAGATTTATCAATTTAGAACAGTTTATAAGTGATTTCATTTGACTTGCTTTATTCGTTTCACTTCTTTATTATTATTATTATTATTATTATTAGAAATGACTTTTGCTAGTACTGTTTCTGGTAATTGTATATTTTTTTGTTACAGAGGTCTTTCACTGCAACAAATCCTTGATATTTTGGAATCGGATGACGTGCAAGAAGTACAAGACATATATCTTGAACCCCCGGAACCAAACATCTTTTCGGATGAAGATTCAGGAGAAGAGTATGGCAGTAGACTCATTGACAACCTTACAGAGCGTCAACTTACCAGTCACGCTGAAGTAGTTTTTACGGATACCACCCGACTTGGTGAGGATGATACGCAAGATGAGTCACCAACAATGTCTCCCCACCAGAAGAAAGGTAATCGTTTTAAGAAAAAGAAGACAGTGGTCAATATTTGGACACATGAAGGCATAAAAGCGGCCGCAACTGTGTTTCCTGAGGCAGATTTCTCGACATTTCGTGGAAAATCTCCTACATAATGTTTTGAAATGATTTTCGATGATGAAGTTTTAGATTTGCTTGTTTCGGAATCTAACAAATATGCTGTTTTCAAAAACTGTAATCCGCCTGGAATTACTAAAGACGAAATGAGAGTTTTTATTGCAATTCTTTTGCTTTCTGGGTACAATACAGTTCCTTCGAAAAAGGTCGTATTGGGAGGGAGCAGGTGATGTAAGAAATGAACTGGTAGTGAATGCTATGCGAAGAAATCGATTTTTGGACATATGTCGTTTTGTTCACTGTGCTGATAATATTCGACCAACTGAAGATGATAAAATGTGGAAGCTGCATCCATTCATGATGTTACTTCAAAAAACGTTTCATTTCCTTATTTCAGCCAGAACAGAATATTGACTTTGATGAATGTATGGTGCAATATTTTGGTAAGCATGGTTGTAAACAGTTTATCCGTGGGAAACCTATCTGTTTTGGGTATAAAGTTTGATGTCTAAACACTTCATCTGGATATTTGATTAATTTTGATGTATATCAAGGGGAAAATCCGAGAGGTCGGAGTGAGTATAAAGAACAGTTTGGTAAGTGCGCAGCTCCTATGCTTACCATGATAGACGAGTTACCATCCAGTATGAAATATCTACCATTCCACATTTACTTCGACAACCTGTTCACAGGAATCCCTCTTCTAGTGCACCTCAAGAGTAGGGGATACAATGCTACTGGTACGATTCGAGAAAATAGAGTGACCAAGGACTGTCCTATTACAAATTCCAAGGAGATGAAAAAAAGAACACGCGGCACTTTTGAGGTAGCCAAAAATGTTAATGAAATTTGTGTTGTACGTTGGGTAGACAACTCTGTCGTCACAACTGCGTCTACATGTCATGGGACGCAGCCTCTTTCTAGTGTCTAGCGATATTCCCAGAGTGAAAAGAAGAAAGTGCGTGTTATTCGTCCATATGTATTCGGAGAATACAACAAGCACATGGGAGGTACTAGTCAAATGGACCAGAATATCTCATATTATCGTATTGGGATCAGATCCAAAAAGTGGTGGTGGACTCTTTTCTCTTGGATGATTGACGTATCGGTACAAAATGAATGGCTTTTGTTGAGAAAAACCAGAATAGACATCTCACACTTAAAATTTCGAAGGCATATCGTCCAAACTTATTTGCAAAAATATAAGACCGTATCATTAGGTACAGGACGTCCAGCTATTTCTTAGCTCAGCAGTCAACAATATCGTGTAAGCGATGATGTTCGTCAAGATGGAAGGGACCATTTAGTGATTCACTCTGAGCGTAGACGTTGTGCAGGTACATTGTGTTCAAGCACAGTTCGTACGAAATGTTTCAAATGCAATGTGGGCTTGTGCACTGACTGTTTTTTTCAATTTCCATAAAGTCCCATAGATAATGGGCTCCATAAACTGATAATTCCATAGCCCCAATACTGTGTTTCTTTTTGTCTTTTAGTGTGTAACAGCTTGTAACACAATAAATGTTTTTCTATTTTGCATATGTCTTAATAATTTAACAGGGCATCCATCTAGCATAATATTTGAAAGTATGTATTTAAACGCCTAGCGTGTTCATATGATCACGGGGTACCCCAACGAAACCGCTTACGTCACGAACTAAAAATTTCTCCTGGGTGGTCTTTACACCTAAATGAACCAAAATTACAAATTTCATTAGAATTGAAAACAAAAAATAATTCCGGCGTTAATGGGTTAAATATTAATTAAAAAATTCTCTTTTAATAAAGAGAACACGTAAAACAAATTAATATTGCATTTTATATGTATCATTGTCAATTGATTTTTTTTTTCATAAATAAATGTATGCTATTAACATATGAAGGAGGAAGGGTGAAATATATTTACTTCCGTATTGTACACTCATGTCCAAAATTATTGTCCCATATCTATAACTGTCTTCTTGTAAGAAAGTAATTTGATAATGATTTTGCAGGGTACTTTTAATACTGATACTATGTGTATAATCGGGAAATGTATATTTTTGGTAAATTTCATAGGAAAAGAATAATAAATACAAAAATTAGAATGAGTAAAACAAAATGTTGCTAAATGGACAACAAAGTTTTGTTTTCGTTTTACTGTTCTTATTTACTGCTATTTTGACATGAAATTTGCCACATACATGCATTTGCCGATTATACGTATACTAACATTGTAAGGAATACCGGGCGAATTCATTATCACAACAACATATTTATAGACATGCGACATTTCCCCGTTTTATTGAAAAATTAGAACAACTGTTAACTCTAGTTAAGAAAGAAAGTAAACCAATCGTATTATGTGGCGACCTAAACATTGATTTCCTGACACCATCAAATCACCTAACATTATTATCAAACACTTTGCAATCCTTCGGCCTACAACACACTATAAACACTCCAACCCGCATTACAGAAAACTCAGAATCTTGTATAGATCAAATTATAATAGATAATGAAACTACTTCCTTTAAAGCAAATAATCTTAACACATCACTCTCCGACCATAATGCAGTTCAAATAAACATAACACTTCAACACCAAGATCGGAAAATTGATAGAAAAGAATGTAAGTGGGCAAGAAACTTTCATGAAACGAACGTGGAGTACTTTCAATATCTTCTTAGCAAGGAAGACTGGACGGACACACTACTAGAAAATGACGTAAACAATAAATACAGACAGTTCATTAATACAGTTAGGCACTATTTCGAAATAGCCTTTCCACTTAAAAAGATAAAGGTATATTCTCACAAAACTAGATGCAACTGGATAACACGAGGCATAATTAATTCCTGCATGAGAAAGAAACAACTACATACAATTGTAAAAAGGACGAATAATAGGAAACTAAAAGAATATTTTAATAAATATAGGAGTATTCTTAAAGGTGTAATAAAAGAAGCAAAGAAAATGCACACATCAAATAGGATATCTAAATCTGATAACAAGAACAAAACACTATGGCAAGTAGTAAATGAACAATCAACCGCATCAAAAACGCAAAAAATAGAAATTAAAAAAATAATTCAGCATGGCCGAGAAATAACAAATAAACAACATATTGCAAACCTACTTAATGATTTTTTTGCCAACGTTGCGAAAAAATACTCAAATTCTGAGTCTGAAAAGACTAACAACATAAAATTATCTAGTAATTCTGTATCTATATACTTAATACCTACCACAGAGTTAGAAATAAGATCGATTATTAAAAAAATGAAGACGAAAAAATCTTCTGGGCCCGACGATATTCCTTATTACTTGCTTAAAATGTGTGCCGAATATTTTCTTATACCGTTGACTGATATATGCAATTCCTCTCTTGAAACGGGAACATTTCCAGAAGATCTTAAACTTGCAAAAATAAGACCTATACACAAAAAAGGATCAACTACTGACCCAGGAAATTATCGTCCTATCTCTATTCTATCTGTTTTCTCCAAAATTTTAGAAAAAGTTATGTATAACAGATTGGTGCCCTTTTTTGAAAAAAATATAATCTTCACGAAGAGCCAATTCGGGTTTAGAAAGTGCAAATCAATTAACAATGCTGTAGTTGCTTTTCTAAGTGATATATATAAAGCGAGAGAGAGAAGAAATAAAATATATGGAATTTTTCTGGATCTCACAAAAGCCTTTGACCTTGTTAATCACAAAATTTTATTGAATAAATTGCGTAATTATGGTATTAGAGGTCATGCTAATTTATGGTTCCACTCCTATTTGACTAACCGCATGCAATATGTAGAAATAGGTCCAACCAAGTCAGAGGTAAGACACATTAGGCACGGAGTTCCACAAGGATCAATATTAGGTCCTATACTTTTCCTTATCTACATTAACGATCTTCCTGATTATATAGTTCCAAACAAAAGCGTACTTTTTGCGGATGATACAAATATTTTAGTTGAAATTCCAAATAATATTTGCTCCGAGGAAATCATATTTAAGAACACGACAGATAAAATTACAGAATGGATAAAAGCAAACCAACTTAACTTAAATGCAGCGAAAACAACTATAATGAGTTTTAATGAAGGAAAACTGAACTCTCTAAATATACATCAAATACGTATAGACGGGGAACTCATACAGGTATCTGACTCTTGTAAATTTTTAGGGATAAAATTGGACTCTAAGTTAACATGGGACGATCACGTGAATGATTTGTTGAGGAAACTAAGCGCGAAAATATATCTTATACGTAAAGTTAGTAAGATTCTAACTACAGAAACATTGAAAACAATTTATTTCGGATTAATTCAGTCAATTCTATCGTATGGAATCATTTTTTGGGGTAATACCTGTTATGCAAAGAAAGTGTTTACTATGCAGAAGAAAATGTTACGAATAATGTTATCAGTCCCGTTTCATACACCAAGTAGACCACTGTTTCAGAAACTTAAAATATTACCATTGCCGTGTATATACATTCTAGAAACAACCTCATTTATACATATGAATAAAAGAAACTTTCAACTCAACTCGGACCTACACGAATACAACACAAGAACAACCAATCATATTCATATCCAAAATTTCCTTCTAACAAGAACTCAAAATTCGTTACACCACATAGGAATAAAACTTTATAATAAATTACCAGATCGTGTCAAACGAATGCCAAACTTGCAGTTTAAAAGACACCTCAAGTTACTGTTACTCAAACATCTTTTCTATGGTTTAGATGAATATCTTCACTGTGATCTTTCTTTATAATGTAAATATCAAAATTTATTTGAATTTTAAAATATATAAAACAAGGTAAATTTATATTTTCTCTAAAAGTACACTTAGTTTGTTTTATTGTTACGTATATATTTTATATTATTACTTTATATATTGTATTATTATATATTATTTTTTAATAATTGTAATACTAATTGTAGCGTATCTCTTGCAATTATTATTATTATAACTTGTAATAGTAACTGTATCTCTTGACGAAGCCATGAACGCTAAGTTCTTACGGCGGAAAATGAAATAAATAAATAAATAAACAATAATTTTGGACATGAGTGTACATATTTAGGATACATGACTTACATTCCGTAAATGAAAGTAGAAAAAAAACTGACTTCCCTAGGACTATTCCTGAATTGTACAGTCGTGGTAAAAGGACGCAAAATATAGATAAAACTTCATTATTATTCCTGCGGAGGTTATAAATCATTCATAAAGTATGAACATTGACAATGTTTCTACAAATGAAACCAATGCTTGAGGTCATTATACAGTACAGGGTTTGTCCGGAAAGTAATAGGACTGAGTCGATTTAAAAAAAATTATTGAGCCAATCGTTACAATTCTTTAAAAACTTTCAAAATAGGCTTCTTCTGCGTCGATGCAGCGCTGCCAGCGCGATTTCCAAGCATTGAAGGCGTCACGGAAGTCATTCTCCGGAATAGCTTTGAGAGCCGCCATGCAAGCTGCTTGGATCCCCTCTGTCGTCTCAAAATGCTTGCCTTTCATCGGGCGTTTCAGGCGAGGAAACAAAAAGTCCGGGGGGCCACATCTGAGCTGTAGGGCGGCTGCGGAAGCGTTGGGATGCCGGCCTTGGTCAGGTAGTTGTTCACAAAAAAGGCGGTGTGAGCCGGGGCGTTGTCGTGGTGCAGCTTCCAGTCGGCTCCAATGTCTAGTCGGACCCGATTGACCCTTCGTTTGAGTCTCTTGAGCACTTCCACGTAAAACTTGGCGTTGACGGTTTGTCCAGGAGGAACAAATTCATCGTGGACGATGCCTTTGATGTCAAAAAAGACAATGAGAATCGTTTTCACTTTGGATTTGCTCATTCTTCCCTTTTTTGGGCGAGGAGACACCCGCGTGTGCCACTCGGAAGATTGCCTCTTTGTCTCGGGATCATACTCAAAGATCCATGATTCGTCACCTGTAATTACGTTATTCAAAAATTGGGGGTCACTTTCACACACGTTCAAATTTTCTTGGCACAATTCCACTCTCCGCAATTTCTGGTCGTCAGTGAGCACTTTTGGGACAATCTTCGCGCACACCTTGCGCATGTTCAAATGCTCCGTCACAATTTCATGAACCACAGTTTTTGGTAAACTTAACATCTGGGCAATTAAACGAATACTTAGTCGACGGTCTGAGTTCAAAACTTCGCGCACACGAGTCACATTGTCGGTGTTTGTCGAAGTCGAAGGTCTTCCAGCACGGTCTTCATCGGCGACCTCTTCCCGGCCCTCCGAAAAGGCCTTGTGCCACCGAAACACACCACTTCTTGCTAAAGCATCATCTGGGTAAGCCTGCTTGATCATATCAAACGTCTCTGTCGCAGATTTACCGAGCTTAACACAGAATTTAATCGCGTACCTCTGCTCTAACGAACGCTGCATTTTCGGCTTGCACCACTCACAGAAACACGTCGCGCGAAAAAGCCTGTCCTGACTCTCCGTGTGTCGGAGACAACTGACCAGCCGCTCGTTCGTTAGCTAGGAACGCCCTCTACCGGATCCAGTTGGTGCGCGCACGCTCCGAAGTACAGTCATGGCGGAATAAAATCAGTCCTATTACTTCCCGGACAAACCCTGTATATAAAACTTCTGATAACTAAATTAAATCATTCATAAAAGAAAAAAAGCATAGTAGGTATAGATTTCATCCCACATGCGATATGAATAATACTACTGACGTTAAGCTATGTCCGTAGCCTTCCCACATCACTCCGTAAGGATAAATTAACCCTGCGTTAGGCGCGTATGATTTTGTTGCACGATTAGGCGCGTGGGTGACAGGTGTCACCCACCTATTAAAACATACTGCTGCAGAGATAATTTATTTTTTACGAACTGTAGACAAGGAACAGAAGTATGCTACTGCCGCCACATCAAACACCAACAATTAACGTTCAGCTACTGAAATATGCGACTCCGAACACCAACACAGTGTTGCCAGCGTGAGACAAAAATCACTGGGGGACACTTGTCACCCACGCGCGTAATCTATGGATAAGTGTTGTGATTATTAATTATAATAATGCTCTCTTCTTCGGTGCGAACGGTTCCGGTTTCGATTCTTGGTGGGGACACTCTATCGGACAGGTGTAACGGCTTTTTCAGGCTAGCCATTCTGAATGAGTTTTCTTGCGTTTTCCTCATTCATACCAGGCAGATGCCGAGATGGTACCTAGAAAAATGTTCTCAGGCCGCTTCCTTCCCTCCTCAATTTCCCAGGCAGCGTAATTGTCGATGGACGTCATTCCTCATATGTGTGTGACGGGCTAAATGGCCATAGATGCTGAAAGCCTAGAAATCTAATCCTTCCTAATTATAATAAAAAGATAGTAACGAAAGTGATATTGTAATTCAAGTAACGTCTTACTGCACGGATTTATCTAATTGATATTTTTAATAAAGAATGGTACAAAAAGAAAATAAACAATTACAAATACGTTAATTACAAAGCTGACTTACTATTTGCTACCAAAATTATTTAGTGGCGCCTTTTTAATCTCTGTGCCCTTAGTGTAATTTTTAATTTAGTGTTTGCGCGTTTTGTCAATCTACGATATGAAATATGAGTAAGGCAGATTTTACTCGTAGCTTGAAATTCGCGAAAACTACTCTCTTCCGTTTTTATTACACATTTTTCACAACACTGTGTAGTGCTGTATTTGTTGAATAGTGCCCTATGACAGGAATGGCCAACTACGAGTTCGCGGGTTGCGCGCAGCTCTCCAGAAGATAAGTGTTAACCTTTTTTGTATATTTTATTGGATACATAACAATTTGAAAAACGTAATGACTTGGACTAATACACAAAGTGGAAGTATGGTTTAGGCGCGTAAACCAAAAATAAATTTAAGGCTAAGATTAGTTTGTGTATTAGTCTGTTGTACTGTTTTATTTCGTTATTAGGGTACGTTAGGTACCTAAAAATTTAAGCATACCGTTTGGGTTCACGTTGCAAACGTGAAAAATGATGGATTGTGAATATTATTAAACGTCAGTACTATTGAGGGCAGGTATATGTTTTTACGTGCTATTAACTTTTTATTTTATTTATTTTTCATTTCGTACATATGTTTGAGAAATGATAAAAGATAATTTCACCCAACCTTGAGAGTGTAAGGATATTTTTCGAGCAAAAGGGAATTTTAAGATTGGTTAGAGGGATTTCATTGTTGAGAACCTGGCAGCTCTGATCCTGGTGCATTTCATCCGAAAGTTTCAAGATAATTGGGAAACTGAATTTGTTTCCATGAACAATCGAGGTAATAAACCACAGTATCTTGTGTGTTTACAAGTTCTCTCGTGTCATAAGGAATACAATCTCAGCCGCCCTTACAACCAGAACAATGTAGAAAAATACATGAGTTACTGAGGACAGGCATGCGCTACATTTTTTTTTCCCACGACGCCATGCCAATTCAGTCATTCTCTCCTCGCTTTTGTTGTGAGTTCAGAAATATATAAGGGAAGGTGTATATCTGATGCTGAATTTGCGAATAAGAAGAAAGAAAAAATGTTGGGTAGAAATGGTCAAAACTCTCCGGGAAAATAAATCAAAAGACCTTCCCCTATCAAAACAAACCATTACCAAGAGTTGTAGAATTAAGTACTCCTATTCACAATATATTAAAAGCCATCATTTACCAGTCTTGAGTATTTTTCATTAGTCATTGATGAATAGACCGATGTAACAGATATACTTCATCTTTTAATGTGCATTAGAACTATTTCTAACGATTTTGATGTCGAATTGCTGGGTGAAATCAATAGTCGAGCTGCAGAATCCGGAATTCAATTTGAGTCTTGCATTCCTAACCAAAATTACGCAACCCCTCAATGTACTGAATTTACTTACAAGGACGAAACCAATGCATTTCAGACTTAGTTGCATATCTAGACGGGCTCATTAGTCGTATAAAGATTTTTAGATCAACGTTTGGAAAAAGAAACTTCATATATTTTTCATCGTACAAAGAAGTGATAGAGAAAAATTTGGAGATCTTAATATGTTATGCAGTGAACTTCTTGACAAGCTTTCCGTAAAATTTACAAACCGATTTATGGATTTCGTCTCAGTTAACAATCCCATGGGGTGTAATATTTGAGTAGATGAAAATATTCAATTACAGTTGTGTGATATGCAAAGTAATCCATTTCTGTAGCAAAGGCAAGAGCTCTACAGTTTTGGAAATTGGTGCAAAGTGATAACTTCCCCAAGGTGAATGACTTTTTTAAGAAGGATTGTTGTCATGTTCGGAAACACATGTATGGTGTACATTTTCCTCTATGAAAGCATTAAAATCTAGTCAAAGAAATCGACTGAATGATATCCACTTGTGACCTGTTACGACTGATGTTGTTGTTCTATCGAAATTAACTTTGGAGAACTGGTCACTTCTCATCAACGTCCAGTGCTCATGTTGAAAAAGTAACAGGTAAAACTAGTCTAAATTCGAGTAATTACTGCAAAATTCGAGTATCGTGTTATTATTTGGAATAAATCTTATCTTCAACTAATATTCTCTGAGAGAAATCTTGAATTGCTTCAATTTAGGGTTGCGTTTAATACACCAACAATCCAAACATAGACAACGAAACATACTACACTGACACGTCACAAATGTTGCTTAGGTTAGTTTAGGTTAAACTCTCTTAGAAATATGATTTTCGCAATGTCGGTATTTTGAGTGTCTGTGTTTTGAATATGGATGTTTTAATAGACACCCGTAAATTTGAAAATTTCTGGGCTAGGGTATCATGACCGTATACTATATAAAGTGTCAATGAAGTTGCGGTGCTCGCCAGGTAGAAATTTCTATGATGCGGCCCCTCAGTTTAAAGAAATTGGCCATCGGTGATCTATGATAATAGTTCCAGCAATATTTACCAAATACTGTAAGCCTGTCAAAGAAATCGAGGCGAGTCTATCCACGAACAGTACGGAAACCCGTGACAGTTGCTGACTAAAAACAGCAAAAAATGGTTCACTAATTCAATGTATACAAATGTCCATAAGTGGATACGATTAATATTTTTTCTGTAACGTTTCCCTAATTATGTGGGCGCTTCGTAGTTATATCCATTGAAAATTTGAGGAACCGAAAAAAACTGCTTGTTCATATTTATGTGTCGTTTCGCCAATAGAAGCCAGTAGCAACAAGTGCTTTGTGTTTTTCTTCTGAGCCTCGATCCCTGATTCGCTTAGAAAGATAACTGACTATTCACTAGTACAAGAAGGGTCTGTATCTCGAACCCGTATGAGCGGCAAAATAATCTTACTTCTCATGAAATTACGAACAAAAAGAATATTTGCTAACGATCCTAAGGAAAACAGGACAACTCATGAGACATACGTGATTAACTCCTTTTAAGGAATAAAACAAAAGGACATCAGTGAAAACAACAAGGTAGCATAAACATATGTACGTCTGCTACTAATAACATTTGACAATGGATGGACAAACGTGTATGTATGTTGACCACAAATAAAGCCTATCAGTAAAACAAAGTGTAAATGTTCATCTACACATACGTAGATATCTCATAACTCGTGTTAAATATTTATTAAGAACATGTTAAATTGTTAAAGTTACAAAAATACTATTGCATTGGAAACGGTTATTTAATGACAAAGCTGCATCAGAGTGACCAACGACAGAAAAAGACAGTCTTCATCGAAACAACAATAGAACAATGTTCTACCTAGTTTAGTTCCTTTCTCTGTTGATTGTATATAAATACTACAATGACATATTTTCAAAGAATTGTAATATCTAATAATGAAAACATTACTAGTATAAACATTATGAGAATGTGTATATATAAATCCTAACAATTAAGAAAATGACATATATATACAAAAATATTATTGATGCTCTAAGCGATTTTGTAAAAATATCTTATCAAAAATGAATTCACAAAACTAATTACAAATATACAAGACTGAGTTATTATATTAACTCATTGGAAGTTATACAACTTTCTAACTCTCCCCTCTCTCTCTCTCTCTCTCTCTCTCTTTTTTTATTTCTTTTAAGCATAGCTTATACGCTCCTCGATGCCACTCTGTATTGTAAGTTCCCAAACTTGCATTGCAGAGACGAGCCTCACATTTATATAATATTTATTTAATAGAGGTTAGATGAGTTGATCCCGAAGATCAATAGGGCGCTAAGACTCCTAATTATTCCCACAGCTGGAGTTTCGTGGTGGGCATTGACCTCTACCAACGCTAACGTGACTCTACGATAAATCCTAAAACTTCCCACTTGACCTAATTATAAAGTCATTCTGTCACAATTAGTACCTCCCCATTGAATCAAGCGCCAAATAAAGTAAAATCGCCCCCAGGCGGCTTCAAAGGAAGCGGAACACCATTGAAGAAAACACGTGTTTCTTTTTTACATGGAAGGGATAATTCAACAAGTCCTTCCAGTTGACCTGCTGAAAAAGAAAGCGATGTTGCAATTATCACCCTCTTACTTACTGATTCTTCAGTAGTCTTCGCAGAAAGACAGATTTCTCTAATTTTTTCGTTACTTTTGTTTTCGTTGCATCCTCCTCCTTCCGCCTCCTTTAGCTTGAAGGGCATAGTTGTGGGACAAACTCAAATGTTTCATTTAATCTGAATTCAATTTGGGTATGTTGTAATGAACAGAAAAAAAGAAATCAATCATTACTTTCATGGTATGTGCTTATTTCACTCTTAAATATAGCATATTGTTAATATTGTGTAACTTCCATAATGATAACGCTTGTACGAACCAAACATGTTAAGTGGTTCGCCCCTTCCCACGTAAGGCATCAGTGCCACAAAAGCCCGATGAGAAAAAAAAGTACAATCTTTCTTTGCCACCCCCAGAAATCCGTCCTTGACCGCTCCTGTCCATATTATTATATTGAATTCCTTTAATGATTGTATTATTATTATTACATAATGTATCCATCGATAATATAAGTTTAACGATGGCAACAACGTATCATCTCGAAAACAAACACGTGCCGTTTATGGCTTATTTGGAGTGTTATTTATAAGGACAGTTAGGGTAAATTTCCTGCTTGAGTACAAAGAAAGCCAGTTGGGGACCAATAGAACGTCTCGACTATACCAATTAGTAGGTAATATAAAAAAAAAAAAAAAAAAGAAAAGGGATTTTAAAGAAATAAACTCATTAACACACTAATGATATAAGTACAGTGAGGGATGGCAACACTCGATTACCAAAAAAATTATGTTATTATCCGTAAACAACGTTTACGAAAAAGAAAGGACCCCCCTAACTTGTTTATGTTCCTTACGGACTCGGTACACGACTACGCAAAGCATGTCTAACCTTACAAACGCTAGCCAAAGAAACATGTGTAGCTATGCTAGCAAATACGGTTTCTCAATAGGAAGTCCTTTAGTCATAATCGGGTAAGTATGTCAATTAGATTAATATTTCCACTAACTCATTTACTGTCAATATAACCAATTGCATTTTTTTTATTTGTATATCTAGTGAAATCTTACGACAATAAAAAGGGAAACTGACTCCATTTTTTCACAAAGACGTATTAGAACTATCAACATTAAGGTTTTACATCATATTAACGAAATGTAGAGATCAAAAGATAAATTATTTAATTAAATTTTGAAGTTTCGAACAATAGGTATAATGGTCAACGGTCGTCTTATCTCCTATTTCAGCTTTTTTTCTGCTGGTTGTTTCTAAGAGTTTTATAAGTATAAAAGTGATCACTACAAATTAGAAAATCTTAACAACCTTTTACGATCGTTGACAAATGTCCATTTTTCAATATGAATCTATGCAACATCGCTCACACATATAAATGCCATTGTGTATATATAACAAATTACGAAGTTACTAATTATGTTTATAACAGCTAGCAATAAGCATTCATGAAATAATCGTTATTGCTTAGAGTAGAGAAATGGTTATCCTTCGTTTTTCATCACGAAATTTGATACAAAATATGATAGACCAAATTTGTAATAGTGCTTTCCAAGAGTTGTCATTTCTCTAACCATGCACTGTAACATGCATTCAGTTTTACCTTGTATAAAATGTCAATGCGAACTCCCTGTTTGTATGAAATATACTAACAAGTTACTAATTAATTAATTTTCTATTCAAAACGTGAGCTGTTCACATTGTGAAACTACGGTAGACATCCAAATTATGCGGATTAAAACCGAAAATATATTGTAACGAGCGATAATATGAGAGATGCATCTTATCCACCCGACTCTTACTCCACATCAAAAACAGTTTCTCGTCATATCTTACAGTTCTTGGGTAATGAAACTGAAGTTGTACTATTCTTACTACTTCTGGCTTCAATAGAAAATGAAATCTATTCTCTAGATTTGGAATCGATACCATAGACCATTTGTCGCCCCTACTACCATTTAACTTTACGGAAATCAATATTACGAGGGACATTCAGAAAGTAATGCCTCCAAGCCCACTACTTGGCTAATAGCACTGCGAACATTCTGAACTGTTCATCATTAAGGCACTGATGTTTAAGCTATAGAATGTCATTTGTTTCACCTTCCTATCTCTTCTCGATCCGGAGTACTGGAGCAGTCCATGGCATCCAGTGGTGATGTATGGTTGAAACAGCGGGCCGTCATTGAATTTCTGACTGCGGAAGGTTGTGCGCCAAGGAACTCAGGTCGCTACGTTGACACCCTAAAGCGACTGCGAGCCAGATTGTAATGCACTCGCAAAGATAAAGAGACAATATTGCACCACGATAATGCTCGTCCGCACACAAGCCACAAAACTCAGGAAGCTGCAGCACCTGAGGTTCATGGACATTCTGCTTATAGTCCGGATCTTTCGGAATGCGCCTTTTGGCTCTTCCCCGAACTTAAGGACCAACGCTACAGTGGACCTTAAGGAGGTGGAAGCAGCAGTTCGGCAATGGTGTCGTCAGCAGCCTCCACAATTCTTCGTCAACAGCATGAAATACCTTGTTTCGCAAATAAATAATCTTTGAGTTTTACGTCCCACGGTTATGCCGGTTAGGCTAAAGGAGACGGTGATGATGAGTAATGAATGAAATGGTGGAATGAAGAAAGTGGGAAGAAACGGGAGAATTCCGTGAAAACCCACGCACACGGTGTTTGTCCACCACAAAGTTCACTTGGCGGGGGCTGGGATCGAACCCGGGACCCCATGCACCAGAGGTGAACGCTCTACCACTGAGCCACCGCGGCCCCTTACCTTGTTTTGCGTTGGTGCAAGTGTGTTGCCCGTAACGGGGACTATGTTGAAAAATGATGCTACCATTTGTAGCTGACATTGCAAGCTTTCCACTGATACCTGTATCGGTGCTATCTGTCAAAGACAAATAAAGGTATCACCTTGGAGGCATTACTTTCTGAATCACCCTCGTAGAACCGGAAGTAGTATTTTATTTCTAGGGCTTTTGGTTGCAATAGACGAATAAAATCGGAAATTGAAATTATTATTCCGATATTAAGTTCAATTAAAAAAAAAAAAATGTTCCCGCTATCTATTACTATTTTTCACTGTAGAAACCGTAGTTTTCTATCGTTTCAGTTTTTGCATACAGGAAGAAGTACCGAAATGAAAGTTATTCTTGGAACACTCAATGCATATCAAAAAGCCATTTCTCCCTCTCTTACTGGGTTTGATTTGTGAAGATTATCGATAACGATATTTCGGCGTACGAACGTGCACACACACGCCTGCGTCCACAATCCCACGCCCTCAGTAGTGCTCTCGTTCATTTGTCGTAAACGTTGTCACAAATGCTCAAGCTTTTTTTCTTCACTTTTTCTGTTATTTTAGCCCTCATTATGACTCCTAATAAAGAGAGAAAACGTGTTAGTTGTAGTTAAATCATAGCAAAAAAGTGGAGTGCTAAAGGAAGCAAAACATGAGGACATGCATACAGTACCATGTTTCTGTGCCTAGAACAGATTACTCGTTTCACATTAATTTCAGTGGGAACAATTATTTTGGTTCACGAACTGCGTTATACGCAACTGTGTGCAGGTGACTGATGTTAGCCCGAATTAAGCTCCATTTATATTACAAAATGAAGATAAATGGGAATGTTGACTAGCACAGTCGTCCTAGGATTTTGAAGTACTGAGAAAAATGAAAAGAAATCTTTTTGAGTTTTACGTCCCACGGTTATGCCGGTTAGGCTAAAGGAGACGGTGATGATGAGAAATGAATGAAATGGGAGATCGAACCAGGGACCCCAAGCACCGGAACCAACTGAACGCTCTACTACTGAACCACCGCGCCCCCTTGAAGTACTGGGATTAGACCTAGGATGCTTTACAGAAAATCAACAATCACAAAGAGAAAACTGAGGTAATGGTAGATGGGCTAAAAGAGAAAAGTAATTTGTAGGGGCACGAGTTCTTCGCACTAATTCTTCTTCTGCTTTCCTTTTTCATATCTCGCGCTTTGTCGCATTTTCCAAATAGTTTCGCATTTTGTAGCTTTTGTGGAAAAGATATTCCCTAACATTTTTACAGTTGTTCCTTTTATTCATAGATCACTACAGAAATAAACAATAAGCTGAAAACAAAATACACTGAATATTTCACCTGATGTTGTAAATTTCACTTAGAAAAAAATATATATTAATCAAACTGAAGAAAAATCAATAACAAAACTTACCACGAGTAGAAAGTTTTGCTGTCTTCTATTTTATGCAACGTGTTTTATGAGATTGGTGTACCTTGAGTAGCAGAAGACAAAAGGTGTCTGCAATGATGCCATTGGCTAGCTAATTAAAACGGCTCCTCCCCATCCGGCTTTGATGGTGATAGCTAACGCGCAATATGTTCTCTATAGCCGTGTCCGAATTACCCAAAATGCACCGTTCAGTCAGCGGATAATGAAAATGTATTTTTAAAATTTCGCGTATTGTTAGTAATTTCGAGCAAAACTGCCAATTTTGCGTTTTATCGCGCAACGGAAACCAATGAAAATGCACACAGAATATCATAAAACGTCAAGAAACTGAAAATTGCTTAATTCTGGCGCATTTCGTTTTATCGCGCATTGCGAAAAACTCATGCCTATAGTAACTTGACAGGGTACAGGTCAGGAAAAGGAAAACAGTACAGACCTTGATGTTGCTTTGGTCCTCCAGGATTATCTACTTCTTTTCCCCTCAATGGCATATACTGTTCACTGCTACTGATGACTGGCCCAATACACAGCCACGGCTCCTCACATATGCTCAATACGCTTGTCTCTCTTAGGGGAAACAAAAGCGTAAAACCTCTTGTAAAATTAATAACGAAACACATGGAATCTTTCTTTATCAATTTAAAATTTATCGTCGTCGTCATATGCTTGTACTTTTCTTTCTTTCTCTCTCTCTCTCTGACTTGTGAGAGAAAATATATGACGGAGTGTTTAGTGGGCCATTCCGTCATATATTTTCCTCCAACTTTCTCCCACGAACGGCTATATCTTACTCTGCCACAAAAGCACTTTACTTTCCTGTTTCAATAAACTCAGAATACCAGAATCACATAAGTGGAAATAACTGTACTAAGAGGTAAAGAATCTAATGCAATCTTAGGAATGTAGAAGTAGGAGTAGACGTCTATTGGCTTTATTTTGAAAGAATACAATGTTTAAAAAATGAAAAGTAAATCATATACATATTTCTTGTCTTGAGCGTTGATTATCTTTGAAATGAAAGTGAGTTTAACGTCCCATGATTACGCCTTCTAGGCTAATGGAGACGATAATTAAAGCAAGTACATAATACTGGAAGAATTGGTGGAATGAGAAAGTGGGAGGAAACGGGAATACCCCGAGAAAACCCACAAGCACGATGTTGTCCACCACAAACTTACTTGGTCGGGAATCGAACCAGGGTCCCCATGGACCAGAAATAAGCTCTCTGCCACAGCTACCGTGTCCCCGAGCGTTGATTATCATAAGATGTTTCGAAATTAATTATCAGTAATAGAATTGACTGTCTGTTCTAGAAAGTTATATCATAAATGTTTTCATATTAAATGTCTTTATATTAGGGATGGCCAAAATTTTCCGGAATCCGGATTCCGGAAATTTTGTTTTCCGGAATCGGAAAATTTACTTTCCGGAATTCGGAAAAATTCCGGATTTCGGAAAAATTCCGGAATTCAGAAAAATTCCGGAATTCGGAAAAATTCCGGAATTCAGAAAAAATCCGGAATTCGGAAAAATTCCGGAATTCGGAAAAATTCCGGAATTCGGAAAAATTCCGGATTTCGGAAAAATTCCGGAATTCGGAAAAATCCGGAATTCGGAAAAAATCCGGAATTCAGAAAAAATCCGGAATTCGGAAAAATTCCGGAATTCAGAAAAATTCCGGAATTCAGAAAAATTCGGAATTCGGAAAAATTCCGGATTTCGGAAAAATTCCGGAATTCAGAAAAATTCCGACATTCGGAAAAAATCCGGAATTTAGAAAAAATCGGAATTTTTCCGAGATCCGTAATTTTTCCGATTTTACTTTCCGGATTCCGGAAAGTAAAAATTCTGGAATTGGCCATCCCTAGCTAGTAGCTGTTAAAAGAGAAACACAATAATGAATATATATACTGTATTAGTTTCATGTAGTTGGATATGTCTTTATCACTTACGTAGACAATTGCTACTGCAGTTATTTACTGCTTTATGAGAAGGTCTTATTTTCACACACAAAAAAGTCGCCGGTATGTCTCAAACATTATCGCGTTCCCACCTGCAGCTGCTCCAAAGCACTGCAAACTACTTTTTAATCAGGCGAAAGGCAGTGAAGGAAAAGAAATCTCAACAAATATTCTAATAACATTCGCTTATTGTCAACATACCTACAGTGAGCGCAGAAAGTGCTCGTACACCATGCATACTTTATATTGAAAACAGCTAGCATGAGAACGGGAGGTGGAAAATATATATATAACCAGAATTAAGACTACACATTCATACATTTTATTTCTATATACAAGAGAAAGGCCAAACAAAGACAATCACTGTTTTGCTCAGAAGAAAAGAGAGAATTCCTTTTTTGTAAACGCAAAAAGTCACCGTACACTTATGATTGAATTAATGCTTATAAAGTATATTACGTTATTTATTATTTTGTGGGATTACCCTGTGCGTTAATGATTGTCTGTAGTCTTCGTGGCATTTATTTCACCTGTAGTAGTTCGTAGTTCTGTAGCTTCGGGACTATAGAAGTCAGTGGAGAGCTTTTGTGAACGCGGCATTGAACCTCCGGGTTCCATAGGCCATAGAGTTAGTTAGTTAGTTAGTTAGTAGCTTCGGGACTGAATATGTCCCATTCTTCTTGAATAGCTTTTCTCAGGCCTTCTTTAGTAGAGAAGCTGTGCCTTCTGATTCTTGTCACCAGAACAGACCATAGATGTTCTATGGGGTTCATGTCTGGGGATTGGGGAGGTGTGCGAAGCTGTTTCAAGGTATTATAGAGTAGCCACAATCGAGTATTTTCCACTGTATGTTTGGAGTTGTTGCCTTGCTGAACAATAAATTGTTTTCTGCGCACTAGTATGGAGATTTTCCTTTAATATGTTAATATACACTTTGTGGATCATCACTCCATCGATAAAGTGGAGACGACCCACTCCTGAGGCACTCATACAACCCCAGACGAGCACGGACCCTCCTCCGTGTCTTACTTTAGGGACGAGATTTTGAGGATTCATCTCTGTATTCACCTTGCGTCATACCATACGCCTCCCATTGGATTCGATAAGATTAAATTTACTTTCGTCCGAAAATATGACCCTATTCCAGAAAGAAGCCTGATCCCTTATCTTTATACTCTTTTTCAAACTTTAGTCTCTTTATACGATTTGTCTTGTTCACCCATAACATTTTCCTGGCTATCCGAGCATGATACCCTGCAAATATTCCGCACTGTACTGGCTGATACTTTAACACCGCGTGTTTCCAGATCCGTTGCCAATTGCACAGCACTACTTTTCGGAACCTTTTTTCTTTCCCTAATAATGTAACGTTTATCTTGTTCACTCAACACTCTTGGTCTTCCAGTTTTTTTTTTTTTTTTTTTTTTCCGCACAGTGATAGAAACATTATACATCGCAATTATGGTTTGTACTGTTGAACGAGGTCTGTCTGCAAGGTTTGCTATCTTTCTCAAAGATTTACCCTTCTTATGCAATTTAATAATTACTTTTCTTGTCTCCTCAGTTGTTTCTGTTCGGTTGCTTCCCAGTTTTACAGCCCACCGTGCAGTTTTTTCACTCCTATTCACAACTAAACTCATTCTGTTATTCGTCATGCTATAAACAGAGGTGTATAATCAGGTGAATACTAGTGAACCCCAGTTGTGGTATCTTTGTTTCGTATTCGTACGTCAGGTGTACGATCTCTTTTTGCGGCTACTCTATACACTTTCTACGGAATTTATTTACTTTCAGACCATTAAACTTGTCTTTTTGTTCTTTATTGGTATATTCATAAAGCTTAGTTTTCATTATTCATATTGTGTGTGTTATTACACTTCTTAAATTTTCTGTTTCTTTTTCGCAAGCATTCTCGTTTCAATAGCATAGGTGTACGAACACTTTCTGCGCTCACTGTATTACAAATCAGTAATCACTGCGAAATACAAATCAGTAAATACAAATTTATAATTTTTGACTTTACGAAGTATACAATGTAATTGTTCAATAATTAACATAAGCAGGCATTCATTAATTTATATTAATATAATAATTAATAAAACTAATAAGCGGGTGATTGATGACTCAGTGGTAGAGTTTTCATCTATGGTATTCTAACCCAGGACATGTGGGTTTTCGATGGCTAATTTTGTGTTCGAAAATTTTTCCGGTGGTAGGCCTACTCTTGGTTCCCTTTCTTATATTTGTTCCATCATCACTCATTAACGAATTTAGTTTATCAAAACTCTATAGCCATATATTCATTCTGTCCGTCAGTGAAACAAACAGTCTCAAGTACTATCTGATGGATTACCATCAATTTTGGCCACGATGTACAGAGTCAATAGTTAAGAATCGAGTTCCCTGATGAATGTTATATTCAAACCGGAAGCGGTACAAATCAACCATTTCCGGTTTTAACGTTAATCATTATATAGTAAATATGGTAATAGATAGCGAGAAACGGTTTCCAGTAATCGACATATATAACATTCATGTAGATAGAATGTTACCCAATTTGTGCATCTGCTGAAAATAATGAGCTTAGGTATTTAGAGAGCATTTTCCGCTTTAGAAAATGTTTGCTTGGTAAAGAATGTAGAGAATTAGCTGAGTCAGGCACGTAGCTAGAATATGGTAATAGGAAGGAGGGGGGTCTGTCACGAAATACTGTGGTTATTTACCAGGGGCTCAATCATTCTAAATTATTTTATTGGCAACATATATTGGTTCGTTTAGCCAAGATTTCTAATGGAGGGATGATATGAAATACTGTGGTTACACACCAGAGGCTCGATCAATCTAAATATTTTACTGACAACATACCCATATTGATTGGTTAGGACAATAAAATGAGGATATATTAGTAAGTATTTTAATAAGAAGCTATGAAGATATCTCGAGTAAAAAATTATAAAAAAGTATTGAAAAAGATATAGTCTTCCGAGGTCATTCGAACGGTGTCGAGAATTTTGCGTCTGGGAAATTTGCGCCCTACCTCAAGAACAAGGAAAATTGCGCCTGCAATGTACCTCCACCGGGAAGTTTGAGCCCTGCGAAATAAAAGAACCTATTCGAGCTTACGCATTTGCTCGGAAGGGCTGACATTACAGCATAAACAATCCTCCCCCCACAACCATGCCATTTGTGATTTATTTTCATTGTGGCTATATAAGGGGAGAATAAACTTCAATATAAGCCAAAAGAACACAACGGATCAACGCAATCACTGCTTCTTCCAGAGATGATTTTGGGGGAACACTGGCCTCCCCAGAGCTCTCAAAGTGCCCCCTCGGAGGAGACCAAAATAATACGTCTATAATATAATAATAAATAGAATAGTACCAGCAGTGACCCCCTCCGGAATACTAAGTGTGCCCCCCGGAACATTTTTTCTGAAAGAACGACTGAACGCAATTGTGTGTTTAAAGTGTAATTCCAGCAAGTAAACACACTGTACATAGTTTTCTTGATAATATTACTGAACTGATTTTACATTCACTTTACATTTTCTTTTCTATATTATGTGTCCTAAAAAGCCAAACAACTCGCAAGGATTGTGAACAGAGATATCTGGGTAGAGCCAAACAGCCTTTTGTAGATTAAATTATACTCTTTGATTATATTAATAAATAATTATATATCAGTCATTTATACTTTTATTGTAAATTTTGTAGTATAATGAAAAATTGTATTTGTATGGATTGCCCTTCAGTGAACTAAAATTGTATTTTTTTTTCATTTGTTCGGAATATTATAACGGATGGATTAACTCACTGAGACGATGAGAGGCAAGCCTAGTTCAAGTGTGAGTGGAAGTTACTTTACACAGTACAAAAATAAGTTGAATTGTAGGGCGCTAACATCCCAGTGCAAATATATAGCCGGCGCATTTTCCCCTCTTTTTGCGGTAGGGCGCAAACATCCCAGTGCAAATATATTGCGAGCGCATTTTTTCCTATTTTTGTGGTAGGGCGCAAATTTCCTGGGCGCAAAATTCTCGCATTCAAGGGAAATATAATGTCCGTGAAGTTGACAAGCCACTTATGTCAGACTCCAATTTCGACTTTAAACGTCGCTAGTGCTATGTTAGTGTTCGATAGTGACGAAAATCGTTAGTACTCCACAGATAACGTGTGCTTTTTAAATAATGGATATGTCTTCTAACTGCATGCCAACACGCCCACTTCTAAGAATCATCTCAAAAATGAGGTTAACCGTTAGAGCAAGTAAGTGCTCATTAGTACCATTAACATTAACGTTAATGCCTCCATTGTACGGCCCTTTGAGTAATAATTACACCACGTATAGTCTCAATGGGTCCCTATATTCTCGCGAACATTCTGACGTGCCCAAGTTAGTTACTTTTTTTTTGGAACTATTGTTTATCTGTTATTGTTTATTGTTTATTGCTAGTCTGCAGAGTAGTCCTTACATTAATATGCCATTGTCCTTGATAATCATTGCGTATTTACAAGCAGTTTGTTATTACTGTTAGAAGATATCAAAAAACAACAGATAAAATCTACTACTTAACGGTTCATATTTTTCTTTTACAGTACACAAACGATTAATAATAATAATAATAATAATAATAATAATAATAATAATAATAATAATAATAATAATAATAATAATAAGACTATTCCAGCATAAAAGTTATCAATTGCATCACACTGGCAACAAGCGACGCATATTTTAACTTCATAAAAATTCGTTTCTCACGATTTTCTGGAAAACTACGTATGATATCTTCATTCTGTCAAGTTGTTTATCTCAGTGTGATATATGTCTTACCTCTGGACAATATCACAGTAAAACAAAAATTAAATATTAGGAGTGCATCGTACTTTTGGACTACATCTCATTAACCATGGGAAGATTGAGTAGTGTATACTTTAGGATGTAAGTTTCAGCTTAACTTGCATCATACATTCTTAGGATTACAAAAAGGAAATTTGTTCGTTTGCATTTGAACAAAATTCTTAGGATTACAAAAAGAAAAAATAATTTTTCCGAATTCCGGAATTTTTCTGAATTCCGGAATTTTTCCGAAATCCGGATTTTTTCCGAATTCCGGAATTTTTCCGAATTCCGGAATTTTTCTGAATTCCGGAATTTTTCCGAAATCCGGAATTTTTCCGAATTCCGGAATTTTTCTGAATTCCGGAATTTTTCCGAAATCCGGAATTTTTCCGAAATCCGGAATTTTTCTGAATTCCGGAATTTTTCCGAATTCCGGAATTTTCCGATTTTACTTTCCGGATTCCGGAAAGTAAAAATTCCGGAATTGGCCATCCCTACTTTATATCATATCACTTATATACATAAATATAACATACTTCACACACCATATCTTCCTTTACACGTGACCCGAGGGTCCACTATACATCAGTCACATTGAGAAAAGAATGAGAGATTGTGCAGGTACAGGACTAAAAATTTTGTCAAAAATAAATAAATAAAGAAAGAAAGAAAGAAAGAAAGAAAAAAGTATACAAATTCGTTTTATTATTTTATTGTTAGGCCCAGTGAAAGCTCTGCAAAAAGTTCATGCATACTGATTATCAATTAGGTTGAAAGATTTATATATAATCCAAGCCAAAAAAAGCACATGGCTACCTTTCAAAAACATAACATAATAACTAGTCACACCCTTTACATGAAAATAAACTACACAAAGCTGGCATCTCCTAAACGCATAAGAACAAAGGATAACGAATTACAATAATGAATTCTAATGCATTATAATCTTCCAACCAGTCGTGAAACTGCTAAATATAGTACAAAATAAACCCATTAAAATATTTTTTAATAAAAATCTGCGGTATTATGCTTTCACTGTAACTGACTAGATGTCAGTTACCAGATATGATTTTCAAAATACGCGATTGCACTTTTTTAAAAACTGAACATTTCTATCATATCTGACTAAATTATTGTTTCTGTCTAGGAAGTTTATTCATGTATTTTAAAAATATTTTCAACAAATACAAGAAATTAATTGCTTTATGTTATAGCTTCAGTATTAGTGTGAGCTACAATATGAGTTTGCAATAGGAAAAATCTACTGATAAACACTAAAAATACTGCAGCATTTATGCACACACACACTTGTCACCCGTAAATTCTTTATATATGTGTATATAAAAAGTATTTCTTGTAAGACAAGAAGAATAAAATCTGCACTCTTTGTTTACTCGAAAACTAGAAGCCAGCCGCTTCTATGTACGATATTATGCATTCATGCACAGAAAAGGAACCAGCTCATATGCTATCCATGGACTTCAGGTGAACATTGCGCAAAGCCTACAAGAAAAACAAAGAAAAAAAGAACATTAATATATTGGCACCAGATGGTTGGCTTGGAATTCTAACGCTACTTTCAGTATCGAGGTTAAATGAGACATACACATACAACTTCATGTGGAAAACTAATCACATAAGTTTCCACCGGAAATGAAAAATAAGTCTCTCGCGCTTTGTGCTAAACACACAGCTAGTAGTTCACTAAAAAACACTCAGGCGTTTGGATCCTCATATGGACCTAGGTATTCTATATTGCTGCACTACTAAATACATGGAAGTTCGTCGGGATCGTAATACGGCAAATTATGCATAAGTTAAAATATCAAATAATACTTTTGATAAAATGGATTCTTTCAAATCTGTAGGATCAATATTAACAGACGAAAAACCTATTCACGAAGAAATTAAATGTCGACTAAAAGCAGGGGAATTCCTGTTATTATTCACTTCAAAATCTTTTGTCGTCGCAAATCCTGTCGTGGAATTTGAGCTTAAAATATATAAAACGATAATCATGCCTAATGTTCTGGGTGGTTGCGAAACATGGTCGCTTACTCTGAGGGAAGAAAGTAGACTAAAATTAGATCTATTTGACAACAAGATCCTGAGACGAATATTCGGACCCAGGAAGAATGGGAATGAGGAATGGTGGAAACTTCATAACGAGGAACTATGTAATTTATACGATTTACCAAACATTGTTATCTAATGTCATCCTTCTAGAGTCATCAAATCTAGAAGGCTCAGGTGGACAGGTCATGTAGCCAGAATGGAAGAAAGTAGGAACGCTTTCAAAGTCTTAACTGGAAGTCCAATCAGAAAACGACCATTAGGAAGACCTAGGCGCAGATGGGAGGACAATATTAAGATGGATCTCGCAGAAAAAGGAATATCCTTAGAAACTGGATTCAGTTGGCTAAGGATAGAAGTCAGTGGAGAGCTTTTGTGAACATGGCATTGAACCTTCAGGTTCCATAGACCATAGAGTTAGTTTAGTTAGCATATTGACTTGTATATTGCTCCACTAGCTAATATGCATTCTGTGGCTGATATGATGTTACGTTTTGAGGTGTTCGCGTAATGCAGCTTCAATAATGCATCACTTACTAAAAACTACCACTTGGAAGTTATATACTTTAGGAAGATCTTATCATTCTGGATACTATTCACTCTTGTTTTTGGTGACGAATAAGATAAATGAATAACAAAAAATTGTAGCTGCAGGATGTGTTTAATTAATAACTTTTTAACGTTCTACGATTCTGCACCAGCTAAGGGAGTCTGTAATCATAACAGGGTGGCAAAACAGGTTTTGTTTGTTTTGTTTAAACAATTTTTAAAAAAGATTGGCTTTACTTATATTATACGCGGATAAAAAAAAATGAGAAAATTCACCTAACATTCTTATACAACAATGGAGTTAAGAATAACAGGACCTAAAGCTTAAATAGGGCTGCCAGATTCTTGGTTTTTTTTTTCTTTCTTCGTAAGTTTGCATTTTTCTGACACGTTATACATTCTTATTTTCTTCGTAAAATAATTTCTTTCGTTTTCGTTAATAAATAAAATAAATTATAGTCCTGGGCATTTTAGAAATGTTTTTATACGACTTTGTTAGTGCATTTTTTTTTCTTTTTAATTAGGGAAATTAATTTCTCACATTGTTAATAACGCAACACAGTGATGTATATTACTAATTAGGGAGAAAATACAATAGCTTGCGTTTTTACCTCCTATCTAGCCGATACTACAACCTTATGATTAAGAATAATTTGGTTTTAGCATCTGTCAACATCGTCTCGACCATGTCGCAGTTTCTATCCATCATGTTATGCTAATGTGAGTAACTGAAGCTACTGTGAGCTAATAAAAGCAGAATATATTTATATCAGGAACAGAAGCTACTGTGAACTAATGAAAGTAGAATATATTGTTCTGAGGAACAGAAGCCACTTTGAGCTAATAAAAGCAGAATATGTTGATGTCAGGAACAGAAGCTATTGTGAAATAATAAAAGCAGAATATGTTGATATCAGGAACAGAAGCTACTGTGAACTAATATAAAAGCAGAATATACTTATGTCAGGAAGAGAAGCTACTATGAACTAATAAAAGAACAACATACTGATGTCAGGAACAGAGGCTACTGTGAACTAATAAAAGCAGAATATACTGATGCCAGGAGAAGAAGCTACTGTGAACTAATAAAAGCAGAGCTCGAAGTGTGAATTTTGTACGTATGTCCTGAAAATATTTTTGAACTTAAAAAAAGGGACTGTAGTTAAAAGGCAACAAAGATTTGTCATATCGCCATATGATCTCCTACTGAGAATTATACTATACTTTTTTGCGTTGATTTTTTAAAAATGAAACTGTCCCAATTTCCAATTAAAATTATTTTGTGTTACTACGTGAAACCATAGATGTTTGGTAAATGTACATTCTCAATATCACATATGTTTTGTTCTTTCCCTAAAAGTCGTAAGATCTTCCTTTTTTTTCTCTCTGAAGAATCTATCAACCCTTAAATTGGGATACAAACTACTACTTGACTTCCACCTCCAATGGTCATCTCCCAAGGCCCTCCATCTGGACTCGAACGCGGCATCCCTTAATTACAAAAGCGACGAGGCTATTAAGTTATCCACGGAGGACACTTGATAGAAAATGTTGTACTGATCTTGCATACTCGTAAATGTTTTAGGAGTCGCTTCAGAAGGAAAAGGAGATATACAACTACATGAGTGAAATCACTTTACAGTTATACACGTTATTAAAATAAAATGGACAATTTCAAATAGAGTACAGGAGATGTAATTTAGTCCAAGTCAGTTCAATGAGTAGAAGTATGACGATTTAATTTAATTTGCAAATCAAAAAATAAAAGAAGGGAATAAGGATACGAACCATATACATATGCAGAAAATTACAAATAAAACTCCAACTGACCAAAGCAGTATATATATATATTTAAAATTATATGTGTGTTACAGTTTCGGCTATGTAATATAGCCTTCCTCAGACACATTATGGGAGAAATATCCAATTAAAAGTTTATGTTTAGAGCCAATTAAAAGTTTAAGTTTTGTAAAGAGAAAGTGGGCGTGTCTTGCATCCAGATTGTATATAAGCTGTCAAAATTGGATATTTCTCCCATAATGTGTCTGAGAAAGGCTATGTTACATAACCGAAACTGTAACAGAAATATATAATTTTAAAATATATATACTGCTTTGGTCAGTTGGAGTTTTATTAGTAATCTTGAATTTTCCAAAGCTACAGTGAATAATTTACATGCAGAAAATATTTTTGATTTTAATAAAACATTTTCATTCAAGTTTCCTGAGTTTAACGTGTGTAATAATAATAATAATAAAAAAAAAAACTTGTAGATGATTTGAGATGCGAAAAAAAAAAATCACTATGAAGTTCAGACACTTTGTGGTGTTTTTGCTCTTAAATTTATATTGGTTTAAATCACTCAAACCTGGATCATAACGACTACAATGCTGGAATGAATAAAGGGGGAGGAAACAGGAAAATCACCAAAAAACACTCGCACACAAGGTTTTTCCACTACAAATCCCACTTGGCATGTGCTGGGAGCGAATTAAAGACCTCATGCACCAGAAGTAAGCGCTCTACCACTGAGCCACCGCGGTAGCAAGTACATTGTGTTGTGATTCTTGTAGTGAATAATTCGTTAATTCGTTCCAGTGACGAATGAGAGCAATATAACAAAAGACAGTGAGTAACCATATCAGAGGGGAGGATGATTTCAAGAGAAAGCACTTTGAAAAAGATGGGAATATGACCCGCATTAAAGTAGCTATAGAACATCTACAATGTTAATAACAGTTTGAAAAAAAGAAGTTCAAAGATAAGACATATACCTATCATATGTACAATACGTACATTTGCACGGGGCGGCAAAATCTGTTATAACTATATTAAAATATTTAAAATAAATATATCTTATTGGAAACAGACTTCATGATGATGGTAGTTAAATTTACTAAGCTGACCTTCTATTTGAACACTACATTCATAAATCATGTTTAGGTCGCATTAGTTTAAAAGGTAACATAAGACAGTGCTAAAGCAAACAGTCAAACAAATCTCAGCATGGATTGCTTGATTGTTGTCAAATACAAGAACTCAATTCTCGAACAGTTGCGTACACCTGTTCCATTTAGTTAGTTATCACAGTTTTGATATGATAACTAGTCTTACCTTTATCGCAAACAAGTTATTTACCATTGAAGGTAGAAACGAGTTATTTTTTTTATTTTTAACAGATGTAGAAGGAAAATCAAGAAATAAAGATAAAAGAGCTAGTTGCACTGGAATTACAAACTGATATATTGAGATTGAATTCTACAAAAAGGATTACCATTTTCCTCTGCAAGTGTGTTTGCTTTATCTTTCACTAATAATAGATTATTATTAAAAAGGAAGACTGACACAACGAGATTGTATTTGTAGTGTTTAGGCCCTTCTGAGTGCAAGTGCACTTTCATCCCTTTTGTTGTTCATGATCGGGTAGCATACTTAAGACCGTGGCTTTTAAGATTTGTTCTTTCTGGAGAAGGGGTTGTATGTGTGTGTGGCAAATAATTCCATTGGTTTTCTGGGATCATGGTTGGATACTTTTCCGACAGGCCTCGAATGTAGCTAAGTACACTAATAACTAGCAGATTATATCTATTGGTGCTTATCATTAACTAAGCTGACACATTCTCCATTACATGGAACAGCTGGAGCAAAACTAAACCCAGTTCTACTTATACAAAAAAGATGGCAATATTTGATATAGATATAGTCTATACAAACAGCGACTGCGATGGAATGGTCTGGATAATAACTAACAGTCTCTATTAGTCTGGGAGAACCTCTTTTCACATACGCAGAAGCTTTATAGCTAGTGCAATGGATATATTACAAAAAGACATCGCACCATAAAAATACAAATCTGATTTAGCTTTTATTCAAATTCAGAGTTTATTCGCAACACTACAACCACACCTCTAATTCCAAATACTGTTTACATAAAACGAATTTCTGCATCCAAATATCCACAGAACAATACGAAACTGCACCCACAAATTATTTCGATTCCTTGCTCAGTATATTTTCACATAAAACATATCTTTCTCAACCGGTCAAACATATGCTTATATCACAAAATATTTTTACCCAACCATTATTATAGCTAATATAAATATACCAGGACAATTTGAAAGAAAGAAAAAGAACTCTGTTTGCGCATGTACGAAAAGTATTCGGGGATAGCAATGCCTGATCTGTGACGTCGCATAACTAGGTTAATACGCAGTGAGAGGTGAAAAGAGAAGGTTATGTTGCAGTTTATTTGTCCGCTAAAGCAGTTCGAAATGAACACTGTGATAGAAAGTCCGTGAAATGTGCGTACAGTAATATGCTTCCTGTGGGAGAAACAAATTTTGATAGATAAGATTCTTTGCGAAAGGTGAATGTTCATGGACGAAATAATGAAAAAATGAAATGAAATCTTTAAGTTTTACGTCCCACGGTTATGCCGGTTAGGCCAAGGAAGACGGTGATGATGAGAGATGAGTGAAGTGGTGGAATGAAGAAAGTGGGAGGAAACAGGAGAACCCCGAGCAAACCCACGAGTACGGTGTTTGTCCACCACAAAGTCCACACGAAGCGAGCTGGGATCGAACCAGGAACCCCAAGCACCGGAAGTAAACAATCTACCACAGCCACCGCGCCCCCTGGACCAAAATGAGTGAAGGTGTCTACCTCGATTGTGTCGTATATTTAAAGATGGACTAACTAGTGCATTATGAGGAATAGAAATGGTCTTCCATCTATAGTTAGTGATGAACTCGTGCAGAAAATTGACAAAAAGCCTTAACTTCAGTCCGCAAAATTCTTGAACTGTTTTGTACGAGGTAGTGGTAGAAAAATCGGATTACCGCAACTTCTGTTCTCATTGAGCACGAAAACTCCTTTCTGAGAAGCACATAACACACAGTTTTGGTCTCTCTCCCGTTATGTCAAAGGAGAACGATTTCTTAGAACTGTGATTGGCAAGAACACATGGGTGTTGTACATGTCTATCAAAAGCAAACTGCTCTCAATGGAGTCAACGAAAGCTAGAAAAGATCTCTGCAAACATTTGCCAGAGGTGTTATGGCAACAGTATTCTGGAATGCCAAAGGATTACTGCTAGTAGAGTTCATGGAGCGTAGTTTGTCCATAATTTTAAACTCATCCTGTGAAGCATTACGAAAATTGAGATTCAGAACGGTACATATTGATTTCCGGTGAAGTGATTGTTCTCGATAGAGTTTACTCATACACCACTCGAAGCACGCAAGAACTATGCAGTAGTTTCGTTGGGACATCCCCAATATAGCCCAGATTAGGCACAAAGCGAATACCACCTCTTCAAGCACATAAAACAATGTATAGCACCGCTGTAACAATGACACTGTACTTCAAGATGCTTTTAAAGGGTGGCTTCATTTCCAAGTGGCAGATATTTTTGCAGAAAGAATTTCAAACCATTGTTAAGACTAACCTGAATGGCGATTATGTCAAAAAGTAATGTAATATAGTTTTTAAATACGTATCACTGAAGTCAAATTCTTCTATCGAACTGTCCTCTTATAATGTATAAAATAATAATAACAAGAAAGCAGCAACGAAATACATATGCAAGAAAGTAGTAATATATCAAATTATGAAATATTAGAAAGCTTTAAGAGTAGAATGGTCAAACAATTAGCAGTAATTAATTACAAGATAGCAGCATTAGACATAATAAATAAGTATCTATCATCACTAACCACTGCAGCCATCTTCTGACTGTTAGGAGTAAGAATTTCACTGAGCGTCTCTTGTACACTTTTCAGTCGCTCTTCTGGAGATTCCTTGCGACATGGAACATCAGATCTTGTAACAGACGGATGCTGCAAAAGTTCATCGACACTGGCCCGTTCTTTCGGGTTCCGTACAAGACACCTCTTCATTGCATCAACCAACAAAGGCTCGTCGAATTCCGGAAATTCTATTTCGTATTCAGGGTCGCATATGGCGCGAAGTTTTGCAAACACGTTAATTATATGTTGAAATGGAGTCTTACCGTACACAAGGTTGTACAAGATGCAGCCTAAAGACCAAACGTCTGATTTTACACCAATCTGTAACAGCAGAAACAAAAAGCAGAGTAACAATCAACTAAACTATTACTTACTTAACCATTTACAAAAAAAGATTACAAAATTTTGATATGCGACCGTGAAAAATATTGGAAGATGATAACCTGGTTACAACAAAAAAGATAGCAATAGTGAGGAGAACACAATTTTTACAGTTTAAAGTGAGCTTTAAGCAAGGTATAGTAGTCTTTAGAAGAATAAATAACAATAATGTTTATTTCTGTGCCATGAACAGCCTAATGGCAAAAATACAGCACGTTATTGAACAAAAAACATATTGCATACAATGTAACCTATCAACTGAAACAATAAAACAAATGATAAATAACAAAGTCTTAGATTAAATAAAATATATCGAATTAATAATTCGTTGTCAAATTTATACCAAATATTTTTTGTCTCAAAGTAGATACATTATCAAAAATACAAAAGTAATATTTGTCAAACCCTAAAATTCATGCTTCTGTACTGATAAAAATAAATTAAATTAAATTAAATTAAAGTAATTGATCATTCTTCTTAAAATTACATATTTTGGCTTCAAAGAAATTAATATTGATCTATTTCTCGTATTATACATTGGTACCCTTATTATGGAAGAAATATTCACTATGATATCTATTGTCTAGTATTTTTTGAATAAAATCACTTTCAATAAGTTTTCTCCTGTCACTTACTGCCTGTAACTTCCAAAACTGTTTCTACTATTCATAAGTACGTGAGTAGTAATCTCTATTCATTTTATGGCACAGAAGCCTAATAAAACATAATAATAATAATAATAATAATAATAATAATAATAATAATAATAATAATAATAATAATAATAATAATAAAATAAACACATGCTTTTTTAAAAAAACTCTTACTGACCTTAGAGATTAAAGTGAAAACATTAACTCCGTTGCTTGCGTCTGTACACACCCACGAAAGCTACAGCATAAGTAGGAGAAACCGTCCAGGAAAAACTCTTACAGACCCAATAAACGGAGTTTGCGTTTTCATTTTATTTTTAATAATTTGATTAAAAATGCGTAAATTATTGTCTTAAGAAATAACCCCAGATGGTTTTCAGTTTTCTTGTACGATAGACATTCACGCACAATCTGACGGACATTCTACGTGGAAGTGGTGTTTTTTATATCAATAAGTAAAATTCACAAGAATTCATTAAAGGAGATGGGCACGGTTTCTGTATTAAGTAGGAGGATAAGGTTGTTATTCAACATGTTTTATAAGGAAACAACCTCTACAAAGATGATGTAACGAATCACGCCTTTTAAGAAGTGGTGCTGATGACGATTACAACGATAACCTATACAATACACTAATATAAGGAAAACTGTCGCGAGATCGAAGTAGGTTAGATAATCATTTGTGAAAAGTGCAAGTTCTCTCATCGACACCTGACGGCAACAGTGTTGGTACTGTGTATTTTTCTTCCAATACGTTATTTACAATTTTTGTAAGATTTTTATCTGGATCATCTTTTTAGTGATATTTGGAAATGTTGCTATCAGTTACATAAATAGAAGGATCGGCTAGAAAGTATGTGCTCTGACACAGAAAGTAGCATTTCTGATTGATGTAATGTTTCTATGTTAGATAGTAGGTGTTATACGTAATCCCTACGAGGATACATGTTCTAATGCTGAACCGTTCCTTCTCTGTAAGTAGAATTGTACGCCAGAACGGAGCCATCTTCTTTGAACAGCATATCACCGATCGTGCAGTGCCTCGATATCTCTTCCTGAAGGGCTATAATACGGACAAACAGATTCATCAAGACATGCAAAAACATCTTACAGGATCAAGCCCAATTCTATGCAACAGTGAAGGGTGGTGGATGAAGAAGTATTCTACATTCAATATATAAAGAAAAGTATTGCGTATGAAGTATTTATTATTTAAACGTTCCGGCTTTAAAAACAATACAGAGTAAAAGGCCTGATATCTTCCAGGGAAAACGAACAAAATATAAAATAATATAAAAGAATGACTTATCTGGTGTCTGCAGAACTATCTGGATCTGTAGAAAATAGTAAAATGTTCTTCCGTTGTAGACACGACACTAAGATAAACACACAATGCACTGTAAAATCACTAACAAAAGGTGTTCTGTAATGTACACACTTGGTTGTTCACCCATAACAAGAGATGTGGTACGGTCGACGTGATCTCAGTGAGCACCGACAGTGATAGAGTGTATGGTTGTTCAGAGGGCGGGTTGGGTAGTCTAATGTTTAACTCATCGGCACGGTACGCGAGTTTAATTCTCGGTTCAGTTACGCTTTTTTTTTTTTTTTTTAAACCTTTTGTATATCATGACTTTGTTCATGTTACTTTACGACTTATATGAACAACTAGGCTACAGAGCTTGCAGGTTTTGCGCAATGGGTCTTCGGTTATCACCATTTGTGCTTTGTTTTCAACTTTTTTTTTCCACAAGAGTATTCGAAATGAAAAACTGAAACGAAATCTTTCAGTTTAACGTCCCACATTTATGCTCTTTAGGTTAAGGGAGACGATGACTAAGGCAAGTGAATGATAGTGGAAGAATTGGTGGAATGAGAAAGTGGGAGGAAACGGGAGTACCCCGAGAAAATCCAAGGGCACGATGTTGTCCACAACAAACTTACCTGCCGGGTATCGAACCAGGGACCCACGCACCAGAGGTAAGCGCTCTACCACTGAGCCACCATGACCCCCCTAAGAGTTTACTCGAGGAGGGGGAGACATTCACAGAAAGTAGTTCCGGAGGAAATTTGTAGGAATTCTACTAACCCTTCGGATCGTACCAGAGGTAAGTTTACTAGCCTCTTTCGTTCCAACGTTTTTTCTAAAATATATGTCTCTGGAAAACACGTATTCACGACCAATAGTAAATAATACTAGAAGAATTGTGCTCTCATTATCCGTAGGTTCTTCTCTAGTATCTCTTTGCTCATTCCCTCTCTCAGTAATTCTATTACTCCCTCTTATGTGTTCCTCGCTATATTCGACGCAATCTTGTGTTTAAAAAAACTGAGAAACATTTAAAGGCTATTACTCTTAGTTCTTGAGCTTTCGGCTTTACCCTACAGCCTCCGTCACCATGGTTAAGAATAGGAAAAATGCCAAGGAATAAAAAGAAAAAAAAATGAAATCTTTAAGTTTTACGTCCCACGGTTATGCCGGTTAGGCTAAAGGAGACGGTGATTATGAGAAATGAATGAAATGGTGGAATGAAGAAAGTGGGAGGAAACGGGAGAACCCCGAGAAAACCCACGCACACGGTGTTTGTCCACCACAAAGTTCACTTGGCGGGAGCAGGGTTTGAACCCGGGACCCCAAGCACCAGAGGTGAACGCTCTACCAATGAGCCACCGCGGCCCCCAGGAATAAAAAGAAACGAATCACTATGGCAGAATAATGTAAAGCACAATTTCGCCAACGGAGTTGAAGACTTAAATATCGAGCGTTGTGTACCTCAAGTAACAATGGTCATGGTATGTGTCTTCTATTAGACAAACGAGGGTGCGTCTAAATATTTTTGTTGCATTAATATTCTATTTATTACAATAAAACCTCCCTTAATAGACACTCCTCAATAGCGGACATATCCATAATACGGATAGAACCTTCCCTTTTATGGACATTCTTAGATACGGACAGAAATTATTCTCTGATTATATGTATTTATGGTTGGCATTTCTTATTTATCCTTGTAGATAATGTGTGAACGAACACGTTTTGTTGATTGAAGGTAGTAAACAATATTTCGAGAAACAATCACGGGGTTTCATTTCTAGCTCCAAATAGAATTCCTGAATTCACAATATACAGTTGTCTCTCATTTCGTCAGACCTGTTATCCATGTTCGCTTTTCTTACGATGTTCTATTTGCCACAACTATATAATATCCCTGATAAACGTATTAAATGTATTTTACTCCCCCAAACACTTGATTTGTCATTCGGATTTGTGTAGTAGTTCTTGATAATTAAGCGTTGTTGTTCTCCGAAGTCCTGCGTTGCTTCAGTGCTATACATAATCCATTCTGTCAATACATTTCTTTAAGGTGTCATTAACCTAACCTAGCATATATATATATATATATATATATTAGAGTGGGCCGAAAAACATTAAAATCGTTTTTTCAAGTCGTAATACCGCGGAAAAGTTCGAATTAGGGAGACTAAAAAGGAGTTTAAAAAAAAGGTTATATCTTCCGGTCATTTTTATTTTTTTCGGTCTACCCTAATATACATATATATGTAGGGACATCGACCCAATTGATAATCCCACGCCGTAAACGTTACCAACATCTAGTGGCCCACTTGTCGGTAAATGTCAATCGTCGATATAGCGACGCACCGAAGGACTGCAACTAGTGTGCCACTGGCGCCAGCATTCGTCGAGTCGAAACAGATACCTAGAATCCGGGTGTTGAAGTTCCCACCGCGTAACAGCGAGGACTTCATTTTGGTCCGCGTTCCTTCGATTGGTCCGCGGTTATTATTATTATATATTATTTTTTCCTGACGAATTGTTCCTAAAGTGAGCTCCAGGGGTCAAGACTAGCCCCTGTCTCTACATCATGAAGTGAAAAATCTTGAGATGAGTGCGTGTAATTGTATGAATTTAATGGGAGAACTATGAAATAGAGTAAATAGACGCGCGTCGTTTTGTAATAAAATTACACGGTGAATGCATTTTATCTGATCCCAAACGGTTATCTTCGCATATACACGGTTAAAGGAGTTCTGATTGGCTAAATTGAAAATACCTCAACGATTTATCCCTCTACAAGCGAGATTTTTCTTCATCGCTTCCGTGGCGAAGTCGGAAGAACACGCACTTAGTAACCATAACGTTGGTGGATTGCACCCACCCCGGGGTACTTGTTTTTAGCGTTAAACTCACCTTTAATGTAAACAAATAACGCATACAGGCGATTTAACATATTTTGGGGGAGTAATTTTGTGGTTCACTGGGTTTCGTTGCTTCTCTACCGCTGTTGGTATAATTTTCAAAACGGAAGTGGGGCCACCATGGATCATCGCTGCGAGGCCGCCAATTTTCGACGAGATGTCGCTAGTTGCCCATCGGTGGTCCACAGACTCTTACGGCGTGGGGAATGTTAATTTTGCTTAGGGGTTAAAAGAAAGAAAAAAAATATACATATTTACACTCTTCTCTAAACAACAAATAAATAATTATATCAGCTCAAATTTAAAACGAAATTGGGAAAATTGTATTTTGAAAACAGTACCTTAATAGCTGGTCTATATTGGCGCCCTCTTGACTGTGTATTCTGCTTCGTGTCTTGAATCGCTTCAGGACTCATATAATTATAAGTTCCTACTTGTGTGTCTTTGATAATGCTCGTCATGTCGTTTTGAATAGAACTAGCAATACCGAAATCAATGAGCTTCAAGCATCCTGCTACCAATAGGAAATTGGCTGGTTTCAAATCAGAATGAATAATGCCTACGAAAACAAACAAAACAAAATTTTAGTTTTCATAGATATAATCTGTAATAAACCATGTTTCAATTTTCCTGAAGTCGTCTTCTATTACAAAATTCTGACATGAACCTGAGGTTGTATCCAACAAGAAAAAAAATGTTTCTGTTCCGGAAGCAATCAATAATAATAGTAATAAAAAAACCTTTTGCAGCTGACTGTCCAAGAACTAATACTTAAACGTATTAATTGTGTGTAAGAATGTGAACAGTGCACATAACGAAATATTGAAATGTATATAATACCGTATTTTGCGCGAATGTTGGCCGCACATTTTCCCCTAAATTTTGGCTTGAAAAATCGTGATGCGGCCTATATTCGAGATTTCGCCCCTTAAATCATAAATCATCAATTTCAAAATGACATGTACATGTATCTTGTGGGTTGAAATGAATACCATTACAAGTTATTATAGTTACTTTTGTAAAGCTTCAAAGACTTAAGAAGAAAATAGCAGAAAAACATATCTTGTTCGGAAAAATTGCCACCTTCATTGGTACCGGTAACACCTTACACTGGCTCAAAAAACACCTGAACACTTAATAGTTTTATTAACAGGAATACGTATCTTTGTTATACAGTATATTTATATACAGTAATTGTTCTTGAAAAATGAAAAGCAACTTTGTTTCGTAAAACTGTGTCAGCTTGTTTGTACCCACCCATATCAAGCACAAAACTTCGCACCATCTCAACATCACCAGCACAGAATAATAAACATATAACAATGAAGATCGTGTTTTAGTTTTTACATGTAAGAGTCAGCAGACGAGTCTCTTGGTAATTTCACCAGGCAATTGCGTTGGTAATCCTTAACATGTAACTCCAAAACCGACAACTTTCTTTCAGCTTTCTAAATATATTAAAGAACACCAAATTTTAAAAACATTACCCTTTCTCTCATAGACACACACACAGGTTTTGAATTTTATATATATATATTAGATGGCCAATTCCGGAATCCGGAAAATTTCAGTTTTGAAAAATTCCGATATCGGCTAAATTCCGGAATTTAGAAGATTCTTATATTTCGGAAAAATCCTGGATTTTTCCGAAATCCGGAAAGTGAAATTTCTGATTCCGGATAATAAATTTTCCAGAATCCGGATACTTTTGGCTACCAGAATATATATATATATATTTCTATTATCTTTTCTGCCATTGAAATTATCGAGAAAAATTACTGTCTTCTGCGTGGAACTTTACCATATTTATTACATTAAATACACTATATGTATCTTAGAAATTACTATTGTTACATTAGACCAAAGTCAAAGTGGGCTTTGTTTAGAGATTTTACGTTCCTTTTCAGTGAGATCTTTTATAAACTGTGCTTACAATTTATCATGGGATCGGACCTAATGTGACTGAACCCAAACCATAAATCGGCTGTTCGAGAGCCCTACAAAAATACATAATCAACTTTTGTTACCAACTGTGAATTCCATAGTGCTAAAAAACAAAATAAGCGCTGTTTACCTTGTTCATGGATAACTTTTACAGCATTTAACATTTCTGTCCAATAATATAATATCATAGGCTTGGAAGGTCGTTTGGTTTTCGTGTAACTCTTAAGTAAAGTTGCCAAATCTGTGTCCCCCTTCTCCATCACTACATATAACTTCTTATCTCGCTCTTGATATTCACTGAAACAAGATGAAATTTACATACAAATATATATATCTTTTCCTTAATTATACTCTCATTTACAAATAAAAATATACAAAATCAATTGATAGCAACTGACAAAGTAAGTTTTATGTTAGCTTCGCACGATTCATATATTTTTACGTGTTAGATTGTACATCTAGCTGAAAAGTGAATTAGTGATCAAGAAATCCATTCCAATTTTTACCCACATTAGAACAACAAATTCAACAATGATAAGCCTATAAACTCGGCATAAATTAAGCCTTTTCTCCAGAATCCGAGTTCGTAATAGTTTTTGAGATGTGAGATTATTTATTTTTTCTCTGAAAAAACTTCCATAGGGAGGCACGAATCCAGTTTAGTTGTATTTGACAGTCATTGACAAAGGTGTCAACAATTACAGAAAATATACTATTCGGTAGCAAAAATCTAATGACTAATTGCATATAGTGGCCGCAACAACAAGATGGCCTTAGTGGGTGATAATCGGAACTATCCGAACAGTCGTATCCTTTTACTAGTGACATTGTAACTTAATGTGTGTCCAACGACGTTGCCATAGTTTTGGTCCCCGTTACACTGTAATTAATGACTTAGAGATGTGGGTTCTTTCTATATAGAGAAAGAAGAAATGAACAGACATTGACCAATTTGCCTGCATATATGGGTCGTTCCTTCGCAACAGAAGAAGAAATATTCTGTTGAAAGCAGGTTAAAAGTGTCGAATAACAAAGCAATATCAAGCACTTGGAGTTTTCAGATTACTTTTTTCTTCGCCAAAACATTTAAGACATTCCATTCCTTACTCATAAGAAGGACATCAGCTTTTACTCACCCCCCCCCTCCTATTCTCGCCAAGCTGTCGTCCAGTTCGAATTTTGTTGGCAACACCGAATTTCGGTGAAAATATCTGTTTCACTACCATGTAGTGGGAGAAGAATAGGTCAATAGGTCAATTTTCTATACCACCCACTAAGACTTTTAAGCTCTTGCCTAAAGATTAATCCTTTATTTTAGATAATTAATATAGAACAAATAACAATTGTATGCCAGGAAAATTACTGCTGCATAATTAATATACGTAAACATACTGAATTATTTGAACTGAAAACAAACACGGAAAGTGTCCTGAACAAAATACAGCTGAAGAATATTAAAGAATAGCTATTCCGTATTATTTAAAAGAATAACAGCAACGAATCAATAGTTAACGATAATTTCGTTTATGGTGATTCATTCTATTTTCTTTTTAACTTTCTGTTGTAATGCATAGTTTAATTTTAAAAGTAGCCATCTGTTGTTAATTATCTACTGCAGTAGGAGGTAAAATGATTAGGTGTATACTGTTTGCAGATGATATGACGCTTGTTACAGAAATGAAATCTTTGAGTTTTACGTCCCACGGTTATGCCGGTTAGGCTAAAAGAGACAATGATTATGAGAAATGAATGAAATGGTGGAATGAAGAAAGTGGGAGGAAACGGGAGAACCCCGAAAACCCACGAGCACGGTGTTTGTCCACCACAAAGTCCACACGGCGCGAGCTGGGATCGAACCAGGGACCCCAAGCACCGGAGGTGAACGCAATCTTGAATAGAGTTGAGAAAAAGACTTATAAAATGCTTCATGTGGAGTATTGTACTGTATGGAGCAGAAACATGGACATTACGCAAAAATGATGAGAAACGACTGGACACTTTCGAAATGTGGATGTGAAGAAGAATTAAGCGAATTAGCTGGGTCGTCCTGGAAACGAATGAGAGGGTGTTAGAAATGGTATGAGAGAAAAGAACAATTTTAGATATTACTAAGAAGAGGAAGACTGGTTGGGACATTGGATAAGAAGGACCTGTATCGAGGGACGTGCTAGGGGGTATGGTGGCAGGAAAGAGAGGGAGGGAGCGAAGGAGACTACAATTAATGGACAATATCAAAACTGAGAAATCGTACGTGAAGACGAATAGGTTAGCGAAAGAAAATGGAGCAAGGAAGCTTCTCAGTTGCAGCAAGTGATCTGGCGATAGTGGCAGAATATCTATGATGATGAATGTTTACTTCAACAAAACATGCCTTAAGTAAAACGGAAAGAGTTCAAAACTTACTATTGAAGAACTGTTAATAGTAAGACAGTCATCTTGTATCTTGAGAATTGCTTAGATTTAAGGTAACTTTCAGACGAAAGAATGTCCCGATATATTTGTAGGCTAGGCTTGTCCAAAACAGACATGGAAAATAATAAAGAAAGTTCGAAGTATTTTTCTTCCAGTGTTTATTAGGACTTAATTGGGTATTAGGAATCATTTTCCTTTATGTTTCTTATATCCTGTACATTACACATATAAAAAATACTAATAATAAAGAGAATCAAATAGAAACTTATTGTAAAATGCTATTTCTAGTTAATACCGAGATATAACTTTTGTATTCAGTTTACGTTTATCATTTTACAATACTGATCTACTTACTGGTCAAACAGTTTGATAACACTCGAGCTGAACTGCAGTCGACTCAGAAGCTCTATTTCGTTGAAGTAGCCTTTAGCAATTGATTCGTCTACATCTTGCAGATCAACACACTTAATAGCAAGAATCTGATTCCTCTTGGGTTCGAAGGCCTAAGAAGAAAAAAGGGAAAAGCTTACATGAAAATTAATTTCGAAAACTGCAGATCAGTCAACAGTAATCTTTCGGCTAGTTTACATTCGACAATGCTAGGAAATGGTTTATTTGTTCTTATTCAGGGATTTCTCCATTTTACAAATAGAAAGCAAATGCTCGAGATGCTACTGAATAACAACTAAACAGAACAGACTCTCAATGATAGGCAATGAACAATCTTAGTTTCGTTAGTATTATATTTCACGACTGTACTCTAAGCTAACTAAGTGGTGGGCAGGGGGGGGGGACAACAAGGCTTCTTCCCCGGGAGCCAGATTGTGGGGGCGCAAAACAACGATTCACCAACCTTAGCATCATATCCATAGAGCATAAATTGGCTTCAAAGATACTTTTGAGGACCCAAAAGGGCCCGCAAAGTTAAATTTTACTTCCAGCCTTTTGTATTTTCATTTAACTGACATCGATTTAAGAGATTTGTAAAATGTCTAAGTATAATACTGGAGACAACGGCTTGACTGTTTGTCATAACTATTCTATTCTAGAGCAACAGACTGTTGATTCATTCTACCCATATGCACATTCCGATATAATTCCTAAAACATTGTTTTGCAGTTATTATGATAAGACTGTAAGAATATGTCAAGCATGCTACTCTCAGATTATTTGGCATTCAAATACTAATTAATTTGGTGTTTTATCTTGTACTAAACTTTGTACTGCAACTTTGAAATCAAGATAAGAATGAAATGGGAGAAGAAAAAAATGAAATGGGAGAATTACTGTGAGACTAAAATCAGGTGTAGTCGGGGAGCGTTTCGGTTTGGCTGATCAGGAAGGGGGAGGGGACTAAGGCGAGTTCTTGCCCCGGGGACAACTAGTGTAGTTACGTCGCTGCGAGCTATTTAAGGACAGGCTTCAAATGAGAACCAAAACCACAACCAAGTGGGACAAACATTCACCCTTGAATTGAACATGGATTTGTGACAGCATCATACAACTCCTGAACAGGGTGATAAAATATCTCAAATTCTACAGACAAATGGAGAATTAACACACGTATTCCCCGTCTGTGGACATCCTCGTTGGACGGCGACAACCCCGCTCCCAGCTGTACGTAATTGCATTTGTCGGGTGAAACGTTGTGTGTAATACTTTCACCCGACAGCGATACCTTTCCCGTTGGGATATTCGACATTATATAAATGCCTTTGTCGGCTTTTCAACGTCTCTCACGTAAAAACGGCGCCACTTTCGATTCATGTTCATTAGATATTTTTTTTTTTGTTGGATTTCATGTATATTATCACCTCCTTCAGTTTTCAGTGTATTATCTTACCACCCTGTATATGCCAAATAGAGGAAATTATTGATTTATATTCCACCAATTTCTATTATTTTATAGGTAAAAATTAAATTATAAACAAGACAAGAATTGAAAAAATACACTAGATCGGGAATTGAGTCTGGGTCTCCAACTTGAAATGCCTAACGAACCTCACTGAAACCCCTATTATTGTCTCAGGAAACTTTCAGATTGAGAAAATCTACATACCAAGAATATCACTTATTCCAATTCTTGTTACGATTTTGTTCTCACTAACAATCAGGGTGGATTGATTTAAATCAGTCTGATTTAAATCACTTGATTTTTTAAATAAAAATCGTTGATTTAAATCGAATTCCGAAATAAATTAATTTAAAGTGAAAATAAGTAAAATCCCGTTTCTGTTCTGTTATTTCGATTATGGAAGTTAATAATCATAACACAATGAGACTCAAATGTACAGTATAGTATGAAAACAAGTGTCATGCAGAGGATTATTAGGGAAAATCCCGTTTTGAACAGGTAACGGAGCAATCACGCTTTCTTCTTTCCGTAACATTGGGTTTGGGTTTTAAAATCGTTAACTATTCCAACGGGGAAGTCACCATCGACATTTAAGACAAAAACTCTTCTTTGTGAGTGTCTGTTTATTTGTTCCCAGATAATAGGGCGTATTTAGAGGGGTCCTATCCCCACTTTTTTTTGTTAATTTTATAACTTTAGGCGAAATTTATGTATTTCATGCCGCAAGCTAGTTCTGAGTTTTCAAAAATAGGCCCCTGCCAAATATCAGTAACTTTTGTGAAAAAAAAAAGTGTTATTTTGATAAACGTTGCTGTATTTTTTCCTTAATGGTTAATCTTTTAAATTATATCTCCTATTTTTAGGTGATAGGGTAGAATCTTCATTATTCGATTAAAAAGTACCAATAAGGCTTTTTACTTCGTTTTCTTCAAGCCTGGAGGTATTTTAGAACACGTTACATATGCTTTCACGCCTTTCTGCGTTGAGGCATAGTGTGTGATGACGTCATAAATTTAAAAAGATATTTTTTGTTATTCCTATTATTATTATTATTATTATTATTATTATTATTATTATTATTATTTGGCGGGTTACATTTTGCATTCAAAAGACTGAAATTTTGCACACTCGTTCAGTCCAGCGGGGTCCAGATGTTCAAACATCTGGAAACAGCGGGGTCCAGATGTTCAAAAATGTTTTAAAAAGGGTATTTTTTAAAAAGAATAGTTTTTTTTTCGTGATTTTCCCGCCTCAGATGGAGACATATGAATGGTACCGTTTGAAAGGCTGTTCTATTCTGAAGAAAATGATGTACGTACTATGCTCCTAGGATAAATAAGAATGTCTCAGGAAACTGTTACCTGAGATCCTGTTTTATACGGGAATTTGGGGTATATGGGGAATATTATTTTTTGCGAGCTTACTTTTGCACCCACAAGATTGAAATTTTGCACATTTACTCAGTGCATCTCTCAGTATTTTTCAGATTTGTTTCAGATGTCTGCCTTAAAACAGGGGGGGGGGGGGGTCCACAGAGATAAAAATTTAAAAAAAAAAAAGATATTTTTAACAGAAAATTCCTTTTTTAGTGATTTACCCGCCCCAGATACATGATGGAAATATTTGAAGGGTACTGTTTGAAAATTCGTTTTATTCTGAAGAGAATAATGCACAAATCATGATCCTAGGATAAATAGGGATGTCTGAGGAAATTTTTATATTAGATCCGGGTCATCTGGGGCATTGTGGGAATGTTCTTAGCTCATTGTTAAATAGCTCTCAAGATAGAAGCTTGAAATTTTGTACACACATTTAGTACACCCCTTAGTATTTCCCAGTATATTTTGAGATTGTGCGTTAACCTCAGGGGAATCCAGAGGGGATAAAAATTTTTAAAAAAGTAAAGAGCCGATTACTCTCAAAATTTCCCGCTTCAGGAACATGATAGGGAAATGTGAATGTTACCGTTTCAAAAGCTGTTCTAAAGAGAGTGATGTATGTACGCATGTACCATGATCCTAGGATAAATAGGGATGATGATGTAGCTGCTTGACTGAAAGTCTATAATTTACCTTTAAAAAGAGCCATAATTTAAAAGGGTTAAGAAACATTGTTTGGGATAATTCAAAATTCAACCCCAATACTTTCACTTAAATGGCATAATTAGCATTTAATACTAATTCCTAATGCTTTTTCTTTAGTTCGCGATTTCTATTATACGAGGAAAAAGATTTGATTTAAATCAAAAAAATCAACAAAAATGATTTTTTTTTAAAAAATCATGATTTTTTTCCACCCTGCTAACAATTAACAAGGCCTAAGAGCAAACATTACGTGTCGTAAAATGAACAAAATTTATTTACAAGTCGAATTAGATCTTATTTTTGTCCAGCAAAACAGGCGGTCGTGAAATTCCCAATACAATCCCATTTATAGTAATAATCATAAATATGAACGAAAATGCGATTTTCATAAGTAGGATTCAGAGATTCATGATATACCACATCTTTCTTTCTTATAGTAGAGCTCCTCGTGGCTATATGGTTCGGATCCCACGTTCACTTTGTTTTCCTTTTTAGTTAACGTCCCATGATGATGCACCAAGGATAAGAAAGACGGTGATGATATGGATGATAATGATAGAATGAAAAGGTGGGAGGAAACGGCAGAACCCTGATAAAACTCATGCCATTACATTACAAACCCAACTTGGCGCGGACTGAGATCGAACCAGGGATCAAAAGCTCCAGAGGTGGGAGCTCTTCACTGAGCCACTGCAACTCCCTTGTAGGTTCACGAGGGTCTCATATATCCTGAATGAGACACTAAACTCAAATTAACCAACCTCTTTCTTGTAGTGTAAAATTAAAATAAGTTTATTTTACGCGATTCTGCTTTAATTAGTTTTCCCCCCTCATACAATAGCATACATCTGATTTTGTTAGACTTTTAGTCATATTCCCATTATTTTTTCTTAATTAGATTATATTCCCTTTATGCACTTGCTTATTGTTTGTTTCCTACTGCATTCATAGTACTGCACTACCTGCTCTTTAAAGAAATAAAATTAAATCAGGACAATAAGCTTTTAGGTCAGTTTTATATTTAGATTATAAACAACCAGTATCTAGTAATAGGATTAACTAAGGATTATATTGGTGGAATTTACTTTATCCGATAATTACAGACAAACTTGTTCCAATTTTGGAATATTTGCATATTGATATATCTTTTATATAATTTGAAAGTAATGTTACATACGTCGACCATCATGGAATTATGATCACTCACCTAATAGCGTGTAGAGCTCCTCCGTGGCTAAGCGGTTAGCGTACGCGCCTTTGGCTTGGGAGACCCGGGTTCGATTCCCGACGGAAGCTCGCGTGGTTCGGATTCCACGTTAATCAGTAGGTCCCGTTTCATATAGCCTTGCTGCTGAAAGGACGTTAAACTCAAATTCAACTCAACTCAACTAATAGCGTGTAGATCCTCCTCTCGCTTTCGACCCGATGTGGCAGAGTTGTAATGTCAGTAGACGTTCACTGGTATGGCCAACTGCGTTCCGCGTACTACGGCCTTCAACGCAGGATGTCCTCGATGTCCCACAGGTACTCAATAGAACTGAGACTGGAGAAGTTTGGGAGAATGGAAGATAGTGTTTTTCCAACCATTCCTGAGATGGTTAGGAGTCTTATTATCTTCGATGATATTATCGCCAAATGGGAAATAGTATAGCATGTTGGGTTGTACCTTGTCTGTTAGGACATCCGTTATGCATCGTTCACAATCACCCGGAGGCCTAATTCTTGCTCTGTAAATATGACTTACACCATAAAGCTGCCCCACCGGGAAAAGAACCTGGAACCCCGCGCAGAAAAGGCGTGCACGCTAGCAATTTGACCAACGAGGAGGGCAGTTTTTACCGACAGTTTGTTTACTTGCCCTTGTTAACATCCGTCTTCATACACTCTTCACACGCCCCCCCCCCACAATCTGTCCCTTTGAAACATCGACAGGGTTGTTGAAATTTTCCCCAGCCCAAATTTCCCAGTGTTTTTTTTGGGGGGGGGGTAAAACCCACACAAAAAAACAATAAAACCCAAAAAAGCCCACATCAAAAAATATTTACTTCAAAACATGAATCAATAATAGTCTAAATGTGATCATAATTATTGTCTTTAATCGTATTTATTAGTATGTAGTAGTAGTGGTCGGCGTATATTGAGCCGAGTCAGCAAAAATTTTTGTGACGTCATAGGTCAAAGGTCAATGACCTTGGCCCGGGGTCAATGACCTAGGGGTACCTAGGACCACCCCCTCTAAATTTTGGCAGGGGTACCATGGCCCACCCCCTAAATTTTGGCAGGGGTACATAGGACCACCCCCCTTAAATTTTGGAAATTGCCAAATTTAAAAATTGGGTATGGTAGCCTAGGACCATAGTATGTACCTCTATCAGTATTGGGGGTCTATGTCGTTCCCTTTTATGGGTAAAAAATTGCCAAAAATTGAAATTTCGGGGGTTTTTGACCTAATTTATCCCCTTGGATGAGGTATTATTACCCTATATAGTTATATGGGCGTATACAGGGGTCCATTACCTTTCATAACATATGGGTATATTAATGCACCCCTTGAAAAATTTGGGAGGGGTACTATGGCCCACCCCTTCAATTTTGGAAATTGCCCAATTTCAACATTGGGTATTATAGTACAGGACCCTAATATGTATTAGGTTAAATTTGGGTGGTCCACCTCGTTCCCTTTTAGGGGTACAAAATTGCCAAAATATAAACGTAAGCAATACGTAGTACCACGTGTTTGGTTTTTGGTCGATTTTATCCCCTTTGATGACGTGTTATTATCCTATATAGTTATATGGTCATGTATAGGGGTCCATTACCTTTCATAAGATATGGGTATATTTGTGCACTCCTTTAAAAATTTGGGAGGGGTACTTTGGCCCACCCCTTAAATTTTGGAAATTGCTCATTTTATATATTTGGTATTATAGTACTGGACCCTAACATGTATTATAATAAATTTGGGTGGTCCACTTCGTTCCCTTTTAGGGGTACAAAATTGCCAAAATATAAACGTAAGCAATACGTTGTACCACGTGTTTGGTTTCGACCCAAGTTATCCCCTTGGATGAGGTCCTATTACCTTATATGGTTATATGGTCATGTATAGGGGTCCATTCCCTTTCATAACATATGGGTATATTGGTGCACCCCTTTAAAAATTTGGGAGGGGTACATTGGCCCACCCCTTAAATTTTAGAAATTGACCATTTTACATATTTGGTATAATAGTATAGGACCCTAATATATATATATATATATTACTATAAATTTGGGTGGTCCACCTCGTTCCCTTTCATGGGTACGAAATTGCCAAATTGTTAGTACAACCACGTGTTTCGTTTTTGACCTAATTTATTCCCTTGGATGAGGTCCTATTACCTTATATGGTTATATGGTCATGTATAGGGGTCTATTACCTATCATAAGACATAGGTACATTTGTGCACCCCCGGGAGGGGTACCTTGGCCCACCCCTTTAATTTTGGAAATTACCCATTTAATATATTTGGTATTATAGTATAGGACCCTAATAGAGATTACTATAAATTTGGTTGGTCCACCTCGTTCCCTTCTAGGGGTACAAAATTGCCAAAATATAAACGTAAGCAATACGTTATACCACGTGTTTGGTTTTTGGTTGATTTTATTCTCTTTGATGAGGTGTTATTACCTTATATGTTCACATGAGCGTATACAGGAGTCTATTACCTTTTATAAGACATGGGTATATTGATGCACCCCGGGAGGGGTACCTTGGCCCAACCCTTTAATTTTGGAAATTGCTTAATTTCATCATGTGGTGTCATAGTACTGGATCCTAATATGTATCATGATAAATTTGGATGGTCCACCTCGTTCCCTTTTAGGGGTACAAAATTGTCAAATTTTAGTACAACCACGTGTTTGATTTTTGACCTAATTTATCTCCTTGATGAGGTCCTATTACATCATATAGTTATATGGTCATGTATAGGGGTCCATTCCCTATCATAAGACATAGGTACATTTGTGCATCCCCGGGAGGGGTACAATGGCCCACCTCTTTAATTTGGAAATTGCTCAATTAAACATTTGGTATTACAGTATAGGACCCTAATATGGATCACTATAAATTTGGGTGGTCCACCTCGTTCCCTTTTAGGGGTACGAAATTGTCAAATTTAGGTACAACCACGTGTTTGGTTTTGACCTAATTTATTTCTTTGGATGAGGTACTATTACCTTATATGGTAATGTATAGGTGTTCATTCCCTATCATAAGACATAGGTACATTGATGCACCCCGGGAGGGGATTCGGTATCATAGTACAGGCCTCAACATGTATCATGATAAATTTGGGTGGTCCATCTTGTTCCCTTTCATGGGTAAAAATTGCTAAAATATAAACATAAGCAATATGTTGTACCATGTGTTTGGTTTTTGGCCCAATTTCTCCCCCTTTGATGAGGTTCTATTACCTTATATGGTTATATGGTCATGTATATAGGTTCATTTCCTATCATAAGATATGGGTACGTTGATGCATCCTTTAAAAATTTGGGAGGGGTATCTTGGCACATCCACTCGGTTTTAGAAATTGTTTAATATAAGCATTTGGTATCATAGTACAGGTCTTCAATATGTACCATTATAAATTTGGATGGTCCACATCGTTCCCTTTTCATAGGTAAAGAACTACCAAAAATCAAATTTCGGAGGTTATTGACCCCTATTTAGCACATTATATGGGTATGTACAGAGGTTTATTACCTTTATATGTTTATGTTCCCTTTTAAATTTGGGAATTATCAAATAACAAAATTCGGTAAACGTTTTCTAGGACCCGTTGGTATTCCTCTTATGGCCAAATATTCAAAATTTAAAGGTTATTGACCGGCTTTATTATTGAATAAGTACAGGATTTATTACTTTTTTCATAAGACACAGGTGTATTTGTGTACCAATCTTAAATTTTGGAAGGGGGTACATTTCTTATTGTCATATCAATAATTGGTAATTGTTCTTAAAATTGGATAGTATCTCATTCATTGGGTAAATTATTAGGATCACGTGATCGGTTATTGACCTATGGTGGGATTAGGAGTCCAGGACATTGGTACATTGAAACTTTGTAGGATAATTTGAGAATTGTCAAATGAAATTACGTCATTGGTTTTGATTATTCCCGCCAAATATAAACGTAAGCAAGACGTTGTACCACGTGATTGTCCTTGATGAGGTAGTGTACAGGGATTCATTTCCTTTGTTGTGGTACTTCTTAAGTTTGAGTACATTAAACAGTTGGTTCTACTCAGGTAAACAATTGACGGACATTATTGACCTTATTGATATGATTAATTCTAAGACTTAGGTATATCAAGAGAAGTATTCTTTAAATTTGGGAATGGTGATAAACAGAATTTTAACATAAGGTGCGAAATTTGAAACAATACATTGAACTTTAGTCACAGCTCATAGTCTAAGATCATTGGTGGTGATTCATTTGAAATCTGATAGCTAACCTTATTGAATCTTATGACTCATAGACGAAAGGCAATACATGCTACAACACTGGCAAAGTTATTGTTAATGCAATTTGATTGGTTGATCACTATCTTTCCTGCAATCTGATTGGTTGATCACTATCTTTCGTGCAATCTGATTGGTTGATGATTTTCAAATCTTTGCTGTATTCAGTTTTAAGTTTTGTTTAACATTTAAAAATCTTGGTTTCGTTCAACATTTTGCACTCACTGATAAATATGATCAAAACCGTTTATTTGTTAATCGAATAGTTAAAAACCGGATAAAGTTTGACGGTTAACCGTGAAACGTAAAATTTTTTGAAATTTTTTGTTTGAAACTTTTCGTTTGAAATTTTTGTTTGAATTTTTTTGTTTCAAAATTTTGTTTGACATTTTTTTGACAACTTTTGTTTCAAAAATTTTTTTTGTTTAAAAATTTTTCGTTTGAAATTTTTTTAAATTTTTTCGTTTCAAAATTTTGTTTAAAATTTTTGTTTGAAATTTTTCGTTTCCAAATTTTTTTGTTTGAAATTTTTTGTTTCAAAATTTTGTTTGAAATTTTTTTCGCTTCAAAATTTTGTTTGAATTTTTTTTCGTTTGAAATTTTTTGTTTGAATTTTTTTTCGTTTCAAAATTTTGTTTCAAAGATTGTTTTGTTCTAAATATTTGTTTCAAAGTTTGGTTTGACATTTTTAAAAGTTTGTGCACTTATTAGTAAAGAACTGGAACTGTTTAGAACAAAAACCTCTGGCAACATTGTGGTGCAATAGTACACGTCAGAACATGGTGCAATAGTACACGTCAGAACATGATAATGAAACGTCATCAGTTTTGCATCATCGTTCGAGTTAGTATTCATGATAACATCATCATGGCTACTTGTCTGCAGTTTCTAAACACGCGTGATGTGATGAAATCATTTACCAAGATTACTGATTTACAACAGAATGTACCTTATAGAATCTTAGCTAGCCAAATGATCCCTACAGAGTTTGGATTAAGAATCGTAGTGAATCTTGAAAATGATAAGAATATAATTTTACCAGCAAGATATTTACCCATGGAAGCATCAAAACAAGAAGAACTGCTGCGTTTCTTAAATACTGGATCTGTATCTTTATGCTATAAAAGACTCTTGGGTCGAAGTCATCAGTTTGAATTTAGTACACAGCCGGATTCGTCAGCAATTGTGATGAAATCATGAATCAGCACATCAGACATAGTTGTATGAATTTGGTTGGTCGGCAACTGTGATGAAACCGTGAATTCAAACGTCAGCACATGACGTCAGCCGTAGTTCTATAAATCAACCAATAACGTGAAATCATTTGAGCAAGTGCTTTTCAGGAGGAAAGATGTGTACTTCTAACGATAAAGAGTTCATCTTCGCAAGCTATTATCCAATAAATATATTTCAAACAAAACATGTGATGATTGGTATCAGTGCTAGAACATTTGAACCTGTGATTCGATTGGGCAAAGCAGAACAATTTGGTGTACAACTGACCTGTGAAGAATGGCACGAATCGACCAAATGAACGATGAGCTAAATGTGACCATAGTCAAATCATTAGGCTCAAATCATGAAGTGGTCCTCGAAGAGAAGATGGTGCTGTTACGTAAAAGAGTAAATTCCATGTCCCTCGCAACATGGTGTATCTAACGGAAACAGAATGGAACAAATTCATCAGCGTATTTCAGTGTGTGAAACATGCAGTGGAAGTGTGCAACAAAACCAGTATATTCCTGAAAAAATGTGTTATGCATATTGTACAACATGTATCTAGATATTGTGACGGTTGTCAACATCGTTCGTGGGTGCATACCTGTATTGATAAACAGTTTATTTGTGATCAAATGGACATTGAGTTTCCACCAATTGATATTGCACTAGACCTTAAAAGACTTCAACTGGAATTAAAATTATATGCTAAAGACAAACTAGTGCAAGAAGTTCAAAATACATTGTATCGACAATATCCAGAACCACTATCTGGTATGGATGTATGTGGAGTGTAATAAAATGATCCATTTCAATGAATTGTGTTTTTTCATTTCAAGTACAACCCCAGGTTCTGACGTGTACTATTGCACCACAATGTTGTCAAAGGTTTCTGTTCTAAACAGTTCCGGTTCTTTACTAATAAGTGCACAAACTTTTAAAAATGTCAACTCAAACTTTGAAACAAAAATTTCGAGAACAAAAATTTTCAAACAAAATTTTGAAGCGAAAAAAATTTCAAACAAAATTTTGAAACAAAAAATTTCAAACAAAAAATTTGGAAACGAAAAATTTTAAACAAAAAATTTTAAACAAAATTTTCGAACAAAAATTTTCAAACAAAAAATTTCAAACGAAAAAATTTCAAACAAAAATTTCAAACGAAAAAATCTCAAACAAAATTTTGAAAAAAAAAATTTGGAAACGAAAAAATTTTCAAACAAAAAATTTCAAGCAAAAAAATTTAAACTAAAAAAAATTTTACGTTTCACGGTTAACCGTCAAACTTTATCCGGTTTTTAACTATTCGATTAACAAATAAACGGTTTTGATCATATTTATCAGTGAGTGCAAAATGTTGAACGAAACCAAGATTTTTAAATGTTAAACAAAACTTAAAACTGAATACAGCAAAGATTTGAAAATCATCAACCAATCAGATTGCACGAAAGATAGTGATCAACCAATCAGATTGCAGGAAAGATAGTGATCAACCAATCAAATTGCATTAACAATAACTTTGCCAGTGTTGTAGCATGTATTGCCTTTCGTCTATGAGTCATAAGATTCAATAAGGTTAGCTATCAGATTTCAAATGAATCACCACCAATGATCTTAGACTATGAGCTGTGACTAAAGTTCAATGTATTGTTTCAAATTTCGCACCTTATGTTAAAATTCTGTTTATCACCATTCCCAAATTTAAAGAATACTTCTCTTGATATACCTAAGTCTTAGAATTAATCATATCAATAAGGTCAATAATGTCCGTCAATTGTTTACCTGAGTAGAACCAACTGTTTAATGTACTCAAACTTAAGAAGTACCACAACAAAGGAAATGAATCCCTGTACACTACCTCATCAAGGACAATCACGTGGTACAACGTCTTGCTTACGTTTATATTTGGCGGGAATAATCAAAACCAATGACGTAATTTCATTTGACAATTCTCAAATTATCCTACAAAGTTTCAATGTACCAATGTCCTGGACTCCTAATCCCACCATAGGTCAATAACCGATCACGTGATCCTAATAATTTACCCAATGAATGAGATACTATCCAATTTTAAGAACAATTACCAATTATTGATATGACAATAAGAAATGTACCCCCTTCCAAAATTTAAGATTGGTACACAAATACACCTGTGTCTTATGAAAAAAGTAATAAATCCTGTACTTATTCAATAATAAAGCCGGTCAATAACCTTTAAATTTTGAATATTTGGCCATAAGAGGAATACCAACGGGTCCTAGAAAACGTTTACCGAATTTTGTTATTTGATAATTCCCAAATTTAAAAGGGAACATAAACATATAAAGGTAATAAACCTCTGTACATACCCATATAATGTGCTAAATAGGGGTCAATAACCTCCGAAATTTGATTTTTGGTAGTTCTTTACCTATGAAAAGGGAACGATGTGGACCATCCAAATTTATAATGGTACATATTGAAGACCTGTACTATGATACCAAATGCTTATATTAAACAATTTCTAAAACCGAGTGGATGTGCCAAGATACCCCTCCCAAATTTTTAAAGGATGCATCAACGTACCCATATCTTATGATAGGAAATGAACCTATATACATGACCATATAACCATATAAGGTAATAGAACCTCATCAAAGGGGGAGAAATTGGGCCAAAAACCAAACACATGGTACAACATATTGCTTATGTTTATATTTTAGCAATTTTTACCCATGAAAGGGAACAAGATGGACCACCCAAATTTATCATGATACATGTTGAGGCCTGTACTATGATACCGAATCCCCTCCCGGGGTGCATCAATGTACCTATGTCTTATGATAGGGAATGAACACCTATACATTACCATATAAGGTAATAGTACCTCATCCAAAGAAATAAATTAGGTCAAAACCAAACACGTGGTTGTACCTAAATTTGACAATATCGTACCCCTAAAAGGGAACGAGGTGGACCACCCAAATTTATAGTGATCCATATTAGGGTCCTATACTGTAATACCAAATGTTTAATTGAGCAATTTCCAAATTAAAGAGGTGGGCCATTGTACCCCTCCCGGGGATGCACAAATGTACCTATGTCTTATGATAGGGAATGGACCCCTATACATGACCATATAACTATATGATGTAATAGGACCTCATCAAGGAGATAAATTAGGTCAAAAATCAAACACGTGGTTGTACTAAAATTTGACAATTTTGTACCCCTAAAAGGGAACGAGGTGGACCATCCAAATTTATCATGATACATATTAGGATCCAGTACTATGACACCACATGATGAAATTAAGCAATTTCCAAAATTAAAGGGTTGGGCCAAGGTACCCCTCCCGGGGTGCATCAATATACCCATGTCTTATAAAAGGTAATAGACTCCTGTATACGCTCATGTGAACATATAAGGTAATAACACCTCATCAAAGAGAATAAAATCAACCAAAAACCAAACACGTGGTATAACGTATTGCTTACGTTTATATTTTGGCAATTTTGTACCCCTAGAAGGGAACGAGGTGGACCAACCAAATTTATAGTAATCTCTATTAGGGTCCTATACTATAATACCAAATATATTAAATGGGTAATTTCCAAAATTAAAGGGGTGGGCCAAGGTACCCCTCCCGGGGGTGCACAAATGTACCTATGTCTTATGATAGGTAATAGACCCCTATACATGACCATATAACCATATAAGGTAATAGGACCTCATCCAAGGGAATAAATTAGGTCAAAAACGAAACACGTGGTTGTACTAACAATTTGGCAATTTCGTACCCATGAAAGGGAACGAGGTGGACCACCCAAATTTATAGTAATATATATATATATATTAGGGTCCTATACTATTATACCAAATATGTAAAATGGTCAATTTCTAAAATTTAAGGGGTGGGCCAATGTACCCCTCCCAAATTTTTAAAGGGGTGCACCAATATACCCATATGTTATGAAAGGGAATGGACCCCTATACATGACCATATAACCATATAAGGTAATAGGACCTCATCCAAGGGGATAACTTGGGTCGAAACCAAACACGTGGTACAACGTATTGCTTACGTTTATATTTTGGCAATTTTGTACCCCTAAAAGGGAACGAAGTGGACCACCCAAATTTATTATAATACATGTTAGGGTCCAGTACTATAATACCAAATATATAAAATGAGCAATTTCCAAAATTTAAGGGGTGGGCCAAAGTACCCCTCCCAAATTTTTAAAGGAGTGCACAAATATACCCATATCTTATGAAAGGTAATGGACCCCTATACATGACCATATAACTATATAGGATAATAACACGTCATCAAAGGGGATAAAATCGACCAAAAACCAAACACGTGGTACTACGTATTGCTTACGTTTATATTTTGGCAATTTTGTACCCCTAAAAGGGAACGAGGTGGACCACCCAAATTTAACCTAATACATATTAGGGTCCTGTACTATAATACCCAATGTTGAAATTGGGCAATTTCCAAAATTGAAGGGGTGGGCCATAGTACCCCTCCCAAATTTTTCAAGGGGTGCATTAATATACCCATATGTTATGAAAGGTAATGGACCCCTGTATACGCCCATATAACTATATAGGGTAATAACACCTCATCCAAGGGGATAAATTAGGTCAAAAACCCCCGAAATTTCAATTTTTGGCAATTTTTTACCCATAAAAGGGAACGACATAGACCCCCAATACTGATAGAGGTACATACTATGGTCCTAGGCTACCATACCCAATTTTTAAATTTGGCAATTTCCAAAATTTAAGGGGGGTGGTCCTATGTACCCCTGCCAAAATTTAGGGGGTGGGCCATGGTACCCCTGCCAAAATTTAGAGGGGGTGGTCCTAGGTACCCCTAGGTCATTGACCCCGGGCCAAGGTCATTGACCTTTGACCTATGACGTCACAAAAATTTTTGCTGACTCGGCTCAATATACGCCGACCACTACTACTTATGTATCTAGTATCAGAATTGGGTTAAAATGTGTGTTTGTCACCAAAACAGAGTTCCACTTAAAACAAAAATGGTTTGGGAATCATGCATATAAAATTTTGTTTGCACTCGATCAAGTACTCTGTAACAGTGCTCAACTTAATCTATTATATAAAAATGAAAGGAATCTTCTTTTGTGCTTACATCATGGAGAAATGGTTTAACTGTTTGGAAGGAATTTTCGAATGTAGTTATCACGTACCTCGAACTTGGTTTTTAATCATATTCTACGAGGGAGCGGAGGAGGAGATCAAAATCTATGTGAAGAACTTGTATCTCACGGTCTTTTCAAGTTAGGAGGATAAAACTTTTTATATAAACTCCTCATTAAACATAAGTGAACCCGTGTTAAGAATTTCCATTTTAAGTGGGGAAAGAGGAGCACTTTCTATAATTTGAAAGCGATGTTGCCTGTTGTTTCTGATCATATCACGGGGAAACGGTTAAGCAGTTCGAAATTAACTTTTGAACATACAGTGTACCTACCCTGAGTTGGGTTTTTATCACATTATTTTGATTTAAGGGCGCATCCTGGGGGAAGGGAGTAGAGGGGGTTTAGAATTCATGTAAAAAAAAAAATATATATATATATATAGTATGACGCGAGTCCGCCAAATTAGGAAGATGAAACTCGGAGTAAAAACTGGTCATTAAAAAATTGGGCATGTGTTCCAACGTTTTTGAAAATGTTTGTTTCAAGGAGAAGAAGTGATTTTGTTATTCCACTGTTTACATTGAAAGCGATGTTGTATGTTGTTTGTGAGCGCAACAAGAGAAAACGTTTGAACAATTTGAAATGAATTATGGAACATAAGTTATTGTTACTTATATATTTATTGTTATTTTGCTTAAAGGACGCATGGTAATGGAAGTAGAGAAGGTTCTAAACTTCAACCAAAATTATAGTATCTCATGAGCACGTCATGTTAGAAGATGAAATTCGGTATATAAACATCTCATTACAAACCAAGGGGCACACCACTTCTGTTTTTGAAGGAAAGAAAGAGAGCGTTTTCTATAATTTCATTTTTCATATTTAAAATGACGATTCCAGTTTGTGATCGCGTCACGGGGAAATGGTTGAACAGTTTGAAATGAGTTTTTCAATATAGTTAGTACCTACCTCAAGCTGTGATTTCATCATGTAACTTTACTTAAAGAGCTTATCCTAAGGGAGAAAGGGATACACAATTGATGCCAAAAATAGAATATTTTATGAAGTTTTTATCGCAACACTTTCCTTGATATGCGTATTGTAAGGGGGAGAGGAGGGTCAAATATTTCCCATGAACCTAATTCTCTCCGTGCAAAGAATGGGCATTTCAGCTAGTATAGAACAAGAAATAATGCGACTACATTTGCTTTGTTTTTGTAGTGCACACTTGTGTATTAAAGTTTTAACATAAACAGATAATAAAACGTCTTCCTCCATACGTCAGTTAATTACAAATCGTGAACTTTTCAGTTGAAAAAGGAAATTACTAAAGCTGTACCTCAACACTAACAACAATCAGATCGTGAAGCTTCCTAATTCTTCTTGTTTATCTGGTGGAGCATATGAAGCACAGTCAGTGGCGTATTTACGATTTTGTTTCGGGGAGGGCTTTACTAACTTTCGGGGGGGGGTGCTTTGCCTGAAAATGTGAAAATTCTGCAAGATTTTTCATATACTTTACTATAGTAAGTAAGATTTCGGGTGGGGCTTAAGCCCGGAAGCCCCCCCTAAATACGCCACTGAGCACAGTGTAATTATTGTATATCGCAAAAGCCCCTAAATCATAAAATCTATTGTAAGAAAACAAATCTGCAACTGAAAATTAGAAAAAAAAATCCATTTCGAACACTTCAGTTCTTTAAAAAAAATACTTTTTTATTTCTTTTAAAAAAACATCATCGATTCAATAGAGCCATTTTTATCTCTGACTCCTGAACTTGAGGTACTATCCCAGTATTTGCCTGGCGTGCTTTGAGGGGAAAATAAAGGATCTTTAGTCAGGACGGCTGGCTCAAGGATTTGGATCCTGAGTGTAAAAAGGGGATTTTATTCCTATTTTGTATTACATAAAATTATCCACCACTTTGTTACACAAAAAATCGTGTACTTCCTTCTTTCTGGAAATCGAAATATAACTGAGATTAGGAATTAAGATTTCTGGGCTTTTGGCATCTATGGCAATGTTATCCCGTCACTAAGATTAGGATTAGGAATTAGATTTCTGGGCTTTTCGCATCTATGGCCATGTTAGCCCGTCACGTATGAGGATGACGTCCCTAGCCGATCACACTATCCTAGGAAAGGAAAGGAACAAAGGATTGGGGCTGGGTTGAGACGTGTATGTTAGGTACAATCCCGGTACTTGCCTGATGTGAATGAGGAAAACCCAGGAAAATCGCATTCAGAATAGTTGATCTGAAAAAGCTTTTACACTTCCAAACGAGTGTCCCCATTGGGAAATATAAGCGAGTGTCAGTGATGCAAGGTGTGTCCCACGAAACGTGGATTGGCTTCACGGATTTCGCGACATTTTTCTTTGTTATTTTTAAGTTTAGTAAATATCCCATGAGTATGCACCGGGTCTAAGGAGGCTGTGATGATGAGATGGATGATAACGATGGCATAAGGAAAATGGGACGAAACGGGAGAGCCCTCAAGAAACCCATGCACACGGTATTTGTCCACCACAAAGCGTACTTGGTGGAAGTTGGGATGGAACTGGGAACCCGCGCCAGAGGTGAATCACTGCGGCCCCATGAGGAATTTCATAGTTTCATTTGTACAATAAAACATGAATGCTCATATGATATTTTAAGTTGGAATATGGCTTTGAACAACGTGCAAAATTTAATAAAACCCAATATTGCCCAATAAAACTCAATTTTACCCAATAAAACCCACTGGGCTGGGCTTTTTTAAAAAAAACTCGATTTTTCACAACCCTGACTGCATACCTAGGCCCGTAGCTATGCACTACCGGAGTATACACTACGTCATTACTAAAACACGTGGCAACAAGGTCGAATCCGCTACTTGGATGATGATTGTTCGGTATATATATATATATATATATACTATACACTCTTTCGCTAAACCCTTGATCACATAGACACGTAAAGAAATAGAAAGCAAAAACAAAAATTAGCATTAATGCTTCTATTCTAGCAATATTGAAAAGCATAATAATGTTGCCACGCTCAAAGTAGAAAAAGTTTAGTGGAGAAAATAAAAATTAATGGAACGTGTGGATTAATGAGTGCATAAAAGAGAAAAAATAATTAAAAGAAAAAATATATGAATAATATAGGGAAAAAAGAACTGAAAAAATAAATGTTAATGAAGAGGTTTAATATGTTATGAAGAATATGGGAAACAGTCAGTAAAGTAGCCGAGTATAGAGGATGGCAATGTACACATTTTCCTATCTCCTATCTGAGGCATATGGAAGATGAGGTAAGGTGATTTTTAGTTTAGCGTCCCTTTTCAGCAGCGAGGCTATATGAGACGTGGACCTACTGATTAACGTGGAATCCGAACCACATGAGCTCCCGCCGGGAATCGAACCCGGGTCTCCCACGCCAAAGGCGCGTACGCTAACCGCTTAGCCACGAGGGAGCTCGAGGCATATGGAAGAGTGAGTGAAACATTTTGAAGATACTTAGGCAGAAAGTATGATCAAATGACTGTTGTGTTCTGGGAGACATAGATGGAAAAGTTTAAGCGCTGCAGATGATTGTTGACACAAATTGAAACAGGGCTTAGAATTTCGTCAATATAGAAGGCTGGACAGCAAATGCATTTTAGGATATAAATAAGTTTGAACACTTGCAGTTACAGAAAGTAAAAGTCGTTTGTTTGTTTGTTAAAAGACGTAGGCCTATAATTTAAGCTGGAATCGGAACCACCGGAACGCGTTCAATATTTTCCAGGGTTGGCAAAATCCAGAGTTTTTATTGAAAAAAAAAAAAATTTTTTTTTTTTTTTGTTTAAACCTTTTTTTTGGTTTAAATAATTTGCTCTATGTATTTATATCACATATGGGCAGAAACGAGTTTATTCGCCTTGGTGTTATTATGCAACAATCAGGTTAAGCTGGAAGGGTTCACATAAACTTAAAGCGGAATCCAAATTGCTTTCCGGCTTACATCCGAGAAATTGTCATCTATTTGAACTCGAAGCCGAAACTAGCAGGCTACAAAGAAATACGACGACTTAATTCGCGAATTATTTGAGTCCACTTTGGCTCTGACCCATTTATACATAAACAGATACCAAAGATACTCCTAATTTCAATAAATGCCTCTTGTGTGCTTTGTATGACCCCCCCCCCTCCCAAAAAAAGTACGGCAATTCGATGTATTTTATCAATAGTAAACATTATTAAAAAACGAAACAATATTTAGAATTTTCCTTTGATTGCAATTACATAACAATAATAACAAACTATACAAAATCACAAAAGAAACATTCACAAATTTAAAAAAAAGAAAAAAAAAAAAAAAACAGAAGTTGCTTTTGTAGTATAATCTCTTTGAGTTATGAGTAGGGAATTTAGGTTTGAATATAATACGAATAATATACGGGAGTGAAACGTGATAAACCACAAATGTCAAGATTTTACGAACACTTACACTTTTACTAACATTTTTCGTTTTTTGGTTTAAACCAGCCAACCCTGATATTTTCCCACCGAAAATAGAACGCAGGATCATAAGCACGAAAGACTCTCACACTAGCCACTAGTCCAGCTGGCAGAGCTGAAAGTAAAATTCATGTGGTAAGTTCCAGATAGGATATTGGAAGTTAAATTGGTATCTAATATAAGACATGTTATAGCCCGAGTTTCTGTTTTAAAATACCGTATGTTTTTTAATTAGGATTTAGATTTCTGGGCTGTCGGCATCTAAGACCATTTAGCCCGTCACGTGTGAGGGATGATGTCCCTCGGCGATCACATTATCCGATGAAAAGGAAGCGGCCTGGGATCATTGTTAGGTACCATCACGGCATTTTCCTGGTGTGAATGACGAAAACCTAGGAAAAACCTCACTCAAGATGGCTGGCCTGAAAAAGCTGTTATACTTTTTCGACCAAGTGTCCCCAAGAGAAATCGAATCTGGGACCTCTCGCACCAAAGGCGAGAATGCTAGCGACTACACCACGCGAGGCTACATGTGTGTTTTTTAAGTGGCCAGTTCTCATTATGAAGGTATGAAGGTTAAGGGGCTTCGGTACACAATTTTAAACTAATTCAGGAAAGCAACTTTCGTCGGTTTCAGACGAAGTAGTAATATGGATACGCAAGAGTCATTATTTTTCTATAATAAGGAAGCTGGGATGCTCTTAAATATTGAAGTTCGGAGTAGACGATTTTACACGTATAACGAATATTACACCCTCCATTATTCCAGTAGTTACTGTTTACCATTCGGCCGAGACCTCTAGTTGGCAGAGTGCCAAGAAGATTTTATCTTAATGAAAGGAATGGACTGTAAAAGAAATAGAAAAGGAAGGAAGGCGTTGGTTATTCATGTCGGCGGTAAAGGTATTGTTTGCAGTGTTACCAACCCAGCCCAGTAAATCTATACCTGATAAGATTTTATAAATAATAAATGAGAATGAAATCAAAGTGGGCCTACAGCACTGAAAGCCCGATTATTATTGTCCGTAGGGCATGACTGGGGATCTACGGTGCAAGATGAACAACAACAACAAATTTGAAGGCTGGGATAAGCACAATACTTTGCTTTCACTGGTTGGCTCCATCATAATAAAATAACAAAACGACGCGCGTAGACACACACGCTCACGCAAGCATAACCACGAAACAGATAAAAAAAAAGAACTAAAAAAAATACATAAACTCCACACGCACAAGCGTATGTGTACTTTACAGAAAGACAATAACTGAAGTTCTCCCGCGAGTTGTTGGCGCGATCCACCAAATGACGAAGCCCCTAAAACACAATGCTAGGCTGCATTTAAAATGCGCACGCTCTGTTCACTGCGTGACATCATCACCTAACAAGAATGTATTGCTAACCTGGGACCAATTTACGTAGGCTGGCAACTATGTTTAAACTTCCAACCTTCTTTCTCTCGCTCCCAGAGAAGAAAACGAACACATGTTGTCCGTACATAAACATACCCATTTTTCGTAATGGACTCTTCTACTTCTGTCATGCGCACAAGTGTCGAGGGACCTAATGTTCGAGGGTAAACAGTACAATCTTTCCAACCTCATTTTTATCCTTAAATTCAGATACTGTCCAGCTTTTTATGTTGGTGCTTCAATGAAAACGAGATTTTTATCCTCTAAATACAATTACTATGTCTCACCTGATAAACTACGCTGGATCCTCCTTTGCCAAGAACAGTGAGAATATCGTATTCTTTCCCATTGATTACCATACTCTGGTTCTTCTTGTACTGAAGCGGAGGCGGCATCTGAAGACGATCAGCGATAGATCCTGGTGTTTCCACTATTACTGGAGCTACAAAATTCTTTGACGCAAAATCAGTTTTCTTCACTACTACAGGTTCACGTTGGTTCTTCAACAACGGCACTGGTTCACACTGCTTGACAGGCGTTGCTTCATATCGGTCCACGGAAAATTGTACTGGGTCTATCTTCTCTGAGAGTGCATTCAAAGGAAGTCTCTTTTCAGAGGATTGTGTCGCCTTCCCCACGGACATAACACCATTCCTTTTGGCACTTCCGTAAACATAATTATTTTCCCACACATTTTCTTTATTCATCTCTAGTTGACTATTAAAATCTTTCAGAATATCTACCGGTGTTTTAAAATTTTGTTGATTTAATAATGGAATATTCGGTTTGTCATCAAACAACAAACTTCGTTTAACGGCAGGCGCGTTCTTATCGCCTGATAGTCCAATTTCACTACCTACGTTTGAGGGTATAATTTTACGATCACTTTGAAAGTTGATCTCTGGTCTGTATTCTGAAGATTTTAGTATATCGTACCGTTTAGATGCTGAACTTGGGATTATATTGTTCGATATCACTTTTTGGTTTGTCGGGTTCTTTTCTGAAACATTTTCGGGCGCACGAAGCAGGTCAAGGTCATTTTTTCGCGCTGATCCTACTACAATATTTTCATCATAAGAATTCGTACTTGGTGGTTTCAAAGAATTGGAATTCTTAACAGCACTTGGACAAAAAAGTTCTTGTAATCTTGTACGATGATTTGATTCATTTTTGGCGCCCAATATTTTCCTCTCTTGAATTCTATCTGCTGGAGTTTCTGGAAAATCAAGTACGTCGCTCGAGTAGCTACTGTTACTCGAATCAGTGACAAATCCCGTAAAACTTTTACTCGTACTAATTGCGTCCGATGACATACTGCAATTATTTAATTTATGGTTTTCGTCAACTTCAGGATGTTTGTTGTCCGTATCATCTTCATCTTTGCTAGAGATCTTTGATAATGCACCATATCTGATTGGTTGCAGTCTTCCACTCAACTGCCCCAATCGTCTCCTGCAGAGAAAATAAAAACATCACTCTCAGTTATTAAGTACAACAAACAGATTGTTATTTATTTATATATTTGTTTGGCTGAAAAAGAGCTCGGGGACGATTATTTAAGAATGTTACCTAATAAAATATATAAATATGGTATTTCCTCTCCAAGTATTTAGACATCAAATTGGTTGAGTTGATTTTGAGTTTAATATGTCCTTCAGTAGTGAGGCTATACGAGACTTGGACCCACTGAGTAACGCGGAATCCGATCCACATGAACCCCCGTCGGGAATCGAACCCAGGTCTTCCACGCCAAGGGCGCGTAAGCTAACCCCTTAGTCACGAAGGAGCTCTGGCATCAAATTGGAAGAAACGATAAATAAATGAATAAAAATAATCTCTTACTTTTCATACGGCTCTTATCCTTTATTTAAAAAAAAAAAAAAAATCTTGTTAATGTGCAAAGAGGGATCTAAACTACATTAGCTTTAAATATTTTCATTTCTTCTTCGAGATACTAGTTTGAAAATGCTTGCTCTATTTTAGACAGTACAACCCACACAACATATACTGAATATACGAGTATACGTGTATATGCAAGGTCCATTCAATAAATAACCGGAAAATTTGCATAAAAAATACGAAATTTCGACAGCATGTACTTCTTTATTTTTTTATTTTTTATTTATTTATTTTTTTGGCGGTGTCCTAGTTCTATTATCAGATGGGCCTTGTGCTACTCCATCTTTCAGGTATTTGCACAGATGTTTTAATGATTAATTTTGGTAATTAGTTCTCTGTTTTGTAAGTTTAAAGTTATTTTTTATGATGCCACCGAATTGTGAATTTGAATGTAAAATTGTAAAGCAGATTCCAGTGAACGCAACCATTTCATTATCTGAATTAACACTTTTTTCAATCAACACCGAGAAACAAAAGAAAGGCGATTTGTCTGAATCATTATATAAATAAATGAGACATTGAAGACAATAATCAAATACGAGGTTTCAGCTAAATAATTAAAGATAATTTGCTGTTGTTTCTTTAAATACAGATATTATGGTGTTAAACAAAGAAAATATGATGAAAGAGTAATAAGTTACGCTTCGGAGATTTGCTTCTCCGTCTCTTGTTACAATCCTCCGATGTTCAATATAATCTAGAAACTGTTCTTTAGCAAAATCTTTAGTAAATTTCGTCGCTGAGAAATATAGGGAGGATATCATAAGCCAATATAGGAGTGCTGAACATGGCAAGCTTTTAGAAATTCTTAACTGAAGCATACGATATTAGTCACGTTAAATGTTCACAGAGTCCTTAGTCTTTAGAAATAAAGCTGAATTCCACCGTGAGACAATAATCTCTCAACCTGCACCTGAAATAAAACAATATATTAAGGTTCTAGTAGCCAATTTCGTCCGTAGTTTGACGTATGAATAAATGTTTCTATAAATGAAATGAAATGAAATTTTTGAGCTTTACGTCACACGGTTATGCCAGTTAGGCTAAAGGAGACGATGCTGATGAGAAATGAGTGAAATGGTGGACCCGAGGAAACCCACGAATATTTCTATAAAGTATACGAGAATAATTATCATACGTATACGTGAAACGAGGTTTTGTTAATGTTATCCAGAGTTGATACTATTGAAACTGAAATGGTGTATGTTGGCAACGTAAGAATATGCGCACGGATGCTTGCAGTTATAGAGGACTAAAAATTACATATTTCAAAACCTATTGCTGTATGATAAAAATAAGCTAGTATTACTAAAGAAACTGCTCACTCCTATTGGTAACGTATAGACTGGTACATCCATTTCTTCTCTTCTACTATTACTACCTTTGATAACACCGTCCATAAATTGTAAAGGAAAAATGTGGGACTTATTCTATGCACGTATATATATCTTGTATTCACTTTTCTGACTTTATTGCTGTATTCACCTTGAGATTAACAATATACGTAATTGTCTATGTCTTTATCATGAAATCTGTGGTTAATTACTACTTGTAGTCGTAGTATGTGTATATACGCTCATTACTCCACAGTGGTGGAACACTCGATACGGTTTCACGCTCACTACTCCACAATGAACACTCGATACGTTTTCACGCTCACTACTCCACAGTGGTGGAACTCTCACGGTTTCATGCTCAGTACTCCACAGTGGTGGAACACTCGATACGGTTTCACGCTCACTACTCCACAATGAACACTCGATACGTTTTCACGCTCATTACTCCACAGTGGTGGAACACTCGATACGGTTTCACGCTCACTACTCCACAATGAACACTCGATACGTTTTCACGCTCACTACTCCAGTGGTGGAACTCTCACGGTTTCATGCTCAATACTCCACAGTGGTGGAACTCTCCATACGGTTTCACGCTCACTACTCCACACTGGTGGAACACTCGATACGGTTTCACGCTCACTACTCCACAGTAGTGGAACTCTCACGGTTTCATGCTCAGTACTCCACAGTGGTGGAACACTCGATACGGTTTCACGCTCACTACTCCACAATGAACACTCGATACGTTTTCACGCTCACTACTCTACAGTGAACACTCGATACGTTTTCACGCTATTCCACAGTGGTGGAAGACTCGATACGGTTTCACGCTCACTACTCCACAGTGGTGGAACACTCGATACGGTTTCATGCTCACTACTGCACAATGGTGGAACACTCGATACGGTTTCACGGTCCCTATTCCACAGTGGTGGAACACTCGATATGGTTTCACGCTCACTACTCTACAGTGGTGGAACACTCGATACGGTTTCATGCTCACTACTGCACAATGAACACTCGATAGTTTCACGCTTAAATAAAAAAAAAAAAAACTCGGCTTTTCTAGACATTAACAAATTCCCTGAATTTTCCTACTCCACAGTGATGGAACACTCGATACGGTTTCACGCTTACTACTCCACAATGGTGGAACACTCGATACGGTTTCACGCTCACTACTCTTCAGTGGTGGAACACTCGATACGGTTTCATGCTCACTACTCCACAATGAACACTCAATACAGTTTCACGCTTCCAAAAGCTTCGTTAAAACTTCCAAAAAATTTTGAATATTCCCTGGCTTTTCTAGACATTAACAAATTCCCTGAATTATCCAGGATTTTCACTTTTTCTAGACAAATAGACACCCTGTGAATAGTATAATATACTAATGAAAAACATGAAAAATTATATATACCAGAGAGCCTTGCCTCCCTTTTCTCCAGCAAAGCCTGAAATGACGCTACTTTTATTGACAAATTTGTAAATGTGTGCCTCGAGTGTTGATGCCGAGAGATTCTTTTTCAAGTATAATATGATTGTTACTGACAGGAGAATTAGTAATGACTTGCTTCATGTTATCCTTCAACTAAGGAGAGGTTCGAAGAAGTGTTTAAGTATTTGTATTAATGTCTATATTTCACTGAATACATTAGCTAGAATGTGCACCTAATCAAGATATATCCTCATTTTTGTAATAGGTACACCTTACTACAAAAAACGTTTACAAGTACCTTATTTAAAAAAACAAAAAAAACTTGTGCTACATTAAAAAAAATAAATGCGACATAAATGCGAAAATTGTGATAATTAATGCTACAAAATATCAAAATTGTTACGAAAAAGTTTCGTCTCTAATAAGAAATACTACATTTAAGCATACTGTGAACTTAGACTGAGGAAAATAAAAAAAAAAAATTCTAAGTCAATAACGAGGTATAAAATATGTAAGTGGGATTTGTGGATAGTAGTCTGAGGTAAAAGAGATAAAGGAAAAAAAAAATTGGTAGGTGGTTTTACACATAACGTGTAGTCTAACTGCGGAGTATTAACATTAGCTGCTACCTACGTTCGTTCATTTCATTGAAATGTGAAGTATAAAGCGCTGTAAGTGAATCACCAATAAAACTACGTGGGCTTGAAACTTACTTAGGTCGTTCCTTACTCGACAATCTTTCAACTGATTGTAAGTTTCCAGAAATGCTGGAGTCTTCTCCTTTATCGCTAAACTCACAGTAAGCACGATACATTGCTGCAAGGAGTTCTGAAAATAAAGATCAAAATTAATGCAAAGGAATCTCCTAATGAATTAAGAAACAAAAAAATAATACAGGTGATTTTTTTTTTTTTTTTTTAAAGGTCACAGATTTCATTTGGGTCTACAATTTCTAACTGAAGCCAGATTTTCATGAGATTTGCGGCAAATGATCAAGCAAGGATGGGAAATTTATGGGACTATGTTTACTGGTTTAAATTCATGCGGTGTAATGTCGACCACATCTCAAACAAACAAACAAACAAAAAAAAGCCTCTAACGATTTTTTCATGTTTCATAAATACATAATTCATAACAATATGATAATATGGGATAACTCATTTATTCTGAAAAATCGGCAAGGGGTAGTTCACTTTTGGAGTTAGTTTTTTTTTTTTTTTTTTTCGGACGATTTTTCAAATACGAAACAGGCGATATATAATAATTTGATTAATAACCCTATAATACAGTTAAGAATTTCTCCCCAATAAATCCGCAAGGGGTAGTTTCTTAATAGGAGTGAGTTTATTATTGGATGATATTCTCAAAAGCAACTCAATCGATTTTGTTTATATGTCATTAATAATTCTGTAATGTTGCGTAAATCATTTTGTTGACACCTCATAAATAAATATTCAATTAATAACCCTGATATACGAGGGTTCCATTTGTCACTTCTTATAAAAAAAATTCATGTAGGTAATTTTCCTCGAATGAAATTTCCTCAAAACATAATGTCGCTCGTATTTCATGTTTAAGCAATAACTGCAGCATAATATGATATACTTTAAGAAATTGTAGTGAGAAAATTTAGTGGAGTGACCTGTATCTTTTATTACATATTGAGAAAATAATTATAGAATTTTTCCTCTTAAAGCGGAATTTCACAAAATGATGGAGCAAGTGTTCACTTACTTTTAATAATGAGTTTATATACTGTTTCATCTTCAACATGTCGCGAAATACCCTATTCTTGACAGACATTTTAAACCCTATTCCTCCACTTTAGCATATACATTCTGATAAAGTGAGTATCGTTTCACTGTAATTTTCGATCCCCGGCAGGAGCTCATGTGGTTCGGATTCCACGTTAATCAGTAGGTCCACGTCTCATATAGCCTCGCTGCTGAAAGGGACGCTAAACTAAAATCAACTCAACTCAACGTTTCACTGTAATTAAAACTTTCAAACTATGCGAATTCAAGAAGGAGATTAAAACGCATTCTTGGGACACTAAATCGATTGCAAAAAGCCGTTTCTTGTTTTACTCATTTAAAAGCAAATATTTTACTCATTATTTAATTAATATTCTTAATTTTATCGAAACAAAGTTGAAATAAGCAAAATAAATAAATAATAACAGAATTCATTCTCCTTAATAGTTGAAAGTGGTGTGTATTTTGTATTTTAATACATACTTTTAAGAATAAATTATGACATTTGCATTAAATAATGAATATTACACATGATTTCTTGCTATAGATAGATCAGACAATAAAAATATGGTGTACTCTGAAATATTAAAATATTGATGTGGCCGTGTATTTAAAAATCTTTTATTTCTATTTCTTTTTCTTTTTTACTAGCATTAACAAAATAGAGTATGTACCTTTTGTTGGCGATGGGGAGAAAAGAGCAAAGTGGAATCTCAAACCCACGGCAAGGGGAAAAAGAAAGAGAGGAAAGTGACCTCTTAAACCCACATATGTAAGTCATAAATCAGAGTATAACAGAGACTAAAACTATGGCAACGTTGGTGGATACATTTACTTACAATGTCACTAGTAAGAGGATACGAGTGTTCGGACATTGCCAAAACCACCCACGAAGAGCTTTTTTGTTTCTGCCACGACTCTACTCAACATTGCTGACGTACGGTACCTGCTCTCTACGGACACCCTTCTCGCTACTGGTCACCCCTCCACCCCGCCTACTGCACTCCTGGCCTGATTCTGTTAGACAGCATTCGTGCTTTTTAATGGCCAAAATGGTTGTTTTCCCACCGTAGTTTTTATGGCATATTTCCGGACACAGCATTTACACACCAAATGGTGACACCCTCTTAAAGTAATTCTGGTAAACACTTTCTAAGGTAGTCACAGCGGATTTCGTGATAAATCACAAAATTTTAACGTTTTAAGCCTGAAACTTCTGGACCTATTCTGTGGTACAAAGACCGATTTATGCCAGTTTATTTATGAAAGCAATATATCTCTAAGCAATGCAGGAAAAATAATATCAGTACCATTAACATATAATAATTACTAAGATGGACATTAACCCCTGATCTTCGTTTGTCCCAAACTTTCTAATGAGTGCTAAGAAATTTTAAATCGTTCATCCACACATACCTAGTAAAAATGTAAAGGTCATGACAGAATTAAGAGTTTTAAGCTTTTAAGACTTTTAGCCAATGTTTAAAATATGTACGTTGGGCCAGGCCCGTATTTACATTATGCGCCCATGTGCTTTAAATAATTTGCCCCTCCCCCTCCCCTGAAGACGACCGATATTAGAGTTGAATGCATAGTTTTCTGGGGTCGCTGAAATGAATAGTGACAGTTTTAGTACAATTCAACTTCAAGGACATACTTCAATCCACAGGGCGGGGAAGAGATTTTAAAAGGGCCTATGTTTAGCTGTAGGGGTCCAACTCTTTTCTCTAAAAAATGTCAGTTTTGATCATTTCTGTTCACATTAGGTTAGTTTAGGGTAGGTTAGGTAAGTTCAGGTTAGGTTCGGTCAGTTTATGTTATATTAGTGTATGGGTCCAGCATAATTTTCCAAAAAAGATAGAATTTCGCTTTTTTCTACTAATATTAGGTTATGTTATGTTACGTCTAAGTACTTGTATCATTCATTTCTCCCGTAAATTTTGTTTTTTACGTGCTTCTGGACCCCTTGTACTAAACATACTCCTTTAAAAGTAATCGAAAACTACAGATAGTGTTGAATCCATAATTTTTGAGGCTGCTGAGTTTAACGGTATCAGTTTTCATGATGATCAAGTTCATCTTCACCCCTTGGGGTGGGCTGGGAGAGAATGACATTTTAAAAATAATCAGACAAGCTAGCTAATTAATTACTGTAAATAGAGCGAATTAAATACATTAACATATTACCTCGCGCTTGTGTGGAGCTATGCGGGTTGCTAGTTTTAAATATTACTTTATTGTGAATCTTAAAAAGAATTCAAAAATTTTGCCGCCCCATGCTCGAGCACAGAATAGCACTTACATAAACACGGACCTGCGTTGGGCTATTCTCAAGTGAACATCAAATAACTAGCTATCATTAATAGACTACAAGGCTACAGCAAAATTAATAGTAAAATCAATGTAAGATTCCGTTTCTGAACTATTAATATCGAGATAGTGTATTTTCAATAGAAACTGTTCTCAAATGTAGCTATAAATTTGTCCATATTACAAACTTGTTCATACTTGCTTCCTTCTACTCCACTGGTCTAATACTGTATTAATTTACTAACTCTAACTATACATGCTTTAAAGAAAAATCCATACCTTTAATCTATTTATAAGCTAACTGTTGCTCTTTTTCTCAATTTTTAGGAAATGTAAAACCACAGAGGAAATAACAAACCTAAATTCCTCTGTGGTAAAACCTAAATTACTCAAGCTCACATACTGGTACTGTCAAAAAAAATAATTCACGAAAACCAATATTAACTGTCTATTTTTGTACTCACTGACACTATGTTAACCCATTTTTGTTATCCTCTATGATACACTTCTGTGTTTTGTTCACTAGTACTTTCCATAAATTGCTTTCACAAAGTAACTAATTTTCAAAAATTAAAACACCCCGCCATTACAGAAAAAACAATTTCAACTTCTTTTCTCCATAATACACTACACCACAGACAAAAGAATGCGCTATACAGTGGTGCCAGCACAGAAAAGAGTTTTCCCCTAGAAAAGAATTTTCCCTTTCACCTAATTTCCTACTCATTTCCGTATACGCAACACAATACTATATTTTTACTTTGCGATTGTCGGTATTGAATCTATAATTAGTTATTGCTTTATTCGCACTACATTGAAATCTGAAAATTTTGCAAGCACTCGGAGGAAATAATGCTCCTTTCTCATAATGCCTTTAAATTTCATTAGAAGTACCTAATTTTAGGTTGGTATTTCCAGGGGCGGACCAAGGCAAAATTTTTATAGGGTAAAGTGACTTTTTGGCGCCCCCTAGTCCTAGCCTATATTTTACATTTTATTGCAGTGACTTTATTATTTTAAACCCATTTCTCAAAAAGATAAATTAACACTCAAATACATGATACTGTATAGGTATATTTAGTACTTAAAATATACGTATGGTTTCAATTATATAATGTTTTTTAATTAATATTATATATGTACTGACAGGGGCGTGCTGTCCAGGAGGGAAACCGGGAAATTTCCCGATGGATCCTGGACGGTGAGTTTTTTTTTAAAAGGGCTTTCCTTCTTCTATTGTAAGTTCACACTCTCCTCGCATACGGGAGTAACGAAACGGAGGAAGATAACACGTCGGGTACCGACAACATAGTCAGCTAATAGCAGACCAGCGTGCATTTTTGCCGATCCCAAACGTTTCAGTTTTCGGTCGCTACCCAAGCCAGGTGATTTAAGTTGGTCATTAATTTTCCCATTTGATGTCGAGAACAGAATCCAGCCAACCTCTACGGGCTTCTAAGCCGACCCTACTACAATTACTACTATTTTTACTACTACTACTACTACTATTATTATTACTAATAATAATAATAATAATTTTACTACTACTATTACTACTATTTTTACTACTACTACTTATACTATGGATCCGTATAGTAAAATTACACGCTTATTTTAATGAAAAAAAGTGTTACGAAAATTTAAAAAAATAAAAATCTTTCCTTTGGCTGGGTTTGAACCCACGTCAAAAGCGACTTTCATTACTAGTCCGCTCGATAAATGACTTTTTTGAGTATTATTTACAATCTTACTTTAGTGAAATAAGTGTTATGAAAATTTAAAAAATAAAAAAAAGAATCCTTGGGTTGGGTTTGAACCCACGCCAAAAGTGACATTTATTATTAGCACGCTCGGTAGCACGCTCAGCAACGAGATCCAACAGGATCTGGTATTTGCATTCTACTATATGTATGTCATGATTCTTGATGTTATATCTATATCGGCCAATAACATCAGAGGATACCAGAAACGTTTGGGATCCGCAATAAAGAGCACGAAAACAACAATCACTTTAAATATTTTTCAGAAATACGCCATTTTCAGCAGTGTTGCGAACTTTATCAATGTTTGTATTTCCGAAACGGTTTGAGATATGGAAATGCTGTAAAGGGCAAAATGACTTGTTCGCCAATTGCTAACCACACAAGTAATTAGATGTGATTCTTACCAGTGACATAATTTTTCGGTTGTTAGAAAATTCTATTCTAGAATTCTTTCAGTATTCTAAATAAATTTTGAGCTACGGTAAATGCTTTTATATTATTTAATATGGTACCGGTAACATAACTTTGTTTCAGAAGTCAACTTCGGATTATTTGCTATGATTTTCAAGAATTTTATCGTATGACATTCTCTTTCTACAGACTCATCAATTTCACAATATAGTAAATGTAATCTCCATTAGTATCAAAACTGCAAACGTCTGCTATCTCATATATTTGAAGATCTTCTTCGTGGCTAATCGGTTAGCGTATGTGCCTTTGGCGTGGGAGACACGGATTCGATTCCCGGAGGGAGCTTATGACGTTCGGATTCCACGTTAATCAGAAGGTCCCGTCTCATATAGCCTCACTGCTGAAAGGGACGTTAAACTCAAAATCAACTCGTATATTTGAATTGTCATGTATGCTCTCTAGTGAACTGTTAACAGTATGCACGAAATATGCAATGTATCAAATTATTATGATAGTTGCAGAGGCACCTTTAATTAGGAAGACTTTGTCCATGTACTTTTGTATTGTTGTCTCAAGACACTTCATTACTGTTCCCCCTCCAAAGAGAAAAACCTTTCCGGTTACAGCTGAACGTACGTTACTGCAAACTTCAATATTCTATTTTGCATGTGTTAAAGATGAATGTTGAAAAAAATCAATTCCAAACTTTCCTTGGTTCCCACAATACAGAAGGTAAGATTTTACCATTGCAGCAATATTACCAAGTGCAGCATGTTTAGATAAGCTATTCGCTTTTCTTACAAACATTTAGTTTATTTAGGTAGAAAAAACCGTAGCCTAAAGAAAAATAAAGATTATACATATTTAAGTCTTGAAAATAAACTAAAATTTAATTTTATTCTGCATTAAGTTAAAAATCTCTGGGGAAGGATTTAAAACCCCCCATTCTCCTTGGTATGATCTCGGAAACCCGTAATTTTGTTTCTTCCATTAGTGTATTTTCATTACGAGAAATTGAGATAAAAAGAAATGTAGATAACTGATTGAAATAATTATTTATATAGTACTACTAAATTCTTTTACATTTTTTAAGTTGCAGGTCATTGTTTGATTCTGTTTAAAGCACCACATTTCTGGAAATTAGTCAACAACAGCTGTCAACGCAGAAGTTCACTCCTTGATACTGTTTAAAGCGCCACATTACTGGAAATAACTCAACAAGAGTGCTGTCAATGGTGCTCGTGCAAATCTTGATTTGAACGTCAGGAAACCGCAGTTCCTCCCCTCAGCTCCCCGCATTTCCCTCCTGTACTACATACAGAACAGCCTATCACGCTCGCTGCTCTGTTGTGAATGTGGCGTGATGATGGAAGGCATATACGCAAGGGGTAAAGCAAGCAAAGAATAGAAACGAATCAATATAATAATATTCTAGATATTATCAAATATCTTAAGGAGCAGCAAACAGCCCACGATACTTGGTGGTTCACGTGCTCTTGCGAACTGCACAAAGCGACACCACTGATTCTTACCTGAGCATGTTTTCGAAATAACCTAAAACCTTTCAAAGAAAAATAAATTTTCAAATTGTCTTTGGCGATACACATTTCGAACTTTGAGAGATTACACCTTCGGCACTAAATCTTCCAATCTCTTTATCTCTAGTGGCTGGTGGCCCAGCTCCCCTTACATTTGAATAGTGGCGCGTGAGGGGCTATTTACGCCCTCCGACGCCTTCGGCGTCACTTCCTCTGATCACTGTTCGCTGTTGTCTGCGCCTCCCAACTCCGAGTTCCGGGAGCTCACCTACGGCATTCAATAAACCCGACTAACTATGGTATATAATTCAGTTGTAGCATTTAATTATTGATTGTAATGAAGCTGTAACTGATTGTTACATTAATAACACTAGTTACTAACAAAATTAACAGTCTCATATTATTCAGGTAATTTCGTTGGTTAGTAACACATGTAACTGTTTTACCTAGCAGTTAGAAATGTTCAGTGAATGCGTTCGAGACAGACTTGCCAGATTTCAGAAGACATATGCACAATGAAACTATCGTTCAGCTCATTTTTTAGGTATTGTGAACCAACTGAAACAATACCAACTATTAGTAATAGTCTCTTACATACAGTATAACACGAAGACTCGATGTACTACCATAGATACTAACTCCTAGAACTTAAAAAGGTTGCCAGATCGTAGATCTAAAATGTCACTATAAAATATAAAAAACACTAGAATTTTTGTTAAATAACTTTGCGAATAGAACCTAATTTCTCCATCTGATAGGGACTGAATACGAAACCGGCCGGGACGGCTGGACGAACCCTCAAAACCGGGATTGCCCCGGTCAAACCTAGTTAGAGAATACAAAAAGTGTTAGACATCAATTGGATACTTTTGATGGTTCGAATGAATATAACAGTTATGTTCGTTGCTAACCAACGAAGCTACCTGAATAATGTAAAAGATTGTTGTAACAATGACACTGGCTGTAACAATGTAGTAGACATCAGTTGAACAGTCTAGAAACGTGTCCTATAGTAGCCGATTTTGATCAGACATTTTTTATTTTCTACCAATATTATATGTTTTTTAATTTTGTATTTGTTACCGATATTATTTCTTGCTTCTTCACAGGTTGAGTTTTACTTTCATCACTAGCATTAAGGCATTGTAGTTTGAAACGAAAACAAAACTCGAATATTTTGTTTTTATTTCTAATATTGCGGAAAATTTGCGTTTTGGTGTGAAAAAGTCAAAAATAAAATTTTAGGTTAAATGGAGCATGTCTTGAGATGCCGCAAGTACGATAAAGTTTCATAAATTATATTCCTTATTCTATTTCAGCCTCATTTACTCTTCTGTTTGCACCATGAAAACCGTGATTGTATTTTCTCTTTTTATTGGAGAAACATTTTTTGAGGGACAGAGAAACAATTCTATTTTAGAATATAGTAATCTTTCGTTTAAAAAATTCAATATTTTGCATACTTGTGGCTTACGTTTTATTTTTTTTTTAACCTCGCCATAAATTTAATCCCTCCTCCAAAAAAATTTGTTTCTTCATGGAAAAGACAAAAATACAATCAAGCCTCCTTCAGAGAAGTAATGTTCCCGGAAGTAGGAACTAAATACACGATTCTGATTGGTTGGCGTTATCCGTTTCTCACCACGTAGCGTAAATATACCAGAAATCAAAGCTAGCTGTTGTCGGTCATCGTGGCCAAAAGTGTTAGCGCAACAGGCTAGTAATGGCAATCGCCTTTGGCGTGGGTTCAAAGCCACCACAAGGAATTTTTTTCTTATTTTTTAAAATTTCATAACACTTTTCATCAAAATAAGATTAGATTAGATTTATTAATCATTGTATGGACCATAATACATGTACATTTTTACAAAATGGTATAGATCTCGTCAATATATAGAATAGATACAATATTTGCAACAATTACAATACAACGCTAGCGCATGTTATGAAACAAATGCAATAATTATAAATAAAACTATTCTGCTGTCATATGTAGATACCAAGATTAAAGATCAATCTTACCGCATAAACAAAAATATCTGGCATATTTTCCCAATCAATTTCATCCTTACCCAATTTTCCTTTACACTGATGCCTCCAAGGTTGCACATAGCCCAGTTGGAGTAGCTATCTTTGTTCCCCAACTTGATACTCTTCAAGAACTGAAACTTCCAGTTGCCACAACAGTATTTCATGGTGATAATCAAATTGATATTTCATTAAATATCAATTTGATATGTCTTTAATCGATAATCAAATGTCGATATGTCGATAATCAAATTGATATGTCAGTAAATGATAAACTAGCTATCTGGTTCATATTCTTACCGCGCATACGTTGAACGATTATTAAATTATTCAAATGATGCGAATGAAACATATTTACTATGCGAAAAGTGGTATAAAGATATTGCAAATAAATTTCGTATTAGATAGTACTAATGAAGCTTTTATTAAACGAAATAATAAAGCAAGAAATAACTCAATTAGAAACAGTAATTGAAATATACGGTCGTCTTGAAATATACGGAATTGACAATACTTCCTTCCATACACGTACGGAATAACCCAAGCAAAAGCCTAACGTTGCACTATATGGTAGGACTGGAAAATATAAGTCTTTTGGAGGCAATGTGGTACATTGCACTAATCCATGCATACTTTTCACCTCTCGAAAGTCTGTCCCCTTATATATTTTTGGTTTACCTACAGGCAGTGGTTTACGTGCCATCATCTAGCCCAGTTGCCGTCACCATATATAATATGCCACGAACTCTTCACTGTACATTCGTACAAGGCATTAAAACATTCGGTACGTCCACCATGAGAACTATCCTTAGGTACCAAGATCACTACATTATGTTTGAATACTCTTGTAATTTTTGTCGTTTTTCACCAGGTGGTCCTATTCGCATTCCCACATTTCAACATTAAGGTTTAATTTAATAAATGCTATTTTTGTGTTAGTTCTTTCATACCGGTCTTGTAGCGACGTACCTTGCTTAGAGGTGGATTCCAAGGACACGTGTCGAAATTTAGGATAACAGGTCAGGCACCCGTGGTAGTAACACACATGAAATTTGTAAACTGCATTTGTTTTACTTTCGAATCCATTGACTTTATACTCCCGAAGCGTTTTTCCAATCCATTCCCGGAATGACGGATTTCATTACCCCTAGTATGTTCTAAGTACAGCAACCAGTACATTGCCTTTAGGCTTTGACGGTCACGGTGATCGTACGCATAGGCTGGTATAATTGGAATAATTTCTTTGGGTAAATATAAGAAACCATAGGTCAGTATTGCCAAACTATCAATAGTAGCAGATGAGAAAATATTGGATACCATTTGTTTTCTCTTCGATCAAGTTTGAAAATTTAATTACAGCCTCTGCTAAAATTTTGACATCATTTGGACAATATTCCATTATTTCCTTTTGCAGGTCGTACAGCTCGCCACTGTTTACCTTCTAGTTTACCTTCTAGTTTATGAAAAGGAAAGAGACTTATTAAAAATTAGGTACAAAGTTGAAAAAACACTAGGGATGGGTACGAACGAGTTCGAGCGAGTTTTCCTTGAAACTCGACTCGACTCGAAACATACATCTTTCAGCTTGACTCGAATCATACATCTTTCCGCTCGACTCGAAAACTTTCCTACAACTCAACTCGAATTTGTTTCGAGTCGAGTCGAGCCAAATCCTGTGTGTAGTTCTAAATACTCTCTTCAAGTATCCTACATAGACAATATAATTATATCAATGATACTACTACAACATATTATTATAACATCATGTAAAATATGCAGTGGTTTGTATCTTAATACTAAAAACTAGTTCACTACCAATCTCGGTAGTCGTGAAGTCTAAGAGGCAAGGACTTCGTTCACAAGGTTCCGGGTTTATATTTCGGAGGAGGGTGATTGTATTCATGGAGTCATACGTTTATAGGACCCAGCAAATTAATTGCCCTAAGACAAAGTACATTCCCAGGGAAAGTGCATTCCTCGGCATCTCTACCAGAAGCTGGTAGACCTCGGATCAGCTTAATTTTCCGCGTAATGATTGAAAACAGTATAGAATTACACAATGAAAATTATCTTCGGTGCTAGCGATTCTGGGTTTGCTTCCCGCCGGGGGCACTCGGTCGAAAATGTGTAAAAAGCTTTTTAGGCCAATCATCCTGAATTAGGTTTTTCTCATTTACACCAGCCCAATGCCGGTGTGGCACCTAATATATAGGTCCCAGGACGCTTCCTTCCTTCCCCAATCCTTTCTTCCTTCCCTTACCCCGGAGACTGTGCTCGTTGAGGCATGTCATCCCTCAAACGTGACGGGCTAAATGGCCATAGATGGCGAAGGCCAGAAATTTAAAATCCATCCGCAATGAAAATTATAGCTTTTCTGTTCCTAACTGCTCACTCTCCCTTATTCTAATAGCCTTTAACCCCGCCGTAGCCGGTCCCAAGCCCGTGCTGAGAAAGGGGGAGGGACCCCCGTGTTTTGGCTGCTCTCGTATCCTTTTTCGGGAGAGGTGCCTACGCGGGGGAAATAGGGTGACACTGGTACCTAACTCGCTGCCGGTACTTTAACTGCCATATGGCAGCGGGTGGCATGCGGTGCCAACAACCTACCGACAGAGGTGAGCCTTCGGGGGGCATCCTCTGAAATGGGCGACTAACTCGTGTCATTGGATCTGGGAGAGTACGTGTGACCCCATCACGCCCTCAGTGGGGTAGGTAGCTTCGGCTGCCGTACCTACCGGCGGGGGTGAGCCTTCGGGTATCCCCCGAAATGGGCAACTAAGCCGTGCCCTTGGGTCCGGGAGATAAGGCTGTGTGGTACCCCAACATGCTAAAAAGAGTGGGTAGTTGGTGTGCCCTGGGTGAGCGGATCCAACGCCCTACCGGGAGGAAGATGTAGGTACTGCCCTCAAAGAGAGTGTAATGCGTTCTCTTGGGTCCGGGATGGGATACCTAGTATCCTAACGCATACTCGTACCTCAGGAGCGCTGAGGAAGTGGGTCACTCCTTCGTCCCAGTAGTGTGAGCCGAGTGCAGGAACCACGATCCTACCAGGGGAGCCGCCGCTCCCAAATGGCCATTGTCTTTAAAGGTAGACAGTCTACATCAGCCATTGGGTCTGGTAATGTACGGTTAACCTCTCTCGTAAGAAGAGGTAATTCCGTATTGTTTGGACGACCCTACCGAAGGAAGGGTGTGGGTGTCCCTTCTAATGGTGGCCTACACGTACCATTGGGATTCGGATAAGTAGCTTTGTTACAACGTGTACGTGGTACCTAAACACGTTAAAGATAGGTACCCCGTATTGTTTGGGTGGGCCTACCAGGGAAGACACGGCTCCCTCGGGAGACACGGCTCCCAAATGACAATGTCTGCCTTGAGCAAACGGTCTACATCAGTCATTGGCTCTGGTAATGTACGGTGTACCTCTACCGTAATTAGAGGAAGTCCCGTATTTTCGGACGACCCTACCGGGGGGGAGTGTCGGATTCCTGCCTGCGAGGGACCAAACGGAAGTGGGGAAGGGGCCAATCCCAGGAATCTGGCTAACGGTTCTGATCCTGCTAAAGGGAGGAAACTGTAGGATATTGGGCCGGCACCAAATTCAAATGGTGACTTAACACGTACCATTGGGTCCGGGATGAGATACGGGAGTATCTCCACGTGTGAATGGTACCTCTACATGACAAAGCGGTTGCCAGTTGAACGATAGAGGTAGGCAGGGCCGGGATTGAACAAGCACCCCCGGGCATTGCCTGGGGCCCCGGATTTGGGTTGGACTCTGCCGGGCTGTGGTCATACCGTGGGATTCGGTAGCTTGTGGGAGCCAATCCCAGGAATCTGGGTAACGGTGAACACAGGCGGGAGGTGAGCTTGCCATATAACGCTCGGGCGCCATGCCTGCAGAGCATTGTAGGACTGACTCGCTAGCAGTCTGCCTCAACCAGTAGGTTAACTGGCAGGCACTCAGGACTTCGGTCTGGCCGCGCAGTGGGCATATCCCACTCCCTCAGAGAATGGGGGTTACATCGCTTCGGCGAGTCAGAATTAGGGGACAAATTCTGACGTGCATTTCGTGCACGAGGAACAATAGCGTATATTGTGGAACTACGGGCGGGGTGCATTACATTCTTGCGGAACTCGTCCATTAAATAGACCGAACGATCGCGGGCATGCTCTCCATGCATACAATTAAGCGTGGCATAGTGGACCACTAGCTCACAATATCCTAATAGCTTAGATAGCAGAACACACGTTTTATTGTTTAAAGAGACCTAATGTCATGTGGAATGTTGTTCTGCGCTCCCCTCCCTACTTCCACAATACACACTGATTGAAATTTCATCGAGAAGCATTCAAAAGGCTGATAGGTCTAGATCATTACAAATCTATTAGACGAGATATCTTTGCGTAAGACAATTGGAAGTTACCTTCTAATTTCAAAACTATAATTTGTGATGCTTTGATCTTCACTTAATTTATAACTTCAATGGTATCTCCCTCGAAAAAACTGGGGATGCGAAGAGTCACTCAGGGCAACCATTATTTCGAGGCAAAATTTGGGACACTTAAATGAAATACACTTCTAGTGTCCTTTTGTGTCATAAACAATATTTCCCCCATATTATTCTAGATATTCTTACATCCTTAGTTCTGAAAAAGATTAGCTCACTCATTCCACAGGATCTATTGAAATATTCAATATTTTTTCATGTTCGTTTCAAACGCTACGTATTATTACCACAAAAATATTATAGGCATGTCCTTTGGACAAATCACCTAGGTGGACCGCAGTGACTCAGTTGTAGAGCGTTCACCTTTGGTGCATGGGGTCCTTGGATCGATCCCAGCTCGTGCCAAGCGAACTTTGTGGTGGACAAACACTGTGTGCGTGAGTTTTCTCGGTGTTCTCCCGTTTCCTCCCACTTTCTTCATTCCACGATTTCTTTCATTTCTCATCAACACCGTCTTCTTTAGCCTAGTTGGCATAATCGAGGAACGTAAAACTAAAATATTTAATTTCATTTCCTTTCAAATCAGCTAGGCCGCTACTTAGAGAAGCTTATAAGTATTTTCTTTCCGCATCTTTCTGTTTATTTTTTGTGGCCCAATCCTCTCACTATTGGAGGTTTTACCGCTTCAAACAAACGTATTAAAATGAAATGAAAGAAATCTTTAAGTTTTACGTCCCACGGTTATGCCGGTTATGCTAAAGGAGACGGTAATAATGAGAGATGACTGAACTGGTGGAATGAAGAAAGTGGGAGGAAACGAGATAACCCCGAGAAAACCCACAAGCACGGTGTTTGTCCACTACAAAGTCCACAGGGCGTGAGCTGGGATCGAACCAGGGACCCCAAGCACCAGAGGTGAACGCTCTACCACTGAGCCACCGCGCCCCCCTCAAACAAACGTACAGGACACAAAAAAGAACATTTTGTCCGATTTGCCGAAGGCAGATTCACAAAATACGAAACATATGAGTAAATACATTGTTCCAAACAGCATGTTGTAAATCATAACCAGTCGGTCTGCAGAGAAAAGGTTTATTTTCCCTCCCAACTGTAAGACTTAGGAACACAGAAAGTATAACCGCTATTTGCAGATGCGGATATAACAGGTTGCCAGATCTACATATTTATTTTTAGATCTAGGGATTTTTCGTCGCAATACGGAAAACCAGATTTTTTAAAGTGTGGTCTGTAGGTTTCTGTAGTGTAGGAGAATATACTCAAAAATATTGTGTGGCACATAGTTTTTTTTCAGTGAGGTCAATGAACTATACAAGGCCTTTATTTTACTCCTCGAAGGTATCTTACTAGGAAGAAAATGCGAGGACTGATAATTGTCATAAGAATGTTTCGCTGTCTTCACCTTTCTTTTCCCCCTTCCGTTTTAGGTTTCCTCTATCCAACAAGAGGTCTGTCATAAATAGAAAATAATGACCATAGAACAAACTCGACCTTTGTTTCACCTTATGTAGATGTCAAATGTTGAACTTGCCGCTATTCTAATACTATCACATTGGTGCACGAAGCATTGTTGTTAGCAGATGAATGATAAACAGTTAAACCTAAGATCTATCGAGTCTCTCTTATAGGTTTCTCTATTATTTATTACATTCACGTAATTTCTTGATGAATGCATTTGCTACCTATATGCGTTTGTATCTATAATTCAGTAGTGTATATAGGTCTAAAGTGAAAATTTTTACGTTAAGGAAACTTTAACTGGGAACAGTAGTCATTTTTGCTACCTCTTTCCTGCCAAATGGCGAATATGCTTACCCTCTATGTGTGCGGTCCCGGCTCTATTCTCGACAAGTTTGCTTGCTTCGGTTTAAACAGGCGGTAGAAGCAAGTTTATTATTCTTTTCCGGTTGATATTCTGTATGAACAAAAAGCTCTCAAAGTTAAGGAGACGATCAGAGTCATACAGAAAAGGAGGGCTAGGGACCCATGGCCCAATGGCGGATCTAAGCAGGAGTCAGGGGTGCCTAGGCCCCCAGTTTTTTGAGTGACAAAAATAATTTAAACTATTATTTATATATCTTTGAAAGTTTATAATAAACAAGGTATACTTATCATAATCTTGGTTCCGACTGCGCCCCCCAGTTTTTACCTCCAAGATCCGCCCCTGCCATGGCCTCACTAACTTGGACCAACGAAAATTACTAATCACTGCTTCTATCCATTAATTCTTCAAGATACACTTAGAAAAATCCGTTATCCGGACAGCGATATATTGTACAAATACACGGAATCCTCTTGCTTACTACAGAAATCAGTATGGAGCATACGTTATCCATATGCTACATACGCACTGCCCTTAGATATTACATCATGCCGTTGCAGGATGTTTGACAATTACAGTTTTCCGTATATCACATGCATATATTTATGTTACATTCCTCAACTATATGTTATATACGTCCATTTGTATGTGAGATCCTGACTGCCTATATTGTTTCATACGAAAAGTACGTATAGATGGAACACTTATACGGAAAGTATTATAAAACATCCGTTTTCAGTTATAAGTCTGGTGTAAGATAAGTTTAAAAACTACAGGAATTACGCATGTAACCTACCTTTTTAATTACGCTTCCTAATTTTTTTCTTAGTGTAGCTCACAAGAAATTTATCGAGTTGGAAATTTACACCTGATTGTACAAGAAATTAGTTTTGTAATAGTCTTCCTCATATCCGAACCAAGAATTTCTTTAAACTAGGGCCCAGATACAAGATCCATTCATCCAGATATACAGTCACTTCAATAAAAGCGACATCTGACTTCTAGTGAACAAACAAACTCGATCTATTTGATCATGTTGAATCATCTGTGCCGGCTCTAATGGGTGCAATTGGTTTAAATGGGCCGGCTCACGACTCGTTCACCACAGAGCCGATCTCAGAAAAATCGTTTGCATGTCATGTCTACTGAAACGAGCTGATGGCTCACCAGAGCCGAACCAAACCGAGCTGATGGCTCATCCCAACCGAGCCGGCTCGAGCCATCAGCTTCCTTGAGCCAAGTTGGTGGCTCACCCCAACCAAGTCGGCTTGAGCATTCGCTCAATTGAGCCGAGTCGATGGCTCATCCCTACCAAACCGGCTTAAGCTATCGGTTCAATTGAGCCGTGCCGATGGATCATCCCAACCGAGCCGGATCGAGGTGTTCTCTCAGTTGAACCGAGGTGAGCCTGTTGACATCACTGCCTGGGTTAGGCTTTTGGTTGGGCACAAAAATTCGACCGTACAAGTCTCAGCCTTGATAGTAATATCTACACAGTATACAGACTTTATAGGTGCTCACAACGTTTGAGACTGTCTCGTTATAAAAATCTATTGTCTCGTTACGAGCTACAACTAGCTGAACGAGCGAGCCATGAATCAAATTCGACTCGACTCGAAACTCGACCTCAAAACAGTGACTCGTAACTCGATTCGAGTTTCGAGTTGAGTCGAGTTTTAGCTCGACTCGTGCCCATCCCTAGAAAGCCGAAATAAGCCATTAGTAATACAATTATACATTTTCCATAACACGTAATTTGCCACCTTAAAACAAATCTGAAATCGGGTTTATTTCCTGTTGGCCTCCAGGACTTTTTCGTGGTAAATCATCCACAGTGGAATGATGTCCATCCTTCAGCCAGGAAATAACTAGCTCGTCTACTTCGAACTTGTCTAGCGGTGGGCCATTAACATTGACGAACAACAAGTTAGACAATTTTGAGCACTTAGTCTATTTCTAATGTCAGTCATCTGTAAATTCATAAGGGGAAATCCCCGTTCGCACTCAGTCGTGGAAATTGGTAATACTCGACAATCTGCTTGTTGGACTTAAATGTGATAACGATTTTTTTCGGTCAGTTATGAAATACTCCGCAAGAAGTATCACCTCTCTATGGCCATACAAGATCTTTTCTATATCGACCATGTCAGTTGGCAATGTCGATTCATGGAGAACAAACTTCATCTACCACATCTTCGATAGGAAATCTTGTGCATAAATTATCGATTAAAACCTGATAACTGATGATTTCTTATTCGTTTATAAATTTAGTTTTTGTAATTACTCATGGAAGTTTGATGTCATTACCAAGTTCCCTCTCCCCTAGAAAGCAAAAGGAAACGAGGTTTCAGAGAAGTGTTCAGAGGTATCTGGGAATTTCCCTGCTTCTTCCCCTTCAATTACCACACTGCTGTTTGTTATGGGCCAAATTACGATGAATTTCAATTAAATTATCATAGTATAATTATTTCCTTTTGAATTATAGATACTTTTCAGTGGAAAAAGGGATGAAATTTGAAAGTCCCAAATCAAGGTAAGTAGACCAACGTAAAGGAAAAAAGTGTAAAATTTTCCATATAATTATGCATACAATCGAAACTAAAATTTCCGTGTACTTAAGATTACAGTACAAATTTTATGTCTATTTTTCTTATAACTTTATGGATTGATTGCCCTGTGCTGTAAGCGCTCCATATAATAAACATAAGCTTCAGCAATTATTATAGTAGAAAGCAATTGTAGAAAGCATGTATAGTAGACACATGAAGCGAAGCACTGTATTTTTTGTTTCTGAATTTTTTCTTAACTAATATCGATCGTTTTTGATTATTTTTACAAACCAGCTCACTTCCAATTTTCCAAATATAGAAAGTGCCCCCCATAAAGGAGAATTTTTAATCCAAACTATATACCAAAAATCATTTTATTTGACTTTGTAATTTGGCCGTGATGATCAGGCACACATAGTTACATTCATTTTTTTATAATTATACATTACTGTGATTCAGAAATGTATTTTTCCAGTAGTTAGCTTCTCTAAAAACTGACAGGTCTCCAAAGCCAAGTAGTAGTATAAGTCCTATTGCTATTATTTCAATTACAAATATCAAACCCAAAAGTGCCTGAAGTTCTTTTTTTTACTTAGATATAGCCTACTCACCTCAGGTAAGTAGACAGAAACAAATGGAAAAGGAAGGGAAATTAAGGTCTTGAAAGTAAAACGCAAATTTACCAGTCTTCAGAATATACTGTCTACAATGCAGTAAGCAGAGTGAGTCGGTAGGTCGCAGTGGGTCATGGTGGGTGGTGGGTTGCAGTGGGTCACGGTGGGTGGTGGGTCGCAGTGGGTTACGGTGGGTGGTGGGTCACAGTGGGTCATATGCTGTTGACTCACGACCCACTGACCCACGCAGAAAACTTGACCCACTCCATCTCTGTTGCATACCACATATCGCAAACAATATGCTTTCATTTTGAACTCGTGACATTTGTATTGCTATAATTTTAAGAATTTATATATAGTAGTAAAGAAGAAAGAGAAATGTACTTACGTTTACTGTGTGATTGGGGATACTCTCAGTGAAGAATCACTGTCACTTTCGGAGCTGGAATTAATAGATATTATTACTTCCTCCACACACTGTTCAAGAATTCCCTCTTTATCCCATTGCTCGTCTAGGAGCTTCTTCGAATGTTAAACATTAGCCCAGTCTTCCGCAGTCAGTGACACTATCAATTGCTTCATTTGTAAGTCTTTCCACTTCTGCCACTGTGAATTTTTTATTTTCCCTCGCGACGTATCCTTTTACTTTCGCCCAAATATTATATATAGGGTTGAAGTGGGCGTGGTAGGGGGAAGTGGTGACCCTTTTCCCTTGCTAATTCGTCGATAATGTACAAAGAGAATTTGGGCTTGTATAGGCGCACCAGTTCTAGAAGCTCTGCCTTCTTCATGTCAGGCTCTAACTGTACACTGGTATTGCCGTTTAACCAGTCCAATACCTCAAACTTCCGAGACTGAGTTGTTGGAGGTTTGTAGAGCATAACAGAATGGTATGGGGCATTGTTCATAACAATGATGGATTTAAGGGATGTTTTCCAAAAGAGATTCTTGGAACCACTTCGTAAATGTATCGAAGTTCCTTTCTTCGTGATAATCACCTGCTTTTTAGATCTAAAATGATGAGGCAGTATGGGACAAGACCACGAGATGTGCCAGCATGAAGAATAATTATTCTTCCCCCTTCCCTATTGTTTGCGTTCATTGTACTATGCGCAGTATGATCGGTCCAGCCTTTTTCTAATGTGTGGCTGCATTGACCCATGTCTCATCTAACCAAAGCACAGTTTATAATCACATTTCTTCATAGCTCTGAGGTACCGACAACGCCAAGCCACGATGTCACTTCTTTCCATTAGCACTGTGCGTTTGGAGGATTTGTTAAATTCAAAATCCAGATCTACGAGACAGCTTCTAAGTGAGAACTTACTTCCCTGGAACAAGTTCGCTTCTTTAAGGCTGGTTTGGAGCTTGTTTAATGTAGGATGCTCCTTGGGCATATAATAAGCGTAAATGTGGCGACAAAGGGCATCCCGCTGGAATGAATCTAGATTTGTGGCCTTCTTTTCATAGCAGCGATGTTTCCCTTGAGTTTCACGCAGTACCTGCGATGGTCCAGGTTCGTCCTTTCCTTGTTCTTTTTTCTCCTCAAGTACCTCCTCTTTCCTTATTTTTTCTTTCCCAATTCGCGCCACTGTTTTTTGCTAATTTTAAGGGAAGCCGCTGTCCTTTCTATAACTCGATTTACATCGATAAGAGGACCACCATTTTCTCTTTCCCACTCAAAGTATTCGCGTAGTGAACACACCAGCTCGCGAGCTTGGCCTCGTAAAGCGATATCGTATGCAATTTTTGAATATTTTTTTACAGGCGAGTGAATTCTTCGTCGCACCCGTCTTCGACGAAAGGATTTGAACTTTCTCCCGTTTCATCCATTTCAGAGGACACACACACACACACACGCACAAAAGAGAGAGAGAGAGAGAATCAGAAATAAATAATGCACTAAACACTGAAGTACTGTATACACGAAACACGAAATTTTTCACTGCAAGTAAATCTCAGATTTATACAATTAAATGACAAGTAAATCTCAGATTTATACAATTAAACTAAAACGAATGCTTTCAGTAAGCAGCAGGTTCACTACTCAAGTTGACATCCGACTAAAACAATGTGCATTTGTTTATATTCAAACTGGCAACGTGCGGAGAGGGTGGAATGTCTACTACTGAAGAGCGAGAAATGAGCCACTATAATTGGCTGAACGTGCTGTTGCCTTAGAAATTGTCATGACCACGCGCAGGAAGGAAAAAAGAGAGGAAAGCAACTGTCACACGGGACAAGTTGTATAAATTAAATTATAGGGGTAATGAAATCCGTCATTCCGGGAAAGGATTGGAAAAATGTTTTGGGAGGTATAAAGTCGATGGATTTGAAAGTAAAACAAATACAGTTTACAAATTTCATGGATGTTAGTACCACGGGTGCCTGACCTGTTATCCTAAACTTCGATACGTGTCCTTGGAATCCACCTCTAAGCAAGGTACATCGCTACAAGACCGGTATGAAAGAACTAACACAAAAATAGCATTTATTAAATTAAACCTTAATGTTGAAATGTGCGAATGCGAATGGGACCACCTGGTGAAAAACGACAAAAATTACAAGAGTATTCAAACACAATGTAGTGATCTTGGCACCTAAGGATAGTTCTCATGGTGGACGTACCGAATGTTTTAATGCCTTGTACGAATGTACAGTGAAGAGTTCGTGGCATATTATATATGGTGACGGCAACTGGGCTAGGTGATGGCACGTAAACCACTGCCTGTAGGTAAACCAAAAATATATAAGGGGACAGACTTTCGAGAGGTGAAAAGTATGCATGGATTAGTGCAATGTACCACATTGCCTCCAAAAGACTTATATTTTCCAGTCCTACCATATAGTGCAACGTTAGGCTTTTGCTTGGGTTATTCCGTACGTGTATGGAAGGAAGTATTGCCAATTGCATGCATTGCGATTCCGAACGTGTCATCACTGGTACGTACTTTACCCCTGAACTTCATATAGCGCTAAAGCATAGATACAAGATACTGCAAATTATCGAAATCTCGGAATTGAATTACCCGGATCGGAGGATAATCTGTTTAAAGGTTATGTGAATTCCTTTCTTCAATTAAAGCAGGAGTCTTCAGGATTTCCTGCTTGGTGTAAAACTAAAGAAGACAAAGAGAAATACATTGCAGACTATTATGCCCATGAAGTCATTCAGTTAACGGAAAATAACATTTAATTGAACCCTGGTCTGAGGTATATTTCCAAAATATTTCTCAATACGCTAAATGGAAATGGGGACAGCAAACGGATTTATCATAGTCTATAATTGTGGATACTCCAGAAAAATTTCTGAGTTATCTATGGGCACCACAATATGAGGTACAAACCGTATTACTCATTGGAGAGCGACATCTCATTGTAACGTATAAAAACATTGAAAACAAAAACAAACCATGGAAGTTCTCAAATGTTGCCCTTGCAGCATTTATCATCTCGTGGCACGTCTTAAACTTTACGAGCTATTAACAGGTGTACAACCTGGTTATGTGTTGTACTGCGACACCAATAATATATTTATACAGCAATGTGGCAAAAACCTCCTCTTTACTTCGTTTCCTACCTGGGTGAACTAACTAAGTTCCGTAGGTGTGGGAAATTAATGCATTTATAGGATTATGGCCAAAATATTATGCGTATCGTTTAAAAGATCTTGGGACGGGAACAGTAGATTATGTTTTTAAAATTAGAGGAATAACTTTAAATCATCGTACATTAGAAGAAATTAATTTTGATCATTTTATCAACTAGTTCGGGATAAAGTTGACAAAAAACAGTTAAACAACCCAGGAATGATTGTACGAAAACCAGGGTTTGTCATCGTATCCAGATCTGATTCTAAAGCTCATAAAAAATTGTAAATAAAAGACAATGATTGAATAATGATAGCTTTACTGACTATAGGACGCGTCCATACGGTTATCAAAGTATTAGGTGTGTCGAATGATTGGTATTGCTTGTATAAGTGTGTTGTAAATAAATATGTAAATAGTAAAATGTGTAGAAGGAAACATTGTATTCTAATATAGTCATGATATTCTCAGATACGTTCATAAATGTTTCACAACACCCAACAGTCAGCACTTCTCCTACGTATATATAATGTAAATATGTAAATAAGTTATTTAAAGAATATTGTAAATATAGTAAATACCTTATTTAAAAATATTGTTAATAGGATAATTATGGAAATATATATACCGTTATTGAAAATAAAATATTGTAAACTATATAAATACAAAAGTATTTAAATAAGGTATGTATACAAACAACTCAATAAAATCGTCTCAATTTACAATATTATGTTTTATTCCTATAGCTATACCTATATATAAAAACAATGGTATCTCGGTATCATATTAAGAAGTATGTGTATTCTATGTAAGATAAGAGGAATACGTATTCTTCATATAACGTTATTTATATGTATTTAATACTTCATGTTACGCAGTTTCCTACAATATATCCTGTAAACCATGTTAAAATCAAAATGTCGTAATGCCTTCTACAATATGAATCCTCTTTATAAGTAGGTGATCGTATCAATATATTCTTAGGATGCACAAACAATGACTAAAGACTTCAGTTAAAAGTTATAAATAAGTAAATGAATTATTCTACATTAATATCTTATGTGCTTAAAATACAACTAGGACATGACTAACAAACACTTACATACGTGAAAGTCACAATATATATCCCAACAATACAAATAAGGCATGGTTAATTCAATTACATACGTACAAAATAAAGTTATGCATCCTGACACTACAAACAAAAAGTTAAGGTTATGCGACCCAACAATACAACCAAAAGAGTTTATGCAAATCAAGAATACAATGAAGGCATGGTTAAAAGACACATACCTAAAGATTCGCAATATATAAGCGTAGAATACAAAGGAAAAGATAAGGTTATGCAACATAACAATACAACAATTGGAGAGGTTATGCAACCCAACAATGCAATCAAGGCATGGTTAAAACACTTACATACATAGTCACAATATACAACTCTACAATATAACCAAAAGATAAGGTTATGCAACCCAACATTACATATAAGGATATGATATGCAACCCAACATTACACCTAAGGATAGGATATGCAACCCAACATTACAACTAAGATGATATGCAAACCAACAATACGAACAAAGTATGGTTAAAACACTTGCATACGTAAAGTCACAATATGCAACACTTCAATATAACCAAAAGGTATGGCTATGCAACCCAACATTACAACCAAGATGTTATGCAACCCAACAATACAAACAAGGTGAGGTTATGCACCATACAAAGCATACGGAAGATGTTATGGATTGCAACATGATACACATATTCCTGTCCACATGTCAATAAAAACATGCATACATACGTCCTTTGATTAAAAATAGTCATATACATATGCAATTTGTGATTGAACTGAGTTCCACAAGTTTTCGCCTTCAGCTAATATTAACTTAGCCGGAATTTATCTACACCCAGAGATGTGTTTCTTTAATTTCTTTATAGCAGTTTCTACTTCTATTCGGTTGGGTTCTGGAATATACGGTTCTGCGATGTGTATCTCCTTTTGGTGTGTATACATGTCCCGAATATTTTTATTTTTACTATTATCTTCGAGTTCCTTAATTTTAGCTTTCAAAAAGTCGCGTTTCTTTGTTCTAAAAGTTTTGGAATTTTCCCGCCTGATATCTGCGAAATTTTGTGTAGTTTCGGATTTTGTGGCCAGCGTAATTTTGCGTTTTCTCTTCTCTGCTAGTTTAATGCATTCCTGGTAGAACCATGGTTGGTTCCCACGTATTTCCGCGTGTCCCAATATTTCTATTGCTGAACTTGTAATGCTATCTCTAATTTTAATCCAAATATCCTCAACACTAGTGCACTCCGAATCTTCTAAAATCGAGAATCTATTCGAAACTTCAATCTGATATTCCTCTCTTACCTGGCTCTCTTCTAATTTCTTTAAATTAAATCTCTCCGTTTTCAGACATTGAATATTATCTTTATTCAACGATAATCTCTCTCGTATTATCCCTACTACCAGGTAGTGATCAGTGTCACAATCAGCCCCTCTAAACGACCAGACATCAATTATGCTAGATTGCCTTCTTCTATCTACTAAAATGTGATCAATTTATGTTTTTCCATCTTGTGATGTCCAAGTATATTTATGAACATCGCGACGTGGAAATTTTGTACTCTTCACGATAGTAGTATTGGCCTGACTATAGGAAACTTTTTGGCCCCTGGGTCCCTGCCTCAGGACCCATGGTCCCTGGCCGGGGTCAATGACCTAGGGGTACATAGGACCACCCCCTCTAAATTTTGGCAGGGGTACCATGGCCCACCCACTAAATTTTGGCAGGGGTACATAGGACCACCCCCCTTAAATTTTGGAAATTGCCCAATCTAAAAATTTGGTATGGTAGCCTAGGACCATAGTATGTACCTCTATTAGTATTGGGTGTCTATGTCGTTCCCTTTCATGGGTAAAAAATTGCCAAAAAGTCAAATTTCGGGGGTTTTTGACCTAATTTATCCCCTTGGATGAGGTGTTATTACCCTATATGGTTATATGGGCGTATACAGGGATCCATTCCCTTTCATAAGACATGGGTATATTAATGCACCCCTTTAAATTTTTGGGAGGGGTACCTTGGCCCACCCCTTAAATTTTGGAAATTGTCCAATTTAAACATTGGGTATTATAGTACAGGACCCTAATATGTATTATGATAAATTTGGGTGGTCCACCTCGTTCCCTTCTAGGGCTACAAAATTGCCAAAATATAAACGTAAGTAATACGTTGTACCACGTGTTTGTTCTTTTGGCCCAATTTATCCTCTTGGATGAGGTTCTATTACCTTATATGGTTATGTATAGGGGTCTATTCCCTATCATAAGACATAGGTACATATGTGCACTCCTTTAAAAATTTGGGAGGGGTACTTTGGCCCACCCCTTAAATTTTAGAAATTGCTCATTTTATATATGTGGTATTATAGTACTGGACCCTAACATGTATTATGTAAAATTTGGGTGGTCCACCTCGTTCCCTTTTAGGGGTACAAAATTGCCAAAATATAAACGTAAGCAATACGTTGTACCACGTGTTTGGTTTTGACCTAAGTTATCCCCTTGGATGAGATCCTATTACCTTATATGGTTATATGGTTATGTATAGGGGTCTATTCCCTATCATAAGACATAGGTACATTTGTGCACTCCGGGAGGGGTACCTTGGCCCACCCCTTAAATTTTAGAAATTGCTCATTTTTTATATTTGGTATTATAGTACTGGACCCTAACATCTATTATGATAAATTTGGGTGGTCCACCTTGTTCCCTTTTAGGGGTACAAAATTGTCAAAATATAGTACAACCACGTGTTTGTTTTGGCTCAATTTATCCCCTTGGATGAGGTCCTATTACCTTATATGATTATATGGTTATGTATATTGGTCCATTCCCTATTATAAGACATGGGTATATTGATGCACCCTTTAAAAATTTGGGAGGGGTACCTTGGCCCACCTCTTTATTTTGGAAATTGCCCAATTTAAACATTTGGTATAATAGTATAAGACCCTAATATATATATATATATTACTATAAAATTTGGGTGGTCCATCTCGTTTCCTTTCATGGGTACGAAATTGCCAAATTTTAGTACAACCACGTGTTTCGTTTTTCACCTAATTTATTCACTTGGATGAGGTCCTATTACCTAATATGATTATATGGTCATGTATAGGGGTCCATTTTCTATCATAAGACATAGGTACATTGATGCACCCCGGGAGGGGTACCATAGCCAATCCCTTAAATTTTGGAAATTTTTCAATTTAAGCATTCGCTATTATAGTACATGACCTCAATATGTATCATGATAAATTTGGGTGGTCCACCTTGTTCCCTTTCATGAGTAAAAAAAAAATGCCAAAATATAAACATAAGCAATATGTTGTATCACGTGTTTGGTTTTTGGCCCAATTTATCACGTTTGATGCGGTCTTATTACCGTATATGGTCATATGGTCATGTATATAGGTTCATTCCCTATCATAAGACATGAGTACATTGATGCACCCTTTAAAAATTTGGGAGGGATATCTTGACTCATCCACTCAGTTTTAGAAATTGTTTAATATAAGCATTTGGTATCTTCGTACAGGTCTTCAATATGTACCACTATAAATTTGGATGGTCCACATCGTTCCCTTTCATGGGTAAAGAACTACCAAAAATCAAATTTCGGAGGTTATTGACTCCTATTTAATACGTTATATGGTTTATTACCTTTATATGTTTTTGTTCTCTTTTAAATTTGGGAATTATAAAATAACATAATTTGGTAAACGTTTTCAAGGACCCATTGGTGTTCCTCTTATGGCCAAATATTCAAAATTTAAAGGTTATTGACCGGCTTTATTATTGAATAACTACAGGATTTATTCCTTTTTTCATAAGACACAGGTGTATTTGTGTACCAATCTTAAATTTTGGGAGGGGTACATTTCTTATTGTCATATCAATAATTGGTAATTGTTCTTTGGGTAAATCATTGTGATCACGTGATCAGTTATTGACCTATGATGGGATTAGGAGTCCAGGGCATTGGTACATTTAAACTTTGTAGGATAATTTGAGAATGCGTCATTGGTATTGATTATTACAGCCAAATATAAACGTAAGCAATACGATGTACCACGTGATTGACCTTGATGAGGTAGTGTACAGGGATACATAGCTAACCATATTGAATCTTATGACTCATAGTCTTAAGGGAATACATGCTACAACACTGGCAAAGTTATTGTTGATGTAATTTGATTGGTTGATCACTATCTTTCGTGCAATCTGATTGGCTGATCACTATCTTTCGTGCAATCTGATTGGTTGCTGATTTTCAAATCTTTGCTGCATTCAGTTTTAAGTTTTGTTTAACATTTAAAAATCTTGGTTTCGTTCAACATTTTGGACTCACTGATAAATATGATCAAAACCGTTTATTTGTTAATCGAATAGTTAAAAACCGGATAAAGTTTGACGGTTAACCGTGAAACGTAATTTTTTTTAGTTTGAAAATTTTTTGTTTGAAAGTTTTTTGTTTGAAAACTCGTTTGAATTTTTTTGTTTCAGAATTTTGTTTGAAATTTGTTTCAAAATTTTTTGTTTGAAAATCTTTTTGTTTGAAATTTTTTGTTTCAAAATTTTGTTTGAAATTTTTTTGTTTAAAATTTTTTGTTCGAAATTTTTGTTTTGAAATTTGCGTTTCCAAATTTTTTGTTTAAAATTTTTTTGTTTCGAATTTTTTTCGTTTCAAAATTTTGTTTGAATTTTTCGTTTCCAAATTTTTTCGTTTCAAAAATTATGTTTCAAAGTTTGGTTAGACATTTTTAAAAGTTTGTGCACTCATTAGTAAAGAACCGGAACTGTTTAGAACTAAAACCTCTGGCAACATTGTGGTGCAATAGTACACATCAGAATATGGGGTTGTACTTGAAATGAAAAAAAAACACAATTCATTGAAATGGATCATTTTATTACACTCCACATACATCCATACCAGATAGTGGTTCTGGATATTGTCGATACAATGTATTTTGAACTTCTTGCACTAGTTTGTCTTTAGCGTATAATTTTAATTCCAATTGAAGTCTTTTAAGGTCTATTGCGATATCAATTGGTGGAAACTCAATGTCCATTTGATCACAAATAAACTGTTTATCAATACAGTTATGCACCCACGAACGATGTTGACAACCATCACAATATCTAGATACATGTTGTACAATATGCATAACACATTTTTCAAAATAGTACTTTTTCAGGAATATACTTGTTTTGTTGCACACTTCCACTGCATGTTTAACACACTGAAATACGCTGATGAATTTGTTCCATTCCGTTTGTGTTAGATACACCATGCTGCGAGGGACATGGAATGTACTCTTTTTACGTAACAGCACCATCTTCTCTTCGAGGACTGTACGCAGCACCACTTCATGATTTGAGCCTAATGATTTGACTATGGTCACATTTAGCTCATCATGAAAATAATCGTTCATTTGGTCGATTCGTGAACATAATATTTGCCATTCTTCACAGGTCAGTTGTACACCAAATTGTTCTGCTTTGCCCAATCGAATCACAGGTTCAAATGTTCTAGCACTGATACCAATCATCACATGTTTTGTTTGAAATATATTTATTGGATAATAGCTTGCGAAGATGAACTCTTTATCGTTAGAAGTACACATCTTTCCTCCTGAAAAGCACTTGCTCAAATGATTTCACGGTATTGGTTGATTTATAGAACTACGGCTCACGTCATTGGAAAGGAATGTGCTGACATTGGAATTCATGATTTCATCACAGTTGCTGACGTCATGCTGACCAATCACATTCATACAACTATGTCTGACGTCAAAGAAATGTGCTGATTCATGATTTCATCACAATTGCTGACGAATCTGGCTGTGTACTAAATTCAAATTGATGACTTCGACCCAAGAATCCTTTGTAACATAAAGATACAGATCCAGTATTTAAGAAACGCAGCAGTTCTTCTTGTTTTGATGCTTCCATGGGAAAATATCTTGCTGGTAAAATTATATTCTTATCATTTTCAAGCTTCACTACGATTCTTAATCCAAACTTTGTAGGGATCATTTGGCTAGCTAAGATTCTATAAGGTACATTCTGTTGCAAATCAGTAATCTTGGTAAATGATTTCATCACATCACGTGTGTTTAGAAACTGCAGACAAGTAGCCATGATGATGTTATCATGAATACTAACTCGAACGATACTTATATATGATGCAAAACTGATGACGTTGCATCAAATTCTGACGTGTACTATTGCACCACAATGTTGCCAGAGGTTTTAGTTCTAAACAGTTCCGGTTCTTTACTAATGAGTGCACAAACTTTTAAAATGTCTAACCAAACTTTGAAACATAATTTTTGAAACGAAAAAATTTGGAAACGAAAAATTCAAACAAAATTTTGAAACGAAAAAAATTCGAAACAAAAAAATTTTAAACAAAAAATTTGGAAACGAAAAATTTCAAAACAAAAATTTCGAACAAAAAATTTTAAACAAAAAAATTTCAAACAAAATTTTGAAACAAAAAATTTCAAACAAAAAAATTTTCAAACAAAAAATTTTGAAACAAATTTCAAACAAAATTCTGAAACAAAAAAATTCAAACGAGTTTTCAAACAAAAAACTTTCAAACAAAAAATTTTCAAACTAAAAAAAATTACGTTTCACGGTTAACCGTCAAACTTTATCCGGTTTTTAACTATTCGATTAACAAATAAACGGTTTTGATCATATTTATCAGTGAGTCCAAAATGTTGAACGAAACCAAGATTTTTAAATGTTAAACAAAACTTAAAACTGAATGCAGCAAAGATTTGAAAATCAGCAACCAATCAGATTGCACGAAAGATAGTGATCAGCCAATCAGATTGCACGAAAGATAGTGATCAGCCAATCAGATTGCACGAAAGATAGTGATCAACCAATCAAATTACATCAACAATAACTTTGCCAGTGTTGTAGCATGTATTCCCTTAAGACTATGAGTCATAAGATTCAATATGGTTAGCTATGTATCCCTGTACACTACCTCATCAAGGTCAATCACGTGGTACATCGTATTGCTTACGTTTATATTTGGCTGTAATAATCAATACCAATGACGCATTCTCAAATTATCCTACAAAGTTTAAATGTACCAATGCCCTGGACTCCTAATCCCATCATAGGTCAATAACTGATCACGTGATCACAATGATTTACCCAAAGAACAATTACCAATTATTGATATGACAATAAGAAATGTACCCCTCCCAAAATTTAAGATTGGTACACAAATACACCTGTGTCTTATGAAAAAAGGAATAAATCCTGTAGTTATTCAATAATAAAGCCGGTCAATAACCTTTAAATTTTGAATATTTGGCCATAAGAGGAACACCAATGGGTCCTTGAAAACGTTTACCAAATTATGTTATTTTATAATTCCCAAATTTAAAAGAGAACAAAAACATATAAAGGTAATAAACCATATAACGTATTAAATAGGAGTCAATAACCTCCGAAATTTGATTTTTGGTAGTTCTTTACCCATGAAAGGGAACGATGTGGACCATCCAAATTTATAGTGGTACATATTGAAGACCTGTACGAAGATACCAAATGCTTATATTAAACAATTTCTAAAACTGAGTGGATGAGTCAAGATATCCCTCCCAAATTTTTAAAGGGTGCATCAATGTACTCATGTCTTATGATAGGGAATGAACCTATATACATGACCATATGACCATATACGGTAATAAGACCGCATCAAACGTGATAAATTGGGCCAAAAACCACACACGTGATACAACATATTGCTTATGTTTATATTTTGGCATTTTTTTTTTTACTCATGAAAGGGAACAAGGTGGACCACCCAAATTTATCATGATACATATTGAGGTCATGTACTATAATAGCGAATGCTTAAATTGAAAAATTTCCAAAATTTAAGGGATTGGCTATGGTACCCCTCCCGGGGTGCATCAATGTACCTATGTCTTATGATAGAAAATGGACCCCTATACATGACCATATAATCATATTAGGTAATAGGACCTCATCCAAGTGAATAAATTAGGTGAAAAACGAAACACGTGGTTGTACTAAAATTTGGCAATTTCGTACCCATGAAAGGAAACGAGATGGACCACCCAAATTTTATAGTAATATATATATATATTAGGGTCTTATACTATTATACCAAATGTTTAAATTGGGCAATTTCCAAAATAAAGAGGTGGGCCAAGGTACCCCTCCCAAATTTTTAAAGGGTGCATCAATATACCCATGTCTTATAATAGGGAATGGACCAATATACATAACCATATAATCATATAAGGTAATAGGACCTCATCCAAGGGGATAAATTGAGCCAAAACAAACACGTGGTTGTACTATATTTTGACAATTTTGTACCCCTAAAAGGGAACAAGGTGGACCACCCAAATTTATCATAATAGATGTTAGGGTCCAGTACTATAATACCAAATATAAAAAATGAGCAATTTCTAAAATTTAAGGGGTGGGCCAAGGTACCCCTCCCGGAGTGCACAAATGTACCTATGTCTTATGATAGGGAATAGACCCCTATACATAACCATATAACCATATAAGGTAATAGGATCTCATCCAAGGGGATAACTTAGGTCAAAACCAAACACGTGGTACAACGTATTGCTTACGTTTATATTTTGGCAATTTTGTACCCCTAAAAGGGAACGAGGTGGACCACCCAAATTTTACATAATACATGTTAGGGTCCAGTACTATAATACCACATATATAAAATGAGCAATTTCTAAAATTTAAGGGGTGGGCCAAAGTACCCCTCCCAAATTTTTAAAGGAGTGCACATATGTACCTATGTCTTATGATAGGGAATAGACCCCTATACATAACCATATAAGGTAATAGAACCTCATCCAAGAGGATAAATTGGGCCAAAAGAACAAACACGTGGTACAACGTATTGCTTACGTTTATATTTTGGCAATTTTGTAGCCCTAGAAGGGAACGAGGTGGACCACCCAAATTTATCATAATACATATTAGGGTCCTGTACTATAATACCCAATGTTTAAATTGGACAATTTCCAAAATTTAAGGGGTGGGCCAAGGTACCCCTCCCAAAAATTTAAAGGGGTGCATTAATATACCCATGTCTTATGAAAGGGAATGGATCCCTGTATACGCCCATATAACCATATAGGGTAATAACACCTCATCAAAGGGGATAAATTAGGTCAAAAACCCCCGAAATTTGACTTTTTGGCAATTTTTTACCCATGAAAGGGAACGACATAGACACCCAATACTAATAGAGGTACATACTATGGTCCTAGGCTACCATACCAAATTTTTAGATTGGGCAATTTCCAAAATTTAAGGGGGGTGGTCCTATGTACCCCTGCCAAAATTTAGGGGGTGGGCCATGGTACCCCTGCCAAAATTTAGAGGGGGTGGTCCTATGTACCCCTAGGTCATTGACCCCGGCCAGGGACCATGGGTCCTGAGGCAGGGACCCAGGGGCCAAAAAGTTTCCTATAGTCAGGCCAATACTACTACGATTAGGTTTTTGGATGTTGCAAAGTTCACGAGTCTAACACCGTTGTCATTACTTTCCTTATGCAGACTTTCGTTCCCTATAATCGGTTTGAAAATATCCTCTCGTCCTACCTTCGCATTGAAATCCCCTAATAGAATCTTCATATGGTATCGCGGGAGTTGGTCAAATATCCGTTCCACTTCTTCGTAAAAATTGTCTTTTATATCGTCATCCTTATCTTCAGTTGGAGAGCATGTACATTTAGAACAATCCCTTAAGAGTAATAAAAGAAAGTCTGTCAGTAACAAATTCAACCCGTTTAATTGCTGGTAATATTCGTGTGAACGAAAAACCCTGTTCCTAACTGGTGGTTTTTTATTTCCTTTCCCGTAAAAGAACGTAAAATTTCCGGAATTCACTGATCCATTTCCTTCCCACCTAATTTCCTGAACTCCTACTAGGTCCATCCTGTATTTTTCTAACTCACTCGTTACGGATTTTAACGCGCCTGCCCTATAAAGACCTATAATATTCCATGTTTCAAATCTCATGTCCATTTTCTTTTGCTGAGGTCGTGCCAAGTTATCAGTCCTTCTCCGAGGCTTTTGTGAATTTTTCTGTGTGTGTGCTTTTTTGTTTTGTTTGTTTGTTTACAGGATGAGGTTCTTAGCCTTACTCCTAGTTGTCTGACTGCGACTGCTTATTTAGTATATTCGCAGCTAACCTCTATATCTAGAGGACCTTCTCGATCCACAACCTGAGGACGCGCCATGCCGTGGTGACAGGAACCCACGTATGCTCCATGTATGATATGATCAGTATGAAATGCTCCATGAATAACATGAAGTTTACTTCACAAATCAGGTCAGCTAAAAATTTCCAATTCACATTGGGACAGTCCATTGATATCTGTGTGATTTTTGATAATGCCAACCCACACAAACCTTTCTTGAATTTCGTGAGTAAATCCTGTTGAGTATCCAAGAAATACTGAATTAATGTGTCTGGTTGATACTTGTTTCCCAAAATCTATCATACCCATCTGCTTTTTATGCATAATGTTATTTAAGATTCATCAAAACAGAATACAAAATATCATACCATCTTTAGCATGTCCAGCAATTTCACTTTCATATAAGGCGCTAAACCAAACATCATATGCTTTGGTTTTTACCAACGAAAACTGTTTAGCAATGTTGCTGTCGGAAAATCTTGCTTTGTACATTGAAGGTAATCCACTACACGAATTGAATGAGAAGTGTCCACTTACTGAAATGAAAGATATATTACCAAATAAGGTTCATATGCTCCCCAAGAATAATTTCAGAGTAGCAAATTTCCTCAGCTTATGCCTGGCACCTAAAGACCAGATATCCACAGAAGTCATCGCTGGAAACTGCTTTCAATCCAATGTAAAACAGAGAACATTCATCCACTCAAAAAGAGGTAGGGCTAATTAGTCCCCTAAAAAGAAGTTAATATAATCAGTATACAAAATTCCCTGACATTTCCAGGTTTTCCCTGACATTTCCAGATTTTTCAGGGTTTCCAGGTCGCTAGCAACCATGTCAATGTAATATAGGAATAATTCCTTTCGGCACGCCATGCTGTCTTGTGTAGGATTTTGTCTTAGGCCATAACGGTCTGAGACGGGATAAATTAACCCATAGCAGTCTGGGGAGAGAGTACCATATTTTACGGACTATATGACGCACACTAATTTTTAAGCATCTTTTTTAATACCGAATTTTTCGTTTTTCGCAGAGTTTACCGTCTGTATATTCTAGTCTGTGGTTCTGGGTTTGTGATGGTGGGGCAGGAGGGAGACAGTGTTAGCAAGCTTGTGAAACCCAGCAACTCATGTTCGTCGCATTGGTGTACTGCTGCTGCCAATTGAATCCAATGTAGCTAGAGATAGATAAATTTCCCGCGGCATTGGACATTTTCATATTAATTTCGAGGATACGTCGCACGTGAATTTTGGACGCAATTTTTCGAAGAAAAAAGTACGTCTTATAGTCCGTAAAATACGGTATTAGAGATTTACACTTTATGGCCCATGGCGGCCTCGAAAATGGGTATTAGGATAAATCTCCGTAGCCCATGGCGGCCTCGGAGAAGGTATTACGATAGATCTCCGTAGCCCATAGTGGACTCGGGAGAAGATATTGCAGGTGAGCAACTAGCATTTGCACTGATAACTTCTTGGTCTCGTCCTTCACTTTTATAGCCATTCTTTTGGAAGGAGAAATTGTGGAGGGATTGTCGGATTTCTTCGTCGCTTTCCTTGTTCTCTTTGTTTCTTCTGTCGTGTGCCACTGTTTGTTTATATATAAACGTAAAAACAGTGTTCATAGTGAAAACATGTGGCTTGTAGTACGTGAGGATGTATGAATCCTTGCACCCCCATACTAAAAAAAAAAAAAAAAAAATCCCTAGATTATTTTTGAAAATATACACATGGAGTATAATCATAACGGAACACTGTGGGCGGTATTCAGAGAGAATTCATTAATCGTAGTTTAGTCACAGACTAGTTAGTAGGCATACTAACTCTTTACTAAGGAAGGTACACGTTATGGTATTCAGAGTCTACTTTGAGTACAATTAAAAAGATGATTTGGGTATGATTAACTTATATAACTCCAATGCATCGGGTGAGGAAATTAAATGTGGCAACTACGGAAAAGTAGATGAGCGCGTGCGTATTCTGTAAAAATGAAAATATATGAAACACGAAATACGAAATGTTGTGGCGCACGCTAAACCGTGGGTGAAAGATTAGCTTCTGCTCTAGATTAATTAGTCACATGTTAGTCCACCCATTGGAACATCAGACCACAGCGTAATTCACGTCACTCTCAAGCTTCATACAATATCCAAAACTCCCAGTAGAGTAATTCAGTGTCGTACTTACGCTTCATTTAATACCGAGTCGTTTTATCATGATGCACAAAATTACAACTGGGATGATATTATTCAAATGGAAACAATAGATAATAAAGTTGAATTTTTACAAAACTCTATACTTGACATTTTTGATAACCATGCACCGCTCAAAACGAAAAGGCTATCTAAGAACACTCCTCCCTTTATTTCAAGTAACACAAAACTTTTAATGAAGTTGCGTGACCGTGCTTACAGAAAATATAAAAGAACGAAGAACCAGTTGCATTGGGAGGATTACAGACGTTTGCGGAACTTCACAACTACTGTTGTGCGACAAGAAAAGACTGCGTATTTTTCTGATCGTATGAGATCTACTAATGATGTACGTAACATTTGGAAAACTTTGCGTGATCTTGGTGTAGGTAAAAGCGATTCATGCTTGATTCTTCCAGATGATGTAAATGACACTGAAGCTATAAATTCACATTTCACAAGTGTCTATAAAATGTCTGAGACAAGCACTGAAGTACTTGATCAACAAACGCATTGGCTTTCATCGCGTAAACTAAATAGCAATATTGAAACGTTTAAGTTTCACACTGTAAACGAAACAGAAGTTAAAACTGCAATACACAGTATTAAATCCAACACATGTGCATTTGATGGAATAACAGGAAAAATGCTTCGACTGTCTGTTCCGTTTATTTTAACTCCACTTACTCACATAGTAAATTACTCATTAACTCAAGGTTGTTTTCCAGAACTGTGGAAGCGAGCGAAGGTGGTTCCACTGCCCAAGAAGACAGTTGTACAGTCGCTTGATGAGCTTCGTCCCATCAGTATACTTCCAATTATCTCCAAAGTACTAGAAAAGGTAGCATTTCAGCAATTAACAACTTTTATCAATAAAAATGAAATATTGCCTGTTACTCAATCCGGCTTCCGTAAAGAACACAGTACAACCTCAGCCCTTTTAGAAATTACAGATTCAATTTTGAATTCAATAGAAAATTCAATGGTAACAGTTTTGGTCTTGTTGGATCTTTCGAAGGCTTTTGATCTAGTAAATCATGAACTCCTACTGCCCAAAATGAAATATTACAACTTCTCGGAATCAGTTATTAAGTGGTTCCACAGCTATCTCTCTTGTAGACAACAACAAGTAATACTAAGAGGAGAAAAGACTCAGGTATCTACCCCATCCCTGATAAAGGCAGGAGTTCCGCAAGGTTCAATATTAGGTCCCCTATTATTTTCACTCTTTTCAGCAGATCTTTCTACAGTCATAAAATATTCATCAGTTCACTTCTATGCGGATGATACCCAGATCTTCATCAGTAGTACGCCTGAAAATATGGACACAATAGAGTTACTTAATACGGATCTTTCAGCTGTTAGCAACTGGTGCCTTAAGAATGGTCTTTTACTTAATCCATTAAAATGTGTTTTCACTGTATTGGGAACATCACATCAGTTGAGCAAAATCAACCCTAATGACCTAAAAGTAACTATAGTGAATTCCAGTATTCCATTTTCTCCCTTTGTAAAAGATCTAGGCTTAATAATAGACCAAGGGCTTAGCTGGAATAAACACATTTCTGAACAGTGTATTAAAGCTAAGCGCATCTTACGTCAGCTTTATAAATTGAAAGGCTATTTATCGCAAGAAACAAGACTATATCTTGTTAACACTCTGATTTTGCCCTGTTCGATTACTGCGATTCAATATATGGTAGCTCTCTCTCACTCAAAATACTAGAGCAATTCAGAAAATACAGAATTACTCTATACGCTTCTCTCTCAATTACAGGAAGTCTCAGCATATTCTGCCGGTACTTAATGAAAACAATATCCTAACCATGTCCCGAAGACGTTATCTCCGATACTGTTGTTTACTATACAAAATAAATTCACATAAAGCACCACCTTACTTGCATCATAAATTAACATGTAGATCAGAAATTCACCGTTACAATACCCGAGGAAGTAATAAGCTGAATATGCCCCGGCATTCTTTAAAAATAACAGAGAAGGCATTTTCAATCTCGGCAGTAAGAATCTGGAACTCCCTACCAAAGTCAATCACTGACAAACCGTATAATTTATTTAAATCATCACTCCAAACATTATTATTTAGAGATCAGAGACAAAGCATTGGCACACATGACAGGTTTACTACAGTTTGAAATTGGTATGAAATTGGACTAGCAGTATGAGTATAGTTTTTTTTTTTTATTTACATTTACTGAGTGTTTTATTTATCATTAGTATTATTGAATGTATCATGTTATGTTGTTATTTGTATCTTGTATTTTATTTGTGTCTTTATTTTTTTTTCTTTCTTTTCTTTGTAATGATGACAAGGGTTAGGTGGCAGAGCAGCCTCCGGCTGAACCTCGCCCGCTGAAATAAAGAGAAATTCAATTCAATTCAAAGTTATTAACTTCGACAAATACTACGTGCTAATCAGAGACTGAATACAATTTTGATAACCATCCGTTAGTCAACCCCGTAGTATGACTTTAATCAGACGCCAAAACGACTCTGCATAAGGCCCTGTATGTGCAAATATACACTACATGCATTCAATGCTGGTGATGCTTTTTTTTTTTTTTTTTTAAACTCCGGGAGCGTGGGACAAAAAATATGAAGGAGCTGCACTTAGACATTATTTGGTGATGGAGTGTCCTGCACAAGAGTAAAATGTAATTTATCTTTACCATTGGAGACATGTTTATTCGTATTCGGACAGAGGGAACCAAGTTCTTCGAAGAAACCAGTAGAAACATTGGTACTGGTTGCCCTAACATTATCTTATTTTTTTTTCTTTCTTTGTAAATAGCGTAGCATCATTTATAGCTAGTTTACTTTCAATTTGGCTGGAATTGGTCACATGTTATTAAAAGTCATTATGCTTCTTTCTTTAATATTACAACACGGGCAACTATTTAGGAGTGATTTCATCTTTATATGCGCCTTTACCTGTGGAGAAAAAAAAAAACTAATGTCCAAATATTAAATTTAATGTTAAATTCCTAGTCGAAAGCCATCATGTCTGATTGACCCCATAAACGCGATGCTATACGAGATCCCAACAGCATGAGCTCCCACTGAGAATCGAACAGGATGTCTTGCACAGAAGACGCGTACGCAGACAATGTAGCCACGGGGAAGCTCTCATCATTTGCGAATTCTGAAGTAGGAAGTATGGGATTTAAATATTTTTCACCTTTATCATGACGAAAGCTCCTCGACATCCTTGAAGTCTTCTTATCTCTGTAGTAATATTTCCAATTATATACAGGGTGGAATGTGTATTTTGATACGTCCTTGTAACTTTTAAACTAATGGAAAAATAATTTTGTACCGTGCAAATATCAGTAGGGGAACATTGTTTGGCATACTTGTGTGATACCATGAGGTTAACAGTGTTGCCAACCCAACATGGTCATTTTTTTTTCAAATTGCACTACGTCAGGTTATTACACATTTCAAATCTTCATGTTAAACAGAAACTTACAGTATCGCATTTTTTATCTAGTGCTGCAAACTAAGGACGCTACATTCAAAGTATTTTAGTATCTAATACTATGATCATAATATGATAGATTTTCAATGAATAGGAACAAAGTTGTATTGAACTGAAAACTTGATTTTTTTTTTCTTTTCCAAAAGCCTATATTTCGAAAAACTGCTTAGATGAGTACTTCATTCAATTGCATAGATGGTTTTTCAATAGATATGAAGATTACAATTTCGTTTACAGCAATGTGATATCTCAGCTGGAATGCGAGCTGAGATCGAACCAAGGACCCCATGCACCAGAACCACTGAGCCACCGCAGCCTCCATATAGATTGGAAATATGTAATGATCTGATATAGTTCCATTCGAAAAAAATGCAACTTTATGATGAGTTGCAACACTGTAGAACCTTATGTTATCACAGATTTTGCCAACCAACGTCCCTCTGTCGATATTTGCACGATATATATAATTTTACCATTGAAATCAATCCTCCTATGCAGATTATCCAAGAACGCTGAAGCGAAGTATTTAGCTCAGAAAAGCCTTTACTGAATGTTCCCTGTCAAGATTTCTGCTAATTCAAGCTGCTGTTGACAAAGTGTAATTAGTCGCAGTTCCAATCTCGGCGAACCTGTTTATTAAACGGAATCCGAACATTTTATATTTAACTTCTTAATCATTTTGAAAATCTGCAAAGGTGAATTTGCTATTTCACGTAGCGCTTTTCCAGCAACATTGGTTCTCATGATGATGTTACTCCACTCCAACAGCTTAATTAAAACTTTTTTTTTCAACAGTAGTACCTAATAATGATTAATGTGGTCATCTCTTGGCCTCGTGATGTTCTCGGAAATCTGTTGCCCCACCAGCACTTTTCACTGACGGTATTTATGATATAACTACATAGTTCTATTGAAAAACTACCCACAAATCACTCCTTTAAAGGCGGTAAGAAATTATAATATCAATATCTCAACTGCTTAAACAAGATTTGCATGTATACCTAGGTATATTCCACGTATCATGTACCTGTAATAAAATAAACTTCTGGTGTTCTATCCATGCTTTATTTTACTTTAACTGGCGATCCGAAGACAATTATTGACACTGTTTGCCATCAGAGTTGCATTAATTTAGGGAATTACTGTATAATCGTTGTGGTGTAATTTCAATTGTTACGTTGTGATATTTTGTATTCCAATATGTAAGAAAGTTTAATACAAATTTATGTTTACTACTTCTTCTACATCTTTTTTCCCCAATTAGCTGAGGTCGGTTTTTTTGGATCACTGTTTTTCATCTTGTATCGTATCCACTGTGACAACATACTTCACTGTATTGTTTTTAACACAATTTCTCTTCTTCGGTCGGCCAAGCGCTAGGTTCTCATTCATTAGAATTATAAAATGTCGGATTGTTATTATTATACAGGGTGTTTCAAAATGAATATCGGAATTTTAAGGCTTTGTAGTATTTATTATATTTAACGTACAATTATAAATAATATATCAAATGAAAGAGTAACTAGTTTTTGCTATAAGTGTTCAATATGAGCACCATTCGTCACATGGCACACATTGAGTCGAAAGGCGGGAAAGGCCCATAAAGGATATGGCACAAAACACATTCAATTTACGGATCTCGTTGGAACTAACTGTACCATCTCATGAGGATGTGCTGACCCCCAGATGGGAACAGTATGAGCGTTCACATCGCCACTTAGGTGAAATGTCGATTCATCACTGAAGACGACACGATCCAGAAAATCTTCATCGTCATGCAGCAGCATTTCATTTGCAAAGTTGACACGTAAAGCGTAGTCTGTAGGCTTTAGAGCTTGCAGCAACAGCAAACGATAAGGACGTAGATGTAAGTCTCTCCTTAAAATTCTACATAGGCGATTGCACTGTAACTACAGATTTAGTCTTTGCAAAATGTAAACCACAAAAAGCTTCCTGCTCACTAGTCGCCATCTTTGCTACTAGCGCTTTCTAACGGCAGATAGAGGAAACCGTGCAAGCGCATGCGAGCGTTGCTCTTTCCATTTGATGCATTATTTATACTTTTAATAAATATTACAGACTTAAAAGTCCGATATTCATTTTGAAACACCCTGTATTATTATAAAATATACCCGGTATAAACACTTCGCGAGTTTTTAAAATGAACAATCAAAAGGACGAAAATTATTTTGAAATTGATAAAAAAAAAGGAAATTAGGAAAATGGATATTTAAAAATAAACAAAAGTACAATGTATAATTTATTGAAAGCAATTTTTTTACTGATTGTTTACAATTGCAATGAATCATTTGCAAGCTACCTGTTTTTAAAATTAAAAAGACAACAAAGAAAGCTGCCTATTTCGATTTCTAATTAAATATACCATTAAAAAAGAACTACAAAGCAAAAAGACGAGGCGGCAATAATAATAATAAAAAAAAATCTTTGGAAAGTTATAAGTTAAAACATCGACAAACAGAAAGAGCTGATTTTTTAAAAGCAATTCTTCACAATAAGGCCTCTACAACTTCTGGGAAGCAGTAAATATACTTTCACCGAGTATTTGCAAGTAGCTGTTATAAGCTTAATATGACCTGTAAACCCTGACTGTTGCTTTAGAAAGATACACTTTTTGCACCCAGTGAACTAATAAAAATAACCCGAACCATATCATCAACTACACAAAATAATACCACCAAAACAAGCCAATAAATGGACTTTTGTTTGTAAGCATTAACTGATTTAATAACAGGTTAAATATTTCATAAAGTTAATATATTGCTGTGCTTCTAGTATTCAAAATCATCACATCTCACTGCTGGGGCTGGACTGCTACATTTAAATGTGATAAAGACATTAATATATATGCTTGTTCTTCTGAAAATTCCAAATTTTAACTGTATCTATGGACGGGAAGTAAAGAGTAGAATAAGATAATCCATGTATGTTTCTCTACTGTATGTATATTATCTTACGTGTCGGAAATTGTTCACATCAACGATTGCGCTTTGCCTCTCAAATACAGTACAACAAGTATAGCTAAGCCTCCGTGTTTCCACACGAAATGTCACAGAGTAATAAGAGAAGATTACTACTATGTTTGGCAGATATAGAGCCAAACTAGACACGAGGTGCCCAACGTAACAAGTTTTACTGTATTTAACTGATACAAAACAGTTTCTAATCTGATTTTAAGATTTCGGTGAGAGTATTTTTACAATCTCCAAAGTGATTATACAGCTGTCTTTTAAACATTCATTAATTAAAGTAAATTTAAAAGACAACTGTACATCAACAATTCCTTTATTTTACATCAAATTAAATTTTATATTTGAATGTTGGATATTCTTACTATATAATTACAATTGACTCCACATACTAATTTTGAAACAATGTATGAGTGAATTCAATATAATCCAACGCTCCTGGTATTGGGCGTTCCGTCTTCGGATCCACGTAAGGCTTCATTCTTGCGACACAATAGTCTGCCATCTCTTTCGTGAGATTCTGCAAAAGAAATTATAATTGTAAGTATTATTCCTATGAAACTTTCATATCATGCTTGATTTCACCACATTAGCTGAATTGCAAATGTTACGTTCATGAAATTTTAGGTGAGAAGGAGGAAAGTTTTCAAGTTTTATTTTAGTCATTCTACTCAATGATGCTTACACTGGTGATTAAGTGAATCAAGAGGGCGTCCAACGCAAGAAAAGCAGAGTATGTGCTGTACTTTGCAAAGTTGGAGTCCTGCGTTTCGGTGTGGAAAAAGTTTCAAGAAAAGGCATGGGAAACCATTCCCAACAGAGACAAATACAGGGTTTGTATGATAAGTAATGAGACCAGGTCTGGAAACATTGTTTTATTGATCTGATCTGTACAGGGACTTAAAAGCTTTCGAAGTACTCTCCTCTTGCGTCGATGCACTTCTGCAATCGATGTTTCCACGCTGCAAACGCCCCCTGGAAGTCAGCAGCCGGCATGTCCTTTAGAAATGTGGTCACGGCTGCTTGGATGGCTGTGACGTCTGCAAAACGGGTTCCTTTCAAGCGTGGCTTCAGCTTCGGGAAGAGGAAGAAGTCGGCCGGGCTCACATCTGGGCTGTAGGGTGGTTGTGGAAGGACTTCCACCCCAATCCGGGTCAAAAAGGAGGTCACTAAGAAGGCGGTGTGGGCAGGGGCATTGTCGTGATGCAACTTCCACCGGCTAGCGATCGCCGGTCTTTTCCGCTTGACGCTCCTGTGCAGTCTCTCAAGGACTTGTTTGTAGAAGGCGGCGTTGACGGCTTGTCCTTGGGGTACAAACTCCTTGTGGACCACCCCCACATTGTCAAAAAAAACAATCAACATTGTTTTCACCTTTGACTTCGACATTCTGGCCTTCTTGGGGCGCGGGGACGCAGGAGTGTGCCACTCCGCGCTTTGACGTTTCGTTTCAGGGTCGTACTGGAACACCCACGACTCGTCACCTGTTATGACGTCATCTTCAAAGTTAGGGTCACTGTTCATGAGGTTCAACAGTTCCTGACAACAATCAACACGTCGTTGCTTTTGTTCGTCAGTCAACACTCGCGGCACCAGTTTCGCACAGATTTTTCTCATTCCCAATTGTTCCGTCACAATCTTGTGCACTGTTGTGTGGTTCATATCGAGTTCATCAGCAATCAATCTTAACGATAATCGACGGTCTGAGTTCAGGAGATCCCTCACTTTTGCCACAGTTTCGTCCGTAGTCACTGTTGTCGGGCGTCCAGCCCTCTCCAGATCCTCAACGCTTTCCCGGCCGTTCCGGAACGCACTGTGCCAACGAAACACCTGGGCTTTGAATAGGGCTTCCTCTTTGTAGGCCTCCGTGATGAGAGAAAGCGTCTGAGTAGCCGTTTTCCCCAGGCGAACGCAAAATTTGATCGCATAACGCTGTTCGATGGAACCCTCCATGTTTGTTGATTTTCCGCCGTGACAAGAATGTTCACAAGGGCTTTGTCCAAGGCTTGTCCGCGCTCCACTAAGGCTCGGAGCCAACTGACGCGCGGTGCGTTGCTTTGCTCGGACCCCCCCCCTACATCCTCCATCACCGACAAACCCGCTCCAGCGACACGCGCGCCGCGGCGCGGCGAGTCTCATTACTTATCATACAGACCTTGTATCAAGAGATGATGTAAAAAGTTCAAGACTACAGGAAAAATGTTAGATTTACCACGCACTGGCAAGTCAGGAACGAGTGACCACCTGATTCAGGGAATGCAGGAGGGTGTGGGGCGGAGTACACGTTGATGCTAGTGGTCTACTAATCCACCCTTAATTGCATGCATGGAGAACATGCCCGCGACCGTTCGGTCTATTTGATGGACGGGTACCGCGAGAATGAAACGCACCCAGCCCGTGGTTGCTCGTGCTCGGACTTAAGTCCTCGTGCACAAGTGCACCGCGAAGATTTGTCCCTTAATCTTGACACCTAAGTGTGTAACCCCCATCCACTGAGGGAGTGGGATACGCCCACTGCGCGGCCAGACCGAAGTCCTGAGTGTCTACCAATTGACCTACTGGTGGAGGCGGTCCTGCTAGCGAGTCAGGCCCTACCATACTCTGCAGGCATGGTGCCCGAGCGTTATAAGGCGAGCTCACCTCCCGCACATGTTCACCGTTACCCAGGTTCCTGGGATTCGTTCCCATATGTTACCGAATCCCACGGTATGACCACAGCCCGGCAGAGTCCAACCCAATCCGGGAACCCCAGGCAATACCCGAGGGGGCTCGTGTCCCGGCCCTGCCTACCTCTATCGTTCAACTGGCAACCGCCGTGTGTAGAGGTACCACACACACGTCGAGATGCTGTGCATCTCATCCCGGATCCAATGGTACGTGTTAAGTCACCATTTGAGTTTGGAGCCGGCCCATTTCCTGCAGGGTTACCTCCCTTCCGCGGAATTAGTACCGTTACCCAGATTTCTGGGACTGGACCTTTCCCGTTTCCGTTTGGTCCTCCTAGCAGGCAGGAATACGACTCTCCCCTCCCGGTAGGATCGTCCAAGCAATACGGGACTACCTCTCTTTTACGTGTTGAGGTACCACGTACACGCTGAGATACTCTGTATCTCTTCCCAGACCCAACAGCACGTGTAGGTCGCCGTTTGGGAGAAGGGCCGTGGCCACTGCTCTTCCCCGCTAGGGCCGTCCAGAGGACTACCTCACTTCCACGTACGCTACCAGACTCAATGGGACGCGTTAGTTTCCCATTTGGGAGCCAGCGAGAGACCCAACGAAGATGCTTGGAACTGGGGATGCCGAGGTCAACGTTACACAAGATCGTACGTAAGAAATTGAAGGCCCGCCCTTACAAGCTAATACATCTATACTATCTGATAGACGAAGACTGTGATTGAGAATGAAACTTTGTGAATCTATGTCTATCTATTTTATAAAGAGATGGGACCTTCTATCTCGGATTCTGTTCTCAGGTGCGAGGAAGTGTTAGGTTACATTTTATGTTTCGGGGAAAGTGAACAGGCACAATTGCTCAATTTCGGAAAAGGGGGAATACACATCAGTTCGAAGTATATGCGCGGGATACTCGAAATTCAATGTGTGGTGCGAAGTTTTAATAGACCATATCACTGATTCATTTTTCTTCGAGGTCACGGTAAATAGTGACGGTTATCTCAACATGCTACAGACATTCACTATGGCAGAATTTAAGATGTTAGGCATCATTAATGAGGTCTACATACAAGGTGGGGCCTCGACATATTTTGCACTTGCGGTTCGGAAGTTCTATAACAAATAATTTCGAGAGAGATGGATTAGCCGAAGCGAATCAACACCTAACCTGCACAATCACCAGATTTAACACCCTGTGATTATTGACAGTTGAGACAGATGTATGCACAGAAACAGCTAATCTGGGCGATTTGAAGGGAAAAGGAAGTGAAGTAATTCTGAATATGGCCAGATCAAGCATCTCCGCACACGCAATTGTAGATTTCAGAAAAAAAAAAAACTGCAACACCATTTGGACACGAACGGTGCACAACTGGAGGTTTGGTGATGACCCTTAACAAGCACAAAAAAGAAAAATCCGAATTTTACTCTAAGTACACACAGAAGTTCCTGCAGGACATTATGGACTCCCTGTACGGCTTACGAATCCCGATGATTGAACAAAAGCACGCCCATCACCTTGTCCTGTATCAGAGAGATTCAGTCACACTCTCCTTCGGTTTTATACTTTCTTTTAGATGTAACCTCAAAATTTCTACATAGACATTCAACGTAGAATTCCACAAATACCTTGTGCATACATCCTATAACTATTGATAATTTCCGATGCAACGGAGAAAATTTAACCTAGTTTTAACTTCAGCCTACATTTTAGATGCTATAACGATAAAGAAAAAAAATCTTGTAAAACATAAATAGTATTAAAAATTTTTAGCTACAAAATGACAAATTTCTACTCTACAACGGTTAAGAAGAAATGATGATTTCTTTTATTTTTAACTTAATCACAGTTTCCAATGAACAAAATTAAACTTTTAATTTAACGTCCACCGTTTATAATTTTTAGTCGAAACGTAATGGATAATTAAGGAAAACGAATTATTACGATATAATTGATGAAATGATAGTTCGGGAAAACCTCGAGAAAACCCACGGATACGATGTTGTCCATCAAAAACTCACACGGCTGGGATCAAACCAGGGATATTTCGCACCAGAGGTGAGCACTCTACAACTGCGCTATCACAGTTTCCAATACGCAGAGTAGGTTATTAGTTCATCTTACCCCCAGTTTTGCTGGAAAAAATGAAATGAAATCTTTTAAGTTTTACGCCCCACCGTTATGCCGGATAGGATAAAGGAGACGATGATGATGAGGAATGAATGAAATGGTAAAATGAAGAAAGTGGGAGGAAACGGGAGAACTCCAAGAAAACCCACGCTCACTGTGTTTGTCCACCAGAAAGTTCACTTGGCGCTAGCTGGGATCGAACAACGAACCCCATGAACCAGAGATGAATGCTCTACCACTGAGCCACCATGGCCCCCAGTTTTGCTGGAGTTATTAACACGTGAAACATGCCATTCGAACGGTCAAATCTTTGACAAGCGGACACATTTTATTTCACCTTGTAAACAAACAAATTATGTAATGCAACAGAGTAGAAGAATTTACTTACGGCGTACAGCTCCTCCTTTGTTACGTATGGTCTGTCTCCCGCTGTAATAGCTCTGAACGCATTCTCTATTTCCTCCGAACTCTGGACATTTTCTGTTTCTTTGCTAATCATAAATGCCATATACTCCTGTAGAGACACGTAGCCATCTCGGTTCGGATCAACTACATCTGGAAAGAAAGAAATAGGAAAATATTGAACAAATACATAACGACTCTGTTTCCAAGATAACCTTCTCCACATGTAGTATTTACCCATCACACACTGCGACTAGGATTCAAACTCATGAACATAAGATAGGATTTTTGAGCAGTAAAAAATATGAAAAATAGACAGAAAATAAATAAGTACTAAAGTCTGAATTTTAACGAAGTTATCTCAAATCCAACATCCAATGATATTCAAAAACTAAAATTAAGCCACGCGTAGTGTTCAAAATACGAAATGAAATGAAATCTGAGTTTTACGTCCCACGGTTATGCCGGCTAGGGTAAAAGAGATGGTGATGATAAGAAATGAATGAAATGGTGCAATGAAGAAAGTGTGATGCCGACGGGAAACGGGAGAACCCCGAGAAAACCCACGCACACGGTGTTTGTCCACCACAAAGTTCACTTGGTGCGAGCTGGAATCGAACCAGGGACCCCATGCACCCGAGATGAACACGCTACCACTAAGCCATCGCGGCTCGCGTAGTGTTCAAATAATATATACACACACTACCTGGTCGTTATTTGTGAAGGACTTTTAAAGAAAAAGCATGAAATTTTTTCATGTATGTCTAATAAATTATTTTACAGTATTTTATCACTTGACACAAGTCCAAAGTTTTTCAGCGTGTTACATACAGCAACCCGAAGAAAGGAATTATTGATCATTTTTGAATGAACAGATAAATTATATTTTAATATAATTCATTTTAGTAGACCATTAAAAAGAATAATTAATTACGACTTCAGTTGATAGCTACGTTTTCTTTTCTGCCTATAAGTTTTCAATGACAATTATATCTTGGATCATACAACAGAATTTTATTTTTAAAAAATCTCACGCATGGAACATACTATTTTCATGGATGTACCTGGAACATATTTGAAGTTCGTAAGAACATGCGGATTGGTCATTTTCATCTTTGATCATTTATCTAATTCTTTTTAATTTGAAAAAGTTATTAGCCACAATAACTCGCACGAATTTCGTTTCTGTTCTTTTTAAATTTCTCGGAAGTGACAGAAATCCTTGCTGAAAAAGATCTATGTAGTAATGATTTTGAAAAAAAAAAAAAAAAAAAAGAAGAAAGAAAAGAATAGGTATTTACGCAAAACAAATTTAACTGAATTTCAAGCATAGCCCCGTCCCGTATGAATTTCTGTGTATTCATTTTTACAAGTCTCTTGCATCAAGAAACTGATATTTTGCTTAAGATGTGGTTTCTACTCATGACCATGCGCTCTAGAAGCGTCCCCTACTACTCTTTAACATAGTCAATAATCCTTTTCAAGAAGAATTTAGAAATTCTAAAAATAGCTAAATAATATACGATGCTCTGACTAAATCAGCCAACAACGATACATACCTAGTATAGCCTCGAACTCAGGATCGGGTTGTCCTTCTTCAACCATTGGAAGATCATAACCCAAAGCTCGAAGGCAAGACTTGAATTCCTGGTGATTAAGCCGACCAGTCTTATCCTTGTCGAAGTGCTTGAACATCATGGAGAATTCCTTCAGAGCATCTTCGCTTACACCGGACTGGTTTCGGGCCTGGATCTGCTGCTCGAGATTATGCTGCATTCTCATTCCCAATTGGTCCAACTGATCCCATTGTTGGGCCAAACCAACAGTGCTACACGGAAAAAATACTTTATTATCATTTGGTAAATGTGTATATCCTCCAAGTGTGTATATTAAGTCATCTACCTAACGCCAGTGTTATCCGAGAAAACATCAGTGTTCTTGTCTGTTCATTCTTGGTAAGAGTTCAGATTCCACGTTACGCTGAACGCCCACGTCTCGTATATTCAAGATTTCTCGTGGCTCTAAGGTTAGCACTTAAAATTAAATTCCTGGTAGAAGCTGATGTTCTATGTTAAACTATAGATTCAAATTTCATATAGTCTTGTACTGGAAATGGACGTTAAACTCGAAACAATCAAACAAGCAAACAAGCAGTGTTCGTTACACGTCAACGGGTCTCCTGATTTTCCCCTGCTTCTTAGATTATCCGATTCATTAACTATAATCGGTGAAACAATTCAGCAACCCTAGTTTAAAAAAAGTCAACTTGCGGAGTGAAGTGACTACTTCACAATGCTCCAAGACGTTTATTATGCGATGAATATTACTGCAATATTAGACTGGATGAAAAATGTTTATACTAGGTAATACAGAGTTCCCACAAAAGCAATCCTTGATTAGAAGTTGTTATAAGATTAGAACTTATTGGAATACGTTGAAAATAAGGTGTCGGTGAATACATTAACTCCAAACATCGCAGAACCCTTGTATCACTAGAAGGCATGAAACCAACTTGAAAATAGCGCTCACCGGACAGCAACGCAGCTGGTATGTGGTAGGATTTTATTCAACAAAAAATAGTCGTGTTGGTGCAGCGTACTTTCAAGCATAACTCACCTGAAAACAAGATAATTTTGAAGTGGTACAACAATTTGGCTGAGGACGTATGCATCTGTGACCAGAGAAAGGGACATTGAGGCCGATCACCAATCTCAAATCCAATTGATGATCGCATCAAACAAACAGATAATCACATCGACGTTTGAAGGGTAATACGTGGGGTACACATAGTGTGTTTCTAATGAACTGATACTACATGAAATTTGACGAGTTGCTGAAACTATATCCATAAAGTTAAAAAGAATATTGTCACTTCAAATCAAGAAATGTTTCAGTGGGAGCTGTGCAAAACAGGAACTGGCCGACTGTCGGGTGTTTTTATATAATAGTTGATATTGCTGTGTTACATACTCTATATAATATAATAATCTAGGTACAAGTTTCATTGCCTCAGTAGCTTGATTTAGCAAGATTTATTTACTGATGATGTGCTAGCACTGTAGGTGCATAAATAAATAGGAAAGAGTTCAACTAATATTTAGGTTCAAGATATTTTCAACAGCAGTACGCTATACTTGAGAAAATATCTTTACAGCGGATTCTACTTGGGAATTTGGCATGCGACTTAAGGTGGAAACTAATAAATTATACCGCTTTAAGTATTGAAAACAGCAGACAACGGTGGAAGAATCAACTCAGCGAATCGTATTTTAACAGACTTGGAGTAGTGTTACAGAAACGTATCTACACAGAAAATCATGCTTCAGAAAATGGAAAAACTATCTAGAACAGAATTTTATTTGTGGATCTTCTATTTTACATCGATGTTCAAAGATATTTCACATACCTATCATAATACAATACCATTACCTAAATTTCCAAATTTTAATATTGTCGTTTCTCCATATTTTCAAACTGTAAATAATAATAAGAGAATTAAAACGCCCTAATATGGAGACAGGAGAAAAGATTTCAAATGGAAAACGTGGAAATTTTGTAGTACTATTGCTATCTTACGTATTTTTTACTTATTCTTTAAACTCATTCGCTCTATAGTTGTAAAACTGAAGCTTTATTATCCAAGAATCCAGTTCCCCTTCTTGAACTATTAAACTCCTCCCTTGTGATGTCAATGAAGTAAAAGTTGTTGGAGTTTACTATTCCTCTTTAGCACTGAGGCTATATGAGATATAAGCTACAGTTTAAAGTGGAATCCGAGCCACTATACTGCAAGGAAGCTGAAATAAGCCCTTCAGGCGGAACTAATACACTATGTGATCAAAAGTATCCGGACAGCTCCAAAAACATACGTTTTTCATATTAGGTGCATTGTGCTGCCACCTTCTGCCAGATACTCATTATCAGCGACCTCAGTAGTCATTAGACATCGTGAGAAAGCAGAATGGGGCGCTCCGCGGAACTCCCGAACTTCGAATGTGGTCAGGTGATTGGGTGTCTCTTGTGTCAGAAGTCTGTACGCGAGATTTCCACATTCCTAAACATCCCTAGGTCCATTGTGTCTGATGTGATAGTGAAATGGAAACGTGAAGGGACACGTACAGCACAAAAGCCTACAGGCCGACCTCATCTGTTGACAGAGAGACCGCCGACAGTTGAAGAGGATCGTAAAGTGTAATAGGCAGACAACTTTCCAGACCATCACACAGGAATTCCAAACTGCATCAGGATCCACTCCAAGTACTATGACAGTTAGGCGAGAGGTGAGAAAACTTGGATTTCATGGTCGAGCGGCTGCTCATAAGCTACATATCACGCAGGTAAATGCCAAACGACGCCTTGCTTGGTGTAAGGAGCGTAAACATTGGAAGATTGAACAGTGCAAAAACGTTTATGTGCAGTGACGAATCACGGTACACAATGTGGCGATCCGATGGCAGGGTGTGGGTATGATGTGATAAAATTCTGAGATGGTGGTGTTATGGTGTGGTGGTGTTTTTCTTGGAAGGGGCTTGCACCCGTTATTGTTTTGCGGGGCACTCTCACAGCGCAGGCCTACATTGATGTTTTAAGCACCTTCTTGCTTCCCACTGTTGAAGAGCAATTCGAGGATGGCGATTGCATTTTTCAACACGATGGAGCACCTGTTCATACTGCACGACCTGTGGCGGAGTGGTTACACGACCATAACATCCCTGTAATGGACTGGACTGCACAGAGTCCTGATTTGAATCCTATAGAACACGTTTAGGATGTTTTGGAACGCCGACTTCGTGCCAGGCTTCACCGACCTACATCGATACCTCTCCTCAGTTCAGCACTCCGTGAAGAATGGGCTGCCATTTCCCAAGAAACCTTCAAGCACCTGATTGAAAATATGCCTGCGAGAGTGAGAGCTGTCATCAAGGCTAAGGATGGGCCAACACCATATTGAATTCCAGCAGTACCGATGGAGGGCGCCACGAACTTGTAAGCCATTTTCAGCCAGGTGTCCGGATACTTTTGATCACATAGTGTAGATAGACTTGAAGACAAATGAAGAACGAAAAAAGCTTCCCGTAGTTACAAAATGAATACAAGATTTTGGAACTCAAAAAGTAAGATTTTATAAGTAAATGTAATTATGTTTATTATGAATTAATCAAGAAGAGGATCAAAGCTAAAAGGTAGCAATAATTATAAATTAATGGAAAATATTTATCAAATGATGTAAAAGAAATATTGAAGTATTGCAGACAAGAAATACGAATTAAGACTTGATTTCATTTTTAGTTTTAGTATCCCTTTCAGCAGCGAGGCTATATGAGACATGGACCTACAGTTTAACGTGGAATCCGAACTACATGAACTCCTGCCGGGAACCAAAGGCGCGTACGCTAACCATTCAGCCACGAGGAACTCCAGGAAATACGGATTCACATACATACGAGGTGCTACCCATTTTTTTTTTAACCGGACAACAGACCAATAGCAGGACGACATTCTGCCCCTAGATGTCTCGAGGTACATGTATTTACTACTGCGCCACAAAGTTGCGTCATCTTTGGCGCATTCAGTTGTGAATTGTAGTTGTGCGTGTTAGGACCTGTTTCAGTGCTTCAACGATTTGTCAAATGGCTGACGTTACGGAGCACCGGATTTGCATCAAGTTCTATGTCAAGTTGAAGAAGAAAACTGCAACCGAAACCCACTGTATGCTGAAAGAGGCACTTGATGAGAGTGCACTGAATCAAGCAAGAACATCTGAGTGGTTCAAGCGTTTCAAAGAAGGCCGCGAATCTGTGAAAGATTACAAACATTCTGGTCGACCGCCAACTTGCACAACACCCGAGATGATCATGAAAGTACGTTATGTGATTCGTAAAGACAGAAGGTAGACAATTCACGATGTTTGTATCAGATTTCAACTGTCTAACAGCACATGTCAACGAATTCTATCCGATGAATTGAACATGAGACGAATTGCAGCAAAGTTTGTCCCTCGCCTTCTCGGCATCGACCAAACAACCTCAAGGTTCAGACGTGCACTGAGCTGCAACAGAGTTCGAAAGTGTAGAAATTTCTTATCCAGAGTCATTACAGATGATGAATCCTGGGTGGCTATGACCCGGAAAGAAAGCAGTAATCATCTTAATGGAAGACGCCATCCTCTTCAAAGCCGAAAAAAGCTCAAGTTTGCAGCATCAAATAAATGTTGATCTTTTTTTTTTTCTTTTCTTTTTCGACATTCGAGGAATTGTGCAAAGGTGTTTGTTCCACCTGGTCAGAATGTCAACGGGAAGTTTCACTGTGCGGTTTAGAAGAGGCTAAGGGAAGATGTTCGGCGCAAACGACCAGAGCTGTGACAAACGAAAGACTAGTTGCTGCACCATGACAACGCCCTCGCACACACACACACACCTCGGAAGTCCTGGACAAAAACAACATGCAACAGTCCTCCACCCTCCCTACTCCCCTGACCTGGCCACCGTGCGACTTCTACCTGTTCACGAAAATGAAACTCGCGTTGAAAGGGCAACGTTTCGACTCCGTTGAGGGCATCCAAGTGGAATCGCAACGGGTCCTGAACACCCTTCACCCTGAGGACTTCCAGGAGTGCTTCCGAAAGTGAGAACAACGCTGGGATCGTTGCACATATGCCAAAGGAGACCACTTTGAAGGTGACGGAGGACATTAAGACGTAAATATATGTTTTTGATTTCTACAATGACATTCTCGGATATTTTGGATAGCACCTCGCATGTAACAAAATGGAATTAAGATAACTAAATAAATAACTATAGCTGGAAGGAAGTCCTGTAGAATTAATTTCTATATTATAGTCTTAAGAGAGAAAGACTTCATCCTTGAATATATTTCTCAACTATTAATCTCTCTGAACAGCTTACGACCACAATATACTTATTATTACAATACGTTGGTAAGTCTCTTTTTGCACCAAGTATTCTTTAAAACCAAACGAATACTTAAGAGATAATATGCCTTCATTTATAAATACTCAGCAAAAAACAAATGGTACCTGTGCTCTGTATATCGGTTATCCAAAATCAGATGCTCTTCCAGAATAGCTCCCAGATCTTCTATCTTCTTCAAATCGGAACGTCGAGCTCTCACATCTGCGGCTTTTCTCTGTAAAACAAAATACAATATGTATTATTCATTTAGAACCACTCACTGGAATAGCTTTTATTCTGGACAATAGATAAAAGAAATAAAGCAATTCCATTGTTTACATTACGGAAAATAAAGAGATAAGGCAAGAAATAATTTATCAGTTTTAAATCCCACGATTATGCCCTGTAGACTAAAGGAAGACGGATGACTAATACAAGTAAACAATTATAAAACAATCAATGGAATGAGAATGTGGCAGGAAACGGGAGAAAACCCACGAATACGATGTTATTCATCATAAACTCATGTAGTATGGGATCGAACCAACGACCCTACACACCAAATAACGGAATACAAACTAAAATATAGTCTCTAATGGAATTTTATTTATCTGGGAAACCTGGTTCATACATTAAATATCTAACAAGGTACATTCGCGAAGTGTCCCCTCAGGATTCATGTAAAATTGATTCCAATGCAAAGCTCTTCGCAGCCCAATGTACACTCATGTCCAAAATTATTGTCGCATGCCTATAAATGTTGTTGTAGGAATATAATTTGATAACGAATTGGCCCGGTATTTCTTATAATGTTAGTATGTGTATAATCGGCAAAGACACATATGTGGCAAATTTCATGTCAAAAGAGCAGTAAATAAGAATACTAAACCAAAATAAAAATTTCTTGTCCATTTAGCTACATTTTGTTTTACTCATTCCAATTTTCATATTTATAATTCTTTTCCTATGAAATTTACCACAAATATACATTACCCGATTATACACATAGTATCAGTATTAAAAGTACCCTGCGAAATCATTATCAAATTATATTCTTACAAGAAGGCAGTTATAGACATGCGACAATCATTTTGGACATGAGTGTACATTGTACTAATTTCAGCGCCCCATGTCGGTAATTTGCATTTGACCTTCATCCATCCGAAATTCAATCATATACTACTACAACGCTCGGACACAAAATTGCTTTTAGTTTCTTTAGATGTAACTAAACATGAATGTGATCATATACAAAACAAATTGGATTAAGTACTGTTTCTCTGAGACATGTTACACACCCCGGCCGCCACCTTGGATTCGTCATATTGGATTCAACTTTCGGTTTTTCAAATGAGAATGGGTGCACGTCAAACATCAAATTCATGAACAATTTTCTCGGAAATTCACTGGTGTAGTGAGTTTTACCGTATTTTGAACCGTTTACAAGGTATTGCGTGGTAAATGTCAGACACTTCACGAATATTGAACCAAATAAAAAAATTGCGCTGGCCCGTGTGTATTGTACTAATTGCTGCAGCCCATACAGGGAAATTATAAATGCTAATGAGACTTCATGAACCAATCCTGTAAGCATAAATATCCACGACAGTAAGCACACTGAATGAATGAGTCATTGTGCACTTGAGAGATGAGTAACTCGAATTTTCAGTTTCCCAGAGAACATTGTCGGGTGCATCAAAGAAATTACAAGTAACGGGGAATGCATCTTTTTTCCAGGCGTGCCTAATCATGTTGCTAAATATTGGAGCACTGAACTGATTATGGATAAGTGCGTAAAAACTGATAACATTACGGATCTGGGGGTCTATACAAATATGATCGAACACAACTCACACAAAATCGTTTATGAGCAGATTTGGGTGAAGACCTATCATTTCCGTATTGACGTCTGTGTATCTGTATGTACGTCCAGAGAATATTTAGTCAACGATGAATTACATAAAAGGTTACATATACATTCGGGGCCCTGCACAACTTTCTATTTGGTTCAATGTTCGTGACGTGCCTGACATTTAACACGCAAAACTTTGCAAACGGTTCAAAATACGGTAAAACTTACTACACCAGTGAATTTCCGAGAAAATGTACATAAATTTGATGTAAGACTTGCACCTATTCTCATTTGTAAAACCGAAAGTTGCATCCAATATGGAGGATCAAAGATGGCGGCCGGGGCGTGTAACAAGTGTCGGAACAGTTCTTAATCCAATTTGTTTTGTATATGCCCACATTCATATCTAGTTTATAATAATAATAATAATAATAATAATAATAATAATAATAATAATAATAATAATAATAATAATAATAATAATAATAATAATAATAATAATAATAAAGCAATTTTGTGTCCGAACGTTATAGTAACATATGATTGAATTCCGGATGTATGGAGGCCCATAAATACACAAATTACCGACATAGGCCGCTAAAATTAGAACAATGTACATTTGGCCGCAAAGACCTTTGCATTTGAACCAATTTTACACGAATCCCGAGAGGACACTTCAAGAATGTACCTTGTAAGATATAGTACCCTTGCAAAAGAAGTGCACAAGTGTACGAAAAACCTGACGCAACTGTTTATAGATGATTTTTAAACTATTGGGCAAAAGTAAGTATCGCTTGTTTTTACCCCTCCCCCTTTTCTTCAGGATTAATACGTATAACCATTTTCTTAATTTACAATGACGTTAAGAAAATTGTAATGATACTGAGTATAAATTTAAATAAAATAACTTAGTTCTCAGTACTGGTGATCAATATATTACGACATCTTTTCGGTTTCACAATGGAAAAAAACCTTCTCACCTAGAAGAAAAACTATACACGAAGACTACATCACAGAGCCAATACAGCAAAACAGAAGAAGGGCTCTTTTCACATATTCACAACAAAAGAAACGCGCAAGACATGCAGGCAAACAGACTGAAGAATTTTTTATTAAGGACTGGTTTGTTTCTGCGAATGTACTGTCTCTGTTCGATTATAGTACCGGAATCTCTTCGATGCTATGTTTTGCCTCAAATAAGGGTTTAGAAAGGGTAGAACATTTGGGCTATATTTTACATCTCTGCTTTCTAAAGCACTAAGTTTCATTTGCTCAATACAACGTCTGCCAGAAGATCAAATGACGTCATTCATACCCGATGTTAAGGTTTTCTTCGTACAGTAAACAATACACGATTATAAATAACTCTATTCTATCGGAATAACACGGTAAATTGGACAAATCTGACCAGACAAGTAGAGATCATTACAGGATGCCTGATAAATGTATATGCATAGAGCAGTATGGTTAGCAGTGGCGTATTTAGGGGGCTATCGGGCTCAAGCCCTCCCCCCAAATAAATTTGTTAGTTTTTCACATTCCACGTACAACAATAATCTTTCTTACCATTTCTAAGAATTTCATTGATTTTTTATTTTCTTATGCTCTTTGTTCAGAAATAATACTGTATTTGTCAATTCCATTCCATGTAAGAATGCGTTCTTTGTTTCTTTCTTTCGTCCATTCTATTCTTCTATTTCTTTTTCTTAGTTGTTACTTTCTTTCGTTTCTCCTATCATACTTTCGACCGTTGTTAGTTATGATTCAAATTGGTCGTCGTCAATAACACCAAAACTAAGAGGAGCTAATAAGCAAATCCAGTGTTCCACATCAACTTGCAAGGATATCAACATGACGGGACTTTAGTTATTATAGCAAAGGAATAGTTATAAAGTTAAATGTTTAAATTACAGCAAATCAAGAGGCGGGGAATAAGTAGCCCGGGAAATTTGTCAGCCAAGAGGATGCTACCTTTTTCTTCTATGAATAGAATAAAAGGTTCGATTCACTGCTAAATTTTTGAGTGTATCGTATCACGCAAGATTCACCAATCTGCAATTCTTTCCATTAAAACTTAAATTTATGCATAAATTAAAATATAATTGCCCTCATGCTTCCCCGTGTTGTGCATAGCCCCCTCCCCCCGAAACAAAATTCTAAATATGTCACTGATAGTTAGTATCATTATAAATACAGAAGAAAGAAAGAAAGAAAAACTCAGACATATTTAATCACAATTCTAAAATTTTGGTTAATAATATTCAGGATTTAACTTTAATTAAAAATAAAATCTGACCACAGCAAAACACTAAATAATAGTGTTTCAGTTTTGACAATGTATCAATTATAGTACAAAGTCTGTCGTATACCTGAATCTCTTCAATGCCAAAATTGTGACATTATTATTTATTCAAAACGCCTTGGGCAGGTTTTATTTCTAATTAAAGCAAAGAAATTTCCAAGTTAAATGAACAGCATTTATCAGGATTTAAAAAAAAGGATAGAAAGTTTGATGTAGCAACTGCATGAATATGTGCAATTCTTTACCTTCGTGGCTTCTAATTGCTGTTCTAAAGATCCAGATCCTTCCATCATAGAGGCTCTGAAAAGAAAATTACGCATATTAAACTAATCTGCTACTATGTAAAGGAAACAACAGCATGTGTAAAGTGTTAATTACTATTATGAAACTGCCTATTATTCTACCGCACAATTTTGCATTGGTGAATTATAATTAGGGCGCAATAGCACATGAAGAGCTATTACCGACCAGATGGTGCATATTCAACTGGATGATGCACAGTCAGCGTATCGGTTTTCGATGCCATTATTTCTGAATTTCTAAACAGGTGTTTGCCATCTCTTAATTGCCAACAGTATAATGTATGTCAACATCAACAATTTTGTGCACGAACTTTAAGCTATACAAGAACAACCGGCCTCTTGACTACATGAACCGATTGGTTATCAGCCTTAAAGAAACCATTTTTGATTGCACACAGAATTGTATCTCGAGTTCACCTAACCTGGAAACAAATGAAATGAAATCTTTCAGTTTTACGGCCCACAGTTACGCCGTTTAGGCTAGAGGAGACGGTGATGTTGAGAAATGAATGAAATGGTGGGAGGAAACGGGAGAATCCCGAGAAAACCCACGCACACAGTGTTTGTCCACCACAAAGTTCACTTGGCGTGAGTGGGGATCGAGCCACGGACCCCATGCACCAGAGGTGAACGCTCTACCACTGAGCCACTGCGGCACCTACCTAACCTGGAGTTTTGATTACAAATAATTTAATCAGGAAAATGGTATTTCGGAGACGGTTGTATAATCTTATTGAAAAAAGAAAATAACAAGCTTATACGTACAGACATGTTGTATTGAAAATTTATGAGAGATAAATAAACAATTTACAATTTGTCAGCAACAACAGTATTTACATCTAACAATATTTGTTAGCCTCTTCAAGGGAAGCGCGAAGTCACTTTTTTCTCTTTCTTTACATTGTATTTACTATAAAGAAGTTACTATCGAGAATGATTTTAATAATTTTAATATCTACGTTGTAAAAAATAATACGCACTTAGTTGCTTAAATCATTTCAATACCATATACAAAACATTCCCTGTTAGTAAGTCTCTCCTATTTATTATCAACTTGCCAACACACATATAAGTATAAATCAACACAGAACACACGCACACGCACACAAATTACTGCACAGTAAAAGACAGCAAAATACAGTGTTTCAATTTTTAAATTTTCTTTTACTACTTCAAAATGTATTCAAAAATTGTCCTGCATAATTTCTGAGGTAAATGGAAAGTTATTTTTACGTAAATGAAAGTTGTTCTTTCACTGTGCCGCCCCACTAATGAACTAAAGTCCTGATTAGTTTCTCACAAGAGTTTACACTTTTAAAATTAAAAACTTTTTCGAGATCAGTTATAGACCGTAACGTTACCTAACGGTGATCATAATTAGCGAAGAATATCCACCTGATCAACAATAAATTGAAAATTCAACCACGAAAATCGATGTTGATGAAATGTAAATATGAAATATACAGGGTGTTTCAAAACACCGACAACGTTTGGGGGTGATTCCTGACACCAAGGTAAGGCAAAAAGTAGACCAACCTGGGTGCACAAATGTTTCCTTTTAGTTATTGGCTGCCGAAAACATAAAAAAAAATCAACTTTAAAGGCCCATAGCTCCAAAACTATGGGACCTACCGTAGTCGGATCAAGATTTCACTTAGGAACTAGTATTGCCCTATCCAAATATCCATGTTTCAGAATCCTGCGGTACTTTCGCAATAATTTTTATAGAGGTAGTTGGTGAGTACTTCAAATTATATGCCCATAACCAAAGCCCCCTCTATAAATATTGTTGCGTGAGTACCTTAGGATTCTGAAACATGTATTTTTCGATAGCGCACAAATTAGTTCCTAAGTGATGTCTTGACCGGACTACAGTAGGTCCCATAGTTTTAGAGCTATGGACCTTTAAAGTTCATTTTTCCATGTTGTCGGCAGTCTAGAGCTCCGAAAGACTGGGTGCACAAATGCATCCAGGTTTGTCATAACATCTTTTTGTCTTATCTTGATGTCAGGAATTACCTCCCAAACGTTGTCGTTGTTTTGTAACACCCTGTATTTATTGTGGTCACGCGAAAGGAAACGAAAGGATGGGAGATAAACAAATAAATAATAATTAGAAAATCACACACAATTTGTCAATATTTTTTGAGGCAAGTTTGTTTAAAAAAAATATTCCATTACACTGAAAAAGTACCAACCGCATGTCTTACGATTACATAATTTTACAAAGAGGACTTACATGAAAGCAGTGGGTTAAAATGTAGAAAGATCATGATGCATATCAAATTAATCATAACACAAATTGAGTATTTAACTAAGCATCCAAATGCACACGTTTCAGCGACATGTTTTTACTATCTTCAGTTCAAATCTTTATATATATTTGTATATCATGTGGATCCTCGTCTGCTGGAGACGCGAATTGCACTATGTGGCAACGTCGCAGATAAAGAACCATAGATCAGATCTACCAATCCATCAAATAATTACATCGATTCTTTCCAGATGACAGTTCAAGTCAATAGACGTTGACATTACCACCACTAATTTCTTTAACAATGGATGTAATTGTAGAGCAATGCTAGTGGACATTACAATACATTTTTATTTATTTATACTTTTGTGTAAAGTGGGATAAAGTAAATCACTTTTTAAAAGAAAAACATAAGAAAGCTGGTTCTTTTTCTTGGTATTTCCTGCAGTGAGAGTTTTCCCTTATAAAGCAACAGAAACGAAAAGCTACTTTTATTGAAGTCTGGAATAAGGTTATGGAATCCGATATAATTTCACTCACTTAATGTCACACTTCTCGTTGAATTATGGAACATTTAAGGAAAACTATGTTAAGATATTTACAAGGTACGGTGTATCTATACAGATGGTTATCAAAGTAATAGAAACATCTAAAAAAAGTGGAACTCACAGGACCATTTTTCGCCTTCACAACAGCTCTGATGCGACACTGAATGGAGCCATAAAGGTCGTGAATTGTAATAAGTGGAATATTACACCATTCCGCGTGCAGTACATCACTCAGTTCCTGAAGAGAGGATGGAAGCAGAAATCTGTGCCAGATTTGTGTCTCCGAAACCGACCGCAAGTTCGGGGATTGGGTGAGTCTGGGGGGGTTCAAATTTAACCTAACGTTCCTCAATCCACGCTGCAACAGCTCCTGCTCTGTGAATGGACACATTATCATCCTGGAATATGCGTCATTGCCCGAAAACATCTGAACCATAGGATGCACATGGTCCTCTAAAATGACAATTTAATCATGGATAGTGAGGCGGCCAGTAAGCATCAGCATAAGACTCACCGAAAACCAGGATGTTGAGGCCCACATCATCACAGACCTACCGCAATGTTTCCGGTTGGGCAGAGAGACTGCAGATCATAAGTTTCCTTGGGCGTCCGCCACACGTAAACAAGGCCTATGTTTCAAAATACGGAGAACGTTGGCACATTCGACAATATCACATGTTTTCAGTTATCAGCGGGGACAATATCACATGTTTTCAGTTATCAGCGGTCCATATTGTATGTTTAGGGAACCGTTAGAGTCGTGCTAAAACGTTATGGTCCGCTTATCAGCAGTTTTGCCCGTGTAACCCGACTATGTATGTTCATGATATACTATTCACAGCCTGGCTGTAATTGTCAACCCAAGTTGTGGAACGTGCTGCTTAAGTTCTATCACTAGTTGAGTTCTATTTCATACTATCATCATCTGCTCAGTTCTCTGCGCACAGTTATTTTACTGCCCCTCACGTGGTCCTAACACATCGGCACTAACAGCCCAACGCTATAGTCACTGTCTGACCAATGTCAACCCAGATATAGTGTTTCCAACTCCACGTGTTTCTATTATTTTGAAAACAATTACACACCGAAAATTTACTTATGAATGCTACAGATACGTACCTTGTACCCACTGTTTGGATATTTAATTGTTACTAAATAATTTCAGTAATCTCTGCTACTTTCATCAGTAACTTCTTGAAAACCGCTACACTTAACTCATAGTGTTTCCCCCTCCCCCTCCTTCAATACGGAACTTGTCTTAAATCAGTCAAGTTTAGCGATTTATAAGAAATTAGTGATGAAGTAGCATAGACCATTGAAATTGCTTAGCAATAATTAAATATCTTAACAATAGTTACAAGGTAAGAGTATTATACATAATGGAGAAGTGGATTTTAAACGTGTTAAAATTAGCTGAGCTTATACTAAATCGCCTCCCTTGTTTTCTGTTGCCAGGTCTTATTGGTTACAGACGAAAATCTAGATCCTGACAAACAGTAAATTTTTGTTCTGGAATCTCTTTCATTCATTGGAGAACTTATGGAATTACATAGCTGCAGCAGTGTAATTTATGTAATATATAGAAGTATGTGTGTGTGTGCCTCTGAGTTGCTTTTATGATGAAATAAGAAACAAGGGAAATATCAATCACTAAACAAGCACGCCGATTCGCCACCTCTAAGATCAGCAGGATATATATACACTAATTTAGATCACCGATAAGTATTTTACATAGTTAAAGAATCACAATACATTTACACTATACGACTATTATAGTGTAAAACATTAAAAGAAATGCCTTTTAATGAAAAACCATACCTGAGTTTAGTATGTACACAGACAGATACGTTTCACGGTACACTCATGTCAGTACTATGTTTACTTCAAAAAGTTATAAGTATCAAACAAAACTCACTGTTAGAAATAAAGTTATATATAGTGTATAATGCATTTTTGTGCTTTTGTTTAAAACAAAAAGAATAAATAAACAGACAAATAATCAAAAACTCCTTTGCGAAGTGCATGCTGTTACTTATGTCTAGTCAATGCTGGTTAAAAATAAAAAGTACAACCAACACAAGTTAGTCTTTATATCAATATAAATAATAAATATATTCACCCATCCCATCCCAGCAGACGATATCTGTTGAAGTAGGAAGACAGACATAATCCATGGAGAAAAGAAAGCGTTTAATTAGTTAACATGTTGAAATTAATTATACTACCGTTCGCTTTACATGTATCATCATTAACTGATAGTATCATTAAGTATTTGAATGCTTAAATCTGTTGCTAATAAATGTACAATTATATAAAAATAAGCAACTTCCAATCAATGTAGCAATCTTCATTTTGAGCTCATTATAATCACCCAATAGTACTTTTTTTAACATTGAGTTACAAAAAATGAGCAAACCCGAAATTTAGCAAAACAATTTCTAAGTGAAGAAAGAATTTGCAACATGGAAAGATAATAGCTTACACTAATTATTAACAAAGTAATTAACAGTAAATAAATCTTTCTATACTCGAGTATAAAGATAATATGTACAATAAACTCTCTACTTATTACTTGGATATCTCAATGCGTTGTAGGCACAAAAACTTATAAATATTGCATGCATACAGTGTTCAGCATTTACATCTGGAAGCAGCCTATGTATTTCATTTAAATTTTGGCAACTTTGACTCGATATAATGAACACTAGTGTTAAGGTCTAAGCATTTTATTTTCAGAAATCTATTTTTTTTTTCTAAACAACTATTACCTTAAATTTTTGTAGCTAAAGCAATACACATTTAATTGAATTAAATTATATTCCTTGTATTTACAGCCCACTAAGACTATGACTTTTAGTTTGCTGATATGCAGTCAGCAGATCGGCTCATCTTGCCTTATTTCTGACTTCCGCGACCGACCTCTCATTAACTCTTTAATTCAGGCGACTCCCTCAATTACCTCACGACGCCAGATCACGCAATCACCAAGAATCAAACCCGGGATTGAAGAAAAGAGAATTAAACATAACATATACATTTTAAAATTAAACTTTTAGTGTATTCCGGTTTTTCCATATGGGTAGAGGTATGAATTAATCTAAATTAAAATACGTGGTGCTATTATAAAACAAGAGAAAGAAACTCCAAGAAAACTAACGGACATAGTTTGGTCACTACAAACCTCACAAAGTTATGTAAATGAATTTGTTTATCAGAGATGAATACTCTTATCACTAAGCAATTTTTAAAGAGGAAAAAATATATTCTCAATTCCCATCTTTTTGTTTTAAAAAATAATGTTTTGCAACTTTTCTCTCCTTTTAAAGTATTCTAAATAACATTACCTTGTCTCTGTGAGCCACTGATGGAACATATTAGCATGTTTGGCGAATTCCTTGCGCAATTTATCATTCTCTTCCTGTCTTTGGGCTTCCTTAGCCAATTCAATATCTCTTTCCTAAAAATTAAATAATACTTGGTTAACATACAAGTAGCCTTAAAATTTAAATTTGAATTCCAAGCTGATACAGTTCTCAGCAAGAAATCGCTTTTAGAAACTGATAAGTACAGAAGCTACTTAGATCCATATACAATAATAGTAATAACACACCTACTATTAAACTGAGCTTACTCCTTCGTTTTTGCACTACATACTATGCATGACTTCTGCTTTAAACTATTTGTGTTCGGTTTATTATTAATGAACTTAGTTCTTTAGTGGGAGTCTCATATTTGCTCAGTCAAATTTATTACATTATTATAGACTGATTTTCCAAAACCAAATCCTTGACAAAGTTAACTTTTAAAAAATTACGAAATTATCTTGTACTAACAGGTTCAATACTCAAAATTCTGATATATATAACATTGATAACCATATCCATTTTAACATATGCTGAAAAATGCCCTTTCTTGAGTTTAAATCCCCTTTCAGCCTATATGAGACGAGACCTACTGATTAACGTGGATTCCGAACCACATTTCACAACTCCAGCCGCGAATCGAACCCGGGTTTCCCATGCCAAAGGCAAGTATGCTAACCGCTTAGCTGCCCTTTCTTATCTTTCAATGTTGTGGATATTATTTGCATTGCAGTTTCTTAGCTTCTCGGAGCAAAGGAGTAGTGAGGTCAGCAGTTAAAAGCAAGCTGAAACGTCTAGTTCTTCATGTAGCTTTGCTGACAGTAAGAAGCCTGTTTGTTTCAGAAATGTTCATGATATTCTTTCTCCTTCCGCAATTATTATAACACAAACTGTATGAGCTTCTTCATTATATTAGAACACATTAATGAGGACACTGTGTTGATTAGGGTAATGCATAGCGGAGGAAGAAATTCGAATCTAACTTCAGAAATCTCACCAGAAAATTCCATTATATCTTATCCTATCTTTAATGTACCCATTCAGTGTTTACATAATTAGAAAACGTGTTTCATTCGAAGCAAAACAAGGTATGATTCGTATTTTTTGTCCAGTTCAAAAATTTTACAAATTTACTGTCTAGATCATCCAGAAAATTATAATTCAAATCCTGACTCGCGAACTTAAATGATTCTCTCCCGAACGCAAGCTATCTTTCACCCGAAACTTTAATATCACGATTCTTATGTATCAGGATATTTGTGAACATTTTATGAGAAGTTTTGAAAAGGTATTACCAAACTTTATGAAAAACTAATTGACGTATGTATGTACTTGAAAACCAGGTCAACTACGAACAGAAATATCATTTGTTTTCCTGGTGTCATCTAGGCATTGAAATCTAGAGCTTAAGAAAAGGGTAATCTTTACGTACGGGTTAATTAATTAGCGTAGAAGCTGACCTCTGCTATAATTATCAGAACAAATTCCATTCAACTATTGTAATAATACGAAGGAAAACGTTGTGCTGAAATACTATTTACGACAATGAGAAAAAGCAGAAAGGCTATTACTGACCGCAAAAAATATGTAGCAGAATTTTCTTCTACATGCAACAGGTAGCGTTTTCGGAAGGTGCAACTTTCTTCATCAGCCTGTGATAGACTTCAAAAAGGATATAAAAAAAAACATGAAAGATGGTTAAAAGGTTAGGATATGTAAAAAACAAATCTGTCAAACATTAAAACACACGGGAATAGAAACTCATGAATTTGCTTCTTACATATCGTAACCTTTTAATCATTTTTTAACCATTCTTCATGTTTTTTTTATCCTTTTTGAAGTCTACCACAGACTGATGAAGGAAGTTGCATCTTCCGAAAGCGCTACCTGTTGCATTTAGAAGAAAATTCTGCTACATATTTTTTGCGGTGAATAATAGCCTTTCCGCTTTTTCTCATTGAATATAATCACCGCTTGCAATATTGTGATACTATTTACGACAATTTATTGGTGTCATTAACAACTAATAATGTATGTTAACGTACGCACTTTAACGCACCCATTTATAAACGAGAGCCAATACTCGTATCGTGGAGTATATTGTTATGATATTTCAGAAATCTCACTGTTTCCTCTTTACACTAGGCATTTTCTCCAGATTACTTCTTCAACCGCAACATATTCACACTAGCGTGCGCAGGACATTGGGAATGTGGGTGCCAGATCTAAAAGTACCACCATATGGAATGTCGTCCTCCCCCCACTTTCCCCTAAGAAAAGATAGCGTCATTGCACCCGACATTGCGACGCACGGCACACACGCAGACTGGAAATAATTTACACGTAATCTCTTCTCAGTTTGTAATAACTCTACATAAAACATAGTTTGTCTAATGGGGGTGCCAAGGCACCCATGGCACCCAAGTTGCGCACGCCTGTGCATATTCACATTGCTTTGTATAGGTAAAATAATAACTTTTGCACTTAAAATTTAAGTTGTTTAGTATGTCTATCCTCTTCTGAGATTAAAAATAAATAAATAAACTCCACGATGCATGACACAGGTCACTATATATAATGATGCATTCACAACTAATAATGTATAGTAAAATAATATAATTATCAACTTAAGCGTATAATTCTTACCTTAATAATCTTCTGCAGATTACGCCAAGTATCCTCGAGCGCTTCCATCGTAAACCATGTGTAAGGGTTGGGCCCTACATTGAAACTCTTAATTTGTTGATCAAGAGCAGCCAGGACCTCAAAATCAGCTTGAGCTGTAGAAAGGGATGCCTGAAAGAACGACAATTAGAAAATTATTTATAATCATGAAGGGGGGAAAAATCTGATATTTAACTTTTTTTTCTTTTTTTCATTCAAGAAGTTTAAAATCGACGAAAGTGGTAGCCAGTTTATTTCCTATTGCATTTGAAAGTATGTAGTTAAAAGAAAGATAAATACCACTTTCCTTCACAATTAACAACAAATTATATTCCTCTGTGTTAGCAAGTGGTGCATGGTGCTTGGTTAGTATTCCAATTTTGGATGTTAAAATAGAAAAATGAGAAGTTAATTTCCTTACTAAGTAGCAAACTGGATTAAGCACTCCAGAGAACAGTTCTCTTCGAGTGTTTTTAAAAAGGCCGCATATTTAATAATCTATCTATTAAAATGCTACAATAGCAACAAAAGGCACCTGAGCTCCAATCTATAACTTTGGATTTCACACCTTTTATTTACGGTTATTTGTGATTTCACGTTTAACGAAGACAAATGTTTTATATTATGTCTACTTTAAATAAATAATTTAAATAGACCTTTTTCATAAAGTTTATTGTTTAAATGATTGTTCAAAGCCTTTGTATTTTAACCCATTTAATCCCAAATTATTTTTGTTTCAGAATTTCTTAATTCCTTCTAAACTTATTGATTCTGACCTCATTTAATATATTTTGAGGATTTTAGTATTGTTGATTTTGTTGATTTTAGTTTATCGTCCCTTTCAGCAGCGAGGCTATATGAGACGTGGTCCTATCGATTAACGTGGAATCTGAACCACACGAGCTTTCGCGAGGAATGGAACCCGGGTCTCCCACGCCAAAGGTCCTACGCTAACCATTTAGCCACACAGGAGCTCAAGAGGATTTTAGTAGTAGCATATGGACTGGTAGCAGGTCCTTATTATAAAAATCGAAATAAATCCACAACAAATAATCCAGACAAAAATTGATAAAAATAAATAAGTTCCCATTTGGGAACAGTAGGATTAAAAGGTTTAATAAGTCTTTTCCAAAATCAATGCAAATGAATTGTGCGATGCAAATGCAAATGCAAATGAACGGTGCGATCCGCTTCTCTCGTCGATCGTGCACCTATCCTAATCGTGTGTCGAATACCCCTTGATGTGTCCCTCGTGGTTTTGTTCGGCTGAAGAATGATGACCTAAGAGTCCAATGAATCAGGAAGTATCAGGCTATGCTTGAAGGTATGCGGAAAGGTAATGAAGAAGCTAATCGAGTTTATTAACAAATATGTGTTTACAACAGGTGTCTAAGAATGTACAATCTTGATCAAAGTTTACTTCCGATGAATTACCAAGTGTTCATGATTCTTTCGTTGATAATGCAATTTAATAAAATAATCGAATTTTAGTGAATTAAGTTAGAAGTTTACACAATTATCTCATGGTCACTTCACATCTAATACACAGTTACTTCACAATACCAATCATTACTCAACTTATAGTAGTAAAAACATTTCCATCGCAGAATGCTCCAACATAACTCTTAAGCAAAACATGTGGAAGAAGTTTACTACGCAAGGATATTATAAATGAACAGAGATATTACCAACATTAATTAGTGAGTATAATAATAAGGTACATGGAACAATTGGTATAAAGCCTGTAGAAGTGAATAAAAGAATGAGCAAATAATATTATGGAAAGTATATAAGAAACTATATGAGCGTGTTAAGCCTAAAATAAAATTGATGAGTATGTTCGTATAAGTAAATCTAAAGGTTTGTTTGAGTAAGTATATACGCCTAACTGATCAACAGAAGTATTTGTTATTAGTGAAGTTATTCCATCCGATCCACCAACACACAGAATAAAAGATTGGGATAACAAGGATGTACAAGGAAGGTTCTATTACCAAGAATTATTAAAAGCTAAGTGTAAATATGAGTATCTTGTAAAATATGAAAAAAGAAATGTGATAAGGTATATGTTAAATGGTTATTATTAGATGATTCGCACAATAGCTGGATAGATAATGCACTGTAGTGTGACTTTTTATGGAGTTATATTCATAAAAGGAAAGTGAAATAAAATTTTCTATACAATAAATATGAATATTATGGATAACATTCATACAGATTAATGATAATTATTGGTATGGTTTATTTGGTGATTTTAAATTGATCATAGATAAGGAGACAGGTTACTTCAACGCTACTAAGTTGTGCCAAGATGGTGGTAAAAGATTTTGGTGACTGGTTGAACAGAAAAAGTCAAAAGAATTGTTAGAATATTATAACAAAAAATAGCTGACTCTAAAAGTAGTCAGCTAAATTTAACATATTTTAATGAAAATGAAAAACAGTTATGGTTTTGTCAAGTTTGTCAAAAGAAAAGGCGTTCTAGTATGCATAGTGATACATCCGAGTCAGTGTCTCCATCTCTCGCTGAAATCTATTCACTTCTTCAAAGTTTGAAAACTGAAATCGGGGAATTAAAGAAAAATAATAGTGAAAGGGAAAAAGAGCTAGGAAAATCTTTGGATCTCGCGCACGAAAAGCTTGATGAGACCATGGTGACAATCAAAAAGCAATGCGAGAAAATAAGTGAGTGTACTAAATTAATAGAACAGTTGAAAGATGAAAATTTGCAGCTTAAAAAACAACTAAAAGATACTCAAAGTGAAGTGGAAGAACTTGAACAATACGGTAGAAGAAATGTAATTGAAATATACGGTATACCGGAAAAGCAGAATGAAGACACGTATGAAATTGTAAAGCATATTGGTAGGGTATTAGATGTTGATATTAAGCGTGAATCAATTGATGTCTGTCATAGGCTTAAAAAACTCCCTCATCAAACAGCTGGAGGTATTATTGTCAAGTTTATAAGAAGGGAAGATAAATTCCTTGCGAGGAGAAAAGTAAAACGTAACTTGAATATAAATCAACTGGGTTATATGAGCGAAGGTATAGTTTATATTAATCAAAGTCTAACTACATATCGTAAAAAGATTTTTGGACATGCTAGGAAAGTGAAACAGGAAAAAAATTATACTTATTTATGGGTTGACAATATTGGGCGAATTCTTCTGAGAAAATATCAAGGGGGTCCTGTAATTCAATTAAAAACTATGGAAGATGTTGTAGCATTGTCGTAAGCCATGGAACTGAGAAAATCTTTGAACATATGTTAAAGTCATGTATACGGATAAGATAAATAAATTAAATATATATTATCAAAATGTTAGGGGTTTAAGAACGAAAACTTATGATTTATATTTAAGTACTATAGAGTGTGACTTTGATGTAATTATTATGACAGAAACTTGGCTTCAAAGTGACATTATTGATTCTGAAATATTTCACAGTAATTATAAAATATTTAAAAAGGATAGGGTAGGCAAAAGAGGCGGTGGAGTACTTATAGCAGTTAAAAATCATTTGGTTACAACCAATATAAAAATAGAAAATGATCTTGAGAACTTATGTGTTAAGGTCAATGCATATAGCAAAACTCTTTATATAGTAACTATATATATTACGCCTGGTTCACTTTTAAGCCATTATTCAGATTTTTATAAAATATTTGAAGAAAATTGTTCTTTAACGGAAAATAATATCTTGGTAGCTGGTGACTTTAATATGCCATTAATTAGTGGTACGGATTATGATCTTTTGAATGGGGATATGTACTGTAGATCCTTTGCTAATTTTATAAGTTTACATAATATGTTCTCTTTAAATAATATAAAAAACTGTAATTCTAGAACATTAGATTTAGTCGTTAGTAATATTGGAAATGATATTTTCGAACAAAGATGCGAATTACCACTTATAAAAGAAGATTTGCATCATCCTGCACTAGAAATAATAATTCCATTCAGGGATCATGGCCGTATGCTGAAAAATGAAGTAAACTTTATTTTCAATTTTCATAAAGCTGATTTTTTAAGAATGTATCAATTAATTCGAGATAAAGATTGGACTATCTTAAGACAATTTGACAACATCGAAGATGCAACTGAAACTTTTTATACGATAATGCGTGAAATAATTACTAATACAGTACCTAAGAAACGAGAATGTAGTGTAAAAAAGTATCCATGTTGGTTTACTAAAGAGATAATCGGTATGTTAAAATTAAAGGAGTATTATAGAAAACATATGAAAGGCTCTGCATATAATTGTAATATGTATAAAATAATGAGAAGGGATTCAAAGAAAATGATACGTAAAGCGTATGAATACTATGTTAAAGAAAGTGAGAAGGAAATTAAAGAAAATATAAGGTCATTTTGGTCTTTTATAAAAGGTAAAAGAAATAGCACTAATTCTAGTAATAATGTTATGACGTTGAATGGTGCTGTATTGGATACAAACAAGCAAGTAGCTGATGGTTTCGCAAATTATTTCCGATCGGTATATGATAAAAATGTAGCATCATATAACTGTTCTGACCCAATGCAAATGGAAGTAAGTAATACTTTAATAATGAATAAAATCTCAGATGAGGAATATAAAAGAGCCACTAAAAAATTAAAACCCAAGAGAGCATGTGGACCGGACGGAATTCCTCCATATCTGATAAAAGCATGTTCAGAAATTTTACATGAGCCATTGATTGCATTATTTAACTTAGTACTTAAAACACAAACATTTCCCAATATTTGGAAAACAACTAGGGTATCACCAATTTTTAAAAGTGGGGATAATAGTAAAGTAGAAAATTATCGACCAATAGCCATAGTTTGTGCACCGGTGAAACTTCTTGAACAAATATTATATGATCGTATTTTCAATCACATAAAAAGTTACATTTGTGAAAATCAACATGGATTCTATCCTGGTCGCTCAACAGTAACAAATTTACTTAATTTTACCCAATTTGTTCATGAGGTTATTCATAATCGTAATCGTGTAGATGTAATATATATTGATTTTGCAAAGGCCTTTGACATGATTAACCATGACATACTTCTTACAAAACTTTCAATCTTAGGATTTTCATCAGAGTTACTCAAATTATTTATATCATACTTGAGTCAAAGAAAACAATATGTAAGTTTTCAACAATCAAAATCATTTTGCTATAATATGAATTCCGGAGTACCACAAGGCTCAAACTTGGGGCCCTTATTATTCCTACTCTTTATAAATGATCTGCCAAGGTATGTTAAGAACTCAAAATGTATATTGTATGCAGATGATGTTAAGTTGTATAAAGAAATACAAACGAATTCTGATATATTAAAACTGCAAGAAGATTTAAATAACATATATACATGGAGTATAAAAAATAAATTAAATTTTAACATCAAAAAATGTAAGTTTATGATATTTACGAAACAAAGAACTGTAACTGAAACTCTGCCATATTCAATAGGAAATCAATATCTGGAGCGTATATTTACGTATAGGGACTTGGGAGTTACATTTAGCAGCGAAATGTCATTTAATAAACATATTTCATTGATCACACAAGATGCCTTCAAGCAATTGGGGTTTGTAATGAGAAGCACTAAACTGTTTACGAACGTAAATGTCATTGGGACTCTTTTTAAAACTCTAGTAATACCAAAATTGGAATATGCGTCAGTGATTTGGGCAGCTAAATGTAAAACTCAAGAAAATCAGATAGAAGCAATACAAAAAAGATTCCTAAGGTACTTATATTATAAGAAAACAGGACAGTCTGCTCTGGTAAATAGAATATCTTACTCTAGTTTGTTAAGTGAATTTAATTATATTAAACTTTCTGCTAGATGTATCATTGCACAAGAAATATGTCTACACAAAATAGTAAATGGCATATTTGATAATAGTGAATTTTTACAATACATTAAATTTAATATCAGTGACAGAACGTTAAGAACAAGAAATCTGTTGTGGTATAAAACATCCAAAACAAATACATACAATAATTCACCATTGGTCAGAATGTGTAAGCTGTATAATAATATAGCACAAAGTGTAGAAGAATTTGACCTTAATCTTAACCAGCAAGTGTTTATAAAATTAATCAAAAATAAATTTTTACTGAATAATAGTACAGGATAAAATAAATATAGGTGTAATTATGGACTTTATCTATGCATTGATGTCTTTTTGCTTGCAAGTATATGTGTATGTATTCATATAAAACCTATATACCTGTAGGGTATGTACTTCAATATGTGTATCTGGAAATATTCAGAAGCATAAACCATAACTATTGTTTATAGCGATATCTATTATCTAACTTTGTTTATCTTAGAAGAATGTTTCTTGCCATTTTTGTGTTTTTGTGTTTGTTTTTTTGTATTTTTATTTTCATTTTTCTTTTTAATACTATATTTTTTTCTTTTTAATTTTCATCACTTACTAACCTAGTAATTGTTCGTTTAATGTATGTAATAGATTGTAAGAGCCTTCTGTAAATGGAGATTTTTTTCTCTGTTGAAGGTAAATAAATAAATAAATATTATATACAACCAAAAGGTACAAACGAGAAAGAGCTATTCGTTTCCGGGACATATGCATACAAGGAAATATTTCTCGATATTGCTTTATGGATATCTCAAGACTTCCATGATAAGTGTTGTGATATTATTGGGGACTATTTAATCCAAGACTTTAAGCAATACTGTGATAGTGGATATTTAGAAACAAGATTAGAAGAAGTTTAACAATCAATGGAAAGGTTAAAGATAGATTTAAAAGAAATAGCTGCACGTTATAGTAATGACAGTTCAAAAGATAATTGTCCAATTATATATAACAAGAACAAATCGAATGATCCTTTTCCTTAGTATGCTATTCGATATCATGAAAGAAGTATATAAACCCTTACTGATCCATATTGCAACCGTCCCTAGCCGCCAGACCATGGAGGAGAAATTGAGACTATCAAAAACAAAACAAAAAAATCTGGATCTCTCACCCAAAAATCCCGCATACGAGACTTTCGGGGACAGTACCGAAATGCACCAGATCCACTGAAGCAATATCTTTATCGCTGATCCAATGCTTAAAAGAAGCAACCAAATATATAACACTAAAACTAAGCAAATCAGCAGAATATAAATAAATTAAAACCAAAATATTCAATGTAAATAACTATTTTATTTCAAATGTAGGGTGATGAATATGCAGTTAGTTGACTATATATTTATCTCGAACATATACATATATAAATAGTACCAGAATTTTTTTAAAATGAAAAATGTATAAATTCCTTAAAAATCCGAACTCGGGTTGAATAGTATAACTCAGTATTAAATGAATCTTCAACATTTCCAAATTATTCGAAATAACAACGTCTCAAACCATAAGTATTTGTTAACCAACCTTCGTATTTAAATACTCTTCCAAAAATTCAATTTAATAACCAATTTCAAGAGAAAGTGTAGTTTCAAACACAAAAAATCGAAGTTATCTATAATCAATCAATTACTGCAATAACTAATCCTTAATTCAATTCTATTTTCGCAAGAGTTAAAAATCTCATTTTTCAATTAAATAATTCAGAGTAAATGTCTATCCAAAAATGGCCAATTATCTCATCAATTGTTTAAACTAATACTCAAAAAGATTAAATCCGTGAAATACTATAACAACCTGCGAAGCACATATCATATTCAGGATATATTTGGCAAGATTTAAATTTACACCTCGAGTCTCTGCTCAACGGCGACATTAAACTTTTGAGCGAATGAAGAACACAATTAACGCAAGAGAGCTGTACTATATTAACTGGCTCATCGACACAATCCATAACAAATAAATCCTACAGAAAAGGTTTAGTAGCCCTTGGATCAACGATTTTTCTAATTCAACGAATAACTGGTCAATAAGGAAAGGGGTAGAGGAGAAGTTCAATATTAATACCAATAGAAAGCATGAGGAAACGATCAACGGATGGTACGACTCCCCTTTCGGAAGCAACAATTACTACTCAACCTCACACTTCTCAACTTTTTTTTTAAAAAATAGCTAGCACTGAACAGTGCAGAAACAATACATTTAAATAATATGGAAACTCACCATTTGCATTTAGAATATTATCCCTCTTCCTACTATTTTTCCCATTACCTTGTGGTTGGATTAATGTCACATTCCTTCATCCATTGGCTCTTTCACGTTCGACTGACTGAGTGAACAATTTTTGATGAAAAACGAGCGAAGTGAGCGATTTAGATTCCTGATTATTTCACAGCAAGAAGACACAATTAAGCTTTAGAAACACGTTCGATGAAAACATAGCAAAAGCAAGTTATTTAAAGCAGTTTTAGGGGCATATAAAACCCCCTTCGTAACTGCCCACTAGGATCGCGAGTCCGGGTCTTTTAACAAACAAAATTTTCACTCCGAAAGAGTGTTCTTTCACAAGCACAAGAAAATAGCATATTATGTACATGACAGAAAAAAACTATTATGATTATAATAACGAGAAATCTAATTCACTCACTTCCTCTTCTTACTTTCGTTAACAATCTATGTATCGCAATTAAACATTGTACTACAAGGACGAGAACAGCGAAGCAACCACATGGAGCCTTAACACCTCGACACGTTCCCCGTTGGAGATCAGCTGCAAATCATCGTGCTACGGGAACAGAACCACGCATGAAGCCTCCCAGCCTTGAAACAATGTTGCCAGCCCTCTTTACGCCACTAGAATTCTTCATTCTGTTTTTCTTTTTTAAAGTAAAACTCTTAAAATAGACAAAGTCTCAAATATACAAACAAAATTCAGTAGAAACCATTCTCTAAACAGTATAGCAAAACTGTTAAGTGAAATTTACAACAAAATAAGTATTAATTAAATAATTCCTATCCAATCTTGTACAATAATTTTTAAGTGATCAGTCCTTACCATACAAAATCCATTTAGGCTCTCCAAACCAACTGAACATGTAACGTGGTCGTTACATCCACCGGCACGCTTTAAAAAATCATGAATTGAATTTTTTGAATAAACCTCTAGAAAAATCAAACTTGATTAGTAATAATAGATACATTAACGAAAGACAATACATTTATAAAAAAATACAATCAACAATAACAACTTTTAATATGATTAAAACTAAATACAAAATTTATGAGCTGTAAGGCCTTGCAACTTATTAAAAATTGGAAATATTTCAAAACATATTAAAATCTTATTACACGTTACCAATAATATAACTAATATATTAATAATCTGAACATATCTCTTAATATTACTCCATATTTTGATATTTCATCAGAAACTGATATGTTTAGAAAAATTCTGCTAATGTCTAGGTTTCCGATATAACTGGCTACATTGGTAAGAGTTGCATGTATTACTGTTATCTGAAGCAAGAACAGTATTAGGCGTTAGAAACCTTCTAACAACATAAGGCCCATGCCATTCGTTGCTCATGGATTTCGTTATTTTATGTTTCAAAGATTTTACATGGGAACGAAGCAGAATTTTATCACCTATGTTTATGGTTACTTTTCTCCTCTCCATCATAAGCCTTTTCCTTCGACTCCAGCTTTTCTTCATGTTCTCTAAGGCTGTCTTCCATAAATCTTGAGATTTATCAGCGAGATCCGTGTCAATAATATTCCATCGGTACCCTGATGGCGCGTAATTCGGCCGTTCTAAGAAAGCCTCGATAAGACACATCTTTAGACCCGCATGCTTACTGATATTTAACGTATATTGGAGATCAGAAATTAATGATGACCAGAAATGCTGTTTTTCCGAGAAATAATATCTGAGAGACGATTTAATAGACTTCATAAGTCTTTCAGCTATATTCTCTTCCGGATGATACGGACTGAGCCTAATATGCTTCTTTCCGATTCCAAACAGAAACTTACGGAAATACTCAAATACAAAGATCGAAGCATTATCCGCAGAAATAGCTTCTGGAAATCCTAATCTGCTAAAGGTGTCCATCATTTTATCAGCAACGGAGGAGGAGCTCGAAGTACAGAGTTTTTTAAAACAAAAAAGCGACTAGCGTTATCGACGCCTATTAGGATGTATTTAAAGCCCCATAAATCTTCAGAGTTCCAATTGCATCCAGTGGAAATTAATTATTTTAGAATACTCCAAAATACGTAATCCCATTTTCCTCCTGTTACTTTCTTTAGACAACTGACACAAGATCTTACGTATTCCCTAACATATTCTGCCATATCCTCCCAGATAAATCGTCTCATTAATTTTTTCAAGGTTTTATGTCCCACAATGCCAACCAATTAATTTATCTTCCTGGTGCTATTCGACTAAATCCCATCTTAAATCTTTAGGAATAACAATTTTATATGGATTTAGAACAGAATGTCTTTCTCAGAAGCATCTTTTTTAGAAATAATACATCCCATGGCACCATTTACCAATTTCTATCTTCTCAATAATAACTTTGAAATCAGGATCTTCTTTCAAAGTTCCTGATTCTTTGTTGGATTATTTTGTTCGTTCGTGTTTACCTAATTTTAGTCAATTAGCAGAAGCGTTACATTCTTTGTTGAAAAAAGACGCTCCTTTTCGTTGGAAGGACTCACAGGAGACAGCATTCAATAATACCAAGCAAGCCATCATTTCAGCACCATCTTTAATGAGATACAAGCCTGATTATCCTCTGTTTCTCTATTTTGATGCTAGCAACGTCGCTCTTTCTGGACTAATCAAACAACCTCAAAATTCACCTGACGACACAAATCTAGTTCCCATTAGTTATTGTAGTCGTGCAACGTCTCCTAGTGAGAGAAAATTGCACCCATATCAGCTTGAATTACTAGCATTGTTATACTCTTTACGCTCATTCAGATATTTTCTCTTGGGACGTCATTTTTATTTGAAGACAGATTGCCATAGTTTAATTTATTTGAACCAAACAAAGAATTAAGTAAAATTTCCAGATGGTTCAGTGAAATTGAATCGCATAATTTTACTATTTCACACATCAGTGACTCCAGTAACATAGAGGCAGGTGCCATTTCACGCTTTTCTACCCCCCTAGAGATTTGGAAGATGAGAAAGAGAACCAAGAAGATCCGAAAATTTTGTTCACTTAGAACATAAATTCGTTTTCAATTTTAGATTAGACAAATATGGCAGCAGAACAGAAAAAGATCCGTTTTTTAAAGATGTTTTTGTATAGAAAACAGAAAACTTCCCAAAATATAAAATTGTTAGTTGCAATTCCTACTTCTTTTCCTTATAAAGCATTTAATGCTTGTCATACATCAGCATTGGGATCATCTCATTCTGGTTATTCTAAAACCTATGTATTTTCCCAACATGAAGAAATATATATATCAGAAGTGTAGAGAATGTACGACTTGACAAATAATGAAATCGAAAATTGGTTCTCCGTATGGTACATTGCTTACTTATCCCTCAGTTCCCCCTTCTATCGCGTCCACATAGGTATAGCTGGGAATTATTCCCACAATAATATGTTGAATCCCAAATATTTGGCAGTAGTAGTAGTAGACAGTTGTACAGTCCGCGGCTTAGAAATTGTTACAAAAATTCTAAGTCCAAATTAATAACAAACTCTTGATCCGTTTTCTTATGCAATCCAGAAATACATGTCTCGATCGATTAGTTATTTCTTGTCTTCAATCCAACTCCCTCCCTCCTCCACCTCTCCTTGTCTAAAGCAGCGTGTGCGACGTAATACACTCTTTCCATTCAGACGGAAAAAACACGAATCAAGTTTACAATGTTATAGCTCTAAAACAGTCTTTTTCATTCGTTTGTTCTGAAATATCTTTAAAGAGCCTATTTTTTTAAAAAAGTCACACAATCTTCCCATAGCTTCATTAATATCTTTAGTTTCATTCTTTCCCTTCTTTAAAGACTGCAAGTTAGTAAGATGCTCCCTAAGAAATCTATGGAAATTGCGAATAACGGCAGTAAGTTTTGTGCTTCCTAAAGTCTGTAATGCACGAGAATATCTACTCACAGAAATGTGTTATTCAATTATTCATTTCACTTCTTTTCAGTAATTGCAAGCAAATGTTCCAAGAGCGTCATTTGGACAGGACAGGAGGGTGTAATTTCCCCTCCCTTGAGCTTCATAAATACATATTGTTTGAGCAAATATATATAGTAATACAATAATAAAAGAGTGAAAAATTTTTGTCGCCGGAGACTCTCCCCTCCGGATAAAATCTAAAATGACGCTGCTTTTAGCAACAAACCTATAGAGTTACGATAGCACATTGCTAGAGAGCTTACATTTAGTTTCAAGAGTCGAAGGTTTGATCTCAAGCCATGTGAGTTCCTGGGCGACATTGAGAGAGACAGACAGAGAGAGAGATTGAAATATGGAGACAGACGAACGATTTATATACACAGATTTAGAACTGGGGAAAATGGTCGGACAGCATTCGTATTATGACCAAAATTGTGATTTTGTGAAACAGAAGAAGAGAAGGTTTCGAACTGCGAGGATCACATTAGACATTTGTTGAAATCAGGTGGAGAACACTTTTGAGAGCATCAGATGATTACGAATGGAGAGAAAGATCTTGAGAACTCAGGAATTAAGAATTTAAAAAATCTGAAGCTTTCGAGACGGGTTTGGAACCGTGAACCTTGTAGTTACCGAACCATGACTTTATCCACTCTGCTACGGAGAACTCTGTACTCATTCACATACCTTTCATTTAGCTACGTTGAAAACTAACTTAATGGAATATTCCAAATTTGACTTGGTGGATGCGCCGTTCTGATAGGATATAAACCTCTTGTAACTTAGTTACAATGTGCATAATGAACTTCTCCTTGTTCAGAACACATTTTAGGGCAGTAAAATTTGTTACTCTTGTGTTAATTAGGTTACATTTGATAGAACCATCTGAGAAAGTAGTGCCAAACCCTGTGCGTCATCGTCTGTTAGGTGAATGGTTCATGTATGTATGGTCCGAGCTTCGAGTCAAGACCATTCTTATTGATTATTTTCTTTGAGCTACGCTCACACTGTACATTCCACAAATTCAATTTTGAAGTAATGTAGTCACAACTACTTTAATTCGAAATTATTTTCAAATATGATATTTGTTATTACATGCGTTTCTTTAACTTGCGATGTTTCAAACTTGATATTAAATCTTACAACATTAATGTAACTCATTTCCCTACGGCATATCATCATGAATGTTTGCACAACGACGACAGGCAGGCGTTAATACAAAATTCAGTTCTTACTGGAATGTATGCATATATATTTAGAAAGTTTGACTCAGAAAAAAAACGTACAGTGCAACATTGACTCTTGGAGGAATTTCAAACGAATTTACTATACGTATAAATTACCATCTCAACAATCTACTGAAGCTAAGACACTGAAATCTTTCCAGGAAGGGAAAGGGGTTATAAGTAAAAAAAAAAATAAAAGTAATAGAATACAAAAAATATTGCTGTCAAATTCATAGTTTTCTGATTCGAAGAGATGAATAGTGGCTACCAGATGTCACTCCTCACTTGTTTTAGCCTTGCATAAATGGAAAATTGTTTTAGAAGTATATTTTACATTCAAGTATGATTGTTTAAAGAAAAGCTTGTCCTTCAACATTATGTTTTATAATTATTTTCTACTGTATTTCTTATTTATAATACCATATTTTCTATATATATATATATATATATATATTGTATTCTATGTTATACGTTTCTTAATTACATTTTACGTCTTACATTTGAAGAGGAGCTTATTACAATTGAGAGTAGCAGGGACATACAGAGAATGCAGGCCTTGGCAATCCAGAGCTCTTGCCCCACGAAATCACTACTTTTCTGTAAATTATATCTAATTTTAGAGATGATGATAGACATTTTAGTAAAACATGCCCTCAAAAAGCCTTGTCTACGCCCCTGTAAAGCAGTGAAAATTTTAGAGTACGAGCAATTAATAATGTTTCCCCAGAAGTTATATCTCCGATAATTCCGAGTGTGATATAAGTATTTGTGCATTATCACTTATCACCCGCAGTGTATTGAAACGCACTAAAAAGGAATAGTTCTGAAGTCTTCACTGGTTCCCCCTATGACCTCATGCCACGTCATAGGGAATATCACGTTTTATTTCAGTGATTCCGAAAACTATCCATTCGACACAAATATAGGATATTTTCGATTCTTTTTGCCTGTCACTCACCCATTGTCAACTCCATGCCAACCAATGCTTGATTTGGACTTACACAGTATCCACAGTGTTACTATTCATCTCTGCACATGAATTCGACACTAATATCGTTCGTATTTGACGTCTTTTACATGTCATCTTCACCTCTTGGTAGAGGTGGTTTCAGTGTCTCGCCCCCATAACTATGGAGAAATTTCAACCAACGTAAGTATAATTATAAATTACCATTTGAAAAATAAGTGTACTGGTGATCTTTTTCCGAGAGGAATTCGTTAACTACATTTTTGCATATCAAGGTATTGCCCTTTTTAAATAAGATCCTATACTCAAACACAAATCATGTCTTTCAAAGCTCTAATGAAAAACGAAACGTATCGTCGTATACATGTTACGTTTTTGAAGAAAAAAGAGCAAAATTGCACAAACGTATAATGGTATCATTTGCATGCAAATTTATAACTTATAAAAACGTGTTGGCTTGACAGATGACTCGTTAGTGAACGGGTCTTCTGCTGGTGGCCCTACGTTCGAATCTCCTCCATTCTTGTTCCGTTTTTCTTTTAGCTACACTGAGTTTGTGCATTCCAGATCTTCAAGCTTGGACCAAATCTAATACCAGTGAGTGAATTAAAAGTAGCTGACGATACGTTAAAACATGCTTTTCATTAGCTTACAGTACTCAACTTTGGTATCAACTCTTCCATCCTTCATTCAACTCATTTCTTGACGTGTTTTGTTACAAAATTCATTAATCGTGACGGAAAAAGTTGCTTTACCACTTAATGGTGACTGCTTTGAAAGCAAGTGCAAAGTATGAGAATTAAATTTGTCATATCTGTAGTTTTATGTGGAGAAGAAACAAACTTGTGAGCCAAAGGTTTAAGAACAACTCTAGTTATTAATATAAGCTTTGCCGGAGATTATCCACTTATATCTCATAAAAGAAATACGAAAGACGTTCTGAAACGAAGAATATAACATACAACTTTGCAAGCGAAGGCAAAGAAACCTAACGTAACAAGACTAAAGACGACTTTTTTTTACGGGGTAGTGATCTTGGTTGAGTGGTCAAGGCACTGGATCAGTAATCTAGAGGTTCCTGGTTCGAATCGCATCGGGCACTTTTTTACTTTGGGATTTTTGATGGCGGTTGATCGACGATGACACACGTTTTATCATATTCAGATATTTGAATACTCGGATGTTTCAATACTTGAACTATCAAATCTTCAGGGATAATAATAATAATACTTATTATTATCTCGTAAAAGATTAAAAGCTAGGAGCTCATTATCGCTTCGGTCATACCGTTACAAGCAGAAACGTGACATTTCACAAAAATATTTCTGTTTTGTTTAATGTTGCCCACGAGAAGAGAAATTTCTCATCTTGTTTCTAAAACTAACAAAATAACATGAGAATTAACATTTTACATTCGAGACGGGATAAGGGTAACTCAAATTATCATGTCACTTTAGAGATGAAAAGTATCGTAAGCATTTCTCATCTTGTTACGATTCTCGAAATAGTGCATGTCCATTGTTTAAGTAACAATTGCTCTGTAGACGGAATCTTATAAGCTTTTTGTTTATTTGTATTTTACAGCTCATTGAATTATGGTCTGTGTAGGGCTTTTTTAAGCAAAGCTTTTATACTTACCTCTGCATATCCTAAAAAATAGTATATTATATGTCTTACTGTTGAGTGATATTCAATTATTTCTATTACAGTTATTTTTCTTAAAACATTCAGTACAACACTTTCTACACGAAACGTTAGTGGAAGGTATTTGTTTAAAATTTGTTAGTTGCAGAGGTGTATCTTGAAGGTACGGATACCGTTCTCCGAAATCCCTACGTTTAAGTAAGTTTTTCCAAATTTTAGACCTACTTTAAAACTTTTAACACCATTTCTTTATTTCAATATTTCTTTCATTCTCATCATGGACTTCTTCTCTAGCTTAGCCGGCATAACCATTACTTAAAAACAAATTTTGAATGGCTCTTCTGAGTTCAGTATCCCTACTTCCTACACGAAAGTGGCCTGGAAACTTTCCGTTTAACATTTAGCTAGTTCTAGGGACGTATACAGAGGGTATGTTCTGATGGTCCTTACAATTGTCTCAAATCCCGACTATTTTCTAACTTTTGCCTAACGCTAGGGGCGATTTTACAGATTTTAATATAATCTGTTCTCATACGGAATTTGTCTATTATTATTATTATTATTATTATTATTATTATTATTATTATTATTATTATTATTATTATTATTATTATTATTATTATTATTATTATTATTGTGGCAGAGCCCGAATTTTATGTATCAGAATTTTATTTTAATGATCAATTTTATTTATTTTAAGGATATTGGGTATTATGAAATATTAGAAATTATGTGGTGAAGGAAAACAACTATTAAAAATCGAGGTTAACGCAAGCTGGTAGAATTGTATCATTTTATTGTCAGCAAGTAAAGTAAACAAAAATGCACAATGGATAGTCTGCGAATGCAGGAAGAAAATCCATGTAATGCGTTAACTCCAACATTAATGACATTCTGTAAAAATCATGAATCGTAATTGTAACATGTTTGTGAACATTTCACACATTCACGGATATGAGGAAATTGCCTAGAATCGAGAAATCAGAGCGTGTCGAGTGTTGCAGTTTTTGAGTCTTGACGCGAGGAAAGAATTTGTTTCCGAATGAAAGGAGGTCACACGTGCCTGGCAGCAGACGACGACGCAGAATTCCAGACCTCAAGATCTGAACAAAACCGAGAGACAGGAGGTCTTTTGCATGGAGAACTGATTGTTCTTTTGATGGATAAGTGATTGCTCTTTTGATAGAGAAGTTACTGTTCTTTTGGATGGAGTTCTCAGGCTTTTGAGAGAGAAGTCATCGCGCTCCTGATGGAAGCTTCAGCTCTTAGAGAAGCTCCAATCGTTTGTTACAGAAGTTCTACGTTTTATCAAAGTAGTTTGAGTTTATCGTTATTCACCGTATGACTTTAATCACGACATCGAGGAAAGACTAACAGCCACCGTTAGTTTATCCAGAGCATTGAGAGTGAGGCCAGATTCAATGCTAAGCATCAATTGACCAACAACGCCTGTCCATAGAAGTATCAACCTGGCGATACTGAAATCAACACATCAACACCAGAGGTCATCAGAGAACGACGTTTGAAGAAACCTGAAAGGTATGTGTTTCTCCAATTCAGGATACAATCGCTCAATGCTCGATACGCGATACTCGTCTGGCAAAGTTTCCAAATATCCGTCCTAAATTCACAACATTCACACTAATTACATTTCATTCAATAAGAAATACAGTTGTTATTTAAACATTGAAATTTGTGTGTTATCATTCAGACTCAATCCCCAATTGTTATGTGCTAAACTATAAACCTCTTGCATATGAACCAGAGAACTTGCCCACTCATTCTAGATGGTGAGTGGAAGGTGATCTGCTCAATTCAATTTTGCATTCCCAAATTTAGGCACGAATTGAGCGGGTTGTCATTATTATTATTATTATTATTATTATTATTATTATTATTATTATTATTATTATTATTATTATTATTATTATTATTATTGAATATTTGAGACCTAAATATTACATCCTATTTCAATGCAAATAAGCATACTGAAGTTAAGAAAAATCAAAAGACGTTTTTTGGACTCTCTATAAGGATGAATTGCCTTATAAGAGATACTTTGGAAGGAAAAGAGGGGGAAAAGAATGTCAGCTACTGGACAATATGAAAATCGAACCTTCAATTGCCTTAACAGAAACTAAGTAGGATTTGTCTTCATCACGATACATAGTAACGCCCTTTCTTTGGGTAAAAGACATTGGATTATGTTTGCGTTATACTGATATTTTAACAAAATATATATATATATAAAAAAGTTAGTATTTACCGAATTTGGTTGAACGAATATATGGAACATGTTTGCAAATGACGAACGGAAATATTATTACTTTTAGTAAGAGTGGAAGAACGTAGAAACAAGTCCAGAAAGCCGCTTCAGACAAATTTATGACTTATACTACACTTAAGGATGACCGTTTTGGATTCATGAATTGTTTGCGAAACACGCTAAGTTTTCAGACAGTAGGAATCGAGAGTGTAGACTCTGACGTCATGTTAGTTTTCCCCCTGTGAAGGAAGTTGTTTCAACTCTAACTTGTAAGAACGAGAGAAATTGACTGTTTTATGTTATTATACATCAGAAATATCAACTTTGTAAATTATAAAATATTTCTGAATTTCATCGGCGGGACTCGAACCGCGCACCCATGACTCACAAACCGACTGCTCAAACCACTATCCCAAGACTGCTCTTTTAAGTAAAGGTCAAGAAACACTCGTGTATATAACACATTGCAAACGTTTACGATTGTAATATTTTATTAACGATGAAACACTGATTTCGGTCATGATAAAATATTATAGTCCAGAAAATTCAAGTTGAAATTTAAAAAAAAGACCGAAAGTATCTCCTTAACTTATCTCTATTATATTCGGTTATTCACGTTTTACATTTATTTCCAGTAACCTTGAACGAGAGGGACACGAACAAAGATGCATCGAGGACATTTAATATTAAAAAAGGCTCTCCCATCGGGAATCGTAACTGAGACTATCTTGTGGGTGAGGTCCCTAGTTCGTTCCCAAGATAAGTAAGCTTGAGACGGACAACATTGTGCTCGTGGGTTCTCTCGGGACACTCCAACTTTTTCATTCCACCAATTCGTCCATCATAATTCACTTGCTTTAATCATAGTCTTCCTCAACCTAACAGGCATAATCGTGGGACATTAAACGTAAAGATTATATTTTCAAGCTGTTAACCCAAACCAATCTAAATCGAGAAACAGTTCCAAATTATTGCTCATTAACGTGTTTTCACAAAAATATGTAGAAAAGAAACGGGGAATCGTAATTCCATTCAAAAGTGAAACAGCAGACTCATAATACCTTCAATTAAAACGAAATATGATTACGATTCCCCGTTTTTTTCTACATATTTTTGTGAAAACATTTTAATGAGCAATAATATGCAACTGCTTTTTGATTCGGATTTTTTTGGGTTAACAGCTAGAGAATGTAATCTTTACGTTTAATGTCCCACGATTATGCATGTTAAATTGAAGAAGACTATGATTAAAGCAAGTGAACTATGATGGCTAAATTGGTAGAATGAGAAAGTGGGAGTGTCCCGAGAAGACCCACGAGCACGATGTTGTCCGTCTCAAGCTTACTTGCCTTGGGAACGAACCAGGCACCCCACCAATCAGATAGTTCAGTTGGCGGGATCTCAGTTTCGATTCCCGATGGGAGAACCTTTGAAATATTAAATGTCCTCGATGCATCTGTGTTCGTGTCCCTCTCATTCAAGGTTACTGGAAATAAATGTAAAACGTGAATAACCGAATATAATAGAGGTAAGCTACGGAGATACTTTCGATCTTTTTTTTTAAAAAAATAAACTTGAATTCTCTGGGCTATAGTATTTTATCATGACCGAAATCAGTGTTTCATCGTTAATAAAATATTGCAATCGTAAACGTTTGTAATTTGTTATATACACGAGTGTTTCTTGACTCTTACTTAGAAGAGCAGTCTTAGGGTAGTGGCTTGAGCAGTCGTTTCGTGAGTCATGGGTGCGCGGTTCGAGTCCCGCCGACGAAATTCAGAAATATTTTATAATTTACAAAGTTGATATTTCTGATATTTCTGATGTATAATAACATAAAACATAGTCAATTTCTCTCGTTCTTACAAGTTAGAGTTGAAACGACTTCCTTCACAGGGGGAAAACTAACATGACGTCACAGTCTGCACTCTCGATTCCTACTGTCTGAAAACGGCGTGTTTCGCAAACGATTCATGAATACAAAACGGTTATCTTTAAGGTCTAGTATGAGTCATAAATTTGACTGAAACGACATTGTGAAATTGTTTCTACGTTCTTCCACTCTTACTAAAAATAATAATAATATTTCCGTTCGTCATTTGCAAACACATTCCACATATTCGTTCAACCAAAATTGGTAAATACGAATTATTTTTTTATATATATATCTTTTGTTAAAGTATCAATATAACGCAAACATAATCCAATGTCTTTTACCCAAAGAAAGGGCTTTACTAAGTATCGTGATGAAGAGAAATCCTACTTAGTTTCTGTTAAGGCATCCGAAGATTCGATTTTCATATTGTTCAGTAGCTGACACCTTCTTTCCCTCCCCTCTTTTCCTTCCAAAGTATATCTTATAAGGCAATTCATCCTTATAGAGGGTCCAACAATTTCTTTTGATTTTTAGGTCTCAAATATTCAGTAATAATAATAATAATAATAATAATAATAATAATAATAATAATAATAATAATAATAATAATAATAATAATAATAATAATAATAATAATGGTGTTAAAAGTTTTAAAGTAGGTCTAAAATTTAGAAAAATCTCACTTAAACTTAGGGATTTCGGAGAACAGTATCCGTACCTTCAAGATACACCTATGCAACTACCCACATTTTAAACAAAAGCCTTCCACTAATGTTTCGTGTAGAAAGTGTTATACTGAATGTTTTAAGAAAAATAACTGTAATAGAAATAATTGAATATCACTCAACAGTAAGGCATATAATATACTAATTTTTAGGATATGCAGAGCTAAGTATAAAAGCTTTGCTTAAAAAAAATACCTACACAGACCATAATTCAATGAGCTGTAAAATACAAAGTAACAAAGAGCTTATAAGATTCCGTCTACAAAGCAATTGTTACTTAAACAATGGACATGCACTATTTCGAGAATCGTAACAAGACGAGAAATGTTTACAATACTTTTCATCTCGTCTCGATTTTCATCTCTAAAGCGACATGATAATTTGAGTTACCCTTATCCCGTCTCGAATGTAAAATGTTAATTCTCATGTTATTTTGTTAGTTTTAGAAACAAGATGAGAAATTTCTCTTCTCGTGGGCAACATTAAACAAAACAGAAATATTCTTGTCAAATGTCACGTTTCTGCTTGTAACGGTATGACCGGAGCGATAATGAGCTCCTAGCTTTTAATCTTTTACGAGATAATAATAAGTATTATTATTATTATCCCTGAAGATTTTATAGTTCAAGTATTGAAACATCCGAGTATTCAAATATCTGAATATGATAAAACGTGTGTCATCATCGATCAATCGCCATCAAAAATCCTAAAGTAAAAAAGTGCCCGAGGCGGATTCGAACCACGAACCTCAAGATGACTAATCGAGTGCCTTGACCACTCAACCAAGATCACTACCCCGTAAAAAAAGTCGTCTTTAGTCTTGTTACGTTAGGTTTCTTTGCCTCCGCTTGCAAAGTTGTATGTTGTATTTCTTCGTTTTAGAACGTCTTTCGTATTTCTTTTATGATGATATAAATGAATAATCTTCGGCTAAGTTTATATTAATAACTTGAGTTGTTCTTAAACCTTTGGCTCACAAGTTTGTTTCTTCTCCACACGAAACTGCAGATATGACATTTAATTCTCATACTTTGCACTTGCTTTCAAAGCAGTCACCATTAAGTGGTAAAGCAACTTTTCCGTCACGATTAATGAATTTTGTAACAAAACACGTCAAGAATTAGTTAAATGAAGGATGGAAGAGTTGATATCAAACTTGAGTACTGTAAGCTAATGAAAAGCATGTATCGTATCGTATTTGAAAATAATGTCAGCTACTTTTAATTCACTAACTGGTATTAGATTTGGTTCAAGCTTGAAGATTTGGAATGTAGCTAAAAGAAAAACACAACAAGAATGGAGGAGATTCGAAGGTAGGGCCACCAGCAGAAGAATCCCTTTTACTAACCCTTCATCTAACATCTACGTTTTATAAGTTGTAAATTTGCATGCAAATGACACCATTATACGTTTGTGCAATCAATGTTTTGCTCTTTTTCTCTTCAAAAACGTAACGTATACGACGATTCGTTTTGTTTTCCATTAGAGCTTTGAAAGACATGATTTCTGTTTGAGTATAGGATAATTCGTCTCCTTTAAAAAACAGTTCTAACATATACAACTCAATTCACACAGCAGTAAAAAAAACTCGTACTGCCTTAGAAAATATTCCCATAAGGGCAAATCTGTATCATGCACCCGGTGTAACTAACGGGAGTGGTGAGGGAGTCCTACAGCGAAAAGGGGCCCACTGAAGTTTCGTAATTCCACTTTGGAGGTTTTTATATAATTTCCCACTTTTTCCTCAATGTCTAAAATGCAACTACTTTAGCCTTAGATGAAAAAGAAGTTGTGAAGGAGCTATAGACTGTGAAGTCTACTGAAAAGATTTAGCACATCCTTGCAGCAACAACTTTACGTTTTCGAACAGTAATGAAGAACAAGATTGAAAGTTTACCTTAGAATGAAGTAGCTAAAGATCTAATATTATACAGTATAACTCTCATTGATAGTAATGTTCCGTATTTGTTTAGAAGCCTATTCTTTTATAATTTTACCTATGGTGCATGGGGTCCTTGGTTCGATCCCCGCTAGCGCCGAATGAACTTCATTATGGACAAACACTGTGTGCATGAGTTTTCTCTAGATTCTCCCCTTTTCTCCCACTTCTTCATTCCACGATTTCATTCATTTCTCAGCATCAATGTCACCATTAGCGTAATCGGTATAAACGTGGGACGTAAAACTTAAATATTTTATTTCATATTTCTTTTATAACTGTATCTCACTTTTCCTGTGACGAGAGCAACATCTAAGCGAGCATTCAGTGAATTAAATCACCAAAACCTATATTCATACGACAATTGTGCAAATGAAGTTGAGCCATTTGGCAATTTTTCCATGGAAAGCAAAAAAGGCAATACATTGATATCGAAAAAGTAGTTAACGAATTTGTTTTACTAAAATGTCTATCATCATCTCTAAAATTAGATATAATTTACAGAAAAGTAGTGATTTCGTGGGGCAAGAGCTCTGGATTGCCAAGGCCTGCATTCTCTGTATGTCCCTGCTACTCTCAATTGTAATAAGCTCCTCTTCAAATGTAAGACGTAAAATGTAATTAAGAAACGTATAACATAGAATACAATATATATACATATATATATATAGAAAATATGGTATTATAAATAAGAAATACAGTAGAAAATAATTATAAAACATAATGTTGAAGGACAAGCTTTTCTTTAAACAATCATACTTGAATGTAAAATATACTTCTAAAACAATTTTCCATTTATGAAAGGCTACAAACAAATGAGGAGTGTCATCTGGTAGCCACTATTTATCTCTTCGAATCAGAAAACTATGAATTTGACAGCAATATTTTTTGTATTCTATTTCTTTTATTTATTTATTTATTTATTTTTTTAAACTTATAACCTGTTTTCCTCCCTGGAAAGGTTTCAGTGTCTTAGCCGCTACAGTAGATTGTTGAGATGGTAATTTATACGTATAGTAAATTCGTTTGAAATTCCTCCAAGAGTCAATGTTGCACTCTACGTTTTTTCTGAGTCAAACTTTCTAAATATATATACATACATTCCAGTAAGAACTGAATTTTGTAATAACGCCTGCCTGTCGTCGTTGTGCAAACATTCATGATGATATGCCGTAGAGAAATGAGTTGCATTAAGGTTGTAAGATTTAATATCAAGTTTGAAACATCGCAAGTTAAAGAAACGCATGTAATAACAAATATCATATTTGAAATTAATTTCAAATTAAACTAGCTGTGACTACATTACTTAACAATGACGCACACGGTTTGGCACTACTTTATCAGATGGTTCTATCAAATGTAACCTAATTAACACAAGAGTAACAAATTTTACTGCCCTAAAATGTGTTCTGAACAAGGAGAAGTTCATTATGCACATTGTAACTAAGTTACAAGAGGTTTATATCCTATCAGAACGGCGCATCCACCAAGTCAACTTTTGGAATATTCCATTAAGTTAGTTTTCAACGTAGCTAAATGAAACGTATGTGCATGAGTACAGAGTTCTCCGTAGCAGAATGGATAAAGCCATGATTCGATAACTACAAGGTTCGCGGTTCCAAACCCGTCTCGGAAGCTTCAGATTTTTTAAATTCTTAACTCCTGAGTTCTCAAGATCTTTCTCTCCATTCGTAGTCATCTGATGCTCTCAAAAGTGTTCTCCACCTTATTTCGACAACTGTCTAATGTGATCCTCGCAGTTCGAAACCTTCCCTTCTTCTGTTTCACAAAATCAAAATTTTGGTCATAATACGAATGCAGTCCGACCATTTTCTCCAGTTCTAAATCTGTGTATATAAATCATTCCTCTGTCTCCATATTTCAATCTCTCTGTCTGTCTGTCTCTCTCAATGTCGCCCAGGAACTCACATGGCTTGAGATCAAACCTTCGACTCTTGAAACTAAATGTAAGCTCTCTAGCAATGTGCTATCGTAACTCTATAGGTTTGTTGCTAAAAGCAGCGTCATTTTTGATTTTATCCGGAGGGGAGAGTCTCCGGCGACAAAAATTTTTCATTCTTTTATTATTGTATTACTATATATTTGCTCCAACAATATGTATTTATGAAGCTCCAGAGAGGGAAAATTACACCCTCCTGTCCTGCCCAAATGACGCTCTTGGAACATTTGCTTGCAATTACTGAAAAGAAATGAAATGAATAATTGAATAACACATTTCTGTGAGTAGATATTCTCGTGCATTACAGACTTTAGGAAGCACAAAACTTACTGCCGTTATTCGCAATTTCCATAGATTTCTTAGGGAGCATCTTACTAACTTGCAGTCTTTAAAGAAGGGAAAGAATGAAACTAAAGATATTAATGAAGCTATGGGAAGATTGTGTGACTTTTTTTTAAAAAATAGGCTCTTTAAAGATATTTCAGAACAAACGAATGAAAAAGGCTCTTTTAGAGCTATAACATTGTAAACTTGATTCGTGTTTTTTTTTCGTCTGAATGGAAAGAGTGTATTACGTCGCACACGCTGCTTTAGACAAGGAGAGGTGGAGGAGGGAGGGAGTTGGATTGAAGACAAGAAATAACTAATCGATCGAGACATGTATTTTGGGATTGCATCAGAAAACGGGGCAAGAGTTTGTTATTTGGACTTTGAATTTATGTAACAATTTCTAAGCAGCGGACTGTACCAAACTGTCTTACGTATAAGAAGTAAGTAGTAGCAGATCTCTCAGTCAATTTTCAAGACAAAAACTCTTCCACAGAGGGCTGGAGAGAGTTCCAGTTGAATAATCCTAGACGATGTTTTACATTATCGGTAATTTTACTTACACGTGTATACAGGGTTTGTCCGTTAAGTAATAGGACTGATTTTATTCCGCCATGACTGTACTTCGGAGCGTGCGCGCACCGACTGGATCCGGTAGAGGGCGTTCCTAGCTAACGAACGAGGCTGGTCAGTTGTCTCCGAGCACACGGAGAGTCAGGACATGCTTTTTCGCGCGACGTGTTTCTGTGCGTGGTGCAAGCCGAAAATGCAGCGTTTGTTAGAGCAGAGGTATGCGATTAAATTATGTGTTAAGCTCGGTAAATCTGCGACAGAGACGTTTGATATGATCAAGCAGGCTTACCCAGATGATGCTTTAGCAAGAAGCGGTATGTTTCGGTGGCACAAGGCCTTTTCGGAGGGCCGGGAAGAGGTCGCCGATGAAGACCGTGCTGGAAGACCTTCGACTTCGACAAACACCGACAACGTGACTCGTGTGCGCGAAGTTTTGATCTCAGACCGTCGACTAAGTATTCGTTTAATTGCCCAGATGTTAAATTTACCAAACACTGTGGTTCATGAAATTGTGACGGAGCATTTGAACATGCGCAAGGTGTGCGCGAAGATTGTCCCAAAAGTGCTCACTAACGACCAGAAATTGCGGCGAGTGGAATTGTGCTAAGAAAATTTGAACATGTGTGAAAGTGACCCCCAATTTTTGAATAACGTAATCACAGGTGACGAATCATGGATCTTTGAGTATGATCCCGAGACAAAGAGGCAATCTTCCGAGTGACACACGCCGGCGTCTCCTCGCCCAAAATGGGAAGAATGAGCAAATCCAAAGTGAAAACAATGCTCATTGTCTTTTTTGACATCAAAGGCATCGTCCACCATGAATTTGTTCCTCCTGGACAAACCGTCAACGCCAAGTTTTACGTGGAAGTGCTCAAGAGACTCAAACGAAGGGTCAATCTGGTCCGACCAGACATCGGAGCCGACTGGAAGCTGCACCACGACAACGCCCCGGCTCACACCGCCTTTCTTGTGAACAGCTACCTGACCAAGGCCGGCATCCCGACGCTTCCGCAGCCGCCCTACAGCCCAGATGTGGCCCCCCGGATTCTTTTTGTTTCCTCACCTGAAACGCCCGATGAAAGGCAAGCATTTGAGACGACAGAGGGGATCCAAGCAGCTTGCACCGCGGCTCTCAAGGCTATTCCGGAGAATGACTTCCGTGACGCCTTCAATGGTTGGAAATCGTGCTGGCAGCGCTGCATCGACGCAGAAGGAGCCTATTTTGAAAGTTTTTTAAGAATTGTAACGATTGGCTCAATATTTTTTTTTAAATCGACTCAGTCCTATTACTTTCCGGACAAACCCTGTAAGTGGCCTGATCATTAATAAAATATCTGAAATAACATTAAATTTTAAAAAAGCATTTACTAAGATGACAGAAGAATCTGAATTACTTGAATTTTGTTTATTTGTCGGCCCGGAGCCCCTAGGTCGCGGCGCCAGGGGCAATCGCCCCGATTGCCCCGTCCACTAGACGGCCCTGCGTTTACCCGCAGTAAGGTTTTGGATTAAATTAAAATGTTATCAAGGGATTTAACAACTAACATTACCAGGACCGACCTCATTCATATCTGCTGACGGTTTCGACTCCGTTTAGAGGCTGTTATTGCGGCAGATGGTGGTTACATTGAATGATATAATATATTGTATCTTTCTTCACATGTACATAACGTTCAACGGTCATTTAATTCTCTATGTTCAGTCTCTGCTCCTTCTTTGTTCTTAAGTAGCTGCCGCACCCTGTATATATATTCGGTATTGTCAAGCAGTATTGTCAGTCAGAGAAATATTTTTCCCTTATAACTATTCTATATATTGCAATAAAGCTCGGAATATACATTACATATAAACTGTAGTATTTTCCAACGTAGAACATTTTCATCAAAAAATGCAAGTCTAAAAGAGTTAAGGGCATGGGCGGCGATTAGGGGGGGCAAGAGGGGGCAGTTGCCCCCCCACTTTTTTGAAGTGACGCCCTAATTTATATAGTTTTATTTGGAAATGTAAACAGGGTGTTCACACAATTTGGAGGAAAAAAAAACGACTTTTCCCTGACATTTCATGACGAAAATTCCAGATTTCCCTGATCCCTGAATAACTTAAAAATAAAGAAAAAAAAGAAAGAAACCCCAGCCTCTACACTTCCAATAGTTGGCCTTGTTCTCTTCCGCTTCTGTTTCTTTCTTTTTTCAATTTTCTTTCCAAACGAATGTAAATTTACAAACATATGCATTAGGCCGATATTGATTAGGCCTACATATTACACAAATTCTAAAGTTACAAACGAAAGTGTGCAGTATACAGAGTACTTAAGATATGGTAAAAATAATCATTATAATACCAATTACAATATTATAATATTGCCTATAGTAATAAACAATTCATACATGATTTTACTGATTATTAAAAAAACATACACAATATGTAACACACACTTTTGCTGGTGCAGTTGTTAAATGCAACCCATTTAGAAATTTGTTTTCATTCTTTCTCGCATAGTTTCCTTCTCATTGATCTGAATATCCTTCTTGTTGTCTCCGCAGTTTAATTTTCTTTTCTTCTTCCTCCAACACCTTTAGTTGTTGCTGAATCTTCCGTTTCTCCCTCCTCTTCTCGTCTCCAGCATTTATTTCTCTTTTCTTTTCCAAATACACCTGATTGTCTCATTGAACTTCTCACTGAATCTGTCATACCTCTTGTAATTATTAATCTTGATGGTCCATCTATTTTCATCACAGAATCATATATGATCCGTTGAGCTACCAGAGATTCTTCTTGTAAGTTCCCAACAATGAGAATTTTATTTATTGTGAAACCACTTTCAAAAAATGCGTTTCCGTGAAAGAAGATAAAACACAATTTCATAACGACCATAAGTCAACGAAATTCTTCCCATTTCCTAAGACACAGTAAAACACTCATCAAGCCCAATACAATCTCTGTCATTGGCTATGAATTCACTCGAGTGTTCCTTAAATTCTTCGTGTCTGAGCATTCACTGTGAGCTGGAGATACTACTTCTTCGCGTTCTCAGCCACTTGTCCAGATATCCTCTTGGCACCATGCAATTCTTCTAGAACAGCGTCTACCCTTTTGAGCAAATATTCCAGGATGCAGTTAGATGTGTTTCTCGCAGAAAATTAGTTTCAACAACTATATCAGAGAATACTGACTCCCTCAATATCATCATTGAGAACACCAGATTTTGCATCCATTAACAGTAAAGAAATCAACCCTATTTCATAAATTCAGTAATTGAACAATAAACCTAAATCGATTTTTCCCTGACTTTCCCTGACCAATCTGCCATTTCCGTGACTTCACCTGATACATTTTTACTTCCTGACCTTTCCCTGACTTTCACTTATTTTCCAGAATGTGGACCCTGGTAAAGGTTTTTTATGTATTACTGTTTCACAGAAAAAATGGTGCCATATATTTGCTGTTGCGTGAGTACGTATTGGTTATTTGTCTTCGCGTCTAGTTAAGAAAACTACAGGAATTGCGTTTTAATTGCAATTCAAAGCAATTAATATTGCAATTGCATATTTCTTTAAATGTCATAGCATATGTTTGCAGTACTTACTGTTTTTCATTTTCTAAGAGTAAAAACATTCATTTAATGGCATGCGTGGAATTAAAAGTATAAGTTGTTCATTAATTCCTAGTTTCAATACAACTTCTGCAAAACAAGCGTCATTATTCATTACTATGATTAATATTGTCCCTTCTATTTATTTGTTTTGCAAATTTATTAAATCATCTAATCACACAATTTTCCAGACATAATTTTAAGATGTTCATGAGCAAGAACTCAAATCTGTTCTTACACTTTCGTTGTTTAACAGTATAAACGGTTAATACCTACCTCTATTGCTCTTATGAATTTACCTAATAAAATAGAAATATGATATGCGGTATTTTAAGTGAAAAAAATAGTATCCTATTAGTTATACAACCTTTCATCAAACAGTGTTAGAAACAATCAGGAAATCTAACATTGATATACAATTGTTCAGATCATGTCTTGCCCCCCCACTTTTAACGTCCAACCGCCGCCACTGGTTAAGGGAGTAGACGGAAAAGCAAGAGGGAGAGAGGTGGCGACTTATCAGAAAATACAATTATATTGTGATTTAACATTCCTTAAAAAATCAGCTTTTTGCTAATTAGTCCCGACACAAAACCTTTATTGACTGGACTATACTCGAGAACTCTTGCCTTCTCCTAGAACACTCTTCGTCTGGCTACTCCATTTAGACCAATTCGGCAAGGGTGGCCCTTCTGGTAGTGAACTACCGCCGACATAGCTCTAAATTTCACTGTAGCACGCAATCCTCCCCACCCGACACGTAAGTGTCTTCGTAAAGGTGGTGTTTATCGGGGAGGTTTACTTCACATTGCTATGAAATATGGTGCAATTTAAACGTCTCGCTGGGATAAAAGAAATATGATGAAGTTCAGTTTCTACCAGGGAGCTACATCCTGTTTGGACACAGCGTTTCCATAAGTAGCACTATCCCATACCCATCCATATGTAGAACCCATCTTTTCTTTCCTCCTTATTGCTACAAGTTAAGACCAAATCAAGTGTAGGTAATAACTATATACAAATATATATAGATGGGAGATATTTAAATCTTCTTTCTCTTTAGGGTGCGTGTTTCAATAAAAGTAATAAAAATCCACGTGATAGCTATCTCCCGTGATTCTATGTATATATACGAGTAGCAATCAAAAATTCCCAGAATTTTGTTATAGTTTCGGCATGTCTGATGTACAATAAATCTTGTACAGTACAGTCATTAGGCTGCCTAATTATGAATTTCATAATAAATAGGTCATAACAGACAGTATACGAGTAGTGTAGCTGCACGGAGAAGTGTGTGATAAGTTAGTGCAGTTTCATAGATCGAGCAACTGCGCAAACCAAGTTTGCGTGCAAGTTGAGAAAATCTGCTTCTGAGACTTTGATAGCCTTAAAGACAGTTTATCAAATCACAAAGCTAGAAATGAGCCACAAAAGGTTTTCTAGAACCACCGTGCAGGAGACCCAAACCGATGTGATGGCTGAACTTCGGATGATACCGTTACGTCCTTTTTCGGTGTTTTCCAGCAATGACAGGAGGGGTGGACAAGGTGCCTACTATGAAGTTGATTAAATGTCTACTTATATTGTGGTAATAAAGAGCAACATCAGCATTCTGGCAATATATGTATAGTTTTATTGTATATATATATATATCACATTGCCCATAAACCAGATGATATTGCTTCTATATAACTGAAGGAATTATTAGTAGCTCGCAGCTCGTGTTAACTATGTTATCTAGTCTAAGTTTCGTACGCCCGCGATTCCCAGATTGGTAGAGCGTTCACAGCACAAATTTTAAAGTGACGCCTTTTGCGATACACATTATGAACTTTGAGAGATGACGCCTTTGGCAATCTCTTATCTCAAGTGCCTGGTGGCCCAGCTCCTCTTACATTTAAATAGTGGCGCGTTCAGGGCTGTTTACGTCCTCCGACACCACTTTCTCTTGCCAGTGCTCGCTGATGTCTAAGCTTCCAACTTCAGGAGTTCCGATGAACTTACGTACGGCATTCAATAAACCCAACTAAGGTGTATAATTCAATTTTAGTATTTAATTGTTGATTGTAATGAACCTGTAACTGATTGTTACGTTAATAACACTCGTTACTAACCAAATTAACAATCAGTCTCTTATATTATTCAGGTAATTTTGTTGATTAGTACGTCCAGTGCATGCGTCAGAGATAGACCTGCCAGATTTCAGAAGACTCTGGAAACTCTCGTTCAGCTCATCATTGAACGCACATACTCTATTACATACAGTACAACAAGATGACTCGATCTACGGTCATAGATAGCAACTCCTAGAACTTAAAAAGATTGCCAAATCGTATATCTAAAATGTCACTATACCAAAATGGAAGAAACGTTAAAAGTTAAACTTTGCGAATAGAACCTAATTTCTCCGTCTGACAGGGACTAGATACGAAACGGCCGGGACGCCTGGACGACCCCACAAAACCGGGACTGTCCCGCTCAAACCAGACGTATGGCAAGCCCAGTTAGAAATAAGAGATATGTTAGACGTCAATTGGGTACTTTTGATGGTTGGAATGAATATAACAGTTATGTTCGTTGCTAACCAACGAAGCTACCTGAATAATGTAAGAGAATGATTGTTGTAACAATGACACTCGCTGTAACAATGTAGACATCAATTGAACAGTCTGTAGGTACTAGGCCTAAATGTCTTAATGTTTAGAAATTTGTCGTATAGGAGCCGATTTTGATAAGGCACTCTTTATTTTGTACCAGTTTTATATATTTTTATAATTTTGAATGTTACCGATGTTATTTCTTGAACATCTGTCTTCAACATTGGGGAAGGGGAGACGGGTAAAACCATTTTTTAGCGATATCCAAATATTTATGAAGTTGGAAAACAATGGTTTGGAGGACCAGGAGAGCAGAGTTGTCTTCAACATCGGGAGATGGGCAGATTTCAGGCTTATTCTGGTGGACATCACTTTCATCTCACTTTCTTTTGTGGCAATTGGACACAAATTATCACATTTTCCCAAAAAAGTATATTTCACATAGGAATATTGGGGGGACATTCCCCCAATTCCAAGATTGGAAGGGACATGTCCTCCTCATCCGCCAGGGATTTGTGTCAGTTCTTGTCCATTTACTGGTTCAGTTTACTTTCATCAATAGCATTGATGCTTGAGTAGTTAGATATGGTTACTACGAGCGCATTTCCCCCTCCGCCCCCTAACTACCAAAAAATTATGAACCCGTCACTAACCATTACACTATAACACAGAAGGAGCCAGCTAATTATTCAAAGTTACACGGCGCAAAGTATTCCCATAACTACAATGTTAAAGTGATATCGCATAGGCTTTTATGACATTTAAAATCATAAAAACTTACATCAAAAAACTTACATCTAAAACTACAACTAAATTATTCTACACATTTACAAATATAATCATATCCATAATTTTCACATCTACTACATCTTCCAAAGCTACAGAAGTCACTTGTACATTCTTTTTTAGTTTGCGTTGCAATTGATTTACATGTTGTGCAATAATATCGAAAATAGTCTAATTTTATGTTTTGTTTAGGCATTTATTATATAAATGAATTGTATATATATTTCATTTTTCTTCTATCTTATAATGACCCCATGGTAGGGTATTGATCCCATCCTTTAAAACACATCTCTTATCATCCACACAACTTAAAGCTAACTTGTTTACTTCTATACTGTACAAATCGTGCTTATAACTTCTAATTAAATTCATCTTCTTATAATATTCTCTTTGGCTAATCAAACAGTCCTTATATTCATTAAATGCAAGTTCTTTATACACGACACTCTTCTTAACACCTTTAGCTTTCTTACAACACTTTTCTTTATCGAACTTACCTTTAAAGTCTTTATCTGTTAAATCTATTTGAGGTGCTTTTATACTGTACATCTTACTTCTTAAACCTACAAACTCTTCTATGATTGTACCTTTAATCTCATCCTTCATCTTACCAAGTATTTTCTTATTGATCTGTGGTATCTTATATTTGTTATCTTTAGGGTAATCACTCGTGTCGAAGTAATCAATATAATTTTTCATGTCCTCGTACACATCTTCTGTTTGGATATGGTATATATAACTATCGGTATCTGTATAACATACTTCTATTTTGTCTTGATATTTTGGTTTCATCACATTATAATGGAAATCGTACATTAAATATTTTGACAAATCTAGAATTGACATACCAACATAAATCGGTTTGTTAAATTGCACTTTGATCTTGTTCATATGAACTGCTACTAAATTTTCCGTAAAAACTGTAGTACTCTTATAATTTGGTTTTGCTACAAGCTTCTCGTATTTTTTCTCATCACTTACAAGTTTGATATTAACTCTCTTTCTAATATTTTCCATAGTTTTCCCAAATACTGAATTATTCATGAGCTTATAAAAGTCTTTTTCAAAATCATTTGTTGCTTTCGTTCTCATTTGTGTGTTTAAATCAATATATTTATTTAGCCAATCTGATTGTTCGAACTCTATTACTCGATGTATCTTGTTAAGTTTTAATCCAAGTGAAAGACATTGTTTCAGGTTTCGATAGTGAATCACATATTTTTCTTTGTCATATAAGGTTGTTAATAGCTTCGATTGTTTTGAACCAGGCGGACATATATTTTGAGGAGCTAATGGGTAGTCTTTGTGATAGTCATGTAATTCTTTAGGATATTCAAGATCAACTTCTAATATATAACCAGTATCAGAATTATCAGTTATACTTGTAAAATCTATTTCTCTTATCTCATCTTCACTTAACCATCTAAATTCCTTATACGGTAGATATTGACTCATTGCCCACCCATACAAGTTATTGGCATCTAGATACATTAAGTAAGAATCTTCTTTATTCTTATCATAATCTTCCATATACTTATTGTTTGCTTTTACATATCTTTTTGAGCATTGACTAATCCCACCTCTTATACCTTTCTCTACCATTAATACCATATCATAATCCCACAACAATTCTAATTTTATATTTGTCATCTTTAACATCGCATCCCAAGCTAAACCTGGTGCTGTCATATACAAAGCTGGATCAAGATCATAAGCTTTAAGACATGTTTCTCTAAAGTTCTCAAACACATCTGCTAACAATAATACATCTGTTTTTAAATATAAATCATGGTATTGTCCGAGATTCTTAATGTCAAATGTTTCCCATACTTTCTTTGCATGTTCATAATCTTCATCACTTATATGTGTATTCATAAGCTTGTTGAAGAATGCTTCCTTTAACGGTAATTTTCTTTCTCTAAACCTATCCCAATTGTTAACATAATCATATGGGTAAACACCTTTTCTTATTACAAGTTGAAACTGTTCTTGATTAGGATAAAAGTGTTGTGTATGTATCATTTGCTCAGGTTTCAAGTTCGATGACAATTTGTCTAAACTAGAAGCCATAAATCTAAATGAATCTACAAATTTCAATTTAATAGTTCCAACCTTATTACTGAATGATATGTATCTTTCTTCATTATTGGGTATTAGATCTATTTCTTCTTTATTACATCCAAGCTCTTTTATAAACAAGTGTGAGTCATATCCTGTCAAGTTATGTATGATCACTGGTACAAACTTTGGTACTTTGACTTTTAAATTGCAGTTATTACATTGAGGTGCTACAAATTTTCCTGTTATATGATTGTGATGTTTAACTTTATGATTTTCTTTAGTATACTTCTGCTTACAGTAATAACAACATTTAGATTCATTGAACTCTTTTCTCTGACTTTTTGTTAATGGTAATTCGTTATTTTGTTTGTATATGTTCGATATGTGTTTGGCTTCTTTTGTTAACAGTCTTATAAATTTATTAGCAGCGTTCTTACCTCTATACAAAACAGGATTGGATTTACTTCCATCGCTCTTTACTACATAATAACAAAATCCAGATGGCTTATGTTGTTGATATTTTTTCGTATATGGCTCGTTATCCGGATAACATTCTTCACAACCCATAATTTTATGTAGCAAACATTCAAAATCAGCATAAATCACAAATGGCATTTTCATTGTGTATTGGTAGTTTTTAAATTCAACACATTTACCTTCTTCGGGCATTATTATTTTTACTGGTTCATTTAACGAACAATCTTGCTCATGTTTATTTAAAGCGTCTTGTGAGTAAAAGTATAACAAACATCTATCACATAAATATTTTCGAGCTCTCTTTTTAGTTAATTGTGTACATACTAGTCTGCTTAAATCCTTAATCCAACAATAATGTGTTTTAACTTGGTCTTCATTTTGTTCTTTTATATATAATAAATTGACATGATTTTCTTGCTTGTTTTGTGTGTGATGTAGTATATAGATTGAATAGTCTTTATTATATGCATAAACATTTATAGAAATATTAAGTAATTCTTCAGCTCTTGGAATATCACATAGTTTTACAGGAAAATGAATATTTTTTAATTTTTCTTCTAAGTATTTAACAGCTTGCTTGTACTTGGAAGGTCGTTGTGGATCTTTATTAACTGGGTATAGTGCAGAACAAATTGAATATAAGAAACATTTTTCATCTTCGTTCTTTACATTTATGATTGCTTGTTTATTTTTAATTTTATCAGGTAAATCTATGTATGTTGATCCTCTATATGGTGTATATTTGACGATTGCTAGTTGTAAAAAGTTAATGTTTATAAGAGCCCAGCCAGAACCTCTAGCTTGGAACTCATCCATTCTTGTTCTTAATCTTTGTTTCATCTTAGTTATTTCTTCTTTTAAATTACTTGATTGATATATTCTTGGTTTTCAGTGTTAAAATAGAAGTTTTGAGTTTCTTTACCTTTCTTATATGTACAACTTATATAAAGATTAGCTTTCAATGAACTATGTTTACTTAAGCTAATTTGTAATCTGTTTAATATAGCTTTAGATGTTGCAGTAATATATTGTTCAAGTGGATCTTGTGGTTTGTAATCTGTTGTAAATTCCCATGTTTCTAATCTTGATTTCATTGTCGTTTCTTTGAGTTTTACATCAATTGGTACTGATTCAACTTTGATTTTTGGTTCTTCAATTACTTCTTCTTTAAATGGGAATATATCTCTAATCTGTCTTCTGCTTTGTTCATCATCATATTGTTTAAGAAGGTTTATTAGTTCTGCTTTTCTTAATCGGGAATATCTTCTGATTCCCTTTTCTTTACATTGTTGTCTTAACTCTATTACAGTAAATCTACTATAATTATTCATCTTATTTACTATATAGAAAATCTTACTATAACTCAATTTTTATCTTCGCCGGATTATTCCTATTCATTTTTGTACTATTTTTAGTTCCATATATCCTAATACAACGCTTAACATTGTACACTCCTGCCATTGTCTACATATTACGCGTTGTATTAGAACACGACTTTGATGAGAATACCCCATCAAAGTCACATATACACATATTAAAATTAAATCATTTTTTGTAAGCTTACTCATCATCATCATCATCATAATCATCACTACCATATTTATATTCATCATCACTATTCAAATCAGTTGTTTTTTGTTGCATTATTAATAATTCTTTTTCCTTTAACATTATTTGCTTCTCTAGTAGTGCTGCTAAGAGTTTAAGATCATGATGAATAAGTTTAAGTCTATCATGTAATAAATCAAATTCTTTCTCCATATTTGTTATATAGAAAACCAACAAAAATGAAATAAATTTAAAATCTAAGAATAAAAACAAACATGAGTAGTGCTAAGGAAATATTATCTTACAAACCTGTATTTGATTGTGTATGTAAATATTTAGATATTGGTGGTTATAATGATGAAGACAAAATAAATTTTAGCGTGTCCATAGGTATGTTAGATCATTTGTTCAAGAAAGCCACTAAAGAAAACAACTCATTTCTTATACAAAACATTATCTATGCAAATGTTATGAATTTGTCTGATGAGATATTAGATTCACTGACTAATGAACAATGGTTATCTATAGGTTATGATGATTATGAGGAGGAATATAACTATGATCACATTACAGAAGACTTCATACGCAAATATCAGGAGAAAGTTAATTTGAGCGAAATATGTTCATGGAAAAAGTTATCAGAAGAGTTTATAAGAGAATTAGATGATAAAGTTGATTGGGAGATTATTTCAGGAAGCCAAGACTTATCAGAAGACTTTATAAGAGAATTTGCAGATAGAGTTGATTGGAAAGAAGTATCGTATAATCAAAACCTATCTGAAGAATTTATTAATGAGTTTATAGATAAAGTTGATTTTGATGCTATATCTTATGGAAGCAAACTCTCTGAAGCCTTTATACGAGAACATGCAGATAAAGTTTCTTGGTGGCGCTTATCTGGAACTCATCAATTATCAGAAAACCTTATAAGAGATTACGCTGACAAAGTAGATTGGGAAATGATTTCAATGTTTCAAAATTTAACAGAAGGATTTATTGCAGAGTTCAAAGACAAAGTTCATTGGCATAACATTTCAATTTATCAACACCTCTCTATAGAGTTTATATATTTATTTAGACATTACGTAGATTGGAGAGTTATAATAAGAAAATATCATAATAATCCCGATTTAGGTAGTATATTGAATTTAGCATTCGATGTTACAACAGATGGTTTGTTTAATGTTTAACTAATTACCTTTTATGATTATTATATCATAAAAGTTGTAACTTTAATTATCTAATATTAACCTTAATTATCAGATAATAACCTATCATATAAACAATCAATTTCTTTAATCAATTCTTCTTCTGATATTGATGTCCAAAACTCATTGCCTTTACCTTTTTACACCTATTCATTTTTTAACTCCAATCCTTTTTAATTTTTCGATTACTTCATCATCTTGAATTTCTTCTATAACTTCTTTGTTCGTGTTGAGTTCACACTTAAAAAATTCACCTTTATATTTAAATTCATCTAATTGTTTATGCACAAGTGACTCTAACTTTTTAGCATCATTTGTCTTATAGGTTTCTTCATAATAAAATAATTCGAAGTCAAGTCTAAACTCATTAAACTGTCCTAGGCGTTGTACAAGGTTTTTTGTATAACCCACTTTATATATATTCTTCTCTTGGTGCTGTTTGGTAGTTGCTATATAAACAAAACCTGACTTATCATTATCTTTTTTCAATTGAGACCATCTTTTTATTTCTTGGAACAAGTCTGAATGAACATATGTACCCGTGATTATCCTTTGTCTTCCTCCTAAAATCATGTAATATATTTTTTTAGACTGATACTTTTCTTCTAATTTTTTTATTAACTTTTTTGATCCTTTATTTTCTAACCAATGATCAAACCTCTTTCCTCCATCTTGACATAATTTAGTAGCATTGAAGTAACCAGTTTTTTTATCTATAATCAACTTAAAATCACCAAACAGACCGTACCAGTAATCATCTTTAATCTGTTCATAGCAAATATCGTTTAAGCTAAGAGAATTATCCATAGTACTCATATTTATTATATAAAAATGTTTATTTAATCATTTTTGACATTTGTTGTTCTATATACGTTGAGTTTTGCTAGCTTGGATGTAAGCTAGCTAATTGTTATCATAATATTCAAGTAGTTTCTTACTTCTTACTAATCTTAAAGTCACTCCCACGAATTCGTTGTGATGGTTTTATATAAGAAATTAACTCTTTAGACTGCTTATTTTCTAACCATTTATAAAATTTCTTCCCTCGCTGTTTCTTTATCTCCTCCTGATGTGTAGAAGAGCAGGTGCGTATTTCTTCTCCATTGCTTTTTTTTGTTGTGTTGCTAATTTTTGATAATTTCTACAGCCGGATTTATATTTACACTACAACATTACTTTTATCTATCCAACTATTATGTGAATCATCAAAACCTAGGCATTTAACATATACTTTATCACCTTTCCTTCTTAACACCTTTTCCACCAAGTATTCATCCTTATGTTTCGTCTTTAATAGTTCTGGTTCGTAAAATCTACCTTGCACATCCTCTTCTTCTAAATCTTTAATTCTATATGTAGGTGGATTAGATGGAATAACTTCACTAATAACAAATACTTCTGTTGACCAATTAGGTGTATATCCTTTCTCAAATAACCCTTTCAACTTACTTATACGAACATGATCACCTAATTTGTATTTGGGTTTAACACGCTTATATTCTTTCTTATACACTTTCTCCAATATTGTTCGCTCATTCTTCTTATTAACTTCTATAGGTTTTAAACCAATTGTTCTATGTACTCTATTATTATACTCACTAACCAATGTTGGTAATATCTCTATCCATTTATAATTTCCTTGTGTTGTGAACCTTTTCCACATGTTTTGTTTAAGTGTTCTATTAAATCTCTCAACAACAGAAGCTTTCTTACGACTGTAGGTTGAGTAATGATTAATCTTATTTTCCTCCATTAACTTCTTAAATTCTTTATTATAAAACTCTTTACCTTGATCAGTTTGTAAGTTACTAGGTTTTCTCGTTTTTAATATGGATTCGAATGCTTCTGTAACATTCTTACCACTTTTATCTTTAACAGGAACAGCAAACGCATATTTAGAGAACGCATCTATAATCGTTAGCAGATACTTATAACCTTTATTTAATTTAGAAACACCTTTTAATACTCCACTATCCATTTCAACAAGATCAGCTTGCCAAAGATCATCGATACCTTTTATAACTACACTTAATCTGTCAAAGTTTTTTCTAGATGGTTTGTGAATTTCTTCTATAATGTCTTCTCTAACACCTTTACCTTCTAGTCAATCGGGCTTTTTAACGAATTGAGTTTTAGTAACACCACATACAGAACAAATACCTTTCTTTAGATATCTTCCATTTTTCGTTTGTTCAATTCTAATAGTATCTTTCTCCGTATCTGTCAATTTCTTACACTTAACACAATACATCATTATTTATTGTATAGAAAATCAACAAAAAAAATTAAAATTTATCATTACCTAATACTATACTTTTAACATTATCATCATCATCACTTGATTCGTTTTCATCTTCTATTTCTACATACATAATAATCAATAATAACTTACCTTCTTTCAATTCAGAATCTTTAGATGGTCTAATTCTTAACTGATCATTTATATTAAAGTGTAATGGAAAACTCAACTAAAACGTCATTTAAAAATAAGTCTATAAGATGTTTATTAAAACTCGATTTATATGCATTAACCTACCTCTATAAAGAAATTTATAGGCAGCAGCTAAATTATGTACAAAAAAGACTGGTTTCCCAAGATCATCTTCTGCCAATCTACATGAACTTCAACAATTTCTTTTCTTGCAAGTAAATTAAACTCTTTTTTCACTGATTCAAGCTGTTCTAATGTTACAACATCTTGTTTATCAATAGCATTAGATACATTACCAAAAATATCCATATTTATTATATAGCAAACGTCTTTAGGAAAGCTCTCTTTCTATGTACATCACAACAAACAATAATTGACCTTCTTCCATAGCCGAATTTTTAGTTGGTTTAATCGTTATTATATCATTCTTCTTAAAACCAAAAGGTATATTTTCAATCAAAGTATCACCTAAATATATGTCTAAAAAGTATTTATCCAAACTTAATTCCATGTGCATTATTTTCCCATTATAGAGAAATTTGTAACCGTTAGAGAGATTAAATATTCTAAAGATTGGCTCCTTAACGTTTTTAGCTCTTAATCGATATAGTAGAGGTACAGTTTCTTTCTGCATAATCAATTTAGTAGTATCCATCTTAACCTTTTGAAAATCTTCTTTCTTGACGTATGTGTCTTGTAACATTTCTAATGCATCTTCAAATCGTTTTCTATCGTTCTCTAATTGAGTTTCTATTGATCTAAGTTGACTTACGCTAACAACATCATTTAAATTCTCCAACAATTTTAATTTTTCTTCACTAATATCAACATTATCTTTTCTATCTTTAACATTACCAAATATATCCATACTCATTTATTATACGGAAAATGTCCATCCTAATTTTTCAAAACATTTCTTTAACATCTCTATTTGTTTAGATGAATGTTTAAAATCAATATCAACATGAACATCGTGCTTTTTCAACACATAGTACAATACACATTTTAAGTTAATAAACAATACTCTTTTCGGATACAGTTCTTTAAAGGTTTTGTATAAGTTTTCGAAGTCGTTTATAAGTGTTTCTTCCATATGTCGTAAGTTTAATGGTTTTTGATCGGTAAGGTGAAAGTGTATTAAATAAACATCATCATAATATTTTGTGTATTTGTTTTTCTTTAATACTTCTAGAACATCTTTTGTTGATATTAAATGTTTTGATATATCTCTAAATTCATCATTTATACTGTAAAGCTTGTAAACGAGATAACTGTAACTTAAATCTTTTTATAGTATCATACCATGGTTTTCTTACGCAAGCAGCTCTCATTCCTTCACAAGTACTGTAAACAAAACCATTCATTACAGAACAATTATCACAAATATATGTACCCCTACCTTTTGTTAATGACTTACTACCACAATTACTCCATTTTAATGGTGCGGTGCTATAATTTGATAACATATCCTTTAAGGTAATTATTGGATATAACTTTACCAACTCTTCTTCCGTATACAAAAATTTAGGTATTAACATTTTCCATAACTGAACAACTGTATATGCATTGTTTTTATCTTTTAAGTCTATCTTACTAACATCCCGAAAATACCAATTAAAATTAAATCTAACTAGTGCATCTAGTTCATCCTCATTTTTCTCAAAATAATCTAAAAATCTATTGTGTATAGCTTCCATATTTATCTTAAAACAAAACTTTTATGAATATAAACCATAAAAGTACTTAAACTTAATAATATTTAATCATTTTTAATCATATACATAACATCACTAAAAGAATACCCTTGATTTAGAAGATTTAAAACCTTAACACAAAGATGACCACATATAACTGAACTAAAGTCTTGTATTCGTTCGTCATTGTAAAATAAGTTTTCGGTACCAAGATATTGTACTAGTTGTTTAGGAGGAACACCACCATAAGAATCGAACACGTACTTTATGTTGTTATCTTTCCAATAGCATATCCAATGAGTACCAATGTTTTCTGATTTATCAAAGTTAAGTACACCACATTCATTTATATAGGGTTTTTGTGGAAGTTCATCACTCATAAATACGCCTCTAAATTGTTTTATCTTTAATTCTTTAACCAACCTCTCTATATCGAAGTTGGTCAATGGTTTTAGTTTTTTGATTTCTTTGGTTTACCTGCTCCCTGCTTTTCTTCCATAGCCATATTGTGTCTTTTTTGTTCTTCTAGTTCTTGTTTATTCTTCTTAGCATCCAGTACAGTTTTAGTAATCGCTGCTGCACCACCTGCTAATGAGCCAACTGCTCCTAAAGCTGCTAAAATGGCTGGAATTGTAAAGATAAAACCACCCATATGCTCTTTCTTAATCTTTTTCATTTGTGCAGTAGTTAAAGTTAAATCCATTCCTTTACCTTCTTTAATTTTCTTGGCTTTATCGTTAAGTTGTTTCTTTGTTAATACATGATCAATATTTAAATCCTTTAGTTCGTTATAAGGAACACTAAACATACAACCTTTAATAGAACACATCTTCCTATTTATTTAAGAGAAAATCTTAGTTTGTAAAAATACAGTTGTTGTTGCTCCACCAAAATCAATTAAGGAATCATTCTCATCTGTTATCCTTATCTCAAAATTGTCAACCTTGTCTTTGGATATAGGGAAAAATAATGGATAAGTAGGCTCGTAAATAATACTATGTTTGAACTCAGCATCTGTTTTGAATGATGCTAAAATTCCTGTTTCCCTATGTGTATATTCTGTATCTTTAACAAACATGCCATCTGCTATATTACAGTGAACATTTATAGTATCAAACGGATGAAACTTTGGCAACTTACTTCCAATATGTGTTTTGTTCTTTTCTAAAACTTCAAAAACATTAAACCCGAGGACAGTACCTATACTCCCAATTGTAACATCATTACTATCAGTTTCAATTTTAACTCTATTTCTTAAATGATCTTCTGATAATGTTATGTTGATGGATTGAGATTTTAAATACTCATTAAGTGATTTTAAATTATATTGCCCTTCTGGTATAGAAACTTGTCTATTACCATATGAGAAACTGTTTTTTTCTGTTGTTATGTTTGGAGTTAGATATGTACTGTAAAACCCAACTAGTCCTATACTTAAATAGTTGCTACTGTTGTCTAATTCGTAATGGAGTTTCTTCTTTAAAACAGAAGTATCACTCGTTAACTTAAATACCTTAGCCATTTATTATATAATAAATGAATGAGTTTGATTTACCTAGAGATATTCCAAGAGAGAAAGTAATCAAGTTAATAGAAGATGTTATTCAAAAGTTAGAATACAGTTTAAAGAAGAAAAAGAGAAAACTACGAATTGTTAAATATGCATACTACACTTTGATCACGTTATCAGTCATACTTTCTGCGACAACTGGATTTATTAATATTTTTATACCTGTAACAATTTACTCAATATTAACAACGTCTCTTGCAACTGGAAGTGCTATAATAACAGGTTTGTCTTCTAAGTTAAACATAAGCAAAAGAAAAGACGAATATAAAACCATTGTCACTTGTATTAACTCATTTAAAGAACAGTTAGAGATGATAATAACATTAAATGGTGAAATGGATAACGAATATATAAAAGATACGTTGCTTAAGATCAGAGAACAACTTAAAGATAGAAGATCATAAAAAAGTCGATTTTCTCTATAATAAATGAGTAAGAAAACTATTAATTGGGATGTAAAAGAGATGATAAAAGAAACAACAGTTAAGAAAAGAAATGGAGAGCTTATACCTGATGATATTCGATGCCTTATCGTGGGTCCATCTGGGTGTGGTAAGACGTTTTTGTTATTTAATTTTTTATTACAACCAGGTTGGTTAAACAATAATTACTTCTATATATATTCTAAAAGCATGAATCAGCCAAAGTATGAGCAGTTAAAAGATCGATTTGAAAAGGCAGAACTAAAGTTTAAGAAACAAATAGCAACGTTCTTAAGCGGTAATGATTCTATTGTACCTATTGATGAATGTGAAAAATACTCTGTAGTGGTGTTTGACGATTACATTTTGGAAAATCAAGATACTGTTAGAAATTACTTTACAAGAGGTAGGCATAGACATTTAGACTGTTTCTATCTTGCACAAACATATTCAAAAGTACCTAAACAGCTTATAAGAGATAACGTTAACTTCCTATGCATATTCAGACAAGATGATACTAATCTTAAACATGTGTATAATGAGTTTGTTGGAGGAGATATGTCTTATGATAAATTTAAAGAGATATGCTCAAAATGTTGGCAAGAAGATTATGGTTTTATAGTAATTGATATGACAAGGAAGGTAAACAATGGTAAGTATAGGAACAAGATAAAACACTTCTTAAACGTTTGACTTTTTTCACGTTTATTTATGTTCTTTGACGTTTATTGACGTTTGTTCGTTTTCTATATAATAAATGGATGAGAAAGATATTAATAAGAATATCAAGTTAAAGGAGTTTTTGATAAAGGGCTTCAAATTTTGGAAGAAAGAAAGAGCAGGTATATATGATAAATTTAAGACACAAGAACAACCTGTAATTGATGCTATTCAAAACTTGGGAAGTGAGATCAAAGAAGTAGCAGAACAAAATAAAAATCTAATAACTGAACTTGTTCCAGTTGTACATAAGACGGCTTCAATAGATCCTAGTCTACTAGAAACACCTAAAAAGATACCTTATGATAGTCCCCCAAATAGTAGTGATACGCCTATAACGGGAGAAATAAAACAAATGAGAAAACAAATTAAAGACAAAGTTGAAGGAGTAGAGCCTTTAACAACAGCACAATCATTTGGTAAGATTGCAACGAAATATTATAGTAAAAGAAATGATAGTGTGTTTGGAATAAGAACTGTAGAAGAAGATGGAAAAATAATAAATAAGATAGGAAATTCTGAAGTTAAAGTGAATGGTGATGATTTGATAATTAATGGTAAAACTTATAAGGGAACAGAAGGTCTATGGGAATTGTTAACGATGAATACTAATAAAACCATTGAAGATTATGATGATGATGATTTTGAACAGTACAAGGAAATAATAATAGAATCAGATGCTGCCTTCCAAAAATATAATCGAGATAAAAAAGTAGCATCTAATAGAGGCTCTAAGTACATTAATATTATCAAGCCTATTTGGGATAATTATATTAAACCATCTTTACCTCCAACTCCTAAAAGGACTGGTGAAGGAATTAAACAATACACAGAGATACCTAAAGAATATATATGGATGAATGATGTGAGAAAGTTAATTGATCGGTTAATAGTTATAGATGGAGAAGAAAAGGCTGGTAATAATAACTTTTATAATGAGAAAGTAGGTATAGTGAGTATGATTAATAATAAGCTTTCACAATTTATTCCTAATGATCCAAAAGGTATAGGTTATTTGATTAAGATCTTAAATACATTACCACCACGATTCTGGAATGATGAGAAGCTTGGAAAAGGATTAGTAAATGATTTGATTAATAAACTCCCATTTGAATTACATATTCCAGGATTTTCGTATTGTGGTCCGGGAACTAAGCTACAAGAAAGATTAGAAAGAGGTGATAAAGGTATTAACCCATTAGATGAGGCTTGTAAAGAACACGATATATACTACAGAGACAATAAAGATACAGAGTCAAGACATATTGCAGATAAGGAACTAGAAACTAAAGCGTGGAAAAGAGCATTTAGTAGTGATGCGTCAATTGGTGAACGATTAGCTGCTTTTGGAGTTGGTACTGCTATGAATGCTAAGGTAAAGTTAGGATGGGGATTATAAGTTTTTAATTGTTATTATGTATGATTCTTTTATGGGTATATCCCATAAAAGCGTTGTTTCAAGATTTTCTTTATAATAAATGGATAGTGTTGAGAGTTACGAGTTACAGAGTTTTAAAGCTAACACAAGAACATTTAATAATTTGAATGAAGCTAACAAAGATATTGAGTTTGATTTCGATGTGGGGGATGGCTTCATACATCCACACAAAGCAGATTGTCATATGACTTTTGAAGTTGTTGGTGCATCAGTTGGAGGAACATTTGGTGCAAATGATACTATAAAACTTGTAGATAACTTCTTACCATTCTTCTTTTCTCAAATTGAGGTTAGAAAGCATGGAGTTGTTATAGATAAGATTGAACTACCTGGAATAACATCTACAGCTATCGGAACATTAAAGATTTCCAAACCAGAAGTCGAATATTTAAAACAAGCAGGATTTGAAACAGATGATAAACTTGGTCTAAGAAAGGACTTTAGTGTTTTGTACCCATTAAGATTAATTCCTGGCTTTTTAAGTGATTATAAAGAGGTTATGTGGAAAGGTGGATTGAGAATAACATTTACAAAAGCTAACAACAATAACGATGTCTTGTATAAATGGACTGGATCAGGAGCAGGTGCAGCAGCTCCTCATGATGGAAAAATAACAATAAAGAGTATGGAGATAAGAATGTCTATTGTTGAATACGAATCTAATTATGAAAACAAGTTAAAGTTGAATATTCTTAAAGAACCTAAAATCATGTTTTCATTCCATACTTATCAATGTGTTCAAAAGGCTGTTGTAGGTTCTTTCTTGGAGTTTGATGTTACTACTCAATTTAATTCTAGACAATTTGATATGCCTGATTTCGTAGTTGTAATGTTCCAAACTGATAGAAGTGGTAAACAAACAGCAGATGCAAGTAAGTTCGATCATTGTAAGGTAAAGAATATCTATCTTAAGAATGGAAGGAATGAGGAAACTTAGATATTGCTAACAAGGATTATTTTAAGATGTATGAAGATTATACTGCATTTAAGAGAATAACATGTGGCAATACCGAAATGTACTATGATCCTAAAGAGTTTATAGATAACAGACCAATGTATGTGATTAATTGTAGTAAGAGGAAGAATGTATCGGTAAATGAGAGAACAAACATAAAGATTGTAGTAGACTTTGTAGAAGCTGTGACTGCTAATACTATATGTTATGCGATTTTAATTGGACAAAAGAACTTTACATATGACCCTAAGAATGAGAAAGTAGTAGAAGAGTTTTAGATAGTTAAATGTATGTTTGTATTAAAGTTTTTCCATAAACAAAATTGATAAAAAATGATTAAATATTTTTTGGTGAAGATAAAAATTGAAGAGTGTTCATTGATTTTCTATATAATAAATACGATGTCAAGTCATATTGAGCTTTTAAATAAACTTGGAAGTCTTGAACAAAAACAAGTTATTGGATTAAGAGAATTAGAATTAAATACAGAATATAAGATTGTGAAAATGGAAAAGATCAAAACTAAGTTTGGAAAGAGCATTTTAGTTGAATGTGAGGAGTTTAACGTCTTTCTTCCACCTAGATTTACAAAACACTTAACAGATAAAATGATTGATGAGATCGTTAAGGATGGAATAAAAATCAAATACACTGGTTTAAAAGATAATTATCCAACTGTTGAGTTCTGTATGTAAATGAGGATTGGTTTTAAGAATTTCTCATAAAACGAGCATTTTCCTTATAATAAATAAACTATGGCTAATTATTTGAATAAAAAAATGATGTTAAAGCATTGAGATTCCTTCGCATAGATGAGTTAGAAAAAGGTAAAGCGTACGAGATAACATTATGGAAATTGATTCAAACACAGCGTTATGGTCAAAGAGTTTTAGTACATTTAGATGAGAAATATAAGACGTTATTACCACAAAGATATAATGATGAAACTGAGCAAGTATTGAAAGATTTGAAAAAGTATAAGCTGTTTGTTAAGTATGAAGGTTTGAAAGATTTAGATAATGGTTATAAAATACATCAGTTTTACTTTAGAAATGAATCCAAAAAATAAAACTTGTAATTTTAAGTATGTTTTAAGTGTATAAGTGTTTTTATGATTTCATTATCAATATCCGAACTTGTAATTTTAAGTGTATAAGTGTTTTTATAGTATCAGACTATAAAAAACTACGAACTTTGGATATATAGAACACAATGTCATTTGTATTTTAAAGATACATGTATAAATAAGGGATTTATTTGAGTTTTTTGTAATTATATCCTTAGAGTTATGCAATTTATAAGACATTCAATAGATAGTAAATTTATTTCTCTATTGAATGTCGTTTGAATTTTGAAAATCGGTTAATATTTGACGAAGTTACAGCAAGTTCAAAATAGTATCCTTAGAGTTATGCAACCCACAATACAATCGAAAAATAGCCATTTTTTATCGATTGTCGTTTGAATTTTGAAAATCGGTTAATAAACAACGAAGGTATAACTATCTGAAGATATTTTCCCTCATGAGCCGCCATTGATGTGAGGGTTGATTATCGTTTCCAAAAAATTATCATGTTTACCTTATTTAGTACTAGTTCATTTGTAAGTTTCAGAGCTTAATTCATAATTTTAACAATTCTGGAAAACATGATAAAAAGAATTAGTTTAAAACCCTGTTTGTCACGTGAAGGTAAAAATCATCACGTTACATTGTCACGTTATCTAGCTACAATTTTCTCTCTTCACAATCGAAAAAGTTTTAAACTTCTTAGTTTTAGTTATAACGTGACAGGATTGGTATTGTTATTACTACACTTCCATATACTGCTTGATTACTAAAAAGAAAGAAAGACATTATGACTGCCTGAGGGAATGCAACTTATGACTTAAAAAGAAACAAGTTCTCCTTTACATTGTTACTACAATTATGTTCATATGGAAGTCACGCTTCAAAAAAGAAAGAAGGAGAATAATCGTAAATCTCATGTACATATATGCTGTTCCTTCTCTCAACTGAATATATGTATATGCGTGTGGTGAAAGTGTATATATATGTACGTAACAGCGAATCAACATACTTAACTTTAAGTTCGTATTACTCAGCTATTAATAGGCCGATTTCGATCAAACAAAAACTATTTTTTCAATCAAAGACAGCACTATAAGTTATAAGTTTTAGATGTAAGTTTTTATGATTTTAAATGTCATAAAAGTCTATGCGATCTCACTTTAACATTGTAGTTATGGGAATACTTTGCGCCGTGTAACTTTGAATAATTAGCTGGCTCCTTCTGGGTTAAAGTGTAATGGTTAGTGGCGGGTTCATAATTTTTTGGTAGTTAGGGGGCGGAGGGGGAAATGCGCTCGTAGTAACCATATCTAACTACTTGCTTGGTAGGGTGAAACGAAAAACACTTAAAACTTTTGTTTTTTTTCTAATAGTGCGGAAAAATATTTTTGGTGTGAAAAAGACACAAAACTTAATTTACTTGAAACGGTTTGACATGCCGCCCCACAATCAAATTTCATAAATTTGACATTTCTTTTCCTATTTCAGTCTTTCAGTTGCAGTATGAACAGCCTGTTAAAGTAGTGCCAAATAATCAGACGTAGGCCTAAATCTCCTTTTGCAAAGCTCTAGTGGAAAATAAATCGTAAACATGTTATACTTTTGAAAAGATTTTTTTCCTTAAAAAACAATGAAGTGTCACTTGGATGCGAACCTATAACTTAAAAAAAATAGCGCATTTTTGTGATTATGTGTTAGGTATTCGCGCTGTGAACAATAGTGCTATTCAGCCAGTTCGCAATGGTTCGCCAGAACCGCTTAAAATATTTCGGGTTCGCAGAACCGTTTGTTATACCCAGACATAAACACAAACATGCATATATACGCATGACCTAACCAAGAGTGAAAGAAACTAACTCTATGGCCTATGGAACCCGGAGGTTCAATGCCGCGTTCACAAAAGCTCTCCACTGACTTCTATCCTTAGCTAACTGCATCCAGTGTCTACTTTGTATTCCAATATCTGCGAGATCCTTCTTAATATTGTCCTCCCATCTGCGCCTAGGTCTTCCTAATGGTCATTTTTCCGATTGGTCTTCCAATCAAGACTTTGAAAGCGTTTCTACTTTCTTCCATTCTAGCTACATGACCTGTCCACCTAAGCCTCCTAGACTTGACGACCCTAACAATGTTGGGTAAACCATATAAATTATGTAAATCCTCGTTATGAAGTTTCCGCCATTCCCCATTCCCGTTCCTCTTGAGTCCGAATATTCGTCTCAGGATCTTGTTCTCAAATACTTTCAGTCTATGTTCTTCCCTCAGAGTAAGCGACCCTGTTTCCCAGCCATACAGAACAACAGGCATGATTATCGTTTTGTATATTTTAAGCTTCAAATTCCTCGATAGAATTCGCGACGACAAGAGATTTTGAACCGAATATTAACACGAATTCGCTGCTTTTAGTCGACATTTAATTTCTTCGTGAATATGATTTTCCTAGATATTTGAAAATATCTAGGATATGATATTGATCCTAGATATTTGAAAGTATCCACTTTATCAAAAGTATTATTTAATATTTTAAGGCATACAATGTGTGCCGTATTACGGTGGCGACGCACTTCCATTTATTTAGTTTTCTCTGCATTTACTTCTAAACCCATGTCCCTGCAAGCGTTTAATAAGATCTCTGTATTTCTTTATATTGTTCTCCTATCATCCCCTATTAAATTTACATCATCAGCATATGCCATAACCTGGTGAATATCGTTGATTTTCCTTATAGCGTATTCCAGAACGAAGTTAAATAATAATGGCGACAACGCATCTCCTTGTTTCAGGCCATTTTCGACGTGAAAGCTGATGGACAAAAATTTTCCTACCCGGACTTTACTTTGGGATTCATTTAAACATATCTTAATTAATCTAATTAGCTTTCTCGGTATTCCAAGTTCTGTAAGAACGTTGTATGTTTCTCTCCTAACTGAGTCGTACGCCTTTCTAAAATCAATAAATAGTTGATATACCGGGGTATTGTATTCCCACTTCTTTTCGAGTATTTGGCGAATGGTAAATATTTGGTCGATAGTTGATCGATTTCGTCTAAATCCGCACTGATAATCTCCAATAATTTCATCTGCGTATGGGGTCAGTCTTGCTAATAGAATATTTGAAAGGATTTTATAGGATGTTGACAGAAGAGAAATGCTTCGATAATTATTACAGTCCGTTTTGTCGCCTTTCTTGTGAATTGGAACAATGATTGATTCTTTCCACTCTTGTGGCAATTCTTCCTTGTTCCAGATAAGGAGAATGAGTTTGTGTATCCAGATAAGGAGCCTACAGCTAAAATTAAGTCAGCCGGAATTTCATCTACACCCGGAGATTTGTGTTTCTTTAATTTCTTTATAGTGGTTTCTACTCCTATTCGGTTGGGTTCTGGAATATACGGTTCTGCGGTGTATATCTCCTTTTCTCCACGCACACTAGTTTTTGGTTGCGTGTTAAGCAAATAGTCAAAGAAATCTTTCCATCTATTTAAGATGCTATCCGTGTTAGTGAGAACTGTACCGTCAGATTTCTTTAATATATAAGCACGAGGTTGATAGCCCTTCTTAAATTCGTTGATTTCTTTATACATGTCCCGGATGTTTTTATTTTTACTATTATCTTAAAGTTCCTTAATTTTAGCTTTCAGAAAATCGCGTTTCTTCGTTCTAAAAGTTTTGGAAATTTCCCGCCAGATATCTGCGAAATGTTCTGTAGTTATTTCATTCGGATTTTGTAGCCAGCGTAATTTTGCCTGTTTCTCTTCTCTGCTAGTTTATGCATTCCTGGTCGAACCATGGTGTGTTCCTACGTATTTCCGCGTGTCCCAATTTTTCTTTTGCTGAAATGTTAAAGTTATCTCTAATTTCAATCCAGGTATCCTCAACACTAGTGCACTCCGAATCTTCTAAAGGCGAGAATCTATTTGAAACTTCAATCTGGTATTTCTCTCTTACCTGGCTCTCTTCTAATTTCTTTAAATTGAGTCTCTACGTTTTCGGACAATGAATATTACCTTTATTCAACAATAACCTCTCTCATATTATCACTGCTACCAGGTAGTGGTCAGTGTCAGTGGCGGCTAATGTTAGTGTTGCAGCGTTGCGCAACGACCAAAGTATTTCAAGAAAAAAATATTATTAGCAATAGTAGTAAAGAACAGAAAAAATACTTTCCAATACTCCCATATATACTTGAAATAACATATTTTTTTTTACTTCTGTAACTGTCCGTTTCGTTAATCCGTTTTAAAAAGCGAAAAATAATCCGTCAAAGAGTCTCTAATTTGTATTGTGTTGCAGCGAGCATACAACGACCAGATTCCTTCAGCGCGGAAATTGGAGCAAATGTTAAGTCTCCTTTCCCCTATCTCAGATGTTAAAGCGTCTGGTCGTTGCAGTGCTTCTGCAACACAGCACGGTTTCCAGTAAATGAGAAGATTTTTCGCGCTAAATAAGCTTTCTGAATTTTATTTCACTAACAATTAACAAATGGAATTTGTTTTTATGCATTCATATTTTTAAATTACGGTACTTATACTGAAGCAAATCAATATAATGACAATTTTAAAAAAAAGTGATAGCAGAATTACAAAATAAGAAAGAAAATATCTAGTAGATCAAAAATCAAATGAAAGTAGATCCGCATTTACAAGTTAATTCTTAACTTATAGCTATAGATAATGAAGGTTTCTTCTACAGTAATTTGTGAACCAAATATTGATAAGTCAATATGCAGATTGACTGTGGATAGTATTTTAGTATATACATATTTCTTTTATAAAATAAGTATATTTTATACTCTTGATAGAACTGTAAGGTGGGGAACGCCACATTGAATTTGGGACTAGTTAGTAATGCTCAGAGGCGTAGCCACGAGGAGGGGCCAACGGGTCCGGACCTCCCCAAAATTTCGAAACTCGACTAGCATTTGTAGACTTTCTTAACGAACTATACTTGTTTAACAGAGAAATGATTGATGTAAGCTAAATATTTTATTTTACGCCTCATCATGTACTCTTTCTTTTCTTATAGAAATAATCGTTCTATCATTTTTTCTAAAAATATAGGTGACAGTAATTAAGAATTATTTATCTTTTCGGGTACAGTAAAAGACAGGTTCGTTATTACGTAGACGTATTAGGCCTTCCTCAAATACTTTGGACCCCTAACAGCTAACATGTTGTTCCTATATCTGGCGGGTTTCAAGGTTGCTTTCCAGAACGTTGATAAACATTGTTTCGCCTCATGTGGAAGTATATTGTGTTCATCGTACATTGCGTAACAACCAAGACGGATGATTTGGAATGTAGTTTTTTTTCTTTTACGCACATATGTGTGTGTGTGTGTGTGTGTGTGTGTGTGTGTGTGTTTGTGTGTGTGTGTGTGTTGATATATAAATAGGGTTGCCAACTCTGTAAAATAAAAAAAACGGCACTTCCTCAAAATTCTCTATGATATAGGTCTCAGCGTGAAGCATCTCTGTTCGGATCTATCCATGGAAAGGAAATGTACTATCGTGAACGAAAGTGCATTAACACATATATCCTGTATGTCCTTAGAACATTCACTAATAAGCTTAATAGATACATTGTGCTATAAATGAGAAACTGAAATTGATCAATCGGCATTGATCAATTTATTGTATTTACCAGTAACTACCATTTCTTTAAAATTATCGAAACAGATTAACAAAAGTATAATAATCTTTACGTAACCATTTTGGATTTGGAAAATGAAATTCACTCTTTAAACATATAGTCTCTACTTCAACTATAGGAAATTGCTTTAAGAAGTCCTTTTCCACTCTTAATAAATGTATAAAATTCCTTGAAAGTAAATTTCAAATTTTTCCTGATACAGTCCCTGTCATCTCTCTAAAATTTTCTAAACAGATGAACAAAATATATTAATCGTTGATAGATGGTGAAAGGTAACAGTTTTGAGTTTACAGAATGACAGCTTCTTTTCAATATCTATACTTCGAACTAGATACAAATTAAAAAAAACTGTTATAAAGGGGCTGGTGAGAAGTTTGTACCCGTCACCGGCTTTAATCAAAATAACAGCAATTTTTCCGGTCAGGCCAATGAAAAGCCGGCCAGTTGACAGCCCTATGTATGAATATGTAACATTCGCAATTCATATACTAGTATCTCTTTTGTATCAGCTGTTTTGGTTATTAGTTATTAGATTTAATTTTATTGTGTGTGCTTTAATTCTGTACATAACCTACAAATTTTGAATGAATTGCATATCATGACTTCTGTAAATAACTTACAAAAAATTGCCCAGCTTTCAACTGAGGAGAAACTTACAATTAAGGCTTAGACAAAACAAGCAAAGGACAATTCAGGAGAGTGTTCGAAAAAAAAATCCAGTTTAAATTTACAGGATGTTTTATGGCAGTAATGTTGTTTGCACTAGATACATTTCCTCAATTTATTTTAAATTTTCCTAGATAAATTGTGAGTAAAGCGTGTTCAATGTACATTTTTTTTATAACATTAATCTCTGCTACGAACTCTCTTCAGTCTACACTGAAGAAGAATTCGGATCACTGTCAGCGTCAGGGACTGAGTTTGCTAGAATGAATTGTTCACAAAAATCTAGAAAAAATATTTAGTGAATCTACAAAGCTTCTGCAATTAATATTAACTGTACCTATGGTGTCAGCAAAAGACGAAAAGTATTTTTCTACATGAAAAAGAATTGACACTTTCAAGGAATTAAATGGATCCCAAGAAAGGTTATCACCATTGGTTATGCTTTCCATCGAAAAAGACTTGACAATAAGAATACTAGAGTTCAACCAGCATGTATTAGGCAGATTTGCTCCAATCAAAGAGAGAAGAATGAACTTACTAATTAAATAAGGTGATTAATCGGATTAAATGTTCTCATTTTTTATTTTTTAAAAACAGATTTTTATTTAATTTAACATGCCACATAGCATTTGCATCTAAATTTATGCTGATTAGTCAATGAGTCCACTTTATATCTTCTGTCTCCGATCGTTCGTACTGCAAGACCCGAAACCACAAACCACCGGCCGCCACTGGTCAGTGTCACAATTAGCCCCTCTAAACGACCGGACATCAATTATGCTAGATTGCCTTCTATCTACTAAAACGTGATCAATTTGATTATGTGTTTTCCCGTCTGGTGATGTCCAAGTGTATTTATGAACGTCGCGATGTGGGAATTTTGTACTCTTCACGATTAGGTTTTTGGATGTTGCAAAGTTTACGAGTCTAACACCGTTGTCATTACTTTCCTTATGCAGACTTTCGTTCCCTATAATCGGTTTGAAAATATCCTCTCGTCCTACCTTCGCATTGAAATCCCCTAATAGAATTTTCATATGGTATCGCGGGAGTTGGTCAAATATCCGTTCCACTTCTTCGTAGAAAGTGTCTTTTGTATCGTCATCCTTATCTTCAGTTGGGGCATGTACATTTAAAACAATAATATCACACCACCGTCCCTTAAGAGTAATAAAAGAAAATCTGTCAGTAACAAATTCAACCCGTTTAATTGCTGGTAATGTACGTTTATGAACGAAAAACCCTGTTCCTAACTGGTGATTTTTATTTCCTTCCCCGTAAAAGAACGTAAAATTTCCGGAATTCACAGATCCATTTCCTTCCCACCTAACTTCCTGAATTTCTACTAAGTCCATCGTGTCTTTCTCTAACTCAGTCGTTACGGATTTTAGCGCGCCTGCCTATAAAGACTCCTAATATTCCATGTTCCAAATCTCATGTCCATTTTCTTTTGCTGAGGTCGTGCCAAGTTATCAGTCCTTGTCCGAGGCTTTTGTGAATATTTCTGAAGAAGTGCTTTTTTTACAGGATGAGGTTGTTAGCCCTACCCAAGCCCCCAAGCTGGAGGACCACTCCTAGTCGGCTGTCCACGACTGCTTATTCAGTATATTCGCAGCTAACCTCTATATCTAGAGGCCTTCTCCTCGATCCGCAACCTGAGGACGCGCTATGCCGTGGTAACAGGACCAAGAGTGAAAGACGGCAAACAAATTTGGAAAATGCCTCTGTACTTTTCCTATTCGAATGCATTGTTGTAGAAACAAGCAATTTTGAATTGTTTCAATTTAACGGGCTCACAGAAATTTGAATGGATGGGCGCCAAGAAATTTATCTGATGTGACCGATAAAGTTTCCCAGTCATGTTAATAAATGCTTTCCAGGTCTTAATAGTTTCGAGTGTTCCATACTTGTATTGGTAAGAATAAACATTTGAAATTTTCAGACAAAAAAAAATACTTCTTTTGGTAAAGCTTTGAAGCTACTTGCACGAAATCTCACTAACAAGAATACACTATTGTATGCAGGGCCGGATTTAGCATTTTGGCGCCCCTAGGCCCAATAATTTTTTCCGCCCCCTAGTCTGGTTAAAGTTACTTTCCTAAAAACCTTTATTAAAAAATTACAGCCCGTTCTCCCGTGTTTGAGATCAATGTTGTAACGAAGTTGATGCATAATGTTGAAAAATAGTTTAACTTTACCAACAATTATTTGTTCCAATGAACTTCAAAATCAGAATGCTTTATTAGCCTGATTTTTTAAAATCAATTCAAAAAATATGTTAAGTTATGGCTATTTATTTTTATTTCTAGATATTTTTTTTATTTTTTTTCTCTCGGCCGTGCGCCCCCCGGGAGCTGCGCCCATAGGCCCGGGCCTACCGGGCCTATTGGGAAATCCGGCCCTGATTGTATGTTCTGTCATATGTTTTCCCCTCCTTCAAGTCAGTTTTGTTCGAAGACGGTGCTATAAAATATAATAGAAACAGTTCTTAGTTCAAACCAGGCCCGTGCTGGCCCACGGGGATACCGGGACATGTCTCGGTGCGCCCTCCTAAACATCACAGTATAAATAAAAGTAAAAGCTTTTAACAATAAATTCTTGCAGCTCTGTTAGTAGAGAACCCGTGAAAGGTGCAGTGCGCCCTTTACATTAAGCACCCTTGCGAAACCACATCAAAAATGAACGATTTTATTTATTCTTCTGTATACCACAGTTCTGACCAATAAATACTGACAGTTACTGTTGGTCCAGCGTACAGTGCGCCCTTTACATAAGGCGCCCTGCGAAACATCAACATTATAGATAAGTTGTTTCAGTTGTTCTGTATACCAGGTTTGTATAATAAATTCAAATAGTGGCTGCTTATAAGGAACCTGTGAAGGGTACAAGACGCCCTATACATAAGGTACCTGCGAAATATCACATTAAAAAAATGTTCTGTATACCAGTTTTTATCAATTTATACAGTTGCTATTGTCAGAGAACAGGTAAGTGAAGAGTATAATCACATACAAAAATATGTATGAAGTTACAAATTTATAAAACAAAACATTGTGAGAAATCAAGAATAGTTCGGACAGTCTGAGTCAAACGCATGATGCATTCATGAAATACTACATTGACACTAGACTCTGTTCCTAATTTACGATTTTTACAGCATACAAGCTTACAGAGTCTTAATATGCATCCACATATCCGCACATATTGATCGTTCCTGTGTGCTTTAAAGCAGTGTTCGGATTATCAATGCCTATTGTATTTCTAAAATATATCTATATTAATTTTCGTGAAATGTAGTCTTCCTGTCACCTGTAATGCGTCGAGCGATCGAGCGTTTCGTGAGATCGCGGATCCTGGCAATCTTCGAGGCTTTCCTCAACTCTAATTGTTAGTAGTGGTGGCGGTTTTTTGTTTTTAAATGAAAAATAACGATTTTCGTAGAATAGATATATAAAAGTTTATTAGTTAAATTGAAAACGAGTACAAGGCCACTCTCGTTTTATTTGTAGTATAAGAACACTATACTTCTGGATCGTATAAGTAATAAATTCACGTATTAAAAAGTTTTATCTAAGTTGTCGTAGTGAAAAGTTCACTTATACGAATGAGATGTAAGAGCTAATGTTCACAGAATGTAAAATTGAAACTTCAGTTCGTAAACTGAAGTGAGTCGAACACACCGATAGAGCAACGGATAGAATTTGGAATTGGAGACCGAAAGAGATGAAGTTAGAAACTTGTATAGACAATCGAATGTGCTAAGTTCAAATGATGAACACACACGCAGACACGCGGTATTACATCGATGGGGTTGAGACGTCGACTGACTCTTGGAGAGCGTCTCTAAGGTTTTAAACTACCCTTAGAATTTGGGCGTTGGCTAATTTGCATATTAGCTCAAGTTTACTCTCTTTCTGATTGGATTTCAGAAGGGCGTTCTGAGTTTTTAGTTTTGCGCACAGTGTTCCTATACCCTTACGAGAGGAATTTAGTTATACATAATTCCATATATGGTATTACACAAAATACATAACATTTGGGCTGGGAGGAAGCAGCTGCTCTCTTCTCCTACTCTAAAGTTACTATCTTTTCACTCGGGGTTACACATAAATGTTAACTAGTACCATTCTACATTCTTCACACTCTATAAGGTTTATTCTGAGAAACATTAGGAATAGTCATTCATTAACTCACAGCTGCTTCTACCAGTTATAGATTTACAAAAGCTAATTTACAAGTCTTCCCTTATGGGAAAGGTTTCTATTTAATGTGTTTGCAGACCTATTTTTATAACAGTACCAAAAGCTGAATATTCCACAGTATTGTTCACAACTGTTACTTCCGTTCCTTAGACACTATATCTGTCTCCGAGTATGCAATTGAGTTGGTCTTAGAATTTTCTTAAGGCAGTGCAATTTATTTTAATTGCGCTAAGAAAGTTGAGTTGCAACGTGTTGGCTATCCAACCCCGGATTCCTTCTTATGGAGAGGGTGAGAGAGATGAACTAACATAGCAGCTGGTTTGATGGAAAGCAAGGGGAAAAGAAAAGGGAGACGTGTTATTTCTGTTTCGTCTCTCCTGTTTCCCTGCGACATCCAAAAGAAAAAGAAAATTTTCATATCGAAAATTCGTGTACCTTACACACCATGGCGAGTCCTCAGATTTTGGATCTAGGAGAAGGCCTCCGAGGTCAGCTGCGAATATCCTGAATAAGAAGTCAAGGACAGACGACAAGGGGTGTTCCTCCAGCTTGGGAATTGGTACGGGGGACCTCTACTTTTTATTTTAGCGGTAAATGATCTTCCTGAGTGATTTCAATTTTCTAGAAATCTACTCTTTGCTGATGACCTTAAAATATTCAACAGAATTAAAACAATTCAGGACTGTTTAGAACTTATGAGTGACTTACAAAATCTTGAAATTTGGTGTAAAAATAATAAATTTAAGTTAAATGTTCGTAAATGCAGTTATTTAACATTCACTAGAAAAAAATATATTCAATATTAGGGGAAAAACTGAAAAGGCTTGATTTTATAAGGGATTTGGGAGTTATTTTTGATTCAAAATTATTCTTTATTCAACATATTGAAACTATTTGCAAACAAGCCTACAAAAATTTTGGATATATTTATCGAGTCAGTAAAGATTTCCAAAATGACCAAACTTTAATTGTGCTGTATTATGCATACGTCAGGTCGAAATTAGAATATTATAGTAATATATGGAACCCTAATATACAGAAATACTCATTCTTGATTGAGCGTACTCAAAATAAGTTTTTAAGACTTCTTACACTTAAGAAAACAAAATTCTATCCAAACTTTGAAAGCTACATTAACCTTGTTGAAAATTTTAAATTTGAAACATTAGAACTCAGGAGAAGAAATATTTATTTGTTATTTTTACACAAACTCTTTCATGGCAAAAAAGACTGTCCTGATCTTAACGAACAGATATGTATCCAAGTACCATCCACTAAATTGCGCACTGCTTCGAAAAATACAATTTTTTGTATGACAGCAAAAACAAACGTCTTAAGCAGATCTCCTATATGGAGAGTTAGTGCAACCTACAACAGGTTAGTTAAGGAAAATTTCAACCTGGATGTACTGGCAATGTATGTAAGTAGTTTTAAGAAGTCTATTAATTCTGTAAGACAAATGTAATTATTACCAATAGCTTTATTAACCTATATAATCTGTATAACGTATATACTATGTAACACTGTAATTAGGTCTGTGCCTGTTGTGTTATATGTCAATAAATCAAAATCAAAACCAGTGCCTCTACTGGGAAGGTTAACAACCTCATTCTGTAAATTTAAAAAAAAGCCTGTTCAGATACATTCGCAGAATCCTCGGATCAGGACTGATAACTTGGCACGAACTCAGCAATGTAAAATGGACATGAGATTTGGAACAAGGAATGTAATAAGTCTTTATAAGACAGGCGCGTTAAAATCTGTAATGAGTGAGTTATAAAAATAGAGGATGAACCTAGTAGGATAACAGGAAATTAGATGAGAAGAAATGGGACATTCAAGTCCGGAAATCTTACGGTTTTTTTTTAGAGGGGAAGGGATTAAAAATTACCAACTAGGAACAGGGTTTTTAGTTCACAAGCGAATAATATAAGCAATTAAGCGGGTTGAATTTGTTAATAATAGATTTTTCTTCTACTTAAGGGTCAGCGGTCTGATATTATTAATTCAAATGTACATGCCACAACAGAAAATAAGGATGACGATATAAAAAAATACGAAAAAATTGAATGGATATTTGACCAACTCCCGAAATATCATATGAAAATTCTATTGAGGAATTTCAATTCGAAGGTAGGACGAGAGGGTATTTCCAAACCGATTCTAGGGAATGAAAGTCTGCATAAGGAAAGTTGTGACAACGGTGTTAGACTCGAACTTTGCAACATCCAAAAACTAATCTTGAAGATTACAAAAATTCCCACATCGTGACATTCATAAATATCCTTGGACTTCGCCAGATCAAGAAACACATATTCAAATTTAACACGTTTCAGTAGACAGAAGAAAACAGTCTAGCACAATTGATGTTCGGTCGCTCAGAGAACCTGACTGTGATACTGATTAGTACCTGGTAGCATCGATAATAGGAGAGAGAGACTCGTTGAATAAAGAAAATATTCAATATCTGTAAACGGAGAGGTTTAGTTTAAAGAAATTAAAGGAAAGCCAGGTGAGAGGAGAGTTGAGTTGATTTTGAGTTTAACGTTCCTTTCGGCAGTGACGCTATATGGGATGGTATGATATATGCTACTGAATAACATGGAATCCGAACCACATGAGCTCCCGCCGGGAATCGAATCCAGGTCTCTCACGCCAAATGCACGTACGCTAACCGCTTAACCACGAAAGAACTCCAGGTGAGAGGAGAATGCCAGACTGAAGTGTCGAATAGATAATCGGTTTTAGAAGATTCGGAGTGCACTATTGTTCAGGATACTTGGGTTGAAATTAGATATAGCATTAAAATTTCAGCAGAATAATTAAAAATGGGGCATGCGGAAATACGTAGAAGCAAGCCGTGGTTCGACCAGAACTTCTAAACTAACAAAGAAGAGAAATCAGGCGAAACAGCATTGGCTACAAAATCCGAACGAAATAACTACACAAAATTTCATTGTCATCTGGCGGAAAACTTCCAAAACTTTTAGAACGAAGAAACGCAATTTTTTGAAGGTTAAAATTAAAGAACTTGAAGGTAATAATAAAAACAAAGATATTCGGGATACCTATAAGAGCATGACTGAATTCAAGAAAGGCTCAACCTCTTACTTATATATTAAAGAAAGCAGACGGAACAATTACCACCTATCCAAATAGTATGTTGAATAGATTAAAACATTTCTTTGTCGGTTTGCTTAACACGCAGCCGAAAACTAATATTCTTGCAGAAATTGAAATGCATACAATATAACCGTATATAACAAAACCTTACCAAACAGAAATAGAAGTCGCTATAAATAAATACAAATCTCCGGGTGTTGACGAAATTCTGGCTGACTTAATTTTAGCTGGAGGGGAAAAATTGTGGAAGAAATACACACTCATTTTCCTTATCTGGAACAAGGAGGAATTACCACAAGAGTGGAAAAAATCAATCATTGTTCCAATTCACAAGAAAAGCAACAAAACTGATTTTAATAATTATCGAAGTATTTCTCTTCTGTCAGCAATCTATAAATTCTCTTAAACATTCTATTAGAAAGATTGACTACATATGCAGATGAAATTATTAGAGATTATCAGTGCGGATTTAATTGAAATCGATCAACTATTGACCAGATATTTACTATTCGACAAATGCTCGGAAAAAATGGGAATACAATATCCCAACACATCAAATAGCTATTTATTGATTTTAGAAAGGCACATGATTAGGTTAGGAGGGAAACATTGTACATTATTACAGAATTCGGAATACCGAAAAAATTAGTTAGATTAACTAAGATATGTTTAAATGAATCCTAAAGTAATGTCCCAGTAGGGAAATTCTTGCTTACGAGCTTTAAAGTTGAGCATGGCCTGGAACAAGGAGATGCGTTGTCGCCATTATTATTCAACTTTGTTCTGGAGTATACTATAAGGAAAATCAAAGACAGCAATCAAATGCCAGAGTTGAATGATATTTACCAGGCTATGGCGTATGCTAATGATGTAAATATAATAGAGGATGATAGAACAATAGAAAGAAATACATAAGTTTTAATTAACGCTTACAGGAACAAGGACTTCGAAGTAAATGCAGAGAAAACTATATACTTGGAGGTTCGTCGGGATCGTAATACTGCAAATTATGGATGCGTTAAAATACAAGTAATACTTTCGACAAACTGGATACTTTCAAGTATCTAGGATCAATATTAACAGACCAAAGACATAATCACGAAGAAATTTGATGTCGACTGAAAGCAGGGATTTCATTTTATTGTTCAGTTAACACTTTGACCGCCATCCCTAATTTTGAAATTTTGCCATTCACGCAATGCATGTTATAGAGTTATGCTTTCATTAATATGGAGGACTGTTATAATCATTCTGAAAATTGAACATCGGTTATTTTGGAAAGTGCAAATTTATAGTGCCGGTCCTATGTGACTCGCGCGGCGTGGTAAGTAGTTTATTGCTTCAGGGCGACGTGCCGGTCAAATTTTCGGTCATCTTTATATGTCTCCCAATGAAACCTTCAAACCCCGGTTACATATGACAGACGTGGCTTAAGCGGAAAGCTCTGTGTCGGTCCCAGATGACCCCCATGGCAGACAAAATCTTTTGTCGTCGCGAATTCTGTCGAGGAATTTGAAGCTTAAACTATATAAAACGACAATTATGCCTGTTGTGTTGTATGGTTGCAAACATAGCCGCTTACTCTGAGGGGAAAACGCAGACTGAAAGTATTTGAGAATACTATCCTGAGACGAATATTCGGCCTCCAAGGAGAACGGGAATGGGGAACGGTGGAAACTTCATAACGAGGAAGTGCATAATTTATACCGTTTACCTAACATTATTAGGGTCACCAAGTCTACTAGGTTCAGATAAGCAAGTCATGTAGCATGAATGAAAGACGGTAGGAACGCCTTCAAAGTTTTAACTGGAAATCCAAATACGAAAATGATCATTAGGAAGACCGAGACGAAGATGGGAGGACAATATTAAGACGGATCTCACAGAGATAGAAATATAAAGTAGAAGCTGGATCCAATTGCGCGGCATTGAACCGATTGCACACATAGGCCATAGAGCTATATTAAGTTGTTAATACATTTAGCTTAATTCTGTTTGACAAAAACACAATTTTGGTGATGTAGATGTAAAATAGCATATATATATATATATATATATATATATATATATATATATATATATATATATATATATATATATATATATATATATATATATATATATATATATATATTCGCGTTTGTTTGGGCTCCCTTTTGGTAGACTTGTCCACCGCCCTGGTTCAAACCCAAGGTGGTAAAATTTGCGTTGCGTTCTAAGATGTAAGAACTCTTGCATCTACCTTGTACGGTTTGTTAAGAGAATTATATCCAACTCTCTCTCAGATACATACATACACATAGGGTGATTCAGGAGGAATGTCATATAATTTGTGAAGTGATTCTACATATGAAAATAAGCCGAAAGAGTCAAATAAATCTGTCCGATTTTCTATCGTTACGGAACTGGAGCCCGCGTTTAACCTTGAAATCAGGTATACGGATTAGAGGTCCCGGCGGATAGCTGTATTTGACCTTTGACCCTTAGGCCCGGCCTGGGAAATTTCACATGGCCTAAACTAGTATGTTACTAGGTGATAGGATGCATGCATACTCTTGGACGGGTGTAGATGAGACCGGGGCTTGTTGTGACAAAAATCAGTTTTTATTTTTCTAAGATCTCATTTCTATTAAATGTCAGAAAATTTTCTCTTAAAATAAAGTTTGGACATTAGACTACTTCCATAATTTTTCCTGCATCTGTATTTTACATTACAAGAACAATACAATAGAAAAAACAAACACAAATGTTTTGTCATAACATGCCACTTGCTGGGGTAGGTTGTGACTTTGATCGGGTAAGTTGTGACAGAAAGAAATGTGCCAGATGTCGCTAATGTAATTTTAATACGTATAAATTGTGCTAAACATAACGTAAAGGTAATGTTTCCTAACAAAAATGTTTTGCATACATAAAGCAACTACTTTCAATTTTTCGTTTGAATACTCTTTCTAAATTATCGTTATCGTACACAGTTAAATGCGCCAACAATACTTCCTTCCTAGTACACAGTTTTATAATAGAATCACAATTTCTTTCAGAAATGACTTATGATGCAAACCTTGAATACATAGACCCCCTATCATTGTCCGAGTTGCAGTTGTGGCATACATACTTAGGATTACCTTCTATGCACGCTTCGTGTGACCACTGGTTACAGTCAACACATTGAACCCACGATTCTCTGGGTTTGGAATTAGAAAATGGTTCCAGACACACAAGACAAAAACAATTATCGTCACTATCACTTTTACGTTTTGATATCCTCCTTTTTATCATAGAGCTGTTCAGAATATTACGGCTTATACCCTTCTTCAGAGACTTTTCATGTCTCGCTCCTGCTTCTGCTTCTAATGCTTCTTTAACTGGAGCATCAGTTAGTACAGTGGACACTCGTTTCTTTCTTCCTCGTTTAGATTCCCTGGGTCTAGGTTTTGGTAACGGACGAAGGGCGCTAGGACTAACATGATGAGGATTACTGTCATTTCTGGACGTTTCGTCTTAAGGCATTTTTTGCATAGACGACAATTGTGGTTTTTCTTTACTTGTAGAAGGTCTATTGTCAACAGTCGATAAGGTTTCAGATTATTTACGGTTTCTTGCTGGATAAGGCTGGTTTGTTTCCTTCACAGGTAAATCTGGGAGTTCTAAATTCATCAGTCCTGTCATCCAACCTGATGGATTACTTCCTGCAATACTTCCAGTAGGACCTTTACCATGAAATCGAAGTCGGTCAAATCTCTTCTCCATGTAAATTAAGCTCGGATCTAGGTTCTAATTACCTGCAACAAATTGCTCCTTGTAGAATCTGTACAGTGACTGTCTATTAACCTCATTTTGTGCTGCACTTGTCTTAAAGATCCTTTGTTTTCGTGGTATGCTCGTGCTGCATCTATGTGCACTTCAATTTGTATCTGTCCTTTCTCTTTCTCTTATATGTTCGTACCATCTGCAACGAGAAAGATTGAAGCAAACATTAAAATGCAAATTCAAATTGCTGAAAACTACATGCAAAAGGATGTTATTGTTGTTAATGATGATGTGGTGGTCTGTCCAAAGGCCAGTCTTTGATTCAAAGTCTCTGGGCAAGATGAACCCATGGTGGTTTGTATTTCTATTCCATGGGATGGTGATGACGTCCTAAGGAGGGACCTACAACTAAGGTGGGATCCGAACAATTTGTGTCTCCACCGGGAATCGAACCCGGGATCCCTTGAGTACACTCATCCACAAGAGACATACGCAAAAGAAACCAGTCTGAATCTGCAAACATTGATGCATATACAATCAACAGCGTGCTAATGATTTTATGCGTTAGAAATCGGAAATTTCTTCCCAATACTAATAACGTGTCCACTTCTTAAAACAGTAATAATATCCTTTATGTAAAATTAACAAAATTAATTAGACAATAAACTTCCATTGTCTGGTTTTCTGCGGGGTCAGTTGTGACATTTGTTACAATTTACCCCTAGCAGTTTGTCATAACTAGCCCGAATGGGTATTTTTGCATTTAATGGCAATTCAGTATTTCAGTTTTACTTTAGCAACAAACAAAACCGTTTACATGCGTATTATAGTTGCTTTAGTTTTTAGAAAATACCATTAATATTTCCAACTATTTTATATTGAAGAAAACATAAATCAAACTTACCTTGAAAAATAGATCTAGACCTCCACAAAACCAAACTTTCTTCTTTGCTCTGGCTTGGCGCGACTCACATTGATGGGAAAAAATAGCCTGTGAATTCGTGACTGTAGGCGTCAATCAGCGTCGCCAGGTCGTGAATATTGTTTGCACTTTTAATAGAAATATAACTGTCACAACCTGCCCCTGTCACAACGAGCCCCGGTCTCCTATATGGATGTATAGAAAAAGATGAAACATGATGGTTTCTTCTTCTGTATATGACCGTAGACATGTATTGGATAGTTATTTAGAACCCCCGCTCCCTCCGGCGAAGAGCGTAAATGTCCATAGGAATAGGTTTTGGTACCAGACTGTGTGAAATTTGTCCTTTGATCGAATTGGTCTTAGTTGCTAAGGTTAGATGTCTGTATAAACAAGATGAAACATGTAATTTTGGACCGCCCCATTGTTGACTATGATATGAGACTGAGAAGCTTCCCATAGAAAATGGGTTCCACGCGAAAGTTATTATTGAAGAACTGATGATGATGATGATGCTTAGATTCATTGATGTTGATCTTAGTTGCTAAGGTGAATATAGCATTTCATTCGAAGTTGCTAGGAAGCATCGAATGAGGTGATGTCATGTTTATTGAAGATATAGGATGAGAAATCGTATACTCAAGCCGAATATTTGAAGACGTAATTTGAAGTCAGGGGATTTTTTTTGTTTTTTTTTTTTTTTTTGTTTAAAGCCACTTTATGACGTTGTATATTTTCGATTTTGAATAGGTAGAAATGAAATGGATGAGAAATTACCAATGTGAGGAAATGACTTCCGAAATTTTGCGTATTTTTTTGTCTGTGTGATTGAATGCATCGAGAATCGAACCATCACCCGTGTTATTTATGCCGAAGGAAAGAAATCAACAAAAAGTTCTATGAGGAGAGCCGCTAAGATCTATCGATTAAAATGAATATTTGCCTTTGATTGACGCAGTCCACAATTCGAATCTGGGTGAGTCACTCTTCATTTTACGTTAGGGAAGTTAAATTTGTCAGAAGAAGAGAAACGTATATTTGGTTACCGCAAGTAGTAGGCCCCCGCGTATATCCAGCCGAGTCAGCAAAATTTTTTGTGACATCATAGGTCAAAGATCAATGCCCCTGGCCCGGGGTCAATGACCGAGAAGTACCTAGGACCACCCCCTCTAAATTTTGGCAGGGGAACATAGGACCACCTCTCTTAAATTTTGGAAATTGCCAAATCTAAAAATTGGGTATGGTAGCCTAGGACCAGGGTATGTATCTCTTTAAGTTTTGGGGGTCCACCTCGTTCCCTTTTATGGGTAAAAAATGCCAAAAATTCAAATTTCGGAAGTTTTTGACCTAATTTACCCCCTATGATGTTTAATTACCTTATATAGTTGTATAGGTGTATACAGGGGTTCATTCCCTATCATAAGACATCGGTACATTGATGCGCCCCTTTAAAATTTTGGGAGGGGTACCTTGGCCCACCTCTTAAAATTTGGAAATTACCGAACATTTGGTATCATGCTATCGGACCCATATATATATATATATATATATATATATATATATATATATATATATATATATATATATATCACTATAAATTTGGGTAATCCACTTCGTTCCGTTTTAGGGGTTAAAAAATTGATAAAATATAAACATAAGCAATACGTTGCACCACATGTTCGGTTTTGGGGCTAATTTATTCCATTTGATGAGTTCCTATTACCTTATATGGTTATATGGGCGTGTATACGGGTGCATTCTCTTTTATTGGACATGTGTGTATTGGTGCAGCCCTTTAAAGTTTTGGGAGGGGTACATTGGCCCACAGCTTAAATTTTGGAAATTGTCAAATTTAGGCATTTACTATAGTAGTATAGGACCCTAATCCCTAGTATATATATAGTATAAGACCCTAGTATATATATCACTATAAATTTGGTGGTCCATTTCGTTCCCTTTTACGGTTAAAAATTGCCGTGTTCGGTTTTTGACCTAATTTTTGACCCTTTGATGAGGTCCTATTACCTTATATGGTTAGATGGGATTGTATAGGGGTTCGTTCTCTTTCATAAGACATTGGTATATTAGTGCACTCTTCTTAAAATTTGGGAGTGGTACCTTGGCTCACCCTTTAACTTTTGGAAATTGTCCAATTTAAAAATTCGGTATAATAATATAGAACCTTAATAAATGCCACTATAAATTTTGGTGGTTCATCTCGTTCCCTTTTACGGTTAAAAAATTGGTAAAAAATCAAATTTTCGAGGTTATTGGCCCATTTTATTCCCTTTGATGAGGTTTTATTACCTTATATTTTGGAAATTGTCCAAATTAAACATTTAATATAGTCCTATAGGACCCTAAAGTGTATCACCATAAATTTGGGTGGTCCATCTCCGTTCCTTTCATGGATAAAAATTGCCAAAAATTTAAATTTCGGAGGTTATTGACCCAATTTATTCTCTTTAATGAAGGCTTTATTATTTTATATGAATTTGTTCAGGGGTCTATTTTTTTTATTAGGTGGGGGCCGCGGTGGCTCAGTGGTAGAGCGTTCACCTCTGGTGCTTGGGGTCCCGGGTTCGATCCCAGCCCCCGCCAAGTGAACTTTGTGGTGGACAAACACCGCGTGCGTGGGTTTTCTCGGGGTTCTCCCGTTTCCTCCCACTTTCTTCATTCCACCATTTCATTCATTACTCATCATCACCGTCTCCTTTAGCCTAACCGGCATAACCGTGAAACGTAAAACTCAAAGATTTCATTTTTTTTTTTCTTTTATAAGGTATGAGTACATCGATCCCTTCATCTTAAAATTTGGCAGAACTACGTTGGCCCACCCCTTAAAGTCTGGAAATTGCCAAATTCAAGAATTTGGTATAGTCTTGCAGGTTCTTAACATATACCACTATAAATTTGGATGGTCCATATCGTTCCCTTCCATGGGTAGAAATTACCAGAAATTAGTACGACCACGTGTTCGATTATTGACCCAATTTATTCCCTTTATAAGGATTTAACACGTTGTATGGGTATGTACAGGGGTTCATTTCCTTTATACTTTGATGTTCGCTTGTAAATTTTATTTGGTGTACATAGGAACATTCCTTAAATTTGGGAATTATCAAATAAAAATTTGGTAAACGTTTTCTAGGACCCTTTGTAAATGTTGGTGTCCCTCTTATGGCCAAATATTCAAATTTCGAAGGTTATTCACCTATTTTATCTTCTTTGATACGGCTTTATTATTGAATTAGTACAGGATTTATTACTTTTTTGCACCAATATTAAATTTTGGGAGGGGTACATTTGACCTATGATGGGATTATGGGTCCATGACATTGGTACATTAATACGTTCCTCTTAAAGTTTGTAGAATTATTTTGCTTAAATTTGAGAATTGGCAAAATGAAATTACGTCATTGGTTTTGATTATTCCAGCCTATGGGCCAAAATATAAACGTAAGCAATACGATGTACCACGTGGAAGGTGTGGTTGATCTTGATGTACATGGATTCCTTTCCTTTTGAAAATTCGTGGGAAATATGAAATAACATGCTTTTAGACAAGAGTTGGTTATGCTTATTTCTTTCTAAGGTGATCAATTGCCGAAGGTTACTGACCTCATTGAGACCTAACTACAATATATATGGTTCATTCTAAGACTTAGGTATATTGAGAGAGGTACGTAGGACCATTCTTTCAATTTGGGAATTGTGATAACATTTTAGTATGAGATCCGAAATTTGAATGTTCAATACCTTATTCATATGAAACAATACTTTTGAATACTGAACAATACTGAATTTTAGTCATAACTCATAGTCTAAGATCATTGGTGGTGGTTGATTTTTACCTCGAGCTTTAGAAATCTAATAGGTAACCTTATTGTGTTATGACTCATAGTCTAAAGACAATATGATACACTTTGAAATTTAGTCTAAGGTGACGTAATCTGATTGGTTAAAACACTAGCAAAGTTATTGTTGAAGCAATTTGTTTGGCTGATCACTATCTTTCATACAATCTGATTGGTTGATTACTTTCAAATATTTGCGATTTGTTTAATCATTATCTTTCGTGCAATCTGATCGGTTAATGATTTTCAAATCTTTGCTGCACTCAGTTTTAAGTTTTGTTTAACATTTAACAATTACTGTTTAAAAATCGTGGTTTGGCCCTTTCCGTTCAACATTTTGCACTCACTCAAAACCGTTTAATTGTTAATCGAATAGGTAAAAACCGGATAAAACTTGACGGTGAACCGTGAAATTATTTTAGTTGAAAATTTTTTGAAAATTTTTTTCGTTTCAAAAATAGTTTGTAAAATCTTTGATTTTTTTTGAAATTTTTGTTCCAAACGAAATTTTTGTTTCAAAAATGTTTTCGTTTCAAAATTTTGAAAAATTTTTGTTTTAAAATTTTTGTCTAAAACTTTTGCTAGAAAATTTTTGTTTTGAAAATTTTGTTTGAATTTTTTCTTTTCAAAATTGTAAAATTTTTATTTCAAATTTATGTTTGAAATTTTTTTGCTTGAAATTTTTGTTTGGAAAATGTTGTTTCAAAAAATTTTTAAGTTTGCACTCATTGGGAAAGAACCGGAATTGTTTATACAAAACATCTGGTAGCACTGTTTATCATGATCCAATAGTACTCGTCAAAACATGGGGTTGTACTTGAAAAAAACAAATAATTAAAATTAATAATTTTATTACACTGCACTGGTTAATCACAAACATCGATACCAGATAAATGATCTGGATATTGTTGATACAGCTTATTTTTACTTCTTGCACTAGTTTGTCTTTAGCGTATAATTTCAATTCCAATTGAAGTGTTCTAAGGTCTATTGCAATATCAATAGGTGGAAACTCAATGTCCATATGATCACAAATAATCTATCAATACAGGTATGCACCCATGAATAATGTTGACAACCATCGCAGCATTTATACACGTGTTGTTGCATGGCATTTTTCAAAGTAGTACTGTTTCAGGAATATACTTGTTTTGTTGCACACTCCCACTGCATGTTTTACACATTGGAAAACATTGATGAATTTGGTCCATTCCGTTTGCCTTAGATACACCATGTTGCGGGGTTCATACAATGTAAGTAACAGCACCATCTTCTTCTCGAGGACTATACGTAGCACCAATTCTTGATTTGAGCCTAATGATTTGACTATGGTTACATTTAGTTCATCATGAAAATATTCATTCATTTGGTCGATTCGTGTACATAATATCTGCTTTGCCTAATCGAATAACTGGTTCAAAGGTTGTAGCACAGATACCAATCATCACATGTTTTGTTTGAAATGTATTTATCGAATAATTTGCGAAGAGGAATTCTTTGTATCATAGTTAGAAATACACATATCTTAAAACGCACTTGCTCAAATCATTTCAAGGGTTATAGCTTACATGGGGACACGGAATTTACTGACGTTTCCATTGATGATTTCATCACAAGTCATAGAACTATTGCTGATGTCATTGAAAAGGAATGTGCTGACTTTTGAAATCGTGATTTCATCGCAATTGCTGACGCCATGCTCACAAAACCTAATTCACGGATGAGGCTGTGTACTATATTCAAATTGATGACCGACCCAAAAATCCTTTGTAGCATAAAAATACAAATCCAGTGTTTAAGAAAAGTAATAGTTCTTGTTTTGATGCTTCCACGGGTAAATATCTTGCTGGTAAAATATTATTCTTATCAATTTCAAGCTTCACTACGATTCTTAATCAAAACTTTGTAGGGATCATTTGGCTAGATAAGATTCTATATGGTATATTCAGTTGTAAATCAGTAATCTTGGTAAATGATTTCAACACATCACGTGTATATAGAAACTGCAGACAAGTAGTCATGATGACGTTATCGTGAATACTATCTCGAACGATACTTGTATATGATGCAAAACTAATGACGTTGCATTACCATCTTCTGACGTGTACAATTGCATCAAGATAAACATTGTTGCCAGATGTTTTTGTTCTAAACAGTTACGAAACGGTTCTTTATCAATGAGTGCAAACTTAAAAATTTTTCAAACAAAAATGTCTAAACAAAAAAATTGCAAACAAAATATTGAAACAATTTTCAAACAAAATTTTGAAAAAAATTCAAAAATATTTTTCAAACAAAAATTTCAAACAAAATTTTGAAAACAATTCAAAAATTTCAAAAAATCTTCAAAATTTTAAAAAAAATTCAAAAAAATTAAACAAAAATTTCAAACAAAAATTTCAAAAATTTTCAAACAAAATAAAATTTTCAAACTGTTTAAAAATATTTTCAAACATTTCACGTTTCACGGTTAACCGTCAAACTTCATCTGGTTTTAAATATTCGATTAACCAATAAATGGTTTTGATCATATCACTGAGTGCGAAATGAACGAAAATGTTCAAACCAAGATTTTCAAACAGTAATCGATCAATGTTAAACAAAACTTAAAACTGAATACAGCAAAGATTTGGAAATCATCAATCAATCAGATTGCACGAAAAATAGTGATTAACCAATCACAAAGATTTGAAAGTTATCAATAAATCATATTGTATGAAAGATAGCGATCAACCAATCAAATTGCATCAACAATAACTTTCCCAGTGATCAGATTACATCACCTTGTGACTAAATTTCTGTGATGTAGCATATCACGTATCATGTATTGCCTTTAGACTATGAGCCATAAGATTCAATAAGATTACCTATCAGATTTCTAAAGTTCAAGATAAAAAATCAACCACCACTAATGATCTTAGACTATGAGCTGTGACTAAAGTTCAAAGTATTGTTTCATATTAATCAGCCAGTGAACATTCAAACTTCGCGCCTCATACTAAAATTTTGTTTATCACAATTTCCAAATTTAAAGAATGGTCCTATGTATCTCTCCCGATATACTTAGGTCTTAGTAATTAACCATATAATGATATGTTGTAGTTAGGTCTCAATGAGGTCAATAACCTCCGGCAATTGTTCAGCTTAGAAAGAAATAAGCAGAACCAACTGTGGCCTAGAAACGTATTATTTGATAACTTCCAAACTTAAGAAGTACCACAACAAATTTTGAAAGGAAGTGAATCCCTGTACACTACCATATATTCATACGTCATCAACTTCAATACCTTCCACGTGGTACAACGTATTGCTTACGTTTATATTTTGGCACATAGGCGGGAATAATCAAGACCAATGACGTAATTTCATTTTGACAATTCTCAAATTTAAGCAAAATAATCTTACAAACTTTAAGAGGAACGTATTAATGTACCAATGTCATGGACCCATAATCCCATCATAGGTCAATAACTGATCACGTGACTATACTAATATTTGACAAGGATTTACCCAAAGAATGGGATACCACCCAATTTTAAGAACAAATACCAATTATTGATTTGACAATACGGAATGTACCCCTCCCAAAATTTAAGATTGGCGCACAAATATACGTCTGTCTTATGAAAGGTAATGAACCTTGTAAAGTGGGCCACAAGAATTCTTGATGTACAAAGTCCGCGAGATAGGCAACCCAACTAACGCCTGCTCCAAGTTTAATTACGCCTGGTAGAGTAGCTAGAACAGCAGCATGAAGTTGCCCCCAACTGTTAAAAGAACAAATCGTAAACTGTGCTTTTGTGCAGGAGTGAGGAGAAACGCTGGCTGACGAAATGACAAAAGGGAGTCTTTGGAAACTTGTATACACGACTCCAAAAGTGCATTACCACCTCCAATTCTCGTTTTCCTGCAATAGCAGGCAACCCAAAAAGCTCGGCGGTTGGGTTGGTTCCGAATTCGAAAGGCGCTGCACCAAACCTCAATTTTGTAACAAATATATCAGTGTGGCAAACTCCAAATAAGAGAATAAAACAAATTGTTAAAAATGACAATTTTATAATCGTGACGGAGTTGGATGAGATCAAAAGTTACAAAATGATCTTACTTAAGCAGTTCAAACAAGATGAATGGCAAGAAATAGATATCAGAGGAAAGCATTTCTCTCCTCCCCCCAAAAAAAGAATCTCATAAAAAAGAAAAAGTTACATAATGTAAAGTTTTAATATAAAAATCCCACTCTAAGTGGTGAAAGATAACACCCGAAAGGCAAGAACAACTGAACCAAAGTCAATGAAGTTGTGCACAGATATTGCAGACATAAAAGGAGGGAATACGAGTTTCGTATTTCCTGAAAAAAAAAACGGTTGGGTGGGGCACGGACCAGTGCAAATCTTTGATCACGAAATATCAAAAGTGCTACTAACGGTATGTCAGAACTGCGCAAAAGACATGCAGAATTGCAACGAAATTTTTGTATAGATAATAGGCAAAAAATAAAGGAATACGGGCTTTTTAGTTTTCTGCGGAAAAACGGATTTAGGGGCAAAAGCTCCGACCCAAAATTTTGAAACTTGACGCCCGAAAGGTAAGAAGAAGTGAACCGAAGAGAATTAAATTGTGCACAGATATTGTAGACGTAAAATGAGAATACGAGTTTCGTATTTTAATGCAGAAAACGGTTGGGGGGGGGGCACGGAAACGTCCCAAACTTTGATCACGAAAAATCAAATTTGCTAGTAACAGTATGTCAGATGTGTGTAAAGGACATGAAGTATTGAAATTAAACTTCTTGTATCGATAATACGCAAAAAATAAAGGAATATCGGTTTTTCTGTTCTGCGGAAAAACGACATTAGGGGGGCAAAGACTCCCAACAAATAATTTGAAAATTGACGCCCGAAAGGCAAAAACAAGTGAACCGAATTGAATGAAATTCTGCACAGATATTGTAGGCATAAAATGAGGGAATACGGGTTTCGTATTTTCCTGGAAAAAAAGTTGGGTGGGGCACGGAACCCTCAGAGCCTTTCATCACAAAATATCAAAAGTGCTAGTATCAGTATGTCAGATTTGTGTAAAGGAAATAACGAATTGAAACGAATCTTTATGTACGGGCAATACGCAGAAAATAAATGAATAAGGGTTATTTTCTGCAGAAAAACGGTTTTAAGGGGCAAAACCTCTGACCCAAAATTATGAAAGTTGACACCGGAAAGGTAAACAGAAGTGAACCGAAGTGAATGAAATTATCCATGGATATTGTAGACATAATATGAGGGAATATAGGTTTGGTATTTTGCTGGAAAAAAAGGGTTGGGTGCCGCACGGACCCCCCCTAACCTTTGATCACGAAATATGAAAAGTGCTAGTAACAGTATGTCAGATGTGTGTAAAGGACATGAAGAAGTGCAACACAACTTTGTGTATGGACAATACCCAAAAAGTAAACGAATACGGGTTTTTTAAATTCTGCGTGAAAACGGTTTTAGGGGGCAGAAGCTTCCACCCTAAATTTTGAAAGTTTACGCCCGAAAGGCGAAAAGAAGTGAACCAAAGTGAATGAAATTGTACGCAGATATTGTAGACATATGATGAGGGAATATAAGTTTCGTATTTTCCTGGAGAAAACGGTTGGGTAGGGCACTGACCCCTCAAAACCTATGATCACGAAATTTCAAAACTGCTACTAACAGTATGTCAGATGTGTATAAAGGACATGAAGAATTTGGACGAAGCTTTGTGTATGAACAATAGGCAAAAAGTAAACGAATACTTTTTTTATTTTCAAGGGAAAAATGGTTTTTGGGTCACAAGCCCTCGTTCAAAATTTTGGAATTTGGCCCCAAAAGGCAAGAAGAAGTGGACCGAAGTGAATGATATGTGCACTAATATTGTAGAGGTAAGATGAGGGAATATGTGTTGCGTATTTTCCTGAAAGGAAAAAAAACTATTGAGTGAACCGAGTCGTTGAGTGGCGGTATCAGTGGACCGAACCGAAAGAAATTGTATGTAGATATTGGATATGTAAAATATGGCCTTCCGTGTTTCACAAGTATCGTGTCTCCATCCGATTTCTTCAAATTTGGCAGATCAAGTAACAGCAAGCGCAAACAGTATAGCGTATTTTATAGTATTTCAGAAGGCAACTTTAACCCTTGCAATGTTTTTCCGCATAAACAAAAACACATGTCGATTTATTTCCATATTGCTGTTGATCTGTCAAATTTGAAGCAAACCGGATAGGGACACTTGAGAAACACGATAAGACTTATTTTACATATGGTCTATATAATATGTACACACAAGTTTGATTTGCTTGGGTCCACTTCTTCCTGCTCTATTATGGTAATATTTCCCATTTTTTTTTTCGGATGGGGCTTAGGCCCCAACACAGTTCTTCCGCCTTTACGAAGTTTCGTTGCAATTCTCCATATTCTTTAAGAACTTCTGACGTATGCTTATTTGCACTTTTGATATTCCGTAATCAACTGTTTATAAGATCCGTGCCTCACTCAACCGCTTTTTTTCGGAAAATACGAAACCCAATTATCTCATTTTACATCTACACTATATGCACACAATTTCATTCAATTCGGCGCACTTCTTCTCACAATTTGGGCGTTAAATTTCAATTTTTTTGTGGGGGCATTTGCCCCCTAAAACCGGTTTTCCGCAGAAAATAAGAGAAAAGCCGGATTCATTTTTTCGCGTATTGTCCCTACACAATGTGTTGTTCCAATTCTTCCTGTCTTTCAAGCACTTCTGACATACTCTTATTAGCAGTTTTGATATTTCACAATCAAAGTTCTGGAGGTGTCTGTGTCCAACCTAAACGGTTTTCTTTTTCTCCGGAAAATAAGAAAAACGTATTCCCTCATTTTATGTCTACAATATCTGTACACAATTTCATTCACTTCGATTCACTTCCTCTTGCCTTCCGGGCCTTAACTTTTGTTTTGGAGGGGTCCGTTCCCCACCTAACCGTTTTCTCCAGGAAAATACGAAACACGTGTTCCCTCATTTTATGTCTGCAATATGTGTGTAAAATTTCGTTTACTTCGGTTTACTTGGTTTTTGCCTTTCGGACGTCAACTTTCAAAATTATGGGTGGGGGCTTTTGTCCCTTAAAACCATTTTTTCCGCAGAAAATAAAAAACCCGTATTCGTTTATTTCATGTGTACTATCTACCTTTCAAATTTTATCGAAATCGGAGTGTTACGCTTCGGAAGTGTTACTTGTTAGTAATAATATTTCTTTAAAATTTTACGAACAAATACAGGGAATTAAAGCGAAAGATTGGGATCAATTGGAACTTTCGGCTCCTACGAACATTGAAACAAATGACAGTACAAGTATTTGGATGCAAGGTAGACATGAAATTTGAAACTGAGATTTAACTATATTTCTGTCATGATTTTAATGCACACTGCAATGTTCTTAAATGCTAATTAAGTCAGGATTTTACATCCAAATTAAGTTGCAACATAATAATTCTTGTTAGAAAACCCGAATCGGCAATGCGAATTTAAGATTAGTCGATACTTTAGATAGCTTGGGAAAAAGGTTGAAGAGTGTAACCTAAGTGTGTGGCCAAGTGGGTTGCGAGGCGATTTAATATATTGCATGTCTTCTACTTGGCAACATCCACCTCAACCGTTTCATTTTATTTGAAAACAAAACATTTTTATCATGAGATACACTTAAGGATGCGCACGATACGAATCGAGACAGGATTTTCCTGACAAAATTCAAGTCGAGACACGGCTCTCCCAATAGAGAAATATACATTTTTCGAGTCGAGACATCACTTTTACAACACATTTTCGAGACGAGACAGCCACAAATCTTGTCTCGTGCGCATCCCTAGTTACATTAACACACACCACATGAGTGACAATTTATATTATGATAGAATATACTATGAGCTTTAATAGAAAAAGTGTAGACACTCGATAATTATTACATAGTAAGATTTCAATAGATTCAGGGTTGATCGTGCCGTGTGTGAAGTTATGAAATTTGAATTCGTTTCAACAGGCGTGGATCCAAGGGGAATTTTATAGGGGTTACAACCCCCGATGACGCTCAGGTATACACTGGATAAAATGGATTTCAATGCTACTTTATTTACACTGGGTAAAGTTGGAAATTATGGTTTAGTTCATCCCTTGATCATATCCTGGTTCTGCGATGTTAATGTCTGGTCAGAACTTGCTGTTCTAGAAGCCTCAAGTTCATACGCGATAAAATAGTATTTCTGCATTATGCACCTTTTAAAACTATTTTCAATATCTGTATGTATCTTCAGACAAACCGTACTCAAAAAGTTTGCTTTATTGGATATTGTATTTCTGACGATGCTTCCATTATCAAATACTGTATGTAGTTTTAATTAACATAGAATTGATTACTTCAAAACAGTTGAAAACTTTCTCATTGTTTTAACTTTTCTTGAGTTGATTTTGAACTTAACGTCCCTTTCGGCAGCGAAGCTATATGATACGTGGACCTACTAATTAACGTCGAATTCGAATCACATGAACTCCCAACGGGAATCGAACCTGGGTCTTCCATGCGTTAACTTTACTTGAATTTGCACTCAAACGCTCTCAAGTGGATTTAAGAGAGCACTTGCTAACCATGAATTTTTCAATGAATGTATTTCTTAGTAATTATATTAATTTTACTTTTCAAAAGGTGTAAACATTTCGCTTTTTTTTTAAAAAAAAGAAAACTTGAATGATACGTAGTCAGTGTTGAACACAGGTTTCATTTTTATACTTGACAATAGTAATTTCATAGTCTCCTCTCTTCTACCTCTAGACACAGAAATATTGCTTTTAAGAACTGCCAAATTACGATTTTTATCAATAAAGAGTAGCTGTCCTACTAGGGTGGTCCTTATTTATATGGGGAAAAATAAATTTAGGAATTTCCTTGGACGAGCCCTCTGAAATGGTTCCATATGGGACTAAATTAAGCAAAAAGAAAAACTAGATCCATTGAATAATTTTAAATGATGCCTCAAGCGACCTAAAGTTTTGATTCCGATTACAATACGTAGTATATGGAGAAAATCTGGAAGAATCCTTTGTAATTTAGAAACGGTTTAAGGAAATGGGAAGATATCTTGAATAATGGAACTAGAAAAACAGACCAATCTAATCCTGTATAGCATTATCATGGCGACCACCTTGAAATCCGCCATCTTGAATTCAGGTAAAAAGTTTTAGACAGGAAGAGGGTCACAGGACATATCGTTTTGAGGTAGCGTTTTACCAGAAGCACAAATCTGGCATTATTTTCAAGATACCTATAATCATGTAAGAGTCATTACACATGAAAAACGAAATGCTTCTTATTATAGTTATAGGCAACATATTTGTAAGAATTTGGATTTTTTTTTACATAAAGTGAAACAAACTGCTAGAAAAACCTAAATCTTTGTTTCGCTATGAACTAAAAATAAGTTTTCATCATGATGGCTCATAGTCCATTATGAGGAAAGAGAAAAATTATAACTTGGAAGAAGTTTTCAATCTTATTTGCTACACAGTTCACTTCGGACACATCTAAGAAAAGATTATCTGTGGACCTTCACTATCCGCAAAAGAAACTGTTTCTGTTCCTCATTTTTCGTAAGAACGTTGTTGTAATCTTCTATTAGTTTCACTTCTCTTTCTGCTGCATCGTTTGTTACGTGAATGAATTTAATAGTCATTATTATTTGACCATGAAATCTTATCACACTCAAGAAATCCTTTAGGTATTTTAAATCTCTCGAGGAAAATTTGTGTTTATTTTAACAAAATGACTGATTTCTCTTTTCACAAGAATTTTTATCGTATCATCTATTGAATCAAACCTCTTTGCTGTTTCACGGTTTCCCCTTACAGTTTTCATTTTTCAATCATTTTTTCATAATGCTAAGTACATATAAAAAACTACGTGTTCCTTCGCCAAGTACCAGAGGCGGCGAGAAAATTTAGAGAGTGAATTCAGCATCTATTTGTCTATAACTGTACAAACTTTTCAAAAGTTGCAGGTCTTGTAATGGTGAATGGGATGCTCAATTACATTTAAACCAAGCTTGCACATATAGTCGTATCAGGAAAATGCATACTCTCCGAAGGCCCGTTTCTATTTGCTTCGTTAAACGAAATTGTTAGCGAAAGAGAAATGTTTTTAAACAGTAGATTGCTTTTCCCTTCCACCCTGCATGGTCAGTTGTTCCAGACAAACGAAAGAAAACGCCTCGAGGAGGTATACCACCCAAGAATATGATGACCAGTCCTAAAAATTCCCTGTAGTCTTCCTGTGGTGTCCTGTTTCTACAAGTTAATATCAAAATTTAAAACTTCATTTCTTCCATCGGAAATATTGTTCCTTACAAAGTACGAATTACAAATTAAATAACTATATTCAAAGTGAAACTAAACAATAATTAATGGAATATGTTTTTGACGGACGCCAAAACTTTGGGTCTAGGTCAAAACCACCACATTTAAGAAATGTCAAAACGCCCACATGATCGGTCATAACTCCCACAGAAATGGACAAATCTCCCAAACGCACGAATGATTAAAATCCCCACAGCCAAAAGTCCAACACTCAAGAAATGTCAAAACGCCCACACAATCGGTCATAACTCCCACACAAATGGACAAAACAGCCACACATAGCAATGGTCATAATCCCCACATAAATGGGCAAAACTCCCACACAAATGGTGAAATCTCCCACATGCAGAAATTGTTAAAACTGCTACACAAATGGACAAAACCCCCACACAATCGGACAATTCCCCCTCACTCTGAAATGATCGTGATTGCACGTCTTTGCTGCGGCTCTTTATGACGCCAACATTAGTATTTCTTTCGTTAGAAAACAGTGCAAGAAGAATAGTTGCAACATCAGTTTAAGTGGAATAAAAAATGTTATTAAAAGTACAAGGGCAAGACATGCACCCAGGATCATTTCAGAGTGTGGAAGATTTGCCCGATTGTGTGGGGTTTTTGTCAATTTGTGTGGCAGTTGTGACAATTTCTACATATGGGAGTTTTGTCCATTTGTGTGGGGGTTTTGTCCATTTATATGGGGATTATGACCGTTGCTATGTATGGGAGTTTTGTCCATTTGTGTGGGAGTTTTGACCGTTGGAGGTTATGACCGACTACCAGTGTGGGGGTTTTGGCTGGGGGAGTTATGACCGTTCGTGCATTTGGGAGATTTGTCCGTTTGTGTGGGAGTTATGGCCGATTGTGTGGGCGTTTTGGCATTTCTTGAGAGTGGGGGTTATGGCTGTGGGAGTTTTGACCTGTTCCCAAAACTTTAGCTTAGGTTACATTAGCAAACGATTAGGTTACATTGAATGACATTACCGTACTTCTTATCTTGAGTACCGTTCTGTATATTATGAATTTCTAAAGTTCTTTGGTTTATATTTTGAGAATTTCTGCCAGCTATAAAGTTATCAATTTCGAGAAAAATTAGATATACTGTTTGCCTGATTAAATGCTGTACGATTACCATTTCTGTTTCTTCTGGAATTGGGTTCGGTTCTATTACCGGAATAATTGAATCTATCATTACTTCTTACATTAGGACTACACTCTTCACGCACATTGATATTTCGGATTGGAATATTATTGGCTTGGTTTCGGTTATTACTAGTTTGGTTTCGAGCTAGTATTATTTTGCACCATTGATTGATTTTCAAATTTTTGCACTATTATAATTAGATGATTGAAATTAATGCATTGTACAGAAATCAGTATTTGCTGCAACCTACAAGATAACAATATCCGGATTGATGCTATATTACAAAATCAGTAAGATTCTTATCAATTCTTGGATCATAACGTCTGTTTCGAACCAAAGTGTAAGCAGTCGAACTTACATCATAATCATCAATTCCTGGAAGAAAGTACCACTTGTTCTGAGAAACGCTTAAATAGAGGACCGTCCTGTCCAGCTGCAAACCAAACACAACACTTATCAAATACACATTTTAAAACTAATTCATAAATGTGGTGTCTACAAGGAAGGTATAGAAAATTTTTTTGGAGCTTCTGCTTTAGCAGAATGCAATAACCGTTGACCTCGTCCCTTCTGTCTTTGAGACAAAGGAAACTCTCTATCTATGATTTCAATTATACCTATAGCATTAGTGTGTGCTATATCAAATAAATCAGGCAAGATATTTGAGAAGACTACTTCTTTTTGCCTTTGCACTTCACTCGACGTTTCATTGTTCTTCTGTAATGCTCACCATTTCTCATACAATATAATAAGTTTGTCAACACTGCTTTGGGCATCCTTTACCGAGATCTTTGCCTTTTGCCAAAATACCTCCGTTTCTTTAACAGCTAATCGTGCACTTTCCCTCACTGTCAGATTTACCGTTCTCAAGTTGTAGAAAAAGACACTCAACACTTGCTTGTTTGATGGTAATTTACTTCCCAAAATCTGTTCATTAGCACTACCAATTAAATAAATTCCCTTTCGACATATAATATGGTTGTATCCGCAGCTTGCATTTTTCCATTAAAACTAACTAGAAAATTGAAATATTCAAATTTTAACCCTGACATTTGAACTAAAATAACATTTGGGGGGGGGGTTTAAACAAGAGTTTCATTTCCAAAATCATTTCAGAGATAATAATTCTTACACGACTAAAGCTATCTTTACAATACTGCCAGATTTCTGTTTCTGGTAAAACGCTACCTCAAAACGATATATCACATGACCCTCTTCCAATTTAAAAATTTTGATCTGAATCCAAGATGGCGGACTTCAAGATAGCCGCAATGCCAATACTATACAAACTTAGGCGTGTCTCTTTTTCTAGTCCCATTATCCAGGGAATTTTCGCATTCCCTTAAAGGTTTCTAAATTACAAGAGTTTATTCCAGATTTTCCCCATGTGCTATATATAGTAATCAGATTCAAAACTTTAGGTCGCTTGAGGCACCATTTAATATTATTCACTGGAGCTAACTTTTCTCCTGGCTTAATTTAGTCCCACATGGAACCATTTTAGGGGGCTCGTCCAAAGAAATTCGGAAATCAAAAATTAAGGACCATCCTACGTCCTACTAACTCTGCTATCGATTTCCTGCTAAGCAGGGATAAAGTGAATCTGAAAGGGTAGGGGGACGGTAGGTAGCGGCATGACGTCACGCCGTCCTCCATGCCTATCTTTGCCCATTGTAATTTCTTAGGAACTGGGGGGACGCCATACACATTTTTTGCAGATGGGGGACGGCGTCCCCCCGCGTTCCCAAGCACTTTTACCCCTGCTGCTAAGTATTAATTGCTGTGAGGACTAACGAAAACATATTATGTGATACTACTACTACTACTGCTACTACTACTACTACTACTACTACTACTACTACTACTACTAATAATAATAATAATAATAATAATAATAATAATAATAATAATAATAATAATAAAGGATCTGAATGATAAAGATATTTTTTTCAACTTTCTATCCTGTGGGCTTCCGTGAATCTGGATATATAGTTTTTATAAGGAATAAAGAGGCTTCAAACAAAAACCTTCTGTATAATAAAAAAAAAGTCCTTGTGTCTGCTTTTTTTTTTTTTAAACACAATGTTACAAGGCACAGAGCCACGCCTGCGGGCATTTTGCTTGGAAGGCAGCTTCAGTACATACTAAAATCAAGACTTTCATTCTGTCGTTGGCACTTGTCGTATCAGCTTGTTTGCTGTGCGATGTTTTGCCTTCGGGCGATCGACTAGATAGATAGAGTCAAGAAAGAAAGAAATGAAATGATATGCTTATTTCATGGAGATATGCTTGCTTCTTGGCATTAAGTGTTTGAAAACCAAAACTGTTCTGAATATCCATTTTGTTATTTCCGTAATAAGAATAAAGGGAAATGTTAATTCTCATATATATAGTAGGAGTAAAACTTAGGGGGAACGTCGGTGGACGTCGCCCCTTCACTTCCAGAAAATATATGTGGCATCCTTCCACTTTCTAAAAATTTACAATGGCAAAGATAGGCACAGGGAGTGGCGTGACTCATGCCTCCCCCTACCTTTTCAGATCCACTTTTACCCCTGGTATATAGAAAGAAAGAAAGAAAAAAATATATTTCACACAAATAACAAAATAAGATATTATACTTAACTTCGCCTTGGCCTTGTGTGTTTCAAAATTGTTCAGAATGTTTTCCTAACTCCAATAGAAAAATGATGGAATAAAAAGAATTGTTAATTCCAACCAAAAAAGAAAAAAAATAATTTAACTTATTAAACAAAAAGAACAAGATAAAATATTTCAGTCTGTCTTTGCAATTCCAAATGCTTAGAACTATTTTTTCCCTTCTGCTCGTGAATGCTTCAAACTAATATTAGTCTTGAACAAAATAGTCTTAAATAAACATAAAAATCTTATAATTTTAAACCTAATAGTGTGTCCACGAACTATTATTATCTATCACCGCATTCATTCGAGGAGGCATGGAATCAATTAGTGACGAAGGAAGACAGGAATGGAAAAGGAAGGTGAACTGGGACCTGTATGTTAGGTGCTATACCGACATTTGTCTGGTATGAATGAGAAAAACCGAAGAAAATCCTCACTCAGAATGGCTGGACTGCAAAAGCTGTTACACCTTTACGACCAACTGTCCCCATACACATAATGAATGAAACCTCTTATTTCTCAGCATTTTCAATCAACAGTCTTCTTGGAGCGTTTTACATGAGATCTGATTCTTGATTATTTAATGGAAGATGAAGATGTCTGGATTATTGTCCATCTGAAAATAAAATTTTTCGTTTGGTGTGGGCAGCATAATATTCAACTTCAAAGTCTTTCTTATTCCTGTTACCTAAGGGTCTCTTTCCTGTTACCTAAGGGTTTTGTTTTACTACTTCCTTCAAGACTAAGGACGATTCTTTCTTAATCTCTTAATCTCATTTATAAAGAATTTGTGATCCAAACTTCCCCCTTAACAAAGAGAAATAATGAAACCTGTTAAGTTAAACACGTGAAACAATATTGGTGAAAATTTCACGAGCAGCAATTACGCAATAGATGATTAGGATATTTAAAACACAACTTATGCGATAGTAGAGATGCTACATTTGATTGCAATGTATGACGAGTAAACGACACGCTATAATACTGAAAACTGATACACATGCTATTTACTGATGTGTGTGTTATTGTGCGCACAAAGTAATGTTGCTGAGGAAAAGACACAGGACGACATCGTCCAATAGAAATCATTAAACCTTTTTGAAAATGAAATTGAATTTCCATGATACTTCACGAGACGAGAGAGCCCCCCTTCGTGAACAACAGTAGCAAAAATCACGAAGCTTACGTCGTTGTTGATAATGGTACCGGTATGTATACGTTTCGAATATAAATAACCCACACAACTATACTGATGTAATCGCAGTTTTCATTCTTGATATCTGAGCATTTGAGATTAAGAAATAAACGCTTATACCTTGTTCTGAGAGATAATATGTTTAACCCTGTAGCTGTAAGAGGTTCTAAAAACAAAGATAGTTAAAGAAAAATGTACTGTTTCTGGGTGTAACTGGGTAACATTTATTGTTGTCTGGGTTTAACAAACGGTTCTGCGAACTGAAAATATTTTAACAACCCGTTCTAGCGATCCGGCTGAATAGCACCACTGGACCATGGGGCATTTCCTCGTAATAGTTAGAGTGCTTATTTTCGTCACGGGAGACCCGGCATCGGTTCCTGGTGGGAGATTATGTGGTTCAGATTCCACGTTAAGATATAGGTCCACGTCTTCAATTATCTCGCTCTGAATAGAATAGTAAACTCCAAATCAATCCACCACCCAACCAATCGACGTCGGAACCGGGAGCGCCTTTCCGTCACAATGAGAGTATGGTGGCTCAATGATAGAGCACTCACTTTTGATTTCAAGGTCATAGGCTCGATTCCAGCCTATACTATGTAAGTTTGTGTTGATTCTGTCAATTTGTTTCTAAGAGTTCTTTATTGCCTTCCACTTCATTCCTCAGTTCCTTTCATTAATTATTTAGTTCACTTATCATCTGTTTCCTTTAGCCTCCAGGATATAATTGTGCGATGTTAAAATTCCCATTTCATTTCAAAGTATTAGACCAATAATGCAATCTTGAATTTCCCAAATCACTTTTCATTGTTCACATTTCAATTATCTGTGAGTAGATCATGAGTATTTAGATATCTAAATTAACTATAATAGGTAATCTGGCACTTGTAAACTACTATGAATGAATTATTTATATTGTTTTCCTTATCTGTCTAAAAGCATTAAACTCATTATCGAAAAGAACATTGCTTTTCAGCAGATACTGGATTTGTTTTGGGATAGCTGCTTACAGACCTCACGTGAAAGCAGCAAGTCTCTCGGAGAAGTTAACTCACGTGAACAGGGTTGGGAATATTTTCCCCTCTTGCCCGCCTGACTTATTTCTTTCGTGACTGTACGTTGTAATCCCTTCCCCTCTTTTGCACACTGTGTGAAATTTAACTTGTATACTGTAGTGAGTTACAGAAATGATAATGCTATTTTTAATAAATGACATCAAATAAGATTGACGATTGTCACAATATATTCAAGATAACAAATATTCATTTAACAGTCGTCGTACGTAGTTGTGTGCACTGAAATTCCCATAATGTGCTTTCTTCTTTACTATTATGAGCTCCGAGCTTCGTGACTAAGTGGTTAGCATACGCGCCTTTGGCGTGAGAGACCCCGGCGAGAGCTCAAGTGGTTCGGATTTCACGATTAATCAGTAAGTCCCGTCTCATATAGCCTCGCTGCTAAAATGACGTTAAACTCAAAATCACATCAACTAATATGAGCTACTTGGCAATGGTACTGGGTTATTTCATAACTTCTTCGAGGAGATCTTTGTAGGAATGAAGAATCATCAAGTAGTTAATCTATGTTGGGACATGGTACTCCGAAGATAAGATTTCATTCTTGATAGAATCGAAAATAATCTTTCTGGTGTCACTGAAGTCATAGGAACAGTGAGGTAAAGCATTGGTAGCTTATTAAATTCCTAAAACAAATAATGAGTTACCTTTTTTGGTTGAGATTTGAATGAGACAACCAGATCTTGAACACCTTCAATGACGTTCAAAGAATCATTTTTGCTTCGGTGAAGCGAGGAAAGTGCTAATAACAGTATGTCAGAAGAAATTGAAGAACATGAAACATTGGAACGACACATTCTTTAGGGACAATACGCAAAAAATAAACGAATACGGAAAAACGTATTCGTTAATTTTCTGCGGAAAAACGGTTTTAGGGGCCAAAACCCCCATCCAAAATTTTGATTGTTGAGGTCCGAAAGGCCAGAGGAAGTTAACCAAAGTGAATAAAATTGTGCACAGATATTGTAGACATAAAATGAGGTAACACGGTTGGATTTTGATATTTGCAATTGTAACACGGTTGGATTTGGCACTTACTACTTGGCTTTTGAGATGCAGGCTGTGAGTTTTTAGAGTAGCTAACTACTGAAAAAATTGGTTTATTACAAATATAACTTCTTTAGTTAGTAGAAAGGATGGCGTTGATCACGAATCAAAGTTAATAACGATGTATTTTAGTGGGTCAGAGTTGGTCACAATGGTTCAGAGTTGTTTATAGTTGGTGGTGGGTCAGATAGGGTTATGTTGGGTGAATGGGTTACGTTGGGTGGTGAGTCATTGTGGGTGACGGTGGGTCGTGGGTCACGATATGTGGTGGGCCAGTATGTTGTGGATCAAGGTTTCATTGACCCACGCCATCTCTGGTTAACATTGTACTAAAGAGGAGAGGCTCCGAAGGTGCTCTCGGCGATTTTCTCAAATTTTGCACATAGACAGTACCCCACTACAAAGAAATAAATCTCGAAACGGTTCACAGTACCATCTCACAGAACTCAACATAGAGGGATTTGTTTGATTGACTAAATGAAGACCTCAAAAATTTATTCTTCTACAAGCGAGATTTTCTTTATCCTTTCCGTGGCGAAGTCAGAAAAATACGCGGCTAGTAAACTTAAGGTTCAAGGTTCGCGCCCAACTCGGGGTACTTGCTTTATTTTCTAGTGTTCTTACTAGGGATGGTCACAAAGTTCCGGTTCCGGCGGAACCGATTCCGCGAGGAACCGCTTCTCGCAGATCCGGTTTTCAGAACCGATTTCAGACCTGGATCCGAAAACCCGGTTCCAGAACCGGATCCGTTTAGACCCGAAAACCGGTTAGACTCAGAACCGGTTCTGGCCATCCCTATTTTTTACACTCACCTGAATATAAACAAATCAGGTATATAGACGATTTAACATATTTTGGGGTAGTAATTTTGTGGTTCGTTGGCGTTTCGTCGAGTCTCTGCCGCTAGTGGTATAACTTTCAAAACAAAAGTGGGGCACCACGGATCGTAGCTGCGGCATCACCAACTTTTAGCGAAAGGTCGTCAGTTGCGTATCGGTGGTCCACTGACGCTTACAGCATGGGGGCTTGTACCTGAAAACTAAGAGAATAAAGAAGCATGGTATCCATGAAGCCCGTTGGCACTCCTAAAAGTCTGAAACGATGAAAGAGACGTTAAAACTGGAAAACACGTATTTTATAATTTCAAAGGTACCCCGTATCGAGGTAAAAGAATTACGCCAAGGTCCCCAGTAGGGGTGCAACTCAAAATTTGAAGATGGCAAGAGAAATCAAGTAGTATATCATTTAAAAGTATTGCCAAAATTAAAAGAGATGGTAATAGAGTCGAGTCTTTATGCTAAACTTGTGCAAAATAGCGAGCGTTCAAGATGGTAATAAATCCTTCATTAAAAACTCCGTGACCACCTCTAGAAATGTGAAACTGTGAAACTGATATCAGAAGAGGTAAACACTTGTATTACCATTTCAAAAGTATAATGCACCAAGGTAAAACAAGAAGTGCCCCATTGTGGGTTTATTACATCATTAATATTAAATTGTACGTTCCATTATTGTGTCTTTAGTCTAAAGGACAACGTGATTGTGAATTATGAAATTAATGGTAGAATACAGAAATGGAAGGAACGTTGGTACATTATACTTTTTGTCCTACTTTGGTGCATTATACTTTGCAATGATAAGACAAGTGTTTACATCTTCTGATATCGGTTTAAAAGTTTCACATTTCTAGAGGTGGCCACGGAATTTTCAATGAATTTATTACCATGTTGAAGACTCGCAATTTTGCTCAAGTTTAGCATAGAGACTCGAGACTCTTAAAATATCCCTTCTTCTAGCAAAACTTCTAGAAAAATTCGGACCCCTACTCCCCCGTAAGGATATATATTATAATGAAAGTGATACGCGTATGATAACTTCCCAGTTGGGATTGGGGCCTGATTACATACCAAACGTCATTTCATTTGACTTTGCAATTTGACCGTGATGATCACGCAGACATAGTTACTTTCAATTTTTTATATAATAATTCATATATTACAGGTGATTCAAAAATATGTTTTTCCAGTAGTTAGCTCCTCTAAAAGCTCACAGGATGCATCTCAAAATAGACAACCTATTGCTATTGCCACTTTTACAATTGCAAATATCAAAATCCAAGAGTACCTGAACATTTTCATTAGAAACAAGAAAAATGGAGATCTTGAAAGTAAAACGTAGACAAGCTCACCAATATTCAGAAGATGCTGTCTACAATCTACTGAACAGAATGGGTCGGTGGGTCACAGTCAGTGGCGTTTTGCAGTAGGTCACGTCCTTTTGACCCACGATCCGCTGACCCACTCACAAATCTTGACCCATTTCACCCACTTACCAACCGACCCATTGACCCAGTCCATCTTTGATTTTAACATATCTTATTTCATTTAAAAGATGAAACATACGTCCACACAATTTTGTCATCGATTGCGAAGGTTGGCTTAATATAATAGTTGAAATGGTCATTTCTTCTCACGGTGAGAAATTGATACGATTAAAAGAAACATCTTGAAGTGGGTACAAACTACCTTCCAAAGTTATTAGAATCGCTTTCTCAACCCCGAAAACTATGAATTCCACAAATATGTCAGTATTTTTTTAGATTTTACTTTTAGCTCTCTTAGGCCATCATCCTGTGAAGATGGGAAGGAATTTGGTTGTAAACTCCATTGTGAGCATCACTATCCACGTCAACGATCGAGAAAATTATGGATGAAACACTAAGATCAGTCGTTTTACATTAATTTTACATGTCACACCTCCCACTTCCAACATTCCATACTACTACAATATTTTCTTCTTAGATTCAAAGTAATATGTCCCAAAATTTGGTAAAGGTTGTCCCAGACATTCCGCAGTTAGGTTGGAATATTCATTTATACAGAAAGATTAAAATACTTAGAGCTGTGCGAGCAATGGATTCTATGCTGCCCCTGTAAATTCAAAATCCAGCTGACATGTTCGTTCAGAAGTTTTGCTATTGATCTCTGTTATAACGAAACCTTGGACTCTACACTAATAACAGTCGTTTTGAATCATTGGATATGTTACTCCCTTCGACTCTCATTATTAGATGTGCTAGGGAACCTTACACCTACTGGAAGATGAACTTAAAGGTAATCAGAATTGTTCCCAATGAACTTAGGGACCCCGAAAGATATGGATTCGACACTAACATTGGTCATTTTCAATTACTTCTACATGTCATTTTTCACACACTCCTTCAGGGTGCTAATGGGAGCATAACTTACATGACATCTGGATTGCAGCTCTTTATCTAAGCGACCCCCAAAATTATGGATTTGACACTAATATCGGTCTTTTTTATAATTTTGATGTCAGCTCCTTTCATTCCTCCTAGGAGAGCAAACGGATGCTGCCACCACTAGGACTAAATTTGGTTTTAAATGGCATTAAAATTCCTACCAATTAATTTAGCTACCAGTGCTGCATTTAGAACCTCTGCGTCCCTACTTTTGCCCTCGCCGCCCCCAATTACTACATATTTCTCCGACCCTTGATCCCTAACTTCAAAATAAAACAATTAGTGCTTAATTAGTGAATTCATTACAGTTAAATACCACTCACTAAATTCTACAGCTACAACTACGTAACAAAAAATTAGTGAGAAATATGTTCTGAATTATTTTTAGATTTCTTACGCTTTCATTAAGCATATTAGAATAGTAAAAGAAGATTGTTTATGAAATAGTATATTTCCTCTTGATTTTTTAACTTTTTCATACGAAAAAATGAAAATATTAATTAATTTTTAAACATTTCGCTCTTCAAAGATGTTGCTCTCTAGGCACGAGCCTAGTTGGACTAATGGGAAATGCGGCACAGTTAGCGGCGCTGAAAAATTAGGATTCGAATGTAATATCGGTTGATTTCGATATTTTTATGTCGCTACGTAACCACTCTGGGTGCTAATGGGAGCTTAATTGGACTTGGATTGAAAGTAGAACTCTTTACCTAAGTGACCACGAACTATGGATTCGATATTAATATCGATTCTTTTCTAACATTTTTGATATGCATCCCGACAGTACTCTTTTCCATATTGTAAGAAGTATGGTTAAAATTGCTCTAGACATATCAGAATTATGTTGACGCACATACACATACATCCACATTTTTATATATATATATACCGAGTGAGCGAGCGAGCGAGAGAGAGAGAGAAACAGTGAGAGAGAGGGGGCGACCCAGGGCATCACCACTTCAACATTGCAAAAGCATATATCAGGTATTGAATTGAAAATCTGTGTAAAGACTCTCTGCTGTAGCATGCTTCATAAGGACAATTCCAGTCTGCTCACGTGACCTTTGGTGCTCATGAATTTCTTGCGAACGTTCCGACTTTGGATTCTCTGTTTTTACCATCTTTTTACACTTCGGGTAATTTTTCAAGATCATAAATGTCATGCTGTAATATGAATGTTGAGAAGTAACCTATATATGACAAATAGCTGCAAACAAATACACTATAACCTATTTCTCTCTATGGTATTATTTTCTTGATTTGTATTTTACATTCTCATATATAATACCGACCTACTGTGAACACCTACCTATTTCAGATGTTATATTTTAAACATAATAATTACTATGTTCTGCAATGATTATGTTATATATATACAACTGATGTATTTTAATGTAATTATTTTATATAATTTTTCATGCATTGCAGAAAATAGAATTTCAAAAAAAGAAATACCCAGATGAGAATCGAACTCATAACCTTACAATTTGGAATCCAACGGCTTGCTACTTTCACCACTTTCAGGACTACTAGACTCGACAGGGACATGAACACAGATACAGCGAGGACAGTTACAATTCCACCCTTGATCTTCAAACGGATTCGAACTCCCAATGGGTTTCACCTAACGATTGTCAGCCTAACGACGCTGAGCCAACGCACGCACTCTTTGAAACGTGCTTCTAGCGATGTATTCGGCTCTCTAGATAATTATGACATTCATATCAGAGTCCTGCAAACTCAGGCCCAAAGAAGGCCCAGCCCACCCGCCCCGGATGGACCTGTATTCTGTGCCAGGCTCGACCCGGCCTGGTCCAATGGAAAATGAGATATGTGTCGTCATAATATTGATGTCCTTTTGTCCTTCTTGAATGGGAAAATCGTTTGAAATGTTACCCAAGGTTTACTTTCTATATTCCTATTCTATCTGTCTGTTATCTGTACTTGCTCTGTCCAGCCATGTTTATTATACAATAATACAGCTCATGGACGTAAAAGTCTTGTACTACACTCATTAGTGGGTTACGAGTGTTACACTGTATATAATACTAATACCACAACTGCTACTGCTAATACTACTATTACTATTACGATTACGAATGATAGTGCTAATTCCACTATGGCTGTCACTCCTACAAATATTACTACTACCAATACTACTACTACTACTCATTACTATACCAATACGACAGCGAACACCACTACAGCTATTACTAGTAATACGAAAACAAAACAATGAAAATGAAATCTTCGAGTTTTACGTCCCACACTTATGCCGGCTAGGCTAAATGAGACGGTGATGATGAGAAATAAATGAAATGGTGGCATTAATAAAGTAGGAGGAGGAAACGGGAGAACGTCGAGAAAACCCCCACACACGGTGTTTATCCACCACAAAGTTCACTTGGCGCGAGATGGGATCGAACCAGGGATCCCATGCACCAGAGTGAACGCTCAACCGCTGATCCACCGTTCCAGGAACACCTAATAGACCCTGGCGTCTTAGTGATTTATCATTATATTTTGTTATATTTGTAGTACCAAACTATAAACAATACAGGAACATGTAACACCATTTGCTATTTGCCTTGCTAATTGAACATTACTAGAAATTGCACAGATCTTATGAACACGTCAGTTCACGGTTTCGGCCTCCGTGGGCTAATGGTAGCGTACGAAATGTATTTAGTAGGTCAAGTACTTGATTTTATCATACGTTCTTTAGGTAGCTACGGCTCAGGCCGTATGGATGATAACGGGGTGAATTGGTGGAATGAAAACAGTGGGAGGAAACGGGACCACCCCGAAAACTCCCACGTACACGGTGTTTGTCCACCACAACACTCACATAGCATGAGCAGGGATTGATCCGACGACCTCTAGCACCAGATGTGAATGCTTTATCTACTGAGCCACCGTTGTCCCTCAGAGATCAAGGATCGCTTCACATTATATGCAGACCGGCCATAATAGCTAGCGTTTCTCTGTTTTTTCTCTTTACTTAGAAGGTAAATTCTGTACCATCACACATGTCAACCCTGACGCGAATCGTAGCAGTTATAGAAGTATCTAGCTGTGGTCGTAGTACTAATAATAGAAGTAGTAGTAGTAGTAGAAGTAGTAATATTAGTAATATTACAGTATTTTGCGGTCTTGAATAAAGAGTCAGTTTCCCAAACACATTACGATTAACATAAACTGACAGTAAGACCGTACAATCAGGGGAAAGGCAGAGGTAGTGGAGGACATTTAAGAAAAAAATGACATTAATTTCCAATCCGCCTTTCAGTGTCCGGGCGGCTCGGCCCGAAAATACATGCTCCCGGTTCGGGCCTATAGCATTTGTGTCCAGCCCGGTTCGGCCCGGAATGTGCCGGTCCGGTTAGGCCCGGTCCAGTTTGATATTACTTGAAACGGGCAGGGCCGGGTTGGGTCGGCCCAGGCACATTCTGGGCTGAACCGGACACGCCCGGCTCGTGCAGAGCTCTGGTTCATATCTACTGCAAACGCTGTTTTTGTTCTATTTTGACTTTAATTTAGTACTCAGGCGAGAATTAAGTTCTATGTCTTAATTTTCAGCATTTTTTCACATATGGAAAGATTTTTTTACGTATCTAAAGTTTACGTATGGAGAGCTAAATAAAAAAAGCATGTGCTGACATTAATACAGTTTCGAAATATTGTATCATTAAGTATTTCAATCAATGTTGCTTTTTTCATACAATTAGTAACAAGTCTTATTATATTTAAAAGAAGGAAATCACATCTGCAAAGTTATTCCCGATTGCAAAGGTTGGCTTCGAGGTTCGAACCTGGTTTACTTTTTCCCGAACATACCCAAAGTTGGACTTAAATTTTTTTTCTCAAAACGGCAATAAAGAACGCCTTCGACCTTTGAGACAAGTTGTACCTTTCGGGAGTCAGCTTAAATTTTGGGGTGGGTTATTTTACCCCCCTAAAACCGTCTTTCCGCAGAAAAAAATAAAACGTATTTCTTTATTTTTTGCGTATTGTCCATACAAAATGTTCGTTTCAATTCTTCATGGCCTTTACACACATCTGACATACTGTTATTAGCATTTTTGATTTTTCGTCATCAAATGTTTGGAGGGGTCCCTGCCCCACCCAATCGTCTCCTCCATTAAAATACGAAACCCATATCCTGATTTTACGTCTGCAATATCTGCGCACAATTTAATTCACTTCGGTGCTTTCTTTCTCGTCTTTCGGCCGTCAACTTTCACAATTTTGGATGGGGCTCTCGACCCCTAAAACGTTTTCCCGCAGAACATAAAAAACACGTATTCCTTTATTTTTTGCGTATTTTCCATACAAAAAGTTTCGTAGCAATTGTTCATGTCCTTTACATACATCTGACTTACTGTTACTAGCATGTTTGATATTTCGTGATTAAAGGTTTAGATGGGTGCGTGCCCCATCAAACCGTTTTTTCCAGGAAAATACGAAACCCGTATTCCCTCTATGTCTACAATATCTGTGCAAAATTTCATTGACTTCGATTCAGTTCTTACCTTTCGGGCGTCAACTTTCAAAATTTTGGGTGGGTACTTTTGCCCCCTAAAACCGTTTTCCCGCAGAACATAAACAACCCGTATTCCCTTATTTTTTGCGTATTGTCCATACCAAAAGTTTCGTAGCAATTGTTCATGTCCTTTACATACATCTGACTTACTGTTACTAGCATGTTTGATATTTCATGATCAAAGGTTTAGAGGGGTCTGTTCCCCACCCAACCGTTTTCTTCATTAAAATACGAAACCCGTATTCTCATTGTATGTCTACAATATCTGTGGAGAATTTCATCCACTTCGGTTCACTTCTTCTCGTCTTTCGGGCGTCAACTTTCAAAATTTTGGGTGGGACTCTTGCCCCCTAAAACCGTTTTCCCGCAGAACATAAAAAACACTTACTCCTTTATTTTTTGCGTATTGTCCATACACAAAGTTATGTTGCAATTCTTCATGTCCTTTACAGACATCTTACATACTATTACTAGTACTTTTGATATTTTGTGATCAAAAGTTTGGAGAGGTCGGCGCCCCACGCAACCGTTTTCCCCAGGAAAATACGAAACCCGTATTCCATCATTTTATCTGTACAATATCTGTGCACAATTAGTTCACTTCGGCTCACTTTTTGCCTTTCGGGCATCAACTTTCAAAAGCTTGGGGTGGCCTCTTTTGCCCCCTAAAGCTGTCTTTCCGCAGAATATTAAAAAAACGTATTCCTTTATTTTTTGCGTATTGTCCATACAAACAGTTTCTTTGGAATTCTTCGTGGCCTTTACATACATCTGACATATGTTACTAGCACTCTTGATATTTCGCGATCAAATATATGGAGGGGTCCGTGCCCAACCCAACCGTTTTCTCCATGGAAAATACGAAACCCGTATTCCCTCATTTAAGTCTACAATATCTGTGCACATTTTCATTCACTTGAGTTCACTTCTCTTTGCTTTTCGGGCGTCAACTTTCAAAATTTTGAGTGGGGGCTTTTACACCCTAAAACTATTTTTACGGAGAAAATGAAAAAATCAGTATTCGTATATTTTTGCATATTATCCATACACTAAGTTTGTTGCAATTCTTCATGTTCTTTACACACATCGGACATACTGTTACTAGAAATTTTGATATTTCGTGATCAAATGTTTGGAAGGGCCGGTGCCCCACCCAACCCTTTTCTCCAGGAAAATACGAAACCCGTATTCCATCATTTTAAGCCTACAACAACTGTGCAATATTTCATTCACTTCGGTTCACTTCTTCTTACCTTTGTTCCGTCAAATTTAAAATATTGGTGCGGGTTCTTTTGCCCCACAAAACTGTCTTTCCGCAGAAAATGAAAAAAACGTATTCCTTTATTTTTTGCGTTTTCGTTGCAATTCTTCATGTCCTTTACAGTCATCAGACATTTTTACTAGTACTTTTGATATTTCGTGATCAAATGTTTGGAGGGGTCTGTGTCCCACCCAACCGTATTTTTAAAGGAAAATAAGAAACCTGTATTCCCCCATTTTATGTCTATAATATCTGTGCGAAATTTCATTTACTTCGGTTCACTTCTTCTTACCTTCCGGGCGTCAAATGTCAAAATTTTTCTTGGGGACTTTTGACCCCTAAAACTGTTTTTCCGTAGAAAATAAAAACCCGTATTCCTTTATTTTTCTCGTGTTGTCCATAGAAAAAGTTTCGTTACAATTCTTCGTGTCCTTTACACAGTTCTGACATAGTGTTACTAGCACTTTTGATATCTCGTTATCAAAGGTTTGGAGGGGTCCGTGCCCCACCCTACCGTTTTTTCTAGGAAAATACGAAGCCTGTATTCCCTCATTTTATGTCTGAAATATCTGTGCAAAATTTTATCCACTTCGGTTCAGTTGTTCTTGCCTTTCGGGTGTCAACTTTCAAAATTTTGAGTGGGTCTTTTATATTAAACATTTACTTTATGTAACTTTTTCTTTTTTATGAAATTCTTTTTTTTTGGGGGGGGGGAGGAGAGAAATGATTTTTTCTGATATCTGTCTCTTCCCATTCATCTTTTTTGAACTGCTTAAGTAAGATCATTTTGTAACTTTTGATGTCATATAACTCCGTCACGATAATAAAATTGTCATTCTTAACAATTTCTTTATTTCCTGACTTGCAGTTTGCCACACTGATATATTTGTTACAAAATTGAGATTTGGTCCAACGCCTTTCGAATTCGGAACCAACCCAACTCCCGAGCTTTTTGGGTTGCCTGCTATTGCAGGAAAACGAGAATTGCAGGTGGTAATGCACTTTTGGAGTTGTGTATACTTACAGTAAACAGCACAATACCAGAAAAAAATATACGGACACCAGAGGCGCCGATGAGTAGATAACACCCAGAGGACTTAAATAATCTTATAATTAACTCAAATGAGGGATTATAGACAAGTTTACTTACTACAAATGACTATACATATATGCGTACCAAATAATATACGGATAGATTATGCGGTATATGTAGTACAATATTTTTTAAGTAAACGCAAAGCCTTGGGTTGAATTTTGAAACTATTAACAATAATTCTACCTGCATATCAATTAAACTATGGATCGATCATTCGGGAGAAGAGCCCAGCCTCCAATGAAAAGTTTGAGGGTCTAACAGGGCCTGAGCTCCTTGGTTCCGGCTCCACTGATACGTAATACTACTTCGAAAGAAGAATTAATTTAATTGTCCGATTTAATTATTCGTTAAATGACTTCTGAGAGTGCTAAATATTGGTACGCAGTAATTTATTTGTAAATATTAAAAATGCAAAATTCGATAACTCAAACGAGTTGGAGAACTTATCCGTACTAAGCGTGTTTCTCCTTATATTGCAAATATAACTGAAGGTTTCTGATTTGTATAATATCTGTGAAAATTTACAAATTGAGGCACAATGAGAAAAGGGAGAATATAGTGTCAATTAACAACAATTTAAATATTGCTGAAATAATACAATCAAGTGGAATTATGCTTCTGCAAATACTTTTATACTAACATAGAAAATGAAAGTAATCAATATTTGAGCTTATTGGGTTGACAATGTTCCCAACCTGGTACAAAGTGCTGTTTTCAAATAGCAGTACACGTCCACACTTTTAGCCTATGATTGCTGACATCAAAATATTCCTAAATATGGGGCACTGTCTTCTGAAGTTTATGTGTGGCATAAATGAAAGCTCAGTCAAAATCATCATCACCACCACCACCCGACACGAATTCACGTGGTTCGGTTTTTACGTTAATCAATACGTCCACGTCTCATATAGCCTTACTGTTGAAAGGGACGTTAAACTCCAAATCAACTCAACTCATTAAGAACATAGTTCTGAGTTAAATATCAACTTGAAACCATACGTCCAAAATGAAAATTATTCATGCTCCTGGTATATATACGTATAAACGTATTATATATATTATGTATAAACGCAAGACTATATGAGACGTGGACGTATTGATTAACGAAAAAACCGAACCACATGAATTCGCGCCGGAATATATATATATATATATATATATATATATATATATATATATATATATATATATATATATATATATATAGAGAGAGAGAGAGAGAGAGAGAGAGAGAGAGAGAGAGAGAGGGGGGGGGAAGAATAAATATGGTTGTATATTTCATAGGGCCGCGGTGGCTTAGTGGTAGAGCGTTGCATGGTGCATGGGGTCCTTGGTTCGATCCCAGTTTGCACAAAGTGAGATTTTTGGTGGAGAAACACCGTGTGTGCGTGGGTTTCATCAGGGTTCCCCTGTTTCCTCCCTTTTCTTCGCTCCACAATTTTCATTCATTCCTCTTCAACACCGTCTCCTTTACCTAGCTGACATATGTATGGGACGTCTAACTTAAAGATTTAACTTCATTTCATTGAAAAAATTAGTATAATTCATAGTCTGTATCTTTGTAAAGCAACTTGAACAATCATATATTATATATATAATGCTTAAAATTGAATTAAAATCTAAATTTCCGTAATCTGCAATATCTTAGGTTTCTCATTTATTTAGATCAAATGTTTAATTATTTTATATTTTATAGTAAGAAACATAAAATGAAATCTTTAGATTTACGTCCCACGCTTATGCCGGTTCGACTAAAGGAGACGGTAATGATGAGAAGTGAATGAAATGGTGGAATGAAGAAAGTGGGGAAACGGGAGAACCCTGAGAAAACCCACGAGCACAGTATTTGTCCACCACAAAGTCGTTAGCTGCTATATAAAACACAATTATCTATACCTTTGGTGTGGGAGGTCCTGGTTCGATTCCTGCGGGAGCTCATGTGGTTCAGATTATGTTAATCAGTAGGTCCCATCGCTGCTGAAAAGGACTCTAAACTCAAATTCAAATTAACTAAACAATTATCTATACATTGAATTTAATTATAGTCTGGCGGCGTTTTCTGAAAAGGGGCCTAGAAATTGAGTTAGGGGGTACAACATGTTACCGAGTGCCTACTGATATATTTTGATTTATAGATCCCTAAAGAACATGAAACGGCTTATTGGCATTCTTGAATTTTTAAAATTGTCAGAAGCCACCATTTTGTAAAATGATGGCAATTGTCAAAAATACACTACTTTATCTGTAAATATACATGAAACGCGCTCAATCTACGCATATTTAGTATATGTTTGTATGAATTAAGGTTGTATAAGTCAGGACAAATTATTAAAAATGTGATACTAGGACGTATAAATTATATTTTCAATATGGCGGCCAAGAACTTTCAAACTGGCCATGGTATTTTTACTTATTAACCTAGCCAAGTTTGATATCAAACAATATGTTTAAAGGGATGCAAAATTTAATAAAAATGTTTAAAATGAAGCAAAAAGTATGTGAAACAAGACTATGAATATTTGTTCATCAATTTAAAATTATGCACTCAGTTAAAACCCTCACATGTTGCACTACTGACTCAATTTCAAATAAAATCCTTTGTTTCTCTGAAATCACTACCGTAATTGCGGGCTACTTGGACCCTTAAGGGGCTACTTGGACCCATACCAAAAACTCGTTTAAAGTCCCATATGCAATGCAATAATGAGTGAGTTCAGAGTTAGATCCGTTAGATGGGATCAAAATGCAGGCGTACACACATTGAAACTAGTTTTGTGGTAGGCTACGATTGAGCAGCATTGGTCAGAAAGGTCGTTGATGAAAACAGTGTATTTATTGACTGCCAAACTTTTATGTGTGGACACTATTTGCAAGGAAGTGGAACCAATGCTAAGTAAACACATAAGTAGTTACATATAGGTTAATGAAACTGACATGGTAAACTTTCTCATATACAATAAGATGTGTGCGTAATTGCATTATTTATGAAGTGTGTACATATGACCTGCAAAACATGGATATTTTGTCCCACCACATCTTTTGTTATCTTTATCCCACCCCATCCTTTGTTATCTTTATCAATGAAAAATAAAGGTATGTTGTCACGTGTCACACAAGTAAAAACTTTTCATGGTTTCCTTAAGGATACCGGTACAAAATGGTACATCAATATAAAAGATTGCCTGCAGGTCGAAAATATGCAGATTTTTAATAACAGCTTGAAGAATGTTTACCAGCAATTCAGCCGAGGAAAATGTCGCAAAAAGAAACAGAAGCTCACTTCAAGATAAGTCTTTCCACCATAAAAAGAAGATTAAAGAACAAATCAAGGCAGAATTCGGGCCATCAGAAAGTGTTCACTGAAGATGATGATTTAGCCTTCGCTAGTCATCTTGATAAAGTTTGGGATTTCGAATTCCTCGTTAATTAACTTGATTTCAGATTTATTGTGAAGTCCTATTTAGCCATGCATGGGAGAACTGTCATTGCTTTCTAAGACAATCTTCCCAGTCGAGATTGGGTGAAGTTATTTTAGAAACTGCACCTCCAGCCGACTAGATTCGCTGCTAATATAGATAGGGCTCGTGCAGCTGTAGAAGGAAACGTAATCAGCTATTACAGTCATTATATTTGATAGTACCTCTTAACATGTTCTCTTTGTGGTTTGCAGTAAATAAAAAGTGTTGTTCTTGGAACACCTACGTCCTACTTAGTCTCAGAGCAGATTTCAATGGTTTTCTGTAGGAAAATACGGGGTGGGTTCAAGTAGCCCGAACGCGAGTCTTACTTGGACCCATTTTATACAATAATCGCCTGTGCTTTGTTTTCAATTATGTAACTAAAACTGTTCTCGATATGCACAATAAAGCCTGTAGTTCCACTTAATATGGGTTATGACAATAACTTTCGAGTTTTGTGGATGAAAACAGGCCGAAAGAACAAATTTATTGCAAAATTGGGTCCAAGTAGCCCGCATCTACGGACTATAGCACTGCGTGATAATCGTATGCATAACAGCAGTGAAATATTAATACCATGACTCAAATGAGAGCAGATACAGAATCTACACGTAATAGTCCATAAGTATAAATTGTCACTTTACTATTATATAATTATCTGTTAAATATTAAAGTTGTTTATGTTTTAATTTATTTTCAGGTTCAATATTCTTAATTGAAGATGAAAGCAGCTGTTGTTTTATCTTCTAGAAAATGAGCTCATACATCTCTAAACTGGAAGAGGTGCGTCATTTGCCAAAGTGAAATATGTGATGGTCTTAGCAAGCATGGGGAACGAGGTGTCCTGAAACTGAAAGAAGTTGTAAAGGGTCGTATCAAGTACCATGACCAGAAAAATGTAGATATTTTGGATAGACTTGAAGACTTTGACTTAGAAGCAAAGTGGAATAACACTGATATTTTTTTTACCTCCGTCGCTGGTATTCCGACATAACCAACAAAACTAATATCAAGAGATTACAAAGTAAGTTCGAAAAGTCTCACAAAACACCACTAACACCTGCCTGCTACCTCGAAGGACGCACAAGTAATAGAAAACCCGTCGCAATGTTCAATCGTTTAACCTTTCTGTGTTCTGTCAAAGTGACATAGGAAAACCAAGAAAAATGGTTATGACCAAACCCATGTCAGATAGAATACTACAAATAACAAGAGATGAAACTCTTAATTGTCGATTAATCAGGAATGCTTGATTTGATCGCAGGTGACGCCAGATACCATCTTCCATGCTATGTGAGGAAAAACGGACGGTACCAAAATAGTGATGTTTTAAAAATCCACAGAAAACTTGTCTTTCCAAGATCGTCAATTGTCTTCGTGCAGGAATCGCGAGAGGGCGAGTTTCGATTTGTTGAATGTGTGGAAATACTACTAGACTCTGATGGCAAATCAAGGTATTACAGTAGGGATTTACAAAAACTCAAAACGCTGCTTGGACGAAAAATTGCTGAAACTTATGCCCGGTGTGAATGACTTTGTCTCTCAGGTTGATCAGAATGAACCACAACTTATTTTCTCACCAAAATATGGAAAATCTGCAATACAGAATCTCAAACAAACATGGGTTACACGTGAAGAAACTACAGCTAAAGAGGAAATAAGACTAGTACATACAACCAACTGCGAATCAGAAACCCTGCTCACTTTATATCATGGTGCGAAAAAAAAAAAGATTAGAACAGATGTAAAAGCATTACCAAAATATCGTAATTATGCCCATGTTAGTGACGATCTAATCAAGAAAGTGATTCCCGAATGTCTATACATGTTTGTTCATACCTTTCTTACAGATAATGCATGGGATGAAGCTACTACTAACACCAAAGATAAAATAAGTGTACTCAGCCTGAGTCAGGACATTTCTAAAGGTCATATATTAACTGCAAAACACACTGGCCTTGGTATGGCAGTCCATCGAACTACTAAATCGAAATCACTTGTTGATCTAATGCATAAAGCAGAAAATACTATCAGCTACGATCAGGTCCCGTGTGTCGGCACATCATTAGCACAAAAAGAGTGTGAAAACTATGCTCTGAATGGAAATATAGAAATTCCTTCTAATCTTCAAGCAGGCAATTTTGTATACTTCGCAACAGATAATACTGATATTATCGAAGAGGTTCTTGATGGTAAGGAAACTTTCCATGCAACGCAGATGGTAGCATATCAATTTAGGTCTGCGATTGTTGCAGAAAAAGAACATCAGGAGGAACTTAAGCAGTTATGAATAAAACTTCAAAAATTCCTAACTTGCTTCCTCACCAAGTAATAGAAGCAAGTTACAGGGGACAAGTCCAACCAATTCCAGTATATTCACCTGGAGTACTAATGTCAGATTAGTTCATAAATAATGAAAGTACAGAAGCCGATAAGGCATTTGCATAGGACATTGCCTGGATACTTTGTAGAGTGAGTGATCGTAACGCTCAGGAGATTCCTTCGTGGAAAGCATTCAACGCTTGGTCTTCTATATCGGCCAAAAATACTTTAACAACTACGGGATGTATGCCAATTATCAATGCTGTTGCTCATGAAGAAAATATTCTGTGGACTGTAATCCAACAACGCCTGAAAATATCAAACTCCTAGTATATATCAGTGTTATTCCACTCTGCTTCTAAGTCAAAGTCGCTGGTAGTCAAATAGTCTATCCAAAATATCTACATTTTTCTGGTCATGGTACTTGATACGACCCGTTACAACTTCTTTCAGTTTCAGGACACCTCGTTCCCCATGCTTGCTAAGACCATCACATATTTCACTTTGGCAAATGACGCACATCTTCCAGTTTAGAGATGTATGAGCTCATTTTCTAGAAGATAAAACAACAGCTGCTTCCATCTTCAATTAAGAATATTGAGCCTGAAAATAAATTAAAACATAAACAACTTTAATATTTAACAGATAATTATATAATAGTAAAGTGACAATTTATACTTATGGACTATTACGTGTAGATTCTGTATCTGCTCTCATTTGAGTTATGTTATTAATATTTCACTGCTGTTATGCATACGATTATCACGCAGTGCTATAGTAGTGATTTCGGAGAAACAAAGGATTTTATTTGAAATTGAGTCAGTAGTGCAACATGTGAGGGTTTTAACTGAGTGCATAATTTTAAATTGATGAACAAATATTCATAGTCTTGTTTCACATACTTTTTGCTACATTTTAAACATTTTCATTGAATTTTGCATCCCTTTAAACAAATTGTTTGATATCAAACTTGGCTAGGTTAATAAGTAAAAGAACCATGGCCAGTTTGAAAATTCTTGGCGCCATATTGAAAATATAATTTATGCGTCCTAGTATCACATTTTTAATAATTTGTCCTGACTTATACAACTTTAAGTCATACAAATATATACTAAATATGCGTAGATTGAGCGCGTTTCATGTACGTTTACAGATAAAGTAGTTTATTTCTGACAATTGCCATCATTTTACAAAATGGTGGCTTCTGATATAATTTTAGAAATTCAAGAATGCCAATAAGCCGTTTCATGTTCTCTAGGGACCCATAAATCAAAATATATCAGTAGGTACTCGGTAACATGTACCCCCTAAGCCCCCATTACTCGATTTCGCCGCTAGACTATTAGGAAATCGGTATTGTTATCATAAGAGCAAGTTTATGAAAATTAAATGTATATTAATGGTTGTATATAAAATAGAGTTTGCGTAATGTTGTAATGCCCAACGAGGGTTGCAATAGTGGACAGTTCAAACTGTCATTCCCATCATTCTAATTATTTCACTTCAATGTTCATGTTCCAAAGTTGTGCCCGAAATGCATTGATAATCCAGCAAAAGCAGGCAAATAGTTGCTGCTCAGACGGTGAAGTCTTGGACTACTAACGAAGTCATGGACTCCGTTTACGAATCTCGCTCCGGTCATAATTGTTCATAGTCGGGATTCAATTGCTACGAAACATATTTTTACTTTGCTGAAGCATTTAAATCTCTTCTATTTCTATCAGTAGCTTCTATTTCTATCAGTATGTGCAGTTAGTTGCTCCAACAGCTGATAAAAAAAAGTATTTTTTATTTGCTAATAGCCAGAATCTACTCCTTATTTCGATATATGTTGACTTAAAGTGAGCACTGCATAACTCTATAGTATTCTGTTCCACTTTCCTTCAGGAATTTTTACATGTTAACAGACAATATTGTACTGACCCTGTAAATATCTCTAGGCATAAGACAAAATCAAAATGTTAACACACTGTTCTGTGAGTATTAGATCATAGCTCAGCAGAGGCTTCGATTTATGTTTACTTGCTATGTTTCTGCTCTCTTTAGAAACGACAGCTATTTGTAGTATAAAGAAATTAATTCGTTCCATTACTTTTTTAACGGTCATCTACTAAAGCTAAACAATCATCTGTTTTACAGAAAAACAATATGTAAAGTTTTACTTTCCTGTTTAAAATTTAATCCTTTTCCAGTGCTAATCAGTGCTTTATTTGTAGAGTGGAAGAGAAATTTACGTAATTACTGCTTTCCCAGGGTGGGAAGAGTAGATCTACCTCTATAGAAACCTAACAATTCTCATAAGCATTATCAGTTAGGCAATATTCCTTCTACAATGCTGCAACTATAGTTTTCATCTCAAGTAATACGTAAAATAATATTATTTTAGTATCAGACCTGAAGAGATTTCTACATGATACATGTATTCATGAAAATAGTCACTACTTGTTACGTACTCAGTTGGTCTTACATTCCCGGCGGGAGCTCATGTGTTTCGGATTCCACGTTAATCAGTAGGTTCTGTCTCATATAGCCTCGCTGCTGAAAGGGACGTTAAACTCTACAATGAAATTAAATCTTTGAGTTTTACGTTCCACGGATATATCAGCTAGGCTAAAAGAGATGATGATGATAAGAATTAAATGAAAGGGTGGAATGAAAAAACTGGGAGAACCCCGAGAAAACCCACGCACACGGTGTTTCTCAACCACAAAGTTCGCTTGGCGCGAGCTGAGATCGAATGCACCAGAAGTGAACGCTCTACCACTGAGCCAATGCGGCCTGGTTTAAACTCTACATGTCTAACATGTAATACTTCCCAAGTGTAACACTCCGATTTTGATAAAATTTAGCAGGTAGATACTACACATAAACGAATACGTGTTTTTTATTTTCTGCGGAAAAAACGGTTGTAGAGAGCAAAAGCTCCCACCCAAAATTTTGAAAGTTGATAGTTTCCTGCGCTACTACGGTAAAATTTACTTTTTTCGGAGGGGGCTTTGCCCCCAAAACAGTATTAGGGCCAAGGCCCCTCCGAATTGCACTTTTGATATTTCGTAATCAACGGTTTAGAACAGCGATGTCCAATTATAATGAGCCTGAGGGCCATAACCGTCTTTACTACTAAAGTGGAGGGCCGCAGCTAATTATTATTATTATTATTATTATTATTATTATTATTATTATTATTATTATTATTATTATTATTATTATTATTATTATTACGCTACAAAAGAAAAATATAAAAAAGGTATTTGAAATATTACCTATTCAATCTGTGACAAATGAGGGTGACTAGCAGCGTTTACAAGGGCTGGGATATCTACATCCATTCCTGTTGTTCTGAGCCACAGAAGATGTAAAAAAAAGAATTTCCAAGGCAGTTTCTGAAGCGATTCTTCACAATTTTCATGGTGGTAAATGCACTTTCACACAAATAAGTACTATCAAACATTGACACTCTTTTCCGACCAAACTCACAGTTTTTAGGGAAAGCTATTGCCGTGGATGCCCGCGCCCTTTTCGTTGTACAGAAGCGCTAAATGGATGTCTTATTTCGAAAGAAGAGTGAGTGAAAACATTAAATGAATGAATAAATATAAATGAAAATACTATCAATAATAAAAATCAGTAATAATATATCAGTGAAAACTGTGGGGGCCGCAGAAAATGGTTTGGCGGGCCGCCGTTTGGACAGCGCTGGTTTAGAAGGTCTGTGTCTCGGCCAATTCTTTTTTTAAGGAAAATTCGAAACAGTATTCCCTCATTTCACGTCTACAATATCTGTGCACAGTTTCATTAATTTCGGTCTACTTCCTATTGCCTATCGGGCGTCAAATTTCAAAAATTTTTGGTGAGGGCATTTGGCCCGTATAACTGTTGTTCCGCAGAAAATAAAAATCCGTATTCGTTACATTTTTTGTTTATTGTCACTACAACAAAATTTCGTTCCAGTTCTTCATTTCCTTTAAGCACTTCTGACATACTATTATTAGCATTTCTGATATTTCATGATCAAATTTTTGGAAGGGTCCGTGCCCCACCCAACCGTTTTCTTAGGAGAATACGAAACACGTATTGCCTCATTTTAGGTCTACAATATCTGGGCACATTTCATCCACTTCGGTGCACTTCTTGATTTTCGGGCGTCAACTTCCAAAATTGTGGGTGGGGGCTTTTGCCTCTAAAACCGTTTTTCTGCAGAAAATAAAAAAGCATTCATTTATTTTGTGTAGTATCTACCTGGGAAATTTTATCAAAATTGGAGTGTTACACTTGGAAAGTGTTACTTGTCAGGCAAAATTAGTCACCTGTTGTATTTTCTCCGCTCCTACTTCTATATTTGACACCGATCACTTCGTTCCAATCACCATGGATTTTGTCTTTCTAACATTTATTTTCATCCTATATTCTTCACAAACTCTTCTCAAGTTTTCAACATCTTATTGACTTTCTTTTTATATTCTGCAACAACAGCCATATCATCTTAAACCGTATACACCTAATAATTTTACCTCCTAACGAAATACCTGCATTATGTAGACTCCTCTTCGCTATCTCTTCTAGATATTAAATAACGTCGGCGAAAGATATCATCCCTGTCGAACACTCCTTCCAATTGCATTCTTCGTCTACTGTGCATTCACCAGTGAATTTCCAGGACAAATCATGAATAATTCTGTTACTTTATATAATATTTGTGGAGGAATATGTAATAGAACCTATATCAATAACACATCATTCCTCAAAGTAACAAATACGGTGAACATAAACATACAATCAATAGACCTATTACGTCAGGGTGAGATAGGCTTAAACTTCAGACACTACAAAATACATTAGATTTGTTCTCCCTGCCGGTCTAGTGGCGGCCGGTGGCAATAGCCCATTGGGGGTTCGAGTCCCCCTGTAGTAGCAAGGGTGGAATTTTAACTGTCCTCGATGTTTGTGTGTTCGTGCCCCTGTCGAGTCTAGTAGTCCTGAGAAGTGGTTAAAATAGAAAAAAATAGTCAGGAAGTTAAAAAAGTGGCCTCGGGCGTTCGGCTTCGGATCATGAGGCGAAATCCACTGGTGGTTCGAATCCCTCTGAAGAGCAAGGTCGGAATTTTAACTGTCCTGGATGTTTCTGTGTTCGTGTCCCTGCCGTTTTTGGATTACGTAGAAATTGCGCGAACTGCCCATGGCGAACAGTATCCAGGTAAAATCCATCTCTGCAAAATATAAACCACAAAAAGCTTCCTGCTCACTATTCGCCGTCTTTGCTACTAGCGCTTTCTAACGGCAGATAGAGGAAACCGTGAAAGCGCATTCGAGCGTTGCTCTTTCATTTGATGCATTATTATAATTGTAATAAATATTACAGTCTTAAAAGCCCGATATTCATTTTGAAACACCCTGTATTATTATAAAATATACCCGGTATAAACACTTCGTGATTTTTTTAAAATGAACAATCAAAAGGACGAAAATTAATGTTATTTTGAAATGGATAAAAAAAATAATAAGATTAGGAAAATGGATATTTAAAAATAAACAAAAATACAATATATATTTTATTGAAAGCAATTTTTTACTGATTGTTTACAATTGCGATGAATCATTTGCAAGCTACCTGTTTTTAAAATTAAAAGGACAACCAAGAAAGCTGCCTATTTCGTTTCCTAATTAAATATACCATTAAAAAAGAACTACAAAGCAAAAAGACGAGGCGGCAATAATAATAATAAAAAAATTTCTTTGGAAAGTTATAAGTTAAAACATCGACAAACAAAAAGAGCTGATTTTTTTAAAAGCAATTCTTCACAATAAGGCCTCTACAACTTTTGGGAAGCAGTAAATATACTTTCACCGAGTATTTGCAAGTAGCTGTTATAAGCTTAATATGACCTGTAAACCCTGACTGTTGCTTTAGAAAGATACACTTTGTGCACCCAGTAAACTAATAAAAATAACCCGAACCATATCATCAACTACACAAAATAATACCACCAAAACAAGCCAATAAATGGACTTTTGTTTGTAAGCATTAACTGATTTAATAACAGGTTAAATATTTCATAAAGCTAATATATTGCTGTGCTTCTAGTACTCAAAATCGTCACATCTCACTGCTGGGGCTGGACTGCTACATTTACATGTGATAAAGACACATTAATACATATGCTTGTTCTTCTGAAAATTCCAAATTCTAACTGTATCTATGGACGGGAAGTAAGAGTAGAATAAGATAATCCATGTATGTTTCTCTACTGTATGTATATTATCTTACGTGTCGGAAATTGTTGACATCAACGATTGCGCTTTGCCTCATAAATACAGTACAACAAGTATAAGCCTCCGTGTTTCCACACGAAATGTCACAGAGTAATGAGAGAAGATTACTACTATGTTTGACAGATATAGAGCCAAACTAGACACGAGGTGCCCAACGTAACAAGTTTTACTGTATTTAACTGATACAAAACAGTTTCTAATCTGATTTTAAGATTTCGGTGAGAGTATTTTTACAATCTCCAAAGTGATTATACAGCTGTCTTTTAAACATTCATTAATTAAAGTAAATTTAAAAGACAACTATACATCAACAATTTCTTTATTTTACATTAAATTAAGTTTTATATTTTAATGTTGGATATTCTTACTATATGATTACAATTGACTCCACATACTAATTTTGAAACAATGTATGAGTGAATTCGATATAATCCAATGCTCCTGGTATTGGGCGTTCCGTCTTCGGATCCACGTAAGGCTTCATTCTTGCGACACAATAGTCTGCCATCTCTTTCGTGAGATTCTGCAAAAGAAATTGTAATTGTAAATATTATTCCTATGAAACTTACATATCGCGCTTGATTTCACCACATTAGCTGAATTGTAAATAATTACTATAATTACGTTCATGATACAAAAATTTTAGGTGAGAAGGAGGAAAGTTTTATTTTAGTCATTCTACTCAATGATGCTTATACTGGTGATCACCTGACTCAAGATGGCGCCCAACACAAGAAAAGCACAGTATGTGCTGTACTTTGCGAAGTTGGAGTCCTGCGTTTCGGTGTGGAAAAAGTTTCAAGAAAAGGCACGGGAAACCATTCCCAACAGTGACAAATATCAAGAGATGATGTATAAAAAGTTCAAAACTACAGGAAGTGTGTTAGATCTACCACGCATTGGCAAGTCAGGAACGAGTGACCACCTGATTCAGGGAATGCAGGAGGGAGTGGGGCGGAGTACAATCAAATCACTTAAACGAAGATGCTTGGAACTGGGGATGCCGAGGTCAACGTTACACAAGATCGTACGTAAGAAATTGAAGGCCCGTCCTTACAAGTTAATATATCTATACTATCTGATGGACGAAGACTGTGATTGAGAATGAAACTTTGTGAATCGATGTCTACCAATTTTATAAAGAGATGGGGCCTTCTATCTCGGATTCTGTTCTCAGGTACGGGGAAGTGTTAGGTTACACATGTTTATGTTTTGGGGAAAATGAACAGGCACAATTGCTCAATTTCGGAAAAGGGGGGAATGCACACCAGTTCGAAGTAAATGCGCGGAATACTCGAAATTCAATGTGTGGTACGAGGTTTTAATAGTCCACACCACTGGTTCATTTTTCTTCGAGGACATGGTAAACAGTGACGGTTATCTCAACATGCTACAGACATTCATTATGGCAGAATTTGAGATGTTACGCATCATTAATGAGGTCTTCATACAAGGTGGGGCCTCGACATATTTTGCACTTGCGGTTCGGAAATTCTATAATAAATAATTTCGAGAGAGATGGATTAGCCGAAGCGAATCAACACTTAACCTGCACAATCACCAGACTTAACACCCTGTGATTATTGGCAGTTGAGACAGGTGTATGCACAGAAACCAGCTAATCTGGACGATCTGAAGGGAAAAGGAAGTGAAGTAATTCTGAATATGGCCAGATCGAGCATCTCAGCACGCAATTGTAGATTTCAGAAAAAAAAAACCGCGACACCATTTGGACACGAACGGTGCACAGCTGGAGGTTTGGCGATGACCCTTAACAAGCACAAAAAAGAAAAATCCGAATCTTACTCTAAATATACACAAAAGTTTCTGTAGGACATTATGGACTCCCTGTACGGCTTACGAATCCCGATGATTAAACAAAGGTACGCCCACCACCTTGTCCTGTATCAGAGAGATTCAATCACACTCTCCTTCGGTTTTATACTTTCTTTTGGATGTAACCTCAAAATTTCTACAAAGACGTTCGAAGTAGAATTCCACAAATACCCTGTGCATACATCCTATAACTATTGATAATTTCCGATGCAACGGAGAAAATTTAACCTAGTTTTAACTTCAGCCTACATTTTAGATGCTATAACCATAGAGAAAGAAAAAAAATTTGTAAAACATAAATAGTATTAAAAATTCTTAGCTACAAAATGACAAATTTCTACTCTACAACGGTTAAGAAGAAATGATGATTTGTTTTATTTTTAACTTAATCACAGTTTCCAATAAATAAAATTAAACTTTTAATTTAACGTCCACCGTTTATAATTTTTAGTCGAAAAGTAATGGGATTAAGAAAAATGAATTATTACGATATAATTGATGAAATGATAGTTTGGGAAAATCTCGAGAAAACCCACGGATACGATGGTCCACCATTAAGCTCACACGGCTGGGATCAAACCAGGGATATTTCGCACCAGAGGTGAGCACTCTACCACTGCACTATCATAGTTTCCAATACGCAAAGTAGGTTATTAGTTCATCTTACCCCCAGTTTTGCTGGAAAAAATGAAATGAAATCTTTTAAGTTTTACGTCCCACCGTTTTCCCGGATAGGCTAAAGGAGACGACGATGATGAGAAATGAATGAAATGGTAAAATGAAGAAAGTGGGAGGAAACGGGAGAACTTCAAGAAAATTCACGCTCACGGTGTTTGTCCACCAGAAAGTTCATTTGGCGCTAGCTGGGATCGAACCAAGAACCCAATGAAACAGAGGTGAATGCTCTACCACTGAGCCACCACGGCCCCCAGTTTTGTTGGAGTTATTAACACATGAAACATGCCACTCGAACGGTCAAATCTTTGACAAGCGGACACATTTTATTTCACTTTGTAAACAAACAAATGATGTAATGCAAAAGAGTAGAAGAATTTACTTACGGCGTACAGCTCCTCCTTTGTTACGTATGGTCTGTCTCCCGCTGTAATAGCTCTGAACGCATTCTCTATTTCCTCCGAACTCTGGACATTTTCTGTTTCTTTGCTAATCATAAATGCCATATACTCTTGTAGAGACACGTAGCCATCTCGGTTCGGATCAACTACATCTGGAAAGAAAGAAATAGGAAAATACTGAACAAATACATAACGACTCTGTTTCCAAGATAACCTTCTCCACATGTAGTATTTACCCATCACACACTGCGACTAGGATTCAAACTCATGAACATACATAGCACGTCCAGAAAGTAAGTTCCGTTTCAATTTATCTCCGCTGCAGCGCTGCGATCGCAGTTCCGCACATGCGCGGTAGACGCTCTGTATCAAGAAGAAGAAACGTGCGCCATTTGGAGATCGCTGTCAGTCACGTACGCTTTGTTGTGCTTGTTTACCATGTCGATGTTGACTGAAAATCCCGCCGCTTGTGAAATCAGAGCGGTGATTCGTTTTCTGAATGCCTGACCTCGCTCCTAGCGACTTTCATCTGTTCTTACATCTCAAGTCTTTCCTTGGCAGTCAACACTTCAACAATGACGACGAGCTGAAAGAAACTGTTTCCAACTGGTTGAAGACACAGGCGGCAAACTTCTATGAAGAAGGTATACAAAACCTTGTGCCACGCTATGACAAATGCCTGCAAAATTTCGGCAGTTATGTGGAAAAGTAGTTTGAGAGTTGTAGAATTTTGCGCAATAAATAATTTTTCTGTATCTGTACACAATTTAATTTTATTACCAAACGGAACTTACTTTCTGGACGTGCCTCGTAAGATATGATTACTGAGCAGTAAAAAATATGAAAACTAGACAGAAAATAAATAGGTACTAAAGTCTTAATTTTAACGAAGTTGTCTCAAATCTAACATCCAATAACATTCAAAAACTAAAATTAAGCCACGCGTAGTGTTCAAAAAATGAAACGAGTTGTACGTCCCACGGTTATGCCGGCTAGGGTAAAAGAGATGGTGATGATGAGAAATGAATGAAATGGTGGAATGAAGAAAGTGGGATGCCGACGGGAAACGGGAGAACCCCGAGAAAACCCACGCACACGGTTTTGTCCACCACAAAGTTCACTTGGCGCAAGCTGGAATCGAATCAGGGGCCCCATGCGCCCGAGATGAACACTCTACCACTGAGCCACCGTGGCTCGCGTAGTGTTCAAATAATATATACACTACCTGGTCGTTATTTGTGAAGGACTTCTAAAGAAAGCAGCACGGAATTTTCCCATGTATGTCTAATACAGTATTTTATCACTTGGCACAACAAATCCAAAGTTTTTGAGCGTGTTACATACAGCAACCCGAAGAAAGCAATTATTGACCATTTTGAATGAACAGATAAATTATATTTTAATATAATGCATTTTAGTAGACCATTAAAAAGAATAATTAATTACGATTTCAGTTGATAGCTACGTTTTCTTTTCTGTCTATAAGTTTTCAATGACAATTATATCTTAGATCATACAACAGAATTTTATTTTTAAAAAATGTCACGCATGGAACATACTATTTTCATGGATGTACCTGGAACATATCTGAAACTCGTAAGAACATGCGGATTGGTCACTTTCATCTTTGATCACTTATCTAATTCTTTTTAATTTGAAAAAGTTATTAGCCACAATAACTCGCCCACTGTTATTTTTAAATTTCTCGGAAGTGACAGAAATCCTTGCTGAAAAATATCTACGTAGTAATGATTTTGAAAAAAAGATATTTACGCTATAATTTAGGCAAAACAAATTTAACTGAAATTCAAGCATAGTCCCCTCCCGTATGAATTTCTGCGTATTCATTTTTACAAGTCTCTTGCATCAAGAAACTGATATTATGCTTAAGATCTGATTTCTACTTATGACCATGCGCTCCAGAAGCGTCCCCTACTACTCTTTAACATAGTCAATAATCCTTTTTCAAGAATAATTTAGACATTCTAAAAATAGCTAAATAATATACGATGCTCCGACTAAATCAGCCAACAACGATACATACCTAGTATAGCCTCGAACTCAGGATCGGGTTGTCCTTCTTCAACCATTGGAAGATCATAACCCAAAGCTCGAAGGCAAGACTTAAATTCCTGGTGATTAAGCCGACCAGTCTTATCCTTGTCGAAGTGCTTGAACATCATCGAGAACTCCTTCAGAGCATCTTCGCTTACACCGGACTGGTTTCGGGCCTGGATCTGCTGCTCGAGATTATGCTGCATTCTCATTCCCAATTGGTCCAACTGATCCCATTGTTGGGCCAAACCAACAGTGCTACAAGGAAAAAAATATTTTATTATAATTTGGTAAATGTGTATATCCTCCAAGTGTGTATATTAAGTCATCTACCTAACGCCAGTGTTATCCGAGAAAGCATCAGTGTTCTTGTCTGTTCATTCTTGGTAAGAGATTCCACGTTACGCTGAACTCCCACGTCTCATATATTCTCCAAGATTTCTCGTGGCTACACGGTTAGCACTTAAGATTCAATTCCTGGTAGAAGCTGATGGTCTATGTTAAACTATAGATTCAAATTTCATATAGTCTTGTACTGGAAATGGACGTTAAACTCGAAACAAACAAACACAAATAAATCATTGTTCGTTACACGTCAACGGGTCTCCTGATTTTCCCCTGCTTCTTAGATTATTCGATTCATTAACCATGTTCGGTGAAACAATTTGGCAACCCTAGTTAAAAAAAGAAAAGAAAGAAAAAAAAGAAGAAAGAAAGAAGCCAACGCTCCAAGACGTTTATTAGGTGATGAATATTACTGCAATATTAGACTGGATGAAAAATGTTTATACACCCTAGTTAAAAAAAAAGAAAAGAAAGAAAAGAAAAGAAAAGAAAAAAGAAAAGAAAAGGAAAGAAGAAAGAAAGAAGCCAACGCTCCAAGACGTTTATTAAGTGATGAATATTACTGCAATATTAGACTGGATGAAAAATGTTTATACAAGGTAATACAGAGTTCCCACAAAAGCAATCATTCATTAGAAGTTGCTATAAAATTAGAACTTATTGGAATACGTTAAAAATAAGGTGTCGGTGAATACATTAACTCAAAACATCGCAGAATCCTTGTATCACTAGAAGGCAGTGAAACCAACTTGGAAATGGCACTCACCGGACAGCAACGCAGCTATGTGGTAGGATTTTATTCAACAAAAAGTTGTCGTGTTGGTGCAGCGTACTTTCAAGCATAACTCACCTGCAAACAAGATAATTTTGAAGTGGTATAACAATTTGGTTGAGGCATCTATGACCAGAGAAAGGGGCATTGAGACCGATCACCAGTCTCGAATCAAGTTGATGATCGTGTCAAACAAACAGGTCATCACATCGACGTTCGCAGGGTAATACGTGGGGTGCACATAGTGTGTTTCTAATGAACTGATACCACATGAAACCTGACGAGTTGCTGAAACTATATCTATAAAGTTAGAAAGAATATTCCAACTTTGATTTTATTGTCACTTCAAATCAAGGAATGTTTCTGTGGGGGCTGTGCAAAATAGGAACTGACCAACTGTCGGGTGTTTTTATATGGTATAATAGTTGATATGCTGTGTTACATACTCTATATAATATAATAATCTAGGTATAAGTTTCATAGCCTCAGCAGCTTGATTTAGTAAGATTTATTTAGTGATGATGTGTTAGCACTGTATGTGCATAAATAAATGAGAAAGAGTTCAACTAATATTTGGGTTCAAGATATTTTCAACTTACTATACTTGAGAAAAGTATCTTTACAGCAGATTCTACTTGGGAATTTGGCATGCGACTTCAGGTGGAAACTAATAAATTATACCGCTTTAAGTATTGAAAACAGCAGACAACGGTGGAAGAATCAACTCAGCGAATCGTATTTTAACAAACTTGCGTATTTTAACAGAGTAGTGTTACAGAAACGTATCTACACAGAAAATCATGCTTCAGAAAATGGAAAAACTATCTAGAATAGAATTTTATTTGTGGATCTTCCATTTTACAACGATGTTCGAAGATATTTCATATACCAACAATGTTTGACTTCTATCATAATACAATACCATTACCTAAATTTTCAAATTTTAATATTGTCGTTTCTCCATATTTTCAAATTGTAAATACTAATAAGAGAATTAAAACGTCCTAATATGGAGACAGCAGAAAAGATTTCAAATGGGAAACGTGGAAATTGTGTAGTATTATTGCTATCTTACGTATTTTTTACTTATTCTTTAAACTCATTCGCTCTATAGGTTGTAAAACTGAAGCTTTATTATCCAAGAATCCAGTTCCCCTTCTTAAACTATTGAACCGCTCCCTTGAGAGAAGTCAATGAAGTAAAAGTTGTTGGAGTTTACCATTCCTCTTTAGCACCGAGGCTATATGAGACATAAGCTACAGTTTAAGGTGGAATCTGAGCCACTATACTGCGAGGAATCGGAAATAAGCCCTTCAGACGGAACTAATCCACTATGTGATCAAAAGTATCCGGACACCCCCAAAACATACGTTTTTCATATTAGGTGCATTGTGCTGCCACCTAATGCCAGGTACTCATTATCAGCGACCTCAGTAGTCATTAGACATCGTGAGAAAGCAGAATGGGGCGCTCCGCGGAACTCACGGACTTCGAACGTGGTCAGGTGATTGGGTGTCACTTGTGTCAGAAGTCTGTACGCGAAACTTCCACACTCCTAAACATCCCTAGGTCCACTGTGTCTGATGTGACAGTGAAGTGGAAACATGAAGGGACACGTACAGCACAAAAGCGTACAGGCCGACCTCGTCTGTTGACTGACAGAGACCGCCGACAGTTGAAGAGGGTCGTAAAATGTAATAGGCAGACATCTATCCAGACCATCACACAGGAATTCCAAACTGCATCAGGATCCACTCCAAGTACTAAGACAGTTAGGCGAGAGGTGAGAAAACTTGGATTTCATGGTCGAGCGGCTGCTCATAAGCTACACATCGCGCAGGTAAATGCCAAACGACGCCTCGCTTGGTGTTAAGGAGCGTAAACATTGGACGATTGAACAGTGGAAAAACGTTATGTGCAGTGACGAATCACGGTACACAATATGGCAATCCGATGGCAGGGTGTGGGTTTGGCGAATGCCCGGTGAACGTCATCTGTCTGCGTGTGTAGTGCCAACAGTAAAATTCGGAGCTGGTGGTGTTATGGTGTGGTGGTGTTTTTCTTGGAGGGGGCTTGCACCCCTTGTTGTTTTACGTGGCACTCTCACAGCGCAGGCCTACATTGATGTTTTAAGCACCTTCTTGCTTCCCACTGTTGGAGAGCAATTCGGGGATGGGGATTGCATTTTTCAACACGATCGAGCACCTGTTCATACTTCACGGCCTGTGGCGGAGTGGTTACACGACCATAACATCCCTGTAATGGACTGGCCTGCACAGAGACCTGACTTGAATCCTATAAGACACGTTTGGGATGTTTTGGAACACCGACTTCGAGCAAGGCCTCACCGACCTACATCGATACCTCTCGTCAGCTCAGCACTCCGCGAAGAATGGACTGCCATTCCCCAAGAAACCTTCCAGCACCTGATTGTAAGTATGCCTGCGAGAGTGAAAGCTGTCAAGGCTAAGGGTGGGCCAACACCATATTGAATTTTAGCAGTACCGCTGGAGGGTGCTACGAACTTGTAAGTCATTTTCAGCCAGGTGTCCGGATACTTTTGATCACATAGTGTAGATACACTTGAAGACAAATGAAGAAAGAAAAGAGCTTTCCTTAGTTCCAAAATGAATACAAGATTTTGGAACTCAAAAAGTAAGATTTTATAAGTAAATGTAATTATGTTTATTATGCATTAATCCAGAACAGGGCTAAAAGATAGCAATAATTATAAATTAATGAAAAATATTTATCAAATGATGTAAAAGAAATATAGAAGTATTGCAGACAAGAAATACGAATTAGGACTTTATTTCATTTTTAGTTTTAGCGTCCCTTTCAGCAGCGAGGCTATATATGAGACGTGGACCTACAGTTTAACGTGGATTCCGAACTACATGAACTCCTGCCGGGAACCAAAGGCGCGTACGCTAACCGTTTAGCCACGGGGAACTTCAAGAAATACGGATTAACATACATACGAGGTGCTACCCAAAATATCTTTTTTTACTGGGCAAACCAATAGCAGGACGACATTCGGCCCCTAGATGTCTCGAGGTACATGTATTTACTACTGCGCCACAAAGTTGCGTCATCTTTGGCGCATTCAGTTGTGAAATGTAGTTGTGCGTGTTAGGACGTGTTTCAGTGCTTCTGCGATTTGTCAAATGGCTGACGTTACGGAGCACCGGATTTGCATCAAGTTCTGTGTCAAGTTGAAGAAGAAAACTGCAGCCGAAACCCACTGCATGCTGAAAGAGGAACTTGATGAGAGTGCACTGAATCAAGCAAGAACATTTGAGTGGTTCAAGTGTTTCAAAGAAGGCCGCGAATCTGTGAAAGATGACAAACATTCTGGTCGACCACCAACTTGCACAACAACCGAAATGATCATGAAAGTGCGTTATGTGATTCACGAAGACAGAAGGTAGACAATTCACGATATTTGTAACAGACTTCAACTGTCGTACGGCACATGTTAACGAATTCTATCCGATGAATTGAACATGAGACGAATTGCAGCAAAGTTTGTCTCTCGCCTTCTCGGCATCGACCAAACAATCTCAAGGTTCAGACGTGCACTGAGCTGCAACAGAGTTCGAAAGTGTAGAAACTTCTTATCCAGAGTCATTACAGATGATAAATCCTTGGTGGCTATGACCCGGAAAGAAAGCAGTAATCATCTCAATGGAAGACGCCATCCTCTTCAAAGCCGAAAAAAACTCAAGTTCGCAGCAACATCAAATCAATGTTGATCATTTGTTTTCGACATTCGAGGAATTGTGCAAAGGAGTTTGTTCCTCCTGGTCAGAATGTCAACGGGAAGTTTCACTGCGCGGTTTAGAAGAGGCTAAGGGAAGATGTTCGGCGCAAACGACCAGATCTGTGACAAACGAAAGACTAGTTGCTGCACCATGACAACGCCCTCGCACACACACACACACCTCGCTCGTTGTGAGGGAAGTCCTGGACAAAAACAACATGCAACAGTTCTCCACCCTCCCTACTCCCCTGACCTGGCCCGTGTGCGACTTCTATCTGTTCACGAAAATGAAACTCGCGTTGAAAGGGCAACGTTTTGACTGCATTGAAGGCATCAAAGTGGAATCGCAACGGGCCCTGAACACCCTTCACCCTGAGGACTTCCAGGAGTGCTCCCAAAAGTGAGAACAACGCTGCGATCGTTGCACATAAGCCAAAGCACTTTGAAGGTGACGGAGGACATTAAGACGTAAATATAGTTTTTTTGATTTCTACAATGACATTCTGGGATATTTTGGATAGCACCTCGCATGTAACAAAATGGAATTAAGATAACTAAATAAATAACTATAGCTGGAAGGAAGTCCTGTAGAATTAATTTCTATATTCTAGTCTTAAGAGAGAAAGACTTCATCTTTGAATATATTTCTCAACTATTAATCTCTCTGAACAGCTTACGACCACAATATACTTATTATTACAATACGTTCGTAAGTCTCTTTTTGCACCAAGTATTTAAAACCAAACGAATACTTAAGTTTAAGAGATAATATGCTTTCATTTATTAATACTCAGCAGAAAAATAGTACCTGTGTTCTGTATATCGGTTATCCAAAATCAGATGCTCTTCCAGAATAGCTCCTAGATCTTCTATCTTCTTCAAATCGGAACGTCGAGCTCTCACATCTGCGGCTTTTCTCTGTAAAACAAAATACAATATGTATTATTCATTTAGAACCACTCACTGGAATAACTTTTATTCTGGACAATAGATAAAAGAAAAAAAGCAATTCCATTGTTTACATTACGGAAAATAAAGGGATAAGGCAAGAAATAATTTATCAGTTTTTCATCCCTCAATTATACCCTGTAGACTAAAGGAAGACGGATGACTAATATAAGTAAACAATTATAAAACAAACAATGGAATGAGAATGTGGGAGGAAACGGGAGAAAACCCATGAATACAATCTTATTCATCATAAACTCATATAGTATGGGATCGAACCAACGACCCCACACACCAAATAACGGAATACAAACTAAAATATAGTCTCTAATGGAATTTCATTTATATGGGAAACCTGGTGCATACATTAAATATCTAACAAGGTACATTCGCGAAGTGTCCCCTCAGGATTCATGTAAAATTGATTCCAATGCAAAGTTCTTCGCAGCCCAATGTACACTCATGTCCAAAATTATTGTCGCATGTCTATAAATGTTGTTGTAGGAATATAATTTGATAACGAATTCGCCCGGTATTTCTTATAATGTTAGTATGTGTATAATCGGCAAACATATATATGTGGCAAATTTCATGTCAAAAGAGCAGTAAATAAGAATAATAAAACGAAAATAAAAATTTATTGTCCATTTAGCAACATTTTGTTTTACTCATTCTAATTTACATGTTTATAATTCTTTTCCTATGAAATTTACCACAAATATACAGTTCCCGATTATACATATGGCATCAGTATTAAAAGTAGCCTGCAAAATCATTATGAAATTATATTCTTACAAGAAGACAGTTATAGACATTCGACATTCATTTTGGACATAAGTGTACTTTGTACTAATTTTAGCGCCCCCATATAGGTAATTTGCATATTTATGGACCTTCATCCATCCGGAATTCAATCATATACTATTACAACGCTCGGACACACAATTGCTTTTAATTTCTTTAGATGTAGCTAAACATGAATGTGATCATATACAAAACAAATTGGATTAAATACTGTTTCTCTGAGACATGTTACACATCCCAGCCGCCACCTTGGATTCGCCATATTGGATTCAACTTTCGGTTTTTCAAATGGGAATGGGTGCAAGTCATACATCAAATTCATGAACAATTTTCTCGGAAATTTACTGGTGTAATGTTTTTTACCGTATTTTGAACCGTTTGCAAGGTATTGCGTGGTAAATGTCACACACTTCACGAATATTGAACCAAATAAAAAATTGCACTGGGCCGTTGTGTATTGTGCTAATTGCTGCAGCCCATACAGGGAAATATATAAATGCTGATGAGACTTCATGAACCAATCCTGTAAGTATAAATATACACGACAGTAAGCACATTGGATGAATGAGTCATTGTGCACTTGAGAGATAAGTAACTCGAATTTTCAGTTTGCCAGAGAACATTGTCGGGTACATCAAAGAAATGACAAGTAACGGGAAATGCATCTTTTTTCCAGGTGTGCCTAATCATGTTGTTGAATATTGGAGCACTAAACTGATTATGGATAAGTGCGTGCAGATTGATAACATTACGGATCTGGGGGTCTATACAAATATGATCGAACACAACTCACTCACAAAATCGTTTATGAGCAGATTTGGGTGAAGACCTATCATTTCCGTATTAACGTCTGTGTATCTGTATGTACGTCCAGAGAATATTTAGTCAACGATGAATTACATAAAAGGTTACATATACATTCGGGGCCCTTCACAACTTTCTATTTGGTTCAATGTTCGTGACGTGCCTGACATTTAACACGCAAAACTTTGCAAACGGTTCAAAATACGGTAAAACTTACTACACCAGTGAATTTCCGAGAAAACTGTACATAAATTTGATGTAAGACTTGCGCCTATTCTCATTTGTAAAACCGAAAGTTGAATCCAATATGGAGGATCAAAGATGGCGGCCGGGGTGTGTAACATGTGTCAGAACAGTTCTTAATCCAATTTGTTTTGTATATGCCCACATTCATATTTAGTTTATAATAATAATAATAATAATAATAATAATAATAATAATAATAATAATAATAATAATAATAATAATAATAATAATAATAATAATAAAGCAATTTTGTGTCCGAACGTTATAGTAGTTATACATTGAATTCCGGATGTATGGAGGCCCATAAATACACAAATTACCGACATAGGCCGCTAAAATTAGAACAATGTACATTTGGCCGCAAAGACCTTTGCATTTGAACCAATTTTACACGAAGCCCGAGACGACACTTCACGAATGTACCTTGTAAGATATAGTACCCTTGCAAAAGAAGTGCACAAGTGTACGAAAAACCTGACGCAACTGTTTATAGATGATTTTTATACTATTGGGCAAAAGTAAGTATCGCTTGTTTTTACCCCTCCCCCTTTTCTTCAGGATGAATACGTATAACCATTTTCTTAATTTACAATGACGTTAAGAAAATTGTAATGATACTGAGTATAAATTTAAATAAAATAACTTAGTTTTCAGTACTGGTGATCAATATATTACGACATCTTTTCGGTTTCACACTGGAAAAACCTTCTCACCTAGAAGAAAAACTATACACGAAGACTACATCACAGAGCCAATACAGCAAAACAGAAGAAGGGCTCTTTTCACATATTCATAACAAAAGAAACGCGCAAGACATGCAGGCAAACAGACTAAAGGATTTATTATTAAGAATCGGCTTGTTTCTGCGAATGTACTGTCTCTGTTCCATTATAGTACCGGAATCTCTTCGATGCTATGTTTTGCCTCAAATAAATGTTTAGAAAGGGTAGAACATTTGGGCTATATTTTACATCTCTGGTTTCTAAAGCAATAAGTTTTATTTGCTCAATACAACGTCTGCCAGAAGATCAAATGACGTCATTCATACCCGATGTTAAGGTTTTCTTCGTACAAAAAAAAAAAAAAAAATCCATGATTATAAATAACTCTATTCCATCGGAATAACACGGTAAATTGGACAAATCTGACCAGACAAGTAGAGATCACTACAGGATGTCTGATAAATGTATACGCATAGGGCAGTATGGTTAGCAGTGGCGTATTTAGGGGCTATCGGGCTCAATTCCTCCCCCCCCCCCCAAATAAATTTGTGAGTTTTTCACATTTCACGTACAACAATAATCCTTCTTAGCATTTCTAAGAATTTCATTGACTTTTTTATTTTCTTATGCTCTTTGTTCAGAAATAATACTGCATTCCATTCCATGTAAGAACTGCGTTCTTTGTTTCTTTCTTTCGTCCATTCTACTCTTCTATTTCTTTTTCTTAGTTGTTACTTTTTTTTTTTTTTTGTTCCTCCTATCATACTTTCAACCGTTGTTAGTTATGATTCAAATTGGTCGTCGTCAGTAACACCAAAACTAAGAGGAGCTACTAAGCAAATCTAGTGTTCCACACCAACTTGAAAGGACATCAACATGACGGGACTTCAGTTATTATAGCAAAGGAATAGTTACATCGTTTAGTTATAAAGTTAAATGTTGGAATTACAGCAAATTAAGAGGCGGGGAATAAATAGCCCGGAAAATTAGTCAGCCAAGACGATGCTACCTTTTTTTTATGAATAGAATAAAAAGTTAGATTCACTGCTAAATTTTTGTGTGTATTTTATCACGCAAGATTTATCAATCTGCAACTCTTTCCATTAAAACTTCAATTTATGCATAAATTAAAATATAATTGCTCCCATGCTTGCCCGTGTTGTGCACAGGGTGGAAAAAAATCATGATTTTTTTTCAAAAAAATCATTTTTGTTGATTTTTTTGATTTAAATCGATTTTTTTGATTTAAATAAAATCTTTCTCCTCGTATAATGCAAGTCGCGAACTGAAGAAAAAGCATTAGGAATTAGTATTAAATGCTAATTATGCCATTTAAGTGAAAGTATTGGGGTTGAATTTTGAATAATCCCCAATCGTTAACCTATATCAATCCCAAACAATGTTTCTTAACCCTTTTAAATTATGGCTCTTTTTAAACGTAAATTATAGACTTTCAGTCAAGCAGCTACAGCATCATCCCTATTTATCCTAGGATCATGGTACACACATCACTCTTTTTAGAAAAGAACAGTTTTTGAAACGGTAATATTCACATTTCCCTATCATGTCCCTGAAGCGGGAAATTTTTAGAATAATCGGCATTTTTTTTTTTTACTTTTTTTTAAAAAATTTAATCCCCTCTTTATTCCCCTGTGTTAACGCACAGATCTCAAAATCAACTGGGAAATACTAAGGGGTGTACTGAATGTATGTACAAAATTTCAAGCTTCTACCTTGAGTAGTAAGGGTGAGGAAATTATTTAACAATGAGCTAAGAACATTCCCACGATGACCCGGATGTAATATAAAAATTTCCTCAGACATCCCTATTTATCCTAGGATCATTATTTGTACATTATTCTCTTCAGAATAAAACAAATTTTCAAACGTGTCCCTTCAAATGTCTCCATCATGTATCTGGGGCGGGTAAATCACGAAAAAATGAATTTTCTGTTAAAAATATTAAAAAAAAAAAAAAAAAAAAAAACTAATACCTCTGTGGACCCCTGCCCCTGTTTTAAGGCAGAGATCTGAAACAAATCTGAAAACTACTGAGTGGTGCACTGAGTACATGTGCAAAATTTCAATCTTGTAGTTGCAAAAGTAAGCCCGCGAAAAATAATATTCCTCAAATACCCCAGATTCCCGTATTAAACAGGATCTCAGATAACAGTTTCCTGCGACATCCCTATTTATCCTAGGAGCATACTACGTACATCATTTTCTTCAGAATAGAACAGCCTTTGAAACGGTACCATTCATATGTCTCCACCTGAGACGGGAAAATCACGAAAAAAGCTGTTTTTGTTAAAAATATTGTTTTTTTATTTTTATTTATTTTTTTTTAACATTTTTGCCTCTCTGAACTCCGCTGTTTCCACAGAGATCTGAAAACATCTGAAAATTATTAAGGGGTGCACTGAACGAGTGTGCAAAATTTCAGTCTTCTGAATGCAAAATATAACCCGCAAAATGCCAAATAATAATACGCATAACAAAAAAAATCATTTTTTTAAATTTGACGTCATCACACAATATGCCTCAACGCAGAAAGGCGTGAAAGCATATGCAACATGTTCTAGAATGCCTCCAGTCTTGAAGAAAACGAAGTAAAAAACCTTATTGGTACTCTTTTAATCGAATAATGAAGATTCTACCCTATCACCTAAAAATATAATATAATTTAAATAGAATAATTTAATTATATAATTTAAAAGGTTAAGCATTAAGGAAAAAGTACAGCAACGTTTATCAAAATGACACTTTTTTTCACAAAAGTTACTTATATTTGCCAGGGGCCTATTTTTAAAAACTCAGAACTAGCTTGCAGCATGAAATACATAAATTTCGCCTAAAGTTATAAAACAAAAAACAAAAATGGAGAGAGGATAGGACCCCTCTAAATACACCCTATTATCTAGGAACAAACAAACAGACACGCACAAAAAAGAATTTTCGTCTTAAATATCGATAGTAATTTCCCCGTTGGAATAGTTAACGATCTTAAAACTCAAACCCAATGTTACGAAAAGAAGAAAACAGGATTGCTCCGTTACCTGTTCAAAACGGGATTTTCCCTAATCATCCTCTGCATTTGTTTTCATACTATACTGTACATTTGAGTCTCATTGTATTATGATTATTAATTTCCATAATCGAAATAACAAAACAGAAACGGGATTTTACTTATTTTCACTTTAAATTAATTTATTTTGGAATTCGATTTAAATCAACGATTTTTATTAAAAAAATCAAGTGATTTAAATCTTGATTTAAATCGTGATTTAAATCAGACTGATTTAAATCAATCCACCCTGGTTGTGCATAGCCCCCCTTCCTCCCGAAACAAAATCCTAAATATGTCACTGATAGATAGTATCGGCATAAATACAGACGAAAGAAAGAAAGAAAAAATTCAGACATATTTAATCACAATTCTAAAATTCTGTTTAATAATATTCAGGATTTAACTTTAATTAAAAATAAAATCTGACCACAGCAAAACACTAAATAATAGTGTTTCAGTTTTGACAATGTATCAATTATAGTACAAAGTCTGTCGGATACCTGAATACCTGAATCTCTTCAATGCCAAAATTGTGACACTATTATTTATTCAAAGCGCCTTGGGTAGGTTTTATTTCTAATTAAAGCAAAGAAATTTCCAAGTTAAATGAACAGCATTTATCAGGATTTCAAAAAAGGATAGAAAGTTTGATGTAGCAAACTGCATGAATATGTGCAATTCTTTACCTTCGTGGCTTCTAATTGCTGCTCTAAAGATCCAGATCCTTCCATCATAGAGGCTCTGAAAAGAAAATTACGCATATTAAACTAATTTGCTATTATGTGAAGGAAACAACAGCATGTGTAAAGTGTTAATTACTATTATGAAATTGCCTGTTATTCTACCGCACAATTTTGCATTGGTGAATTATAATTAGGGCGCAATAGCACATAAAGAGCTATTACCGACCAGATGGTGCATATTCAACTGGATGATGCATAGTCAGCGTATCGGTTTTCGATCCCATTTTATTTCTGAATTTCTAAACAGGTGTTTGTCATCTCTTAATTGCCAACAGTATAATGTATGTCAACATCAACAATTTTGTGCACGAACTTTAAGCTATCCAAGAACAACAGGCCTCTTGACTACATGAACCGATTGGTTATCAGCCTTAAAGAAACCATTTTTTTTGATTACACACAGAATTGTATCTCGAGTTCACCTAACCTGGAAACAAATGAAATGAAATCTTTCAGTTTTAGGCTAGAGGAGACGGTGATGTTGAGAAATAAATGAAATGGTGGGAGGAAACGGGAGAATCCCGAGAAAACCCACGCACACGGTGTTTGTCCACCACAAAGTTCACTTGGCGTGAGTGGGGATCGAGCCACGGACCCCATGCACCAGAGGTGAACGCTCTACCACTGAGCCACTGCGGCACCTACCTAACCTGGAGTTTTGATTACAAATTATTTAATCAGGAAAATGGTATTTCGGAGACGGTTGTATAATCTTATTGAAAAAAGAAAATAACAAGCTTATACGTACAGACATGTTGTATTGAAAATTTACAAGAGATAAATGAACAATTTACAATTTGTCAGCAACAACAGTATTTACATCTAACAATATTTGTTAGCCTCTTCAAAGGAAGCGCGAAGTCACTTTTTTCTCTTTACATTGTATTTACTACAAAGAAGTTACTGTCGAGAATGATTTTAATAATTTTAATATCTATGTTGTAAAAAATAATACGCACTTAGTTGCTTAAATCATTTCAATACCATATACAAAACATTCCCTGTTAGTAAGTCTCTCCTATTTATTATCAACTTGCCAACACACACATATATAAGTATAAATCAACACAGAACACACACACACACGCACACAAATTACTGCACAGTAAAAGACAGCAAAATAGAATGTTTCAATTTTTAAATTTTCTTTTACTACTTCAAAATGTATTCAAAAATTGTCCTGCATAATTTCTGAGGTATATGGAAAGCTATTTTTACGTAAATGAAAGTTGTTCTTTCACTGTGTCGCCCCACTAATGAACTAAAGTCCTGATTAGTTTCTCACAAGAGTTTGCACTTTTAAAACTAAAAACTTTTTCGAGATCAGTTATAGACCGTAACGTTACCTAACGGTGATCATAATTAGCGAAGAATATCCACCTGATCAACAATAAATTGAAAATTCAACCACGAAAATCGATATTGATGAAATGTAAAGATGAAATATACAGGGTGTTTCAAAACACCGACAACGTTTGGGGGTGATTCCTGACACCAAGATAAGGCAAAAAGTAGACCAACCTGGGTGCACAAATGCTTCCTTTTAGTTATTGGCTGCCGAAAACATAAAAAAAATCAACTTTAAAGGTCCATAGCTCCAAAACTATGGGACCTACCGTAGTCGGATCAAGATCTCACTCAGGAACTAGTATTGTCCTATTAAAATATCCATGTTTCAGAATCCTGCGATACTTTCGCAACAATTTTTATAGAGGTAGTTGGTTAGTACTTAAAATTATATACCCGTAACCAAACTCCCTCTAGGATTCAGAAACATATATTTTTGGATAGCGCACAAATTAGTTCCTAAGTGATGTCTTGACCGGACTACAGTAGGTCCCATAGTTTTAGAGCTATGGACCTTTAAAATTCATTTTTTCATGTTGTCGGCAGTCTATAGCTCTGAAAGACTGGGTGCATTTGTGCACCCAGGTTTGCCATTACTTTTTGTCTTATCTTGATGTCAGGAATTACCTCCCAAACGTTGTCGTTGTTTTGAAACACCCTGTATTTATTGTGGTCACGCGGAAGGAAACGAAAGGATGGGAGATAAATAAATAAATAATAATTAGAAAATCACACACAATTTGTCAATATTGTTTGAGGCAAGTTTGTTTAAAAAAATATTCCATTACACTGAAAAAGTACCAACCGCATGTCTTACGATTACATAATTTTACAAAGAGGACTTACATGAAAGCAATGGGCTAAAATGTAGAAAGATCATGATGCATATCAAATTAATCATAACACAAATTGAGTATTTAACTAAGCATTCAAATGCACACGTTTCAGCGACAAGTTTTTACTATCTTCAGTTCAAATCTTTATATATATTTGTATATCATGTGGATCCTCGTGTGCTGGAGACGCGAATTGCACTATGTGGCAACGTCGCAGATAAAGAACCATAGATCAGATCTACCAATCCATCAAATAATTACATCGATTCTTTCCAGATGGCAGTTCAAGTCAATAGACGTTGACATTACCACCACTTATTACTTTGACAATGGATGTAATTGTAGAGCAATGCTAGTGGACATTAAAATACATTTTTATTTGTTTATACTTTTGTGTAAAGTGGGATAAAGTAAATCACTTTTTAAAAGAAAAAACATAAGAAAGCTGGTTCTTTTTCTTGGTATTTCCTGCAGTGAGAGTTTTCCCTTATAAAGCAACAGAAACGAAAAGCTACTTTTATTGAAGAAAACTACGTTTCTGGAATAAGGTTTTGGAATCCGATATAATTTCACTCACTTGATGTCACACTTCTCGTTGAATTGTGGAACATTTAAGGAAAACTATGTTAAGATATTTACAAGATACGGTGTATATACAGATGGTTATCAAAATAATAGAAACATCTGAAAAAAGTGGAACTCACAGGACCATTTTTCGCCTTCACAACAGCTCTGATGCGACGCTGAATGGAGCCATAAAGGTCGTGAATTGTAATAAGTGGAATATTACACCATTCCGCGTGCAGTACATCACTCAGTTTCTGAAGAGAGGATGGAAGCAGAAATCTGTGCCAGATTTGTCTCTCCGAAACAGACTGCAGGTTCGGGGATTGGGTGGGTCTGAGAGGGTTCAAATTTAACCTGACGTTCCTCAACCCACGCCACAACAGCTCCTGCTCTGTGAATAGACACATTATCATCCTGGAATATGCGTCATTGCTCGAAAACACCTGAACCATAAGATGCACATGGTCTTCTAAAATGACAATTTAATCATGGATAGTGAGGCGCCCGGTAAGCATCAGCGATTTTTAAGCGCATCAGCGACTCACCGAAAACCAGGATGTTGAGGCCCACATCATCACAGACCCACCGCAATGTTTTCGGTTGGGCAGAGAGACGGCGGATTACGCAGTGTTTCCGGTTGGGCGGAGAGACTGCGGATTATAAGTTTCCTTGGACGTCCGCCACACGTAAACAAGGCCTATGTTTTAAAATACGGAGAACGTTGACACATTCGACAATATCACATGTTTTCAGTTATCAGCGGTCCATTGCAAGTTGAGGGAATCGTTAGAGTCGTGTGCTAAAATAGTATGGAATTGTTAGCGTTGTGCTAAAGCACTATGGAACCGTTAACGTCGTGCTAAAACGTTATGGTCCGCTTATCAGCGGTTTCGCCCGTGGAACCCGACTATGTATGTTCATGATATACTACTCACAGCCTGGCTGTGATTGTCAACACAAGTTGTGGAACGTGCTGCTTGAGTTCTATTTTATACTATTACCATCTGCTCAGTTCTCTGCGCACAGCTATTTTACTACCCCTCACCGTGGTCTTAACACATCACCACCAACAGCGCAGCGCTACAGTCACTGTCTGACTATTGCCAACCCAGATATCATAGTGTTTCCAACTCCACGTATTTCTATTATTTTGAAAACAATTACACACCGAAAATTTAGTAATGAATGCTACCGGATACATATTAGATATAACATTCTTATCTGGTATCCGCTGTTTGACTATTTAGTTGTTGCTAAATAATTTCAGTAGTCTCACTTTCACCAATAACTTCTTAAAAATCGCTACACTTAACTCTTATTGTCCCCTCCCCCCCTTCAGTACGGAACTTGTCTTAATCAGTCAAGTTTAGCGGTTTATAAGAAATTAGTGATGAATAGAGATTAGATATTAGGCAAAATGTCTATTCCTTAATATTAAAGATGTGATTAAAAATAATGTTTTAAAGTTTATATGGGGGGTTATAGATTCAATTTAAGCTAATTTTATTTTTACCATTTTGCCTATTTCGGCCCTTCCTTCCTAAATACTTGCTTTAGTACCTAATGTTGCCTATTATAAGCATTTCCTACAAAATACGACTTTATTGGTATATAATTTAGTGTTTCAAAAAAGGATTCTCCCTCTTCCGAGAAAAAGGTCTGTTTCTAATAATAAGATGCCGTAAAACTTTCGACTGCTATATGTACTGATAAAGTGCTGTAAAACTTTGGACTACTGTGTGTTATTTTAGTGCCAATTTTTTATTAAAAATTTTAAGTGTCTATTTGCCTGCTTATTTTCCAAGTTTTTAATGTCTAAACATCCCGTCTCTTTGAATTTATTTTTAAATTATATTGAGTATTTACCTTCATTATTTCGAGTTATTTTAGTGACTATTTTACGACTTATTCTTTAAATTTTTTGTGGCTATTTGCCTGCCTGTTTTTCAGGTTTTTAATGCCTAAACATCCGGTCTCTAGTGATGAAGTAGCATAGACCATTGAACTTGCTTAGCAATAATTAAATACCTGAACAATCGATACAAGGTAAGAATAATAGGAAGAATACATAATGAGAAGTGGATTTTAAACGTTAAAATTAGCTTATAGTATTTGTCCCTTGTTTTCTGTTGCCAGGCCTTATTGGTTACAGACGAAAATCTAGATCTTGACAAAAAAAAAAAAAGTATATTTTTGTACTGGAATCTCTTCTTTCGTTCATTGGAGAACTTATGGAACTACATAGCTGCAGTAGTGTAATTTATGTAATATATAGAACTGTGTGTGTGTGTATCTCTGAGTTGGTTTTATGATGAAATACGAAACACAGGAAATCTCAATCATTAAACAAGCACGCCGATTCGCCACCTCTTAAGATCAGCAGGATATATATATATATATATATATATATATATATATATATATATATATATATATACACTAATTTAGATCACCGATAAGTATTTTACGTAGTCAAAGAATCACTATATTTACACTATACGACTATTATAGTGTAAAACATTTAAAAAAATGCCTTTTAATGAAAAACCATACCTGAGTTTAGTATGTACACAGACAGACACGTTTCACGGTACACTCATGTCAACTCTATGTTTACTTCAAAAAGTTATAAATATCAAACAGAACTCACTGTTAGAAATAAAGTTATATATAGTGTGTAATGCATTTTTGTGCTTTTGTTTAAAACAAAAAGAATAAATAAACAGACAAATAATCAAAAACTCCTCTGCAAAGTGCATGCTGTTACTTATGTCTAGTCAATGCTGGTTAAAAATAAAAAGTACAACCAACACAAGTTAGTCTTTATCAATATAAATAATAAATATATTCACCCATCCCATCCCAGCAGACGATATCTGTTGAAGTAGGATGACAGACATAATCCATGGAGAAAAGAAAGCGTTTAATTAGTTCACATGTTGAAATTAATTATACTACCGTTCGCTTTACATGTATCATCATTAACTGATAGTATCATTAAGTATTTGAATGCTTAAATCTGTTGCTAATAAATGTACAATTATATAAAAAAAGGCAACTTCCAATCAATGTAGCATTCTTCATTTGGAGCTCATTATAATCACCCAATAGTATTTTTTTAACATTCAATTGTATATACAAAAAATGAGCAAACCCGAAATTTAGCAAAACAATTTCTAAGTGAAGAAAGAGTTTGCAACATGGAAAGATAATAGCTTACACTAATTATTATCAAAGTAATTAACAGTAAATAAATATTTCTATACTCGAGTATAAAGATAATATGTACAATAAACTCTCTACTTATTACTTGGGATATCTCAATGCGTTATAGGCACCAAAATTTATAAAGATTGCATGCATACTGTGTTCAGCATTTATATTTGGAAGCAGGCTACATATTTCATTAAATTTTGGCAACTTTGACTCAATATAACGAACACTAGTGTTAAGGTCTAAGCATTTTATTTTGAGAAATCTAATTTTTTTTTTTTTTCTAAACAACTATTACCTTAAATTTTTGTGGCTAAAACAATACATATTTAATTGAATTAAATTATATTCCTTGTATTTACAGCCCACTAACACTATGACTTTTAGTTTGATGATATGCAGTCAGCAGATCGGCTCATATTGCCTTATTTCTGACTTCCGCGACCGACCTCATTAACTCTTTAATTCAGGCGACTCCCTCAATTACCTCACGACGCCAGATCACGCCCTCACCAAGAATCGAACCCGGGATTGAAGAAGAAAAGAGAATTAAACATAACATATACATTTAAAAGTAAACTTTTAGTGTATTCCGGTTTTTCCATATGGGTAGAGGTATGAATTAATCTAAATTAAAATACGTGGTGCTATGATAAAACAAGAGAAAGAAACTCCAAGAAAACTAACGGACATAGTTTGGTCACTACGAAGCTCACAAAGTTATGTAAATGAATTTGTTTATCAGAGATGAATACTCTTATCACTAAGCAATTTTTAAAGAGGAAAAAATATATTCTCAATTCCCATCTTTTTGGTTTAAAAAATTAATGTTATACATTCTACTGAATGTTTTGCAACTTTTCTCTCCTTTTAAAGTATTCTAAATAACATTACCTTGTCTCTGTGAGCCACTGGTGGAACATATTAGCATGTTTGGCGAATTCCTTGCGCAATTTATCATTCTCTTCCTGTCTTTGGGCTTCCTTAGCCAATTCAATATCTCTTTCCTAAAAATTAAATAATACTTGGTTAACATACAAGTAGCCTTAAAATTTAAATTTGAATTCCAAGCTGATACAGTTCTCAGCAAGAAATCGCGTTTAAAAACTGATAAGTATAGAAGCTACTTAGATCCATATACAATAATAGTAATAACACACCTACTATTAAACTGAACTTAGTCCTTCGTTTTTGCACTACATGCTATGGATGATCTCTGCTTTAAACTATTTGTGTTCGGTTTATTATTGATGAATTTAGTTGTTTCGTGGGAGTCTCATATTTGCTCAGTCAAATTTATTACATTATTATAGACTGATTTTCCAAAACCAAATCCTCAAGACAAAGTTAACTTTTAAAAAATTACGAAATTATCTTGCACTAACATGTTCAATGTTCAAAATTCTGATATATATATATATATATATATATATATATATATATATATATATATATATATATATATATATATATATATATGACATTGATAACCATATCCATTTTAACATATGCTGAAAAATGCCCTTTCTTGAGTTTAAATCCCCTTTCAGCAGCTAGCCTATATGAGACGAGACCTACTGATTAACGTGGATTCCGAACCACATTTCGAACTCCAGCCGCGAATCGAACCCGGGTTTCCCATGCCAAAGGCAAGTATGCTAACCGCTTAGCTGCCCTTTCTTATCTTTCAATGTTGTGGATATGTTTTGCATTGCAGTTTCGTAGCTTCTCAGAGCAAAGGAGTAGTGAGGTCAGCAGTTAAAAGCAAGCTGAAACGTCCAGTTCTTCATCTAGCTTTGCTGACAGTAAAAAGCCTGTTTGTTTCAGAAATTTTCTTCATATTCTTTCTCCTTCCGCAATTATTATAACACAAACTGTATGAGCTTCTTCATTATATTAGAACACATTAATGAGGACATACTGTGTTGATTAGGGTAATGCATACCGAAGGAAGAAATTCGAATCTAACTTCAGAAATCTCACCAGAAATTCCATTATTATCTTACCTTATCTTTAATGCACCCATTCAGTGTTTACATAATTAGAAAACGTGTTTCGTTCAAAGCAAAACAAGGTATGATTCGTATTTTTTGTCCAGTTCAAAAATTTTACAAATTTACTGTCTAAATCATCCAGAAAATTATAATTCAAATCCTGACTCCCGAACTTCAATAATTCTCTCCCGAACGCAAGCTATCTTTCACCCGAAACTTTAATATCACGATTCTTATGTATCAGGATATTTGTGAACATTTTATGAGAAGTTTTGAAAAGGTATTCCCAAACTTTATGAAAAACTTATTGACATATGTATGTACTTGAAAACCAGGTCAACTACGAACAGAAGTATCATTTGTTTTCCTGGTGTAACTACAATGAAATCGAGAGCTTAAGAAAAGGGTAGCCTTTACGTACGGGTTAATTAATTAGCGTAGAAGCTGACCTCTGCTATAATTATCAGAACAAATTCCATTCAACTATTGTAATAATACGAAGGAAATACTATTTATTGTGCTGAAATACTATTTACGACAATGAGAAAAAGCAGAAAGGCTATTACTCACCGCAAAAAATATGTAGCAGAATTTTCTTCTATATGCAACAGGTAGCGTTTTCGGAAGGTGCAACTTCCTTCATCAGCCTGTGATAGACTTTAAAAAAAAAGTTAAAAGGTTAGGATATGTAAAAAACACGACATTCATGAGTTTCTATTCCCGTGTGTTTGACAGAAGATTTGTTTCTTACATATCCTAACCTTTTAATCATTTTTTAACCATTCTTCATGTTTTTTATCCTTTTTGAAGTCTACCACAGACTGATGAAGGAAGTTGCATCTTCCGAAAGCGCTACCTGTTGCATGTAGAAGAAAATTCTGCTACACATTTTTTTTGCGGTGAATAATAGCCTTTCCACTTTTTCTCATTGAATATAATCACCGCTTGCAAAATTGTGATACTATTTACGACAATTTATTGGTGTCATTAACAATTAATAATGTACGTTAACGTACGCACTTTAACGCACCCATTTATAAACGAGAGCCAATACTCGTATCGTGGAGTATATTGTTATGATATTTCAGAAATCTCACGGTTTCCTGTTTACACTAGGCATTTTCTCTAGATTACTTCTTCAATCGCAACATATTCACATTGCTTTGTATGGGTAAAATAATTACTTTTGCACTTAAAATTTAAGTTGTTTAGTATGTCTATCCTCTTCTGAGATTAAAAATAAATAAATAAATAAACAAACTCCACGATGCATGACACAGGTCACTATATATAATGATGCATTCACAACTAATAATGTATAGTAAAATAATATAATTATCAACTTAAGCGTATAATTCTTACCTTAATAATCTTCTGCAGATTACGCCAAGTATCCTCGAGCGCTTCCATCGTAAACCATGTGTAAGGGTTGGGCCCTACATTGAAACTCTTGATTTGTTGATCAAGAGCAGCCAGGACCTCAAAATCAGCTTGAGCTGTAGAAAGGGATGCCTGAAAGAACGACAATTAGAAAATTATTTATAATCATGAAGGAAAAAAAAAAATCTGATATTTAACTTTTTTCTTTTTTTCATCCAAGAAGTTTAAAATCGACGAAAGTGGTAGCCAGTTTATTTCCTATTGCACTTGGAAGTATATAGTTAAAAGGAAGACAAATACCACTTTCCTTCACAATTAACAACAAATTATATTCCTCTGTGTTAGCAAGTGGTGCATGGTGCTTGGTAAGTATTCCAATTTTGGATGTTAAAATAGAAAAATGAGAAGCTAATTTCCTTACTAAGTAGCAAACTGGATTAAGCACTCCAGAAATAACTGCATGAAGAACAGTTCTCTTCGAGTGTTTTTAAGAAAGCCGCACATTTAATAATCTATCTACAATAGCTTATTAAATGTGCGGCTACAATAGCAACAAAAGCGCCTGAGCTCCAATCTTTAACTTTGGATTTCACACCTTTTATTTACGATTATTTGTGATTTCACGTTTAACGAAGACAAATGTTTTATATTATGTGTACTTTAAATAAATAATTTAAATAGACCTTTTTCTTAAAGTTTATTGTTTAAATTATTGTTCAAAGCCTTTGTATTTTAATAAGCCTTTTCCAAAATCAATGCAAATGAATTGTGCTGTCATCTTTGGAGTTCTTTTAAACTATACGTTTGTGGCCAATTCTTTCGACAATGAGAACTCGGAAACTAAAGGCTCTAGAAATATAACGTTTTCACTGATCGATTGCAAATTTTATGTAGATTGTCAAGTTCTAATTGAATATTTAAAAAAACATGGCCATTATTTCTTTATTATATTTTTACGGGTATACTGGAAGTGTTGAAATTAGAAAAAAAAAAAAAAAAAAAAACTTAAGCATCATATCCTACGCACTATACATTCCAAAACCACACAATAGTATATGGGGGTTACAAACCTCTCAGGCGTTTGTTTCATGGCCAAATGATAGTGAAAACGAAGGATAACTATTTCTCCACTCTAAGTTGAATCTTCATTGTTTGGAGTGTTTTACCCAATGAACACCATATATTACTGACATTATAATTAATTATGTGTGTAATGTATTTGCTTATTAGATACTGCATGCAAGAAGAAAGAAAACACTGATCATACATGAATTAAAAACTCCAACCGGAAGTAGGCTCAAATCTTGCAAACGGTGCGAGATACTGAAAAAGTAATCGACAATCTTCCCTTTAAGATATCTCTTGCCATTTTTTATCAAGACGTCCTTCACATGTGTCTGTAAAGGGACATGTACAGATGAGAGGAATAACAAGGAGATTCATGCGCATATGTGAATGATGCGCTGTGTAGAGAGCGCAGGTTCAGCTAGTCTTACACTAAAATGCTAGGTTTATATATTTGTGATCAAGAAAAGTTTATATGTTTGTGACCAATCCTTTCGACAATGAGATCTTGAAAACCACAAGCGCCAGAAACGTGCCGTTTACGCTGGTCGATTCCAAATTTTGTGTAGTTTTGTCAGTTCTCATTCAAATTTTCAAAAAAACTTGTCTTTATTTTACTATTCCACATTTTAGGCGTCGTTTTGACCCTGTTAGTTTAATATTGCCTCTAGGTTCATACCCTTATGGAAGGCAACCAGTAGAGAAGATACGTAGAGGGGGTTGACGGAATTTCAGGCGCTTTGCTATAATCTGAATGACACAACCTACGTATTGCAAGCTGGCAACTTCGAAGGTTTGTGGACCCACAATGAGGTGTACTCGGATATGGAACTATAAGTAAAAATATTTTCATTTGGAATCATATATCACTTATCCAAGTGCCACGAACTCACATCTACATTCTATATAATAAAATACTACATTTATATGTTTGTCTATAGCAATTCACTCTAGACTCTTCCTGTCCTTTACTTGTATCTGTAAAGGGACTTGTACAGATATAGTGAGAAGTGGGAAGGAGAATAACGCTCAAATTAGAACTGTTCGCTGTGTGAATAGCGCTGGTTCAGTTAATAATAATAATAATAATAATAATAATAGAAAATAAAACTTGCAACTTTTCCACAGTGGGAAAGGATGCAAAGGAAAGCGAAAATATTTTACATATTCACTGCTAAACAGAAATAATAATTGTCAATCATGACGCCAAGTCAGATATATATTATGTTCTTCTGTGATAATTAGATTTCAAAACTGAAGGGAAGGGAAAATATGCAACAGCTGTACTCTTTCAATTCTAAAAATAAATTTTCTAAATTCTCAGTTGCAATACCAATTTCAACCTTTACTATAACACCATGATCATTACACTTGTATAATTTACGATAGTGTATCAAAAATTGACAAATTACCTGGAACTGAGCATGCGCCTCTCGTAAAGCTCTAATTTCTTCAATGGAATTACAACGCACTGGATCCGTCAAGTCCTCTTCCGCGTTTTCAAACCATGAGTTGAAAGCGGACGCCTTCTTTGCGAAAGTCAAATACAGTTCCTCGATCTGTCGGAATTGCTCTTGCATTCTCAACAGACGCTGCTTGCGGGAATCAGAGTCATTCAACAACTTCTGCCATCTACATTAAAATAAATAATCAACAGATATCACAATCAGTAGGAAGTAGTAGTATTTAAAAAAAAAGTTTATTATATGTAAAATATGTGACAAATACAGTTAATAAATTCCAACTCAACACCTGCTTATTTTGAATTCATATCTGTGAAGTCATTGTGACACACACCTTTTGTCACAAAAGTTTGATGAATGTTATTTGTTTTAGTGCAAACAAGATGTTGCAAATTTACTTCTATAATCGCCACAGTAGTAAAAGATGGATACGCAATACAAGGAGACATTAATAACACGCCTCTGGATAAGTAGAATTTGTATCCGATCACCACTTCAAGAGGTAAACATGCACTAGCTCATCAAGATGAAATTTCCGTTTATGTTGAGGAAAATTTTATATGAAACACACGAAATAATATAAGTCATCTACGGAAATAGAACAGTAACACACACACACGCACACAATAATAATAATAATAATAATAATAATAATAATAATAATAATAATAATAATAATAATAATAATAATAATAATAATAAGAAGAAGAAGAAGAAGAAGAAGAAATAAATTCAAATGGTTTAAACTGTTCCGTAGGGAACTTCCGACATAGGAGGGACCGACGACTATCAATATTGATAAGAATGCGTAATCTTATTTGAACAATAGGTATGTTACTGAGAAAATGACTCATTACAGCTTAAGATGAAAGCTAATACTCCTGATATGATCCAGCGTCAAAGCATGTGAACTGTGGTGTGCTGTATAGGATACCCTTTTGGTACTGTTTTTTCCCAAAAGTACTGTTTTTTCCCATATACAAAAACAGTATCACCCATATTTAATTCATTTCACAGGAACGCAACAGTGTTTGCAACCCCTCTACGTTAGGGTCTGGAATGAATTACCGAAGAGCGACCTCATTTTGTAACACACAATAAATAAATGATTGTCGTTTATAATGATCCTCTACACACCACTATAATTCTCACAGATTTCTAACAGACAACGAATTTGCAAGCTTGAACGAATCACCTGATTTAGCACTGCCAGATGATTTCCCATCCCCGAAACTCCAGTTAATAATGAAAGTCATATAATATTCAAACATAATAGACACTCAAAACATGACTACAGCGCTCAACACCATACATCCAGAAAACTTTCAAAGCATTCCATGCACTCCTCAGCGAGTCAAAAGCGCACTACTGGTAAAGAGTAGAAACGAGATCACTCTTTGAACTTTTGTAACAAGGAATGTACATTAAGAGATCATCCTTGTAAAGTAGTTTCTCACAGAACTATAAACAAAAAATACATTAAATTAGGAAGAAATGACTGTTCCCGAATCTCGAGTTATTATGAAAAAAACTGTTATCGGGTACTCTAATAATCCGCCGTTTAGCTTAATACAATTCCTTATAGAGGACATAAGTTTTTTGTGATAGTATATCACCGACTGGAAAATGTAGGATCAGGACCCAGCATCTCCAAAACAGCTAAAAACTTGTATGGAAATACTTGAAGCACTTAAAATCTGTGAGAAAATGTAACACAGATAACGACTGGCACATATTTTGTTAAAAGAAGGAATCACCAACTTGTTTATGTGCCTATACTATTTCCACGAATAATGTTGAATAATTTCAGAAGCCTACCTGAGCTTTCGACAGCTAAGTCATGTTAGCCTCTCATGTATAAGGGATGATGTCCCTCGGCGAACACACTACCCGGGGAAGTAGGCAGGAAGAAAGGAAGCGGCTGGCACAATTATGTTAGGTACCATCCCGACATTTTCCTGGTGTGAATGAGAAAAACTCAGGAAAAGCTCAATCAGAATGGTTGGCCTGAAATAGTTTTTATACTTTTTCGACCGAGAATCCCACTGGGAATCAAATCCAGGACTGCTCGCACCAAAGGCGAGGACGTTAGCGAGTACGCTACACGGGCTACGCGGAGCAAAGATTTTAGTAATAACCATCTTTTCTAGAAGTTATGACGACTTTTAGTAAAAAAAAAAAAATTTGGTCATAACTACGATTGTAAATGTATTTTTCGTGCACAATTAAGTTTTTTTTTTTAATTTTTATTTATTTATTTATAGCAAGATACATAAAAAGATCCCCAATAAGTTAATGCAGTGACTCCGTTTATTAAATTGAGTGAAGAAAGTTGTACGCAGGCTGCAGAAATTATTTCAACATCGAACTTCACAGATTTATTACACGCGCACAAACAAGTAAATTATTCCTTTAACAAATATGCGCCAGAAATTATTTGTATTACGTTTTCTTACACGTTTTAACTATTTTGGATATATTGGCACTTGACTTTACTTTTCCCAGTCCATAATAGAAATGACAGAAAATTACTATCCTCTACGCTAAACGCAGTAAGTTACAAACAGCAAATTCACAGTCTGCTCGGTAATACCATGGAGAACACAACTCCTGTCTCTTATTTTAAATTAAAATCATAATAATTAACAAGAAATTGGCTACTTACCAATGAATCCTCCCTTGAAAAATTTAAAGATTTTGACGTTTCGGAACTCTCAGCTGGTTTCTTCCTCAGTGGCAAGGTAAAAAGGATTAAAACGGAAAGGAGATAAAAGGAGTAAAACCAGGAATACATACCACTATATAAAAGTAACGTACAAAAAAGATCCTGAGATGAACAGAGCAGAGTGAAAAAAGAAAAAATCAACTGTATAAAAAAGAACGCGATTCGTCTCAGGATCTTTTTTGTACATTACTTTTATATAGTGGTATGTATTCCTGGTTTTACTCCTTTTATCTCCTTTCCGTTTTAATCCTTTTTACCTTGCCACTGAGGAAGGAACCAGCTGAGAGTTCCGAAACGTCAAAATCTTTAAATTTTTCAAGGGAGGATTCATTGGTAAGTAACCAATTTTTTGTTAATTTTGAATATCCCCCCATGCGTCCATGTAATTATAAAATCATAATACTTCATTTATACATATACTTAAAAATTAATTAATTAATATTTTTCTCACCAGAGAATATACTTATTTATTAAAACAAGTCCAATAGTTTCAATAACTTAACGTTATCTTCACCAGACGTTAACTGGCATATATACCTTCATAACATTAAATTATTATTGATGTACCCATCACGTATTGTTATAATTTACTGTTTTTTTAATTCACAATATATATATATACTCTGGTCAGAAAAGTATTAATTCATTACGTAATAGTTCCAGAGTCAAGATAGATGACGTTAAAAATGGAATTTGTGACATTAAATTCGTATAAAAAACAGTTACCTTGCTATAACATCTCCGTGCCGCTTCAAAATAGAAGGTGTTTGATCATGATTAGCGTTAACTAGCTGATCTTTCAAAGCAGTGATATTCTGGATACCCTCGTGCTCAAATGCATGGAGACCTGCAATGGAAATTTATCCTGTATCATACAACTAATAATCAGAACCCAACACACTTATTAAATGTATTTACAACATTGCGAATACATTCAAGCACTACATAATGTAAGTTGATATTTAGCATATGAATTTGTAAAATCATGTTTTGTTAAAACAGAAAAACGAAAAGGAAACTTTTTAACAAACAACGTTACAATTCGAGGAAAATTATTTATCCGTGACCAATACTATTTCATTTCTTAAGAAGACAAAAGAATACATAATATTGCGTTTCTATACAAGTAATGTTATAATAAACTGAGGACAGACAAATAGGTGTTTAGCACAAATAAAATGCAGAATTACCTGCATCAAACGTCTCCTGCTTAGTGAGGAGAGTCTGAACAGTAGACAAATCGCGCCCAAATTCTTCGGATCGTACATGGGTTTCCTTATCAGCAATCCAGGACTCAACTACATCTGCCTTCCACATAAATTGAAGGTAGGCTGAGTTATCCATCAACTTGGCTTTGCGTCGAGCAGCTAATGCAGCCAAATGATCCAACTTATTCTACAAGAAAGGAAGCAAGGAATTAAAGAACTGTCCAAAATTAATATTACTATTATACACTGACAAAAAAAATAATCAAATTCACCTGTAATTCGATGGATGTGTAACGCTGTGTGGGTGTATAAACGATTAGAAATTCAAAGATCGGAAACATCACGAGTGGCCACCAGTGGGCAGTAATGTCTGTGATAAATCGTGTCAGTCCGCTGTGAAGCGTGAGAGTGAGTCAGCACAAAGCTAGAAGGTCAAGAAACATAAATAATGCCTCGTCCCCACAACAGACAGCATTACAAGCATTTGACGGCGTTCGAAAGGGGCCGCATCATGAGATTGCACGAGGCCAGCTGGGTGTTTCGTACAGTCACGAACATTAATAAATGGAGGTTGGAGCCATAAGAAATAATGGCTTCAACCTCCATTTATTAATGTTCGTGACTAAACAATTACTAAACATGAGGAACATTTCAATGTCACTGTGGCCCGATGTTGAGGCCAGTGGATATATAAAGGCACCAATGCACGACATGAAGATTCCAGTCGACGACAGACCACAACACGGGACGCTTGTCGCATTGTGCGTAAAACATTACGTAACTCTGTAATGTCTGTGCTTGTCATCTGGACAGAAGTAGTGAACTCTCTACAACACCCTGTGTCATTTCTCGACTGGTATCAACTTGATTGCGGGTGCACGGACCTCTGCGTAGGTTGCATTAACACCAGTGCTTAAACCACAGTGTGCAGTGATGTCGCAGTCAAGCAGCATGGAATTCTTATGAATGGTAAAGGATCGTGTTCAGTGATGAGTCCCGATTCTGCATTACGACAGATGACCATCGTATGCGTATGTAGCTGCGCCAGCTGAAGAGATAACATCCAACAGATATTGTGAAACCGTACACCAGCGTTATTCCTTGCATCATGGTATGGAAAGCCATCATGAGTGACTTTCGGTCACCTCTCGCAGCAATCCGCGGAACTGACGCCACAGTGATACGTGGGTGAGATTCTGTATCCATAAAAGCACACTGGTACGGTACAATCTTTCAGCAAAACAACGCTCGGTTACACACGGAAGTGTCTATAGACTGTCTACGTCATGCTGAGTTTCTTCCCTGGCCAGCAAAGTCACATGGTCTCCCTAATTAAATACGTTTAGGACCACCTCGGATGCCAACTTCGCGTCACTGACGATCTGTAAGATCTGAAGGCAAAGTTACAGCAGCTATGGACTGACTTGTCTCAGGTAATGATATCATGACTCCAAAACTGGACTTCCAAGCCGCATCAACGCATTTAACCGTGCCCGCAGGAGGTGCTACAACTTACTGATATGGAACATGTATTACGATCGTAAAACCAAACCCCTTGTATGACTGATCTGAAATTGTAATAATTACAATAATGTTGATTGGTCTTGGAATCCGTGAAGTTTCATTCCGCTCCCTCCATTCCTTCTAGGAACTTGATTTTTTATCAGTAAGTGTATAACCCTGCACATTTACCTTTTAAATTTTGAGACTGTTGTTGATAACTTTCATGAATTATTATGATTTTAGTTTACAAAAGACTATTGCTCTAAACAGTTTAAATTATTGAGTAGTTCGTACATTTTACAAAATACCTCCACTAAGCAGCCAGTTAATGCTTTTCAGAAACACTGTGTGGGTATTGGAGACAGAATTAAAATCTCGGAACACCTATAGATTTTCTCTCTCTCTCTCAAACATAAGTCATGACTACTTCAATCCCCACTTGAATTCGACATCACCTATGCTTTTCTAGGGCTTCCCAGCTTACAAAACAGGATTAAGCCATAGTAATCACTTGGGACATCCTGAAGCATTAGCTGGTTTGGAATTTAATGTCCTATTTCAGCATCAAGGCTACACAAGAATGGACCTACAGTTTAACGTGAGGTTCGAACTACAAGACCTTAGATCGGCAAATGAACCAAAGCCAACAATTTATTGTTAGTAACGTATAAACATTCTACCTAATTCTTTGTTACATCACTTTGATAATTACGCACATAATAAAAGAAAGCGCGACAATGAAGTACGTGAATTAAAGTAGCCGGTTGTCCGGTTTAGTGCCACGAATTACGTACCATCTACACTGTGTTAAGGCAAAACCTCTCTTAGAAAGCTAGTCACAATTTATTACTTAAAACGAACATTTAAACAGAAGTAAAAGAGCGGCTTATGAATTTAATAAAACAAAAATCAAATATCCTCTGACTTTACAATTGTCTGATTTTTTTACTGTAATTGCTCACCTGCAACTGTTGGCAACGCTGTGAAATGCTGTCGGAATGATGGTTTCCATCAGCAATAAGTTTGGCTCCAGCCTGACAAATGTCAGTGCACCTATCTCGGTGGGCAGCAAAGTCAGTTTCAAAAGCATCGTGTTTCTTCAAAAGACCCTGAACTGCAGCCATGGTATCTCCATAATCTTCCACAGACAGCAACTGTTGTTTCTCACTGGAATTATAATTATTATGAGACATTATTACTAGCGTGCAAGATGATATGTTTTAATACATATTTTTAATTCACTCTGACAAAGGAGTAAGTTTGCTGTTAAAGGTAAGAAACTAAATCCCCCCAGAATTTGTCCAAACTCAGGGGTCAAAACTTAGTTTTTTTTCATTGCCTTAAAAAGATAAATATACTTTTAATGAAAACGAACAACAGTTGATCTACACCTTAAAATGTTATTGACAAAATAATCTTTATTAGAGAATTCGTTTTTGAAGTAACTATACATTCATATGCAAAACATTTACGATCACTACTTTATATATGTATAGGGTGTCTCAAAAGTCTCCTGACATATAGTAACTATTATCAGCTACAACAAAATGTAAGAGAAGAAACAAACAGTCTCCAAATATGATGTTTTCAATCTAAAGTGAAGGATTTTTTTAAATCGGAAAAGCCGTTTGGTCTGTACACTATGGACCTATGTTAAATAAAAATGAAACGCTCCCATTTACCTGGATCCACAACATAGGTGATTGAAGTTACTGTCTCCTATGTTAACGTGTCGATGGCAAGCCCCCATTCACCATACTCTTATAAAGTTTGTCCACATCCTGTCCCGTCCTTCTCTCTCCCAGCCCCAGGTAAATGGCAACGTTGCATTTTCATTTAACATTGGGCGCATAAAGAGTACAGCCCAAACGGCTCGTCCGATTTAAAAAATTCCTTCACTTTAGATTGTAAACATCATATTTGGAGACTGTTTGTTTCTCCTCTTACATTTTGTTATAACTCTGATAATAATAGAGTAACCCTATGTCACGGGACTTTTGAAAATGAAATGAAATCTTTGAGTTTTACGTCCCACGGTTATGCCGGTTAGGCTAAAGGAGACGGTGATGATGAGAGATGAGTGAAATGGTGGAATGAAGAAAGTGGGAGGAAACGGGAGAACCCCGAGAAAACCCACGAGCACGATGTTTGTCCACCACAAAGTTCACTTGGCGGGGGCTGGGATCGAACCCGGGACCCCAAGCACCAGAGGTGAACGCTCTACCACTGAGCCACCGCGCCCCCCACGGGACTTTTGAGATACTCTGTATATATATATATATATATATATATATATATATATATATATATATATATATAGTAATGGGAGCGAAAGTGTGTCCGTAAATTCGTAAACATGAACAATATTTAAAATTTGGTATTACACTTGAAGTTGTGCTTTATAATATCAATATAAAATATTTAATGTACATATCATGTTAGTTTAAAGAAAGAAAAAAAACTTACAACTGGGTATTAGAAAGATGAAGACAGAAAAAAGGAAGAAGAAAACATCAATTTAGTTGGTTTCCAGTTGAATGCTGTTTCTTAATAATCGAAGATCTAAGCTACCTGAAATGTTCGTAAGTCAACACTTCGGATTTGAATATCTATCTACATATGGAATGATGATGTCCATATGGGCTCCTCTCGTCATTTAGGACCAGACACGACTTTAAAAAAAAAATCTCAAACATCCTCTTTTCTTCACAACATTTTCTGCTATCTCCTGGCTGAGAATCTGGCAGCTTGGATCCACATATAAGTTTAGTCCCTGTCCATAGAGAAGGCTACAATTTGCTACAATACATGGTAAAAACTAAGAGCTGATCGGAACTGACATTTGAAGCTACGCATGTGCATGAAAGATCACGAATGTAGTCGAAGTTTCGAGTTGAATAAGTAGTAGCTGTTGCTCTGTGTACGAAGCATTGTCATATTACAATCCTATCAGTCGGTGCGTCTTTTAAATATCTCTTTAAGTTTTTGTCTCAACAGTTTCCTTCCTCAATTACATGTGCTACATTAGTCAAATTCTGTCCATTAAATCTAAAATCTGTTCATCGAGTTCCTTAAAACAGAGAGTTTACTGTGTATTAGTAAGCAGATTATTCTTACGACGGCTCCAATTTCTTTCTTTCTTTCCTTTTTTTTTTTTTTTTTTTTTCATTTCGACACAATTGCATTAGAATGTGTATTTTATCTTTAAATGAATGGCATTTTTTTAAAGGAATAACAAAAATAAATAAATATCATTCTATTTTAAAGTATATAGTTCGCTCCTGTTCAACAAACACTTCATTGTGAATATACTTGTCAGTTTGGATATAACTTGATTAAAGAATCTTACATACATGAAAGTTTTATCTGATAATCTAATCACTAATGCGATTGCAAATATTGATGAAAAATATACCTGATCCATGCCTCTTCCTCTTCAACCTTTGCCAGGAATTGTTGATAGGTGAGGGACTCGTCCAATTTCTGACCTCGGCTGGCAGCTAGTTGTTTCAATTCTGCCCAAGCTTGGTTGAGTAATTTCAAACGCTAAAATAAATACAGAAGTACAACGATTAGGAAGTCTCCTCCCCAATTTTTGTTATCTTAGACAAATGTAGCTTTCAATCACATAAGAAAATAGTATCATCTTCTCTTTTCTTCTTCCTTGTAAAGTCTCACAGAATATTATTATTTTAAATAGCACATAACTGTAAACAAACCTAAATTTGCATGCCATAGTGCTCGTACGCTGTGTGACTTGCAGCAGTGTTTTAAAACCAATTTCTTTCTTCGTGTTAGCTTGAAGAACAAAACAGTTGCTTTAGAAATAGCACTACGAACGTTTTAAGTACGTTGTAGATTTATTTACAAAATATTAGGTTTAAAAGAAAGCGAAGTAAAATTAATTCTCTACTGTAATATGACGTGCGAAATCAATTTTCTGGGCGTAATTCACTCACTGAACTTGTATATCATTCGATAGGCTTCAGTTATAATATTCTTCAAAATCAGTAGAAACCATCATACGTATAACATCTATTTTGCCCTAAGTTTGTTATATCAGAATTTCTGGGACTAATTAAATCGTAGTTTACTCACTAAATGTTTCAATGATAATACACAAAATAATATATATTTAAACTGATGTATTTTCCGTATATTTTCTACATTCACCTTTCTATTTTTACAAAATTCCTTCTTTATAATTGAGAATATATCCACTATGAATAGCTTCTTGCATATTCTATCCTCTACTGCTTAAACGAACATGTTTATACATGTCTGGGCACACAACTTCACAACATAAATGTTCAGATCTGCCATACAAGAAAATGATATACGATACGGACTATTGTCCATATCAACGTATGGACACATATTTATTAGTGTTATCGTTATAAACGGTTTAATTAATTTATTTATTTTTCAAAAAGTATTTGTTATATTATTTGCATTAAAAGCCGCCTGTGTATATGATTCAGTTCTAAATTAATATATTCAAGTTTTCATCCAAGCCTCAGTAAACTCAAGTAACGGGGAATAATTTGACATAAGGTTCCGTTATAATTTTTTTCTCATATTATACGAAACTATAAATACTTTTAGATCTTGTGTTCCGTTCATAGTAATATGAACTTAAATGGACATTAATTTATATCAGAACAATAAAAACATGAATTATTTTCAACGTATATCATACATAGTATTTGAAAGTTCTTTGTGTATGCGCTATGAATCAACTATAACTATTATGTGAGGAGACGCCCTTACCTGTTCAATTTCTGGTACACCCAAGTTAGAAACATCCATCAATTTTTCACCAGCTTCCTGCACAGCCTGAATGGCAGGTTCGTGAGATGCTAATTCAGCCTCTAAACGTTTGTGCTTCTTCTTCAGATTCTGAACACCAGTCAAATCTCTGCCATAATCATCGGAGCCCACCAAAAGCTTCTTTTCTCTAAAATGAATAGAGTACTACATTAACTTCTTTTACTTATTAAAAACTGATAAACTGGAAAAAGGAATAACCCAACAATGCGTAAATTTTAGCAATTTTAAAATGATACTGAAAAAAAAAGCAGCACGCTGAAATTGTCTAAAGCCAATTATCTAACTTGAGATAGATAAGAACGTTCTATTTAATGTATGTACCCTCTAGAATTTACCACCAGCTATTCACAATGACAACATATACTGTTCATTACAGTTTTGGAAATGTAAATACTAAAAACAAAACTTATCACAGTACTCAACATACATGATTAGACTTGTGGAACAGTTTTAACATTTTTACTGCTTTGATCTTTTTTTTTTTTTTTTTTTTTTTTTTTTAAATTAATACACAATGACACGTTTTACTACAAAAATACAAGAATAATATTTGAAAATGTGTATGTTATTTACAAAAGAATAGTGTATACTTAATCATGTGTACTATAGGACTGATGAACCACTTCAAAAGAAATCTTAGTACTCTAAGCATTGAATTCGATTTACTTCCAATATCCATTATAAGAAGACATCACGGGATAAAGTTCCTCAAAATTACGTATTGTGGAGATTCAAAGATGAATTTTCTTACTTGATCCACGACTCCTCATCAGCGATATCTCTGAAGAACTGATGTAATGTGTTGGCCTCGTTGAGACGAGCCTGGCGATGAGCAGCAAGGTTTCTGATTCTCTCGTATCTCTCATTGATCGATTGACGCTTCTCCTGGATACTGGCTGTGTCAAACTGACCACTCTCAATCAACGAGTCGGCTTGGCCATTCATATCTGAAAATAAAAATAGAACACATATATTGTACGAAAATTTAAAGATTGAATAAGTGTTGACCTGATCCAGGTTTCCGTTGAGGACTACTACAGTGCAGCCTTTTTGTAACGAATTTCTAGGGACCAACAGAATGTGTTCTTTATATCCAAACTCCGTTATAAACACTCATGTATTTTTCCGAATTGTGATAAAACAAGGACTAGATAACAAGCAGATACACTTAAAAAAACACAGCAGTATAGCATTACATCTGATGATAATTTTATTAACTGGGTCTCATCTAGTCTATCGTACGTATTGCAGTTCTTCCTACCTGTTCAAGCACGCTTGAAGACATCTGTAATTTTCTTCTCAACCGTGTCTGCTGCCGCTGTTCGTAGCACGCCGCTTCCACTTCCTCAAATGTCCGAAATGCATTCTCCGGCATGTGTTGCTGTGTTGGAAAAGATAGCGTTGCAAGTTTTTTTTAAATTTTGGATCGCTTCTCTGGAACTCACGGGTTCTTTCACATTTCCCACTTCTCCCTCATCACCGAAATCTGCTTCATCTTCCTTCATAGCTTCTCTCTCGCTTTCCACAACTGAATAAAGAACATCCGGATCCTCAGTTACAAGCGCATCATCTGCAGTGACGTACTCGACAAATGTAATTCCCTGTCGCTGCTTCCTGAAATTCACTCCTAGTTCCAGAATCAACAGCCTCTTCCGCCGCATTTGTAGCAATGAACCAGGTTCATCATGAAAATGAATTGCTTGGCGCCAACAATTTGCGACGACCTGTGGCTTCAACGTAGATCATATCGCTGCGAGCATTTGAATTACCACATTCAAAGAGGTGTTAGTTTCCCCTCTCAAGGCGGATGTTAATTAACATCCTTTCAAGCACAGTATCTGAGTTATCCACGAGCCCAGAAGAAAAGAAAACATGATCCCGTTCTGAAAACTTCGCTATAAGCAGTCTTTACGGAAAGTATTGTTCGTAATATACGGTCATTTCTTCCGAAACCATGTTTTAAAATAGACGGTGTGACGGGGATTTCATTTATGTTCGTAATATCCAATAATTCGCTTTTTCCAAGTTCGTTATAAGTGGGTTGCACTGTATTGATTTCAGAAATCACTGGCTGTTTATTTATCTTAATATAGATCAGTGATATCCAATTATAATGAACACAGTACCGTAACTGTGGTTACTAGTAAGATAAAGGGTAGAGCTTAAAACTTACTTTCTTTTACCGTCCACCGCACCTCATAACACGAATTCAGATTCGGAAATCTCACAAATTCATCATACTGTTCAAAATAACAATATTTTTAAAAAAAATTAAAATTTTTTTTACATCTTAGACTACTGTAAATGATTTTTTTAATGCTCAGCTATTCAAAATATTTTATTACAAAACAGCTATAAAATAATTGAATAGGATACGGTTCTTATTTAAAACTGTTTGTTCTTACTTAAAAGTATAAAAAGTGAGCAATGTGCTTATACGCAAGTTATTTTTTTAACGCGATTCATCCACTGGAATTATTCGATCGATAGTGCGAGAACAGACCATCGTAGACTGCAGGTTGACATATTGGCCATTCCTGCTCTACAACCAAGCACCACGAACTCCTGACTTCGATTCTCATACTTTTCAGTCCGTTGGATCGTAACCACGACTTCTGTTATGATCGGATACTCATCTGTTTTTCATGAACACCTACGACGCACAGTGGGGCGAAAACGCAAAAAGCTGGCCGAAAGTAAAAAAACGAAAGTTTGTAATATAGGATTTTTTTAATGTAGTTGATTAGAGTGATGTTAGAAGGGCCCAAATCCATAAATAGAATAGGGTTTTTACTTTATTCCGACTACCTGAGCCACTCTTAAGTAGATCCTTCAGCAGGTCCAATGCGTACAGAATAATAGAAGAATTCTGACGCGTCCGTTTAAACGGTTGTAACTTTCGAACGCGTTCATAGTTTTTAAATCTGTAAAGTTTTCCTATATCGTACTGGTAAGTAGAATAAGTGTATGAAGTGAAAAATTAATAATAATGATGTAATAATTTATAATTTGAATCGTAAGTCAGGCAAAATTTTCACATTGTTTATATATTTTATTAACTTAAAGCGTTGAAAACATTATGTGCACCCTCGTGCACCACGTTCATATTTTGTAGAATGGTAGTCTGAATATTAATTAATGCTGTCGACAAAAAAGTAGCTGCCAAAACGTGCCAATTACGAAGTGTGTTGATGTTAATTATTGTTCATTTAATGTTACAGTGACAAGCCGTTGCAGTTATCATAACCGAATCAAATACCAATAATTTGTGTCATTTAAGTAATAATACATTTCTAATAAATAAGAACGTAAGTAACAAGTAATTGTTCATCAAAATATGTGAAAAAAGTGAATGTTGTTAAAGATACATTGTGAAAATTACGAAGTATGTTGACATTCTTTTTATTCCGCCAGTTTGGATCCGCCATTTTGTTTTTTCTAACTTTAGTTGCAGAATCGTAATCAGCAACCTCAATAACCTCTTTATCGCCACGTTTGAGAACATTTCTACGACTTTTTCGACTTTTGCAAATTTTATTCCGCCATTTTGTTTTTTTCAACTTTAGTTGCAGAATCGTAATTAGCAACCTCAATAACCCCTTAATACTAAATGTCATTTAATTTGAATATAGTTATCATATTTTGGCCAGCTTTTTGCGTTTTCGCCCCACTGTGCGACGGTTGAACTAGATGTTATATCAAAAAATGGGAGGAAATTTCCTTACCCCTGTGTATCAACACTTTTCTGAGTTTTCATTGGGTTCGCATTAATAAAGAAAGTGGTGTTAACAAAAATCTGCAGATTCCTCCTGTTTTTCATACAATATATTTTTCATCATATATTATATTTAATATTCCGCGTTTACGTGCTTAGGCTAAAGGAGATGACTGATTATTGAGAGTGAATGACTGTAAAATTATTTTCTTGTGCTCACCCACCAGGAATCGAACGCGGGACCACATGCATCAAAGGCACATACAGTAACCACTAGAATACCAGGAAGCTCACTGTAGTTTGTGTATGTGTATGTATATGTATGTACACGAGGTGTTCGGAAACAACACCAAACAACTTTGGGAAAGAAATTCATAAAGTGTTCCAAGAACGAATAACGACAGACCAACTCGAATAAACTAGAGATAGAATAAAGATACAATTTGTTACAAAACTTGAAATGTAGTATTTTACGTTCCGAAAGACAAAATTGCAGACCAATTGTTTCTATATAAATTAGTTAATGGCATATTTGAAAATGGAGAGTTTTTACCTTATTGCTGAAAAAAATAACTAAAAAATAAATACGAATAAAACGAACATTCTATTGTAAAAAATCTAATATGATATTGCATCAAAGCTCACAATTTGTGAGAATTACGAAGGAATACAATATCTTAAATAAAGATAATACAAGTATTGATTTTTTCTGTCATGTACGGTAGTACATTTATATATATTTACAGTCACTGATATATATTTATATATCAGTGATTATCTCAAATTAAAAAAAAAAAAAGTATTTAAAGAAGTAATCAGCAAGTAAACGAACTTTCCACAATTTTATATTTTGTTTTCTTATCTAGTGATACATGTACCAACTATGTATATATACTGTATATTGCGACATTTCTTGTTTTTATTGGATTTTTTTCTTTTTTTAATTTAATTTCCATTTCTCAGTTTCTTACTACGCATTTTAGTTTGCATTATTATTATTATTATTATTATTATTATTATTATTATTATTATTATTATTATTATTATTCTGTCATTTTGTATATCTTATGTACTGTTAATTTCATTCTTATGTATTGTAATGCCTATTGTAAAATGAGCAAGAGCTCTGTTACAGGTAACAGATAAATAAATAAATTATTAAACTAAAAAAAACAGCACATATTGTATTGTAGTTCCCAGCTTCCTCACACACAATACTCGAGACTACGTGCACCCCGTTTCAATGTGTGTTATTACCAATTACAATCAAATAATGTATAAAACCTACTTAACTGATATGTAATCTGCAGTTTAATATCCGTTAGTTGTTCCTCGTATTGAAAGGAAATTGATTATAAATAACGCAAATGATTATGGAAGAATTTGTGAAATGATGACAGTGAAAAAAAAAGAAACCACAAGATTTCTCACCACAAGTTCAAACGGTTGAGATCAAACACTACCGCTGAGCCACTTGGCCACATAACAGGTACTTTCTACTTAACATACCTTTAATTCTATCCTCATGAGCTTGTATGTCTGCCTCCACAAGTTGGTGCTTCTTGATCAAGTTCTGAACCGAAGCCAAATCTTTGCCGGAATCTTCAGATGTCAAGAGAGACTCTACCTCTCCCAGCCAAAAGTCCAAATCTTTGACAGCAGCAATGTATGTTCTCTGCTTATTAGCTTCTTTCAATTTCAGAGATTTCTCTGTTGTCTTTTGTGTCAGGTATTCCCATTGGTCTGCGATGGATGCCAGACGAGCCTGTGAATTATGTAATATTAAAATTAAGCATACAATCTTCTACATACAACTGCAATATATGAAAAAATGGCGAAGAGTTCTCCCGATATATCAAAATTCTACATACTTTTGCGATTATTAATAGTACTGATAAAAAGATTGGTCGATGAACCACACAGGTCCCCTACTAAAATCACTGATGGACACACTTTTAAAGAGGAAATCATTCTAACAAATATATATGTCTGACTTTCCTGACTTTGAACTGGCTGACTGTGATTTTACTGTGCCAATCGAGAACTGAAACCACGACTGACACGGCTTTATACATAAAGCACTTGTATATATATATTTAACTTTACTAGGAAATTCACATTAACATTTGAATGTATTTTCTCCATCATGTGAGTCTTACCATACAGCCATTTCATATTTACTGCTTACAATATTATATTTAATACTCCGTAGAATAAAGAGAAGAAAAGAAATCCAACGTTTAATCAGAAAACTAGGAAGGGACAGAAATTAACAAGCTTCTAATTTCGCTATTTAAGTAGGATTGAGCTGTTATTCACCATTTTCTGCAAGTACTCTTATCAGAACAACTCTTATCTTCTACAACTCTTATCAGTAAACCCAAGTTAAACTGTATATAAAACAGATCATCATATGGTGCAGAAATACAAAACGTAACCGTGATGTTTATAATCTTGAAAGTCCCCTATTACACTATTAAAATTTAATGTAAGAATTTATTCCGAATATTTAAATCCAAATATCAAAATATATACATAAAAGACTTTTGATATTCCATCCGTGTTCATTTTACCTGACTGACGTTTCAAAAGCACTGATTGCGTTAGTTGCACTAATTTTAGAAATTACTGTGATACAATTTTGTTAGTTTCTTATAATTATACATTTCAACATTTAACAATTAAATATTGTTACAAATTGCAATCTGGTTCTAAAGTTATACTAATCGTTTTCTTCATATTATTATTTCGTCCTCTTATTTATTTATTTATTATGGTAATAAAATATTCCAAATTTCACTAATTTTATTTCTACCCTTCTCTTAATAATTTTTTATAGCCATGAGTGGATCTAGATATCATCAACGCATTTTCAAACAAAATTTTATGCTTTCTTCTATTGTATGATGCGTTAATGCTGACTTCTCTGATTGATTTAATTGTATACATACAGCATATGAACATCTAGTTTAAACCGTCAGGTTTGGAATTACGTGAACTGTGTAATATTCTAAACAAATTGGAATACAATAAATATATATTAAACGGTTTCTTAAATGAAATGAAATGAAATCTTTTAGTTCAACGTCCCATGATTATCCTTGTTAGGTTAAGGGACACGGATGATTTAGCAGGGTGTCTACTAAAATTCCAAAATGAAATTTCGTGACCTTTTCTTTACCAAACCATAAAATATCCTAACATTCTCAAGAGCGATTCTGGAAGAGAATCAGGCCGAATTTTCATGAATGCAATAGAAGCGTCCTTTGCTTTCAATTTGGTAGCTTCTAAGGCCGACCATAGACATTTTTGGTAGCGAATTTTGACGTTTTATAGAGCAAAATTTTCCAGTCTGTACTTTTATTTGTACAGATAAAGAAATCGTGACCCGAAAGCTAAATTTCGTGACTTTTTCTTGACTTTCACGACCGTTTTCTGATTTCGTGACTTCTTCGTTACTTTCGTGACCGATCGACACCCTATTTAAGCAAGTGAATGATGATGACGGAAGAATTGGTGGAAAGAGAAAACAGGAGAAAAAGGAAGTACCCCGAGAAAACTCACGGACAAAATCATGATGTCCACAACAAATTTATCTGGCTGGGGATCGAAATAAGAACCCCACGCAACCAGAGATAAGTGTTCTACCACTGAGTCATGGTGCTCCTCGTTTTCTTAGTTATTAAAAAAAAAAACGATTACTATAACTTTGAAACAAAGTAATTTGCTACAACATCTAATTGTTAAATGTTGAAATATAAAATTATAACAATGTAACAATTAAAATTATAGCATATTACAATAATTGTACAATAGTTCACCGAATTATTACAAATGTGAAGATAAACGGAATCAATGGGCTTTGAAACATCAGTCAAATAAAATAAACATAGATGGAATCAGGGACGTACGCAGGAATTTATTTCGGGAGGGGTCTAAAGCGTTTCGGGGGGAGGGGGTTAAAATACAATTTGAGGCTAAATTATATGAAAATTTCTAAAATTACCCCTAAAAGTAGACTACATTTACAAAAAAAGTCGGGATTTCGGGAAGGGGGGGGTCCGGACCCCCAGGACCCACCCCCTGCATGGAATGTAAGACAAGTTTTGAATTTGATCGTACGGACTGTCAATATGGTTCCACTTATTAATAATAATTAAACTGTTTTATTAATTAACACTGCAATACCTTAATTTTAATGCTAATTAGTTTTTTTTTTTTTTTATGACTACCGTTCTGATTGAGGTTACTATCTCGGACAATACAGCTGAAGAAAGTTCACTGTAAATTTCTTATTGATCACACTGACACTACAGAACCAACGCTCATTAAATTAATTAATTAATAAAATTAAATAAACCGCTTTCAAAGTCGAGTAATATAGGAATATATTATCTACTTGAAATTCACTTCGAAGAAAGGAGGAAAAGGAAAACCTGTCCTACGCTGATATTACTTATTTCATCATCTAGTAAAAATGACAACGCCGCTTGTGGCACAAGGTTTGGAAATTAAATTTTAGCAGTACGAAATATGTATACTAACCTGAACGGCCTCTTCCGATCCAGCGCACTGGTGTTTATCAATCAAGTTTTGACCCATTGCAAGGACGCTCTGGATACGATCAGCATTAGCTGCCAATTCAGCTTCAAACGCCTGGTGCTTCTGGTGTTTGGACTGGATATTCGCAGGGTCCTTGTAGCTCTCCTCGGTTGCTAACTGTAACTTCTCAGCAATCCAGTTCTCAATCTCATCAGCGTCTCTGCTGAATTGTTGCAGCGTCTGCGATTCTCCTAGTTTAGATCGCTTCTCAATCAAAGCCTCTTTCAGGTGATGCCATCTATCGAGGACTTGTCGGCGTTTCTCATCAATAGGCTGTGAGGCGTAATGTTCGGCTGCTATCAGCTGATCAGCTAAGGTCTGTAACGCAGCAATCTTCTCTTCCTGGAAATGAAAAATAAAGAAATATTACTGCGCTATCAAAAAGAAAAATGCCTATACAAGCACTGAGCATGGAAAAATGTTCAAACAGGTGAGACAAGGTTATACTTAGAATTATACTGATTAAAGTAACATAGTTCGTATCGAAGAACTCATACGTGACGTTCAAATGCCCCCCCCCCCCCTTCTTGTTCTCAAGTCTTTCCAAATATATTATAGAAAATAATAACCAAACTCAAAGAATTAAGCTATTTCAACGAGGATCTCTTCAATAAACTCTATTGCAGGTATCTTTGCAAAATCTTAACATCAGTTGACTATATTCCTCTTTTCGTACTAGATTTAGGATTTAAATTTCTGGGCTTTCGGCATCTATGGCCATTTTAGCCCTCACATATGAGGGATGATGTCTCTCGGCGAGCACACTATCCGGGAAAAGGGAAGGAAGAAAGGATTGTGGAAGGAAGGAAGCAGTCTGGGACCTATAAGTTAGGTATCACCCCGGCATTTGCCTGGTGTGAATGAGGAAAACTCAGGAAAAAACATCACTCAGTTGACTGGCCTGAAAAAGTCTTTTACACTTTTCGACCGAGTGCCCCCACCGGGAATCGAACCCGGGACCGCTTGCACCGAAAGCGAGAGCGTTAGCGACTATGCTACGCGGGACCTCTCTTCGTATCTAGAATACACCTTTCAGTTCTCTCCTACAGTTGTATGTTTTCTTTCAGCAGTTTTCTTACATTTTCATCAAATTATTTCTATATATTGGAATTACACCCTTAATACTTTTAAAATCAGCCGACTAGTATTAGCATGGTTCTCATTTGGCTGGTATTTAAACCTCTTCTAATTACAAGAGCGTATTAGCAATTCATGATTCATCTAAGATCACGGCCTCCTGTTTACATATGAAAGCACACCCTCTCTTTATTCTCTCTTACTCAAAAAGTCGTATCTGCTATAAAAATTATCGTCCTTGATTTGAAAATCTGTAAGTTAATAACTACTGAGCTATTCCAAGAAAACTTGGCAAATATATAACCTAGGACATATAGAATAGTAGGAAGTGTCTTTCGTGTAGGTATTTGATCCTGTAACCTAGTTAAGTGCGGCTGCGGTTTTTCGTTTTCTTGAAAATTCTCGGAAAATAGCTGAATTTTCCCTGAATTTTGCATCCGGGATGCATGGGTTGTATTTTTGGTGGTTTTATCTTTCGAAAGCATGAATTATTCCAAAAATAATTATGTACAAGTCATGAATATAAAGTAATTATAGTACTGCCTCCTAACTGAAAGTCTAAAATTTCCTTTAAAACCCCGTGATTGAGAGGATTCTTTTGAACGGAACACTAAGTATTAAATATTATTTTAGATATGTTTCGCTGACAACGGGAATACTAAGTCAATTGCATGCTATTTTACTTACCTGTGCATTGATGGCTTTATCAAAATCTTCATGTTTCTTGATAAGAGCTTCGACGTTATCTCCTTTAGAATCGACTTCTTCAGCTGCCAAGAAAGCTTCACGGGCAGACATCCAGTTCTCTGCTTGTTCACAGTCTCTGTAGAAGAGCTGCAACTCCAAGCACTGATCGAGTTGCATGCGACGGGCTATCCAGGCCCTACCAAACAAATTAACGTTAACATCAAAAGCCACCAAAAGATGCGAAAATGTGATTTTATAATAATGTGTTCGTTAGTTCAACAATTAATTACAGGATAGATTAATCCAACAAAAGTTTTTCACTGAATTTCGACTGAATGAACGATCTTTTTCACCGTGAACAAACCAATGTTTCGTGCATTTGCCGGAAATACCTATTAGTTCATTTTTTCTTATATACGAGGGTACTCCCAAAAGTATGATCATTTTTTTTTTAAATACAAAGAAACGTTTATTTTCAATAATGTTTATATCATTTTAAAGCTTGTGTATTTATCTACTTTTATACATGATCGCCATTTCAACCCACGCATTTTGTAGGCGCTGTGGCAGTTTTTGTATGCTCATATCACATTAGCTTGTCATCACGTGGTAATCTTCAATGTTCTTTCAACTTAGGAAACAGGTATTAGTTACTGGTTTGCTCAGCCTTCACGACTGTCTCGTCGGAAATTGACGATCTCCTGCTTTTTTTTTTTTTTTTTCGTGAATTTCAGTACAAGCTGCAAATTCTTTACACCACTTGTGGAAGATTTTGATATGCATGCCTGACTCACCACGACACCCACCCACCATAAAATTCGTCAATTGGTGATGAATTTTAACCGATTTAACTCTTTTTGCGTTCAAAAACAGAATAAATCCGCGAACTTTGCATTTGGAGGTAGCGCCTAGCGGACGCTTTATTATAAACAACTTCCAAGTCACTCATCCTCCCAGTGAGGTGCATGCAGGTTTGGTTGGAAGTAGGGGAAAACACAACCGTATTGCCAAGAACAGCACCAAGATTTCCTTAGTCCCTGGTGTTTGGAGGTCTTACTCGGGATTATCCTCGTAGTTTAGTCATGGATTATTCACTAAAACTTTCTGGAAAATGGTTCTTTTTTTCTATTCAGAATAGCTTCGTTTTGACAGACAAAATAAAATAAAATAAATTAAAAAAATAAAATAAAAAATAAAAATAAAATAAAAAAATAAATAAAATAAAAATAAAAATAAAAATAAAATAAAATAAAATAAAATAAATAAAAGAAAATAAATAAAAGAAAAATAAAATAAATAAAATAAAATAAAATAAAATAAATAAAATAAAAGAAAAAAGAAAAGAAAAGAGGTTCTCAATTCAAGCCATTTATATACGAGGGCAGTTAAAACGTTCCCGGAATGATGATGTGGTTTCGGTATTAGTGATCCAATCATAATGAATCTTGTATAGTGCAGTCTATAGGTTACTTAATTATGAATTTGACAAGTGTGAACAGGTCATAGCAAGCGTGCATGAGTAGCGTAGCTGAATCGAGTGTGCGGTGATCAGTTAGAGCAATGTTGCAGTTGAAGCAACGCGCAAAAACATCACATTAATGTGCGAAATGGAGAAGTGTGCTTCGATAGCCTTAAAAACAGCTTACGGTGACAGCACTTTCACGAAACAGCACTGGTACCTGTTTTGCAACCGCAGAGAGATTAAAATCAAGCGACGGCTGAACTTCAAAAGATACCAAAAAAAGGACTTTCGTCGGTGTTTCCAGCAATGGTAGGATCGATGAAGCATGTGTGTGTGTTTCGAAGGTCCCTATTTTGAAGACAATTAAATAAATGTACTTATATTGTGATACTAAAGAGCTACAATAAAATTCCAGGAACTTTTCGACTGTCCCTCGTATATATTTCGGATATATGCATGAATAATTTCGACACAATTTCACCCATTTTGTTGATTTTAAGAGTATACTTTCCTAGTAGTCCCACAAAATTTCTTTAGGTTCTGATGGGAATATTTAAAGCTGGACTATGAACCCCTCAACAGATGCTGTTTTAATATCGTATAATTGTGTGTGAAGTCAAAGTTCTTATTATAAATACTGAAATGTAATACTGCTTTGTTATGTCATTTTTATTATTAAATGGGAATTCTTAAAATGCGTAAATCAAATATGAAAGAACTTACTTGTATCCGGGGAACTGCAAATTCTTTCAAACTGTTTCCACCATCAATGACGTCTCTATTTGTTGCTAAACTGTTACCTATGTAATCGATGTATAAACTATGAACCTATTCATGTATTAGCGAAAAGAAGTTATTGATAAAAAAATGTCAGCGAGCGTCGAAACAGTTTGAAAAAATTTATATAATTCCACGGATACAATGTTCACATCTTTTATAGTTATTCAACATGTGTCTTATAACAACTATTCTTAAAATATATATTATTATTATCTTCTTAATTTTAATACGCCATACTACGTTTAATTTAATATATATTCCAAAAGCAGAGTCATCACATTGACACTCTAATATTTCGGTTTCAGAGTAAGTTAGGTTTGGGTAAAATTGATATACTCAACTTAAGATAAGGTGGTTCGTTGTTTTGTCTTTTACAGAAACACGGATTGTTTATTCTTCGACAATTTTCTTTGTCTCAGAAAGAAAAAGAAAAAAAACCTCTTTGGAAACCTTACCAGGTTACGATTTTTTCCCTGAAAATCACAAATAGATTCCTTACGCATGCATTTAATTAATTTTTCACTATGAACAGTTCTTCGACTTACTTTTCTAATTCCTGCCTGGCCTCTGTCATGCTCTCGAGTTTCTCTTGAATCTCAACTGAAGCGTAGTGGCCAGCTTGAAGAAGCTGCTGCCCAAATAATTCAAACGCCTGGAATGTTCCTGCTCTTGCATCGATTTCGGTCCTGTGTTCCTGAAAATTCAATATGTACAAGGTATTATAATATATAAGGCATGAAGGTCAACACGTAATGGACAAATATCTGAAGTTAATAGAAAGACACTCTTTGATGTGCCTACTCTTTACGAAGTAATTCAGAAGATTGAAGTTTGTAAAGAGCTTATATGCACAACCATGTCCCTTCCCTAATTCACAATCAGTAATAACGAAATAAAGAAATAAATACGACACTTCTCCTTAGTAATAAAAGAAATACGCTGTGCCATAGTTTTGGAAGAGATGAAGTAACGTAAGTCTTGGATTTAACTTCAAGGAAAACAATCGAAAAATTTAACGAAGTTTTTTTTCTTTTTTCTTTCTTTCTTTTTTTTTAAAGCCTAATTAGTTACATCACTTAAAGCACACTTTTCAATGTCTACAGTAAAATAACCAATTATCTTAATCAGTTTCAGGAATCGACACATATCTTGTCATAAGTATATTAAAAAGTGTTTATAGGGTATTTGAAAAAAATGAAATGAAATCTTTGAATTTTACGTCCCACGGTTACGCCGGCTAGGTTAAAGGAGATAGTGATGATGAGAAATAAATGAAATGGTGGAATGAACGAAGTGTGTGTGTGTGGGGGGGGAACTACGAGGAAACCCACAGACACGGTGTTTGTCCACCACAAAGTTCAAGCGAGCCGGGATCGAACCAGGGACCCCATGCACGAGAGGTGAACGCTCTACCACTGAGCCGCCGCAATCCTGGCGTGATATTTGGGGAGGAGGGAGGGGACGCATTTGTGAATTCAAAGTGTTGAAATAATAACGAGTACGGTAAAGCTTTACAGGAAAACTAATCATCTACTTTCTTTTAAATCGCTCTGATTTGTACTTAAGGATTCATTTAACGCTATGGTAATTTGTTGTTATAACTGTGTTCAACGAAGTAAAGCTATAATCTTAATAGCGTATTCACATACGAAACCACTTTAGTTACGGATGTAACATGGACTCAAGAAACTGAAAACATGCTAGGATAATTTCCCATTAGTACAGGTTTGAACTCTTTCATGGACCAATACAACTATAATATTCATGGGAAGGACCTATACAAGTCCTGCAACGAGGCTCGAGATTTTGTACCATTATTTCTGCAGAAAAGGGATAGTTCTTCACGTGATTGTATTGCAGTCGATCCTCCTTCCAACCCTCAAGTGACTAAACACTGTTCAGATAACTTGACTGGACAAATTATACGAAAGTTCAATCTTACTTTTATGCTCGTCAAACAACTTATCATCTTGCTATGTGGGTGCATTATTATTATTATTATTATTATGAGTGTTATTATTCCATAGCACAGCCATCACCTTAGAGTACAACGTTTGCGCCACTCGAAGCATGTGATCTCCCAGAATTGTCCAGAGCCTTAATGAACAAGCCTGGAGAATGCGAAGATTTTGAGGTCTACTCCGGTTCACTCTCTGCGAGCACTATTCAGGTATAAATATCTTTGGAGCTTTCCTACATGTATTTTAACTCTGCGAGAAGTCAAACATGGATTTCCTGGAAAACAGTGCATCCACGATGGCCACATACTTATCCAGTTCCTATTCATATTTTTCTTCCTTTAAAATAAATAAAGTATATTCCGAGCTCTTTCAAATCTGGGAAAATCAGTCCTTTAAGGCATCACATGATACTGTTCACATAAAGTCTCCTCTATAAATATATAATCTGAAGTGGATTTATACCCGGAACAGTTCTGAGTTTCCAAACATAAATTGAGCCGGGAACTTGCGACTAATTTCTTGAATCCTACTGTAGTTTATTCACAGATAAGAAATATTAAGCAAGAATTGCACTATGCTTACCAGATTAATATACACTAGAAGCAAGTAAGAGCAGAAAGTCCACCAAATCAAACAAACACACTATAGACAACCGAAAACGCACACTACGTGAATCTAAAATCATATAACGAGAGTTATACACGCTCATCACCATCAAGGCAACAATCGGAAATAAAACGTTTTTCCCAGATCACAATAAAAGATAGCAGAAGAATATTAGAAAAAGTGAAAGTCAACGCCCTTCACAAAGAAGAAAAAAATCTAAGGACAAAAACAGAACTCGACAAAAATCAATTCCTTTCGATTACGTACTTTTCTTTCTTTCAAGTTCCGTTTTCTCAATATCCATGCAATTGTAAAAATGCAGATAGAGAGTTGAGAATATGGAGCAGTTAGTTGCAGAAAGAGGACACTCCATGCAATGCATGTTATATACACTGATATATTTATTTATGCTCTATTATAATATTCTCTCTTTTGCAGGTCTACAATTATAATCAATTCAATGTACTATACGAAAAGAAAAAAAAAACTTTTTCTTAAAATAAATGTGGGGATTTTTACGAAAACACACACTTGAAAGTGGAACATCTAATTTAAAAAAAAGAGTTTCAACACTGAACTTGTAGAAGCCAAACAACACGTTACACGAAAATAACGAGAAAAATTTTGATCATTTTATTCTAGCCGGAATCAAACAGAAAGAAGTTCCACTTCCACTGTATATTATAATACAGTTAAGTGTTAACAGAAAACGAGTTAACGGCCTGTATGTTATGGAAATCATGCCTAAGTGTATACAATTTATATACATTATATCCCCACACGGTATACCTGCGGAACACCATAGTGAGCATCAATTTCTGCACGGTAATTCTAGAAAAGAAAAAATTCACCATGTGTAAACATTTCACATTCAATGGTATCATATTAATATTCACCTTAACCATAATGACGGATATTCGATCTAGTTTTGTATACAAGGTTTCCCACTTATTTGGTGAGCACGAATTCCTTGACTTCTCCAGGCTTTCCATATACGGTTTACAAATTTCCAGATCTACCATATATATAGTGTGAAAAAGCACCTAAATTTTTTTTCAATCAAGGGGTTTTTCATCTACTATGCATGTACATGTATATATAGTATTGTATAGGTAAAGTTTTGCAAAATACTGTAATTTATTTTATAAAATATCCCCTATATACCCGGGTAAGGCAAAAAGAGATAAAATTCCCTGACTTTTCCAAGACTCCTCCAAGAGTAAGCTGTATTCCCTGACTTTTCAAGGTCAGTGAGAACCCTAGTATATCAATTACGTCCCAAGTAAAAGCAGAAAATTTATTTAATCTACGTCAATGCTTTGCTGCTTATGAAATTAAAACTGTGTATTACAGTAAAAATACTGCTTCCACATAAAGGAATTCGTTGGCAGTGGTCAAAATTCAAGATTGGAAAACACAGTCCAACCGCTAATATAGACTAATGATTCTATTCTTGTTCGAAATATGAAATTTACACTAGTTACAACAGCTATCTTATCCAGTTATGTCACCTTATTGCAGGAGACATGTTTTCTTTGCTTAACCAGTACTTTTTTTCTTAATGACGACTAAAAGGCAACTTATATGTGTGATTAACAAAAAATTAAGTAATCCATTAAGTACAAGACATTATAGGACGTTTCAAAGCATACTGTATCATTTTAATTATAATTTAAACTAATTTTTTTTAAATCAATTTTGTCTACGATGTTACCGTCATTTAGGCTCTTACATTTGTCGTGAAAATGTTCCTATATTACTGTACCTAAAGTATACTAACAGGTGGAGGAAAATCAAACAAATTTTTACATCAATATATACTATACTACATTATCTATTTCCGAGTACTACGAACCTTAACAACAAGAATTATGACAGAATAGTTAAAGGATCAACAATTAATTTATCAGTTTTTGCAAATGTGTTCTGCAAGGTGTCGTTCGTGTGTACCCTCAGCTCAAAACTGAGATAAATGGAACACAATGCTGAACAAACTGACGGTGAGCTTCAACATCAAGCACAATACAAAAACAATGTCCCTCTTTATCTTAGACAAAAACAAATCTTACATGGACAAAATCAATCTTATTTTCAGAATCTCACGTTACGTTTTCATTTTAAAACCTTTTTCTTTTTTCTACCGAGGTTTTCTTAGTCACCTGCTATATAAAGTTATGAATAATTAAAACGTGTTATTTACCTGATGTCGTTCTAATAAAGCTTCGGCCCCGGTGACATCTGATGCCAATTCGTCGCTGGACACGAGACCCATCATACTGTTGATCCAGGACATCAGGTCTCGGTAGTCACTAAGGAAGCGTTGAAGATCGTACGAGTCCAGCAACTTCTCTTTTCTGCTGTTGGCCTTCGCTGTCAGCTGGATCCATTCCTCGTTGATCTCAGTTTGCTTAGCATAGGTCTGCTCTGCGGTTTCTGGATGCGTCTGCATCAGCCTCTGGGCTGTTTCATCCAGTTGTCGAATCTATAACAAAACACAAACATCACTTTATTCTGTGAGAAGTCATGGCGGAAAGTGAGTAATTTGTTATATTGGCCGATATATATATGGTTTTAAATTTAATGTGTTACGTTGATTAAAAAAAGCAAACACGGAACACAAAATACAACTGGTTACTAGAACTGGACGTACTTGCCAGTTAATGAGGAAAAAAAAAATAGTTTAGTACACAAGAAATTGATAACTTAGTCAATTATAAATAGTTAAACTTATGATTTGTTGGGTTCAGCTGTAATTTTCCTAAACCAAAAATCTGTAAAAAGTGTAACTGACAGCAATAAGTGTATATGAATTTCGAAGCTATGTTCCAATTTGTGGTTCTTAAAGAAGAACTGTTTTCGTTTCTAAGATTTTTACAGGAATTTGTACACTTCAAGAGTTTGCAAGGAGCAAGAAATTTGGTTTTTAGAATCACGTAGTGGGACTTATGTTGTGAGTACGTCCGTTACTCAGCACGATAACTCTTGAATGGAAGCTAATTTTTGATTTTTTTTTTTTTTTTTTTTTAATAAATAGCTAGAACGATTGACTCAACTGAGTTCGTTACTGAAGTCAATCTGTGAACAAATTAACGGATAACGGTGGTTATCTACAGCCCATATTCCATAGATGTAAGCAAATTTTTTAATTGTTTTGCAATAGATAGATAGAGCGATTATCTCGGCTCGAGTTTGATAGCGAAGTCAATCCGTTAAAGTAATAACGAATAACGGCTACTTCAACGGTGGCTACTATAGTCTACACCTCATACAGGTAACCGAATTTTTTAATTCTGTTTTTGCAATAGATAGCTAGAGCAATTATCTCAGCCGAGTTCGTTAACGGATAACATATTAACGGATAACGGTGGCTATCCATGGCCCGTGGATGTAAGCAAATTTTTGAATTCTAATTTTCCAGCACACAACTAAAGAAATTGTCTCAGCCGAATTCGTTAATGGAATCAATCCGTTATAATATTAACGTATAACGGTGGCTATTTATAGCCTATATTTCATGGATGTAAACAACTAATTATGTTTTTTCAACAGATCGCTCAGCCAAGTTCTTCAATGGGGTCAACCCGATAACTTCATAACAAGTAATGGCGATTTTATCGGTCGGGTACCCACATTTTATGCATCAAAATATTTCACGTGATCCTCACTCTGTCTTTACTAGAATGTATTGCTATTGTGATCACTTTTCTTCAATTCTATGCATACCGAAGTTCAAGACGACATTCTGAGGTGTGAGTTGATTTTCCAGTAAGGACTAAAAATTCACCGAAGATGGCAAATGAGGCTGATGAAACTGTTTAGGAAAATTAAGCCAGACGCAATGAAGTGGGAAGTTTAATTATTAAAAATATGCTTCAAATACAGTAAATTGTAGATAATTATTTGATATCAATTACTGTAATATACAGGGCTGATCTAGAATATTGCAGTTAGTTAATAGGCGAAGTATCAATCGTGGAAGTGGATAACAATACCATTACGTACTAGTTTGGTCGTTTATCAAGCTTTTTTTGTTCATTAACTGGCGGGGAAGAATGACTAAACACTTTTATTTTCACATAAACAACTCCAACGGATGGAAATAGTTACACGTATGGCGATAAAAACAATCTTGCCTGAAATGACTTTACACAAAATAGATTTCAATTGTGAAGTTTTGTCTCCATGGCAATGAACTTAGGGTTCTTTAACCCATATACTAGTTCCTCAACTATACAGAATACCGGCTAAAATAGCAAATTAGTGATGGGACTATGAAAATAATGTATAGCATAGCTGTGCTTGATCTCATAGAATTCAAATGGTACGACCTGGTCTGTTTTCCTTAAAGTCTGAGAAATCGTACCTTGTCACTGAGTGCGGCCAAATCTCTCTCCAGACCCTCGTGCTTCCGCTGCAAAGCCTGTACGCTTCGAAGATCTTTGCCTAAGTCGTCATTATTAAGAGCTTCATCCTTCTCCTGGATCCAATCCTTCGTTTCATCAACATCGCGATGGAAACGCTGGACTTCGTGAGCTGAGCCCAATTGAGTTGCTCGTTCTGAAGTCAACTGCTGCAACGATGTCCACTTCTGGTTCAAGTCCTGGAAACACAAAAATAAGCCGTTTCAATTACAAATAAATAAAATAAATGAAATTCAAAAACATAGTACTTGTATCCTAATTATAAAACCTAGTTGTAAAACGGAAACTTGTCAGTCTGTGCGTCACACTACCCTGGTTGAGAAAAATGAAATCTTTCAGTTTAACGTCCTACAACAATGCTCTTTAGGCGAAGGGAGACGGATGATTAAGGCAAATGAACGATGATGGAAGAATTGGTGGAATGGGAATGTGAGAGGAAACAGCAGCACCCTGAGAAAGTCCATGGACACGATGTACTCCACCACAAACTTACTTAGGCAAAATCGAAGCAGGAGCCCCATGCACCAGAGGTAAGCGCTCTATCACTGAGCCACCGTACCTCCTCCTAAGAGATTTGTTATACAGATTGTAGTAGGAAAGCAATGGATACAATGAGAAATCTTTATATTACACGACAAACGTCTCCGTGTGTTACCCTAATTCCTAATAGTAAACAGTCACGTTAACAGATGACGCTAAGTGCGCTTTCACTTGGCTGTCTGACGCCAAGATGCCACTACCGGCGGGATTGTGGTTTTACGTCCAACGGTTATTCCGTGTGGGTTAAAAGAGACGGTGATGATGAGAAATTAATGAAATGGTGGGATGAAATGAGAGGAAACGGGAGAATCCCGAGAGAACCCAGTACACGGTCCACCACAAAGCCCACTTGACACAAGATGGAATCAAACCAGGGACCCCACACACCAGAGGTGAACGCTCTACCACTGAGTACCGCGGCCTCATCGGTGAGATTGTTGCATAAAAAATATGTTGTTGAGTTTGGGGTATTGGGAAGCGTCTATGGTCATTTAGCCTGTCACGTTTGAGGAATGATGTCCCTCGGCGAACACCATCCGGGAAAAGGAAAGGAAGGAAGCAGCCTGGTACCTATAAGGTAGGTACCACTCCGGCATTTATCTGGTTTGAATGAAGAAAACCCAGGAAAACCTCATTCAGGGTGGCTGGCCTGAAAAAGCGTTTTTACACATTTTCGACCAAGTGCCACCCTCCCCCAGGAATCGAATCCGGGACCGCTCGCATTGAAGGCGAAAGCGTTATCGACTACGCTACGTGGGGCCACTTAAAAGAGTTTTTAATTAAGACGGATTTTAACATTTAGTATACAGCGAACCAAAGATATGGACGTAACAACTAGTTCTATATACATAAAGTATGTTACTAAGAATTCTTACTTCACCGTCTTTTCCGAGAATGACATTGATTACTCATCTAAAACTTTCGCTACGGAACTACAAAACTCTGTTGAAAAGAAGCTAAATACAGCCGAAATCAAATCAATCACATGTAATTATACTAATACACGCAACTTGTAATAATGATGAAATCCACAATGATTATTAATTTAAACGTACCATCGTTAAATAATAATAATGGTGAAAACCCTGTTAGAAATTATAAAACTTTCTCAATTTCTCGCTTCCTCAAGTCCCGTGAAATACACTTGAAATGATCAATTTTTTTGTCAAGAAAACATTGATACTGGCAACTTTATCAACAGTTTCAATACGGAAGACAAACTGGAATTCTTTAGGAGTTATTCCTTTACTTTTGGCATACTAGTACATGATAATATTTTGGTAATGAACGCTCCTTACCTCAATCTGAGTTTGAATCTTCAACGCTGCTTCTGTTTGACCCAGACTCATCAGCTGCATTGCGATTTCATTCATTTCAGCCAAACGCACTTCATTGGCTTTTAGATCGGCCTGGAAGTCGTCAAACTTCTTCTGCATGACTTCTACCTGTTCCAAATCTTCTCCCACGTCTTGAACTTGCGCATATTGTTCCTAGAGAAGAAACAGATTATGAACTGTCAGTGCGTTTTAACATAAATATGTATTATATTGGTGCACAGTTAACAGTCACTTGACTCACGTTTGAAGTAAGCTATTTACGGGAATGACAAACATATATACACACACTTCTTATATTAAAAAAGGGTTTGCATTAAAAGAGAATTTTGTATCGCTATACGTTAACTATTTTTTTTTAAGTTCTGCACTCGTTACAGTTACAGTCTTTTCAGTCTCTGTTACAAATTTTTCTTAAGTTACATTCGAGTTATTCAATTTCTAAATACAAAATCAATTTACTACTATTTTCCTTACAGTTTGGTACTATGTCCTATTAAATTTTACTTAAAACTTCAAAGAGAATATCCAGTTTTATGCAGAATTGGATTAAGAATTTATTTCCTCAACAAGAAACACAAATTTTTTCACAGTAGATTTCTCTCAATAGTAAAACTTTTTCATACATTATTTCTCATCACTCTACCTTAAAAATAGTAGAACACAAAATAACTTACTTTGTCTTTAATCCAAGTAGCAAGTTCTGCTGCTTCTCGAACCAACACATAGGCTTTGACAGTTTCATTTAATTTGTTCTGCCTCTCGCGTGCAAGGGCCAACAAATTATCATACTGGGTCTCGATCTGGTTCTGCCTGGCGGCAATGGAGCTGTTATCCGCTAAATTCTGCTGGGAAGCTGAAAGACCAGCCTCAATTTTCTTCACATAGGCGGCTGGTACGAAGCCCTGTCTATCATTCACTTCCACTTTCCACCAATCCTGAAATAATAATGTATTTTTTTTATCAAACATGAAGAATTATGGTTCTCTAGATACGCATTGGCAATACTACACTAGTATTTAGTTTAGAATTCTTTCTAAGGTATCTGCTGATTCGGTCCATATTCTTTTCTCATACTACATATTTTGAAAATATATAACAAATGAGGAAAAAAAAAAAAAAAAAAAACAATTCACCAAAATAACTACTTCAGCTTTCAAAATGACTTTTTAGTAAAGCAAAGACTATATCCAATATACTAGCAATTTCTTAGGGGAAAAATAGTGAAATTGTTTAAAAACCAATTGGATGAAAAATTCATCTCTATGTTACTATGATAAATTATTTTCTCCATTTTTGAACATTTTTACAATTATGGTTTTATTTCTGGCTAGTATTAACCACTTTTAATGTAAAATACTTGTAAATAATCTCAAAAAAAGGACCTCGTCATGCTCTTCTGACATTATTTCAAAATTGTTCAAAAAATCATGAACAAATTCGGAACAGGATACACAAAAACAAGGTGAGTTTCTTTTCATGTTATTTAGTATGTAGCAAATGTAGTTTAATTTTATTTATTTATTTATTAGTTACAAATAGATTCTTTTAATGTACCTTATTGTTTGAGTTCAGAAGAGTTAGCACATCGCCTTTCTTCATGGAAACTTCTCGAGGTGATTTTTCGGTGTAATCATAAAGAGCGATCACACATTCTTTACCAGTGACATCAATAACAGGAGTTTCTTGTTGCTGAAATTAGTAGATTAAAAAATAATTATTATTACTCATACATTGAAAAAGGTATAATCCTACACGGATAAAGCATTAAAGCATATATTATTTAAAGTAAATTATATTTGAAGCCCGTTTAATAATTCTGATGGGTGGCTTCCCTGCTACATATATAAGGGACGAGGTAGAACACCATAGTTAACAGTTTCCTCAACATCCAAGGTTTAATCAAATATCTAAAAACTGCAAATAGTCGATAAGAGCTTTCCAACTGGCATCTTTTAATTTACATTAAGAAAGATTTTATACACTATCTCTAAAAGAATAATTTTTCGCAATACTATTCGAAATGAAAGCTATGTTAATTTACATATCAGAAGCTTTGAATCAAAACGTTTAAGAAAAATAATAATAATAACATAACGAAATTAATTTTAAAAACTTCATTAATCAGCTTTCGGTGGTTTCGTTTACATGAATACTATGCTGCTAGTTGTAAAAGTGACTGACAAAAGAAGACAAGCGTTCATTGAGATAAAGTAATTACTTTTCTTTAGAACGATTTAAATACGAATTTGGGAAAAATCATTTAACAAAAAGGACACCCAGATGGACTTTGTGTCTTTCTGCGATGAGCTTTTGTACGTCAAAAATTTTCTGCAGAAGACACACTTGTGATTGTTAAAAGTAAGCTTTACGCGACAAAAAAAAATAGTTCAAACTATATTTATGCGAATCGTCCGTGCATTTAAGATATCTACACATAGGAGGTATGTTTTTACACTTTTCTGTTGGCTATATTTTCTTTCATCTGGCAATTTTTCTGCACAGGCGAGGCAAATTTTCTGCGATGACATCGCAGATCGCGGCATGTTCTGCTATGGGGAAGGACATACTTCAGTTAGTTATGTTTCTCAAACAATTCCTAAAATAAATCAATTTTTAACATTTCAAAGATCTTTAAGTAAGGAGAAGAGGACAGAGCCAAATGATTACGCTAAAACTACAGGATGGGCGGAAAGTTCCTATTTTGAATTGTGAATTTCTATTACTGTTCTGTGTAGACAGCAATGGAAGTTATCTTGTTTTATAGACTAAAGTATGCCATTTTTTAAAAAATATTTTTCAAATCCTGTGAAGCTTTTCATGTTCCTTTAAAGCCACAGGGATGCCAGGACGATTAAGCATAGAGGAGAGAGAGAGAGAGAGAGAGAGAGAGAGACAAAACTGCAGCAAGATTTGAGGTGTGACTGTCTGTAATTCAGGTTTAACGGTAGTGAAGGGGTCAATATGGAAGGCAAGCTGTTCTGGATGCAAAAACAACAATTACCACAGAAAATTAATGACTATCGGACGTGTAGTGGACATTAAAGAGATCAGGTGGGCACTCAACTTCTGTATCAGAGGAAAAAGTGGTCATAGTGAGGGAGATGTTCGTGCGAAGTCCTTTATAATCAACAAGGCACGCTGCAAGAGAGAGTAACATCACACGCTATTCTGTGCAAGCAATTCTCCACAAAGAGTTACATTACAGACCATGGAAGCCTCATATATGTCCGAAAGTTTTATCCAGATGATTGCGATAGGCGTGTTGAAATTTGTGATATGATGCTCGCATGCCATGAAAATCATCACATGTTCGAGAGAAAAAAAAAAAAAAAAAAAAAAAAAAAAATCTGTGGAGTGATCAAGGTGCGTTTCATGTAGGGAGGGGAAGGGGGGTCGTTAATCGTCATAATAGCCATTGGCGAACTTGAGAATAAGATCCGTGAGGTCATAAGTGTTTCTGCTGAGTTCTTGTGGAAGGTCGTAGAAAACGTATCTGTTCATTTGAAACAATGTCTTGAAAATACTGGAGCACACATTGAGTTGTAACTTTTGGAAATATATTGGTATTCAACAAACTGTATTGTGCAAAAAAATTGAGTTTATACCTATAATATTTTAGGAGGGAAAAATATTAAATGTAGGAATTACTTTCCGCGCACCCTACAGAAGAAAATAATTAAAGATTTAAACGAATGTTGTAAGTCATTTTTAAAAAGTAACGTAATATACTAATTAATTCAAATATGCTGTATTATTTTTGAGATCCTTGTGAGATATTAAGAATTTAATAAAATGAAGTAAATATTAACAAGAAAGACTAATACAGAATTTTGTAAATAAAAAGAAAATAGAATCTACCCAAATAACATTTAACAATAGATAATAATAGTAATAATACACACCCTGCATGCTTGTGCTTGTTCTCTGAGAGCACTAATCGTGTTTCCAAAGGCTTCCAAATCTGACATCAAGGCTTCGTGTTTCTTCAGAAGAGCCTCTGACGAATCTTCATCTTTGCCATAATCAGTGTTGCTAACTATAGGCTCCTTCTCCTTCATCCACGACTCGGCTTCATTAGCATCAGCGAAGTATTGGTGGGCCTGCAGCGAATCTTCCAAATCTTGTTTTCTCTAAAGAGAAAAGAAAAAGGGACACTTCATTACTATAGTCAAAAATTATATTGAATATTTTATCATTTTCGGACTTTTAAATAACAATTCACAAACTGTTTACAAAGTGAATTTTTACCATTGTTCCTTCTTTCTTTCATTAAGAAAAATAACATATGTTCATCTACTTTTGAAAAGCTGCATTGAAATACAAATAACCAGAAAAAAAACTTAAAATCTACTATCCATTCATTTAAAATTTTAAAACAATAATAATAATAATAATAATAATAATAATAATAATAATAATAATAATAATAATAATAATAATAATAATAATAATAATAATAATAAGTAAACTTCCAAATTTTAATGCTTTTAATTATTTGAGACTTTTAATTATTTATTTATTTATTTGAGACTATATACAAGTAAGCATATATATATTTATGGACAAACCAACAACTTACTTGCCTGAATGAATACCTTCTACGAATTGAGACATGCTGTTAGTAAGTAAAAGATATTTATTTTTTAATTATTTTTACATGGTAAAATTAAGGCTAACAAACGTCGTGTCTCACATTTAACTGTTTACATTAAGGTACATAACATTCTCACCTGCACAGACTTAAAAACCATTAAATATAAGACTACAAACGAAGAAACGGAACGCTAGAGGTTATTTAGACTGCAAATACCAATACTCGATTATGGGAAGGTATTTTCGTAAGGAACTGAAAATAAAACGAAGTCTATCAGTTTAACGTCCCATGATTATACCCGTTAGGCTACGGAAGACGGATGATCAACGCAAATGAATGATGATGGAAGAATCAGTGGGATGAAATGAGAGTACCCTGGAAAAGCCCACGGACACGATGTTGTTCAGTACAAACTGACTTAGCTGGGGATTCGGAAGAAATTGAAAAAGATACCCTGGCTACCGCAAAACCAATTGAGCTTATAATAAAAAACTAGCTTTTTTTTTTGGTGGAATGTGAAGGTCGCTTCCTCCGCCCTCTCCGTGACTTATCAAAACCACATTATCATCCACAGGAAACTGAAGTCAGGTTTCTACGAGGGTCATCCGGAAAGTGGTACCCGTTTGCGCCACATGAAGCGCCGACGACTCGGGGAGCCGCTGCGCAAGGTCAGACCGCGTCAGTGGCTTGTCTGCCTGCTCTATGCGAGGTTGCGTGACACTAGAAGTGCCTATGTTGTGTCTGTGCTCATTTATAATGATTAAACGAATTGAGAACCCCGCCAGTTGTGAAGTGAGGGCCGTGATTAAATTTCTTAATGCACGAAACGTTCGACCTTGTGAAATTCATCACCAATTAAAGGAGGTGTATGGAGACACTGTGATGGACGAGTCGTCTGTTTGGCGCTGGTGTCGCAACTTCAACCTGGGGAGGAGGAGTACACACGACGAGGAGCATTCAGGGAGACCATCTGTCATTACAGACGAACTGCTGAGGTCAGTAGACGAATGCGTGACGAACGATCGGCGCGTCACAATTGATGAACTCTGTGAATATTTTCCTAATGTGTCTCGAACAATTGGTCATGAAATTGTCAAAGACATCTGCATTATTCAAAAATCTGTGCAAGGTGGGTCCCTCGCATGCTCACAGATGAGCACAAAATCAAACGTATGGCTGCAGCACTGACGTTTCTGGGACGTTATTCCGATGAAGGAGACTTTTCTGAATCGCATCATTACAGGGGACGAAACACGGGTTTGTTATGCATCACCTGAGACTAAACGACAGTCCATGAAGTGGCATCACGCTCATTCACCAACCAAACCAAACCAAACGAGGCGTGACTACGTATCTCAATACGCTGGCGGCGGAGGACTATGACGCTGGAATACAAAAACTCGTCACATGGTATGACAAATGTCTCAATTTGCTTGGTGATTATATGGAGAAGTAGTGTAAAGTATGCTCTTTCCATAAAAAATTGTATATTTGTTAATATGTACTACTGCGTCTTTATTGCACAAAAGGTTACCACTTTCCGGATGGCCCTCGTACACCGAAGCTGAGAATGGCAACATTTACTTAGTCAAAAAGGAGCTCAAATAAAATAGCATTAACAAAGTATAAAAGAAGATAAATTTCTCACCTGCAGTGCTTTCTCCTTTAGCTGGGTCCAATGATCATTAAGAGTTCCAACCCTCTGCTTAATCTCATCAGAAGCAAAATGACCCTCTTCAATCATCTGCTGCCCTGACTGGCACACGGCTGCGATTCGGTTCTCATGGTTGTTGATTTCAGCAAGCACAGCTTGATGCTTCTTGATCAAGTTCTGCACGCCGATCAAATCGCGACCTTGAAAACAATAAAAACGATAATTATAGAAGTTTATTTCGTAGACAGACTCAAGAGAAAATTTAAAAAATTCTAAATATTCATTTTCACAAGTAATCTAAACTGTAAAGTTTTCAACATATATATATGTAGTTGAAAAACTAGGTCTAAGTTACGATAAGCAAAAACCAAGTGATGATTATAAATGTGTATGTGTGAGAAAAAGTTATAATTCAATAATAATGGTAACAGTGATAAACAGGAATGATTAAAACTTCGAGTACATACGAGCTGGAAGCCTATTGAATACACACTGAAGATAGAATTTGAACAAATAGCATCACAGAGGTGAAGAGACTGCTGGTAAATCAAGAAACAAAACAGCAACGGAAATAGAGAGTTAAAAAACAAAGAAAGAAAGAGAGTAGAAAACTAAACCTACAAAGATAGTAAGAACTTTATAACAAGTAGGAAGATCTAATTATTGTGAATTCTGAATTATTATTTGCTATAACCTGCTTCAGACACTATATCTGAGTCCTAATGCGAACTTCAAATGAGAAAACTATAATGTCTAATAGAAACAATATATTAATTTTCAGTGTTGTACGAGATATTCAAACTTTAATGAAATTACTTATGTTTTGAAGTTTTTTTTAAAAAAAATAAAAACTGGAACATATATGCATTTCCTTTGGATGACATGGAGGCAAAATTAATGTTTACAATCCTCCTATCCTGTACCACTACCAATATTATCACCCACCATACGTAATTATTAGAGCAACCCACATTATCCTTTATTGTTAATTTCAACCATTGTTTTATATTAATTGTGTATAATGTATAATATTTACTATATATATTAAATATTCTAAATATCTTGATCTATTTATTAATATTTTATGCAACCAATTTCTTTCATATTTAATGAACTTTCTACTTAATGCACTGTAAAGATATATCTGCTCGAGTCAGTTTTCCTTATCACTTGTGTGCACCTTAGAGGTGCGTATATATAGAAAGGGAAAGTAAAAGATGCCACCAAAAAGTACAAAAAGGACTCGAGTTTAATAGGTACACATAACACTACAATGTGGAGTTCTTGTATACTATTCATTGTTGGCGGAAAGTTTTCCTCTTCTTTTCCTTTTTTTTCTTCTCCGCATCAAAGGATTACACCGAAAAGAAGTTTACAGAGATAAAAATAAGTTTTTCATTGTTGCATTGTTATGTTCTCAATGATTTTGCGTTGTAAATATTGGTTTCAAAAAATATTAATACAATATGTTAAACTTGCAGTTAAACAGAATTTTTCAAGAATTGTGCTATATATATTTTAAATTATGCTTTATGCTTTATTTTCTAAAATTATGCTTTTAAAATTAGTTTCTTCTAGACCCTTAGACAACCACAACTAGGTTTAAGGTACCAACCATATGTGAAAATCGCTATTATGCTTTTTATGCTTTTGGGTGGCTCTAGTAATTATCATCTACGAACAATCTGCCATTGAACTACAAATTAATTACAGCTGGAAAAAAAAAATCACTTGGGGCAACGGTGCATTTGTGAGCTTAAGAGTCTTCATCCCGGCGAAATTAAAATACCGCTAATTTTACAATAATTATGTGATATCTTCAAACAGATAAAAGATAATCGAAATGTGGAACAAGAGCGCCCTAGACAATATTATTTTACATGACAAACCGTTATCACGACTCACTTATCTGCTTTCGATTTCGAGCCATTTTGAAAATCGGCATTTATTTTCGCGTTTCTAAACAGCTGAAAACGGAAAGCCACTAGGTGACTTGTGATAACGGTACCTCACGCAAAAATAATATTGTCTAGGGCGCTCTTGTTCCATATTTCAATTATCTTTTATCTATTTGAAGATATCACATAATTACTGTAAAATTAGCAGTATTTTAATTTCGCCGGGATGAAGACTCTTAAATCTACTCCAGCGCCATCCGCTAGCGGCGAGCACGTGGTCAACGTGTCACGACGCCCTGTCCCTAACAAACGCATCAGGAACTTTCTAGACCTAGTGGCCATCACGTCTTGTTTTCACGAGACTCCCCAGTTTGCCTCACGACGCTGGATGGACGCCGAAAATTGGGAAGTACTGTACCGGCCGGGAGTTGAACTCGGGACCACGCAGACAATAGTCCAACGCTCTACCCACTAGCCTACGGTGTTTCCTAATTAATTACACCTGGACATTTAAAATATTCAAAATAGTGTTTTCTTTACACTTTTCTTCTGAAATCTTTCAATGGGTAAGAAAAACTCAGAACAGAGAATACCACATACCCATCATTTCACAAGTTTTCAGGCAAATACAATCACATTTTTTTTTAAGTTCAAGGCAATTTCCCTGTATCCAAAAATGATTATTACTTCTTCGTATAGTTTCGAATCTTTCTGGGACTTTCTTTAGTAACTAAAGTCTAGTATCTTTTGTTTGCTTACATTTCATCCTCGAAGAAAATTTTCCTGATAAATTTGAAGAACACAAGGACAATCGAAAACAATCTAAATTTGGATATTTCTTTAAGTGAGGAAGTAGGAGGATCTACCTATGACACTATTTATTTAAATGGTTTTCGTATGATCCGGTGTTCTTAAAAAAAAAGTCAGGAAAATTCTCTTTGAAGACTAATATGTAAGGAAAGAAGAGTAATTACAAGTAACGTTAGTTAGGGAGGTTCCAGAGAGGCCAAAATTATATAAGGAAGAATTAATTATTTTTGGATACAAGGTGAGTGTTTGTTATTCAATTATACGTAGATATGTATTCTATATCGTCCATTAACTAGTGTAATCACCAGGGCCCGGTTTTGTTGACAGGTCAACTTTTCTCTGTTACGCATAAGACAAGGCAAATTCTAATAAAAACGTTATCTATCAATTCTAGGTTCTAAAAATATATATTTTTAGGGTCAACTTTTGGTCACTTTTTGCCGTTTTGAAGTTTCAGGTCATTTTTTAATATTTTAAGGTAAATTTTAGGTCACTTATGGGTCTTTTTATTCTTTTTCTTCTACATAAGGAAATCTTAAAATGAACACTGTTTACGGATGTGAAAAAGACGAAGTTGAATAATCTCTTTTCTTGCTTCCTGACTATTGTGAGGGAAAAACTGCATTCGTAACAAGCTAATGAAAACAGCTGTAGCTGGTTAACGAAAGGTGGGGGTTGGTAGATCGCCAAACAGACCCAATACAGTGTTTTGGGTTATTGACCACAAAGAATGTGATCACGTGAATAACTAAAAATGGATTAGAAGGCGTACAAAGATTTTAAACAGGGTTTTTATCTATTATTCTCATATAGTCTACACTTACGAACTTTTATTGTTTAAGAGTGCTTCCTGGTTTCAACTCGGGAGTAAATTGACGGTTTCAGTACGTACAATGTCGTACAATGGACTGATCAACGAACATAAATGATCAATTGACTGCAACTAACTGAAACAAAACTTTTTGAATATGAGTGACAAACGTTAATTAAAATCCAATGGATATTTAAAAAATGTCAATGTTTTACGAAATAAACACTTAAGAAAACAAAAGTTTTAAGGTCAATTTTTGTGAATTTTAGGGGCATTTTACAAGAATTTTAGTGTCATTTTATAGGTCACTTTCTAGAAAATTTTAGGTCAACAAGATCCGGGCCCTGGTAATCACGTATATTAATAAAAAAAAATAACTACTTATAACTAGGCTTTTGGAACATAGGTAATTATATTATTATTATTATTATTTAAATCGCAGAAATAGGAATACAAAGTAGAAACTGGATCCAATTAGCTAAGGATAGAAGTCAGTGGACAGCTTTTGTGAACGCGGCATTGAACCTCCGGGTTCCATAGGCCATAGAGTTAGTTAGTTAGTTATGGAACTTCTTCCAAAAACTACATACCTCTGTTTGTGGAAGCAGCTACTGGTTCCTTTTCCCTAATCCAGGCCTCTTCATCTTCTATGTCTCTGAAAAGCTGTTGAACTTGAAGAGAATCCAACAGACGTTGTTTGCGAATGCTCATTGGTCGCTGCAAAGCTGCGTAGCGATCTGTAAGGGCTTCCTACAAAGAACAGAACAACAGATTGCTGTCACAATTGTACTATTTTTCATTGTTATAATCGAATATCTTGTTATTGACTTCACAGGCTAGTATTATCTCTAGGAGTGTGTGAATCCCTTATCTTAAGAAGAAACAAACTGCTAAGAACTTATCTAGAATTTTTATCATAAATAATACAATAATTAAAGACTACCTTACAGTTTTTTGGTGTACGGTCAATTTTTACTGCAGAAAATCACTCCATCAAACTTCAGAAGGTCGTTCTTTATATCAAAAGAAAAGCGAAAAACATTAATAAATATGATCGAAGAACACCGAGTTTTAAGCAACCCATAGCGATTTTATTTATTTATTTAATATTTTTTAGCGCCACAGATTGTGAACTATGAGATTTAGCTTAAAAGGTATGACGAACAATTGAGAAGCTAATACAAATTCTAAAATGAAAAATGAAATCTTTGAGTTTTACGTCCCACGATTATGCCTTATGCCAGTTAGGCTAAAGGAGACGGTGATGATGAGAGATGAGTGAAATGGTGGAATGAAGAAAGTGGGAGGAAACGGGAGAACCCCGAGAAAACCCACGAGCACTGTGTTTGTCCACCACAAAGTTCACTTGGCGGGGGCTGGGATCGAACCCGAGACCCCAAGAACCAGAGGTACACGCTCTACTATTGAGCCACCGCGCACCCAATACAAATTCTAAATATCCATGGTTACAAACTACACCGTATCTACATACAGAATTCAGTAATAGTAACACAGAATTCTGCTTGTCTATGCGTTCTAAGAAGACTTGTCGTATACCTGAAACAGTGATATCTGAAGCCTATTCGTCAATCAACAACCATCAAACCGAAACCATACAGATATACTGGATATTACACGCGGGCAGATACAGTATTGTTTACTCACTGGTTTTATTTCGATATGATTCAAACTGAATAAACGAATGCACACATTTAATTAAGACTACTCTTACCATGGACCCTTTCTATTGACTTAATATCCTACGAATTGCTGTAAATGAAAGATAATACAAATAAATAAAATAAATTCTATGGATATAGGATATGAACACTAATACCGAGAACTTTTGACATTTCTATATAAATCTGCCTTCTCGTGAGTTCTTTCTTCAATGAATGATGATTCGGTTTTACAAAATCTGTTATCTACAGACATTTCAAGTGAACTGTGATGCAATAGAATAGAATACAGGATTAGAGAATTCCAATTAGACTTCTTCCAATAACGAGGAAGAAATTTCCCTTTGCATTAACATTTTTTCTTTCATGAATGGATTGGATTTGAGTTAAGCGTCCCGTTCAGCAGCGAGGTTATATGAGACGCGTACCTTCACCTTAACGTAAGATCCAAATATGAGCTCCCGCCGGGAATCGAGCCCGGGTTTCCAACGCCAAAGGCGTGTACGCACCCCCATAACTACGAGGGGACTCATTTTTTCAGGAATTCAAACAAAACCACGAAAAGGTATAAAAATGAATATGTAACCAAATTAAGACGAGAACAGAAGTGCACTAATTACCTGTTTTGCTTTAATATTTTCTGCGTCGAAGTGACCCCTTTCAACGAACTGACTAGCGGCAATTCGAATTCCTTCAATTCTGTCTTGATGAGATGTAACATCAGCTTCCAAAAGGGCATGCTTCTTTTGCAAGTTCTGGACACTCGTCAAATCCTACAAAGCACAATGGTTTCATGAAATTATATATTGAAGTGGTATACAATATATATGGAGCAAATCAGAATTAAGAAAAAAAAAATCGAAGAACTAATTCTTGTTCACGTCAATCCAAAATTCATTGAAATAGTATATTTAGGAACAATTTTTACAATTCTCCAGAAATATTTATAGCTTCTGACTAGTGACAGATAAGCTCAAGAAATTCTAACTATTTACTTATGTTATAGTCAAGACAAGGCAATTAAGCTTTGTTAATTCAAGGTCTATTCCCCATACAATACTAAAACTTTTCTTTTTTAATTATTTATAAATATTTTGGAGTAATTACTTACTTTGCCGTAATCTTCGCTCATCAACTGTCCTTCGATTTCGGAGAGCCACAATTCGATATCTTCGACGGTGCGATTGAATTGCTGTTGCTGTGATGCCTCCTGCAATTTGGATCCTTTCTTATCAGTTGCGGTGACCAGTGTCTCCCATAGCTGAACGATCTCGTCCATTCGTGATTGGATTTGATCTGCAACACGAAAGTCAAGGTTTGTTGATGAAAACCACCCATTACAAGCGTAATTATAAATTTAGAACTATACTTTAAAACATCCTTCACGTATGAATTCATCAGATGTGACAATTCCTGTAATCCGCACGGCGTAGCACTTTAGCAGGTTCGAACATGCACTCGAATGAGTAGCAGACCACTTGGCTGTCCCCACAGATAGCAGAGAAAGTAACGCGTATGTGATGCACTGTTGGCGCAGAACGAATAACATGGATCTTAAACAGCGTTAGATCTTCGTGAAAATTATTGATCCAGAAATCTATTCCGAAACTTGATCAACTAATAAAATCAGTACTCACCTTTCTGTACTCCGAAGGGAACGACATTCAATATATCGGTAACTTTATGGAATTTTCATTACCAAAGACCGTAGAGCCTGACAACACATTCAGCAAAAATATCTTCACATACTTAAAGCTTCGTCTTCAGTGGATATCTTCAATTTATTTTTTTTAAAAAAAGTATCTTATTTTTGATCAGGTAACTTCTTTAGTCTTACCCACTGAAGACAAAGCTTAAAGCATGTGAAGACCTTTCTGCTGAATATGTTATAACCTATAAGCCTCTACATTTCTTGTTAATGGAAACTTGATAACAGTTTTCGAAGTATTGGATATTATTTTCTTAGGAATACAAATAAGTTAGTACTAATTATATTGGTAATATATATTCCATTCGCTCTATTAGTAATTACTTTATCAATTATTTATTCCGCTGATTTAACACCACTATGAGACATTTTGATGTTTCTAAAATTGAAAGTTACTTCCAAAGAACATTTACTTGATGACATTTTTCGACGTTCAGCGCACCGCGATACACACTGCCCTGTGTTCCGGATGCTTCCGGCAGCGGTATAGTGATCTAGCAAAATGCATCACTTCACAAAGAGACGATTCTGAACGGGACAACAACTGCTGGTTTTATAGATAAAATGAAAATGAAATCTTTAAGTTTTACGTCCCACAATTATGCCAATTAGGCTAAAGGAGACGGTGATGATGAGAGATGAGTGAAATGGTGGAATGAAGAAAGTGGGAGGAAACGGGAGAACCCGAGAAAACCCACGAGCACGGTGTTTGTCCACCACAAAGTCCACACGGCGCGAGCTGGGATCGAACCAGGGACCCCAAGCATTGGAGGTGAACGTTCTACCACTGAGCCACCGCGCCCCCTGGTTTATAGGTAGGCGAACTTTTCTATTTACAGCCGATTCCAGAAATTAGCATCACACATCTCGTAGACCATCTATGTGTATTAGTTACTGTTTCCATTTGTTACTGTCTTTAGAAAATATGTTCAATGATATGTTAACAGTTTGCATATTCACGCACATCATTTAGTCAAAAACAAACAATATTTCTTACCTTATATTGCGAAAATCTGATTTATTCTTTAATCTGAATAGTTTCAGTTGAATATTCTACAACCATCTACAAGTCAATTTTTTACATTTTTTCCAGAAAAGTCTGTTCACACGAATGTATCTTGAAATATACGAGAAGCAATGAAAAAGTTTCCGGAATGATGTAGTTTTGGCATTTGTGACGTAATTACAATAAATCTTGTACAGCACAGTCCTTCGATCGCCTAGTTATGGATCTCCCAAGGGTGACAGGGTGTCTATAAAAATTCCAAAATGAAATTTCATTACTTTTTCGTGACATTTTCTTTACCCAATCATAAAATTTCCTAACATTTTCAAGAGCGAATTTGGGTGCTAATTAGGCCGAATTTTCATCCATGCGATAGAAACGTACTTTGCTTGTGATTTGGTAGCGTCTAAAGCCGATCATTAACATTTTTGGTGGTAAATTTTGACGTTCTACAGAACAAAATTTTCCAATCTGTACTTACATTTGCGGTAAAAAAAAAAAAAAAAAAAAAAAAGTCACCCAAAAGCTAAATTTCGTTACCTTCATGACCGTTTTCTGATTTCGCGACTTTTTCGTGACATTCGTGACCGATAGACACCCTGTGTGAACTGGTCACAACTGGCAGGGTGTGGGTAATATAGCTGAACGGATGACTGTATGATAATCAGTTGGTGCAATATCGAAATTCGAGCAAACTCGGAAATATTCAATGTTCAAATTGGGGAAATCTTCTCCAGAGAATTTGACAGCTTTAACATCAGTTTAGTACCATCAGATTTTTGTCTCAGAAAAGGCCCTCAAAGGTATCTGTTTCGTGTCCGTGGAAGAGATCAAAACTAATGCGAACGGATCAAAAATCATCGATGTTTCCATAGTGCAGCAAGTGTGTATTCCGAAGGCGATTAAGTAAATGTCTATTTATATTGTGTCAATTAAGAGTTACAACAAAATTCTGGAAACTTTTTGAATACCCCTCGTATTACAAAGTTATCCTTTCTTAATACAATACAAACTTCTAAACAAAAACGAAGCATCACTATTACCTTCTCACGTCAGAAATAATAAAGAAACTGGAGAGGAGGGATCGAACCAAGGACCCCATGCACCAGAGGTAAACTCTCTACCAGTGAGCCACCGCGGCCCCAGAAAAAAAAAAAGAGAAAAAGAACTTACCCGATGCATAATGATTGGTCTCAATCAGTTCTTGTCCAGTGGAGGTGATTTCTTCAATACGAGATTTGTTGGCATTTAGCTCTTGTTCAAAGTTTTGGTGTTTCTGTACTTTTCCATTCAAATTGGTAGGATCCTGTGAAACAAATAGTATTTATTACAAATTAACGAACAAGTTCAAATAAGTTAATAAATTGTACACTATTATAGCGTTTAACAGGAGGAATTTTGTCCAAAAATCAGACATATTTCAATTAATGAGTTCTATTAACTTGAACAAAACGATATGAATGTATATCCCAATGCGTAGTTTTTGAGATTTTTTAAAAAACTAATAACTGATGACGATAAACACACCACCTATTAAAACGAAACTAATACTGAAGGATACGCTAACCAAGCTTTTCATTATGACACTACTAAGACACAGGACACAATGTTAATTAAATGAAAATGAAATTTTCTTTTTAAGTTTTACGTCCCACGTTTATGCCGGTTAGGCTAAAAGAGACGGTGATAATGAGAAATCGAGGAAATGATGGAATAAAGAACGTGGGAGGAAACGGGAGAACACCGAGAAAATCCACGCACATGGTGTTTGTCCTCCACAAAGTTTACATGGCGCGAGCTGGGATCGAACCAAGGACCCCATGCACCAGAGGTGAACTCTCTACCACTGAGCCACCGCAGCCCCAGCTAATGAAATATGGCTCAAAATTATAATTAACGATTTTATTTTATTTTATCTATTTATTTATTTATTGTCCGAAAATGAGACACATCAATCGAGAGATCTCAAGTTGAAGGAAATCACATATTTCAGGGTAAAAATTCTCATGTGTAGTCTCTTGAGAAAATCGAGAAAAACGAATTTTGATAAGTCTCTATTCTACTGGAATAGTCTATTTACTTAATTATGTTCTATCTATATATCAAAATGCTACGTTTATATATTTGTGGTCAATCCTTTCGACAGTGAGTTCTTGGGAACAGTAGGCTCTAGAAAGATGCCATTTTCACTGATCGACTGCAAATTTTGTGTAATTGTTCAAGTTCTAATTGATTTTTTTTTAAATGGAAGGTATTTCTTTATTAGATTTTTTAGGGGTACACTAAAGGTATTGAAATTTTATAAAAGCATCATATTCTACGAGTTATACATTCCAACATCACATATTGGTATACAGAGGTTGAATATTTCTCCGGCGTTTGTTTCATGGCCAAATGATAATGAAAAACGAAGGGTAACCATTTCTCCAGTCTAAGATGAATCTTTATTGTTTGGAATGTTTTGCCCAATTAACACCATATATAACTGACATTATAATTAATTGTGTATATTATGTATTTGCTTATTACATATTGCATGCAAGAAGAAAGAAAACACTTGATCATACATGAATTAGAAACTCCAACTGTAAATAGGCTCAAATCTTGCAAACGGTGCGAGATATTGACAAAATAATCGAAGAAAATCTCCCCTTTATCATATCCCTTGCCGATTTTTATCAAGACGTCTTTCACTTGTGTCTGTAAAGGGACATGTATATATATTATGAGGAATGACAACAAGAACAGCGCGATTTCAACTAGTATACCAAAATATACATTATTAATTAGCAGATCGTATCTGTTGTTTAATTACTCCTAAGTGTGACACACATACAATTTCTAATTTTCAATACACGCTACAACATTCAGTTACTTTATTTTGTATATTTTACATTAAAACCTCACTCTTTAGTCCATAGGGATAACAACGTCCACAATGCGTATGGATTTTGAGCATTTCTTACAACTAATTCTTCCGGAACAACGTATAAGTTATTTCCTACTAAAATTAAAATTTTAATAAGTCTGTTTAAGAACTAGCCTTATCCAAGTTGATTCTGATGACTTTTCAGATTGTATGTTATTGTGTACTACAGTAACTTAGTATCTAGCATATGAATGACCAAAACCAAGACATAACGGCCCATTTGTGAGCCTAAGCCTGCTTCAGCGCCATCTGCTAGCAACCAGCTGAACTACGTCGTCTAGCGGCAAGCATGTGGGCACCGCTTGGACTCTCTGTCCCTAACAGGCACATCAGGAGCTTTCTAGACCGTCACGTCTTGTTTTCATATGACTCCCCAGTTTGCCTCACGACGCGGACATGAGTCCAACGCTCTAACCACTAGACTACAGTGTTTCCGTAGCACATAAATTACGAGAAGTAAATATATTTTGTTTCTAACAGTAGTAAGTTTGGACCTAAGTAATCATTTCTTTGATTTCAGTTTAGTGTAATTGTTTAACAAAGACTTATTGAAGTTAATGCATTCAATACAAGAAGGTTACCAAGCACAATACAATTAAAATTTCAAGACGCTTAAACGCCTATTCTTTAAACAAATCATGGTACACATAATTAAATGGGTTCCTTAAAGTTTAAAGTTAATGGCAGGAGTACTTCCTGATTTTTCAGATGTTAAATTGGGACAAGAGAACTTGTAGAATGGGTATATGGTCACTTGACTCAACTTTATGGACTCTGTCACGTGGGGAATTTGAAATCTCTTGTGTATACAAGAAAAATCGGGAATCTCCGGGAGGGAACAGCCAATGCAACGCCTACTATGCATCTTCACATGTTGAAAAGAATTCAAAGAAAAATATAGATATGTCTGAAGTAATCTAACACTGCTGGACGATTTTTTATTTATTTATTTATTTTTTTTACAGTACTATGGTTTTCCTCAGTTCTTTTCGTTACTATAAACACAGTCAGTCTCTATAGTTCTATGGTGCATTTATAAGATTATTTTATAAACATTAGAATTAAAAAAAGAGAAAGAAGAAACGGAACTGATTATTTATATCTATATCTATATATATATATATATATATATATATATATATATATATATATATATATATATATATTGATGGATGAATCTCGACTAATAACCAGAAATTATGCTACTCTTAAAAGTCCCAAAAATTTCTACGTTTGGATATTCGCGATAGGAATTAAAATACTTAAAACTTACTAAAACCAAAATTGTAGTTTAACTTACAAGGTAGCTGTCATCGGTGGCGAATTTCAATTTCTCGTTGATCCATCCTTTCGTTTCATCACAATCTCTCTCAAATTGTTGGAAACGGAAAGAGTCCTCCAAGATAGCTCGTCTTTGAGATGATTTCTCAAGCAAAGCAGAACGTCGTTCAAGCAGCTGGAAAGAAATAGGATCAATTTTTTAGCGTTAACCTTGCAAAATATTTGATTATACTAAAGTTACGGAGTTTCAAATTTTTACCAGTTACACTGTTGAAGCAAAAATCTAATAAAGCAATTACTTCAGTTTCGTTTTCCATAAAATCACGCACATTTAATACTAATAACAGCAGGCAACAATTTGAATAACACTAATTAAAAAATGCTACTACATATTCTCATACACTACTGGGCCAAACTTTCGTTATCTATCATTTTTTACAAATCTTTGGTTTATATACAACTTTAACAGCTGACATGAGTCTGTCTGTCTGATTAACAGTGTATCCTGTCCTGAAACTTCTGACCCGAGTTAGCACAAAATATGAGGCCGAGAAAGTAGAAGGAATTTTGACAAATTCAAATTTCATGCATTGAATTTTTCACTCCCTGAACGACACAAGCGTATCGGTAAAACATAATTGCGAAAAATAGATTATGTGATAAAGTTGTGGAGCTACTACAGATTTAGTTAAAATCCCAACAGTAACTTACATAGATATACATCATAGATGATAGGAATGTTTTTGAAGTTCTGGGAATTGCTATAATATAGGACTAGTAACGAATACTTCAGTGCAAACAAGTTGTGACCTGTTTGTCCAACGATACTCGACAACGACAATTATTATGATTTAGTGTGTCTGCTGGAAGCCGCTATTAATTCTAAACGAACCATTACTTTTTCCTTTCTTGGAGAGAGGAGGTTAAAACATCTGAAATCCTACGACTATTTAAGGAGTATCTGAAAAGTTTGCAGAATACAAAATTACAATTTATCGTTCAGTTGATCGATCAAAAACTCGCAGAGCATTTTCAAAGGTCAGTTGTTGCAGCTACAAACGAAGTTAACACTGCTGGTGTAGAGAGCCTTTGCAGTTAAGACCGACTAATAATATTCGCGCAGTTAGTGCTAACATAAGTGATACGTTCACGATATTATGCACAATTATTTGGGAGACCCCCAAATTTCAGTAGCTGTTCAACAAGAAACAAATTTGATACTTTCAGTCACCCTCAAGAACTATTAGCTCGTTAAGGGGACTTATCCTAGCGCATACAGAAAAGCTGCAATGTAGCCTACACGAAAGTAAATTAAACTAAAAATTTAGAACACAATTTCCGGAACTTCGGAAACATTTCGTTCTTCTGAAATGACATAACAATCTTAACTCTTCGGTTGTTTTTGAAGTACTTTGTGACATGTCATAGTACGGTACAGCTGTCAAATCTAATTTTCCTGTATGCTCTAGTTTTTCTGGCACGTTTTGCGTTATAGCCTACGTTCTTATTTTTCCCGTAAAAAATTCTTCAGTTTTTTTAACAAATAAAAAAGAAATTATAGTCCTGGATACTTTTTATGGTTCTGAATAAAATGTTCTTTTAATAGTAATAATAATAAACAATAGCACTAACTTAAAGGAATAGATTCCTTTTACACTGTTAACAACGCAATCCAATGACAACTTAGTATTCGGATAGGAAATGCGTTGCGTTTTATCTCCTATCTAGCTGCCATTCCAACCTTATGATTGAGAATAAATTAGTTTTAGCATCTTAGCCTTCGTTTGTCAACGCCCTCTCAATCATATCGCAGTTTCGATAGATCGTGATATCCTGACGTCAAGAACAGAAGCTACTGTGATTTAATATATGCAAAATATTAAATGCTTGCGAATTTCGGTATGTCCTATAAGGATTTTTTTAATGTATTAAATAAAATGGGACTGTTAAGAGACACATTCTTCATTAAAATACAATTAAACGATAACAAAGAGTTGTGTGATATGCTTTGTTGGTTGGATTCAAGTGCAGCGTCCCTTTTGAGCACTGAGGCTATAGGACACGAGGACCTACAACTTAAAGTATATCCGAATCACACGACTTCTCACCGGGAATTATAATATACTTTCTTGTATTTTATATTATGTTACAATTATTTTTGATGAAATTGTCTTAGTATTCAATTAAAATTATACTGTCTTACTATGTGAAACCATTTATATTTGTTGTAAATTCTGATTATTACGTATCTTCCTTTTCTCCCCCTAAAAATAGTAGAATCGTCCCTTTTTTCTCTGAAAAAATCCGACAACCCTACAGCATAGTAAATGCAAACGTAAGCGAATAAGCCCAGTAGACAGGGAAAAAAAAAAATGAAATGAAATCTTGAAGTTTTACACGTCCCACGGTTATACCGGCTAGGCTAAAGGAGACTTGATGAGAAATGAAGGAAATGGTGGAAGAAAGGAAGTGGAAGAATCCCGAGAAAATCCATACGCACACAGTGTTTGTCCGCCACAAAGTTCAGTTGACGCAAGCTGGGATCGAACCAAGGATTCCATGTACCAGAGGTGAGCGCTCTAGCACTGAGCCACCGCGTCCTGCGGATAGGAATAATTGGGACACACTGAATGAAGTTAATTAACCTTATTTAACATGCTAATGGTTGTTTCATACCTTTTAATAAATAGTTCCTATTATTTTGAATGAATAGTATCACCAGCTCTACGGCCGCCACTAATGAAGTTTTAAAGCAAGTAATTCCTACTTAAGACTAAGTTAGTAGGGAACTTCATTTTGCGGCATGTAACCTGCTACTAATGCTAAAGAGTTTATAACAGTGGTGAAATAATTATAAAAATTCCGGAACAGCAATGATACAAGAAATTCCTTAAGGTTATTCATTACGTCCAAATAGTTTGTTTCTAAAACGGTAGATGGCGCCACCATCACCAATGTTAACATATGCAACTAATAAAATTAAAACAATCAAAAATAAAATGAACAATGCAAAAATTAAGCAAAAACGGATATAATCTGGTTAGTGGACGTTACAAAATCTAGGGAATGGTACGTGTCGATTTCACTTATTGTTATTAGTTTCATTGTTAGACGCCACCATTGTTAAGTAAACAATCAGCTTTATCTGCCGTACTTTCTACCAGAAAGTGACCAAACTTTACACACCCATTTAAGATTGAAATATCTAGGGAATGGTATGTGTCGATTTTACATATTGTTGTTAATTTCATTGTTGAAGACCACCATTGTTAAATAAACAATCAACTTTATGTGCCACACTTTCTAAAACAAACTGACCAAACTTAGCATACTTATTTACAATTGAGACATCTATGGAATGGTACGTGTCGATTTCACTTATTGTTGTTAGTTTCATTGTTGAAGGCCTACATTGTTAAATAAACAATTAACTTTATCTGCCACACTTTATATTACAAACTAACCAAACTTGGCATACTCATTTACAATTGAGACATCTATGGAACGGTACGTGTCGATTTCACTTATTGTTGTTAGTTTCATTGTTGAAGACCACCATTGTTAAATAAACAATTAACTTTATCTGCCACACTTTATACTACAAACTAACCAAACTTGGCATACTCATTTACAATTGAGACAACTATGGAACGGTACGTGTCGATTTCACTTATTGTTGTTAGTTTCATTGTTGAAGACCACCATTGTTAAATAAACAATTAACTTTATCTGCCACACTTTATACTACAAACTAACCAAACTTGGCATACTCATTTACAATTGAGACATCTATGGAACGGTACGTGTCGATTTCACTTATTGTTGTTAGTTTCATTGTTGAAGACCACCATTTTTAAATAAACAATTAACTTTATCTGCCACACTTTATACTACAAACTAACCAAACTTGGCATACTCATTTACAATTGAGACATCTATGGAACGGTACGTGTCGATTTCACTTATTGTTGTTAGTTTCATTGTTGAAGACCACCATTGTTAAATAAACAATTAATTTTATCTGCCACACTTTATACTACAAACTAACCAAACTTGGCATACTCATTTACAATTGAGACATCTATGGAACGGTACGTGTCGATTTCACTTATTGTTGTTAGTTTCATTGTTGAAGACCACCATTGTTAAATAAACAATTAACTATCTGCCACACTTTATACTACAAATTAACCAAACTTGGCATACTCATTTACAATTGAGACATCTATGGAATGGTATGTGTCGATTTCACTTATTGTTGTTAGTTTCATTGTTGAAGACCACCATTGTTAAATAAACAATTAACTTTATCTGCCACACTTTATACTACAAACTAACCAAACTTGGCATACTCATTTACAATTGAGACATCTATGGAACGGTACGTGTCGATTTCACTTATTGTTGTTAGTTTCATTGTTAGAGGACATCATTGTTAAATAAAGAATCAACTTTATCTGCCACACTTTCTACCAGAAACCGACAAAACCTTGCACACTCATTTAAGATTGAAATATCTAGGGAAAGATATGTGTCGATTTCTCATATTGTTGTTAGTTTCATTGTTCAAGACCATCATTGTTAAATGCACAAGCGTTGGATTTCTACATTGTTAAATAAACGATCATCTTCATCTGCCATACTTTCTAACACAAACTGACCAAACTTGGCGCACCCATCGGATTACCACAGAGATATATACTGAATGGTACCAATCAATTTCTCATATTGTTGTTAGCTTCATTCTTCGGGGCCACCATTGTTATACAATCGTTGGATTTCTCCATTATTAAATAAACAATCAACTTTATCTGCCACACTTTCTACCACAAACTGACCAAACTTGCATAATCATTTACGATTGAGATGTCGATGGAACGGTACGTGCCGATTTCACTTATTGTTAGTTTCATTCTTAAAGGAAACCATTGTTTAAAAAAAACAATCAACTTTATCTGCCACACTTTCTACCAGAAACTGACCAAACTTTGCACACGCATTTAAGATTGAAGTATCTAGGGAATGGTATGTGTCGATTTCACATTTTTTTGTTCTTTCATTGCTAGATGCCACCATTGTTAAATAAACAATCAAGTTTTTCTGCCACACTTTCTACCACAAACTAACCAAAATTTGCAGAATCATTTAAGATTAAGATATCTATGGAATGGTATGGGTCGATTTCACATATTGTTGTTTGTTTCATTGTTAGAGGCCACCATTGTTAAACAAACAATCAATATTAATGGCCATACGTTCTACCAGAAACTGACCAAACTTTGCGCACCCATTTAAAGTTGAAATATCTACAGAATGCTATGTGTCGATTTCACATATTGTTGTTAGTTTCATTGTTGTAAGACACCATTGTTAAATACATAATCGTTGGATTTCTTCATTATTAAACAACAATCAACTTTATCTGCCATATTTTCTACCACAAACTGACCAAACTTGCACAATCATTTACGATTGAGATGTCGATGGAACGGTACGTGGCGATTTCACTTATTGTTGTTACTTTCATTTTTAGAGGCCACCATTAAAAAAAAAAAAAAAAAAAAAAAAAAAAAAAAAAAACAATCAACTTTGTCTGCCACACGTTCTACCAGAAACTGACCAAACTTTGCACACGCATTTAAGATTGAAATATTTAGGGAATGGTACGTGTCGATTTCACATATTGTTCTTTCATTGTTAGATGCCACCATTGTTAAATAAACAATCAAGTTTTTCTGCCACACTTTCTACCACAAACTAACCAAACTTGCACAATCATTTACGATTGAGATATCTATGGAATGGTATGGGTCGATTTCACATATTGTTGTTAGTTTCATTGTTAGAGGACACCATTTTAAGTAAAGAATCAACTTTTTCTGCCGTACTTTCTACCACAAACTGACCAAACTTTATACATCCATTTAAGATTGAGATATCTAAAGACTGGTACGTGTCGATTCCACATATTCTTGTTAGTTTCATTACTGAAGGCCTACATTGTTTAAACAGTCAACTTTATCTAACACACTTTCTAACACAAACTGATCAAACTTGGCACACCCATCGGATTATGACAGAGATATCTACTGAATGGTACCAATCGATTTCACATGTTGTTACTTTCGCTGTTCAAGGCCACCATTTTAAAACAATCTATGGATCTCTCCATTATTAAATATACTATCAACATTATCTGCCATACTTTCAACCACAAACTAACCAAACTTGGCACACTCATTTACAATTGAGATATCTATGGAATGGTACGTGTCGATTTCACTTATTGTTGTTAGTTTCATTGTTGAAGACCACCATTGTTAAATAAACAATTAATTTTATCTGCCACACTTTATACTACAAACTAACCAAACTTGGCATACTCATTTACAATTGAGACATCTATGGAACGGTACGTGTCGATTTCACTTATTGTTGTTAGTTTCATTGTTGAAGACCACCATTGTTAAATAAACAATTAACTTTATCTGCCACACTTTATACTACAAACTAACCAAACTTGGCATACTCATTTACAATTGAGACATCTATGGAATGGTACGTGTCGATTTCACTTATTGTTGTTAGTTTCATTGTTAAAGACCACCATTGTTAAATAAACAATTAACTTTATCTGCCACACTTTATACTACAAACTAACCAAACTTGGCATACTCATTTACAATTGAGACATCTATGGAACGGTACGTGTCGATTTCACTTATTGTTGTTAGTTTCATTGTTAGAGGACATCATTGTTAAATAAAGAATCAACTTTATCTGCCATACTTTCTACCAGAAACCGACAAAACCTTGCACACTCATTTAAGATTGAAATATCTAGGGAAAGATATGTGTCGATTTCTCATATTGTTGTTAGTTTCATTGTTCAAGACCATCATTGTTAAATGCACAAGCGTTGGATTTCTATATTGTTAAATAAACGATCATCTTCATCTGCCATACTTTCTAACACAAACTGACCAAACTTGGCGCACCCATCGGATTACCACAGAGATATATACTGAATGGTACCAATCAATTTCTCATATTGTTGTTAGCTTCATTCTTCGGGGCCACCATTGTTATACAATCGTTGGATTTCTCCATTATTAAATAAACAATCAACTTTATCTGCCACACTTTCTACCACAAACTGACCAAACTTGCATAATCATTTACGATTGAGATGTCGATGGAACGGTACGTGCCGATTTCACTTATTGTTGTTAGTTTCATTCTTAAAGGCCACCATTGTTTAAAAAAAACAATCAACTTTATCTGCCACACTTTCTACCAGAAACTGACCAAACTTTGCACACGCATTTAAGATTGAAGTATCTAGGGAATGGTATGTGTCGATTTCACATTTTTTGTTCTTTCATTGTTAGATGCCACCATTGTTAAATAAACAATCAAGTTTTTCTGCCACACTTTCTACCACAAACTAACCAAAATTTGCAGAATCATTTAAGATTAAGATATCTATGAAATCGTATGGGTCGATTTCACATATTGTTGTTTGTTTCATTGTTAGAGGCCACCATTGTTAAACAAACAATCAACATTAATGGCCATACGTTCTACCAGAAACTGACCAAACTTTGCGCACCCATTTAAAGTTGAAATATCTACAGAATGCTATGTGTCGATTTCACATATTGTTGTTAGTTTCATTGTTGTAAGACACCATTGTTAAATACATAATCGTTGGATTTCTTCATTATTAAACAACAATCAACTTTATCTGCCATATTTTCTACCACAAACTGACCAAACTTGCACAATCATTTACGATTGAGATGTCGATGGAACGGTACGTGGCGATTTCACTTATTGTTGTTACTTTCATTTTTAGAGGCCACCATTTAAAAAAAAAAAAAAACAATCATCTTTGTCTGCCACACGTTCTACCAGAAACTGACCAAACTTTGCACACGCATTTAAGATTGAAATATTTAGGGAATGGTACGTGTCGATTTCACATATTGTTCTTTCATTGTTAGATGCCACCATTGTTAAATAAACAATCAAGTTTTTCTGCCACACTTTCTACCACAAACTAACCAAACTTGCACAATCATTTACGATTGAGATATCTATGGAATGGTATGGGTCGATTTCACATATTGTTGTTAGTTTCATTGTTAGAGGACACCATTTTAAGTAAAGAATCAACTTTTTCTGCCGTACTTTCTACCACAAACTGACCAAACTTTATACATCCATTTAAGATTGAGATATCTAAAGAATGGTACGTGTCGATTCCACATATTCTTGTTAGTTTCATTACTGAAGGCCTACATTGTTTAAACAGTCAACTTTATCTAACACACTTTCTAACACAAACTGATCAAACTTGGCACACCCATCGGATTATGACAGAGATATCTACTGAATGGTACCAATCGATTTCACATGTTGTTACTTTCGCTGTTCGAGGCCACCATTTTAAAACAATCTATGGATTTCTCCATTATTAAATATACTATCAACTTTATCTGCCATACTTTCAACCACAAACTAACCAAACTTGGCACACTCATTTACAATTGAGATATCTATGGAATGGTACGTGTCGATTTCACTTATTGTTGTTACTTTCATTGTTAGAGGCCAGCTTTGTTAAATGAACAATCAACTATATGTGCCATACTTTCTACCAGAAATTGGCCAAACCTTGCACAGACATTTAAGATTGAAATATCTAGGGAAACATATGTGTCGATTTCTCATATTGTTGTTAGTTTCATTGTAAAGTTCACCATTGTTAAATAAACATTCGTTGGATTTCTCCATTGTTAAATAAACGATCAACTTTATCTGCCATACTTTCTACCACAAACTAAGCAAACTTTGCACACTCATGAACGATTGAAATATCTATGGAATGGTATGTGTCGATTTCACATATTGTTGTTCTTTCATTGTTGAAGGCCACCATTGTTAAATAAACAATCGTTGAATTTCTAAATTGTTACCTAAACAATCAACTTTATCTTACACTCTTTCTACCACAACTAACCAAATTTGGCGCACTCATTTGCAATTGAGACATCTATGGAACAGTACGTGTCGATTTCACTTATTGTTGTTAATTTCATTGTTAGAGACCAGTTTTGTTAAATGAACAATCAACTATATGTGCCATACTTTCTACCAGAAACTGACCAAACCTTACACACTCATTTAAGATTGAAATATCTAGGGAAATATATGTGTCGATTTCTCATATTGTTGTTAGTTTCATTGTTGAAGACCACCATTGTTAAATACACAATCCTTGGATTTCTACATTGTGAAATAAACGATCAACTTTATCTGCCATACTTTCTACCACAGACTAACCAAACTTTGCACACCCATTTAAGATTGAAATATGTAGGAAATAGTACGTGTTGATTTCACATATTGTTCTTAGTTTCATTGTTGGAGGCCTCCATTTTTAAATAAACAGTAAACTATTTTCCGTACTTGCTACCAGAAACTAAGCAAACTTTGCTTACCTATTTACGATTGAAATATCTATGGAATGATACATGTCGATTATCAAGGGCTAACAAGCCCTAGCCAAATTGTGTGTAATACAGCAGTATGCGTTGGGATCAAACGATAATTATTCGTGATCAAACGAGCTGGACAAATTCCGATTGAATTTGTTTCCATGGTGGCTGTGGTGGAGGGGCTAACAGGTCATCGGTAAATGTTATTGTTCGGAAAATGGAATAGTAAAAAAATAAAATAAAAAAAATAAACATATTTCATTCAGAACTTTGTTGCGCCTGTTTTATAACCAGTGTGAACTAGTTGTGTGCCTCCAGATTTTTTTTTTTTTTTTTTTTTGTCAGGTGGAGCGGGATGGCCCCCTACAGCGTTCCTAGAATTACACTCTAAAAGCCCACAGTGTTCCTAGAATTGCACTCTAAAAGTCCCTCCCATACAACTGACCTGTGCTTCCCAGCAGACACCTCACATTTGAACTCTGGTGAGATTCTATGTAAGTTTGTTGGCTGTACGTACAAATGCAGAGAATAAACATGTATTACGGAATGAGAAGTTGTCGAAATAAATTTGAAAGCTGAGTATTTTTTCGCGACATAAGTGAAGAGTAATTATATACCCTTGAAGAGTACCCTGGAGAGTAAGAAAGCTCTAAGCAAAATAATCATTGAATAAATAGCAATGTAATCACAGTAATGTGTATATATGGCATGTTGTATCTCTACTAGATTGTCAGAGCATTTTTTGATGTGAGCGGTCTCGCTATCGAATTTCCAGAAGAACATTAAAAAAAAAAGTATTTAGGTCTATTCCATTTTAAACAAACGAAATACGTTGCGTAAAAGAACTTTCCATGTTAAAATATTTGATGGGTAGAGTAGTTTGTATGGGATTTGATTGTTATTGCATGTATCTATTGCATGCTGAATAGGTAGCTGGGAAAGCAGCCAAGATATTCATTCTGACGGTTGCAAGCCAGTGAAAATACAGAGCAACAGTTACTCCAAGGGAGTAGATAATAGATAAAAATTCTTAAAACTACCGTGGGGGAGAGAGCCGAAAGAGGGTATAGTGTGAAATTTTGGGCCGGAACTAGGGAAGTTCCGCCAGGAACGCGAATCACCTGTATACGGCTCTCATTGTTGAGACACTAAAATTTTCAATTACTCGTATACGGAAGATAAACATTACAAAACTATTTTATTTATTTATTTATTTATTTACTTATTCCTCGGGGGGTAGTCTATCTCAGAAAATTACGATTAGCATAATTCTGTGTTTCAGGAGTGCGCTTCGAACCCACCCCCCAGAGGCGGTGTTTTGGGCGGGCGAAGTATACCTTGTCCGCAGGTCCACACTAAAGTATATGTAACACACATGTACGTGTGTGTGTGTGTGTGTGTGTGTGTGTGTGTGTGTATGTGTGTGTATATATGTATGCTAAATGTAAAATATTTTTGAACCAATGTTTCCAATCCAAACAATAGAGCCCCACGGCTCCAACTCGCCAAGGGCTCCATAAGAACAAATTCCGCCTGTGTCACCTTCTACACATCAGTGGCTATGCCCATAGTATATTCTATGATAACAATTGACTGAATGTGCTTTTCAAGTTTCACTTTCTTGGAAAGAGAATGCGTAAGACTCTCTTAGTGTTGCAACGAGACGAGACAGGACTCTTTGAAGCGAGACACGATACAATACGAAACGTTTCGTGAAATGTCTCGTCTCGTGTCTCGAAAAATACAAACACAGTTTCTGAATTTGCTTAAAAATTTATTAACTCGGAATAAATTATTTGCCTTCGAAATGTATACCATCTTTTATTATTTCAAATGATCGAAATGATTCAATGTTTCAAATCCTACAAAGAACAGAGAATACCTAAATAATTTTTTAAAAATGATTCTTACAAACAGCTTTCACTTCCATTTTTCAATCGATTCAAGTTTAATTATTTTGTGATAGTGCTCCAGATTCAAATACAAATGTAAAGCGTTCATTGAGATCAGTGTTTCAGAAGATTTTATTCCGGGGGCTGGTGGAAATATCTACGTATAAAAATCCTGTTATAGGAGTACACGTAGAAGTGGCAATTTTATCAGTAAATAACTATTGTTTCATGGTCTTTCTCGTTCCGAACCAAGACAGAAACGTGTCAGCCTTTCTCGATACTGAGTTTTGAAAAGATGCTGATTTGACAACAAAATTTATCTTTTTTATTGTTTTATGATGTTATTCGAAGCTAAACCATTTTTTAAATGGGAAAGTTACATAGGCCTCCTTATTTGTTGAAGTGGCGCCAGGGGTTCTGAAAAAAGGATATCAGAATAAATGGGGAAATCTTGCCTTTCGACGTTACTGACGGTATTGACAAATGTTCCTATCGAGGTAATTACTGGTTCAGTCGAATCTAAGCAGTCGTTGCTGGAAGATTGCAGTCGTATTGTGTGTTGTGCTACCAAACAAAACTTGGTTAAAAGTTGTAATTTTAACCACTTGGTATAACAGCTCTTTTTGTGGGCCTCAGCCTTTCTGGTGTTGCCACGAGACGAGACAGAACCATTCGATACGAGACGAGACGGGCACATCTTTTCTAGACGAGACGACACAGCCAGACATCTCGTCTTGTCTCGTGGCAACACTAGACTCTCTAGATATATCAGTGCAAGGTATGACAACGTTCCTCACGGAGCACATGTTAGCTCTCAGCCTCTTTCTTTCACTGATGTTTGTTTACGTAGTAGATGAATATATAGAGAGTAACAAAAGGATGAGATATGCAGATTCTCCTGAAACCACATTAAAATTGTAGCAGTATTTGGAACTTGTTATAAATGGATTTACCGGGGAACTAAAATAATTCTTGGAATTGATCATACACTATTGATAAAAAAAAAAAAAAAAAAAAAAAAAAAAAAAAAACATGGAAACAAGTAAAGACAAAGAACTGAAATCGTGAATTTGTTTTCAAAATACAGAAATATCGAAGGAATATCTGTTTAGCCGACTTTAATTGTAAACGAATTTTGAATAAATTTGCATTCCCTGAATTCTTATACATAAAAGAATAGAAATCTTTCTTTTAGCGTACGAAAGAGAGGCTTTAGGAAATTAGGCCAAGATAATTAAAATGGTACTGTCCTTTACAAAATTTAAGGGGAAGACCATGATTGAAAAAGCATCAGTCAAACTATAAAGGTCAATGGTAGTTTTTGTCATTTCTTACGACCACTATATGCACCTTATTGCGAAAAATTTATTCGTATTATAAAATCGCTATCGTTGAATAAATGTCAAATTTAAAAGATCTTAGAGATGAAATTGTCATTACCTCTGCCGCATAATATATTCTAGCTTTGGTACCCATGTCATTATATGACATTCACGATAAGTGACAAGAAGAATTAAATCCCAAGTTCAAAACGTAAGGAAAGAAACCGGCTGTTCGCCCTTCAAATTGTGAAAAATGTACCAAAATTGTTGAAATTATGATTTTGTATTTCTTTACGAGAAAGAAGAATAAAAATAAAAATTGGAGCAATTATGTATGTACAAGTCCACTATCTTCTTCAAGTTACTAAACTAACTTCAAGTGTTTCAACCATTTTTGACACATATCTCGAAAACTTTTAGTGATATTAGAGGCAAGAATACGTGGTTGATAATGAGCTTTTTAATTATGTCACAATACTTTTGAATTTTACCTTATGAGAAATGGCATATTCCAAAAATAATTCAGTACCACCCTAACCTGAATTTTACCAAAAGATTAGCGAAAGTGATACGGTGTGCGTCGTCCAGGGTTTAATTCCCGGTGTGGCACTCAAACATTGCTGTGTTGACCAAACATCGAGAGAGAAGTTGGGAAACTAAAAGATAGCGGACTTCAATCTAGACAGCCGGCTACGTTGGGTGTAGTTGTGCTGACCACTAACATAAGCCCGCTGGAGACTCAGATCACAAGGGACTGTTGCGCCAGGAGTTTGTATATAGCGTAAGTAAGGACGAATGGGCCTCCCCGCAAAAATGTTAAACGGACCCCCTCTATCCACATCCATGAGTCACGTAAAATTTGCAGAGAACAGTTTTGACTTTCTATGTTCTATCTAGGGAGTCACAACTTGCTTATATGCAAAAAAATGCACATTATTATTATTATTATTATTATTATTATTATTATTATATTATTGTGCTATAGTTTTCGTCTATTCTGTTGTACCAACCTCGAGAGTCTACGACATCCGACATTTTTAATGAGGTGTAGTCGCCCCACTTTTTGTTGTTTGGTTCGATGCTGGTTTCACTGTCCTTTTCCCACCTTTGAAATACATAAGCACGGCAGATCGCGAAAACTCGACAAGTCGCGCTGTTTCCGAAATGAAGCTCCCAGCCATTTACTCACCCTGATATATCGTCGTCCTTCCCCATTCAAGGCACAAGCACCACACTGACTAATCGAGTGAGATTCTTGTCACGTTTGGCGCGCGGTTGTGTTATGCCTTGTAGCTCTTATCTCTGCACAATGATTTCGTTCAAAAAGTAGCGAGTGGTCATAATGTTTTCGCTGGTCAGTATAAGTTTTGTTGGCATTTAATTTACTAAATAATCGCTCAGGTGTTACCGTCTTCACAGGTAAAAATGAGATATAGTTGGAACATCACATAATTTTTAACATCCTAACATTATAAAGTTTAACTTCGAAACTGAAATGGGCCTCTTTCTGTTCTGGGCCTCTCAATGTTGCGGGCCCTGCAGGCCCTTTAGTTGCGCCACAGCATTCTCTCTACTCAGAAGGATAGGGACAAATAGAAAAATCAAAATTCATTCTGTCCATTTTTCAAGCATCATACACTTCAGAAAAAAAAATCATATAATACTGATATGTAAGAAAATATTGGTATTGTTTGTTTTCTGTATACAAAGAACCATTTAAGTTTTTTCTCTCATATTCTGGTAATAATCGAAAAAAAAAGAAAAGAGCTTCATGTGATAAACGGACGAAAGAAAATTTGTCAACGCGATGCGAATGACGTTCTCTGCAAGCTAATTCACGTTTTTCGTACAAAAACTCTATTCCTACCTGCAAAAAGAAAAGATTTCTGTTACTCGTCAATGGTTGAGATTTTGCCCTGCGGCTGAACAATACGGCTTGTAAAACTAGACCCTGACTGACTGCAGGTGCACGAAGGAAAAAAAAACTGTTGGATTCCTCTCCCCGCCCACTTCAATTGTGGATATCATGGACACATTTAAACTGAGCGGTACGATCTTTCAATTCTTCCCAGTAGAGGTGCCAGCAGTGATTGCTAAATGAAAAAGTGAGCATCTGGTGGCGAAAAGGCGAAGTGCTCGGACAAGGGGGTGGGCACAGTAACCTTAAACAGAAGTACTTTACCATTGATCGTCTCTGGGCCACATCATCAGCTGCATAGTGTTGTCCTTCAATCAGTTTGGTAGCAAATTCATCAAGTGCCTTGATCTTCTCTTCCTGGGCTGCCAATGACTTTTCGAAGTCTTCGTGCTTTTTAATTAAAGCTTCAACGGAATCCAGTGAATCTCCCAGATCTTCATTGGCCAAGAAAGCCTATAACGAATGCAAACAATATTAAGGTCATCGTAAAGTAAATGATAACTATTAGTTACTTAAGAACGTACAAAATACTAATTTGAACATAGACGAGAGTGTTAAAAAATGCAAAAACAGTTAGTTATTAAGAAACATTAATCATTGTGCAGAAGAACCAGCGAACACAAAAAATAATTAAATGATATATCGAAGTCGACTATGTCAAAATGGGTTCCAAAAACCAGAAACTTTCTGAACTGCTTCTACACCCTTACACCTGATCTAGAGAATCCCACTGCTAACAGTAATAACGTAATTAAAGCAATTTAGCTTTTAAAAACCTAACTGCATAAACAAGTATGCAGTTAGATATTCCTAAATATTTACACACTAAAGAAGTAAATCATTTTCCTAAAATAGTCATTACACTACAGTTACAATCCTGTTACCATTATTAGCCAAGATTTATTTTTCATTCTCCTCTTATTTAAATAACTGTTTTCACAGTCAATTTCAAAGTATTTAAGATACTCGTCCATATCGTCACTATTTCCTACATTATTTGCTATATATATATATATATATATATATATATATATATATATATATATATATATATATATATATATATATATATATATATATATATATATATATAGGATGTTTTAAAACAACACCGACAACGTTTGGGAGGTGATTCCTGACACCAAGATAAGACAAAAAAGTATACACCATTCTAGGTGCACAAATGCTTCCTTTCGGAGTTACAGGCTTCCGAAAACATGAAAAAATGAACTTTAAACGTCCATAGCTCCAAAACTATAGGACCTACCGTACTCGGGTCAAGACTTCACTTAGGAACTAATATGTACCCTATCCAAAAATACAGGTTTCAGAATCCTAAGGTAATCATGAAGCAATTTTTATAGAGGGAGTTTGGCTACGGTCATATAATTTGAAGTACTCTCCAATTGCCTCTATAAAAATTATTACGAAGTACTGCAGGATTCTGAAACATGGATATTTGGATAGGGCACATATTAGTTCCTAAGTGAAGTCTTGACCCGACCCATATATTATATCGGGTGTTCTAAAAATGGAGCCCACGGACCCGGACCACGGAGCACTATTTAACAGATCAAAATAAAGCGAAAATGTTATATGATTGAATAACCTCCTTTAGCCGCTGTAGGAACTTAAAATTTCACTATATTTCATTATGTGGCAACGTCGTAGATTAACTTGGAACCATTAGCATTGCCCTACAAATTCACTAAAAAGTTACATCGATTGCTACACTAATAAGTGATGTTAGTGTCAACGTCTTTTGAATTTAACTGCCATCTAGAAAGAATCGATGGAACTTTTTTGATGGTTTGTCAGATCTTCTCTATGGTTCTTTATCTGCAACGTTGCCACATAGTGCAATTCGGGTCTCTAGACGAGGACTCGAAATGTATACAAATTAGGGATGGGCAAAAGCGGTTTTTATAGAAATCGGAAAAACCGACATTTCGGTTTTCTCCAAAACCGGTTTCGGTGAAAACCTTTGGAAAACACAAATCTATTTCTGTGGAAACGGATTCGGTTTCCGAAGAACAACGAAACACTATTCGGATCAGAAATAGAACAAATTCTGAAAAAAAAACGGAACCGGTTTTGAAGAAAACCGAAACCGGATTAGGTGAAAGCCGAACCGGTTTTTGTGTCCACCACTAAACAAATATATATATATATATATATATCTGGCTTTATTTTGATTTGTTCAATAGTGCCCTATGGTTTGTGGACGCCATTTTCAGACCATCCGTTATACATTTATATATTCATGAAGGACAAAGGATCGATTATTCGAGTGGCCTTCGATCTCAAAACTGCACAACCAGACCTCAAACTCGTAATTTAGATCATGATACGGGGTTTCCTTTCATGTTTTTAATGGTGAATTAAGAAATTTCTAAGGTTTTTACCTCTTGTTTAGCCATCGAGGTGTCTGCTTGCTCTGTGTCTCTATAGAAAAGCTGAAGATCCATGCACTGCTCGTAGAGAATGCGTCTTTCTTCCCAGAGAGAAAGAAGCGAGGTCTTCTCGGAAGCAAGGATTACCAATTTTTCTTTTACTTCCTCTGATGCATAATGTTCCCTGTCCAGCAGTAACTGTCCAGCTTCTGCAGTTGCACGGAAACTGTCCTCACGTGCGTCGATTTCTCCCTGAAATGGTAAAAAGGAATTAAAAACATTTTTGTAAACGTTACTAGCTTCCTTCGGTGGCATTTAAATGGCAATAAGTCAGTACGTTTCTCCTAAATAATTAAATTAACATACATAAGAGTAAAAATGTAGAGATAAAGACCTAAGACTTTTGTCCAAAAATGTATAAACATTGCCAGGTCATAGTATAAGTACTACTACATCAGGAATTCGTTTAACTACACCCGTCACATATTTATAACAATGGCAAGAAGAGAATAACGTAACTTTACTACGAAAACTACCTTACAATTCTTTCTTGCTCTACATGTCAAATGCTTCAGAGTACCATTATTATATTTTCTGCAATAATTAGACGGTTTCAACAACGAAAGGCCCTGTATAAAAAAGAAAACGAGAACTGGAAATCCTGCACATACTCATGCTTACTTAAAATCATATAGTTTTAGAGTAACTACTTAATGTTATACATAATGTTGATTTGACCTGATTTTGGGTTTAGTGCCCCTTTCAGCACCGAGGCTATATGAGACGTGGACCTACAGATTAATGTGGGATCCAAACCACATGAACTCCCTGTGGAATCAAACCTGGGTCTCCCACACCAAAGGCACGTACGCTCATCGCTTAGCGACGAGGGAGCTTGTGTTACACAGAAGATATTATTATTGTTTAATCAAGTAAATTTACAGAGAAATTTCTTCTCAGTAAAATGATTTTTTTAAAAATATATATTGTAATGTACCACGTTCTTGTGTTTATAAACAATCACACGTGCTCCTGTTTGTAAACATAAACCACATGTATTTATGTTGAAGTACTACACCTCACGTTGGATTACTACAAGAAGCAAACGACGGGCACCAGCACCGCCTACAAGTCACATAATACCACGAGAGCAACAGCGCGATCACGCTTGAAGCCCCTATATAATAATAATAAAAAAAAATCGACAAACAATCCCCAATCTACGATTGGTCTCCCGTCCTCTAGCTTACCTAGAGCTCTAAAAAGAACCAAACCTCATAACCTCTAGTCTGCTACGGGACTCTAGGCTTCCCTTTCACTTGGCTAGCTTGCTCAAAGCTATTTGCCAACCCAGTTGCTTAGCATTCTGCGGAGCTCTGTAACTCTTAACCCCTCACTGCTTGCTGCGGAGCATTAGTTTCCTACATCACTCTACTTAGCTTGTCCAGGGTTCTGTAAAAATCCTGTTCTAAAAGCTGCAAATTCTTAAGCTACCTTTTTCTACCTCACATTAAACACAAGTTGCATTATAATATTTCTATAAATACTGTTGTTATATTATTTTTAAAAAAATAATAAACCAGTAATAAAAATCAATTCTAAACTCTAATTTACTCAACCTAGCTCTACCTATCACTTCAAAAGGAAGAACTTTTACATTTACATTATTAAAAATTACTTCATACAATTTATAAGTTAATTATCTATTCTGTAATATTTTTAGTTTTTATTTAAAGCTTTTGTTATCTAAATTGTCAGCATCCTAGAAGTTCTCAACTCAACTCTACCTAAAAACAGTGGCTAATACTTTGAAATAATTTTAATTAAGGCTATTTGACAATTTAAGCTGTGTGTCTCAGCATTTATTATTTCCTGACCGAGGTACGATATACCAGCTTAACTTACAACAATAAATAGATTATTTTAACTCACCTTATGTTCCTGATGCCTTTCTAATAGAGCTTCTGCTCCAGCCACATCCTTCGCGAGTTCATCCGCTGAAATGATTGCTTTCATGTCATTGATCCACGAGATAAGATCTCGGAAATCAGCCAAAAATCTATGGAGGAAGTAGGATTCGTCCAGCTTTTGTCTGCGTTCCTACGCAATAAATGGGAAATTAGTATCTGTTAATAACACTGTCACTTAAATATTACATAGCTATTTTAAAATTATCTATTCCATTTTTGCCTCTCGAATTTTGTATTGAGTAGTATTTTCTTCAGCTTTACACATTCCCATTGTTTTAATCTGTTAGGTGTTTTACCATGCACAATACACATTGTAAACCTACCACACACTTAAATGAAATAGGAACAAGAATTTTAGGAATAATTCATAAAAATGCATCAAAAGATTGCGATCTTGGCCAATAATTAGTTTTTGAATCAGGGGATACAAAATTTCTGAACGGCCCCTAAATCGGGTTTTCGTATTTTCTACGGAATAAGCACTCATACTAAGTTAAGTGATAGTTTGGGTTTGGCTACACTATATATAGTTCTCCAGATATAAGGCCTGCAAGAAAATTTTTGATTGAAATATATTGGATCTTTTGATGCATTTTTGGATTAGGGTCCAAAAAATTTTTGAACGGCCCCTAAATCGGATTTTCGTATTTTCTACGGAATAAGCACATCATAGTGAGTTAAGTGATAGTTTAGGTTTGGCTACACTAAATGTATTCTCCAAATATAAGGCCTACAAGAAAATTTTTGACTGAAATATAATAAGTCTTTTGATCCAAAAAGCAGGAAACCGCTCGTCACTATTTTGTTTTCCTGCATTATTACGATTTTTTAAAAGTAAAATCAAATATACATATACTTAAGTCAAGGTTCCTCACAAAGGCTGGTGTGCCATCTTCCCATAAATCTATTTCAGAGCACCTGCAGTTCTATTCCTGTTTGTTGTACGTAGTCTTCAATCAAAAATTCAAATAAGACCCACTCCGCCCTCCTTAATATATAAAATTACACAATTTCTTACCTTAGCTTTAGCTGTAAGTCCTTCCCAGTTGGCAACTATTTCGGCATGTTTGGCTTGAATTTGATCAGCGTGATCAGCATGGATTCCACATAACCTGGCCGCTTCTTGCCCAAGATTTGTTACTTTGTCTTCCAACGCAGCCAAATCTCTTTCCACACCCTCATGTTTTCTCTACAATAGAAATTATAAGATTTTCAAAGTAAACAAAATATAAATGTACTGTAATTGGCAAAAGCATATATTATTTTATTTACTTGTCTCTGAGTTGCTACTTTCAATTTGGCAAATTGAAACTAACAATGGTAAACACATTAAGAACATATAACAAAGATACTAAGTCTACCTGATTGATAGCAATAAGAAATTATATAAAATGCAGTACGGTACTGTATACCTACTTTTGGACCACCCTGTATATATTAGAGTAACTCTTATTTAAAGAATCCTGCCTATCTGTATGTCATTGGAAAGTTCTACACTCGTATATAAAAGAAGTAATCAAGTAGCAAGAAAATTTGAATGTGAATTTTCTTTCGCTGTTTCATTCACCCTAAGCCAAAATATTAAGTTGTTGAACATTTGATATTGAACCTTTGAAAGAGACGTAGACGGCATTTTTTTAAACTACTATATATTTACTACACTCTGTAAAGAAAAAATAGCGACACCTCAATTCTCAAACTAACTTACACAGAAAACCATAGTTGCAGCCCGTTAGAAGAGGAATAGAAGGAAATGAAGAGTGGGATAGTTCATTTGCGTTATCTGTGACACCTGTGGTGTAGGACATCGCTTGTCAATTGTTTGTGTATCAGTAGTATTTTCGATAGATGGCACTGAGTGCGTCTCGTAAATTATTGTAGTAAGAATTCTGCATTGCATTTGTGATGTGTAGGCTGAGGTAAATAGCATTTTATGATTGTTCTTTGCTTTCTCATTGTTTGGACAGTGTGTCAAGTGGCAAAATTTTTGTTGTGCAGTGTTGTTTGTGTGTGATATTGTTGCTACATGTGGACTGTAAACAAATAAGATGGGTAAGAAATGTGAGTTGTGGCAAATCTCTAAAGGAATAGATGGAATTCTGAAAATCCATCATTCTACGGCAGGAAGAGTAATTCACAAGTGGAAACAGCATAACAAACCGTCCCTTCGTCAACAGTGTGAAAGAAAAAAGAAAGCATCACCCAGAGCAGATTGCTAAATGAAATCAATAGCACCGCAGATTTAATGAGTGATTTCCCCAAAAATCGCTTTTGTAGTTTGACATGATCTTGGAACTGCAGTTACTTGTACAACTGTATTGTCTTGACTGTATGAAGAGGATATTACAAAGAAAAAACCGCGTAGAAAGTCGAAACTGACAAAACACAGAGGACTTCAACATGGAGTTTTGTGAGTCGATATGCAACTTGGACTTATGACAACTGAAAGCATGTCGTTTTCTTCATTGAAAAGAAGTTTAAATAGTGGGAAACGATAGTAGTGTGAAGTTGTGGATACGAACAAGCAAGGAACTTGACAAGGATTTTGTTTAAGAGATTCAAATATTCAGTTACTGAGTGATGATATGGACATGGTTCACCGTTAAAGACGTCAGAACGACGGATATATGTGAAGGATCGTTTGATGCACGAAAATATCTTTAAATTCTGGTACGTAAAGTTCTTACAACAGCTAAAGATGACTTTTCTGAAGAAAATATGGACTACTTCCTTTCCCAGGACGATAATGCTTCATGTCACCGAGCCAAAATTGTTAATATGTGGTTCAAGAATATGACTATTTAGAGACTCGTGTGGCCTACAAACTCACCCGACATGAATCCAGTTGAAAATTTGTGGATCAATATGAGTAGAAATTTCAATAGATAACTATCTCAAATAGAATGGAATTCAAGGAACAGATAATCCGGGTGTTATTCCGTGATATCGAGGTTGCATTTTGCAATAGTTTTGTTACCAATGCGGGAAGCCCATGGTGCACACACAAAATATCGTACTTGGTGTATCGTACTTCTCGATGTTTGCACACAATATGTCTTACCCTAAAGAAATTCCATTTCTTGTTTTCTGCTATTGTTGTTGATCTTTTTCAGTTTTATGAATTACTCTTCCTACAAACGATTTTGCTCAAAACACACATAACTACTTATATATGCATATAAATTCACTAAATTCATGTCAAAAGCCTGAAACTTTGGCGCAAGTATTAAGAATAACTACTCATTAGGAATATGCCTTGTAATATTATCAGGAATTCATGTAAAAATTCATATTGATTAAAGTATGTTGAGAAAACCATATTAAAGCAAGTGTCGCTATTTTTTCTTTACAGAGTGTAGTTTAAAGTGAAAAGGAAGTATATAAAACTGATTTATTACGTCAATTAAAATTAGAAAAATATCTGTGCAAGACACTGAGTCTAAACAATTTCAATCGGATTTAAAAATACTGAGTCTATTGTGGATACAAGTATATCCTATTAGATTCATCTCAACACTAAGAAAGAACAGTTGAACTAAATCTTGTGCTATCAAAATTCTTTTAATGGTTACAATGCATTTACTCAAAGATAAGAGGCAAGAAATTTATTTATAATAAAATAACTACCTACATAAAGAATACATTGAATCACTGTAGAATGTTTACGGGGAAAAATCCGTTTTCAGCTCCGAGCCTCTACGGAATACTGTCAATTGAATGTGGAACACAAGCCACATACATTTCCACCGAAAACAAAGAGCCCGACAAGACGAAGATGTTTACCATTTAGCAACTAGAAAATGCATTATTATATACTAACTGCTGTTGATCGTAATGAAGAAAACATTTCAAATACATTGAATAACGAAAACTACCTTGCTTTGGAAGTAATACATTTATAATAATATACACACCTGCAGAGTTTGAACGCTAGCTAAGTCTCGACCATAATCATCAGAAGATAACACGACATCTTTCTCAGTTATCCATGCTACGGTTTCATCAGCATCTCTGTTGAAACGCTGGATTTCATGAGCTCCAAATAATTTCTCCTGTCGCATCAGAGCAAGTTGTTTCAACCGCTGCCAAGCTTCATTCAATTCCTGTAGAAGTAAATAAACACTAAGAATACGCAAGAAATAATTTTAGCAGAAATCTATTGAACTTTTGCTAAATGAATTGAACAAAAACTAAAATTAATAAACAGTACTTTCATTTCCACATAAGATTCCTCGATATCCACTGTTAAGTTCCATGATAAGTACTCCAAAATAAAGTATGTACTCTGTATTCAGAATGTAAGAGAATTTGGAGTAGATACGCACATCTAAGGAATTTCAATAATAAAATACGTAAGAAATAGGAACACGTACAAAAACGTAATAATCTTTACTACCGAAAAAAATTAAATTAAGTCTATTATTTAGAAATTACCGAAGTAAAAAAAAAAAAAAATACAAAATGTCCGTCCTTAGTCCAATACAGAACGGGCATATCATGGACATTGATCAATTTGGAAGCGGCATAGGCATGACGATTTTAGATATTAATGTCAATTACCTCTTTTCTACGTAGAATAATGTCTCTTTCTGGATGGCCCTCGGTGACCAGTTTATCAGCAGATTCATTAACTTCGGTAACGCGATATTCTTGAGAAGCCATATCCTTCTGAAATTCATCGAATTTTCTCTGAAGAACTTCCACATGTTCTAGGTCGTGGCCGAATTCATCAGTTGTCACAAACGTTTCCTACAAAAGAAAAAAGAAATGCGTGAAAATCAAACATTTTATAATATAAAGAAGACAAAATTTAATCATTAAATTGATCTTCAGCTCAAAATCCACCATCCTTGTTTTAGATAATAAAAAAATGTTTTAGGTTTTGAGTCTAAGAATGTCTTCTAATGATATTTTGTGATATAAGATTGCTTATGTGACTCATACATTTCCAGATATTTAATATGCCCAAGTATGTACATCGGAATTCGAGTACCATTCGACATTTTAATATGCTCAAATCATACAACATTCACCATTATATTTTTTCAACAAAAGCTTTACATTAGAACTAAAACAATATGTGGAAAATAACACTGCTTGATGTACAGTACATACACAAACTGAATTGTTATTGACACTGGTTCTAGCTGAAATTTTAGGACAGGAATGTAATGAGTATCAGGTCTGAAAGGGTTAATTACACGATAGACAAGTCTCACAAATAACACAAGAGCTAAACTCCAATATGGTTACCGATATACTATTTCTTGACGCATGAACTCAACTGTCTAAATAGGTCTTATTGCTAAATTTCACAAGATAACAGCAAAAGCAGCAAGACAGAGCAACAGATGTGTTCTTTTTTAAGAAGACACATACATTAGGATCAGCTTCATATACAATTTTCCTTCACATTCAGTGTAAAGTTCAATATTATATAATATGACGGGGTCTCTGAATGAGACTTTCGGTGTGAGAGCATACTTCAGGCCATACATAAATGCTACTTTGGTGTTGGAATTGTCCTCGTTTTCAACCAAAAAGGTGGCCTTCCGGTTTTAAATTGTCAGGAGGCAACCATACTAGTTAAGTCCTCTACAGCATTAACTTTCTTTCAGAGTGAGATTAGTGTAAGACAGTTTGTACGATATGATACTCTGAAGTTTCCTGAGTCCGAAGAAAATTGACCAAGCAAGTACTCACTGTCGAGTTGCAAAATTTTCACTGTTCTATGTGATTTATTTTTAAACTGTATTTCAAGTATGTGATAAATATAATTAAGCGGTGAGAGCATCTACATGCCACGATTTAACACGTATTCTATTCTATTGAAATTATCGTCCCTTTCGAGCGGCTACAGTTTCCTGTTAAGTTTCTTCTTGCAATGATAATTAACAAGACGCAAGAATGTGCATTAAGAACTAACACTATTTAGGAAACTAAACACAAAAACAAAACATTAAGAAAAAAAGGATAGTGAAAAATGGGATTTGCGTTCTTTTTTAAAATCAATTTTTCAAACAAAAAATATATATTAATTTACTGTGGAAGGGTTTCCGTAAGGTAAATACGGACAAGAAATATGCTTATTTTATGTTTAAATATGTAGGACAGAATAACCAGGAAGATATTATGTAAAATACATTTTGCTTAAAATTGTGGTGTTATGGTCGTCGCAGAAATTTCATCATTTATATTAGTCAGTAGCTTATTGTTAACCTCATTTTAGCTTTAACATATTCCTTACCCTGTTTATTTTCTGGAGATACAAATATAGAAAAAAAATCAGTACCTTCATTCTAATATATCTCCCCCCTCCCCGCCAATACTGACTAAACACGAGAAAATCGTTTTCACAAGAGACAAGATTACGCTTTTTTTTTTTTTTTTTTTTAATACTTACTTTGTCATTGATCCAAAACATGACTTCATCACACTGTCGAAGGAACTGTACCAAAAACTGGGCTTGTTGCAGCTTCATTCCCTTCTCTGCCAGTTTGGAGAGCAACAGCTCCCATAAGCGGTGAAGTTCATCTGTAAGTATATCAAGTCATGGTTAATACCAAGACTTAACTACACACTACGCGTACCGTTATTTTGTATTACAATGAAATCTGTATTGAATGGAACTTGGATTCAGTAACGAGTTTTTACCGAACAATTTTATGGGTCCGCTAGCTTTTAAATGGTGTAGTTTAAGCTACATTAACCTGAAAAACGAGTTCAACGGAAATAAAACATCGGATATAAATATTCACTATTGTTTCTGCATTTTAGAAGTAATTTTTACAAAACATATTACCTTAAATTCAGAAAGTGAGCCAGGTAATATACACAAATCGCTCTAAACTAAATTACGAAGTCTTGATCTTTCATTATAGGCTGGTAATTTGAATGCCCAGGTTTTGACATAACTGACAGCACTAAATTTCACTTCTATTAAGTTTGCGGTTGAGATGTCTGGTTTTACGTCTGATGAAAAAAACATACACTATAACGCAACCAATCGATGAAGAGAGATGAAAGTACCACGCCACAAACTCCGTATATATTCAGAAAAGAGACTGCCCTGCCCGGTCAGACAGGAGGCACCGTGTGGTTTAACAGGATCGTGTAAAACTACATCAACATTGCTACTGATTTTCCGTTATGAGATCGAACTGAGAGATTATGCACATCTAGCTTCGAAAAGCCATCAATAGCGCCCTTGGACCACGAGTGGTGAATGACCACACCATACGGCGTTAGTTTGTAAAATTTCGTGCCGTTAAAATGTGGTCACTGATAAACAGAATGTTCTGAATAGCTAATCAGAAACACAGTGGAAATGGTCCCTAGGAAAAGTGGTCATCGCATGTACACATAATACAACTGTCACTCGGCCGCCCCGCGCAAAATTGGTAAAATGAAGAAGTAGGACTCACGGGTGACACGATTTGACACTGGAAGCACGATCACCGTCTAGATTTGTGAAATTCTCCGTCTGGTATATGAAATAACCGGGAAGGCTATCTGCACTGGAATGCTACTTTAAAAAAAAAAATCTGCTACGATAACGTAAACGGTCAGGGCAGGAATGGATTGTTGTGACCTAAGTCCACAATGCTTTTCACAAACACCCTTCCACTCCTAAGTAGTGTGGCCGGTATGGTGTCTATATGGTATGTACGTGATCCACGTCTTTCTCCGTCAAGGCGAAACCATCAATGCGGATTGCACTGAACTCCATGAAATGTACCGTCATTTTGTCTTCAAACATTCAGCAATGGTTAACAGACTTGGAGTCCTGAACTTAAATCACAATGGATCCTTTATATTTATCTCAAAGGACGGTGGAGCCACTCCATGACCTGCAGTATAAAACCCTTCTTCACCTACTATGTTCTCCTTACATCTTTGAATCGACTAATCGACTGTTTTCCGCCGTTTCGATCATTTCTTGACCGGGCAGAACTTTCCTGACGACCGGCCGATGCAACGTGCGGTTGAGGACTTCTCTGCATCGCAGACTCCAGACCTCGATCGTTTTGGATTATCTATTTATTTATACATATTTCTGGATATTACCGGCATCTATGGCCTTAAGTCCATTACACATGAGGGATGACGTCCCTCTGCAAATATGCTATCCAGGGAAGGGGGCAAGGAAGAAAGGAATGTAGCGGCCTAAGACCTATATGTTAGGTACTATCCCGGCATTTGCCTGGTGTTAATGAGAAAAACCAAGAAAAATCTCAGAATAGTTGGCCTGAAAAAGCTGTTACACCTTTTCGACCGAGTGTCCCTTCCAGGAAACGAACCCAGGACCACTCGCACCAAAAACCGTGAGCGTCAGAGACTATTGACAGTCATGGAATCCAATCATTGGGTGAGAGATAGCAAACGTGAGTGGATGCAGCTTGAAACCATTTTCAGTAGTCGCGTTTTGTAGTTTTCACTTTTTAGCCTTCAAAACTGCACTACGTCAGCTTGACATTTAAATCGCACCAACCGAATTAATAAATAAAAGTGTTGAAACAAACAGTAGCTTACTTAGAAATATTCTGTATGTATTACAGGCTCATTTTCCAATATTATAATATAGTTTGTTGTTGCTGATTTATTTAGAAAATATAAGAAAAAGTGGTAAAGACATTAGTAAAAACTCTCAACAGTTTTCAACGTATACTCCAATTTCAAAGCATGGCATTTTATTTTATAATGTAATGTATCTTTCAAGTTCGGACTCACCGTGCTCATGAAATAAACAGTCCTGTTAAAGTTCCTTGATTCTTCAGTTTTTCTTTCTTTTTGTTCATTTGTTTAAAGTTAAAAACCACAATAAAAGTGAAGTACTGGTAGTTTAATATGCATAATAAATTATTATCGCCTACCAAAATTTTTAAGATTTATTCTCATACGTTTATTATTACTTAAAAATTCTGCTGGATTAGTGCAATTTTTAAATAAACTTCAGCTTTATACGAAACAAGCTTTTTTTTTCTCTCTTTTAAATTTAGTTATTTATTCAATTCATATATTTTCGTACTTAACCCATTCACACATACATTTTCTGAAAATTAAAATGCATTCAGACGTAGTTCTTTTTTTAAAGTAATTTTTCAAAAAAAAAAAATAAATAAATAAATAAATAAATAAATAAATAAAAAATAAAAAAATAAAAAAACTAAAAACTTGATTGCACATTATTTTAATAATTATTGACCGGAAAGGTGAAGGATATTCCTGTGATATTTGCATGAGCATAAAAGACATACATTAGTATGAATATATGAATAATCAATTTCCAAAAAGAATAATTCGTATGAAGTCAAAAGTAAAATTACTCAATGGCGTTATAGGTTGCATACCAATTAATCAGTAAAAATCTACATCTAAGTATCAATATAACAATTCGATGCACACGTTTCAATGACCACTTGTCATCATTCTCAGTGCATGTTCCTTACGATTCTATTCATTTTGCACAATTACATATTCTGGACACGTTTCTCCATCAGATCCTCCTCCAATGGTTAACACTGTTTCTACAATAAAGGACACTTGTCAGAATATTTGATTCTACAAGCGCAGTGAAGATGACCATTTTGGTCATTGAAACGTATGCGTCGATTGCTATATGAGTGTTTTAATGAGGAAATTCTTTCAGAAATAAAATATTTGTGATAATTTTATATCCAAAAGTCCCCATATAGCACATTTTATATCCCAAAAACTCACCGAGACGTTTGCGAATGATCTCTGAAGCAAAATGTCCTTGGTTGATCATTTCCATTCCTGTGTTGTCTAAGACTACAATTGCATTACTATGAGCGGCTACTTCGGCCTCAAATGCTTGATGTTTTTGGATTTTTGCCTGAAATTCAAACCACAAAGAAACATTAATGTGGTTTATATAGAGTAACTTCCACATAAATAACGAAATCTATTATTATACGGTAATTACACGTAGAATAAAAAGCAAATTAACAAAATTTCTTCTCTCATTAAATAACTAATAAATTTAAGGATTTTATTACGATCAGATCAGTAAATATCACATTATGTATATAATTTTCGTAATCAAAATGTATTTCTTATTCTGTTATTTTGAATATGATTTTAAAAAAAAACATTGATCCAACAATTCTTTAAAAAAAAAAAATAATAAAATAAAATTCTTGGAACACGTTCCCCACTTGAAACAGTGAAATCCAAAACACATCGACGTACCTGCAGGTTGGTAGGATCTCTGTAGCTCTCATCAGAGGCTGCTTGGAGCTTTTCGTAAATCCAGGATTCCAACTCATCTGCATCTCGCTTGAAATACTGTAACAAAGAACAAATTTACCACATAATGTATAAACGTGCGCAATACTACAAAAGTTCTAGCATGTTACACGAACCAAACTATAAGCATTTCGTTATTTGAATAGAAACTTAATTTTTTCGTGTCTACTTAGCTTAGCAGTTTAAAGTGATTTTTATCAATGATATAAAGAAAAAGTGAGGATTTGATATTGTGCATACTTTAGCATTTGAGAAAAGACTTTCATTTCCGAAATACATAATTAATGATTCATTCATTTGTGTATAGATGGAATATTAAGATGAGCTTCCGTTAGTCTGGCACTACAGTCCTGTCAGCCAGATGGTGCACATTTAATTGAGTGATCAGTGTACAGCCTCGCCCTTAGATCAAGGCGTGCTACTTCCTATTTTATAATTCACACTAACTTAAAAAAATAACATTCATTATTATGTTGGAACGAAAGTGAATCAGTCGTTTGAGAAACCCAACTTGTCCAAGAAAAATCTATTTTAACTTTACAATTTAAATAGAATCTGCAAGAGTAAATCTAGCGATTTCAAGAGAAACCCGACTTCTGTGATGTATAGAAAGTGTCCGTAATAGCTACTGAAACATCAGAAACCAAGAGAAAAATAAGAGTTTCAAAGAAAAGTCGGGTTTCTCAAACGACTGATTCAATTAGATAATACAATATTAACATTTACAGGGTGGCCACTCATTTGGAATTTCAAAATTCCCTGACTTTTCCCTGACTTTTCCAGAAATTTTCCCGGTTTTCCAGAAAATTTCTAGAGAGATCTAAAATTGGTATATATAGGAACCTTGGGCAACTCAGGGACACGAACCCCTAAATTCCAGTAAAATTATTGCTTTTAATTATTCTTTTGTGATTCCAGGCCCCCGGGCATTTGTCCCCTATTCCCCCTCCCCTGTCGCCGGCCCTGCAAACCCGTAAACCATTATTAAACACAAATCATGTGAGTTATACGGCAAAGAAGTCCATGTGTTAAGAAAAAGAAATACTCGAAAACATGGTAGGGTGGTTGTGCCAGTCTTCGACCACCCCCTAGTTGCCGACCACTTTTCACTTTAAAACCATATATTAGGCTTATTTTCCGATAAAAAAGCATGCTTTTCCGTTATAATTGAATTGCAGCTTGTTCTGAACCAATCACAAAGATACTGTCAAAATATATTGCACATGCATTCGGTAATAGCCAATCAAATGTGCCTACGGAAGACGCACTGAATTTTCGACAACTTTAATCTGTTGCAAATGGGAACGACAGCGCCCTGTTTTTCGTGCTTTTCCATAGTTTTATCTCACCAGGTAAGAAATGCACATATTATTCTGTTACATGGAACTGTAGAACACATTTTAGTAATTAAATTTTAGTGATAACTGTAAGGTATGAAGAATAAATCAATAAAATGTAGTGGTCGGACACTGACTCATGAAATATTCTTTGTTAACTAGTGTTCGACCACAGGGTGGTCTAGCACTGAAAAATTGTAGAAATATCAATAACGACTAACTTTCGATTCATCTGCATGAAATGAGTTCCTAGTTACCAATTCTGAAGTTATAATGGAATACGAGAACATTTACTAGTGTTCGACCACTACTTTTCGTAATACATTTGTACTGGTCGAAAATTAGCTGTTTCTTTCTCAGTGTCCGGCCATGCTTTGCGTTTGTATTTTCTCGCAGAATTTCTTGATTCAAACACTAATTCAGTGATCAATTTACATTTGTATAATCATCTGCTGAGTCTTACCGTTAATACATGAATATTCACCTAATGACCGTGGCTCAGTGGTAATGGTGAAGAGGCATTCCATTGAGGGTTCGAATCCCTCTCAAGAGCAAGGGTATTTTAATTGTCTTCGATATTTCTGTGTTTGTGTTCCTGTCAGGATTGGATTACCTCCAATTGGCTCGAGGAGCATTCAGGCTTAATGTCTCGGTTGAGACGAACTTTCGCATTTCGAACTTAGCATTCGAAAGGTCCTCGGTTCGATCCCAGCGGTCGACCATCTTGACTGAGTTTTTTCGGGTTTTTCCTCAGTCACACCAGGGAAATGCTGGGATGGTATCTTCAAAATAGACCCTGGCCGTCTAACTTCTAACATCCTCTCCCCCATCCTATCCCGGTCGGAACCGTAGATGCCTAAAGGCCATAAAATAAATTCAAATAACTGAATATTCATGTAGTTTCCCAACATTTTCATGGAAAATTAACGGCACTCTTAGGGTATGACATTTCATTTGAATAATAAATTTATTATATTTGGTCTAATTTGTTTAATACTGAACTACACTATTCTCGCTTCGTCGTGGAACGCATTCAAATATTGTTAGCGGAATAGCAACTATCAGCTTACGTCTGGAATAATCTGTTTTCCTTGCATATCCTTAAGAATTTTTGTTTCTTTCAGAGATAATGAGTGAGTATAGGCCTAAGCTTAAACTGCCAGCTTATTCAAACGAGGATCTACAAAAAGGTCTGGAGGCTTGTCGCGGAAAAAAAAAGCGCTCCATACGAAAGGCATCAGTAATCTATGGAATTCCTCGGGTAACGCTGATGGATAAATTTCATGGTCACAGTCCCAAAAAGCGAAAAATAGATTCAGAACCATACCTAACACAGAAAGGAGAGAGGGATTAGCAAACTGCTCCTTAATATCAGCAAAAGGGCTTTCTACAGAAAAAATACGATCTTCTGAACAGTGTTAAAAAATTGTCGATTCAGAAAAACCCAAAACGCCGTTCAAAGACAATCGAGCCGGTGAAACCTCGTACTACACTTACTTGAGGAGACACCCACAAATCGTGTTCCTGAACTTTGAACAAAACGCGATATGCTGTAACCGAGGGGAACATTCGCTTGTGGTTTTCGGAGCTTGAGAAATACTTGAAAGAAACGGGACAATGTGGTATTCTAAATGATTCTGAGCGAATATTTAATGCTGATGAATCCAGCTTTTAACTGTGTCACAAATCAAGAAAAGCGTTCGGGTCCAAAGCTGGAAATATATGTACGAGGTGAAGGGCAATGAGAAAGAAACATTAACACTGCTTTGCACTTTTTCCGCAGCAAGAAAAATTGTATCCCCGATGGTCGTATACCTGTAAGAGATCTTCTAAAGGACGTTATCAGTGCAGTTTCTTCAGAGATTTTCATAGGCAGGTCAGGTCAGATAGCGGCTGGATGCGAAGTGAAACACTACGAATGGATAGCAAACGGCTTCCTAAACTGGGTGAATGATCCCTCTATTAAGAAACCAGTCCTTCTGCTAATCGACAGCCACAAGACTCACTTGGCAATGGAAGTCAACGAATTTTTGTTCCAGCCATGCTATAGTACTCTACTGCCTTCCACCAAACAGCACACATATTCTTCAACCCTGCGACGTATCAGTGTTCAAATCGTTTTCGAGAGTTCTACATGGAAACTGAGTAAAATGTTACACGTGTTATTTCTGCACCACTAATTAAAAGAGTGATATACAAGGTAGCAACACAATTAGTAATTAAAAACGAATTTAGAAGATGGGGTTTATACCCCTTCAACCCAGAGAAGACGAAGCATGTTTGGTGCTGCATTCCACTGAACCTTAAATGAATTTGGTGGTCCCTTTCTTGACAAAACTATCACAAAATTACTTAATATCAGCGACTATTGTGCGAAAATGCGAAGTGATACCCGAAAAACTAATGATGTAACACCTACAGATGCTATTAGTTTGGTAAAGTTATGCTTTAGCCTTCATACTGTAATTAAAAGCACATTAATCGAGTAGTGGTCGATGACTAAACAGTACGCGGTCGAGCATTAACGAAAAATGGTCGAACACTAAAAGAAATCAGTTACTGGTGTTCCTCCGACTAATATTACATAAATGGTATAAGTTATCTCAGTTTTGGATAAAGTATAGATAAAATATAGTTTTAGGAACATATATGAGCTACTTGCATCCTCCTATGTTGTTCCATTGAGTGAAAAACGATTAAGGACCATAAGAAAATGAGTTAGGTGGTCGAGGACTGGCACATTTACCCTATTTTGATCCAGGCCCATAGCTAGGAAATCGCCAATGGAGGTGGAGCCCGCACCCTGCGACAATCCTCAACTCCCTTGACTGAAATTTTCATTTCTTTTTTAAACAAATATATGTTTAAAAAATAAGTAGTCAATAATTCTTAAATTTATTTTCTTGGAAAAACACCATTACAGAATTTACATAAAATCGGTTTAAAATTGCAAAATTCAAATCAAGAAACTGTTCTACTCATTATCTACTTATTATTCGTTAATTTGCAATCAAATATTTCTCGGGATTTAACAACAAATATACAATACCTTCACCAGGTGTGCTTATTAGCAACCTCTGTCATATTGCAGTACAAGGTTATGCTATCGTTCTTTGACGTCACAAATGAATGGAGAGGACAATTATGGAGCTACCTGTATTAAGAAGTAGCGGACTTCGGTCTAGAAAGCCAGCATTAACAACTTTAGGTAGGCCCGGGTCCCAAAGCTTTTGTCGTGCCAGCAGTGGCGTGCGGTGGTTATGCAACCGGGGAACAGGTCGACATAGATGGGAAATATTGTGTAACAAAACAACGGAACTGAAGTAAATGAGCACTATTAAAATGTGCTTTTAAGAAATCAGAAAAATTTGTTTGAAGCTGATTTTTTTTTAGAACAATAGTACATGCAGTAGCGGAATTGGGTGTAAAAACTAGGGGGAGGGGAATGCCATTACTTCAAATTGGTGGTCAAAAGGTCAAATATCTGTAAAAAAGCATGGCCAATTAATCGTGTGGCGCAAAAAGTACTGCCGCCACTGAGTACAAATGCATGTGGAATCCACACAGTTTTTGATTCCACATAGAAATACACGCATTAACCAAAATTCCACATATTTTGTGGAATTCGACACACATTCGGAACTCTTCCGGCAGAAATACTCAACTATCGTTCAGCCTTTATATTAATCACGTGACTACCAAAACGGGATGCAGGGGCGCAGCCCCGAGCGAATTCTGGAAATCAAGCAGCCATCGAACTAAACAAGTGTGTTAATTACAAAATGGTCCCGATTTCGCTCCAGCTCAATTCATGGGCAGCACTAAACGACAAAAGAATATGAAGAAAGTATGCGCAGCCCAAACCAGCAGAGCTAGATAAACGAAACCTGGAAGGAAGGAGAAATCTGGGGGCGAAGCCCCCAGCGACCAAAGCTATTTTGTATATAAATAAACCGGCTAAATGGCTAGGAATACAGCAGAACGTAAATTTTCTCCCGAGTAAAAATTCCATGTTTTTCATCAAAATTCCCTGACTTTTCCAGAATTAAAAAATTCCCTGACTTTTCCCGGTTTTCCAGGTTTTCCAGGTGAGTGGCCACCCTGATTTAACACAAGAAGATACTTTAATATTGAATTCTTAAGTAAAACTGATTTATTTCTAACTCTCCCAAATTGGTGTCTTTTCATGAATCTTTTCAGCCAAGAAAACAAAAAGAAGTCGGAGAGGAACAAGTCGATACTACAGGGCGGCTATGGCAGTTGGCATTGTTGCTAATCAGAAACTCCTTCGCTGTCAACGCACTGTGGTTTGACGCATTGACATCTAAAGGATCCAGCTGTCGGAGACCTTGGGACGGATACGAACGATACGGAATCTTAACAGCACTTGCACGTAAAAATGTATATTTAATGTCGTTCCAGGAGGGACAAACTCTTTGTGAGCTCTAATATTGTTTTGAACTTCGATTTGTTCATGCAAGCTTTCTTCAGCCCATTTTGGCCATGGACGGTCGACCTTCCGTTGTCCGTCCTGCACATTCTCTCTTGATATTTTTTTTTTTGAAGAACTTATGCCACGCAACAATCTGTGTTGTTTGTAAGCATTCGTTCCCGAAGGCTGTTCGCAACGTGTCTACACTCTCTGTCCCGGATTTTCCGAATCGTACATAAAACTTGATACCGTACTGCTGTATTTTTCTCATGATACGTCACATGCACAGAGATCCACTAGACCCACGTTCCACTCGCTCCCACTCTCGTGGTTAACTTTTGGTTGCGATGTATCACTAAGACCTCACTACATTCCTCCACCGCAAGTTTATTTCACTCCGACACGACAGTCAATTCAGTCAGATAACGACAGTCAGATAAATCCTGTATGAGTACTGTGTATACGGAGAATAAACCGGGGTATTTCTGACGGTTACAGATTTCCGAATCAGCAATTATATTCCTGGGCTTTCGGCATGTATGAGAGATGAGATTTTTCGGCGATCACACTACCCAGGGAAGTGGGGAAGGAAGAAAGCGGGCTGACTTTTGTTAGGTACCATCGCGGCATTTGCCCCGTGGGAATGAGGAAAACCAAGGAAAAAACCCATTCACGAATCAGGATGGCTGACCTTTCCGACCGGTGTCCTCACCAGGAATCGAACCCGGGACCGTGCTCGTACCAAAGTCGACAGCGTTGCCGACTACGCTACGCGGGCCACTCAGAGGCTTTCGAAATGTAAGTGCTGAGAATAATGAAGAAAATTATCTACGCCGAACACAAAACCTGTCAAGGAAATATTAGGAAGACATACGGGGAGAAAACAATATTAGAAGTTCTAAAGAAAGAACGAACAAAGCAACGGAAAAGGTACTGGAAAGACAATGACAAGAAATCGTATTCTAAGGGACAAGACAGATGTTACAGTGAAATAAAAAAAAAATTAAAAATATAAAAAAATAATAAAAAAGATAAGAAAAAATAACTAAAGGATGGTATTGGAACGTACGGCATACACGTTAGCCGAGAACCGTACAATTGGAAACTTCAATTATGAAAAGTAATCTGCCAGTGATTATCAATTAATTAGTCACCGTAACGTAAGATGTGACTAACTCAGTAGTCTGCAAAACTGGCGTTTCTGGCATGTAAAATTTGGGGGGCGGAGAATCAAAGAAAAGTAATTTAAATGGTACTACCTAGCCCAACTTGTTTATTACCTTCGGTTCCATTTATTAACTTTCTCCTTACTTTTATGGACCCCCTGAAGTATATCAATAACTCTATTATGACCGTTTCACAGCCTGAATATTAAATCCCAAATGAATATAATAATTATTATTTAACAGTTATATGTTATTCTGTCGTTAGTAAAGAAATTAAATTAGAATAAAATATTGGATGTTTTATACTTCAAAATATTGAGGGACGCGCCCCCTCGTCCCCGCTATAGACGCCCGTATATATATATATATATATATATCATCACTTGTTCTGTCAAGTTACGAACAAACTCACAACCTGGAATATATTTCACAATGTTGAATCCCAGGGTAAAGAGAAACTAAAATAAAACTTAGTCGACTCATATTGACCAAAAATATGATATGTTTACATATATTTTTGCTGGTGAGTGTACAAAGAATTATCTAAATATTTCATAGATAAAATACTTGCTCCCCTTCAGGGCTTTCTAAGTCGGAACGCACTTCTGACATCCTTTTCTGAAGAAATCATTCACTAGTAATTTAAAAAACTTAAAATGTATAACTGAAAAATTCAAATCTGGTTAAATACACACGAGTTATTTGAGAGTATAAGACGAAACTTGTTCAAAACATTGATCAGAACATAAACTGAATACAAAATCAAAGAAGAAAGCTTTCTCTTCAACAACTAAATATTAACAAATTGGAATTAACTTAATCACTGTATTAAAAAAAAAATGTATTTACAAAATGAATATTTCAATTTATAAAACTACAAGAAGACTATTATATGAATTTACATTATCAATAGAGGGCAGCACATCTTAATTTCTTTCATTTATTTAGTTTTAGCGCCTGCCATCAGAGCCAATTAGAACGTCGGCATTTTTTCTTCTGCAAAAAGAACACGGTTCTCCCTTTTTATCATACCAAAGATGTTTACCGAAAAGCACAACACGTTACAGGACTGTTGTTAAATTTAGTTCATTTTTCTCTCTCTCACTTACCCCTCTTCTACTTAGGAATTCAGTCTAAAATTAGAGTCCTACAATATTGTAACTCTTCTATACTCGTAACATCCTGTACAGGATGTTCTGAGTGAGTTTTTTTTTTTCTTTTTAATAATATGAACAAATCAGTGAACATACCTGAAATCGTCGAGAATCTTCTAGCTTTTCCCTCTTATGTCGAGCTTCGGCTTTGAATGCTCCATAGCGATTCAAGACTTGCTCTCGCCGCTCCTGAATATCCTCCGCAGACTCAAGTATCTTCACCTCTTTCGGTGTTATTTGATCCATTTTTTCCTGAAAAGAAATATCACACTGTATCATTATACTGTAAAACTTGTACAGACCCATTTTTTAATTTTGGGCATCTCTTATAAAACTTACAGTAATAGCTCTATATTATACCGTCGAATACGGTGTATAAGCTTCACCACCCAGTGTTTTCACTAGTTGTCGTGTCAGCTTTCCTTTAGACCAGTGTTTCTCAAACTATGGTTCGTGAACCATAAAGTGTTCTCCAGATATGCTCTATTGGTCCTCTTAGATATGACCTATTGAACAGTCCAATAAGGACAAAGAATAAACTTAAGTGAACTGTGCATGATCTATTCTCTCAAACAGGTAAAGATTATAAAATTTACTAACGTAAAGAATTCTAAGAACTTGCAAAAGTGTAACTTGTCTCTATTATAAAATATTATATTTTATTTTTTTTAAAACCAATAATATGTATTTTCATCTATCGTGTGTTCACTCAATAGGAGTGTAGTTCGGCAAGTTCCCATGCTGAATTTTACAACAGTATTCCTTCCTTCCTTCACCCGTCTTTTGACCGCATTTGTGGGGTTGCTATGTCTTAGCACTCAATGTGTCTGCTCTTTCTTCCCAGATATATATATATATATATATATAGAAAAATTTTGGTTGCAAGTACTAGCCAGCCAAAAAAGTCTACTAGGCAGACCATCTTGCAGTCGGAGGTGTTATACTCGCCAAATGTACTTTACTTGCAGTGACTTTACTCGCCAAATGTAAAAAAATACTGGCGAGCAGGAGAGTGGATTTTTCAAGCCATATTATATATATATATATATATATATATATATATATATATATATATATATATATATAAAAAGAAAACTATATATGTTAGACAGCAATCTTCTAATCACTAACTGAAAGGACAGAGTTTGAAACTGTGACAACTAAGTCCACGTGGAGTTGACAAGTGGCTATCAATTGTTTGAAATAAGGGTTCTGGCTGGTCTTTTAGTTATCAGGGGTGTTCTCCACAAATTCCCGCGGACAATGGTTTACTTATGGCCATACATAGAAGGCAGTACCTTTATATACGAACTGCTCTTCGGGTGAAGAAACAAACTATGCTTATACCAACATAAAATTAAAGTACAGAAAAACCTCCCTTAACGGACACCTCCATAATACGGAGACTTTTTTGGTTCGGCAAAAATACATGTATTCTTCCTTTTTACGGACACGAACAGTTTTTTATTTATTTATTTATTTATTTCCTCTCAACATTTTGGTAACCTCCTCGTAACGGACAGGAATGCTTGTTTGTTTGTGTATTTACGATAGAAAAATACTTTCTGCCATTGACACAGTAGACAGAAATCCCTTTTCCAAAATGTCTTTGTTGTAAGCCAATGGAATAATGAACTACCATACACAACGTTTTCCAAGTTCAACCTGAAATAATTCTTTTCTCTATTCGTACGAATATTAGAAACCTTCTACGAGCAAAAATAATTGTGGGGAGCCTGTCGTATAGCCCCAGAAGTCAATGAGGATCATCTTTCCTTCCCTGACAAATTCAGTCTTATTTTTCTTACGCCTTGCATCTTCCTCTGCAGCACTGAATATAAAGGAGCAAATGTTTATTTTACAAAACTTCAACAAAAGATACTTCTTTTCTTACATTATCTCGAAAATCCCCCCACTGGTTCGAACACTGAGTACAGCATTTCGATAACAGCCTATACTTAGGTATTTAACTAATCTTCAAATTACTATCATATTTCATATAATTACCACATGAGCTGAGAGTAATGTAAATTTAACCCCTCAATAACGGATATTTCTCTTTTATAGACTAATAATGATGTCCTGTCGGTGTTCGCTTTTGAGATTTCACTGTATTTATTTTTTTTAATATAGTATACTGGTATAGTGGTATTGATCAAAACAATAACAAATGAAGTTTTCGAAGAGAAGAGCAGGATGGACCGTTGAACATTCTCACTAATAAAAATAATCCCTACTTGAGAATCGCTGTCCTAGAAGGACAACGAAGATAGGAAGACAATAATGGAAGATTCTACTGAAAAACCGGCGCTAATATTGGGGAACATTTACAGTATTATCTGAATTTATTTACTTTCATTACCCCTTGCATTCCAGGTGTCATTTTCCTATGTGCTTACTGTAATATTAGGTTTTCATTTACTGTTAAAAGATTGTCTAGTCGGTTATAAAGGACACAGTTATTATGCACGCAAGAGAACATTCACATTACTGATAAAAATATTTGCATTGTGAAACATTTGGACTGAAAAAGGGTAATTTTGATGTTCTGAAAGGGATTTTATGCTACTTCAGGTTGGCAACACTGACCGGAGATAAAAGATAGTTTTTTTTTTTCAATCTCGAAATTCACAATTGTTTATCGTCAAAACTAATACGTGTTCATGATTGAATGCTCCCTTAGGGCTGCCATCTACTAAGACTTTTTTTTTGTCAGTGAGGTGCTGTCACCTAAGCAGAAATAACAGAACTAACTCGTGCCTTGCATCTACTAAAAATTTCATCATCTCCAGGATTAATAGACTCTTAATTTTAAAAATATGAAATGAAATCTTTTGAGTTTTACGTCGCACGGTTATGCCGGTTGAGGAATGAATGAAATAGTGGAATGAAGAAAGTAGGAGGAAACGGGAGAACCCCGAGGAAACTCATGCACATGGTGTTTGTCCACCACAAAGTTCACTTGGTGGGGGCTGGGATCGAACCCGAGACCCCAAGCACCAGAGGTGAACGCTCTAACACAGAGCCACAGCGGCCCCTGACCCTTAATAAAGGATCGTTTTCATGAAATCCTCATGGATGCCACTGATATTTTGCAACGGAGTATTTTATGACATCCTCATGGATGCCACTGGTATTTTGCAACGGAGCATTTTATGACATCCTCCTGGATGCCACTGGTATTTTGCAACGGAGTATTTTATGACATCCTCATGGATGCCACTGGTATTTTGCAACGGAGTATTTTACGACATCCACCTGGATGCCACTGGTATTTTGCAACGGAGTATTTTATGACATCCTCATGAATGTCACTGGTATTTTGCAACGGAGTATTTTATGACATCGTCATGGATGTCATTGGCATTTTGCAACGGAGTATTTTATGACAACCACATGGATGTCACTGGTATTTTGCAACGGAGTATTTTACGACATCCACCTGGATGCCACTGGTATTTTGCAACGGAGTATTTTATGACATCCTCATGAATGTCACTGGTATTTTGCAACGGAGTATTTTATGACATCCTCATGGATGTCATTGGCATTTTGCAACGGAGTATTTTATGACAACCACATGGATGTCACTGGTATTTTGCAACGGAGTATTTTACGACATCCACCTGGATGCCACTGGTATTTTGCAACGGAGTATTTTATGACATCCTCATGAATGTCACTGGAACGCAAAGGATTAACTAATTATACTTCAAAAGCCCAAGGGTTCATTGCCGTAGAAACAAAAGCTCGATATTGGGTTTTATTGTATGCAATGTCAATCCACTAAGGATTACTGATGCCCACCTTCCGCACACCCAGCTTTATATATTATCCCCAGTTACTTGATGAATCCAAGGATTACTCTCCTAAAAGTTTCCCAACTACAACTCTCCATACACCACACGTCCTTTCTATGCGAGGGACGTAATTCGCCCTATTTAGTAATCCAAAATCTAATTACTCGCACTGTATCTCTAGTGATGTGCTATTGTTGTTGTTTTGCATTGTGGCTTTCCTTAACTATTTCACTCATCTGATGTTAATTTATTCCTGCATAAAATATTTCCTATAAAACTATTTTCGAAATCCTTACGTAACATCGTGTCTTTGAGTTCTCTCGTTTCCTTCCGCATTGCTCCATAATCATTCACTTGCATCAACACTTTCAATCCTACTGTAGTTCCGGAACAACAGGCTGTAAACTTACGCTAAATCCGAGTGTCGTTCCGGAACGACACGGCCATTTGAAATTTGAAATAAAAAGCAAATATTAATTTTATATGCTATTTTATTTGAGAAAGTAATTTTTAGTGCTTTGTGAATTGTCTTATGGCAAAGTTGGGGGGCACGGTGGTTCAGTGGTAGAGCGTTCATCTTCGGGGCTTGGGGTTCCTAGTTCGATCCCAGCTCGCGCCGTGTGGACTTTGTGGTGGACAAACACCGTGCTCGTGGGTTTTCTCGAGGTTCTCCAGTTTCCTCCCACTTTCTTTATTCCACCAATTCACTCATCTCTCATCATCACCGTCTCCTTTAGCCTAACCGGCATAACCGTGCGACCTAAAACTCAGATTTCATTTTCATTTTTCTTCTGGCAAAGTTGATCCAAAAATGCCTTTCAGTCATTGTACGTAGGAAGAGAGGCAAAGCAGGTGTACCATTACCATTCACATTACTCACGCATTATTACTTTGCAATAAAGTTATTTAGGACTTAGATTTCTGGGCTTTCGGCATCTATGATCATTTAGCCCGTCACGTATGAGAGATTACGTCCCTCGGCGAGCACACTATCCGGGAAAAGGGAAGGAAGAACGCGACCTAGGACATGTAAGTTAGGTACCACCCCGGCATTTGCCTGCTATGAATCAGGAAAACCCAAGAAAACGTCATTCAGGATGGCTGGTCTGAAATCTTTTTATACTTTTTCGACCGAGTGCCCCCACCGGGAGTCGAACCCGAGACCGTTCGCACCGATAGCGTTAGCGACTACGCTACGCGGGACCACTGCAATAAAGTTATTGTTAGAAATGATTGTTCACATATGTCTTGTATAGAAACCGGTATCTTCTAGTAGATTGTTACTTTTTTTTTTTTCATTTCTGAAAGTTTCAACTTAAAGTAAAAACTTTGAAAGATCTGACTTTTTAAAAGAAACGACTTATTTTCTCCAGGGCACAGAACTCCGCTAATTTAAATATCCTCCTAGCATCGAAAGTGTTAACCCATTCAATGGGGTGTGCGTTTGCTGCTTCGAACAAAGAAGTAAAATGAAAGTATTACATGGCACAACTATGCCCAATACAGATCTAGAAGCATCCCCGAGAATAGAGAATTTTTTTTATGAAGCGCGTTTGTAGACAATAACCTTGATTAAGCGTCATTAAAAGAGATAATGAACCATGTCCTTTAGTCTAAAGGGTATTACTTTCAAATGTAAAACTAGATATAGTTACTGAACTATGCTCTTGAGTACATAGTTTAAAACTCAAAATTCACCTGAGTCACCTTGTAACCCTAACTTCCATTCGTGTTTAAGTAATTATCCCCACAACATGGCGATTCTCTCTTGAATCATCCTCACGCGCAGACATGATGCTAGCCGGAATCTATTTTTTGATTACATTATTATCTCTTCAAAACGTGTAAACAGAAAAATCGCACGTGGTCCGCAGTACACTTCTGTAAATTCTATTCACAATTCCTGAGTTTTTGTGCAAACAAACTGTTGCCTTAAATGCTGAAGCATCTTCTGACCATCATTGTTGTTGCTTAAGGCTGTTTATGGGCTTGCAAAATAATGGAATAAATATCATTTACCCTTTGTGCACTCACTGCCAGAGTGCTGAAAATGTCAATGAAGTAACTTTTATGACTGAAACCACTTTTGTACGCGGTGTACACTTTTTATTCCTTTCTACAATGTGTAAACAGTTAACAGTTCATGCCTGTGTATGTATAGTATGTCCCTCTTCAATATGAAAAGCAAGTTGAAAGGCGCCGCTCTTGCAATGTCACGAAGGCAAGTGTCCACGAAACAAGCTAGTATCAGACTGCCGAGCCTAATACTGGAGAAACTTTTGTCTCTGCCATATATAGCCATATATAGTTTGTCAATGCTCCGTGAACCAAAAGTAATTTGCATTTTTGCCGCGAGATAATGTGATCATGATAACCAGTCAGTGGCATATGCAAACATTCGTCCAGGGGGTTCAAGGTCCCAAGTTTATATCATGTCAGGTGTTTTAATCAAAGGAAACTTAAAAACCCGGTGATCCACACCGCACGGAAACAAGATAGATATACAATACAGAATCAGGAATACTTATTTGAAAACGAAATAATCAACCTCTTGGTACTCATTCCATCTTGGTACTCTTAAGGAATTCAGTCTCAAACGCTGGTAAATGAGGTACTTACTTTCTTATGCAGATTTGTGCATATTCAGATGTAACATCGCTACTCCGATACGTTAACGTTTGAATGAATATAAATTATACGTGTGTCTGATCCTAAAGAAAATGAAATGAAATCTTTCAGTTTAACGTCCACAATTACGCCTTTTAAGCCAGTGGCGGATCCACGGTGGGAATGCCCCCCAGAAGCACTGGCGTCTCTGGCATGTAAAATTTGGGGGGAGACATCGAAGAAAGTTTATTTGTTATTCTGTCGTTAGTAAATAAATTAAATTAGAATTAAATATTGAATATTTTGTACTTCAAAATATTGGGGGGACGCGACCCCCTCGTCCCCCCGCCAGAGACGCCTATGCCCAGAAGAGAAAACTTTGTTATTTTATATATATAAATAAAACCCATACCAGAGTTTCAAGCTCTTAAAAGCAACTCTTTAAGTAGCAGTATGACAACCCACCGCCCCTGTTTTAAGCTAAGGGAGACGGATGATTAAGGAAGTGAATGATGAAAGAATAAGTGGAATGAGAATGTGAGAAGAAACGGGAGCACTCAGAGAAAACCCACAAATATGATGCTGTTCACCCAAACAAACTTGGCCGGGGATCGAATCAGGGCAAGAGATCTAAGGCTAGTTTTAGACGGAAGCATTTATCGTAGCAGATGTGCTGCCAAAATTTTCATACAATATTCTATGGCATCAAAAGTATGTGGTGCTTTTAAACGGTAGCATTTTGATAAGCATCTGTCGTGACGTAGTAAACAAATCACTGGAGAAGAGCGCAATTATGGCTCCGAAATTAAGCGTGAGGTAGCTAAAGCTACAGTAATTGTAACAATAGTTCTCGCCGGTCATATTAAAAAACGAAAATCACAAAGAAGTATGGACAAAGAGCATCCCTACTCCAACTCATTTTTCTTTACTACAATTCAATTTCCCACACAAAACAAAGGGCATGGATATTTGGCACAACATCTTTCACTTCTTTTTAACACACCACGGAGCTGCAATAGGACCAGAAATGCTAAGAAATAGAGCAGGTTCTATCGACAAAAAATGCCATAGGATATGCCATGGCATGGGAAATGCTATATCACTTGCTACTTTACACGGCAGGATATCGATGATACGATTTTTGTTACGATAAATGCTTCCGTCTAAAACTAGCCTTAGTGTTCTGCCACCGTGCTCCGTTCTGATCCTAAAAGGAACTTTTTTTTTTTTTTTTTTTTTGACAATATATGTTTCACAATTTACTATTATGAAAATATTAACCAAAAATAACCATAAAATACCTTTTATTTATCGTAAAATGCTACGTTGTCATGCTTTTCGAAAGCAAAATGAAATATACAGGAAATAGCCTATATTTAGTATAGAGAATGTACCGTACCAGGGAAGACAGATAAATACTGTATGAGGTGAATGCAGAAAAAAAGGACAGCTTACATGGACAAAAATGCCTTATTCATTAATAAAATGAGGGAACTGCTAGTGGTTGAGACTAGATCCGTGAGATCCAGTGTTATAACAAAGAGAAACCAACTGTGTATTCTCACATGTACAGTTACCACAAAGAAAAGAAAAAGTATACTTTTTTTAATCAAGGCCTTCGGACAGAGTTAACTAATTTGTTTTACTTTGATGTGCAGAGAAGTAATACTGACAAAAAAATTCATTGCATCAATTCGTTCTGAAGTTACAAACAAAAGAACATGTAGGGTGAGGCTGAGTGATGACCTACATAAATGCAGCCGTATGCAAGACATTAAAGAAGATATTCCACGTGGTCACGCTCGCATTAAGCCCGCTGCAGTGAAACGTGTATATGTCGACATATTGCAGTCAGATCGTTGAAATTTGACATTTTCGCGATTTTGGATAGCTCTAGCTCTGAAACTATGCACTTTTCCCCATAGGTCCATATGAACTTTTTCTCTTATTTTGATGTAAGGAATCACCTCTTACAGTTTGTCGGTATAGTTTCATTAACACCCTGTATATTCAAATCATTTATGGCATTATATGCTCATGTATTAGATGATAAACTGGGCAAGAAAGATGATTTTCCCAAAAGTAGTTTATTGAGTATCTTGTCTTTACCAGAAAACTATACAGAGAAATATTATTCTTTGATTTTCTCAATAATTTGAAAATAATAATAACTGAACAGGGATCAGGAGAGCACCATTAAGGTGCTTCACACGTCTCCATTGAAATTATCACATAATGTTTGCATCAGAACCACTTTTAAAAGTAAATTAACTGCATCCACAACTCACGATTACAGATTCAGACAAAACAAAGCAAAAGGCAAGTTTTCAATAAGCGGGAAAAACTGGGGAACATATACTAGAAGAAATACCTTACATCATTGGCGTCTCTTGCATATAAAAGTTGGGGAGGACATCAAAGAAAGTGATTTATATGGTACTACCTAGCCCAACCTGTTTATTATCTTCGATTTCATTTGTTACCTTTCTTCTTACCTCCACGGAACCCCTCAGGTATATCAAGAACTCTTATAATCGTTTCACAGCCTGAATATTATATTCCAAATAAATATAATTACTATCATTTATATGTTATTCTGTCGTTAGTAAATAAGTTAAATTGAGGAGTTTGATGTAATAAGGGCGTAAGCGAGTTTGCTCCTTTTTTTTTGTATCAAACGCATTTGTGGCTTTTGCCATGCTTGTATAGCTTTCGGTAATATTTCAATTCAATATCGGAATAAAATGCTGCACATTACATTGTTTTATGTAAGAAAAAAGAGAACACTACTTAAATTTTCAACATCGTTTTTCTCCAACTGCATGTTTCAGACTTACGCCCTTATTGCATCAAACTCCTCAATTAGAATAAAATATTGAATATTTTGTACTTCAAAACATTGGGGGGGGGGGGCGTTCCCCTCGACCCCAACCAGAGACGCCCGTGCCTTACATCTAAGTACTACGTATCCGATCAGGTACTACACTTGTTTTGTAGAGTTGCTGCTGTTGTGTAGGGTGAAGAGGGGGTGTTGGGATGGGAGATTTAAGTGGTTTTCTGCATTACTTTACATGGTTGCCAGAATTCCTGAACTGAAGCATTTTTTTAATTTTTTTTTTCAATAGATAACTAGAATTATTGCCTAAGCGAGTTCGTTGTTGGAGTTAACCCGTTAACATCTTAACGTGTAACTATGATCTACGTCCGTCCGATACTCCACACGATAATTCTTGAACGGGAGCAAATTTTTTAACTATTTTTTCACTAGATAGCTAGAGCAATTATTATCTAGGTTGAATGCGTTAATTGAGTCTATCCGTTCACATCTTCATAGTTCACATTCTTTAACAATAGCTATACATATTCCATTTTCTATTATTGAAACAAAGGTAATAGCAGTTACTCATCCTGCTTTCAGATGGCAAACATTTTCCAGCGTTACTGTTTACCAAAAAACGGTAATGCTATATAGACTATAGACTCAAACGCTACGGTAACGCTATACTCGTACACTATAGACATATTACAGCTTTTTTTTTTTAGAGCTATTCTTTGTTTAAAGTTCTTTTTTATTTTTCATACAGAACAATTAAGTTAGCAACCATTTGGATGGTTTAATATTTTGATTCCATACTAAATATTTCTATATACTTAAGCCACAATGACATTAAAGTATGTACACAACTGATCTCACACAAATTTGATTAGGTTCAACTTTTTTTTTTTTTCGTTTTCTTGAAACATTTGAGCATACCCAAGAAATTTTACGTAAAAGCAGTACCTCTGGCAATACTGTCATATGTGTAACGTCCTTGTAAACACAACAAAGGTTAGTTCGCAATCTTGCCGTCTGAACAAAAAAAATGAGACGCGTAATCAATACTACTCGGATCATATGTAAATGAGTTTGCTGACTGACTGGATTTAACTTCCTTTACAGCCTACGGGGCAGAATCTATTAAAGTAGGATTCGAACTATTACACATGATTTTATCCGAGGCTAGTACCCTTACGGGTATTGAACTTGGGACCACGAGCACAAAAAGTTATTTGAGTAAATTTTGGACTACAAAACCCGTTGCGTATGCTTGACACAAAATGGTTACCATATGAGAGTAGTGACCTCGATAAATTCGTTAGACTGGTGCAACGGCGTCCACACCAACATAATTATTGATTTATTTTTCTGTGTAAAAATAAAATCAAGATATTCAGAGAGAAACAACTTTAATATATATATATATAGTAGCCTTCGTTATAGCAGCTTTTCTATTGTAATATTCATCAGATTTTTACTCGTACAGCTGTCAGCAAAAGAACATAGTATATTTTTTTTTCCGGTTGGGGGTGAAAGTCAATAGTTTCAGGTATATATTATACTTTTCTGTAGTTTCCTTAGATAGGAGATTTAAACAGGTTAACATTATTTAAATGGCTAAAAGCTTTATATAAATCATTCCGATTATAGATTATTCGGTTAGAAGTGTGTACGTATAAAAAAAAAAGAGAGAGAGAGGCTTGAACTTGAGCTGATAATCACGATATAAACTGAAACTGTCGTCACTGTTCATTGTTCAATATTTGCCAAATATTTGATTAATGTGTCTCTTCGTGGCTGATTGGGTAACGCGCATGTTTTCTGTGCGCGTACAGCCAGGTTCGATTCCCGGTAGAAGTATTTAGCTTGGATACAAACCCGAATAGTGCTCCGAGATTCTACTTTAAAACAGTTCCGCCTATATAGCCTCGTTTTGAAAAGGGAGGTTAAATTTTAACCAAGCATTCAACTAATTTCTCAATAATAACCAAAGTTTGAAAACAGGTAATTTCAGAATATTCCATATCGTAATTAGATTTTGCAATTAAAAAAAATGCTTTAAAAAAATATGAATCCTCAAACGTAACTTTCATTAAATGCAACGGTAGCTAAATTATATAAAACTACAGCTAAAATTGGTCGTAAGCAAAGCTGAAGCATATTGTTCAATATCTAGAAGTGAAAAGCTATACATTGTTTTCAGCTAATGAATCTTGCATCTACCTTGAAACTTCACATCAGTTTAGCCGTAGTGTGGTCGTGTAGATGGGATAGACCCAAGAGTTGAGCTGTCTGTCATCACACGAGAGAGAACTGGTAAATAAGCCACTTCCTTTAGCTGAGCCGTCACCTTGGCAACGATCCAATTTTCCAGCTACCACCAAAGAAGGGCAAAGTAACGGACAGCCGATTGGTGGAGCCAGTGGGCGGGACGGTACACGGTACCGCAATGCGAGTTGCATTCCAGCAAATATTGACTGGAGATGTTCCTTACTACAGCAGAGAATTGCTTTCATTCTTACAGTGATGTTATCAATGCAACACATTCTTTCGTATTTCTTTTGTGTCATACTCAAGCTATTCAGTCCTGTTATTTAAATAAAATCAATCTGTAATTCAGTTTATCAAATGTGAATGACTTCAACTGAAATTTAGCACAATTATAGCAACTATAAAGCTAGAATAATAATAAGTAGAATAGTCACGTAATAGTCATTTCAACGACAAATGTGACATTTTCCTCAAATCTGAAATATGCGAACGTTATAGCCATAGGACAGGAGAGGGCTTTTTTTTTTTTTTTCTTTAAAAGCCACATTGACAATGCCCATTTCCCAAGAACACCTCATACCAGTTTTGAATAGATCTAAATTTTCTAGTTATTTTACTTACTAGTTACATAGTTACATTGATAATTTACATGAAAATATGTAACACTATAATATATTTAAAACATATATTCATTTATTTTTGGCTGTACTCGTATACTTGCTTCTGGTATATTTCGTATTCCTTATATAATTTACTATTTCTCACAGTGGACTCAGAAGGTCGCAGGGGGCCGCGGTGGCTCAGTGGTGGATCGTTCACCTCTGGTGCGTGGGGTCCCTGGTTCGATCCCAGCTCGCGCCAAGTGGGCTTTGTGGTTGCATCCAGAACTCCTTAATCCCGATAATTAGAATTTCAGTGCATATAATTATGAAACAGCGAATTTTGTTTCAAAAAGCTATAAACAATCGATATTCGGACCGGGCATCATCAATTTTTAAAAGGCATCTGATAGGCCGTAATCCATAAGGTGTGTAGTCTAGTCTAGTCCGTCAAACGAAAATCACTGCACATTTCAGAAACTTGGCGTAATTTTGAGGCTTCCCCCAACGTTCAAAAACGAAACACACACACACACACACAAGCAGACAATAAGGAAAGGTCGTTCAGCTTTGTCGTCAGACGAAAATCAATACCAGCACCTAGCACAGATTCTCCTATGTGGTATCCAGTAAAGGCAAATCCTATATTTCGTCCAGTTCTCTTTCAAACCTACGTTAAATACGAATCATATTTTCCTTGGACTGTTACGTTTTGTTCGCGTTATTACATAATTCTACTTTTATTGGAAACAGAATCCTTTACTCACACTTTCACGAATAATTAATATACATACATACATTATTATTATTAATAATAATAATATTCCAAAGACATGAAGATGCAGAAGTTTGTTATTTCTCACGAAAAAATGAAGAAAATGAAAAAATGCTTCTTCTCTTCCTCCTGACACTTTAGTTCATTCACCTTTTCATTTACTCTGTGCAACCTACTGGAACTAACGTTGCTTTATGCTTCCCACTTTCATTTGATATAACGTTGCTTCCTTTCGGTATGGGAAAAAGTTATGAAAACAATACTTCCACATATTATTCAAATCGAGTTACATTACAAGATACATTACGAAACTGAGTATTATAAACAGTATGATATTAATTATATCAAAATTACAGCCACTAACTGCCGTCATTACCGTACACATATATGTATAAAGCTAAATGTTTGTTTGTATGCTTGTTCCATACACAAATCTACATGAGTCAGGGTTCCCAAATATCCCAGATTTTAAGGGACAGTCTTTTATTTTACGATTTTATTCCGCGTCCCGGGGAGCTTCGATACAGGACGGCAAAAGTCCCGTATTTTGCCCAAATGACCAATTTACCTCACACAACGACTTTAAAGCCCGCAATTTTTAATGAGTCGTGTGCCTGCCCGGCGCCCTGCCCAAGTAGTCTTTTCTTCACTAGGCATCACAGTCAAATTCAACTGTGAAAAGAGTCTTCTCAGTTCTCACATATGGACTTGACTTGAAATGGACTGGCACAACAAACAGGTGTTCTGCCCAGTTGACGAAAGGTGAATTTATAATAGCAATAAACTCTTCGACTTTGAGCTGCAATGAGATTTTCGACAAAGAAAAATCCAAATTTGAGAGATTATAAGTGCAATTAATTCAAGCGTGAAGTACAATTTTTTAAAGAAAGTTTAAGTAGCCTAAATCCCAATGTTTTAAAAGTGAGTTGAGTTGATTTTGAGTTTAACGTCCCGTTCAGCAGCGAGGCTATATGAGACGCGGGACTCGAACCCGGGCCTCCACGCCAAAGGCGCGTATTTTTAAAAGTAAGATTTACCTAATTTTTCTTATAATAACTCTTTGAATAAGTTTATACTTTTGTATTTCTTTCAGTCTAAAATGATTACTCTTTTTATTTGATGTCTGGCTCATTTTTTACCACTAGATCATGTTTATCAAAACCCTTCCCGTAATAGTTATTGAAACTCGTAACCCGTCCCTTATTTTGACTATTTTCATTTGGCAACCCTGACATGAGTTGATTTTGAGTTTAACGTCATTTTCAGCAGCGAGCCCATATGAGACTACAAATTAACGTGGAATCCGAACCACATGAGTTCCCGCCGGAAAACAAAACCAGGTTTTCCACGCCAAAGGCGCGTACGGTAACCGCTTAACCACGAAGGAGCTCGTTGAACGATATGAAATGAATTTTAGAACAAAGTACATAACTCGAGCCGGGCTATATTCTATTTGGAATTAAAAGTAAGTGTTTTATGAGTATCCAAGGTAGGAAAAAGGGATTCAAAATATCTCTTTGAAATAGGGCATTCTGTTACATTATCAAGGTAAAACGGATAATTTGTATGAAATTAATTTTTGAACATAGTAAACACCCACCTCAAACTGAATATCTATATCAGTGAGTACAATGCGTATCCTGGGGGGGGGGGTGTCGAGGGTATCAAAATTTATGCAAATCAGAGTACCTATCTTAGGAGTCCCTTAAGTTGGGGAAATAAATCTCGATTTTAAAACAGAACCAATAAAGCTTTTTACTTTTTTTTTTTATTTTTAAGTTTAAAGGCATTGTAGAACACGTTACGTTAAGTTTCACGCCTTTCTGCGTAGACATACGAGGTGATAACGTCATAACTTTTTAAAAAATGTTTTGTTTGTTGGGGCCTATTTTTTATTATTTTTAACGGGCTTACTTTTGCACCTACAAAATTGAAATTTTGCATTAACATTCACTCCACCGAGTAGTATTTATCAGATTTTTTCAGATCTCTGCGCTAACCCAGGGAGAGTTCAGAGGGGCAAAAAAGTTTAAAAAAAAAGGGGGGGTTAACCAAAAAATCCCTTTCTTCGCGATTTTCCCGCCTCAGATACATGAAGATATGTGAATGATACCATTTGAAAGGCAGTGCTATTCTGAAGAGAATGATGGGCGAACCATTAACTAGGATAAATATGGATGTCTCAGGATTTTCTTTTTACCTGCTCTTAGGGATGGTACCGAGACCGAGACGGACTTTTATATACCGAGACGAGACCGAGACCGAGACGGGCTTTTAAATACCGAGACGAGACCGAGACCGAGACGGGCTTTTAAATACCGAGACGAGACCGAGACAGACCTCCTTAAATCGAGACGAGACCGAGACGAGACTTAGGTCAGTCTCGAAAGTCTCGGTCTCGTCTCGAATATTGATATTGATATATACTAAAATTGCCTTCACTCAAAATTTGTTTCGTTGCTGTGTTAGGTAATATGCGAACGGTTGACTGATGTACAGTGGCGTATTTAGGGGGTGGTTATCAGGCTCAACCCCCCCCCGAAATAAATTTGTGATCATTTTTTGCATTGCACGTAGAACGCAAATGTTTCTTACTTGTTCCTCAAGCCTTTCCAGAAACAAAATCCACTGCTGATGCAAATAGAATTCTCTCTCTCTCTCTCTCTCTCTCTCTATATATATATATATATATATATATATATATATATATATATATATATATATATATATATATATGGTCTCGGTGTCACCCAGGGCCGCCCTGCATGGGTTCCCGGGGCCCAACTTTAATTTAAATGGAAGCAAGGGTGGGTGGTCCCTCGTTCGATATATCTTTAAAAACTAAAAAGCGTTCTGGCAAAAGATCTCTCATATCGGGCATTGTATTCAAAATGGTAGACAAGACATGTTGCCTCTACCAGATACAATAAAACGTGCAGTACCACTAATATGAAAACGGTTGAACATAAATGAACCGAACAACAACTCAAGTAGAAAATGTTATGTGGCACATCGATTGATATTGTCGCGGAGGCTCCCAGGACCACCCTTCATGGGGGCCCAGGCCGCAACTTGAAAATTGTAAATGGAAACATGGGGTGAGTGATACCTCGTCCGATATATCTTTAAAAACTAAAGAGTGCTGTTGCAAAAGATTGTTCATATGGGTCACCGCTTTCAAAATGACCACCAAGACATGGTACCTGCATCAGATAAAACGCAAAGTATCACTAATATGAAAACACCAGAACAAATATTCGAATAGGAAATCACAGAGGGTATTTATCATTCTATATCTCGGGAGTGTTGCAACAGTAAAAGGACGATTAGAGTGAAAGTACCATAATGGAAAGGAAGAAATCTAACTCCTAGAAATTTATTGTTCCAACCTCACTCTGTAAGTGAGTGAAGCGGAAAGGATCGGTGGAATTGCAAATGAGAGCTTTAGTTTTTGCAAATTGTATCTACGAAACAAAGTTATTTGAAATATGTTTTTATAAGAGGTAAATGTGTCTGTAATGGGATAAAGTATGTAAAATTCTTGTTAAATGATACCTTCCATTTTGATTGCAGGTAATGGTTTGATGCAAAAATGAATCAACTGAAATGCAAAACAAATTTGTGGAACAATGCAATTTTAAAACAATATTTACAAACGTTGGTTTTGTTCAACAGTCGTCTGCATGATATTGGTTGGCTTCTTTTCCTTCTATGTCTTCTTGCATGTGATAGAATATAAGTTTCATTGAGATGTTGTCCACAGTTACATTCCGAATAACTTGGTAATTTCAGTTGTGATCCTTAGTAACGAAACGGTACATACTGATGCAGATATGTCCCAAAAATCTTACACGCATTGCGTTAAATTATCAGGGGCGGGCAAAATGTTGTTAAACTTGAATTTCATCTTATTTTTATTCACCTTATTTCACTTTATTTTTATTCATTATAGTACCAGTCATTTGTACACACAAGTGTTTCAGACAAACCATATCTATTGCAAATAAAAGTGAGGTTCTCATTTGAGATTTTACCATTCATTCCCGCTTCACCTACTTACGGACAGAGACCGGAAAGATAATTTTCTATCATTTCATCTTTTGCATCATGTCAATTATACTTTAATAATCTTTTTCTCCGTCGCATTTAATTTGAGCTGTGGAATGATAAATACCCTTTGTGCTTTCCTATACGGTTTCAAATTTCTAAGTTTGAAAGGCAGCCCTGGGAGCACTGCGAGAACATTACTAGACGCGCCCCATGCCTTTCTGTTTCACTTTTTGACTGTTCGTTTATCTCCAACTGCTTTCATATTAGTGGTACTGGACGTTTTATCAGATACAGGAACCATGTCTTGCGGCCATCTTGAATACGGTGACCGATATGAAAAATCTTTTGCCTCAACGCTTTTTACTTTTTAAAGATCTATGGAACGAGGTATTACTCGCCCCATGTTTCCATTTAAAATTTTAAAGTTTGGTCCTGGGAACCCATGAAGGGCGGCCCCGGGAGGCACCGCGACAACACCGTTCGGTGTGCCCCATGGCATTTCCTATTTCAGTATTTGTTCGGATCATTTATGTTCAATCGTTTTCGAGATATCTTCGTGGAAAGATTAAAATGGGCAATCCTCTCTCTCTCTCTCTCTCTCTCTATATATATATATATATATATATATATATATATATATATATATATATATATATATATAGTAGAGCGTCGATTATCCGAAGTAATTGGGGGACATGGGTGTTCGGAAAACTGGTTTGTTCGGATAATCGAACTGTACATGTTTATTTGCCAAAAAGAAGTACTGTACAGTAACTTTATTCATAAAAACAGGCATCTCTTTAAGTATCAAAAAGTAACGTACAAAGGCAACTTTAGTAGGAATATATAGTGTATATATATATATATATATTAAAAATGCTGAAATTTTGTACCAAGTTGGAAAATTTCTTCTAGATACTCTGCAATACCACTAGATAAACAAGCAAAATAAAGTTGTATTTCCTCAAATTGCGCTACGTAAAGTATTACATATTTCTAATTTAGTTATTTAATAAAACCACAATAGCCCATACATTATTTAGTGTAACAAAGGACAGTATCACTAACATCAACATTTTGGAGATCTCTAATAACTCAAATGGCATGGACGGTGCAATGCGCATCAACTGTATCTAAGCGTCAAATACTATGATCATGGTATAGTATATTTCGAATGAATGAAGGAACAAATTTATAAGAAATGGAAAATTTAAATGTTTCTAAAGACTTTACTTCGAAAACGACCTGATATATCACGTCTCATCATGTAGATGCTTCCAAAAGACTTACATGCTTATAACGCAATTTACAAAAATTGTTATTTCAAATCGTTTCAGAGATACCAAACACATTGGTAGTGATTGTTATACTGCTTAAAATGACGTATTTGTATTAAATTTTTATAATGATTATTGCTTTCCTTTGCTTCTATATCATTACAACAATAGTTTTTGGTGGTTTTAATTACAAGTACCAGTTACATTATTTTAAGCAGTGTTGCCCACTTAAACAAATTGCTAAATATTATTCTAAATGTGTGCAAATAAAGTAGATAAACTGCGAAATATTTTAAAATTATTCGTAATTTGTTTTATGCTGCAACAATGCTTTCAAGAGACGACGTTTTTCATAGTCTTTGGGCTACTTATAATGTTAATGTTTAAGTCTTCGTTCCAGCAATATATGTAAATGCAAATTGTAACTGAAATTAAATGTAACTGATACATTTTCAGTAACACTAGTTGTTCCCCCTAAGCCTTAGGCCTGGTGTACACTTGAGATTAAAACCATGCTTAATTAAAAGTTCTAATTACACCCTAATTACATTTCACTTGCTATAGTTTGACCACCGACCACCTCAGACTCGATCCATTCCATATAGCTATATGCAATTATTCAAGGACTTACAGTTAGTAATACACAGTGTTCATTTTTGTTTTGTTTTATTTCACTTGAAGTCCCACAGTTATGCTAGGGCGGCTAAAGGAGACGTGGAATATAGTGGAATCCGAACCACTTCGGTCGTTCAACATTACCCCTATCAGAAATCAAACTCGGGACTCAGCGAACCGAAATCAAGCGTGCTATCCGCTAGACCAAATGGGGTTACTCACATTGTGTTGATTTAAATCATTCAGTCATGTTGATTAAAAGTAGCGTCTCTGTACTCCGAAAGTAGCGAATTCGAACTATTTGTAGCCCAAATATGTAGAAATGAATACTGATGGTGCTAATGAAATAATTTAATATGAGCTGGAAAATGTGCTGGACGTATTGCAAGAAGAAATTATGATCGACGGATGAAAACAATTCTAGACTGGATACCACGAGACAAAACCACCCTAGGAAACCTCAGCATACAAGAAGGTGTGACGAAATCAAGAACCACTGAGGAGTAACCTGGAAAAGAATTGTCTAAGTTAGATAGTTGTGAAAATGACTTGGAAAGACCTTCATCCAGTAGTGGATTGATAATGGTTGATTATGATGATGGTAATGATTTTATTATATCTGGACGTCAGAAGTAAACTAAATCAAGTCATAATTTAGTAATTTTACAGAAGCGAAAAACCGGTTCCTCAACTAAGACCTGTAGTACTGTTTTTCAAACTTACCAACTAGTTACAAAGTAGTAGGATGCTTTCAAACTTACGTTATTACACCACTAGAAAGAACATAGTCTATTTTAAAAAAGAAAGCATTCTTAACTCAATTTCGACCAAAAAGTTACTTAGCATAGTGTACCTATATATATATATATATATATATATATATATATATATATATATATATATATATATACAGTGAAACCTCTGAATAACGGACACCAATGGGACGGGAATTTTTGTCCGTTACTGAGAGGTGTCCGTTACAGAGAGGTCACAAAAATTTAATATCTCTCAACGGTCATTGTATGCAATAATATACAGTAAATACGTTATGTATGAGCGTAAATACGTAAAATCCAATATGAAAATACTCTATTTAGTACGTATTTGAACTACCGGGAGGGATGAAGAAGACATTCATTTCTGTTAAATAATATTATTGTTGGGGAATATGTTAATATGTTCGTATGATGCAAATGATAATGCGTGTATGGTAATTTTCGTAAGGACATGTCATCACCTTGTAAAAAAATCCATTAATTCATATACCGCCTATACGAAAAGTAAACATAGCTTTAATAAGTATGCAATATTATTATTAAATACTGAAAATGTGGAGAAGAAACTCACCAAATTCCTTGGGGAAAAGTCTGCAGTAATTGTGTGCCGTGTACATCCTACGGACACTAGTTTCTGTTCGAAATTTGCTTGCAACTGTTGGATCAATTGGAGAACTATTTCACCGCGATTAATGGCAAATTTCTTTAATTGTTCAACTGTTTGACACACCAATTTGTACAAAAGAAAAATTTTGCTTTTTCAAAAAAGTAAGAGGGAAAACATTGCTCGTTGAAAAATCTTATTGCAAAATAAACAATGTTTCTTTTGTTATCTATTGTCGGAAAAGATGGAAGGCCCGGAGGAAAAAACACTAAATTTGTTACGGAAGGGAAGATCCGCATAGAATTCTTGACCATACGACTAACCCTGCATGAGTGTTAGTGCTTATTGAAGATTTTCTAGGATTTTCACCAGAAAGCAGTTTATTGCGGGCAGAAAAAAAAGAAGCATTTCAAGTTCAGCTTGAAGTTGTTCTGTTTGATGATAGATACAGTTGTGGGGAAAAGACTTTCTGTCTACTGTTATATATCGCAGAACCGAGAATAATTCCTGTCCGTTATGAAGAGGCTATTGAAACGTTTGGGGGTAAAAAAGTACTGTCCGCGTCCGTTTCTGAGAGTGTCCGTAAAAGGGAGGGTTTTGTTCCCTAAGAGAACATATATTTTTGCCGGGACAAAAAATCTGTCCGTATTATAGAGGTGTCCGTTAAGGGAGGTTTCACTGTATATATATATATATATATATATATATATATATATATATATATATATATATATATATGTGTGTGTGTGTGTGTGTGTGTGTGTGTGTGTGTGTGTGTGTGTATGTGTGAACTTTTACTAGGAAAGGTAGGGTAAAAATGGATCCAAAATTTAATGAAAGTCGTAGAGCGAAAATACATTTTTGACTATTCAATCCACCATGTTGCAGCAAAACTACGAAAATTAATACAAAATAAAACAAGAAAGTTAAGAATCACTTGTTATGGCGAGTGAGAAAAAAATAGATACAGACAACTCGAATTACCTATATACTTATATAATATGTATGTCCATGTTTCGCAAGTAATTTTCAATCAATATAAAATTTCAACGTACTGAACACACGATTAGTTTTCTCGAATAAAGATTGCATGCACCGCTGAGAGCTCAGGAATAAGATTAATCTATGTTACGGCACTAGATATGTGCTTATGTATTGCATTACGGCCTTATGAACTTGTATAAGAAACAGAATGCACTTAAAATCAGACGCGAACTATGCGAAACATCGGACTTTGAATCTAGCTTGTTTTGTGAACCAACTCGAAACCTCACATAGCAAAGATGAGTGTAGTAGCTCCCACCGCAAGGTTCAGGACGCTCGTGTTATAAAGTGTCAATTAAACACGAAGATGTGAAACGGTAATAAAGCATTTCATCAATTTGAAACAAAATACGTATATTGTAGTAATAATTTACCCTATTTGTTAAGATAATGAATATGATATTCTGTTTTGAAAATGACAGTCAAAGCAGAATGTATTGAATAATAGATGAGAAATCGTAAAGTTTCAATTTCGGTACGATTAAATACATTCGTGCTGGTATATGTTGCGTTATCCGTTAGGAGGTATTGAACAATTCTGATTCAAAGGAAGGAAATAAACTACTCTATATTACTGGAGTTAATTTAATCGAGTTTAATTGTATAGGCAGTACTGAGTCTATATGAGACAAAGTCTATTGCTGAAAGTGAAATATGGGTTACTATTAGGGTTTTAGGGTGATATACCCACTGATCATTGAACCTGGAATACACGCATGGAAAACATTAACACTAGCAAATTAGCTATGAAGAGGTACACAATACCATAATTCTAAGTCATAAATGAAAGGAAAAAATAAGCGGAAACGACAGACTGTACGAGAATAATACTTTCGCTATTTTAATATCACACTATTTATTTCGAGACTTTCGAGACGAGACCGAGACTTGGTACTCGAGACCGAGACCGAGATCGAGACAAGCATCTGTTGACCGAGACGAGACCGAGACGATGATTTTTTACTCGAGACGAGACCGAGACCGTTATTTATCAACCGAGACGAGACCGAGACTGTACAAAGTCTCGTCTCGTCTCGTCTCGATACCATCCCTACCTGCTCTTTTGCGGTAATTGGGTCATTGTAGGGATTATTGGTAAATATTTTTCCCGCCCTTACTATTCAAGAAAGAAGCTTCAAATTTGGTACATTTTAGTACATCCCTTAGTATATTTCAGTTGCTTTCCAGGTCTCTGCGTTAACACAGGGGGGGGGGTCCAGGGGGCTCAAAATTTTAAAAAAAATCCGAAAAAAATCCCGGATTTCTCTGAGAATTCCCCGCCTCAGAGACATGATACGGAAATGTGAATTATACCATTTGAAAGGTTGTTCTATTGTGAAAAAACGAGGTATGAACCATGATCCTACGATAGATAGGGATGATGCTGTAGCCGCTTGACTGAAAGTCTATAATTTACCTCTAAACATATACTATATAAACTGCTGTGTACACGGGCGTCTTTGGCGAAGGGACGAGGGGGACGCGTCCCCCCAATATTTTGAAGTACAAAATATTCAATATTTTATTCTAATTTACTTTATTTACTAACGACATTATTAATTTATAAATAATAATTATAATTATATTCATTTGGAATATAATATTCGGGTTGTGAAACGATTATAACAGAGTTGAAAAAATTTAGGGGGTCCGTGAAGGTAAGCAGAAAGATAACAAATGGAATCGAAAATAATAAAAAGATTGGGCTAGGTAGTACCATTTAAATCACTTTCTTTGATGTCCCCCCAAATTTTACATGCCAGAGACGGCAGTGGCTGTGTAAAAGAACTAAAGGGTCTAGGAAAGTTTTGCAATGTAGTTTTATTTATTTATTTTTTCAAATTTCCACCACATTCAAGAACTCTCCATCCTCCGACACCAATCGTTAAACTAGATCTGCCAAGTTTCATTAGGGAGTAAGACACTCGTTTTCCCAAGACTTCAGAAGCTGCTAGCCACTGGAAAGAAATGAAATGAAACCTTTGAGTTTTACGTCCCACGTTTATGCCGGTTAGGCTAAAGGAGACGGTGATGATGAGTAATGAATGAAATGGTGGAATGAAGAAAGTGGGAGGAAACGGGAGAACTCCCAGAAAACCCACGCACACGGTATTTGTCCACCACAAAGTTCACTTGGCGGGGCTGGGATCGAACCCGGGACCCCAAGCACCAGAGGTGGACGCGTCCCAGTGCTCGTCACTGGAAAACAGTATCCCTTTCAACTTCATTTTCACATACAAGAACACTGCAAAGTCGCAGCGAGCAAGGTCTGGTCTGTAAGGGAGTGTTCTCAAGAAGTTTCAGTGCTGTAGTGATCAAACATTCAGTGCAGGCTCTACTTACGTGTGGTGAGCCGGACCATTGCTACGATGGAAGAACCATAGTAGATTCGATGACTGTAAGGGTAGGGACATGCCGAAGATACCTCGCGATCGAAGTCGAGGTTTAAGTCGCGGTCGCTATCTCGATGTCTAGGTCGCGATGGATGAAGGGCGCACATAGCGAGGAAGTCGCACCCTCGCTGTTAAGTTCTCAGTTTAAGGAGAAACATTGCTGTGACGCATGTGAAATTAGTCCGTCAGTGCATAAAAATTACTGCGAAACCACATTTTGAAATTGAAAGGGCCAGTTTATAAATAGAGATGGACGCGAGACATGAGAAATACCAAAGTCTCGCCTCTTGTTTCGCAAAAATATTTGAGTCTCATCTCTTGTTCATCTCTATCAATATTCTAAATCAAAGACTTTTACCTTTTATTCAATTTTCTGTGAAGAAAATGCCCTCTTTCAGCACTCAGGCGAGAAATAGTTTCCCAGTAAAATTTAATAAATAAATAAATAAATCAGGTATGTCTTCAGGTTTCGAGGTGGAGGGGGTATTAACTGCAGCAAATTAAATTTCGGCACTCCAATTCCATTATTCGACGTTTCCTCCCTATGGATACGTGCCTGTCTTTAGAGGTATTTCTATACCTTATATCAATAACCAATTTAGAATAAACCCTTTTTATTAATCTCGGAATTGGGGGGTGGGTGGAGTTTTTAAGCATAGATATGATTAACAGTAGCTTCCAGGGTGGAAAAAAATCATGATTTTTTTAAAAAAAATCATTTTTGTTGATTTTTTTGATTTAAATCGATTTTTTTGATTTAAATCAAATCTTTTTCTTCGTATAATACAAGTCGCGAACTAAAGAAAAAACATTAGGAATTAGTATTAAATGTTAATTATGTCATTTAAGTGAAAGTATTAGGTTTTAAATTTTAAATTAATTCCCAATCGTTAACCTATTTCAATCCCAAACAATGTTTCTTAAGCATTAAGGAAAAAGTACAGCAATGTATATCAACATGACACTTTTCTTTTCACGAAAGTTACTGATATTTGGCAGGGGCATATTTTTAAACAATTGGAACTAGCTAGCGGCACAAAATACATATAAAGTACGTAAATTTCGCCTAAAATTAACTAACTCACTCTATGACCTATGAACCCGGAGGTTCAATGCCATGTTCACAAAAGCTCTCCACTAACTTCTATCCTTAGTCAACTGGATCCAGTTTTTACTTTGTATTCCTATTTCTGCGAGATGCAACTTAATATTGTCCTCACATCTGCGCCTAGGCCTTCCTAATGGTCGTTTTCCGATTGGACTTCCAGTTAAAACTGAAAACTTCCTATTTTCTTCCATTCTCGCTAGATATCCTGCCCACCTGAGCCTCCAAGATTTGATGACCCTAACAATGTTTGGTGAACGGTATAAATTATGCAGTTCCTCATCACGAAGTTTTCGCCATTCCTCATTTCCGTTCCTTTTGGTTCCGAATATTCGTTTCAGGATTTTATTCTCAATTACTTTCAGTCTGCGTTCTTCCCTCAACGGAAGCGACCATGTTTCACAACTATACAGCACAACAGGCATAATTATCGTTTTATATATTTTAAAGCTTCAAATTCCTCGACGATAAGAGATTTTGAACTGAATAATAACACGAATTCCCTGCAGGAATTCCAAAATAAAAAAATCAAGATGATCAGTTCCAGAAGAAGAAACACCTGTGATTGTTAAAAATATGCTTTATGTGACGTGAAAAACAGTTCAAATGCGAGTTGTCCGTGCATTTAAGACATCTATACATAGCAGGCACGTTTTTATACTTTTCTGTTGGCTATTTTATTTCTTCTGACAATTTTTCCTGCACAGGGGCGGCAAATTTTCTGCGATCACATCGCAGATCGCGGCATGTTTTCCAATGGGGTCAAGTATCCACTTTATGAAAAGTATTATTCGATATTTTAACGCATCCAAAATTTGTAATATTACGATCCCGAGGAACTTCTATGTATTTAGTACATAAATTTCGCCCAAAATTTTAAAATTATTATTATTATTATTATTTTATTTTTTTATTTTTTATTTTTGTTTCGGAGAGGGGATCAGACCCCTCTAAATACGCTACTATTATCTGGAAACAAACAAATAGACGTGGATACAAAAGAGTTTTCATCTTAAATGTCCATGGTGATTTCCCCGTTGGAATAGAAATTTTAAAACCCTGTGTTACAAAGAGAAGAAAGCAGGGTTCACCCATAACCCATTCAAACGGGATTTTCCCTGATCGTTCCCTACATGATACTCGTTTTCATACTGTGCTTACATTTGAGTCTAATTGTATTATGATTATTATCTTCCATAATCGAAATAACAGAAGAGAAACGGAATTTTACTTACTTTCACTTTAAATTAATTCATTTCGGAATTTGATTTAAATCAACGATTTTTATTAAAAAAATCAAGTGATTTAAATCTTGATTAAAATCGTGATTTAAATCAGACTGATTTAAATCAATCCACCCTGGTAGCTTCCTTTTTTTTCTTTAAAAATTGCACAATTTATGGACATAAGCCACTGCCTTATATAATACTAAGCTACAGTCTAATTTTCAAATATAAAGAACTTATCTGACATTCCCATTTCAGTTGCTATTTTCTTCCATTCTCTATTTAAAACGTGGCTATTACGATGTTTGTATTTCTTATTCCATATTGCTGGAACATTCCTCATTAGTTCTATTTATATGTCTTTCATAATCAAATATAATAGTGCAACAAAACCTCTCGAGCATAGACACACAATCATCTACAGACGAAATTCTAAACAAATGAAGACTTTATTCCGTGTAACGCTTCAGGAAGAGCCAATGAGAAAACAAGCCACAGTGATGCTTCCGCTGAACATCGTTGTAAAAAGAAACTCAGTTGTTCATCATCGCGACCACTAATTCACCCTCGCGGTCACTCTAGGTCGCGATATAGCGTACATCTTAGGCATTACTCATTTGAATACATGGGTTTGTGCCAGTATCGAGGGTGCGACCGCGACTTAAACCTGGACCTCGACGCGAGGTATCTTCGGCATGGCCCTACCCTATGCAAGCTCTGTTCAGTGTACCACTTAGTTGTCACTGTCTTTTGTATGTCCAAAACGACACGCTTCACAATTCCACTCGATTTGAAAAAATTAGCTATCACTTTCTTCTTCATTGATCGGGATTCTCTGACAGCTACAGGTGTATCCTCAACATCAAAGATCTAAACTTTGTTCTGAATCTTGGTCGGCAAATCATAATAATTCAATGAAATCTCGTCACCTGTCACGATGCTGTTCGCATATCGAGATTGTCCCTTATCAAACATTTGCAGCATCTCCCAGCATCATGTCATCTGCCTTCAGTCAAAGTATGCGGCACCGGAAGACAACAAAGTTTCTTCACATGCAAATAATCATGCAGAATCGAATGAATTGCTGATGCATTTAGGTCTAAGGTACCCTCAATCTGCTGGCATGTCGCTCGCCTGTCTTCGTTAGGCATTTTTTTAAACAGCAGTAACGTTTTCCTCCGTAACTGATGTTCCTGGCCTTCCCACCCTCTCAGCGTCCTCCAGAGTGAAACTGCCCCTTTAGATTTCTCTGCACCACTTGAACATAGCCGTACAATGTGGACAGACATCAACCAGTGTATAAGAGTCATTTCTTCTAAGCACTGGTCTACGTTTAAACCATGCGCGAAGTTATGCCGCAAAACTGCTCGTATCTCACTTCGTGACCAAGATGCCATAGCAACCACTGCAGCTGGTAGAGGTTTACGAAAAGACTATAATGCCTCGTCAGCATGTCGCAGAATGGTGTCAAAAGTTTGCGACTGGTAGAGAAAAGAAGTGCAGGGGTCGACCCAGCACGGCATCAACAGATCTGAACACAGGTCACGTGGATGAGCTGATTCAGGACAACAGGAGGATCACGTTACGGCATCTGATGGCAGAAATGAGAATGTCGTTCGAAAGTGTTCGTCACATTCTGCACGATTTTACATTGGAGGTGAAACACTTCGTGACAATGTGTCTGAAGACACAAGGACAGGATTTTTACCAGGAGGGAATCTTCAAACTCATCCCACGATGCGACAGGTGCTTCAACCGATATGAAGACTATGTCGAAAAATAACCTAATGTATGTACTATGCGCTGGCTGTATTGGTTGTATCAAATAATATATACACGTTTCACTGCTGGCTTTGTAACCTTACTTTCTGATCACCCCTCGTATTACCTCGCCTATGAAAAGCATGATAGATCACTCCCACCACAGACCACCATACCAGCAACAACCTTTAGGGACCTAAGCATTTATCATGATCCAATGATTGTCCTAACCAATTCGATCGTGATGGCAGATCAATTTTTCATCTCAAGTTAAAAATCCGATCAGGAAACTTGAACAGATATCCATTACACTAGGAGAATTGCACACCTCCTGATAGTGAGTCTAGTGAGAATGAGTAACTTTTTCTTCCTAAAGATTGTACTGGCTGATGTGGCGAATGCCTAACTCGCCTTCAATGTCACGAACCATGCTACCACGGTGTCCCTGAAAAGTGCAACCGAACATGTTAATCGGTGCACAATGTTGGGTCACCGGGATGATATTTAACAAACCACCCGTAAATGGTGGAACATTCTTGTCCCAAGTGCACTGTTAATGCTTTTCGCGACTTGCTGTGCAGGAAGTTCTAGCTTGAATTCGTAAAGAAAATTCACTTTCAACTGTTGATTCAGCATAGTGCACTTCAAACGGCCCTGTTGAACAACGCACTACTTCCTTAATGCACGGGTAACCCAGCGCGGTTCATTCAGGGGCGGATCCAGGTTGGACTTATGGGGGAGGCGGTGGGTTGTAATACTGCTACTTACAGCTATTTTAAGAGCTACAAACTCGGGGATGGGTTTTATTTATATATAAATAAGAAAGTTTCCTCTTCTGAGGCAGGGGCGGTGAGTTGTCATACTGTTACTTTTAAGGGCTCCAAAACTTTGGAATGAGTTTTATTTATATATATAAAATAAGAAAGTTTCCTCTTCTGGGGGGGGGGGTGATCGCCCCCCTAGATCCGCCCCTGGGTTCATCCCTATGTTGTGTTGCTGAGAGTCACATCCCTATTAGACGTAAACGCGAACATTCCATTCCCATAATGCTAACACACTTGAGCATTTAGTAAATTCACAATTTTCTCATTGATAAAATAGCCTACAAACAGTCTACGTTCACTTTCTACCGTTCATAAAGGTACATTCCTCAACATTATCTTATCTCAAGAATGGCATTTAGTAATTCATCTTAAATCCTTCAAAAGAATTCTGATTATAGTTATGAAGTAATACTGTGCTATGTACTTGATACTGTTATGACAGTACTATTCTTCCCCAAAGCTAAGTGGCCAACTGTTCTTATCAATCAATGGAAAAAATACGCCTTGGTTATATATAGTATTCTTATGGAAAAAATACGCCTTGGTTTTAGCTCGTTCTTACTAAAATAAAGGAAAACTTAATACAATTACAAATAATTAAGAAGAACTCTAGATGATTCTCTATCTTGACGAATGTCATAATACTGCAAAATAAAGTAGGGCTATTTGATGTTAGGGTCCACAAGAACCTACGGCCGGCCAGATTGTTTTTAGTTTAGTACCATCACGTTACCTTTTGGTCTTACCAATCGCATTATGATTCTGTGTGCTAACCACTCAGTTTTCAAATCCAAGCCCATTCTCATCTAATTCCTTTATTAACCTTACAACTATAATTAAAACACTACATTCATTTTAGAATGATTAACCCCCTCCACAATTCCCCATACTCCTTCAAGTTAGGGACCGCACTAAATAAATATATTATAGTATGAACTGGGAGTCATTCATTTAATCTTAAGCGCATACCACACACTTTCGCACACGAAAATGTATGTGAAACAAACTGTACGTAGAAATATATACAGGGTGGCCCAAAAGTAGGTATACACTCCCAATGATCAAGTATAACATTCTAGCTTATGGGTTTATTTGATTCGGCTTATCAGGCTTAAGGTATAATAAGTAAAAAGACATTAAGAACTAATAATAAAGAAGCTAGGCCTACCTGTCTGATAGCAATAAGAAATGATGTGAAATAGAGTGAGCAGATCAATCCGGACTGTATACCTACTTTTAGGCTATCCTGTATATTCAGCGATGTAATGAAGCTTTAAAAAAAAAAAAAGTTAAGGAAGTAGCTACCTAGATGTAATTTACCCAACTATTCAGAATTCAGATAATTGGAATGTTATTTATTTAAAAATTGGAATATTATTTATTTAAAAATACACTGGATAACTAACAACAACAACAACAACAACAATGGAAAAGATTTGGAAAGGTATCTGCCAGAGTGTGTTTAGTAGGCATCATTCCGTCATTTGCCTGGTAGGATTAAGGCAACTCTGGAAAACCCCAGTCAGGATGATCGGCAGCGGGAATCGAACCCACCAGCTCACGAATGCGAAGCCAACGCTTTGCCACTTAAGCTATTTTTCTGAAGAAATATGTGCATGCATAGTGCAATATGCAAAACTCGGCTTTTCCATTCTTTTAGAGATTTTCAGAAAAGAGATAAAGTGCGCCGCAACAGAAACAATATTATTTAGCGATTGTTGTATTACAGAGTAACTTTCTGGGATTACGAAAGTCTTCATCAACTCGGAATAGTAGTGTGAAGGAGTACGGCCTATACTGTGAGGACTGATCTTGCATGATTATGTATCGGCCAATTATATCGGTTTTAAGCCTACATCAAGCCTTGTAGGAACGAACCATCCTTCATAACCTCGGTGTTGATAAGGACGCAAAACAAAAATTCAAGAGAACTGAAATGGGTTTTAATATCTGTTTGCAGGGTCTAAGCCAGCTGTTATAAAAATACGCCACTGACTTACTTTTTAAAACTTGAAGGAACAAACCTTATCAAATTAGTTAATCATCTTATTAAATTAAGAAATGGATACTAAGCCAATGATATCATCACATCTTATGTACTTCTGAAAATGTTAGTCAGTCTGCAAATATAGATAGTTTAACTCCGATGACATCACTGTGGACTTAAGAATGATTACGTAATGGCCCAGTTTCGTCATCGTGGAAGGATGAACACTCAAGGTTAACTCTCCCACCACAGCATCGTTTATACTAACGGTTAGCGACACGCTTATTTTTGTTCAATTATTTTAAATAATCCTTTTACATACATAATATAGGAAGAAAGAGAGAAGATAGACACTTAAATAGTGGGTCGTTCTGTATCTCTCTCTTCTTTCCTCGACTATTCTCTCTCCTATAGGGTGAAAGAAAGAAATTCTCTCTCTCTCTCTCTCAGTCCAACTTCACCTTTTCCACAATTTCCTTCTTTTTTATACATACAGTGAATGGTGGGTTCAACACCTCCCTGCCACGCCAAACCAATTCCCTGTTACTATGGGCAATATTTTTTTGTTCCTTTGAGTTCATCATGTAGCTATATATAACTATGTCTCGTACGAAAAAATACATATTAAAAACGAATTCCAAATACTAACACTTTCGATTCTAGGGATATTTGATAAAACCCTGTGCCCTGGAAAAAATACGTTTTATTTTTATTTTATTATTATTATTATTTTTATCATATCTTTAAGTTTTGCTCTAAACAGTTGGAACTTTCAGAAATAAAAGCAAAAGCACCTGTCTATTAGAACATACCGGTTTTCGTACAAGACATATGTGAAAAATCATTGCCAACAATAACTTTATTTCTTGCAAATTAATAATGCGTGAGTGTTGTTAATAATAATGATACACCTTCTTTAGTTCTCTTTCTAGAATGATTGAAAGGCGTTCTTGGATCAGGTTTGTCAGTAGATAGCTAATTCACAAAGCACCAAAAATTACTTTTTCAAATAAAAGAGCATACAAAATTTAATTTTTGGTTGATATTTTAAAGTTTACAGTCTGTCATTTCGAAACAGACGTAGGATTTTAGTTGTACTGTCTTAACACATTTGCCATACATTCCGGACTTCGCCCCTTTCGTCTTTAATCTTTTTGGCCCTATGAAAGACGGACTACATAGGCAATATTTTCTTGACACGGATGCTGTAATCGCAGCTGTAAAAATACTGAATTGCCTCCGTTGATACCAATCTTTACGAACATGCATACGGGCTCTCGTTTATTGTTGAATAACCAATGGTGGTGACTCTGTAGAAAATAACTTCTAAGTAGCTTATTCTATTGTGTAATTTAGTTCTCTGTATATCTAGTCGTTCACATTAAAAAAAAAATATATATATATATTATTATCGGAATAACCCTCGTATTCTTCGTATTATTCACATTTGCTACTTTCGATACCACCTCCTCACTGGAATTTCGTTCCTCAAGTTAATCTCATCTATTCTTCTTCACACACACACATTTCGATTATTCCCAACCGTGTATCATTGTTCTTTCATAATCCGTACAATACTATATACGAAACAAATTATTTTTTTCTTTTTCTTTTTAAACGCTTCTTTAGCGACTACTCTCTGTTCAGATTTAAGATCTATAGTAACAGTCAAGGGTGATGTGTTTTGAAATCAGTGGGGATGCTTTCACAGTTGATGACCAGAGAACTTCAGTGTGTGAACACCACAGAAGCTTAGTAGAGCTCTGGGCTCTTTCTCATAAAATTTTGAAAACTGAACCCTTTAAAAATGAAGTTTTACGTACTTCTGAATAAAAATGGAGTATTTTTCTGTTTTACTTACAGTGTAAAATATGTACTTTTGAATAACAGTATGGCAGCGTAATCTGGAAAGTTCTAAGCTCCGATCTAAGTTATCGTCACGCTATTTCAAACCAGTGTTGTTGCAATTTTCCCCAGCTCAAAAATACCATTCTTTTTTTTCGGGGGGAGGGGTAAAAATCCACAAAATATATAAAGGTAACCAAGAAAGTTTGTATTCAATTGGCCCTCACACCGTGAGTTGAATGCGAATGGAGATAAGGCGAATGCCAGTTGTTGGTATGGAAATATCCAACATACTACTTTTTTACTTTTAAAAAAAAAATATATATATATAAATATAAATATAAAATATATACACGTGTAGCTAAACAAATGTGTATTGTGTTTTCTCGTATGATGTTCCCTTTCCTTGAGATTATGGTTGCGTGAATGTGTCACTGATCGCTGAACGCGAACCCACCGGGCCCAGACGGGTAAGCTATCAACACTCACTGACCCATCCACTACACCAATCATCTCCGGAAAATAGAACTCAGATTTGGCCCGAAATATAAAGCTTCCGAACTCTCTTCCGTCTCAACTCACAGCCCGATATCCAGGCCTGCAGTTCGTCATCCACCTCCCATCCGGAAATAGGTTGTGAACCACGACTACAGACACAGGACACCGACCTATGAGATGAGCTGGCACTGAGCACAAAGAAGATCTTGAGGTTGTCTGTGAAAGCCCTATCAGAATTTATAAAAAAAAAATCTCGAAAAAAAAAATTTTTGTAATTAAAAAAAAAAATTCCAAACTGAGATTTTGATAGAAACTAATAACAAAAAAAAAACGAGAAATTTTCTACAGATTCGGTTGTTTTCAACTCGGTCACACTAAGGAAAGTCTCTTCCCTGAATTTCACAGCTATTTCATTCCCCAGTAAACTTATTCTGCACATACTGCTCTTCGTTTTGATCACGCTTCGCATGCATACCAAAGACATCGACTACATATTTCTATGACTTCTTAAAATTACGAGCTAATTAAATTTCGTATCCGAAATTAAAGATGCGTTCACGGCTAGTAAGTTTTATTCTTTTCCAAAATATTCATGAATGTATTATTAGACAAAATATTCGTTAACAGGAAAAAATTTTACATTGAACTGACATACCCATCAAAATAAAATTTTAATAAAATCGATTTCTATACCTTTCAGAGCCGAAACATTCCTTACTTTTGCTCATATTCTCGAAATATTCATATTCTTTAATATTCATTCAATATTCTTGCCTTCTAGAGCATTGACATTGTATCGACATGCAAAAACAAAACAAAAGGACACAAGAGAAAATACAAAACACTACTAAAATAATAACTTCACTGCCTACATGTTGTGGTTAGCTTATTTTGCTTCTGTTTACATATATTCTTTGGTGCTTACCCTCCTCTGTGCATCTAGATTGTGGCCGGCGCAGAGGATTTACGCTCTTCGCGACCTCTTCTCAGCTCGGATCCACACGACAATCTAGCACAGGCGAAGCATTCGTATACATATTTGACATACTTAAACCTAAAGCCCTAATCTAACTATTCTAACTTAACCTAAACAAGCATATACATATATAAAAAAAAAAATCACACATACATTTCATAAAGCACCATATTCATTTCACATTTATATTTTGTTTCGTGTCCGCTACCACATTCCTACCGAAGACGCAGTGGTCAGTTTGCATCAGTGTCGCTCTGAATATCTATATTTTTATTGAGGTTTTTTTTTTGTTTTTTTTTTTTTTTTTAAAAAAAAGAAGGACAAATATTTACTAGTAATTAACAAAAATCGCAATTTCTAACCTGATGGGTATCAGATTTTTAAAATATTACGTAGGTTTAGCCTATTGATGAAAGTTTTCAGTTATCGGTACGCAAAATGCATGTACCCTTGCACTTGATAGCAGCCGTGAAACTGACACTTGTTTACATCTTCAACATTCATAATCATTCTATTTCAAAACCAAAGAAAACATGCCAAAATAAATAAAACTTGAATTTAGAGCAGTGTTACCGGGATAAATAATTTCTAGATTTTGGGGAATCTACAACATCTTTTCATCACTGGGGAAAATGCGTGTGTGGTACACACATTTTCTCGAGATTACCACAATCGCTCTGTGCTGAGATTCCAGCTTTCTTTCCCCCCCCCCATCGAATGAAATCACGATGTCACATTGCCTGAATCTACATGTGTGCGGCGTTGAGGGAAACTTTACGAACTTAATGCATCATATTACGAATATTACACGTACACCAAAAATATATTCACACATGTTTGTTTGTCAGAACACTGAAATTTTGAAGCCAAATACCTGGATTGAGTTTCACTTGCGCTGGTTCTTACTTACTTAAATCCTCTTCTTACACAGAGACAACGGATATGTTTACAACAAAAAAAAAATATATTCCTGACGACTTTCCACCCGAGATTCCTGAGAAACTCGTGAATTGTGGACTCAAAACAGTTTTAGGATACTAACTTCTACAACACCTATCCAGAAAACGACATCGAGCGTGGCTCGACTTCTTCTTCCTCGATGTCTGCACCACTACTCAACGTTCTCTCTCCTTCACCGTCTCCTCTGGCTTCTCTTAGGTTCTCTGGCTGATCGAGAACACAAAATTTGCTACGGAGCTCATTCCATACCGCTAGACATCTACAGGCTAGTATCCATTACGTTATACGAAATCACTTCACAATTTGACTATTTCTGAATTAATATTCGCTGAAAACACCAAACACAGTACGTTTATCACTGATTACAATTTCCAATCTTTGCCAAAACGAAGAATTTAACACAACTTAACGTAATCACAAAATTATTCCACTTTTCCGCAGACGCTAAACACTGCACGTCTGACTCTTGAAATGGCTGACGCCGTAAGACAAAGAGTTACAAGAAGATGATCCCTAATTGGAAGATAATCATGACGTAATGATAGGATGATAGGCTTCTGAGTGAAGATCAAAGACAACCGAAATCTCAGCCGCAGCTGTGATTGTGGATTATCCAATCAGATAATTTTACTTCGAAACAAAGAGATGCACCAAGAAGAAATTATGGCTGACTTATTAATTTGGAGTTTTGAAGAAGATTTTACGAAATAAAATTTTTAGCTTTCTTGTGAAGATTCCCTATGCCGAAATATGAATAGAAATGAACTGAAAACCATTGAAAAAGCTGAAATATACACTTATTTGTCTAAAATAACGATATATTCATGAATAAATGCGTAAAATATATATAATATAATTAATAATCATGTAATCTTCATATAACATCTATCGAAACGCTCTGTTTTACAAAATTTACGCAAAATTCTCAACCTACGGCTTTCTCTACTATAAATAAAATTTTCTCTTATATTCTAAATAAATTTTAAAATTTTTCTGACAATATACAAGGTGCTCAAAAGCATCGGGCCATGTTACATTATGCTGAGCATAAGGTAACATCCTCCGGGAGCTTCGGAGAAAAAAAAAAAAATCTGAACTTATGAGTTCTTCTTAAGTTGGTTTTTTTTTTTTGTTACTACTAAATTGCTAGAGACTATACAAGATAAAACATCCTTTTTTTTTTCTAATTACAACTATACGTTCTAATCAAGCCTAACCTAACCTTAACCTATAAACTAAGTTTTTTTTTTTTTTCATCCTTCTAATAGTTCCTTTCTTTTCTCTTCTGAACAGCGAAACAGTTTCAGATTGTCAAAACTCTGAACTCCTATGTTTTCTCCCCGCAGAGTTCGCAATCTCGCCGAATTTCGAGATAGAGATACCACTTGGTAAGGTCCGACGTATGTGTGCATAAATTTAGCAAACACCTTTTTGGGTATAGACGATATATGGTGAGTTTTCACCATCACCAAAGAACCTTCTGTGATGATGTCTTGCCGTTTCCGCAGCTTTCTTTCTTTCTTCGGTTCTGCTGCCGGAACAGAAACTACAAATTTCTTGTCTTCATTCACTTGCACCGTCTCTTTGGGCCAAATGAAGTTTTCTTTGAAGCTCTTGGATGCTGAATACGTTAAGAAACGCTCCGCTGGAGTACATCCGAGAGCGTCACACCAAGAGTGATTACACAAATCTTGGGCTGCTTTTAGAAAATTACTCCATTTGGACTGGTTGTCACTGCAATACAGGCGGAGAATGCGATGAAGATCACGATGTCTACGTTCGATAATGCCATGGGAAGCTGGATGGTATGGCGTGGTAAGTATATGTTTTATCCGGTGTTTTTGACAAAACTCTTGCCAGACGCGCGACAAGAACTGCGGACCTTGGTCGCTCACCAAATACTTCGGGTATGGTAGCTGATAATAATATCTCTTTTCAAGGACCGCCACAATCTCTCTTGTGTGTGCCGTCCGCAGAGGGAAGAAACACACAAAACGACTGTAGACGTCCAGGATGGACAAGATATATTTATATCCCTGGCTCTTAGGAAGAGGCCCGACCAGGTCGAGGCATTGCTTCTCAAAGGAAGAAGACGCCTCAACATGACAGGGCTCCTTTCTAATCACCCTGTAGGAGTACTTGGTTCGCGCACAAAGAAGGCACTCTTGAATATACTTTGTAAAAGTCTCACGCATACCTCTCCAATGGAACATGGCCTTAGCGAACGACAAACATCGCTTCACTCCAAAATGGCCTTTGTTGTGAATTGCCGAAACAATATTTTTCACTGAGCTGGAAGGAATAACCAGCAACCAAACAGAATTTTGAGAATTTCTGACGTAAACTAAATTATTCTCCACACGTACCCTAGTATTGTTTTGACAACCCTTCCAAATGGCATGTAGTTTTCTACAATACGGATCTTTCCGCTGTTCTCGCTTTAGTTCCGTGACATTCAAGAAGTCCGTGTCCTCCGCGGTCAAGAAATTTACAAAATGATCCTCTTCTGCCGGAGGAATCTCTGGAGGATAGCGACTCAACAGGTCTGCGATTTCATTGTCCGCGCCTTTGATGTGAATGAACTGAAGATCAAAGCGTTGCAGTTTAAACAGAAGACGAGTTGTTCGAGCATCTAGGTTCTTTAAACTGAAAGCATACGTGACTGCAGCATTATCACAGTGGACCGTAGTCCGACGACCTAATATGAAGTATGAAAATTTTTCGCAGAGGAAAAGAACTGCAGCTAATTCCAACTGGAACACTGACAACGAGGCCTCGTGCGGTTTTATTCGCCGACTCGCATATGCAATAACCTCCGGATCATCCTGTCCCGGGGGATATTGCGCCACATAGCCGGCCAATGACTCCGCAGAGGCATCGCTGAACAAATGAAAGTCAAGATTGAAATCCGGTTGCGCAAGTGCGGGAGGACTACTTAAAAGTTCTCTCAACTGATCGAATTTTCCCAGTAACTCCGGAGAGTATTCAATCTTTCGGTCCTTTTTCAGAAGATCATAAAATGGAGCCGTTAACCCCGCAAAGTCAGGAAAATGTCGCTTTCGCCATCCCACGAGACCAAGAAATCTTCGTAAAGCTTTCTTAGTCCGCGGCAGAGGAAAGTGACGGATGGCCTCGTTACTTTTGGGATTAATTTTGACTGAAGATCCTGAAATTATGTGGCCAAGAAAAGGAATTTGTGATTGAAGAAAATTACACTTTTGAAAATTGAGCGAAAGATTTGCCGAACGGAGAGTTTCAAAGACCTTTTCCAAATGCTGAAAGTGTTCGTCAATAGATGATGAAAAACAAAGGACGTCATCAAGATACACAATGAGAAAGTTTTTGAAAGGTTCTAAGCCGAAAAAAGTATGCATGATTGATTGGAAAACTGCCGGAGATGATTTCAAACCCATGGTTAGACGTGTCATTTGATACTGACGACCTTTGTAAATGAAACTGACGTATTTGTAAGAGTCTGGATGGATCGGGACACTGTGATATGACTGCGTACAGTCCAATGAGGTGAAAATGGTTGCACCACTGACTCGCGCGATTAGATCAGAGATCGGTTCGACTTGAATCTTTGGTACAATCACACGCTCATTGATACCACGCAAATCAACTACAGGCCTTAGCTCTCCAGACGCCTTACGCACAATATGTACAGGGCATCTGTAAGGTGAAGGTCCTTCTATGATGATCCCGAGTTTCAACCATTTGTCCAGCACTTGCTCAAATTCTTTCTGGAGGTGAACAGGTACAGGATACAACTTTCCTACCACGGGAACGTCGTCTGAAAGCTGTATTCTATACGGCTCAACCTTCACGACTCTGGGATTCTCTGTAAAAAGACAACGAAACCTGATCAACAAAGAAAATAAACGATTCCTAGAATCCGAATCTAAATCAGTTCTCCGAGAAACAAAATTTTGAATATCTTCTTTCGAAATAGCTGGTTGGTACAAAATGTCTTCCTCTTCATCTGATGATACTTCCGCAACTGTCACTCGACAACAATGCTGCTGTTCCATGTTGATGGAGATGGTCTGTCCAGAATCAGTCTCAAGAGAGACTTCTTTCGTTTTACAATTTAGAAGAACATGATACCGAATGAAAAAGGGGAAACCTAGGATACAATCTGTTTTCAATTTCTGAATCACATATACTGGAACCTCGAAAACGTAACCTTGAATCGTGAAATTTAGAATCTGAAAACCCTTGACTTGAAAAGATTGGTCTCCTGCGAAACCTCGTAATGAAGGGTTGGATTTTGGACGAAGTTTAGCTGACGGATAAATCTCCTTGATCCTCCTCCAAACGTCTCCAGACAACAAATTCGTATCCGCTCCAGAATCCAGGATACAAACTAAAGTTAAACTTCCAACTGAACAACTTAACGTAGGTGAAGGATAAGTTAAAAGGGTACCTTTTCCCGCACTGGAGTCACACTCCTTCTCGTCGATCACGAAACGAATCGAGAACAGAGGCGTGCCCAATTTTGTTTCCCGATTTTCGGAATCTGCCAAAACATCGAATTTCGAATTTAGAAGGTTAGTATCAAAATCGAACGAGGTTGTTACCAAATTGGAATTTTGACTACTCGCTACCCGATCTTGTTCTTTCTGGGGAGTTGAGGAATCCACATCGCAGTCCACACTCTCCCCTAATGAGGGCTGCGATATGCATTTCCCAAACTATTCCCGTTCGTTTCCGGTGGCTGAGCCATCGTAGGTACGAATGTCGTATATTGCGAAGGCCATCCAGTGGACATCGCCATGTTCACTCCTGGGGAAGAAGTGGACGTGGGAGGCGCCACCCCCCCTCCAGGAAATAAATTCGGCGCGTATCCCGGATAGGCTTGCGCTCCTGCTGAGGTCATCGCGTTTGGCGCGCACGTCTGAGATGTACCCCGCGGATACCCATAACTCATCGCTGCTGGATAGTAGCGTTGGTTGTACCCATACGGAGCATTCCGATTTCCATTGCCATCTCTTACCCAATTCGGTCTTCCTTGATTGGGCCATGGTCTTCGAGACTGAAAGTTCCTTCTTCGTCCCCGGTTTCCGGAAAATCGGTCATCTCCTTTGCCATTGGAGTTTCCTTCCTTCCTCTTGCTTTCGTCTTCTTCCGTCTGAGACGAAGTATCTTTGGTGGCTTGTTTCCCTGACTTTTCTGTCTTTTTGACGACTTTCGCCTGACGTACCTGAAAGCGTCTAAACTTCTTGTCCGTGACCGGTTCACTGGGCTCTGGATGTCCCTCTATCTCAGCTATTTTCACCATAAGGTGCTGAATGTTCTTTGGCTCAACAGCCCTCAACAGCTTGGCATCACCGGCTGGTAAGCAATCCAAGACTATCTCAATCAGTTCGGTTTCATCCGGGTGTTGTGCCACAGCATAGTATTCTGCCACAATTTTCCACGCAAAGTCCGTTAATCGGCTGTACTTCGCTCGATCGTATTTCATTCCCTGAATGAACTTCTTTTGCAACCTTTCCATTCTCGCCGAAAAATAGTGTTCTCGGAACAGACGCACAAAATCAGCATAACTATTAATGTCTTGACATACAGTCTGGAACCATGTCTTGGCCCCAGCTGTTAAGCAACAAGGTACCAAGGTTAGACGTTCGTGTTCTGATGCCGAAATTACCTTGAAAGTTTGTTCCAAATTTTCTAAGAATGTTCTAGCCAAACCGTATTCACCAGAAAATGTAGGTAAGTGATTTAATTCAGAAAGTCTTAAGTTTAGAGTTCGCTTACCAATGCCTTCCTCGCTTCTACTGGGGTTCACGGGAGAATTGTGGCCAACGACGGGGCTCTTTGCACCCAAGTGATTTTGACCGAAAATGGAATAGTGTTGGTAATTTTGTCCAGAAATTAAGTTGTCTGGCATCGATACCACCGCATGACCACATATTCCCTCCTGAACTCCAGCACACGCAGGAGTCATGTCTACTACACTACTAGAGGACACTACATGGTTCAACCGACAACTAGGATTGGAAGATCCTGACACCTGAGGCGAAACTGACAATGGATTCGACCTCCTGGACAACGCCTGACAACCTATTGTCTCAACACAGGACGTATGTGACTTGTTTATGTTCAACGTACGTGTAGATAATTCAAAGGGAAGGACATTTGTGCCGTGAATGCTGGTCGGCTGACAGACAGAGACAGTCACCGTGGGAATAGTACGAGTCTCCCCAACTGAAGAGACCGGTACATCCACTTGAATGTCTGACTCGGTCCCGTCAGACTCGATTCCATCACCGGCAACAAAGTCTCGCGCTCGTTTCCGACTACACCGTTTATCTTTTCTCTGGTTTTGTTTTCCCTCTAACGTCTGAATCCTGGCTTCAAGCGCCTGACACGACCTTTGGGTACTTAGTTCGAGATGTGAGAACTCCTTTGTCAGGTCGTCACATCGTCGATTCTGCGCTTCAACCGATAACCGGAGACCTTCCTCAACGGCATCTACCCGCGCGTCTATTTTATTCTGATAGTTCCCAACAGAGGTATATAAGTCGCGAACTTCTGACCTAACAGCCTCTACGTCTTCGTTCACATGGGCTACTTTTTCATTAATCGTTTGTAACAATTCAAATTTTACATTCTCGAATTTTTCGTTCATATCCTGAAATTTACGGTCAACTTGATTACTCATCGCTTGAAAGTTACTATTAATGTCCTGGAATTTACCATCTACCTTTTCAAATTTTTCATTCAGCGTTACAGTTAAAGTATGACTAAAGCGTTCCATCATGGCCGCAAAGTCCGTTAATTGCACATTTGGACCGGAAGTTACGTTTTCTCGACTTCCTTCCTCCTTATCAGAATCATTCGGACTACCCCGCGTCACACGTTCGCCTTCATCACTCTCAGTTTCCGGAGATTTCGGCAGTGGCAACACTGTCACCTGCTTCGCCAGGCAAGGCTTACATAGCCACGGCTCACTGCTTTTGTCTAACTCCTGCACTTGTTCCTCCGACAAACCATAACATTGGGCATGTACCCATCTAAAACAGCTGTCACAATAAACACTAAACCCTGCAATTTCCTCAGAACAACATATATATTCACTCGGATGACGAGATTCGTTACTTGATCTGCTACCCACAGACATTTCCACTTTCATGAAGTTTGTTTCCCACAACATCACGCACATACAGATTCAGAAGTGACCATGTTTCGATGCCCCCTGTGATTTTGTCATCTTCGACTTCTTACTCGGTTTCTTCTTCGTAATATCCTCTTCATACAGTCAAGACAATACAGCTGTACAAGTAACTGCAGTTCCAACGTCATCTAGAATTAGAGAAGCGAGTTGTCGGGAACTCATTCCTTCATTATGCAGGGCTATTGATTTTATTTAGCCATCTGCTCTGGGTTATGCTTTCTTTTCTGTATCACATTGTTGACGAAGGGACGATTGTTATGCTGTCTTTGCTTGTGAATTACTTCTCCTGCCATCAAGGGGTGGATTTTTTTATTCCACCCATCTCCCTTAGAGATTAACCTTAGCTGAGCAAAGTAAGAATTATGCCTTGTTCACATGGTGACAAATACCATTTCTTACCCATCTTATTTCTTTACAGTTCATATATATAGCAAAAATAGCACACAAAAACAACACTGCACGCCAACAATACTGCCTCCTGACACTGTCCAAACAATGAGAAACCAAAGAACAGTCACAAAATACTATTTACCTGGGCCTACACATCACAAATTCTATGCAAAATTCTTACTACAATAACATGCGAGGTGCTCTCACTACCATCTGGCGAGAATATTACTGATATATAAAAAATTAGCATGCGCCGTTGTACACCACAAGTGTCAACGATAACGCAAATGAACAATTCTACTCTTAGTTTCCTTCTATTTCTTTTCTAGTGGGCTGCAACTATGGTTTTCTGTGTAAGTTATCTTGAGAATCGAGGTGTCGCTATTTCTTCTTTACAGCGTGTAGAACTGAAAAGGGTTTAAATGCGTAATCTAAAGGAGGAGGGGATATGGTCAAAATCTATGGGAATAATTTAGTATCTCACGACAATGTCATGTTAAAATATGAAATACTCCTCATTAAAAATAAGTGCACTCGTGCCTCAGCATTTTTGAGAATTTCCGTTTAAGGGGGAGAGGGAAACGGTGCATTATCTATAATGTCTTCCTTCACACTGAAAACGATATTGTGTTGTTGTTTGTGATTGCACCACGGGGACAAAGCTGTACAATTTGAAATGAATTTTTGAACATAGTATCTAACTTAAGCTGACCTTTTCATCATGTCACTTTGATTCAAGGGCGTATCTTGGGGGATGGGAGTGAAAGGGTTCAAAAGATATGCATAAAAAAAAAAGTACAGTATCCACGAGCTCGTTAAGTTAGGAAGATCAAAGTCAGTATATAAACTTTTCATTAAAGTTAAGGGGACACGTCACTCCCAGTTTTTGAAAATTTCCGTTTTAAGTGGCGGAAGGATTTCCTGTAATTCCTTTCTTTACATTGAATGTGATCGAATCACGAGGAACGGTTGGGGTGGAATCACGAGGAACCAGCTGAACACTTTGAAATTAATTCTAGAACATAGTATAAATTATCTTAATCTGGTATCTGGTATATGCTAATGAAAGAAGGAAACAACTTTTTTTTTTTTTTTTTCACTTCACATCCTCTATAGCTGCGAATTCTATAACACGCAAAAGGTGAAAAAGTGACTGACTGGACCGGGACTAGAACCCGCATCCCAGGGGCTTGGTGGCGGTGGGAAGCGGACTGGGTGACGTAGTAGTTAACCCATCGGCACGGTATGTCAAAGTTCCAGGTCCTGTCAGTCACTTTTTCACTCTTTGCGTGTTATAGTTTAAGCTGATTCTTATTGTATTACTTTGATCAAACTGTGCATCATAATTGAAGTACAGGGAGTTCAAATTTTCACTTAAAAAGACAGTATCTCATAAGCCCGTTAAGTTACATGAAACTCGGTATCAAACTAAACTCTCTTTTGAAAACTTGTGTTTAAGAAGGGAAGGAGGGTATTTTCTATAATTTCTTCCCCACATTTAAATCTACGTTGCCTGTTATTTGTGATCGCGTCAAGGGGAAACTCTTGTTGAACAGTTTAAATGTGTTTTTGAATGCATTTAGTACCTACCTCAAGCTGGGATTTTATCATGTAACTTTGTTTAAAGGACATACCTTGAGTAGAAGGGGTTTCAAAATTAATGTCAAAAAACCTAATATCTTATGGATTGTATATTATACTTTCACAGATATGCGTATTTTAAGGGGATGAGCAGGCTCAAAATATTTTCCATGAATCTAATTCGTCTCGTGCAAAAGCTCGTCTGGAATAAAAAGCAATGAGGCTATATTCGCTTTGTTTCTGTAGTACGTACATATTTGTCTATAATGTATATTATTATTATTAATGTACAAACAAATAATAAATGCCTTTCTCCATGTGTCAGTTAATTACAAATCGACAAGACTTCACTTGAAAAAAAGGAAATTAGTAAACATATACCTCTATCTTCTCAACACTAATGGCAATCCCATCGTGATACTCCCGAATTCTTCTTGTATACCGGTACTTGGTGGAGTATGTGACGTATTGTACAAGTATCGTATGTTACAAAGGCCTTTTAAACGTAAAATCTATTGTAAGAAAGCGAGTTAGCAACTTGAAAATGATAATGATCTTCGAATCGGACAACCAACTGTAGCCATGACATTAACTATACGCCCAAACACGTAGACTTATATATCAAATTGTATTTGTATTATTGGAGTTCCTGGTTTACAGAACTAATGCCTAGGTCAGAAGGAAATGTCTCGGGAGTTGTTTCTAGTTAAAAATAAATAACTAGTACAATAAAAATGTTGTTAAGGGTAACGACCTCACATTTCTAGCTTCTTCGGGACTCAGGATTACCGATAAGTTGATGATTTGAATAAGCAGACATCTGAGCTCCTGATAACACAATCTAACAGCTATTTTAAAAAGTGGCCAGTAAACGTAACCAGACTTTTACAAGTTACATGAAGATGATATAAAGCTTTTTTGGAAAACCTTGTATGTTTTATAACGTAAAAAGAAGAAATCACACTTTCAACTGTGGACATACTTTTTAATACGGTACTCAGCATTATGTAAAATTTATAATTTTTCCTTCATTTTCCATAGACGTTCACTATTGCATAGAAATATTTACAAGAAATAAAGTACTGCCAGAGAGAGCGAGCAAGAGCGCAAGCAAGCGATATATATGAGTCCTTGCACCAAAAGTGAAAGATATCTTCATACAGTAATCTGATTTTCATGTGAATGATTTAACCTGCTGAGGAAAGAGACACAAAAAGTTGTTTAAACCTTCCAGAGATAAGCTATTAAACATGATAAGTGCTATGCTCTATCACTTTGTATTTATCCACTAATTTTATATAAGCATGCGTGGCACACATCAGGGTTGGCAAAAACCATGGTTTTTAATGAACAGTTTTTTTTTTTTTTTTTGTTTTGTTTAAACCAGGTTTTTTTGGTTTAAATAATTTGCTCTATGTATTTATATCACATATGGACAGAAATAAGCTTATTTCGCCTTGGTGTTAGTATGCAACAACCGGGTTATGCTGGAAGGGGTCACATAAGCTTAAAGCGGAATCCAAACCGCTTGTCAGCTTACATCCAAGAGAAATTGTCCTCCGTTTGAACTCGAAACCGGGACTAATTGGCCACAAATGCGATACGTCTGCCGACTCACTCACGAAGGACTCCTGATAAAAATACGTTGACTGATCTTTACATATTTGCTAATATAATCGTCAAGAGTCATTAGGACAGAAGGACAAAAAGATAAACAATTGCACAAGTGGAACCATTATACAGAATTACATATGGACAATTTCAAAAGTACTACAGAGTACAGAAGAACTAATTTTGTCAGTGTCAGTTCATTTGACTTTTATTAGTCCAAGTTAAAGAAATAGTCTATAACGACTTACTTTGCGTATCAGTAAGAAAAGTGAATAAAAATACGAATTATTTGAGTCCACTTTGGCTCTGACCCATTTATACATAAATTGTTACCAAAGATTCTTATTATTTCAATAATTGCCTCCAGTGGATTTTGTATGACCCCCCTCCCCAAAAAAGTACGGCATTTCGATGTATTTTATGAATAGTAAACATTATTAAAACGAAACAATGTTTAGAATTTTCCTCTTGTTGCATAACAATAATAACAAACTATAAAAAAAAAATCACAAAAGAAACATCCATAAAGTTATATAAAAAAGTTGATTTTGTAATATAATCTCTTTGAGTACTGAATAGGGAATTTAGGTCTGAATATAGTACGAATAATATATGGGAATGAAAGGTGATAATCCACAAATGTGTGTTCATCAAGATTTTACGAATAGTTACACTTTTACGAACATTTTTCATTTTTTGGTTCAAACCAGCCAACCCTGGCACACATACATACAGACAAGGCCCATTTTTAGAACTAAAACAAGAAACGTGAATAATTTTGTATATCTCTTTATTTACATATGTAACACCTTTGACCTGCGCTACCGCATACGTAGCATTGCCTGTAAAACAAAACTTAATACCAGCAATTCATTTGAACAAATTGATCTAACAATACTTGGTATTTCTAATGTTACATTCGTGCAACACTACATGTTGCAAAATTTACACGGAAAATTGAAAACACTGCGCATATAACCAAATGTATGTAAGCGATTCATTTAAGTAAGCAACCCAGTTGTATTTTATGTTTACAAGTACGTCTATAAAGTTAGTAGTGTAAATCTATTACAATTGTTACACCACGGAGCAAATAAGTAAGTGTAAATTAAATGGTGAAGTAGATATTATCTTCCACTGGAGTAATATTCGTTCACAGTGTAGAAAAGTTATATTTGGTTTTACAAGTGTAGCGTTACTAATGTGAAACCATTAAAAGTGCTATAGGAATTCATATCACTGCGAAAACCCATATCAAAATACTTGTAAATTCAACATTTTTTTTTTTTATCATATCTTATTTTACGATTCGTAAAGATAGAGCTGTATGAGAGGTAAGGCTTGTCGTAACTTGAGTTTCCATTATACTCGCTTAGCGAGCACTCACCATCGCTGACGCGCCAACTTCTCTACGGACATACCCGTGCAGACACATATATGTCGCCCTGTTCTGATTAATTAGATGGAAAATATTATTTGTAGTGGCAACCTAGCACGCTAGCACAAGTCAGTTTGAGCATTTTGCATTGTAGTTTATATAACGCACGTCCGAATGTTGTATTTACACACAACCCACAACAAATATTTTGAAGAACAAAAGAAAAGCAACGGAAGTATTATGAATTTATAATTATTTCGAATGATGTTCTTAAATTAACCTGCACAATTTCTTCATATCTCTCTTAGGAACTGAGATATACGATAAAATTTGCTCCAGGATGAACGTAGACACCAAGGAGCCATTCCATTTCTACTTCGGCCTCCAGTAAGACGCAGTCTTCATAGGCTAGAACTATGTTCCTGTAGCCTTCTTCCCATGTCAGTAGGGAAGTAGATTAACTGACGTTTTCCTTTTATAATTGTATAAAACACTGGGGATACAGAAGCCATGAAGTAAAAATCTACAGCAACACTCACCATGTAATTATTGAGAGCAATAAAATAACTTCGAATATTTTGTGTAAAATATTGCTGATGCACGTCATTACGTCTTTACTATAGGGTCAAATACGAATTATAAGTTTCAAATCCAAAAACTGCCGGCAAAAAAGATCTGTATTCATACTAAGCCTTTAGTCCCGACTTTTGAAGCGACCTAGTCCATTTACGGGGTGTGGCTGGTTCCAGTTTACATGTGTAAATTCAGACTTATCGGTTACAAATTTATACGGTTATATAATTGGAATGAAAACTAAAACCTACCTTCTTTTTTAGATCTACGTTTTCATCAATAATTAGCTGGAATATCACCTAATAAATGCAAACTAATAACTGAGATGAAACACTTCCGTGACGTGTGCACAACAGCAAATCAGCAATCCAATGTATCCAACTAACTAAATTAAAATATGCCTTGAACAGCATATTTGTTTTAGCAGGTTAGGGAAATTAAACTTGACAAGCTGTGAATGTCAATAAAGCTTTACACCAAATATTTTCTATGCAAATAAATCAACAAAGATTACTTCTAATTTGTTAAAACCTTTGACCGTTAAGAAAATTTCCAGAGTCACGTAGTTCTTGCATGAGGAAATTTACTTCTACTACCTTTTGAAATAGTCAATGTGAGAAGTGCATTCTCAGGTGCAGATTCACTTTGGAAGAATTTGACCGACATAAGTATAAATACTACATGTCAGGGGTGGATCAAGGGGGAGAGCGGGGCGATGCCCCCCCAGAAAAGAAAACTTTCTTATTTTATATATAAATAAAGCCCATCCAAGAGTTTGGAGCTCTTAAAAGTAGCTCCAAGTAGCAGTATTATAACCCACCGCACCCCCCAGAAATCCGTCCTGGATTCACCCCTGCTACATGTGGGTATATACCATAGAAAGAAAGTGGAAAAAATTATGCTTGGTGACCATAAAAAGTACGAACTGTATCTAACTTTCATAAGGGCATGGCGAAGATAATGGGTCATAACCTTAGTTCTGGGTAGTCTCTAAGGAGCAGATGTGTTAGCGCCAGTGAGTATCCGACTAATAAAGAAAGGAAGCATTCCCCATGTTACGAGATGTCCTCTACGTCCAACAGCTTTACCCTTAAGGATCATGACTTAACACATTATTGACATAGGAATTCAGTTCATCATAGCTTTCTTATGTGCTATTACATAATGAAAAGCATACACTCTGGATTATGTTTCTTTATATTATTTAAAAAGTTAACATGTAAGATCTCCATATATTTTGATTAATTATACACACTGGCGCGAATTCCGCGGGGATGACGGGGGCATGTCCCTTCCAATCTTGGAACTCGGGGGAATATCCTCTGTAATAATCTGATTTTTTTTTTTAAGAAATGTGGTTATTTGTGTCCGATTGCCACAAAGGAAAGTGAGATGAAATTGGATCTCGCCGCAGAATAAGCCTCAAATCTGCCCGCCTACCAATGTTGAAGATGATTCTGTTCCCTGATTCTCCAAAGCATTGTTTCTAAACTTCATAAATATTTGGAACGTTGCTTAAAGAAAATATGGGAACGGTCTTACCCGCCCCCCTCCCCAATGTTGAAGACAGATTTGTGCCGCTGCTTACACACCTAAATGCCAAAGTCATGGGATACTTACCGCCTGGAGCACGTGAAGTGTAGTAACTCAACGTGGCAGAAGGACAGATAAAGTCGCTAGTACTTCACTGGAGGAATGTTCGCCTGTGCAGCGTCGACAATTCGGTTGTAATTGTAGGTAGAGTAGCCTGGGCAATGGCCTGTTCGACAATATCCCATATGTGAACAATAGAGTTCATTTTCGGAGGTCTAGGGACCAATTCATATTTTGGAAATGATCAGAATGTTCCTCAAACTAGTCGCACACAATCGCAGCCTAGTGATATCCTGGAGTTGGCAGGGTACACGCAGCCCTTAAACGGGTGAAGATGGTCATCATGCAGCTGAACATAGCGTTCACTGGCCAATGCCAGGTTCAAGTGGACCATTTTACAACTTGGGTCCATGGCTTCATGAAGTCAGCACCACACCCGGGCCCTACTATCCATCCGAACAGGTTGGAAACGTAGCTTATTTAAGCATGCTACATGTTGCCAAGCCATGTAAGTCCCAACCATGTATTTTCGAGCCCATAGTGTCACCGCTATCGATGACCAGTGGTTCGCATCTGTATTCGTGTAGGTCTGCAGCTGCAATAGCCCATGGAGACCTAATAACGCTGTAGGGCATATTGCTGATACACTGTTGATGCACTATTGCTTGTCTGCGTAAACGAGCTTGTCCACACCACGTCGCGTCATTTAGTGCATGTAGGCGGCAATTGCTTTGTTCCTGATGGGTTGTAATGCCTCCAATATGGTAGTTACTGCCCACCTTCACAATGAGAAGTTGTTTATACATTACATACACCCTGCTTAGATTTTATTGAAGTTCTGTTCCCTTAATTCTCAACAAAACAGAAAAATATCGATTGCAATGAGTTTTTAATCGAAGTTATTGTCAATCCAAGTGCTGAAGTTGGAAATTCACGTGCATTGAAAACATCAGTGGAGCACGAAGCGGCACATAATAGAAGATTATTACTTTAATAAGAGTTATTGGGCCTTATGTAAGGTCTTTCTTTAACATGATTAGTGCCATGCTAAAGAATTCGATTAACAAATGTTCCCTGCAGTAGTCAGGCCTTTAGTATGACTCTAATCATATGTCAAAACGACTCTGCATACGGCCGATGATTACTACAATCTGCTAGTTCATTAGCTAGAGCGATCGTCTTCTGTAAACGTGTCACAGATTTGATTCTAAATACGAGAATATAGAATGCATTGAAATCGTTTGATTCTACTTTAAACAGTAGGTCCATGTCTAATCTAATATCGGTTATCAAAACGGAGGTTCAATTTACACGAGCAAAATATTATGATTATTACTCCAGCTAGTTGAGGAGAAGTGAGTAGCATTTTTGCGATGCTAGCAAAATATCATATCTTGCATTTCGCGTTCTAGAGAGCTAGCATCTTTAGTAACCCCTGTTTAAGATAAGATATGATATGCTTTATTGTCATTAAACAACATTTGTTGCAATAGACATTGTCAAATATAACACACGCACGCACACACACACACACACACACACACACACACATATATATATATATATATATATATATATATATATATATATATATATATATATATATATATATATATATATATATATATATATATATATATATATATATGCCACACCTTCCCAATGATATGCGTCAATATAATCTCGTTATATAGTTCCCATGCTTATGAACACCTGAAGAACATTAATAATATTATTAGTATTTAGTTAGGCGAAGTACTTACTTCAAAGTTTTAGGTTTTTTCTTTCTTTCCCCCAACAGAAACTTAATACTATTCTATTTTAAATAGCATTTTTCCCATTTGGAGAAAACTTTTTTCCCATCTGGATAGGGAATGCCTCCTTGAGTTTGCACACTGCAGCTAACTAGATTACTTAAGTCGGCCAATGAGATGTGGGCTTGACTGATATCGCGTCCAGTGTGGCAATTTCGTAAGAGCAAATTTCTCATCTGAAGACAAAATTCTCCGATTAGATACAAAATTTCCGCCAAATAAAATAGAACCTTTGGGTCTTAAGGAACGTGCTATTAACTTCTGTGCAGTGACGGCTATACAGGGGGCGAGGAGAGGCGACCGACACCACAATATTTTTTTGGACCCTTCTTCGGCCACAATTTTTCTATCTACAACCGGTGAATAATAATAATAATAATAATAATATATACAGTCCACAGCAAAAAAACCTGCAACATGAGCATGTATGTTTATTGTGAAACTAGGCCTAACAACCTAGGGAATCAATATAACGTCTAAGTGGCATGAATCCCGTCAGAAGAACCCTCAGCGTCCTCCCCTGCAAACTTATTTTGGAGCATAAGGCTTCGTCGTTTCATAATAAACTTAAATGCCCATTTTGCAGCTTTTTTTTTGCTGCGGACTGTACAACCGATAATAATAATAATAATAATAATCATAGAAAAACAAGTGTAGCTGCCTCGCCGCCCCAAATTTTTTCTTGCCTCCCTTCTTCCTCCCTACTATTACGAGCCTACAGCCGCTACTACTTCTGTGTACACACCAAGAAGAATAAGAAAAGAGAAATGGTATTCCCCTCATTATTTGTTCAAAAAACTATAAATCCATTTCAACTGTGCGAAGAAATGAAATATATATATATATTATTTCTTTTTTACTCTAGGACGTAGGTATTTTGCAATAAGACGGAGCTAATTCCGTATTGCTATATGACTATATTCATATTGGGCCTTATTCATATTCATGCAGAGTCGTCCTGAAGAATGATTAGTGCCATACTAAAAAGTTTGACTAACACGTATTTCCTGCAGTAGTCAGATCATTAGTATAACTAATCAGAAGTCAAAACATATCTGCATAAGGCGGATTATGTCTTGAGAAGTCAATTGCTATTTAACAACCTCAATCAAGCAAGGTTTTAAAATATAGATTTTCAGTAAGGAAGATTTACTCAAAATGACATGATCCGCCTTATGCAGAGTCGTTTCGACGTATGATTAGCGTCATACTAAACACCTGACTACTGCAGGAAATATATGTTATTTGATCTCTTTAGTATGGCTCTAATCACATGTCAGAATGATTTTGCATAAGGTCCTTTGACTTTATTCATAAATATTTTTCAAGACAATCTTTCAATGTCTCTAATTCATAATTAAACAAAATTGATAGCCGTAATGGTACCAAATGTACTATAAGGCAGAAGTAGCAACCTTGACCAACATACATTCTGAAACTTTGTTTATGAAAAAGAGTCGTCTCAAGATGGATTTTTTTAAAAGATTAGGTTTTACTCAATACATGTTTTACTGAGGACTGAGCCTGAGTGTACATCAATTAAGAAAACGGCCCTAGCAATATTTCCGAGACGCAAAATACGAGAGGAGGAATTTGAGTGGGAGGTATCTGAGAAAATTTGCAGGGAGTATATCTTTGCAAAATACATAATTACGCTAAGATTGGTACGGAATGAGGATCTAGTTCGTTGTGTACTCTCTCGCAGACATATTGTTTGTCTCTGTTTCTGGGTAAATTGACATGCATTTCGCTAGTTTACATCAATGTTACGAAAATTTGCGTTTAACTTTGCAGTCGACATTACATACTGATTTCGCGATATAATGTCAGTAACGTAAATTTTGGTTTTTCAATCATCTATCTGTTACACTAATGCTTGTTATCGATTTTGACTAGAAGTTTCGAGATTTTTTAAGCATAAACGACTACAATTTCTCACCGTATGTTTTGTGTCGAGTTCCGCAACTTTTGCGGGGTTTGTTAAAGAATTTATCCTCTTGGGGCATATTCCTTACAAGCCTTCGTTCAAATTATATAGTCTAATGAAACACAAAATTCCCCCCCCCAAAAAAAAATCAATTATAACTCTTATCCCTATTATCGCAAACAAAAACGAAACTTTTGAGTTGCATCAATAATGTTCAAATTTTGGAAGGATAGAAAGTTCCCATCTAAATAAGATTCATGTTTTTATTACTACATTACAATCGATTAGGAAGTACGAACTTCTCAACCACAGGACGGTATATCATCTTTGTCCTCTCAAATGTCGACCCTGCCTCGTGTTGACGCAAATAGTTACGGATTGGGGGGGTAGTGTTCTTATTTATTTATTTTGTGAGGTTAGCAATTTTTGGGGTTCATTCCCTAATGGCTTGTGTCAATACAACGTAAAATAACTCCTTCAGGTTGCGATATTATTCATAGCAGTAGTAATGATACAATTTTCTTATTACGTTACACTCCGCAATTTTTGCGAACAGTTGCACGGTATGAGGCATTATATTTTGTCAAGTGACTGAAAGTCTATCATCCACCGAAGGGAAGATACAAACATGTTGTTGAAAATAAAAGCAGGGTGGCAGTGATCAAAAACTAAATACTCAAATCTCAAACATCCCTTTCGTAATAATGTTTAATACTTATTTTGATAAGTTTATTATCAATCCTGATGATAGCAAACACACCATACAATAAAAAGTGCATACTCCAACAATTTCTAGAACTCAATACCAATTCTAAATTACTAATTTATATTTTAATCCTTTTTTATATCATCAAAAAATATGTCAAATATATGCAAATTATTAATCTTTCTATTATTCCATTTCTTGTTGACTTCACATATAGTCAATATCAGACATTATTAACCTCGCATACTAAGTATCCAGCTTTTCAAATTGATTTTGTTATCAGAAGCCAACAAAACAGGAAACCACACTCAGCAGTCCGCATACGTTAAAATGAAAAACGACCGAAAAATCATACCTCACATAATTAGCTCTGGCTCTCAAATTTTGCTCTTCAGTCAAAATATAAAATCAGTTTCGGTATCAAGGAGAATCAGTCAAGCGGAAAAGCAATGAAAAACACATTTATTATTACACATATTTATTCAATTTAATTTAAAATTTAAATATTCCTATTTTTATTCATGCTCTAATGAACACATAACTACAGGCTTTCTATTAATCAATTTCTTGTTGACTTCACATATAGTCAATATCAGACATTATTAACCTCGCATGCCAAGTATCCAGCTTTTCACATTGATTTTGTTATCAGAAGCCAACAAAACAGAAAACCACACTCAGCAGTCCGCATACGTTAAAATGTAAAACGACCGGAAAATCATACCTCACATAATTAGCTCTGGCTCTCAAATTTTGCTCTTCAGTCAAAATATAATATCATTTTCGGTATCAAGGAGAATAAATCAAGCGGAAAAGCAATGAAAAACACATTTAATATTACACATATTTACTCAATTTAATTTCAAATTTAAATATTCCAATTTTTAATCATGCTGTAATGAAAATATAACTACAGGCTTTCTATTAATCCATTTCTTGTTGACTTCACATATAGTCAATATCAGACATTATTAACCTCGCATGCTAAGTATCCAGCTTTTCACATTGCTTTTGTCATCAGAAGCCAACAAAACAGGAAACCACACTCAGCAGTCCGCATACGTTAAAATGGAAAACGACCGAAAAATCATACCTCACATAATTAGCTCTGGCTCTCAAATTTTGCTCTTCAGTCCAAATATAAAATCAGTTTCGGTATCAAGGAGGATCAATCAAGTGGAAAAGCAAAGAAAAACACATTTATTATTACACACATTTATTCAATTTAATTTCAAATTTAAATATTCCAATTTTTAATCATGCTCTAATGAACACATAACTACAGGCTTTCTATTAATCCATTTCTTGTTGACTTCACACATAGTCAATATCAGACATTATTAACCTCGCATGCCAAGTATCCAGCTTTTCACATTGATTTTGTTATCAGAAGCCAACAAAACAGAAAACCACACTCAGCAGTTCGCATACGTTAAAATGGAAAACGACCGGAAAATCATACCTCACATATTTAGCTCTGGCTCTCAAATTTTGCTCTTCAGTCAAAATATAATATCATTTTCGGTATCAAGGAAAATCAATCAAGCGGAAAAACAATGAAAAAAACATTTATTATTACACATATTTATTCAATTTAATTTCAAATTTAAATATTCCAATTTTTAATCATGCTGTAATGAAAATATGACTACAGGCTTTCTATTAATCCATTTCTTGTTGACTTCACATATAGTCAATATCAGACATTATTAACCTCGCATGCTAAGTATCCAGCTTTTCACATTGCTTTTGTTATCAGAAGCCAACAAAACAGGAAACCACACTCAGCAGTCCGCATACGTTAAAATGAAAAAGGACCGAAAAATCATACCTCACATAATTAGCTCTGGCTCTCAAATTTTCCTCTCCAGACCAACTATAAAATCAGTTTCGGTATCAAGGAGAATCAATCAAATGGAAAAGCAAAGAAAAACACATTTATTATTACACATATTTATTCAATTTAATTTAAAATTTAAATATTCCTATTTTTAATCATGCTCTAATGAAAACATAACTACAGGCTTTCTATTAATCAATTTCTTGTTGACTTCACATATAGTCAATATCAGACATTATTAACCTCGCATGCCAAGTATCCAGCTTTTCACATTGATTTTGTTATCAGAAACCAACAAAACAGGAAACCACACTAAGCAGTCCGCATACGTTAAAATGGAAAACGACCGGAAAATCATACCTCACATATTTACCTCTGGCTCTCAAATTTTGCTCTTCAGTCAAAATATAATATCATTTTCTGTATCAAGGAAAATCAATCAAGCGGAAAAGCAATGAAAAACACATTTATTATTACACATATTTATTCAATTTAATTTCAAATTTAAATATTCCAATTTTTAATCATGCTGTAATGAAAATATAACTACAGGCTTTCTATTAATCCATTTCTTGTTGACTTCACATATAGTCAATATCAGACATTATTAACCTCGCATGCTAAGTATCCAGCTTTTCACATTGCTATTGTCATCAGAAGCCAAAAAAACAAGAAACCACACTCAGCAGTCCGCATACGTCAAAATGGAAAACGAAAGGAAAATCATACCTCACATAATTAGCTCTGGCTCTCAAATCTTGCTCTTCAGTCAAAATATAATATCATTTTCGGTATCAAGGAGAATCAATCAAGCGGAAAAGCAATGAAAAAAACATTTATTATTACACATATTTATTCAATTTAATTTCAAATTTAAATATTCCAATTTTTAATCATGCTCTAATGAAAATATAACTACAGGCTTTCTATTAATCCATTTCTTGTTGACTTCACATATAGTCAATATCAGACATTATTAACCTCGCATGCTAAGTATTCAGCTTTTCACATTGCTTTTGTTATAAGAAGCCAACAAAACAGGAAACCACACTTAGCAGTCCGCATACGTCAAAATGGAAAACGACCGAAAAATCATACCTCACATAATTAGCTCTGGCTCTCAAATTTTTCTCTTCAGTCCAAATATAATATCATTTTCGGTATCAAGGAGAATCAATCAAGCGGAAAAGCAATGAAAAACAAATTTATTATTACACATATTTATTCAATTTAATTTCAAATTTAAATATTCCAATTTTTAATCATGCTCTAATGAAAATATAACTACAGGCTTTCTATTAATCCATTTCTTGTTGACTTCACATATAATCAAAATCAGACATTATTAACCTCGCATGCTAAGTATCCAGCTTTTCACATTGCTTTTGTTATCAGAAGCCAACAAAACAGGAAACCACACTCAGCAGTCCGCATACGTTAAAATGAAAAACGACCGAAAAATCATACCTCACATAATTAGCTCTGGCTCTCAAATTTTGCTCTTCAGTCCAAATATAAAATCAGTTTCGGTATCAAGGAGAATCAATCAAATGGAAAAGCAAAGAAAAACACATTTATTATTACACACATTTATTCAATTTAATTTAAAATTTAAATATTCCAATTTTTAATCATGCTCTAATGAAAACATAACTACAGGTTTTCTATTAATCCATTTCTTGTTGACTTCATATATAGTCAATATCAGACATTATTAACCTCGCATGCTAAGTATCCAGCTTTTCACATTGCTTTTGTTATCAGAAGCCAACAAAACAGGAAACCAAACTCAGCAGTCCGCATACGTTAAAATGGAAAACGACCGAAAAATCATACCTCACATAATTAGCTCTGGCTCTCAAATTTTACTCTTCAGTCAAAATATAATATCATTTTCGGTATCAAGGAGAATCAATCAAGCGGAAAAGCAATGAAAAAAACATTTATTATTACACATATTTATTTAATTTAATTTAACATTTAAATATTCTAATTTTTGATCATGCTCTAATTAAAAGATAAACTACAGGCTTTCTATCATTCCATTTCTTGTTGACTTCACATATAGTCAATATCGGACATTATTAACCTTGCATGCCAAGTATCCAGCTTTTTACTTTGCTCTAGTTATCAGAATGCAACAAAACAGGATACCACTCTCAGCATACGTTAATATGAGAAACGACCGGAAAATCATACCTCACATAATTAGCTCTGGCTCTCAAATTTTTCTCTTCAGTCCAAATATAGCCTAAAATCAGTTTCGGTATCAAGGAGAATCAGTCAAGTTGAAAAGCAAAGAAAAACACATTTATTATTACACATATTTATTCAATTTAATTTAAAATTTAAATATTCCAATTTTGAATCATGCTCTAGTAAAAACATAACTACAGGTTTTCTATTATTCCATTTCTTGTTGACTTCACCTATAGTCAATATCAGACATTATTTTATTTGTACTCCATGGAAGGTCTAAAATATTTCGGTGTGTTTTGAATCCCTCCTCCCCTTATGCCATACGCGCATCTGTGCTGTGCTAATTTTGGGTTGCTCACATGTAATAAGTGCCGCTGTTTTTGTCCTCACTAATATTGAATTAGGTCTTAGGTATTTTCTTTAATTATCTAAGTTAACTTTTATTGGCGCTAGTTTAGCTCTGGTTCGTAATAATTTGGTTTCAGTTAGTTGGTGGTTTTACATCATACATGCGCACGTAGTTCACGTATTTCTCGTTAGGTGTCTTCTTTAGCAGCTGGCTTTTCACATGTGCGCATTGTATCCATCTCCACAGCTTAGTCTCTGTTTCGTCTTGTTTTTAACGTTTAATAATAGATGTAGCTACGGTGCCTGGCTATTGAGAAAAGTCCCTTTGCTAAGCATTTAATTATTTATACTATAAATTAAGTGAATACTAATTATTCTTTGCAGTTTAACGCTCACAATTACACCCTTTGGCATAACTGAGGGAATGACTGAAGCCAGTGAATCATGATGAGACAATTAGTGAAATGAAAATGTTTGATGAAACTGGAGTATCCCGAAAAATAGTAATTCTTGTATACACCTGTCTAAAAATTTTATCGTACCTTGATGTGCTAAATATTAAAGTTTATCTATTACCGATTTGAATCCCCTCAAGAGCCGACATTGTATTGAAGTATCCCTTTGACACATGGGTAGTGATTGTTATACTGCTTAAAATGACGTTCATTTTTGTTAAACTTTTATAATGATTTTTGCTTTCATTTGCTTCTAGAACATTACAACAATAGTTTTTGGTGGTTTTAATTACCTAGGTACATCAAGCCGCAGTTACAGTGGACAGTGCGATTTTAGACGTATTATTATTCTATTGCTAATGTTATTCGATCTCTATTACACAATTGACTTTGTGTTTATCCAAATTTAAGAGTGTGTTTATTACAGTACATTTCTCTCATTTTGCTACAGTCAATAGTTACTATTTATATAGCGTTTATTATTCTATTGCTATAGTATTCAATCCGTGTTCAGGATAGACGCTTATGCCAGGTGTTTTATATTGCTCCAGTTTCGCAGCAAATATGTTCACTATTTCTGAGTTATGAGAAAGTAAAAGAAAAAGGTTTTAAAAGAAAACGACTAAAGAAAAGAAAAATAATCGCTAAACATCACAGCCACTTCTTGACGATTTTGAAAGACATAACTCAATGTGGTAGTAGCATTCACGGACGGATTTTTCCCAGCGGGAGATGTGTTCGTTGACGTTGTTTGACTGCTGTTTTGTGGTTCACTGAGGAAAGGAACCGAACCTTTGTGTTTCTTAAATTGTACTTGAGAAAAGCGAAGGAACCCTACACAAGGTGCGTAATTGGACTACGGTTACTTATAACTCATATTATTTCGTGTATAGCGAAGGGTTATTATTATTATTATTATTATTATTATTATTATTATTATTATTATTATTATTATTATTATTATTATTATTATTATTATTATAATATTATTCACAAAGGAAGCAAAGAAACAAGTTCTGACGCATTGAAACTCTTTAAAAGCCTTACTGATAACATAAAATAACAATATGAAGAAAAAGCTCCCTAATTTCCAAAATCAAAAACCTCAATTATAAAACTCTAAGTCATCTTCAACCTTGTGTTTATATATATGTCATCATCATCATCATAGGTATTCTGCCCTTATTAGCAGGTCACTTGCCGCAGCTGGGAACCTTCCATGCTACACGATTTTCCACTAACTTCTTCTTCTTCACGTATGAACTTTCTATTTATGTGGTTCCGTGCATGTAGCGCCCGTAGACTTAGCGCGCAGTGTTTCTGGCTCACAGAAGGAATTTTATATTGATTTTATCTCACAATCAGGGATGTCCAGTTCATTTTACCATTCTTTCCACAGGTCAGAGCTCCTTCGTGGCTAAGCGGTTAGCGTACGCGCCTTTGGCGTGGGAGACCCGGGTTCGATTCCCGGCGGGAGCTCATGTGGTTCGGATTCCACGTTAATCAGTAGGTCCACGTCTCATATAGCCTCGCTGCTGAAAGGGATGCTAAACTAAAATCAACTCAACTCAACTCTTTCCACAGGTCGTTAATTCCTGTTATTTTCTTATATCCATGTTCCGTGTACTTAGCGTCCACTAAGTAAAACTGTTATGAAGAGGGAGAGCGAGAGAGAGACAGAGAGACCAGCCAATAGTACTGATTATGACGCTTCAATGAATCATAACCTCCGGGGGAAAGGGTGAAACGCAGAACCGTAGTTATATATATATATATATATATATATATATATATATATATATATATATATATATATATATATATGTGTGTGTGTGTGTGTGTGTGTGTGTGTGTATGCATGTATGTAACTGTACTCCGTGGTATGCAATGCTCTACAATATTTAAATGTACTATAAACTAAGGTTACATATTTAGCTTTTAATGTGAAAACTATGTAAAACAGACGTAATCTAGAATACCGCAATGAGGATAAGGCATACAAAAAACGGTGAACATATTCTCACGACTGAGAACCGGGACAAAATGTAAACTGTCGAAACACCGGGATAAGAGTCTTCATGGAGGTCACGGTGGTTCAGTGGTAGAAACACTCACATTTGGTTCATAGGATCCCTGGTTTTATCCCATCTTGCGTCAAATGGGCTTTGTGGTAGTCAGACGCTGCGTGCATCGATAAACTCGGAGTTCTCTCGTTTTCCCTCACTTTCTTCATTACACCATTTCATTCATTCTCACAATCACCGTCTCCTCTATCCTACTTCTATCTCCTTAATCGTGGGATGTAAAATCCAAAGATTTCATTTCATTTCAAGAGCTTCCAAACCGGGACTGTCCCGGTAAAAATTTGTCAAATGGTAACTCTGACTATATAACAACATCGGGTTTGATACTAAAAAAGAAAAAAAGTCATATTATCATATGGTATTACACAGTTTCAGAAAAAAAAAAATCTAACAAGCTATCCGCATTAAGTTTGATACATATTTCACAGCTTTATGCGTAATATAAATCTATATAGTTAGGCAATTGATATCATACACTACAAGCACTGAAAAACAACGTAACGTTCTATAATAAAAAGAACGTTGCTTTACGAACCAATAAGTTAATCGCTCTACGAACCTTATTGTACACATTATACCCTAAAGTTACAGCCTTATGCAGTAATCAATTCCAATCAGATATTGAACGAGTATGGTGTTTCTTTGAGAATAATCCATCACTAAGTTGAACAAGCGCCTTTGAAGGCTAGTCGTCTTCCATTTTACCCTCTTCTTCGGTAATTCATATCGCTGCTCTTGTTCGATGCAGTTGAAACCATGGCCTTATCCTTTTGTAATGTCCATCCACAAGGAAGGATGGACAGGTTCAACCTTTTGGAATTTCAAATTTGAAGCTTCTATCAATTTACTCGTTCGTGTCTCTTTCTGTAATTTTGCTATATGAACGGGTATGTTGCAAGGAAACAAAAGAGGCTAGCAAAGAAATTGAATCGTAAGATCACCGTAAGATGAAAGTCGCATACTCCAGATACTACCTGATGCGTAATGTTTATCAAAATAAATTAGGAATTCTTCAGTTTCTTCTTGTACGATTTGCTGTAAGTAATCCATCACTTCTGACCCTTGTCAGAGAGAAGGAAAACAAATCCGTCCACCATTCCATAGAAATCGAACTTTCTCATTCTCCCTGTAAAAATTCGCCAATCCCAAGTGCTGCAGTATGTACTTCGTGTTCGTATGACTTGTCTGGAACGCTTTGGCTTACGACTTCCCTCCCTAGCCACGTCTGGTTGTGAGTTTAATTTACATATTCCTATATATGTTTGTTTTATCCCTCCTCGCTGGCCTATTGGCAAGAACGCAAGCCTTTGGCGTATGAGGTTCAAGATTCGATTCCTGGTGGGAGAGCATTGAATGACCAAATTGGTTCGGATTCCACTATAAACAGTAAATTCAAGTCTTCTTTAGCCTACCTGGCAAAACCATGGGACATAAAACTAAATACAAACCTATTTATTTATTTATTTATTATTTTTATTATTATTATTATTATTATTATTATTATTATTATTATTATTATTATTATTATTATTATTATTTATTTATTTATTTATTTATTTATTTTTAATTTTTGCAAAAGGGAGTTTTTATTATGAAGTAAAACACTATTCAGAAGTATAATATTGAAATTTGCAAGAAGAAAACTTATTTCTGCGTAACAAAATTTAAAAATTAATTAGTCACAGGTAATTGTTTTAGAATTCTCCATGTTTTTTTAGGTACTTTTCACTACACTAATTAGCACTTTGATAAGTCGTGATGAAATGTAAACATAGTTTCGTTGCAATTCTCCATGTCCAGTAGGCATTTTTGACGTACTGTTATTAGCGCTTTTGATATTTCGAGATCAAAGGTTTGAAGGGGTCTGTGTCCCACCCAACCATTTTTTCCCAGGAAAATACGAAACACATATTCCATCTTTTAACGTTTATAATATCTGTGCACAATTTCATTCACTCCGGCTAACTTCTTCTTGTCTTTCGGACCTCAAATTTCTCCAAATTTTGGGTGGAGGCTTTTACCCTTAAAACAGTTTTCCCCAGAAAAGAAAAAAACACGTATTCGTTTATTTCATGTGTAATATCTACCTGCCAAATTTTATCAAAGTGGGAGTGTTACACTTCGAAAATGTTACATGTCAGTACATTCATGTAGCTTGCATTTGCGGCAGAAAGTTCTTGTTTTGTGCCCTCTTTGCTGGAGAGAATTTCTTAGACTGTTCCTCTTCAGTATGCAGGGAAGCTTCCATTCTCCGTGATTTTTTCTCAACGTTGGCGAACTGCTAACCAGACGAAATGAAGAATTTACGGCATTTCAAACTTTTTTAATGTCTGTTTCTCGTTTGAAATTACGCTTTGATGACACAATACCATAAGTGTTGAGTCCACTTACATCAGTTATGTAAAATACTGTCATAGGCTATTTTGTTCATTGTTTTGTAATCTAACAGCGAGCCATATGATTTTTAGTGGGATCGTGTGATTTTGTTGTGTTGTAATATATGATAACTTTGAGTTATTCCTCCGCTCTAGAAGTGACCACTTCAGGATAGTTGTGCATTGTGTTTTGCAATGGGTGATCTTACTGGGTATATATTGTCAAAAGAGACAGCGCACCCAAAAAATGAGAAATTGTTCGTCTACAGTCATATTATATGTAAGAATAAAATTATATTGCAGAGTGTGTGAAGAATCTGCAACTTCACAAATTAGGAACAGTTCATCATCAGGTATTCTAATAGCGCCGATGTTGTCATCAAAACATAAGGCAGCCCATGTAGGATCGCTTTTCTCCGGAGTTTTGCTTTTTGCATTAGCACGTGCTTTTGCAATAGCTATAGGTGCTACGCTTCAAACTTCTAACCAATCCTCTGGATAAGAAAACTACTCAACGTCTCATTTCAATGTTTGCGTGTTACTTGCCACGGTGTTACTTGCCACTATTGGAATTTCGTGTTACTTGCCACGGTTACCTTATCGCATATTTATCTGTCTATGACTGCGTGTCCATTGCCACGCACCTGCATCTAGATTTGACCTTAGGGGGTGGGAGTAATTTCCCAAGCAATTTTCAAAGCAAGGCAATCACCTGAAACACAAGTAACAAAGCAAATTTCTGATTTGAGAAAAAGGAACCTTGTTACATTTATGCGTGTCACAAAACTCAAAAAACTCGCACGAAATACAAGAAACAAAACAAGATTCTGATGAAAGGAATATTCTTGCAAATCAACACAAACAATTGAAGTTCTTCAGTAATTCGAAAGCATGTAATTCGAAACATCTATTTTTTTTTTTTTTTTTTTTTTTATCTCTCTGCTTGGATGTACCTTGGCAACTTTTCTGTCGCCGTCGCCGCAGTAAGCGGACTCCCATAAGACATTGCATTTTTAGATGTTGCCCGATTGTTTCATCGCCAAGCTGTTGCCTTAGGCCTACCGCTCACTGGCAACATTTTGTCGGGCAACTATCTTGTTGCTCTGGCTAAATGCATTGAGTCTTATGGGAGTCCGCTCACTGAGACGACGGCGACAGAAAAGTTGCCGAGGTGTTGCTAAGCAGCGTGACAGCAGGGCAACAGCTCGGCGACGGAACAGTTACGCAACATCTAAAAATGCATGGAATCTTATGGGAGTCCGCTCACTGAGGAGACGGCAACAGAAAAATTGCCGAGATATCTCCAAGTAGAAAAGTAAAAAATAAATGTTTTTTAAAAGTTTTTTCTTTCACGTAACAGTTCGTTCTGTGTGTAGCGCGTGAAAACAAGTGTTCGCAAGGGAAACTAATACATTCTTTGATAAGTGACTAGCATGTCTTTAATTAGTGATAAAGACTATGAAAAATTAATTGAGGGAATAGAGAAACGCTTCATTAAAGAAGAAATATATATATAAAGAAGAAATTGTGGAAGGAAGTGTGTTTCGCTGTTATAAGAAACTAGAATGAGCTTTCCAGCCAAGATAAAACAACACAGGGAAATTACTCCCACCCCCTCAAGGTCAAATCTAGATGCAGATGCGTGGCAACGGACACGCTGTCATAGATAGATAAATATGCGATAAGGTAACCGTGGCAAGTAACACGAAATTCCAATAGTGGCAAGTAACACCGTGGCAAGTAACACGCAACGATTTGTATATAAGTCTGCTAATATCTTATCGTCTGTCGGGAATCAATTTCTTCATTGTTTATTGATTTACCAAAAATATTCCTCCTCTACCATCAATAGTGACGTGTATTGTTAGTGATCTGTTTCTCTACCACGTGCAATGATCAAAACACACTAACAATAAACAAAACTTTACATACAATCAGTGGCAAAGCCAGGATTTCTATTCGGGGGGGGGGGGTCAGTGTCCTACTCGGGAAAACTTTTTTGTTAATGTGGAGACTGAAAGCACAAATTTAGATTTTATTCTAGCAACTTTTTAAAATTTTGGTTCTTGGGAGTTCATATCCCGGGAAACTCCCCCTGGATACGCAACTGCATACAACGGAAAAATTAATACAGTTTGATAGACAAAAGCAACTATTATGCTTCTGACAATGGGCTTATATAAGTGAATATATAAAGAAAATCTGCTACTAAAATAAGCAAAATTGCAAATAATTAAATCAATCAAACTAAATAATAACACATAAAGTTGCAATATGTTATATCTGACTTCATTGGGACAGTTAGAAGATTATCAGAACGTTCACTCCGCTACGAGGCACAATCTCAATCTATTCTGAATCTATCCTCATATTTCTTCATTAATGGACCCACTCGGCACCCAATGCTATAAATTTTAAAAACTATCACTTAACTCACGGAAATGAAAAAAAAAAAAAAATACTTAAATAACATAATACAAGAACACAACCAGGGAAATGTCATAGAATTTCAATACTTACTAACCCTTAGTAATTATTACAGAAAGTACAGGTATGCGTACGAGTGCAATGGACCCACCTGGTAGTCCTAGGCAGTGGCGGCGGTTGGACGTTAAAAGTGGGTAGGCAAGACATGATCTGAATACAGTATTTGTATGTCAATGTTACTTTTCCTGGTTGCTTGTAACACTTTCCTGGTGTAGTTAGACTAAAGGCTGTATAACTATTAGGAGGCTGTTATATAGACTAAAGGCTGTATAACTGTATAACTATCTTTTTCAGTTAAAATACCGTATATCTTGTTTCATATTTTGTTACGTAAATTGACAAGAGCAACACAAGATACTAACTCTTTGTACTCTTATACAACGAAGGTGTAAGAAGAGATCTGATTCCTTGCTCATGAAATCAAAAAATCATAAAATCATGCATCTTAAAATTCTGTCTGGAAAATTGTGTGATCAGATTAGGGACCTATTTAATAACAAATTTGCAAAACAAATAAATAGAAAGGATAATATTAATCAAATAATCATAGTAATGGATAATAAGGCTTGTTCTGCAAAAGTTATATTGAAACTGGTAATTAATGAACAACTTATATGTTTAATTCCACGCATGTTATTATATGTGTTATTACTCTTAGAAAGACAGTGAATACTACAAGCATATGCTACGACATTCAAAGAAATATTTTTGCAGCTTCCCGAAACATGTTCGTTGCCATTAGATACAGTTTTCATTTTCTTGGAATACATGAAAACTCAACAACACTTAGTCACTCCACATTCCAGTTATACAAAATAATCCTAAAACCTAGAATTATGTTGAATTTACTAAATTTAATTGTATAACAAAACTGTATATGTACACCCCTAAACTCGTATATTACACTGCAAAATTATATATTCCTTACTGAGCTCCTTCGTGGCTAAGCGGTTAACGTACGCACCTTTGACGTGGGAGACCTGGGTTCAATTCCCGGAGGGAGCTCACGTGGTTCGGACTCTACGTTAATCATTAAGTTCACGTCTCATATAGCTTCACTGCTGAACAGGATGTTAAACTGAAAAAAATCAAATCAAAATATTCCTTACTATAAGAAAGAAGAAAAGAACTGTCAATTTTTCAAGAAAAGAGCTGTTTTAGGAACTGTCAATTTTTGTGCAATTAAAGAATAACTTGTGAAGGACTTCTTTTCTTGCGAAATGATATCTCAATTAGATCCATAGCGGCTTACTAACATATCGAGCCCTTGTAAGATGAAATGAAAGTACGCTCGAATTGTCTCGCTCCAAGAGCTTAATTTTTGGGCCATTTTTAGTGGCATTTTTAAAACGCAATTTCTGTAGCTTTCTTAACTTCACGGAAAGATAACCAATACGTACTCATGGAACGACAAATATTTTATGGCACCATTTGTATTCTATGAACCAATAATACATACAAAACTTTATATTTCCAAATGAAACTATATACATTAATGGATCATTTCAAAAAGTGGAGGGGCAACCTTTGCCCCCCCCCCCTAATCGCCGCCCGTGGTCCTAGGGTTAAAAGTGTATCCTTGTATGGATATTTAGATAGAGGAAACACTAGTCCTTGCCGAATTTCTTTAACTACTTACGATATGTTCCATAATTTTTAAACTAGGGTTTAAAATGTGATTGATTGCGTTTAGGGCGGCTTATAACACTTGACACATGTTCATTAGAACGTTTTATTTTCATTTGATATAAAGAATTACCCAGCAAATTTTGACATTTGAATTTTTTGACACCCTGTATTTACGATAGGAAGTGAAGTTATGCAATGTGCATAAATAATTGCTGTTTTCCATGCAGTAGTATTTGCATTAAGGTGCGTGTAATTATTATTATTTAAAACTATATACATTTTAAAATAACGCTGGCACATGAATTCACATCCATATATGAAAATCTCATAGGTGATATGGTAATGCTCTTAAGTCGTAATTAAATTTTACGTAATTACAGATGTACATGAAAAGTCAGAGTGTTAGACCTGACGGTAATAAACAGAAGAGGAAGAAAAGAACACATTTCTTTCAACTTGCCTAAGGGGTTTTAAAAGTGACATGACAATTGTGCAGGAAGTTTTTGTCCTTTTGTCGTCAAAAGAGAGGGGATGGGATAGATGATTTGAGTACGAAACTACATTTATACATATAAACTAGTTCTCTCTTTGGTCAACCCTAGCACACTGATAAGCATCAAATATTTTCTGGGCGCTAAGTATACGATATTATATGTGGGCGCTAAATCTACGGGCGCTAAGTGCACTCCACGATTTATATATCGTCGATTAATTGTTGCCTATTTTGTTCTCTCCCGCTCTTTCCTGCCACCATACCCTCTAGCACGTCCCTCATGATACAGTTAACTTTAAAACCTTTAACGGAAATTTTTGTGAGTTCTGTTCAATTTCCCTAGGTAGTTTTTATTATATGCTAATTCCAGAAATGATTCTCCGAGTACATTTATTCTTTATTGACAGATACTAGGCGCATTCTTTTTATTTGTAAATTTATATACTGTATATACAGGTATATATATAAGTATGTTTTAATTTCGCATACTGCCTGTGAGCTGTTTCAACCCGAAGAAACCAAATGTATTCAAGAAGCTTTGGAGGCTTACGGAGCTGAAAATATTAAAAGCGACCTTGCATTTATCAATACTCATTTCAGTTCGTGGGGTCCGCAGTGGCTCAGTGATAGAGCGTTCACCTCTGGTGTTTGGGGTCCTTGGTTAAAACCCTGCTCCCGCCAAGTGAAGTTCTCCCGCTTCCTCCCACTTTCTTCATTCCTCCATTTCATTCGTCTCTCATCATCACCGTCTCCTTTAGCCTAACTGGCATAACCATGGGACGTAAAACTCAAAAAATTCATTTCATTTCCCTTTTAGTTCAAAATAAAAAATTATAACGAGATTAGAAAAGCGATTATTAGTACTTTGTAGTGCATTAGAGCAGTTTGATCCAATAACGAAACAGACGCCACCAAGACCAATCGGACAAGAATTCCTTCGAAACGCAGTCAATAGACGCTAAAATTTCTGGCATAAAATTCTTGTCTGATGTAAATAAAGTGTTCCTGAGAACAACGACTCACGAATTTCAGATTTATCGCCAAGTAACATTCCTTCTTTGAAATACTGTCTCTTAACGAACCGTGACATGGAAAGAACATTTTTCATATACAGTAATGTTTTGACAAATAAATGAAGGCAGGCGTTTCCCAGAAAACATCGAAAAGTACATAGTTGTATATTGTAGCATAAATGCATCATAGTTATACACCAAGTATATGTAGTTCATGTAATACGCCTTTTTTCTCTACATATAATAAAATTCCTCATTTAACCTTAACTTTTGAATGGTGCATATTTACAATTTTTAGTACATATTTGCATATTTTCGTAATTTTTAACGCATATTTACATGTATATTTTGCCGTTTTTAAGTGCATATCGATCCGAAGTCTACTTATAAGTGACGGGCTTAAGATTGTAGATGCCGACAATGTCCACAAATCTGTATAAATAAATCAAAAATTTATAATCACAGAAATACCTTGAGGATGAGGAAGTGAGGTAAATCATAAGAAAAGTTAAATCTTTAATTATATTTTTGTATTAATGTTAATAAAAGTAGAGAATCACGAAGTAGCACAATTAATTGGGATGTTTCCTGGAAAAGAAAAAAAATATTCTGTATTTAACAACATCTAAGTGGAGTGTAAAGTTCGACGACGGTGCACATGAAAATTAGCGATGAGCGCAAGAGTCCTGGTCTTCCAGTTTTTGCAAGAGTCTTGCATGCAAGACCAAAACCAAGACCAAGACCAGGACTCAGCAGTCCGCATACGTTAAAATGGAAAACGAAAGGAAAATCATACCTCACATAATTAGCTCTGACTCTCAAATTTTGCTCTTCAGTCAAAATATAATATCATTTTCGGAATCAAGGAGAATCAATCAAGCGGAAAAGCAAACAAAAACGCATTTATTATTACACATATTAATTCAATTTAATTTAAAATTTAAATATTCCAATTTTTAATCATGCTATAATTAAAAAATAAACTACAGGCTTTCTATTATTCTATTTCTTTTTGACTTCACCAATATTCAATATCAGACATTATTAACCTCGCATGCCAAGTATCCAGCTTTTTACTTTGCTTTAGTTATCAGAAGCCAACAAAACAGGAAACCACACTCAGCAGTCCGCATACGTTAAAATGGAAAACGAAAGGAAAATCATACCTCAGATAATTAGCTCTGGCTCTCAAATTTTGCTCTTCAGTCAAAATATAATATCATTTTTGGTATCAAGGAGAATCAATCAAGCGGAAAAGCAATGAAAAACATTTATTATTACACATATTTTTTCAATTTAATTTCAAATTTAAATATTCCTATTTTTAATCATGCTCTACTGAAAACATAACTACAGGCTTTCTATCATTCCATTTGTTGTTGACTTCACATATAGTCAATATCAGACATTATTAACCTCGCATGCCAAGTATCCAGCTTTTCATATTGCTTTAGTTATCAGAAGGAAACAAAACAGGAAACCACTCTCAGCATACGTTAAAATGAAAAACGACCGGAAAATCATACCTCACATAATTAGCTCTGGCTCTCAAATTTTGCTCTCCAGACCAACTATAAAATCAGTTTCGGTATCAAGGAGAATCAATCAAGCGGAAAAGCAATGAAAAACACATTTATTATTACACATATTTATTCAATTTAATTTCAAATTTAAATATTCCAATTTTTAATCATGCTCTAATGAAAACATGACTACAGGCTTTCTATTATTCCATTTCTTGTTGACTTCACATATAGTCAATATCAGACATTATTAACCTCGCATGCCAAGTATCCAGCTTTTCACATTGCTTTTGTTATCAGAAGCCAACAAAACAGGAAACCCCACTCAGCAGTCCACATACGTTAAAATGGAAAACGACCGAAAAATCATACCTCACATAATTAGCTCTGGCTCTCAAATTTTCCTGTCCAGACCAACTATAAAATCAGTTTCGGGATCAAGGAGAATCAATCAAGCGGAAAAGCAAAGAAAAACACATTTATTATTACACATATTTATTTAATTTAATTTAAAATTTAAATATTCCAATTTTTGATCATACTCTAATTTAAACATAAACTACAGGCTTTCTATCATTCTATTTCTTGTTGACTTCACATATAGTCAATATCGGACATTATTAACCTCGCATGCCAAGTATCCAGCTTTTTACTTTGCTTTAGTTATCAGAAGCCAACAAAACAGGAAACCACACTCACCAGTCCGCATACGTTAAAATGGAAAACGACCGGAAAATCATACCTCACATAATTAACTCTGGCTCTCAGATTTTGCTCTTCAGTCAAAATATAATATCATTTTCGGTATCAAGGAGAATCAATCAAGCGGAAAAGCAATGAAAAACACATTTATTTTTACACATATTTATTCAATTTAATTTAAAATTTAAATATTCAAATTTTTAATCATGCTCTAATGAAAACAAAACTACAGGCTTTCTATTAATCAATTTCTTGTTGTCTTCACATATAGTCAATATCAGACATTATTAACCTCGCATGCCAAGTATCCAGCTTTTCACATTGATTTTGTTATCAGAAGCCAACAAAACAGGAAACCACACTCAGCAGTCCGCATACGTTAAAATGGAAAACGAAAGGAAAATCATACCTCAGATAATTAGCTCTGGCTCTCAAATTTTGCTCTTCAGTCAAAATATAATATCATTTTTGGTATCAAGGAGAATCAATCAAGCGGAAAAGCAATGAAAAACATTTATTATTACACATATTTTTTCAATTTAATTTCAAATTTAAATATTCCTATTTTTAATCATGCTCTACTGAAAACATAACTACAGGCTTTCTATCATTCCATTTGTTGTTGACTTCACATATAGTCAATATCAGACATTATTAACCTCGCATGCCAAGTATCCAGCTTTTCATATTGCTTTAGTTATCAGAAGGAAACAAAACAGGAAACCACTCTCAGCATACGTTAAAATGAAAAACGACCGGAAAATCATACCTCACATAATTAGCTCTGGCTCTCAAATTTTCCTGTCCAGACCAACTATAAAATCAGTTTCGGGATCAAGGAGAATCAATCAAGCGGAAAAGCAAAGAAAAACACATTTATTATTACACATATTTATTTAATTTAATTTAAAATTTAAATATTCCAATTTTTGATCATACTCTAATTTAAACATAAACTACAGGCTTTCTATCATTCTATTTCTTGTTGACTTCACATATAGTCAATATCGGACATTATTAACCTCGCATGCCAAGTATCCAGCTTTTTACTTTGCTTTAGTTATCAGAAACCAACAAAACAGGAAACCACACTCACCAGTCCGCATACGTTAAAATGGAAAACGACCGGAAAATCATACCTCACATAATTAACTCTGGCTCTCAGATTTTGCTCTTCAGTCAAAATATATCATTTTCGGTATCAAGGAGAATCAATCAAGCGGAAAAGCAATGAAAAACACATTTATTTTTACACATATTTATTCAATTTAATTTCAAATTTAAATATTCCTATTTTTAATCATGCTCTAATGAAAACAAAACTACAGGCTTTCTATCATTCCATTTGTTGTTGACTTCACATATAGTCAATATCAGACATTATTAACCTCGCATGCCAAGTATCCAGCTTTTCATATTGCTTTAGTTATCAGAAGGAAACAAAACAGGATACCACTCTCAGCATACGTTAAAATGAAAAACGACCGGAAAATCATACCTCACATAATTAGCTCTGGCTCTCAAATTTTGCTCTCCAGACCAACTATAAAATCAGTTTCGGTATCAAGGAGAATCAATCAAGCGGAAAAGCAAAGAAAAACACTTTTATTATTACACATATTTATTCAATTTAATTTAAAATTTAAATATTCCAATTTTTAATCATGCTCTAATGAAAACATGACTACAGGCTTTCTTTTATTCCATTTCTTGTTGACTTCACATATAGTCAATATCAGACATTATTAACCTCGCATGCCAAGTATCCAGCTTTTCACATTGCTTTTGTTATCAGAAGCCAACTAAACAGGAAACCCCACTCAGCAGTCCACATACGTTAAAATGGAAAACGACCGAAAAATCATATCTCACATAATTAGCTCTGGCTTTCAAATTTTCCTGTCCAGACCAACTATAAAATCTGTTTCGGGATCAAGGAGAATCAATCAAGCGGAAAAGCAAAGAAAAACACATTTATTATTACACATATTTAATTTAATTTAAAATTTAAATATTCCAATTTTTGATCATACTCTAATTTAAACATAAACTACAGGCTTTCTATCATTCCATTTCTTGTTGACTTCACATATAGTCAATATCGGACATTATTAACCTCGCATGCCAAGTATCCAGCTTTTTACTTTGCTCTAGTTATCAGAATGCAACAAAACAGGAAACCACTCTCAGCAGTCCGCATACGTTAAAATGGAAAACGACCGGAAATTCATACCTCACATAATTAGCTCTGGCTCTCAAATTTTGCTCTTCAGTCAAAATATAATATCATTTTCGGTACCAAGGAGAATCAATCAAACGGAAAAGCAATGAAAAGCGCATTTATTTTTACACATATTTATTCAATTTAGTTTAAAATTTAAATATTCCAATTTTTAATCATGCTCTAATGAACACATAGCTACAGGCTTTCTATTAATCCATTTCTTGTTGACTTCACATATAGTCCATATCAGACATTATTAACCTCGCATGCCAAGTATCCAGCTTTTTACTTTGCTTTAGTTATCAGAAGCCAACAAAACAGGAAACCACACTCACCAGTCCGCATACGTTAAAATGGAAAACGACCGGAAAATCATACCTCACATAATTAACTCTGGCTCTCAAATTTTGCTCTTCAGTCAAAATATAATATTATTTTCGGTATCAAGGAGAATCAATCAAGCGGAAAAGCAATGAAAAACACATTTATTTTTACACATATTTATTCAATTTAATTTCAAATTTAAATATTCCTATTTTTAATCATGCTCTAATGAAAACAAAACTAAAGGCTTTCTATTATTCAATTTCTTGTTTTCCTCACATATAGTTAATATCAGACATTATTAACCTCGTATGCTAAGTATCCAGCTTTTCATATTGCTTTAGTTATCAGAATGCAACAAAACATAATATCACTCTCAGCATACGTTAAAATGAAAAACGACCGGAAAATCATACCTCACATAATTAACTCTGGCTCTCAAATTTTGCTCTTCAGTCAAAATATAATATCATTTTCGGTATCAAGGAGAATCAATCAAGCGGAAAAGCAATGAAAAACACATTTATTTTTACACATATTTATTCAATTTAATTTCAAATTTAAATATTCCTATTTTTAATCATGCTCTAATGAAAACAAAACTACAGGCTTTCTATCATTCCATTTCTTGTTGTCTTCACATATAGTCAATATCAGACATTATTAACCTCGCATGCCAAGTATCCAGCTTTTCACATTGATTTTGTTATCAGAAGCCAACAAAACAGGAAACCACACTCAACAGTCCGCATACGTTAAAATGGAAAACGAAAGGAAAATCATACCTTTAGATAATTAGCTCTGGCTCTCAAATTTTGCTCTTCAGTCAAAATATAATATCATTTTTGGTATCAAGGAGAATCAATCAAGCGGAAAAGCAATGAAAAACATTTATTATTACACATATTTTTTTCAATTTAATTTCAAATTTAAATATTCCAATTTTTAATCATGCTCTACTGAAAACATAACTACAGGCTTTCTATCATTCCATTTGTTGTTGACTTCACATATAGTCAATATCAGACATTATTAACCTCGCATGCCAAGTATCCAGCTTTTCATATTGCTTTAGTTATCAGAAGGAAACAAAACAGGAAACCACTCTCAGCATACGTTAAAATGAAAAACGACCGGAAAATCATACCTCACATAATTAGCTCTGGCTCTCAAATTTTGCTCTCCAGACCAACTATAAAATCAGTTTCGGTATCAAGGAGAATCAATCAAGCGGAAAAGCAATGGAAAACACATTTATTATTACACATATTTATTCAATTTAATTTAAAATTTAAATATTCCTATTTTTAATCATGCTCTAATGAAAACATGACTACAGGCTTTCTGTTATTCCATTTCTTGTTGACTTCACATATAGTCAATATCAGACATTATTAACTTAGCATGCCAAGTATCCAGCTTTTCACATTGCTTTTGTTATCAGAAGCCAACAAAACAGGAAACCCCACTCGGCAGTCCACATACGTTAAAATGGAAAACGACCGAAAAATCATACCTCACATAATTAGCTCTGGCTCTCAAATTTTCCTGTCCAGACCAACTATAAAATCAGTTTCGGGATCAAGGAGAATCAATCAAGCGGAAAAGCAAAGAAAAACACATTTATTATTACACATATTTATTTAATTTAATTTAAAATTTAAATATTCCAATTTTTGATCATACTCTAATTTAAACATAAACTACAGGCTTTCTATCATTCCATTTCTTGTTGACTTCACATATAGTCAATATCGGACATTATTAACTTCGCATGCCAAGTATCCAGCTTTTTACTTTGCTCTAGTTATCAGAATGCAACAAAACAGGAAACCACTCTCAGCAGTCCGCATACGTTAAAATGGAAAACGACCGGAAATTCATACCTCACATAATTAACTCTGGCTCTCAAATTTTGCTCTTCAGTCAAAATATAATATCATTTTCGGTACCAAGGAGAATCAATCAAACGGAAAAGCAATGAAAAGCACATTTATTTTTACACATATTTATTCAATTTAGTTTAAAATTTAAATATTCCAATTTTTAATCATGCTCTAATGAACACATAGCTACAGGCTTTCTATTAATCCATTTCTTGTCGACTTCACATATAGTCCATATCAGACATTATTAACCTCGCATGCCAATTATCCAGCTTTTCGCATTGCTTTTGTTATCAGAAGCCAACAAAACAGGAAACCACACTCAGCAGTCCGCATACGTTAAAATGAAAAACGACCGGAAAATCATACCTCACATAATTAGCTCTGGCTCTCAGATTTTGCTCTTCAGTCAAAATATAATATCATTTTTGGTATCAAGGAGAATCAATCAAGCGGAAAAGCAATGAAAAACACATTTATTATAGCACATATTTATTCAATTTAATTTAAAATTTAAATATTCCAATTTTTAATCATGCTCTTACAAAAACATAAACTACAGGCTTTCTATTATTCCTTTTCTTGTTGACTTCACTTATGGTCGATATCAGACATTATTAACCTCGCATGCCAAGCATCCTGCTTTTCACATTGCTTTAGTTATCAGAAGGCAACAAAACAGGAAACCACACTCAGCAGTCCGCAGTCGTTAATATGAAAAACGACCGTAGAATCATACACCACATAATTATCTCTGGCTCTCAAATTTTCCTCTTCACTCCAAATATAAAATTATTTTCGGTATCAAGGAGTATTAATCAAGTGGAAAAGCAGTGAAAAAACATTTATTCATATTTATTCAATTTAATTTAGAATTTAAATATTCCAATGTTCTTAAGTTACGGTTTGTTCCGACTGAAGTAGGCCAAGGAGCGGATCCAGAACGGACTTCTAGAGAGGGGCGTTAGGTTGTAATACTGCTACTTAGAGTTACTTTTAAACAGCTCCAAACTCTGGGATGGTTTTTATTTATATATAAAATATGAAAAACACTTTCTTTTTGTGGGGACGAGCGATGGCCCCGATAGCAGCCCTGGCAGCTTATAACTCCGAAAGCAAGCATTTGTGCACCCAGGTTGATCTATACTTTTCTTCTTCTCTTGGTGTCAAGACTCAACTCCCAAAATTTTTCGGTGTCGTTTTGATTCAACCTGTATAAATCAAAAGACCACATAGTCACTGACTAATACTCTAAATAGGAGACACCCGTTTGTTCATATAAATTGAATTTAGCTTTACCTTCAACAGTGCTGTTAAATGAAACTTTAACCTACATGTGATCTGAATCACACGAGATTGTACCGCCGGATGGCGTCGTGCCATGGAAAATCAGCGCCCGGGGCGAAATATACGACGGCGCCCCCTAGTATATAAGTGAGGTCGACAGACCAGCCGCAAAGCGTAAGGGGAAGCATTGGACGAAAAACCTAAAGATATTATCTCATTGTTTTTAAACATACGTAGTAAAACACAATGATACTCTTGTATTGTTTTTCACTGTAAGAAAAAGATGAAAAAAAAAATGAAAAATTTAAAATAAAAGACAAATAAAACAGGTCCATTATGGTATGTGAATAGTGGCAAAAGTTACAAACCTCCCTTTTCATTCTGCGCCTTTCGTTTCACAGCAACTTCCGCTGCACAACAGGTAATAATTGACACGCGCCAAACACGCCACTCCATTTCCTTTCCTCACGTATAATACAGTTTTTTCTCTCTCTCTCTCTCTTTTATACACTTTCAGAAATTCACAGGCTCGGTTGCTGTCTTCCCTGAAACCACAAAACAACATTCAAATAACCTCAACCGACAACCCGCCCGCTGTGACAACCCATCCGTCAATCTTGTATCAAGAACGAAAGAATATGATGGTCTTTTCCTTTTTCTTTTTTTCTGTCAGCTTTTTAAAATCCTTTTTTCAACACAATTTTCATTGACTTTCCCGTTGCCCGAAACAGGAGCAATGTAACACAATAATCATAATCGTCTCCCCTGAACGCTTATCGAATACTTTAGGAATAGAATAATAAACGCTATATTAACAGTACAGTAAATATTGACTATATCGAAATGTACTGTAATAGACCCCATTTCAAATTTTGATATGCAGGAGAAATCAGGTTTCCTTGTCTCTCCTCGTATTTTTTTCAAGTCACGCCTCGTCTCACTTTGAAGTTTTTTTCTCTGGTTTCGATTATCGAAAGGAGGTCCTAAACCCGTGGACATACAAAATTTATGACCTCAATTTATGACCTATGCATAAAGGTCTGAAGTTTTATAGAACGACTTTGTCCGTCCGTTCGTCTCCCGTTATGTTTCAGAGCAACACCGGTAAGAGATATAGAGAGGAGGTCAGGGTTGGATCCAGGACAGACTTCTGGGGGGGTGTTGTAATATTGTATAGCTACTTTTAAGAGCTCCAAACTATGGGATGGGTTTTATTTATATAAAATAAGCAAGTTTCCTCTTCTGGGGGAGAAGACGCCCCGATCGCCCCCCTGGATACGCCGCTGGAAGAGATACTTCACCATCGATTAAGCTTCACAGAAACAGGTTAGCCCAGCATTACTGGTTTGAATATTTATCAATTATCATTATAGAACAAAAATTATAATAGACAGCGAAAAACATTTTTCTGCAATCGATTCTGGGCAGTGTTGGGTAAGTTACTGGTAAAAATGCAATGCGTTACAAGCTACTTTACTTTCCTTTAAAATGTCACGCTTTACTTGTCCCCAAAAAGTAACTGTTACCCTACTTCCAAAGTAACGCGTTATTTTTAGGCACGAAAGAGTCATTTCCATTTTCCACTTAGACCCCACCGCCACACAACTGTACAGAAACTTGACATTGACTAATCAACGTAGCTTTCCGTACGGAAGACAAATGCAACATAATTATCAAGTTGAGTTAACGCTTTCAATAATGTTGCATGCTGAATTTAACAAGAAACGCAGTTCCTAGGAAGTTTCCGAGAGACGATATCAAGGCACATCCAATGGATCTAGAGCAAGGGGGAACGGTCAGAATGGCAGAAGGGCAAAATGGCAGGGTACATAATGGCAGGAATTAATGGTAGGAGAACGAAATGGCACGCGGACGAAATGGCAGAGGACGAAATGGCAGGAGGACATAAAGGCAAAAAGTATAATTTGAATTCTTGGGTTTTAAACTATTTTGTTTCTTACTTGGTAAATGAAGATTTCGGCATAAATTTTTGATTTATTCATTATGTTCCAAAATTCGAACTGCTAATAATATTTCAATTCTGAGAATTCTGATGTCAGAATTAAGAGAGTGCCACCAAGATTTCCACCGGAAGTTTGGATTTCTGATGAGGCAACTTTGTCTAACAATCCTCGCACAAATAACTTATGTGAGGGGTGGAATCTTAAGTATTTCCATTTGGTTGGACATAACCACCCAACGGTATGGAAATTCATACAAAGCCTACAGAAAGAGAATTCCACCGTTCATTCTACCATTTCCTAGTGCGAAAGAGGACAATACCCCGTCAAGAAAACTAAAAAGGTTTATGTTGATCTGCAGCATAGATTGAGGAACCTGTGTGTTGATTATTACACAAACAAAAGATCTTTTGAGGAATTCTTTCGGGGAATTACTCACAACTTTAAATTAACGACAATGTGAGTAGTTAGTCATTCTTATGATTGCAAATTGTTTTTGTAGTCTATTTTACGGTTTATTTTATTCCGACACTTCCTAAGAGACCACCACTTTTACGATACTTTTTCGATACGAGACAAACACAAACTTTGTCTCCTAGACTATTGTCATGGTCTGTATATGAGTAACTTAAGACACAATCTATGCTACATTTGCGAACTGTTCTCTCGGGATTCCAGTAAATTTGATTCAAATGCAAAGTTTTCCGCGGCCCAATGCATATTTTACTAATTTTAACGGCCCATATGTAATTTGCATATTTATGGGCCTTCATATATCCGGAATTCAATCATACACTACTATAACGCTTGGTAACAAAATTGTTTTATACTAGTTTCTTTAGATGGAAATGGACATGAGTGTGGGTATATACAAACCAAATTGGATCAAGTATTGGATCAAAGAATTGTTGTGAATGAATATTAGTCTAGTAGTATACTGAGTAAATAGGCAGAACGATATTGAGGAGAAATTTATCGTATAAGCACAACAGTGGCTTGTGATTGAAGAGGACAAAATTATGTATTATGTATTATGTCAGAAATAAGATAAAGTATGAATAATGATAATATATTGTAGATATTCACTATTATTATTATTATTATTATTATTATTATTATTATTATTATTATTATTATTATTATTATTATTATTATTATTATTATTATTATTATTATTATTATTAATTTCAGCACGCAAAGTGTTACACGTGTAAATATTCCGTGAAAGCAGAGAAATGAACTTGTTTTTCCGATTGCCTTTGTAAATAGCTGTGGGATTCTTCCTGTTATTTGAGGAGTGTCTGCAAATTTTGACTATCATAGCTTTGCTCAAATAAATGACACACTGCCGCAGAAAAGTAATATTGTTCTTCTCCTATTTTTATTGCCTACTATAAAAAAGGAAAGAGCTTAAAACTATTCAGTGAAGAAAAGTCTGAACCTCTGTAGGGACCTCTGATTACAGATTCCGTTTGGTGGTAACTTGTTTACTTGCAGAGTTGGAGGGCTGTTGAACAATAAACCACTAGTGTTTAGTTGAAGTGCAGTATCAATCTGTAAGAAAGTTTGCCTCCAATGAATAAAATAAAAAAGAATTTCCGGCCATACAAAATATTAAGAAGCGAAATAAGTACTATATTTACCATGATATGTGGGGGGCGCGGAAGCTCAGTGCTAGAGCGATCACCTCCGGTGTTTCGAGTACCTGGTTCGATCCCAGCTCGCACCGTGTTGACTTTGTGGTGGAAAAACACCGTGCTCGTGGGTTGTTTCGGGGATCTCCAGTTTCATCTCACTTTCTTCATTCCACCATTTCACTCATCTCTTATCATCACTGTAGTAGGTGAGCCTGAACTTTTCCACCCGAAAGGAAGAATGTTAACGGTACTTTACGTAATAATGATGTTCTAACATGGTTCTTTAATGGATGTTGCCAGAGGGGTGGCGTGTATGTCATTATGGGTTGATGACCTGCTTACGTGTGTTAGAAAGTTGTTATATTTTTGTTTTTAGTTGTGCTGACATGGAAAGGTCATGTGGTCTTTTTTGAGTGTGTATGCGTGTCTCTAGAGACTCTATACTGGTTATTTTTAAAAATAATAATGGAAATTTGAATTGGTTTGATTTGAATTAAATCCATATTTTTATTGGTTCATTTGCTTAGCAAATTCAAAAGAGAAACTTGTTTCGAACAATATGTGAGAGAGAATAAAAGATTACACGAACAATATGTGAGAGAGAATAAAAGATTACACGAACAATAAGTGAGAGAGAATAAAAGATTACACGAGCAATATGTGAGAGAGAATAAAAAGATATTTTCCTAATATATTTTATGGATCGATTTCTATGAAATCTCATAAAGTGGGAGGAAACCATTTTTATTAGAAGGTGAGAACACTTATAATGTGTGATACGCACTGGGATCGAACCTGGGGCCCTTAGCACCAGAGATGAATGCTGTATTGTACTGGAATTGAACCCCTGGTCCTTAGCAACAGAGGTGAACAATGCATTGTATTGAGAATGAGCCTGGAACCCCCAAGCACCAGAGATGAACGCTGCATTGTACTGAAAATGACCCTGGTAACCTTAGCACCAGAGGTGAATGGTGCATTGTACGGGGATTAAACCCGGAACCCTTAACACTAGTGATGAACGCTGCATTGTACTGAAAATGAACTTGGGACCCCCAAGCACCAGAGGTGATTGTTGTATTGTACTGAAAATGAACCTGCTACCCTTAACATTATTGGTGAACGGTGCATTGTACTGGAATTGAACCAGTGGTCCTTAGCACCAGAGGTGAACGTTGCATTGTACGGGGATTAAACCCGGGACCCTTAACATTATTGGTGAACGTTGCATTGTATTGGAATTGAACCCGTGGCCCTTAGCACCAGAGGTGAACGCTGTATTGTACTGAGAATTATTGCAATTCTCACATGTAAATTGGCGAGAAAAAAAACATATGGAAAATACGATGTGTGATTTTTGAATGGGTTATTTATTTATTTAATATTCATCGTTTTTTATTCCTTATAGTTAACTCCGTGTTTACAGCCAAGTTTGAAATACGGAGCGAATGATTGTTGTTCCGTCTCTTACAGAAGACTAGCTTAGAATGTCATTACTTCCGGGTCAATGCCTTACACGCTTTCTCCTTGCTCCCGATAGAACTATGACTTGTGACACGCATGTATAGAGTCAATGCACTTTCTAATTTTATTTCCGATTGTACTGGAATAACCTTAGACGCTTTCCCCTTGTTTGTTGGAACTTTGACTGATGACATACTGAAATATTTTTCCATTAACGATGATTGTTACTGCGATACTTATCGGCAGTGATGAAGAAGACAGATAGAAATTCGATGTTTCTTCCCCCTTTAGAAGATGTATTTTTGTGGCAATATCTGATTTTTGGCAGAATATCTAATATCTGATGAACATGTAAGCATTTTTCCTTAATTAGATGAGATCCGTACATAGCTGCAAGCCTCAAATGTCGATCGATCGATACCCTGTCTGAATGAGATTTCTCCAGCGGTTGACGAACTTGAAAATAAGAAATTTTTAGATTTCTCGCTGTGGCAATGAATGAATAAACGATGTTAGCGGCTATGATGACCTTATTTATTTATTTATAATTAATGAAATCGGGTTGAAAACATGATGCTTGGGGGAGGGACATAATGAAATCCTTATATATATATATAGTATTGAAATAAAGTTTGTTATTATTGTTTTTACACAGTTCCATAGTGTGTGTGTGTTGATCTTTTGTGTGTTGAACTTTTTTGTGAGTGATTTAACAGAACGAACTCTGATTTTTTAAGGTGAGAACTTTTTAAATGCCATGTATTATTCACTTAATTATAATAATGAGTTTTTTTTTGAATAATTATTGAAAAACTACACGAGTTGCTTTTGAGAAACATTATCGGGGAATAAACCTACGACCATGTAAGAGGGACAAGATTTCAAGTGTTTGCAATTTATTATTATTATTATTATTATTATTATTATTATTATTTCATTATTTCGCTTCTTATTTTCATATTCTCCTTTCTTATCTTTTACCGATTGCTTGGTACACAAGCTCAGAACCGGTACCCTGTGATTATTTATTCTCTCGTCTCTTACACAAACTCGTTTTTTAAAATAAGAAGCTCAGAACACTTGCAATGTGATTATTTTATTGGTTCGTTTGCTAAGCAAACTCAGAACACTTGTAGTGTGAACCTACAAATAAAAGGCCTAAAGACGGACCATTTACATGTAGAGTTTTATTTGCTTAATTATAGGATGCTTAATTACAATATGTTTGATTCATTTGTTACGATTTTTTTAAACTGTTATATCGATTACTTTAAAATCAGTTATACCTAATATATATATATATGTATGTTGTACAGATGGGACTTGAACTGTTTAAGTAAGCTCATTTCCCAATAGATGGCATAAAAGTACGCTTTGGTAATATAGCTGATAATCTTTTAGGAAGGCAAATGTTTGAACTAAGACGAGTATTTGCAGAAAGAAAGAAATGTTTTAGTCTTGGGGGGAGCGCTTTTCCCCTAACATTATTGTGTTTTAATAGTAAATATTACTGAATGTTAGCCACATAACCCATACAATAGCTTTAATGTTAAGAAAGAAAATTTACGGAACCCCTAAATACATTGGTTATTGAACACTGTCTTTTGATTTGAAAGCTTGTTGTGTATCCGCGAAGCAAAATGAAATGATGTACTCCTATTTGTGCCATGTCCCTCAACGAGGGGGTCTTGCCTGCAAGATAGATTGCCTAGATTTTAACAGTATTATCTTATAGCAAAAAGAGAATTATGTACGTCTATTGTAACACATAGCTATAACTGGCGGAGGCCCTTCCCCATTAGTTATAGGTGCCCCTAATTTAAACAGTATTGTATTACAAGGAAGCGAATTGAAATTATGTATGGGTATTCCTAACATGCGCCTATAACTGACGGGGGCTTTTGCCTTTTAGATAGATTGCCTAGATTTTAACAGTATTATAGCAAAAGAGAATTACGTACGACTATTATAGCAAAAGAGAATTATGTATGACTATTGTAGTACGTACCTATAACTGGCGGGCGACATCCCCCCCCATTAGTTATAGGTGCCCCTAATTTAAACAGTATTGTATTACAAGGAAGCAAAATGAAATTTTTGAGTCCCACGGTTATGCCGGATAGGCTAAAGGAGACGGTGATTATTTTTTGGTTCGTTTCTTATTTTTATATTCTCCTAATAAATTAGTCGGAGCAACTTATTTTACGGATCGATTTCTATGAAATCTCATAAAGAGAAACTTGTTTCGAAAATATTTTAAAAATTGCGAACTTGCAAAATAAATCGTTTGCTGTGCAAACTCGTTGTTAAAAATAAGGTGTTTGAACTAAATATGGGAGCTAAAATAAGCTCTTAAAAGTATATAGGAAGCGGGTGGAAACGGGAGAACCCCCGAGAAAAAAACCCATGGACACGGTGTTTGTCCACCACAATTTATAAAAAATAAATCCAAACAATGTTTGTCATGAAAATGTTGAAATATTTGGTGCGAACCCGAAACCCCTAGCACCAGAGGTGAACGCTCTACCACCGAGCCACCGCGGCCCCCAGGCTTATTTAGATTTTAACAATATTATATTATAGCAAAAGGAAAATCACGTACGACTATTGTAGTATATTTCTACAAGTAACGGGAGCCCTTCCCCTCCTTAGTTACAGGTGACCCGAGATTTTAGCAGTATTATATTATAGCAAAAAGAGAATTATGTGGGGCTGTTTTTTTACCGGTTGAGGGCATGTTCCCCATTAGTTAATTCCTACAATTGGTGGTTTTTTTTTGAATAGGTAATAACATGATGATAATTATGTTCAACTGAAGGTCCATATGTGTTGGTGGGTCCCCCTTAGGGATTTGTAATATAATGAACGTTTGGTGGTTTACTGATAGAAGAATCAATTATGCCCTCACAAATTATGTTTTATTAACAGAACACAACTGCGAGAAGGGTTCTTGGTAGTTATTTAATGTTATCAGTAGTATTTAATGGCTAAAAAAGAAATATATATCATACTGTGCCTTTAAAATATAAATATATATTTAGGACTAATAATAATAAATACGTCAACACGATGCACGGAGGTAAACTAAACTTAATTTAAAAGTTTTCCGACAGATGTCACTGTTAGTGGTGGGGGAGGGAGAACACTTGATAGAACATGATATAACATGTGTTTGATGTGTACGCTTATCATTTTTTCTTACGTCGGCGTGCGTTAAAGATCACAGAGAAAGCTTTCCTGATTATTAAACCTATTTTAATAGTATTAAATAAAGTATACAGGATTATCACTATATTTATTGAGGGCTGTTTTATTACAGACATTGAAGCTGTGCTAAGCGTTGTGGTGCTAGCAATTACATTAAAACGACCGACTATCCCAGTTGAGATTTCTTCTTTTTCTTTTTTGTGGATTGTGAACGGAGAACTAAGCCTTGAAAGGTATGTATTTCTTATGGTTATTATGTTTTTTTTAAAAGAAAGAAATTATATAGTTTTTAATTGTACTTGATTTGTATTTAACCAATATTAATGAACAAAGAGAGACTCTCTCTCTCTCTCTCTCTCTCTCTCTGTGTGTGTATGTGTGTGTGTGTGTGTGTGTGTGTGTGTGTGTGGATATTTTTTAATAGAATAGTTTATAATTCAATATAGGTGAATATATTTACTGATTTTTCATAAAGTAACTTGATTGATTTCTTTTACATATCAATAATTAACTAAAGATGATTATTTTTTCTTTTATATGATATTATCATGTGAGCGTTGCTTAAAAGATGTATTTATTTGATCTTTTTTTTATTAAAGGGGTATTGATTACTCAAAATAGTTTTTTCTTTGTTTTTTATTTTTTAGATGGATTTCTTCTGCCCGACTGAAGAATTTAACATAATTGATGAAATCTACCTGCAAGAGGTCTTGCGCGGTCTCAACGAGTACCCTAAGGTTTTTAGTACGTGGAAAGCCATCATGGAATTAAGCAGACTTGGCCATAGGGGAACGGTGAGATGCGAAGCCATATTGCGGACCCTTCGTGTCTTTGAAGGTAATGATATACTTCTTCTCCAGCACTGTGTAAGCAGTGCTGACGTACTGGATTTGTTTGTGTACGGTTTTTTCCGTAGTAAAGAATCATATGAATTGGCTCTAGATAAAGTTATGTATTTATTAGCTTGTGGGGAAGGTCAGGTAGATAGGATAAATGATACAGAGTTATCTGAGTTTTTTGATTTTGGCTCGCGATTTGTTTTGGAACCATGCTTAATCCCATCTGAAAATAATAATGCCATAGTCATGACTCCTCAAGAAACTCATAACTTGAGTCCTAATAATTTATATTTGTTATCAAATGAAGATTTAGCTTTCCTAAATGATAAAGCAGATGGGATTGGCAATTTAAATTCCGTTGAATTACCAATTGAAGAAGAAATGAGGAGATTGGTTGAAAATGAGGACAATGCTGTGGTTATACCCACGCAACAGGTCCAGGGAGAAAATCCTGTATACAATACAACTCAATATTGTGTACAGGATAATCATGACTATGGGAACCAATTGATTTTTTCTCCTCAACCTGGACCGTCATCTGCTAGTGTCCCACCAATGGTTGGACATGGCAACATAAATAAGAATAGTGCAAGTAGTACTACTGGTAGTCATAATAGTGGTAGTACAAGTGGTAGTAGTAGTGATAATAGTCATGGCGGGGATAATCAAAGCAGTAGTAATTTCGAAGTTGTAAGACAAAGCAGACAAAGGTTTCGTAAGTTTCATCTTACGGGGCATGAAATTGTCGTCAGACCTGTGGGTGATGAAAGGAATATTAATAACCCAGAGGCCTATATCGAAAGTTTAATTGATTTTGCGTTGGAACATGTAATCTCCAATACACGCCCCATGGACTACATTGGTTTATACGTTGAAAGTAGTAATAGTACTAATAACAAACCAGTGTATGTGCCGTTTAGAAGAAAGGACAATTTCACTGCTAGAACAGTCCTCACTTCAATCGAACGAGTACTAAATTCGAATGAAGTGTTCCTTTTAGGGGAAGAAGTATTGTTTCGATTCCATATAGCAGAGAATTTGCACGGACAAGGAAGACCTAATGCAATGAGTGCTGTCCAAAAATATTGCAAATACCAAGATTACTTGGAAAAGCGATTAATTCGCATTGAAAATAAGAATATGTACTGCCTCCCCATGGTCATAATATATGGAATAACAAAACATACCGCAAGTAGTAAAGTTTTGTATAATTTAAAAACAAGAGACTATGATAGTTGGATTCTTAAAGCAGAAGTTCTCTGCGAAATGGCAGGAGTTAACGTTCAAAGTAAACAAGGTTGTGACATCTCTGATTTGGACCTCTTTCAAGCATATTTGAAAGGGGAATATCAAATCGTTGTTTATGAGGAGGTTGAAAAGAATAATCGGGAATATATAGTACGGTACCCGGGAGAACACGCAGAAAATAAGATTTTTATCCTATATCAAAGAGGTAACACTATTGGCCATTTCGAACCAATTCGCAATATTAGAAGTTTTCTCAAGGCACGGAAGTATTGTTATTATTGTTTGGAAGCTTATGATGAAAGATATTGGGTACATAAGTGTAAAACTCGTTGTACTTTTTGCGAACATACTCACGAACGGGACTATACTGCAAACAGAATTAAATGTAATGCATGCAATAGAGAGTTTGCTGAGGGTATTTGTTTTGACAGCCATCTGACATGTAATAAAGCGGCTAAATCCGTATGTGATAATGTAAAGCTCTGCATCGATTGTGGTATCATCTTTGATAAGAGGGGGCGAAAATCTGAACACATGTGTGGTGAACATTTTTGTTCAACATGCCGCGTGTATGTTGATACAAATCATACATGTTTTGTTCAGAGACAGTAACCTATTCATACGAAAAGGTTTATGTACATTACCTATGATGTAGAGACGATGTTGAAGGCGCCGAATGAGCGCGGTGAAAGGGAACATGAAGTTGTACTGGTGTGTTGTCATCATGTATGTCACGTCTGTATAAGGAAAGGTATCGATGAGCCTTGTAAAACGTGCGGTGACAATATTGGAAATCGTTCGTTTTCTTTTAAGACAATGACGGATTTTATTAACCACGTGTTAGTAAAACGTCCTGTCTTTCAGAAAATCCTGATGATCGCTCATAATGCATCCAGATACGATGGTCTCTTCTGTCTTAGAACTCTAATAGATGACCAGCATATTGTACCTAGTGTTCTTATTCAGGGTCAAAAGATTTTTAATATTAACATAGGTAACCGTTTCTTTTTTCGCGACTTTTTCCTCTATATTGGTGCTAAATTATCCAAATTACCGAAAACGTTAGGCCTTAGTCAAAATTTAAAGAAGGGAGATTTCCCATATTTGTTTAATACTGAAGAGAATCAAAATTATGTCGGTCCCTACCCTCCGCTTAAGTACTATGACCCTGAGGGACGAAGCACAGAAGAAAGAAAACAACTGGAGGCCTGGCACCAAGAACGTGCGGAAAGTGGCGAGGAGTTTAACCTGCAGAAGGATATGTTGGCTTATTGTAAAAATGATGTTAGAATTCTAACAGAAGCGGTCATCAAATTTAGCGATATTATTGAAGAGAAAACGGAGGGTTTGCAATGTTTCATAACATCATCAACCATTGCAAGTCTTGCAATGCGTACATATCGTACCTTGCACTTACCGGAAAATACTATTCCTATCATTCCCGCGTTGGGATTCCATCATAAGACCAAGTATAGTACAAAAGCTATGCAATGGCTTATGTATATGGAAGACCAATTAGGGATAGAAATCCAGCATGCTAGGAGAGGTGGGGAAAAGTATATTGGTAGGTACAAGGTCGATGGATGGCACGAAGGACTCAACGCTGCCTTCGAGTATTACGGATGTTTTTTCCACGCCTGCCGCCATTGTTTTCCCTTTAACCGTGACGCGGTTTTGCACGATGCACAAGATTCGTACAATACGATGGAAAAACGATATGAGCAAACCATGCGCCGCCGTAAGTACCTGAAAAGTATAGGTGTAAACCTATATGAAATATGGGAATGTTCTTGGGATAATAAGATAAAGACGGACAAGGAAGTGCAAAAGTTTGTTCAAGAACGTTGTACTAATCTACCTGATTTTCTTATTCCTAAGAACTGTTACAACGGTGGTCGCACGGAGGTCTTTCGTTCTTACGTCAATTGTACGAATGATGAGCGTATATCTTATGCCGATGTAACGAGCCTTTACCCATGGGTAATGTCACGTAAACCTATGCCGGTTAAATCACCTAAGATTCACACGGGACCGGACTTTCCAGATGTGGAAAGTATTCACGGTGTAGTCAAATGCACAATTGTCCCTGCAAAGGACCTCTATTTTCCGATCTTACCATACGTTGCGGGAGGTCGATTACTTTTCGGCCTTTGCCGCACATGTATGGAAGAAGAAAACACTAATGAATGTACTCATAGTGATGCTGAGTGTGCTCTCACAGGAACATTTTGTACTCCAGAGTTACACCTTGCTCTTAAAAAAGGTTACAAAATAATCGATATACATGAGATATGGGAATTTGAACTCTTAGATCCTGAAGAGGGGAATTCAGGTGGGCTGTTCGGGACCTATGTGAATTCCTTCCTTCAGATGAAGCAGGAAGCCTCTGGTTTTCCTGCTTACTGTACCACTGAAGAAGACAAACATAAATATATCGAAGAATATTATGCACATGAAGGCATACGATTAAATTATGATAATATTAGGACGAACCCTGGATTGAGGCAATGTGCGAAACTATACCTCAATTCATTGTATGGAAAGTGGGGGCAACGCACAGATATGTCACAGAGTATAATTGTTAGTGATGAGGTCACATTTCTTAGGTATTTAACTACGGCAAGGTATGAAATTCAAAGTGTGATACCAATTGATGATGACCATCTCATTGTCACATACAGAGACATTGAAAACGAAAACGTTCCGTTAGCGTTTTCTAATGTGATACTAGCCGCATTTATTACTTCGTGGGCTAGACTTAGACTTTACGAACTACTGACGACTGTAGGACCTGACAGAGCCATTTACTGTGACACTGACAGTATCATGTATCTACAGAAAAAAGATGAGGAACCCTTGTTACCGCTCGGAAACTATTTGGGTGATCTTACAAATGAAATTCCTGAAGGTTGGGAGTTTACAACCTTTATTGCTCTTGGCTGTAAAAACTACGCAATGCGGCTAACAAATGCCCAAGGGGATGTTCGCGATATATTCAAAATTAGGGGGATAACACTAAACGATAGAACCTCTCAAAAAATTAACTTTGAGAGTTTCTATAAATTAGTGTCTGGACAATTAGAGTCCACAGTAATAGAAAACCCAAACAGTATCGTTCGTAGACCGGGGTTCCGCATCTTTAGCTGTAGAGAGACAAAGACACACCGTGAGGTCAACAAAAAACGAAAACGTATTGAAGAACCTGACGTAACTGACGATGAACCAGTACAAAAACGTGCGAGTGTACCTTACGGTTATAGACCCACGAATGAATGAATGTGAGTTGTATGAATGTCTCTTTTTGTTTTAAACCGGCTCGTATGCACAGCATAACCGTTCTTAAAAATATTTAATTTATTCCTAATTTATTTTAATTTATTCATAATTTATTTTAATTTCATATACCAGTGATTTTTTTTTCATTTCAAGCTTTAATTTTATATCCCAGTGATTTTTTATCCGTTTCATTAGTATGTATACTCCGAACAATCAACGATTGTGAAAATATTAAAATTCACATGTTCGAAAATATGTGAATGTATGAGTGTGAGTGTGTATATAAAGCAGAGTCTCTATTGTATGCATTCATTTGATTACAAGATGTTAAAGTTTCAACATCCCTCTACTATTTTAATTGCTGGTCCTTCAAGGGCTGGTAAAACTTGTTTTGTAAATCGGTTACTTAATGAATGTGATCAAATGTTTAGTATAAAATTTAATGATATTGTTTGGTGTTATGGCGCAGTAATACCAAAATTAGATGCAAATGCAAAAATACGTTTTGTAGAGGGAATACCTGACATGAATAATTTTGAAATTAAAGAAAATTCATTATTAATACTTGATGATTTAATGTCGGAAACTAATGGCGATGTTGCTAATTTATTTACAAAGTATGCACATCATAAAAAGTTAACTGTAATATTTATTATTCAAAATTTATTTCCAAAAGGAAAACATGCACTTTATATTAGCTTAAATGCACATTATATTATAGTATTTAAAAATCCACGTGATAAATTACAAATACAATATTTAGCAAGGCAAATTATGCCTCGGTATAGTAAAGAAGTCGTGAGTGTGTTCGAAGAAGTAACACGGGAGCCTCACACTTATTTATTATTTGACTTGACACAAAAAACAAACGATGCATTGCGAATACGTACAAATATTTTTCCGAATGAAATCATGCATGTGTACGCTAACGTAAAAGACATGCATACAGAAATTTTTGTTTAGTCTACATCAAGATGTTGAAGGTGAAACAACACTACAGCACGCTCCGTGCTCTGTGCAAATGCAAAAATGCAAAACGAAAACAAATTTTACAAAATGCTTCAGGGGATTTAATAAGAACAATATCTCAAGTAGCTAAAAACACAATAAAAGGAAACATTCCTTTAAATTCTCGTCAGAAGCAACGTTTACGTAGACATAAAAAGATCTTACGTGCTCTATCTCAGCAGCGTACTGCATTAAATAAAAATAAGAAGTTGTTACTACAAAAAGGTGGTGCGCTTTTACCGTTAATCTTGGGACCACTTCTTGCAGCAGTAGGAAGTAGTATTTTCAGTCGTTAAATATGTCAGAATTACGTAAAATGATTTTAGTTCCTGAAAATGCTGTACATGAAATTCAATCAAATCTTAAATCCATAGATTCACATCAGTCACGTTTAGATGAAGAAATGAATAATATCTTAAAACGCCGTGATCTTAGTGTACAACAAAAGTGGAAATTATATCAACAAGCTTTGCATCGTTATTTACAGTATACATCTTCTTCTTCACATAAGCCTATTACTTTACCTATCATTCAAGAAGAAGAAGAAGAAAAATTATCATCAAGTTCCAAACAAGATAGCAATACTTCTATTTTACCATTTGTATCAGACATTTTACAATCAGTACCGAAAACACTTCGTAGGAAAACAGATCTATTATTAAAACAGTTGACAAGTTCTGATAAAATTCAGTGGGATAAGTCTGGCATTGTACGTATTCAAGGAAAAACAATACCAGGTTCAAATATTATAGATTTAGTAAATGATGTTGTTCGTTCAAGAAATCCTTTAGGTATTCATTAATTTAAAAATTTATTAGAAGATCTTAATGTTCCTAAAGAATTTATTGGTACACCTATTAGCACACCAGCATCAAAAGTAAATAGTAGTAGTAGTAGTAGTCAACGTATTCGTAAAGTAAGAAAATCTACTAGTCCTGCAGTAGTTGCTAATTTATTTAAACAGTGGAAAGAATATAGTATGTAAAAAATGACAAAATTATCAAAAATATATTATGATTATTCAAATCCTGATTCTTTATCAAGTATACAAACATTACAACGCAAAACAAAGTTATCTAAAAAGAAAATTAAAAATTGGTTAGCTTCTCAAGATGCTTATACATTACATGCACCAGCTCGTAAAGTTTTTGAACGTAAAAAGTATTATGTTAGTGCACCAAATGAAACATTACAAATGGATTTAGCAGATATGCAAAATATTGCAAAGTATAATAATAATTATAAATATATATTATGTTGTATTGATATTTTTTCACGTTACGCATATTGTGTTCCGTTAAAAACAAAGAAAGGTCCTGAAATGGTAAAAGCAATAACAAAAATTTTTAAAAATTTCAAGTTACCCGTGTTTAACGTACAAACAGATTTAGGCGGTGAATTTTATAATCGTCATGTAAAACAATTGTTTAAAGAATATAAAATTAATCATTATAGTGTTCATTCCGAAATTAAATGCGCATTAGCAGAACGTTTTATACGTACATTAAAAGAAAGATTGTATCGTTATTTTACTGCAAAGAATACTTATCGTTATATTAATGTATTAAATCAAATTGTAAAAAATTATAATCATTCATACCATTCAAGTATTAAAATGGCACCTGCACAAGTAAATGATTCCAATGTGAATCAATTGTGGGAAACATTATACGGAAATAAAAATAATAAAAAGAATATAACATGTAAATTTAATGAGGGTGATTATGTACGTGTTAGTAAGTATAAACATGTATTAGAAAAAGGATATTTACCTAAATGGTCACAAGAAATATTTATTGTTGACAAATGTATTAAGTCAGATCCTGTCACTTACAAATTAAAAGATTGGAACGGTGAAGAAATTAAAGGAATATTTTATGCACAAGAATTACAAAAAGTAATTATAAATTCAAAGAAAACATATCTCATTGAAAAAGTATTAAAACGTAAAAAAGGGTGGATGTATGTAAAATGGTTAGGATATCCATCAAGTATGAATTCGTGGATTAGATCAGATTCTATTCAGTCTGCAAAATGAATTCAAACTTTACACACGACTTTTACGTTACTCTTCCTTCAAATGCAAGTAGCAATCTTTTTGAGAATAATACCACATCATCATTTCGAGTTAAATTGGCACAACCTATTGATTTAAGTGATGGGGAATGGGGTGTTGCATTAACACAAATTAATATTCCGTGGAGTTTTTACAATGTTGGTAAAAATGAAGAAATTATAATTACTAGTGTTATCGATGATAAAGTTGAACGCTACCATGTTCCAATAACACCGGGATATTATTCATCAATTGAATCAATTCTACAATTAATTCCTGAAAATGTTCGTATGTTACACTATTTACAAAATAAAAATCAAGTTGTTATTAAACATTCTTTAAAATTAGAAGATCAATGTATGATTGGTGTTACACCAGGTTTACAACAGATTTTTGGATTTATTAATGAAAATACGCTTGATGTTAAAAATGTTATATACACAAAAGTTAAAAATGTTGATTTAATATTAGCACGTGGAAAATTTCCATGTGATTTAGATTATAATATTCCCAATACAATTAATGTTTGCATTGATATTGTAAAACAACAACAAAATATAGGTCCATTAGTTCGAAAACTTAGTGTATATAATGTACAACACGGGCATGTAAAATCTTTTGTATTTCACACACCACATTATGTTAAAGTTGAAAAGAAATATTTTGATACAATAGAAGTAAACTTAAAAGATGAACACGGGTTAAAATTACCATTTCGTTTTGGAACTTCAAACCTAACACTTCACTTTAAACGAAAATGATTTCTGAAAGTATTGATGATAGTTTTTACATTACATTAGTTTCAAATGCTAGTGCTGATGTATATCCTACAAATAGTCCAACACATTTTATTAATCAATTAAAAAATAATATTCGTTTATCAGAATCCGATTGGTATGTAGGATTAAGTGAAGTACATATTCCATTAACATGTTATAATGTTACCGCGGGTGAAAACGTTATATGGTACAAATTTAAAAATGCAGAACCTATGAAAAGTAAAATTCTTGTTGGATATTATCCATCCATTCATCATTTACTAGAAGAATTAAACGCAATATCGAGTTTTATAAGATTTAGTTTTTCAAATGTTGTACATGTTGAATGTGATGAACATGTAGAATCAGTTACATTGTCGCCTACATTAGCTTTACAATTAGGTTTTTCTGAAAAATCAGATCTTGTAAAAGAATCTCACGGATTCAAACAGCCATACATAGATATCGGATATCCACATCAAATTTTTATTTATACAGATATTATACAATATCAATTTTTAGGTGATACAAAAGCACATTATTACGTATAGCAACAATCTCTGATATTAAATATGGAAAAGTTCAAACAATTACATTTGAAGATATTCATTATATGCCACTTGCAAAATTTTGTTTTAATACAATTGAAATACCATTAAAAGATCATGCAGGGCGAAATTTGCCATTTCGTTCTGGGACACTGACCGTAACACTACATTTTAAACGATCTCCGGCATCTTCTAAATAATAATAATAATAAAAAATGAGAGCAAGACGTGTTACTTATCATCGTGGGCGCGGAATACCATATTTTTCAGGACCTGTATATCAAAGGGGACATGGTATAGGTAGTTTCTTTAAAGGATTATTTCGTTTTGCTTTACCATTTCTTAAACAAGGTGCAAAAACTGTAGGACGTCAAGCATTACAAACCGGTATGCAAGTTGCGGGTGATGTATTAGAAAATCGACCATTTAAAGAATCGGTTCGTGCACGTGTAAAAGAAGCTGGTAATAGTTTAAAGACAAAAGCAATTAATAAAGTTGGGCAGTTGCTAACTGGTAACGGCAAGAGACGGTCACGCAAGAGGAAAGCTCCTGCAATTGTAAAGTTTGGACCACCAACAAAACGTAAACATATACAGGACATCTTTTCATAATGGCGTTCCTAAATTCAAATAGTTTTGAATGTTGTACCAATGAATTTGATTTCTTTTCTATACCAATGACACAAACAGCTATTGAAGCAACTACAAATGCTGAATATCGTCCTATTTCCACATTAACCTCAGAAGGACCTATTGAATTTGTTATTCCGGGAGAAACAGGTGAATTTATTCATCCTGCATATCTATATCTTTATGTACGTTGTAAAATTACTAAAGCTGATGGTACAACTTTAGCTGACGATGATGTTGTCGCACCCGTAAATAATTTCTTACATTCTTTATTTAGTCAAATTGATATTTCGTTAAATGATAAATTAATTAGTTCTTCATCAGGATCTTATCCTTATCGTGCATACATTGAAACATTATTAAATTATTCTCATGATGCTTCTCAAACACATTTAGCATGTGCCATGTGGCATAAAGATACTGCAAAAAATTTTAATAAATTAGATAATACAAATGCTGGTTTTCAAAAACGTGCTAATATGGTGAAAAATAGTAAATCTTTTGAAATGTATGGACGTCTTCATACGGATATTGTAAGTTTAGATCGTATGCTTCCTAACAAAGTAAGTTTGCGTGTAAAACTACATCGTAGTAAAGATAATTTTTGCTTAATGTCTGCTGAAAATACAAGTTATAAAGTTGCACTTGAGGAAATTATTCTTCATGTACGTCGTATTGATGTAGCTGCAGATTTAGCTATGCAATTAAATACACGAATGGGTTCGGAAACAGCCAAGTTACCTCTGACGAGAGTGGAAACAAGATCTTATACTATACCTGCACAAGTAAAGTCTTACAGCCTTGATAATCTTTTCCTGGGTAATGTTCCTAAAGGCCTGATTATTGGTTTCATCTCCAACACAGCCTTCAATGGGAAATCACATCTTAATCCCTTTGAATTTCAAAACTTTAACGTTAACAAACTGCAATTACAAGTCGGTTCAAAATCATTTCCTCCCAACCCCCTCACACCTGATTTTAATAATAATTTATACCTTCTAAGTTACTATACTTTGATTTCAGGTACTGGTATATATTATCAAAATTATTCACATACTGTTACTCTTGATGAGTATCCAAACGGATATGCTCTGTATGCATTTATTCTATCTCCAACAGGAACTTTAGATGATAACACGTGGGATGTAGTACGCGATTCCCCTGTAAATTTAAAAGTATCATTTTCAGAAACTTTAACTGAACCTGTTACATGCATTGTGTACGCACAATTCGATTCTTTAGCACAAATAGACAAAGACAGAAATATTTATACTGATAACACCTTCTAATTTATTTAGTTGAGTACAATGCGGGTTGTTGTTCACTTCTCGGCGTATCATGATAACGAAGATGAGTTTATTATAAAAGAGCTAGCCATTGTAAATCCTGACGTTCCCTTTTTTCAAAATTGGGTTTTTAAACCACCATTTCCTTTAAATAACTTATCTGAGCCAATCATAAGCACAAATATCTAGGTGAGAATGTGTATGGCATTACCTGGCACGAAGGGGATGTAGAATATTCACATCTTAAGGAAATTCTTCAAACATATTGTTCAAATACTACAACCATATACACATACGGAATAAATAGAAAGTGTTTTCTTCAAGAAATTCTTCAAAGAGAAGTTACAAATTTGGAAGAAATAAACTGTCCAAAGTATACTGCATTAAGTTTTCACGTTCATCGGTGTGCACATAATAAGCATCGTTTCGGACAATATAGATGTACTGTTCATGAAGCATTACTGTATAGTGAATATGTGAAAGTGTATGATTATGTGTTACATGTGAATAACAGTGATAATTACATACCTACTACAATTAAAAATAATCTTTATCATGTATAGTGATGAATTATTAAAAGTGTTACTAACTGATAAAGTGACTGGTGCAAGTGTTACTGGAATTTACCCTATTGACAAACTTCCTGTAACGGTAAAACCTCCTGCAGCACTTGTGATTAATCTTGATACATCTGATTCTGCTGGTTCCCACTGGGTTGCAGTGTACATCAATAAGAAAAAACATGGATACTACTTTGATAGTCTTGCTATGGACATTCCCAAGGAAATAAAAAACTTTTTATCGAAAAATACTAAAATGTACTTTACAAATATTCAACAATATCAACATGATAATTCTGTGTTATGTGGTTATTTTGTCTTATATTTTCTGCATCATATTATTCGCACTCAATCATTTGAAAAGTGTTTAAAATTGTTTAACAAGAAAATTTTGAAAAAGAATGATGCTATTGTTTATAAACATGTAAACAAATTTTTAAAAAGAAAACACAAATAATTTTTTTTAAATTTTTTTTATTTATTTATTTTTTTTTAAATTTACATTTTTAATGTACAATAAATTTTTTTTAAACTTACACCCATGCATTTTATTTACAATTCCTCATTACAATCTTGATAATGCATTAGTTAATGCTGTTGATCTTTCATATTTCCACCAATAATTCAACTGTTGTGCATTACGATATGCACATCCTGATTTCTTTACAATACTTGTGTGAAAAGAACAATATTCATTAAATGTATTTCCACATAATTCATTTAATGAAGGACAATGTTTTGTTTCTAAATCAATGACATTATCTAATGCAAATATTCTTTTAATCCAAAGAGATTTCTCTAAACCTTTACAATAAAAGGTTGAATTCTTTGCACATAATTGATATACAAGGTTTCGTATGCATGATACAGTATATCCAGTTTTGCTATTCCATTTCAATCCATGCAAATTTAATGTTAACCAGTCAATTTGTTTTTGACATCCTAGTGATAATAAATTATATTCAACTGGTGATTTTACCAAGCAATGGAAATTTACTGTATCATCGCATGCAGTTAAACAAAACTCACGAATAATAAATTCGTTATCAGACATTTTAAAACCTTGAATATCGATAATATACTGATTTACACATGGTGAAATTTCATTTGTATGAAAAATAAAAAACGGAATTATCTGTCCAACAAATTCTGTATTTTGTAAAAGATCACAAGTTTTATGCATAAAGCATCGAAATGAAATTTCACTATGTTCTTGTTCAAACACTTCAAAGAGTTCAGTAAGAGTTTTGTCAAGAGATAAATACTTCACTGCAAATGATCCAGTATTATGAAAATGTCTACATTCATGAGGAAGATGTAACTTGCATTCCACGCATTCCATTGGATTATTGTTGTGTAAGTATACTTTTATAGTTTTTAATACACAGTTCACATTAATGTTTTCACCATTACATAACACACATGAAACACTAGCACTATTCGAATACATTTTTTCAATCTGAAATATTCGCTTTCCGTTTGTCTTTTCTTATGAAGATCTCTAGTAATTCCGGTAAATAGTCTGTATCACTTAATAATTCCGCATAGGCGTCATAAAATTTTTCTCTTGTTAATAGTCCGATAATATGCGTGTTTGCGTACAAATAAAACACATCATCTTCAACACTAGGACTTGCTATAATACTCCAAGCACGAATTTCCAATAATTCTGGACGCGTCGTCATACAATCATGATCAAAATCATGATTAGATCCTGTCGTACAACCCTCACATATTAGTGTCTCATTAAAATTCCATTTTTCAATAGCCTTCTTTATACATTCACGATCCACTTTTTCACTATTACAAGAACAATCTAAAGCCCAAAATCGTGATGTTCTTGATAATACAATTGGAGATGATGGCGGTGTTGGTGAAACTGTTAGCGCTGGTGAATCTATTGCATCAAAATCAAATTCTTCATCTGACGATGATTCGTATATTTCTGTTTCAGCATCAGATATTGCTTCAATATTGCTATTGCAAAGATCCTTCTTCTCATACGACTGCATGATGTATCTTTATATATTTTGTCTCTTATAACCTGTATTTAAAGTATTTTCATAACCGCAAGGTAATCACGTGTTCGGCAATCCCAACATTAAAGTTATTTTTATTAGTTTGTCCCCAATTTGTGATGCTTATCTCCCACGTCCGCAATCTTCCTTTTGTTCACCTACCGCGGCGCCAAAGTTATTTCTATCAGTCTGGCGGTATTCTGTAATGTTTACCAAACGTGTCAACGGTCTTCCTTTGTATTAAAATTCAAGTTTTAGCATGTACACATTATCACTCTTACCCAACCGGGTTTCCAAAAGCGCGCGAAAAGTTCAGTTCATGTCTTAAGTTCATCAGCAACAGACGTACGGAAACCACGCTCTGTATATGTACCATCATAGTGTATCATACCGTACACGAAGTTTTACCACGCTCACCGAGTATGCTATGCATACAAACCAACAAATTAAAAAGTCACGTATGAATAAATATTTCCCTCCCATCATACAGTATTCAGCTCCAATAATAAGGATCCCGGGTTCGATCCCAGTGCGTATCACACATTATAAGTGTTCTCACCTTCTTATTTTTAACAAATAAAATAATCACCATCTCCTTTAGCCTAACAGGTGGGACTCAAAGATTTCATTTTCTTTTTATTCTATCACATATTGTTCGTGTAATCTTTTATTCTCTCTCACATATTGTTCGTGTAATCTTTTATTCTCTCTCACATATTGTTCGTGTAATCTTTTTATTCTCTCTCACATATTGTTCGTGTAATCTTTTATTCTCTCTCACATATTGTTCGTGTAATCTTTTTATTCTCTCTCACATATTGCTCGTGTAATCTTTTATTCTCTCTCACATATTGTTCGTATAATCTTTTATTCTCTCTCACATATTGTTCGTGTAATCTTTTATTCTCTCTCACATATTGTTCGTGTAATCTTTTATTCTCTCTCACATATTGTTCGAAACAAGTTTCTCTTTTGAATTTGCTAAGCAAATGAACCAATAAAAATATGGATTTAATTCAAATCAAACCAATTCAAATTTCCATTATTATTTTTAAAAATAACCAGTATAGAGTCTCTAGAGACACGCATACACACTCAAAAAAGACCACATGACCTTTCCATGTCAGCACAACTAAAAACAAAAATATAACAACTTTCTAACACACGTAAGCAGGTCATCAACCCATAATGACATACACGCCACCTCTGGCAACATCCATTAAAGGACCATGTTAGAACATCATTATTACGTAAAGTACCGTTAACATATTTCCTTTCGGGTGGAAAAGTTCAGGCTCACCTACTCACTGTCTCCTTTAGCCTAACCGGCATAACCGTGGGACATAAAACTTAAGGATTTCATTTCATTTTTACCATTGTATGATAGGATTTAGCGAACATCATGATAATTGTCACTTCTGATGAAATTAAGTTATTAGGTGGACTGGATTGGTATTAAACCACAAGGGAAACTTGTTTTTTATGTGTCATTGTATCGAATTGCATAGGAATGATGAACTTCCTTTTCATACTTACTCGAAAGTCAGAAAATGTGGTATACAAAGGGTGTTAATGAACTATACCAACAAACTGTAAGATGTGATACCTTACATCAAAATAAGATAAAAAGTTCATATGGGTCTGTGGGGAAAATGCCATAATTTCAGAGCTAGGGCTGCCCATAATTGCGAAAAAGCCAAATATCAACAGGCCCTATTTCAAATTCCAGAAACTGTGGATAGTGGTCATTATCAGCGTAAAGGAAGTCACTCATATGTTAAGGATCTTCAATAGCACGGTTTCTCGTACTCGGGGAAACGCATGGTGCAATGTTTTCATTCACGCTTATAAGTGAATAACACGTGAAATATACCGTGACGAAATACATAGCATCACACATTATTCAGAACACCAAAAAACAGTTTGTATCCTGTTTTGTATCTAACTATTTTGTATCCTCCTTGAAATCAGGGTATATCTGAAAACTCTATTGAGAGCATATCTAAGAATTACACCCTGTAAGGAATACTCCGTAATAGTGTTGTAAATTCCTGGTGGAAAAAACGGAAATTTTGGGTTTTATAAAAACGGTTTTCTACAGCTTTCCTTCCCGAACTTGGAAAAATCCGTAAAAATTGTGAAACATTGAAATTTTCAATATTTTACTACATTATGTTTTTAAAATGAAAACTATTTTATATTTACTAATTTTCAGTTAAGATCATTGAGTAGTTTTGTTGCTTGTATTAGAATAGGGAACTTTAGTGTCAACAAATATATTTGTACCACTCCTTTAAAGTCAGCAGCGTGATAGAATGGAGTTACGGCTACAAAACATCCTAAAATATAATCCTAATTAGATTAATTAATATAGACAGATTTAAATTAGCTTCAGTAATCTTATAAAGTTACCGTTTTATGGCGGGAAAGTGTTAAATAACAGGCCAGAATCAGTTTGGTTAATACCAGTATCTTAATATATATATATATATATATATATATATATATATATATATATATATATATATATTATGGAGATACGTGTTATCCACGTGCTGTGTAAAATTTTCGGAAAATTTCAACCCATTAGAAAAAATCTTTTGTTCGGAAATATTGGTAAAACCCGGAAAATAGAAACAAATTTTTGTTCGCCTGATGCTAATCTTATTTGCTGTAACATGTCTGTAGCATATATGTATACAATATATTTCGCTAGCAGGAAAAATACTTAAAGCAACAGTTTTTCATTTTACTTTTCAGTTTTCTGATAAAATAATCCTTCTTTATTATTTGTATATCTTTCGAACAACTTAAAAAAAAAGAGATGATCATATTTACATATACACACATACACAGCAAAAGTGCGTAAATTTGAGCAGTGACAAATACATTAAAGAAATTAACATATGAAATTTCCGTTCGTTATTATTAAAGCCTAGCATAATACCCGTTTTTCGCACGGGAACAATACGTTTCACTTTGGACAAAAAGGGCACCAAAACTGTCACCAATGAACTTAGGGACATCAAAAACTATGATTTCGACACGAGTATCAGTCATTTTCAATTACTTTTACATGTCACTTTCCCCTTTTAGAAGTAAAAAATGGGGGCTCAATTTGGATTTAAACGCCATCGGAAATATCACTCTTCATCTCAGCCACTCCGAAAACTATGGATACGACACTAATATTGGCCACTTTTTTTTAATTTTTATATATCCACCCCTTCTGCCTCCCCCAAGTTTTGGCGCTGAATTTGGATTTAAACATCATCGCAAATGTCACTGCTCATCTGAAAAACATTTGGCTTCTTAGCAATTTTGACAGCTCTAGCTCTCAAACTATGCACTTTTTGCCATAGGTCCATATGAACTTTATCTCTTATTTTGATGTGAGGTATCACTTCTTACAGTTTGTCGGTATAGTTCATTAACACCATATATATATATATATATATATATATATATATATATATATATATATATATATATATATATATATATATAGACTGTTCCATAATTCGTGTAATTTTCTACAGCACTGGAAGAAGATGATGTTTTCAAACTATTTACGTGTAATTTGTCACTCTTATTTAAAAATATCTGAATGTTTCGAATTTCTATAGGAAATAAGAGAATATTGCTTTTTAGCCCCTCTTTTACGGGTGTAAACACGGAAGTTCATTTTCCTTATGGCAGATTCAATGTTAAACTTTGGAGGCAGCTTTCTCCAATAATTATTCGTTAAGATTTTGGGGCAAATGAGTTGTATTTGTTACAGAACACTCATTCACGAAGCTAGTAAAGCCACCTCAAACATTATTTTGGGAAGTTCCCCCTTTTGGGGGGCAAGGGGCGTAAAAAGGTGGTGGATGATGTGTTACCAAAATCCAAATATTTATTTTCGGAATGCCAGTAAGCGTCAGATTAATCACAAATGTCACAGAATTAGTGCTCCAATGCTTTTTACATGTAAGAGTGACTGATAATTGGGTTACAGCCCCCTTTCAAAAATAAAAAGTCACCATAAATATCTTTCGTAGGGACATACGAAAAGCAGGCATTTTTTTTTTAATTAACGTGAAATTTGTCGTCATTGTAGACAAAAAGTATGCGTTTTTCAAATCTGGAATGTTATTTTGGTAACGCACCGCCTTAGGGGGGCACAGGGGGCGAAGCATTAGAAGATGGATCTGTATAAAAATTCAAAATTATGTTCCGGAATTGCCAGTGAGCGTTAGATTTTTTACAACTGTCCCAGAATTAATATTCTAATGTTCCTTGAATGTGCCAGTGACTTATATGGGGCTATAGCCCCCTTTCAAAAATAAACAAATCACCATAAAATCTCCACAATCCTTAGTAGGGACATATGAGACGAAGGCATTCTTTGTTAATTAATGTGAAATTTGCTTCGTTGTAGCAAAAAGGTATGCATTTTTCACATCAGGAATATTATTTTTGTAATGTACCGCCTTAGGGGGGGGGCACAGGGGGGGAAGCAAAAGTTGTGGATCTTTATAAAAATTCTGACTGATATTGAGATGCAGTCTCCCTTCCAAAAATCACATTAAAAATTCCCGATAAATATCCTTAGCAGGGACATACGGAAGAAGCTATAATTTGTTAATTAATGTGAAATTTGGCTTTCTGATAGTAACAATTTGGAATATTATTTTGGTAACAGGAGGCACAGGGCACGGTGGGTAATTTGGTACCTTTGAGGGTCATAAGGGGGTTACTGAAATTCCAAATTTTATATTGATACTGCTCATGAGTGTCAAATTAGTTGCAAGATGCACAGAATTAATGTTCCATACTACTTTTATGTACCAGTGACTAATATGGGACTACAGCTCTCTTTGAAAATCATCATAAATTCAATATGATTGTTCTTACCCAAAGACCTAATGGCAGAAGCATTTCTTTTTAAATAATTAATGTAAAATTTGACATTGTTTTAGAAAAAAATGTTTGTTTATAAGAATTGTTAAGTGACAATAAGATAATACCCATGTGTAGATTTCTTTTAGGGGCATTGACTCAGAATTTCTTTTGCCTAATGAGAGTGTCAATGTGAAATATTGAAAGCAGTTTTCTCCAATTAATTGTAGGAATTTTGCAGTAAATTTGCATTTTTAATTAGAAAATACAGTAACACTCTTTCGCTTGTACCTATGATGGTGCATGCGTCTGGAATTTTATTACGGCCATTCCTTCTTATATTGGGTACCAGTAGCGACATGAAAAATTCCAACTTTTCGTTATTTGTGTTATTGGCGGTAGCGTAAAAATAATCACTAATATCACAGAATTTACGCTCAGAAGCTATTTCCATGTGCCGGTGGTCCTTGTGGGGCTACAACTTCCCCGTTCCGGTCCCAAAATCACTTTGAAAACCACAATAAATATCCACGCCACCTTTTTATACTACTACAACTATAAATCTTTTAAAAGAGAAGTTTGGGGAATGACTTCTTTGTAAGGGGTGAAGTGTCGAATGGCCATCAAATAGTCCAGATCTTCCTCCATGCATTTTTTTCTTGTGGAGATTCCTTTAAAAAGTTCTATCAAAAATCATGTAACAAGGGCGCCCATCAGGGTAGGGGCAAGGTGGGGCGCTCGCCTCCCCCCGTTTAGAGGAAATTGTGCTTCGGAAGATCGAAAACCAAATAGATATTTTAGAATAGTTACTGCAAAAATTGAGACTACATTTGAAATGTCGCTTATATTGCACCCCCTTGGAAACCAAAACATGGGCGCCCTTGTAGATGACTTAAAGAATTGTCCAGAGCGTAGAGATGATCATTCCAGATATATTGGACAAGGTGTTCACAGTGGCTTTAGGAGATCGCATTAATTCATGCCTTGTTCGTTCACGAGAGCGTGCTGAATGAAAGTTAGTTCATTTTATCTGTCTTACACTCAGATTAATGAAATCTTTAAACAATTTAGTTAATGACAACTGAGCAAAAAAAAAAAAAAAAGTTTTTAAGAAGGACTAATATGTTTTCTTTGGTTTATGGTATAGCCTTACTCAACTTTATCCTTTTTCCTCGCGAGACCTTTGTTTTTACTACAACCATTTGTCCATAGTATACGATTTCCTGACGTGCTCACATGTACAGTACACGAGAAAGCTACTGCGCGGAGAGTGGGATCATACAGTTATTGTGTAAGAAGTACGGAAAGTTACGGTTTTTTTTTTTTTTTTTTTTGTTTCTTTGTTTGTTTCTTTTAATGAATAAAGAAAACACTATTAAAACTTATAGGTCACCTATTACACTTTTAATTTTTAAAATATTACCCGCGGCATTTTTCATTGTCATTTTCTGTTCTATTTCCAGCTGGTTTGCTTAAGTGTGCAGAAAATATACAAGTGACTTGTATGTGTAATTTTATGATATAAGAAGAGTCCAATTTGATTTTTAAAAACGCAATTTTTTTTATTATATTCCAGTTAAACAAAAACAACGAAGATATATATTCAATCTGGTACACTGACAGACGATATTCATTTACAATAGATTCTAGATTTTTAAAAACTCAAAACATTCTTCTACAATAATGACAAATTTCACATTAACTGTAAAGCATATTTACCTTCTTCCCGTACGTTCCTTCTAAGGATATTTATCGTAAATTATATGAATTTTACAAGGGTGGCTGTAGCCCAATAACAGTCACTGGCACATGCAAGGATCATCGGAATATTAATTTTGTATCATTTGTGATTAATCTAAAGCTCCCTAGAATTCCCAAAATAAAATTTGAAATTTTATAGATCTACCAAATTATGCTTCGTCCCCTGTGCCCCTTGTACCTTCTTCTGGTATGTCCCTATTAAGGATATTTATGGTGATTTCTTTTTTCTTTTTTTGGAAGGGAGCTGTAGCCCCTTTATGACCATTCAAGGAGCATCGTAATAATAATTCTCTGATATTTGTTAATAATCTGACGATTACTGGCGCTTCCGAAAAAAAATGGAACTTTTATAAAGATTCATCATCTGATGCTTCACCCAGGCACGTAGCCAAGGGGGGGTCCGGACCCCCCGCTTCGAGACCAAAAATGAAAAGAAATAACGAAAGATGAAATAAATGAAATGAGGAAAAGAAGGATCGCGTTAAAAAAATGTTAAAAATCAGGAAGCTTTTGGTTACTCTTTCTTATGAGGAGATTTGTATTACTTGAATACATGGTGGCGAGGAGCGAGATATAATGGAAGAGTCAGTGAATTTGAATTTTCTAGAAAAGTTACGGAATTCTCAGAATTTCTAAAAGAGTTACGGAATTCTCAGGATTTCTGCTACTAGTCAGGGGGATTTCAAGGGAGATTTCAAGCTTCCGAAAGTATAGTACCGTTGTGTAACAACGTGGACATTTTTTATCATAAATTTTCGTTATCGCATCCTTGCAGTATCAAACATGTTATTACAAAAACAATTTTCTACTGCTTCTTTAACCTGTCATTGGAACAGACAGTAGTTGACGCAATAATAAAAACAAAAATTTATGTGGAAAGAAAGTTCCGTTAACATTTGATTCAACAGAGAAAGGAACGCAGATATTGCAAAATATTTTACAAGACATTATTGAGTATGTACTTTTTATAATAGTGAATATGTACTTTTTATAATAGTGGAGGTCATAATTAAGGAAAATTGTTATATTTGAATGAACAGAGGAAGGACGTAAAGTTTTATATCCTGCATCATTATTTTCCTTCCCTCCACCCCCCTATTACAATAAATAAATTGACAATGATCCAAAAATACAATAAAATATAATACTTCTTTTGTTTAATTTATATGGAAAACTACTTATATAGGACATTCTATGTATATATATATCTGTGTTGTGTCGTCATCGTTACAGTATAATCCATGCAGAACAGTTAGTTGGTTAGAGATAATTTAGTATAAGGTGGGGTTAAGTGTTTATATATATATATATATATATATATATATATATATATATATATATATATATATATAGAGAGAGAGAGAGAGAGAGAGAGAAAACAGTGGTTAGCTCGCGTGTGTTAGTGCCTGTGGTACCTGATACAGTTCCGAGTGGGGCACTATGATGATGCAAAATCTAACTTGTACCTAACATATACCTAGCGCAAGCTTAACAGAAAGATTTTTATGTATTCTTTTATTATTATTCATAAAATTTTCATATGCAATCAGAATTTTATATTCAGATTCATACATACATACATACATACATATATATATATATATATATATATATATATATATATATATATATATATATATATATATATATATATATATATATATATATAATGTAGTTACTTTTCTAATCATTCTAATATTATTTTATTTTATTTTCAATTTCATTAAGTTTAGTAGCTAAACAAAATACTGCTTTTTCTTTGGTAGGTTTGTTGGAAACTTCAGTAGGGTTTTAAATACTTCAGGGAGATAGTGGTTAGTGACCTCTACAGCATCAAAGATTACAAATTTATAGTATCTAGGAAATACTGTAAACAAGATTCTTTTAGTTTATTAAAGCTATTGTAGCACTATATTGTAAGAATAAGGAAAGAAATAGTAAGGATGGACAAAACAAAATTGGCGACATAAAGTCTTTTGTTTAACACTACACACCTAGATACGATTTTTCAAACACAATACGTGGAAAATTGTTTCACTGACTACGATATTCACACTTTTAATGGAACCGCTACCTCTCCGGTTTGGGGTGGTTCAACTGTTCTGGCTGCCTAGTCAGCGAACATTCACAAATTCAATTTTGATGGTGTTCCAGCGTTACCAAAACAAACTGGTATATAAAACATATTTTTAAATATAAATTCAAACCTATAAATTATTTTGAAAAAAAAATCAATATAGTTATGTTAATATATAGAATCGTGATCCTCACCCGTATTTCTTTATAGAACAGCTATTTTGTCAGTTTGCTATTCTTTAATTAATTTTATACTCAGTATTTTGGCTTGTAAGCACACAAGGATATACGCAAATAAAAATAGCTATTTGGTTTTAAAAAAAATACCCTGATATAACGGGAATAGCTTATATGCAGTGTGGCTTTTTGTACGATGGAAAATTCCATCGCCGTTTCATTCCCTCAGTTTCTACTGTGATATTTTGACAAACACTTGTTCATTGTTACGTTAGTAATGCATATCGATGTGGTTCTTCCCCATACATCGGTTGCAAAAATACACGGAATGAGAAGAGTCGCCAATAAAAATTAAAGCAAGAAATAATAAAAACATAAAGCACGTTTCATAGAATTTATCTTAAAAATACCCAAATTCGAATAGAAGGACTGTCCTCTTTTTCTGGTCGCTCACCAGAGATATTCACAATTCATCTTTTCATGTTGTAAAACAAAGGTTGTTTTCAGCCGTTACGATAGAAAACACATAAAGCGACAATAGCAGGGGTATTGCAATTTTCCTTAGAGATGTCAACAACAGCAGTGACCTTTCAAGAGCAAGATGGTTACCGCGCTTCTTCCCAGCTGTCATTTCTTATATTAGATCGTAGAACCTCATAAAAACCGAAAATTCTGAAACCTGTAACGTTCTTTCATGAATGACCGCACAAGATTTTCGAAAAGATTTTGGGGCTCATTATGTATGTGATATCCCAAACATGAAACATATGTGTGAAAATACACTGTTATACTATACACATTTTAGGATCTAATATAAAGTATATACGAAACTTCATGTTTTTCTTAAAATAACATGATTATCTTTCTACTCTATTATTCTGATCACACATATGAACGTAACGCGAACTCTCTAAACAACACTTTCCGGATAACAGCTTAGTCTCTGTATACATTTAAGGGAATTAACATTTTACTTCTTACTTTAAGTTGTTATAAATACGTAATATTTTCTTACAAATAATATTGTAAAATGAAATTTTATAGTTTAGCGTCCCACGATTAGCACCAAGGCTAAGAGAGACAGTGATGATGAGATGAATGATAATGATGAAATTAAGATAGAAGGAAAGAGCAGAACCTCGAGAAAACCTATGCAGATAGTATTTCTAGTTTAGTGTTTATATATTTTATGCCTCAACAGTGCACCGTACCAGGAATAGGGTAATTTTTTTGTGATTCATGTACTATACATTATTTGTATCGCTTATAAACAAAACAAAAAAAATGAAGAAGAATGAGATTTATTAAATAAAGTTTTCTCTACAGACTATAATGATTCATTATTCTCAGGTGATCTGTATTTTGTACATCTCAATTTAATTCAAATTATTATTATTATTATTATTATTATTATTATTATTATTATTATTATTATTATTATTATTATTATTATTATTATTATTATTATTAAGTTGGTTCCGAAGCTTGCTTACAAGATCAATGTTTTCATTACTAATACTGAAATAGTTCCTATGTTTTCATCCCGGGTTACAACCTATAATTTTTTAATTATATCACCAGAACAGCTTAAGTATAATAAACGTAATTGTAGGCCCTATGCCTTCTTTTCTACTTTTCTAGAAACATGTAAACAAGGTTCAACATTATCATACCCTTCGATATAATGACACACTTAATCAAGCTTCCCCTGAGATTCTATGCGATCGCATTCAAACTAGTAACTTAATTCTGCGGAAGTGGCATTTCTCTCGTCCCTCTCGTATCCTAAAATTATGACCTTTCTTCTGAATGGTGTGCCCTTTGGAGAAATAACAAATATTTTCTATGGATCTAAAACCTCTTTTTTCACTATAGGCAAACGTTCTTACAGATTTACAGTAGACAGCACTTAAACACATGTAGTTTATTGTTCGGACCGCCTTGCAAATAAACCACCAAACGGAATCTGTAATCTGATGCGAGGGTCTCTCTCCCTAACACGGTTCAAACTTTCCCTGCCAAATACTTTTTGTCTCTTTTCCTTTTTTATACTAGGTAATATAAAAGGGGAAAGAATAATATTACTTTATGCGGCTGTTTGTCATTTAGTTAAGCAAAGCGACAGTAATCTGAATTGTCTGCTAAATACACTCAGAATCCTTAGAACAACACTATTTACAAAGAGAATCAAAAAATAGAGTTTACTTTTCAACTTTCACGAAATCTTGATACACGATACATACCAAAGGACAGAACAAGTCAATACGACAATTAATAATAATGAACATTTAGAACTGTCATTATTCACACTTTATTTTAATATTTCTGTTATATACATATTTTTCTCCTTCTCAATCACAAGTCATTGTTGTGCTAAGGCATTGGGTACTATTTTATCAAATCACTCCTTAATATTGGTCTGCCTTGGGTCTGCCTATTTATTCGGCACAGCGCTGCTACTCGTGTAAGATAACTCGGTGTAGAAAAATTCGTTGTACAGAACAATCATTGTACGGAAAAGGGGAAAGTTAGTTGTAAGGTGGATTCCATGTAATACTTATTGCATATCCGCTTACGATAACTTATAAAACTTCATATTGCGAAAAAGAAAACGCCATAAAATTCACCGAATAAAATGATATTACGTATTTCCAGGAAAATATTACTATCATTATTATTACATTGGACCTGGTATCTCTTGCATGTCTTTACTAGGGAAATTACTATAGTTTATTTGCGTAATACAATCAACCTAACAGTTTTTGTCAGAAATAAAACAATCACAACTATAAGTTCGGAGAATAGTTACAGAAACATAAATTATACACACAACTAAAAACACCTCTATATAGTACACCATACAACATACAGGATACATATGTAAGAAGCAAAAATATATTGATCAAAAAAGTAGGCCTATTAGTCGGATGCGCAATATAAAGTGGGATGTTTTTTTCAGATAATAGTTGTAGAAATAGTATTGAAATAATAATAATAGGAACAAAGGCTAAAACAATACATAACATTAACAAGTTCAGTAAAATATTTACTACGTCCCAAAAACACCAACAATATACACTATGGATCACAGGCGTACCCGAGGGGTGTGCCGGGTGTGGACAGGCACACCCTAATGGCCTGCATTATCAAAGAAAATTAAAGACAGATATTTCAATATGAGAAAAATAAGCGGATTTTTTTTTTCACGAGGAAATCATTGTAAGTTGTCACAATTCTCGGTATCGCGGTCAGAATGTTTCCTGCATCTATTAGCTGAAATAGTTAAAAAGGAAACTAAATGTGACCCCGAGTGACTTAACCACACCTGATTGGACAAATCCTGTAAAAAAGGTATTATTATAGCAAGTAAATAACAACTAGGTACCATTCACACCAGCACACAATCTTAATCCCTAAACTGAGTGAAGGTGGGTGATTAGAATTACAGATTTTATTTAATGAAATTCCAGAAGTGTTAATTTAAAATATTTAATGCAATTCAGATTCCTTCAGAGTAGTTATAACAATTAAACAAATTCTTATTAGGTTCTTAATTTCGAAGGAGGTGTTCAAAATTTTAATGGAAAAACCTTTACTCTAACAACTACAGTTACCTTTTGCAAGGCAGAGATCATTTACAATAAATAGATTTTGAATGAGGATAACACAATCAAAACTCTCAATTCATTAAATATTAAACGCTAAATTGAATTCTATAATTCATAAACAGCAAGATAACAACCACGTCAATCAATTTAATCTAACTTTAACAAAAAGGTATCGTGACTTTCGAAGTAGCCTCGTATATTTATTAAAAATTAACCTTTGAACTATTTATCTCTTTAATTCTCTCAGTAATTCTTAGTTAAGGAATGTACGCAGTGCTTTTACTACTATAAAACTATTTAACTAACTACAATACTTTTAACTAGCATTACTACTTCACACTTACCGTAATACAGCAGGAAATAATAGTGACAGTATAGCAGAGGTAGTTACCATTTCTCAACTCCAGATCCTCTTGGGTTTAGAGACTGTTCCTTACAATACAATTCCATACAGTACAGTGCACGCGAATATTTCAAGCATTTAAAAATTAAGCAAAAAATTTATTCGGTCGGAAAGCATGTTCTAGATTTAATCAAAATTATTCGTTTTACTTCAATTTTACGTTTGAAACCTAGCCGAGATATCCAAGAGAGCTAAAATAGAAGTATATGCATTTAACAGCAATTAATTACTGAACTAGGTAACTAGTGACGTTTTCATTAACAGCACTGTAAATTAGTTAACTTATTTCCAAAGCAGGAAATACCAATTTATATTTTACTTTAGTTCTTCAAAACTTTAAACACGTTATTAGAGACTGTTTTAGATTTTAAAATTAAATAGAACGAAATTAAAAGTAATTAGTAATTTTAATTACCATTAATTACCGACAAAGTTTAGTAATGAATGAAAAGAAGTTATGGAAATCCTTCTTATATTAGTTACTACGCGAGTATGTAATTTAAAAAGTGGAATTTTAATACTTGATTTAACGTTTTATTTTTCTTCCCCCATTTAAAGTTACCCAGTTAAATTTCTTACTCGACCTTCTGTGGCACAACGAAAGCAAGAAACGCACTAGACTCGATGACGTAATACACGTGTTCCGTCTCTCACAAAGCAGCGTTAGGAATTTAACGTAGTTTTTAGCCTTTAAAAGGTTTTGACTACGGAAGTATTATTAAGAGGAAATTTAGACCTTATTAATTTCATTCACTTGCAAGATACGTCTTCCTTTAACACAACTTCACACACTAGAAACACAAGTAACTTTTTCACTTTTAAACTGATTAAGCTTACAGAACTTATTTAAACACAATTTAATTTTATATTTCTAAAACTCTTAGTAATTTAACACTGAGTTTTAGAATCACAGTTGTAATTAAGACACACTTCACAAGTTTAAACGAAGCACAGCTATAACGAACTCTCGACCACGTTTTCTAAAAAGAACAATTTTCGGCGCGAAGTAATGATGTCTAATACTTGAGTCCAACCCGTGTTGGCTCAATAAACTACAATACAGTTATGAGGCGCAGCGGATCAGAATGCCATATATAGGAGCAAGACTCTCGCTACTGCGCAGCGCCCAACTCATTACATACGTCACTCCAGACCCCTGCGCTAACTGAAGTGGTTGTGTATTTAAAAAAAAAAAAAAAGAATTGATTCTCTGCCGTATTACAAGTATTACCAGTTTAACATATAGACATATATATATCGTTTTAAAGCTTTTTTCACGCTCTTTACAATGAAAGTACTCTCATTTCAATCCAACAACACATAACAAAATAATTCTTCAAAAACAAAACAATAAACTTCTTATTTTTAAAAAAAAGAAAACAAAAAAAGTAATTTTCCACAATGAAACTATGAACCAAAATGTAACGATTTTGCAATTGTTACAAACACCACCTCCTTGTTAAATATAAAATTTTAAGGAAAAAATAATTTTATATACAATATACAATTCCATTTTAAACTTCCATTATTTTCACATTTTATATCATTCCTTTAACTATATTTCTCAAAATGTCCATTCGGAATTTTTGTCATTTCTGTAGATTTCCATTCCAGTTTGATGCAACATTCCACTCAAATGTAGACCATTTTTCCATTTCTGGGTTTAAGAACAGCCAGCCAGATAAGAGATTTCCAAACTTCCAAGGTTACAGCTTTGGTTCCATTCGAGACCATAAACCATTCTACAGGATGCGTTGACCATCTTAACATGTCTCCATAAAAATACATCAATGTAAGGAAAACAAAAGGCAATCTACAAATATAAATAGAAATGTTAAATTCAGGCAATAACTAGATGTTAGCCCTGTAAAGTAACAAAGGATTTAACTTCAAAATGAGAAAAAGATCTTCGAGTTTTTCCCTTTCACATGTAGAATATTATATTATTTCAGATGTAACACATTTCAATTATTAACACCATAAATGATATAAATTTACCCTAATGCATGATTTACAAATGAAAGTTTTAATGAACATGAAAAAATGAACGTGAAACGATTATGATCATAACCTAATTCTAAATGACATCTTAGTTCCTACATTAACCTACTTCTAAACCTAACTTAAATCTAAATTTTCTTAATCTAACCTTACATCACTAATGTTTAATTTCTTCTAGTATAACTACATGTGTAGGATTCTCATTTTCATCTGTTCAGTTGGTGTTTGCTCCATTCCTTCTCACAAAGTATTTTTTAATATCACTTACATGAGCTCTTTTAGTATTATTAGCATTGTTTACATCTTCTAATAACACGGAGTTATAAGTTAAGAATTTCACAATTTTGAATGGACCAATCCAATGATACGTTAAACTCTTAGTTACTTTATCCTTCAGAGATGATTTTTCGTGGTTTTTAACTAACACAAGATCATCTACTACCAAATTTACATCCTTTCGTTTACCTTCAAATAGTTTACGACGTTTTTCCCAAGATTTTACCATGTTATCCATTGCATTTTTCCAAAGATCTTGACTATTCAGACCTTTAAGATCAGCATCCATAACTTTCCATTTGATCTCTAATGGACTATTTAACTCTCTACCAAAAAATAATTCTGAAGGTACAGCTTTTAGTCCTTCGTGCTCACACAAATTAAGATTAAACTGGAGCTCACGAATAACCTTACTCCATTTGTTTTGTCTTTCAGCAAAATAAGATTTCAAAGAGTATTTCAGAGTTTTTATAAACCTTTCAGCAATATTTGCCTCCGGATGGTAAGGACTCAGTTTTATATGCTTAATACCCAAACTATACACAAATCCCTGAAAATACTCAGATGTAAATACTGAGGCGTTATCACTAGATATTGATTCTACAAAACCGTAACGGGAGAACAAATCATACAATTTGTCACAAATTATTTTAGAAGATAATCTCCTTAGTTTTTCAAGCATACAATATCTAGAACAATTATCTACTGCTATTAGAAGATAAGTGTACCCTTCAGAAGAAGGTAGAGGCCCTACAGTATCAATCATCCAGTTTGAGTTTATCCTGCGAGTTACATGAGACCCTAGTCTACCATATTTCTTAGTGTTTAAAGGCTTAGCCTTTTGACATTCTGGACAAGACCTAACAAATTCCTTTACGTACTCTACTAAACCATCAAATGTAAATCTCTTCATAATTTTACGTAAGGTTTTATATATTCCAGAATGACCACCTGTAAGATATTCTAAATGGTAGTATTCGACCAGACTTCTTCTAAGATCTTTTGGAACAACGATTTTCCACTCATTGTTCTTTGCCCTAGTCTTTTTTAACAAAAACCCATGTTTGATTTGATACTCATTACTATTCTCACCACCTTCTACCTTAACGATTAACTCATTTATTTCAGGATCTTTACGTTGTAATTCAATCAATGGTTCACTTAGAAAAGGTAATTTCCAAAGATTTGTCAATACTAAATATGTTTTATCATTACTTTCTTTGACTTTAACACTATGGTCAAAATTAAACATATCATACTGCCTAGAAAGGAAATCTGCTACTTTATTCTCATTAGTTTTTAAATGGTGGATTTTAAATGAGAACTGAGAAAGTTGTTCTATAAGTGAGCCGTACTTTAATAGTCTTTTAGAGTTATTAATTATCCAGCTTAAGGCCTTGTTATCAGTATACAAATCAAACTCATTAAACAAAAAATGTTTGAATCTTACTATAGTTTTAACTAGACTTAAAAATTCAATCTCGTAGATTGATCTATGCCGGTCGGCCTCACTTAGTTTCTTCGAAAAGAAACCCACAGGAATTAAGTCACCTTTATCATTTTTCTGTGAAATCACGCCTCCTAAGCCTCGCGAGGACCCATCGACGTGAACTACGAATCTCTTTGAAAGATCAGGTGTTTTTAGAATAAGCTCTTCTGAGAAAATTCTTTTTATTTCTAAAAAGGCGTTATTTTGGGCTTCCCCCCACTCAAACTTCTTTTTAATAGATCTTAACTCAGATATAGGACCTATAATTTCTTGAAATCCTGGTATAAACCTTGAATAAAAATTAACTACTCCACAAAATCGCTGCACAGCCTTTCTGGTCTTAGGAGGTGGAAGATTAAGAATAGACTCAACTCGTTTAGGATCCATAGTGATATTCTCCCCATCGACTATAAAACCTAAGTATTTAATCCGTTTTTTAAAGAAAAAACTCTTATCAGGAGATATAGTCAAACCATATTCTCTAAACCTATTTAACACCATTCTAATCGCCTTTTTATGTGACTCCTTATCCCTATTAGCGATTAAAATATCATCAAAGTATACATGAACACCATACGGTTCAAGGTCACCAAGTACATCTTTCATACATTTAGATAAAACACTACTTCCAACCTTAATTCCAGCTGGGAGCTTCTTATATTGGAAGGTACCAATCGGAGTGACTATCGTAGTTAAATCTCGACTCGCTTCATCAAGCTCCAGCTGAAAATAAGCCTTCTTTAGGTCACACAATGATATATAGGGGCACCCAGATAGGTTACTTAAACATTCTTCCATGTGAGGTGTCGGAAAAACATAATCTGACAACATACTATTCAATTTTACAAAGTTGGCAACTAATCGATATGAACCATCTCGGTTTTTCACAATGAAACATGTGCTACCAAAATTTGAATGATCTGTTTCAACTAACACATCTTGTTCAACTAATTCTTTAATAACATTCTCAAAAATCTGTCTCTTTTCCCTGGGTATGGGAAAAGGTTTTTCTCGAAAATATTTTTGTTCCCGAAGGTACAATTTACATTTAAAATCTTTGAGGCAGCCCACCTTCTCACTCACAACATCAGGAAAATCCTGTTTGAGAGATCGCACAAATGACTCTATATCTGGATCAATCCAATAATCACTATCATCTTCCGAAGAACTACCAATAGGAGATTCATCCTCAGGTTCATGAAGTTCTTTATTATCCAAGTTAATTTCAGTTTCTTCAAGTGGTGGTTTCTCACAAACTATTATGTCACTCGAAGATTCCAGTCCAAGTTGTTGTTTTAACTTCTTAAATCTTTCACTAAATTCTTCTTCAAAGGATTCACTCCACTCGTTAGCATTTTTGGTTTCACCTGAATCTACCAGTTCTAACACTCCATCCTTATCGGCGTACACTTCACCAGTTGCTAAGACGATTTTAGATATTTGCTTCTTTCTAGTTTGATCACGAAGTCCATTGACACGTCCAAGTTGATCCACAAGACCAGAAACTGATGTTGGAAAAGTGTTAACTATTGTATCTTCAGGTTCCGGATAGTCCAAATTAGGAACTGGTTCACACTGGATTCCAATCTCCCTAGCACCAGGCACCACTGAAGGAACGGAAGGGATGAAGTTGTTTCGACGACGGAAGCCATGTAGATAAATACAAACAGGCTTCAGACCCTCATCCTTCAAGCCGCTCGAACCATTGATGGCATCTACTTCAAAGAAATTCTTTAAAGTCTCCATTGATCTCAGAGGAATGTATCTTCTTTGGTTTCGAAAATAAAGTTTATTTCCAAGTACGTCAAGCATGGCACCAGTTGAACGCAAAAACGGAGTACCCAAGATCGCATCACAGGGTAATGAAGCTATCACTACGAAGTCCACTTCAAATCTGAATCCACCTAAGTTTAAGTCCACAGTGACTTCTCTAGGTTCGGTCACATTAGAACACATCATAGAGTTCATTTTCATCGACGGAATCATTCGTTGCCTCTTAATCAGATGACTAATTTGATTAATTAGAGACGACGATGCTAGATTTACAGAACTTCCGCTGTCAATACAAAGAGGAAGTCTCTTATCACTAATGGACCCAATCACAAAGGTTGCAGAACAATTATCTCCACTAGAAGGCACTCTGTACGTAGAAGAAGCATTTACACTCTTTCTGTCATTTATGGATTTCCCAGGACTTCCTGTGCTGAGACTGAGTTGGTTTGACTTACCTGAGTACAACCTCACATTATTACCACTTACACATGTTATACCCTGTTCAGATTCAAAGTTTTTCTTATTGACATTATTTGAAAAATTATTTTCAGAAACTTTTTTAGAATTATTATTAGATCTATAATTCATGGTATCCTTAAACCTATTCCCTCCATTAGGACAATTAAGCTTAAATCTATTGCCTTTATAAGCATTCTCAGCTGATGGACCACTACTGGCCACCCTTACCTCCTGATTTTCATTTGCAACAAAACAAGTTTTTAAGTTTCTGTTTTTAGATGAATTAATTTCTAAGTATTCCCTTTTTGATCTTTTGTACAAATCAAATTGCTCAATTATATTTTTCATTTCAGTAAGGTTTCGTGGAATCCTATCTGAAAAACATTTGTACCTATACACAGGATTCAAACCATGAATGATAATTTCCAAGATTTCAAACTCGCTTGACCCTACATTTAAGACCTTGGCTGAATTATACACGTTATCTATAAATTCCATCACATGTTCACTAGGTTTCATTGGCCTATATACTTTAACTCCTATTAAATATCCCCTAACGTTTAAAGAAATAAATTTGTTCAACAAAGTCATCCTTAATTCTGGCCAAGTTTTATTTAATGTAAGACTATTCATTATTTCTGTATACAACAACCCTGAAGTTTTAACAGAAACTGCATACAAGATCATTCTTAAAGGGAAGTTGTAATTTAAAACAAGATCGTTTAAAATAAACATCAATTCAAATACTTGAAAACTATCATTACCATCAATCTTCTTCAAAGAACTAAGTTTAGTGTCAATAAGAACACTAATCTTATTGAAAACATACTGATCTATTAAAGGATCAAAAGATTTCCAATTATCCCCACAATTTGTTACTACCGGAAATCTCTCAGGAATACTGTATGTGTTTAAAGGCATAAAGGCTCTAGGAGGTTCACAATATCGAGACCTTACTGATTCGTGACTATGTCTATACGTATTAGGAATACCATCAAACACTTGAGCTCCCACTCTATCTACATACTGAGGCGGTTGTTCAAGGTTCCCTGAATTTTGTTGGTTAAGTACCCTTTGTTTTACTTCGGTTTCTATTTCAAAGTCGTTTTTACAAATATTGTGACCACTAGACTTCATTTGAGACCTAACGTCTCTTACCTTAGGGATAGCACCCTTATAATACAAGGGAGGAGGCGGAACAAAAAATTTTCTATCATTTCCCTGACTTTCTTGATTTAAATTATCAAATTTTATTTCCTTCTTATTTAAATGTTGATTCTGATCTGGCATGTGACAATAATCATTTACTCCTAAACCACTAAACACCACTGGTATATTAGGATTACCTAAATCATGACCTTCAACAGATGGTTCTTGATGACTAACTTCTAACGACCTACCAGGCTCAAACCTTACCGCCTGTTCGCTTCTATGACTAAGATATTTATCAATAAAGTTAGGTTGTACTGTAAAATTTCTATTCGCATAGCGATGAGAACCAACAACTCGATTAAACGATTCAGAATTTTGTGGTAATTTACTAGAAGCACCTAATCCTGCAAAGCACCTGTTTGCGCCTTTACTATTACCCCCATTTTCTATTTTCAGTTTATCCAATTCATCGCTTAGTTGGTAAACAATATCATTTTCGAACCTAGGTGGCGCTACAATATTCTCCTGTAAAAACTGAGTCGACATGTCAGCAACCTCAACTACTTCTATCATAGGATCTTCAATGTTAACTGAATTAGCATTTGAAACATCAGACCGATTGTCAAATTCCATGTTTAAACCACAATAAATAAACAAAATGTAAATTAAACACACAATACAAATTAAATAAGGAAGTAGTAACACAAAAATAAATTCAATTATGACAATATATAAATACTCCAATTTAGCTACACTACAACTACTTCTACAATGAAACTCATTCATTCAATCTCTAGCACGCAAGCCAATACAAATAAAGGTTGACAAAATTTTTATTAAATTTCACTTTATTTAACAACAATTGTAAATAGAAAGCATCCACAGCTGACAGCTTGTGTAGTTGCAAGTCACTCGTGTTTTTATTATTAATGGAGCTATGAAACTTCAAACTGTTTCTCAAAGGATCTAACTCTAATAATTTTTAATAAATTCCAAGTAATTTCTCTGAAATTTTCAAACTCTATATAAGCAAACCAAATTTTTAGCAAAAATATAAATGCAATCATCAACTGAACTGTGTTTAACCAACAATGACTTCAAAAAGGCAAACGCGGAGATTAATATTAATTTAGGACCTAAAAATCCTATCCCCCAATCAAAATTACGGAAATGACTCCCACAATGAAAGATCCTACACACCTTAACTTTTAAATCCTTAACTTCGTAAATCCGGAATTTAACTTCAATCATGAAAATAATCACAGTTACTGTAATTCTATTTACAATGGTCGATGACCTTACAATAGACTTAATCTACAGGCTAAGTTTTGAATCACCGAAACCAAAATTCATAACTGTATTGTAGTTTATCTTTTTTGTCACAATTCTCGGTATCGCGGTCAGAATGTTTCCTGCATCTATTAGCTGAAATAGTTAAAAAGGAAACTAAATGTGACCCCGAGTGACTTAACCACACCTGATTGGACAAATCCTGTAAAAAAGGTATTATTATAGCAAGTAAATAACAACTAGGTACCATTCACACCAGCACACAATCTTAATCCCTAAACTGAGTGAAGGTGGGTGATTAGAATTACAGATTTTATTTAATGAAATTCCAGAAGTGTTAATTTAAAATATTTAATGCAATTCAGATTCCTTCAGAGTAGTTATAACAATTAAACAAATTCTTATTAGGTTCTTAATTTCGAAGGAGGTGTTCAAAATTTTAATGGAAAAACCTTTACTCTAACAACTACAGTTACCTTTTGCAAGGCAGAGATCATTTACAATAAATAGATTTTGAATGAGGATAACACAATCAAAACTCTCAATTCATTAAATATTAAACGCTAAATTGAATTCTATAATTCATAAACAGCAAGATAACAACCACGTCAATCAATTTAATCTAACTTTAACAAAAAGGTATCGTGACTTTCGAAGTAGCCTCGTATATTTATTAAAAATTAACCTTTGAACTATTTATCTCTTTAATTCTCTCAGTAATTCTTAGTTAAGGAATGTACGCAGTGCTTTTACTACTATAAAACTATTTAACTAACTACAATACTTTTAACTAGCATTACTACTTCACACTTACCGTAATACAGCAGGAAATAATAGTGACAGTATAGCAGAGGTAGTTACCATTTCTCAACTCCAGATCCTCTTGGGTTTAGAGACTGTTCCTTACAATACAATTCCATACAGTACAGTGCACGCGAATATTTCAAGCATTTAAAAATTAAGCAAAAAATTTATTCGGTCGGAAAGCATGTTCTAGATTTAATCAAAATTATTCGTTTTACTTCAATTTTACGTTTGAAACCTAGCCGAGATATCCAAGAGAGCTAAAATAGAAGTATATGCATTTAACAGCAATTAATTACTGAACTAGGTAACTAGTGACGTTTTCATTAACAGCACTGTAAATTAGTTAACTTATTTCCAAAGCAGGAAATACCAATTTATATTTTACTTTAGTTCTTCAAAACTTTAAACACGTTATTAGAGACTGTTTTAGATTTTAAAATTAAATAGAACGAAATTAAAAGTAATTAGTAATTTTAATTACCATTAATTACCGACAAAGTTTAGTAATGAATGAAAAGAAGTTATGGAAATCCTTCTTATATTAGTTACTACGCGAGTATGTAATTTAAAAAGTGGAATTTTAATACTTGATTTAACGTTTTATTTTTCTTCCCCCATTTAAAGTTACCCAGTTAAATTTCTTACTCGACCTTCTGTGGCACAACGAAAGCAAGAAACGCACTAGACTCGATGACGTAATACACGTGTTCCGTCTCTCACAAAGCAGCGTTAGGAATTTAACGTAGTTTTTAGCCTTTAAAAGGTTTTGACTACGGAAGTATTATTAAGAGGAAATTTAGACCTTATTAATTTCATTCACTTGCAAGATACGTCTTCCTTTAACACAACTTCACACACTAGAAACACAAGTAACTTTTTCACTTTTAAACTGATTAAGCTTACAGAACTTATTTAAACACAATTTAATTTTATATTTCTAAAACTCTTAGTAATTTAACACTGAGTTTTAGAATCACAGTTGTAATTAAGACACACTTCACAAGTTTAAACGAAGCACAGCTATAACGAACTCTCGACCACGTTTTCTAAAAAGAACAATTTTCGGCGCGAAGTAATGATGTCTAATACTTGAGTCCAACCCGTGTTGGCTCAATAAACTACAATACAGTTATGAGGCGCAGCGGATCAGAATGCCATATATAGGAGCAAGACTCTCGCTACTGCGCAGCGCCCAACTCATTACATACGTCACTCCAGACCCCTGCGCTAACTGAAGTGGTTGTGTATTTAAAAAAAAAAAAAAAGAATTGATTCTCTGCCGTATTACAAGTATTACCAGTTTAACATATAGACATATATATATATCGTTTTAAAGCTTTTTTCACGCTCTTTACAATGAAAGTACTCTCATTTCAATCCAACAACACATAACAAAATAATTCTTCAAAAACAAAACAATAAACTTCTTATTTTTAAAAAAAAGAAAACAAAAAAAGTAATTTTCCACAATGAAACTATGAACCAAAATGTAACGATTTTGCAATTGTTACAAAGTATAGTTTACTAGAAATATTGTATTCAAAATATTTATTCGAAAGACTTATGTTTCAAATGAAATGTCGATAGGTAGCGTGGGTCTTTTCGCCAAATCACACAGGCCAACATCGAAAAACTAATTTCTTCCTCATGTAAGAGTCATGAAATGATGAAATCTGTCGAAATATTGATTTCAAATTATTTCACTATCACATTTCTTTCCATTCCTTATAGCAGACAGTAGAACCACGTTTGAACTTGAAAGTAATACGTTCCTTTATCTTCAAAGTTTCTAATGGATCCTACGGTCTACTAAACGAATATTTCTTTATACCTAGCATTCCCCACACCCAGTTTTCCGTACACCAAATTTTATTACACCAAGTTTTAATACACCGTGTATCCAGAATCTTCATGCTTTAGCGCTTCTACAAGATCAATTTTTGTTAATACACAACAATAATTACACAACTTATAAATCCACAACAATAATTTTGTCGCATTTTAAACCAGTGGTTCCCAACATAATCCGAGATCTTGGAAAGCTAGCTAAGAGGGGGAGATCAAGCTAATGACATAAATAATATACTTATGTAATTTTAAATACGTATTACAAATATTACACCAACGAGCCGTTAAGTACCGTATAAATAAAAAATAGCTATTGATTAAGAACTGTGGTTTTATTTGGAACAAACGAGATAGAAAAGTAAGTCTCTTTGACCCTTTCTGCAGCAAGGGTATATCAGACGCCGACTTACTGCTTAACGTGAGATCCGAAACAATGAACATACGTCGGGAATCGAACCCTAGTGTCTCACGCCAAAGGTGCGTATGGTAACCGCTTAGCCACGAGGGAGCTCATAAAACATACTGAGAAGCTGCATTTGGAAAAAGATTCAACCTCCCAAAAACAGGAACTCTCTCTCAAACACACCATTTTACGTTTCAACGCTTATCGCCAAAGAACAAAATCGGTAACAGATAGTAATAACCGAAGTTTTCCAGTAGATTCATGATCCCAGTTAAGAAAATCATAACTACCCGTAACATACTACCAAAGCCGAGATTGTTTAAAATCCATTATTACTTCCGGTTTCAATATTGATCTCCATCGAGTACAAAAGGTATATCGAGGTTTTTTTTTCTTTTTTAAAAAAAACGATTACGCGTACAAAAAAACAGGTATCATCTTAGCTTACTCTCTATTCAAACCCGACAAGTTGTTAAGCTAGATGGGGGGACACCTTCACTGACAACAGACACCTTCCTGAAATACATGGATCTATTACTCAAATGAAGCTCCACTTCTTAAAAATGTTATTTGTTTTAGCTATGAAAGAAGAAATCAAAAAATTTTGTTTATATTTAAAAAGACCTACAATAATCTACTTTTGAAAACAATATTTAGTACTATTTAAAGAAATCACAATGCTGAAACATTGAGTGTAATTTCTAAAACTAGATTAACTTTCTTACTAACATTTATGTCGCCATTCGAGGCACGGACGAAGGCTTTAATTCAGCTGTTCCAGGCATAAACTTTATATTACATATGTATAGGCCAGGGGCGGATCCAGGGGGGGGGCGATCGGTGCGATCGCACCCCCCCCCCCAAGAAGAGGAAACTTTCCTATTTTCTATATATAAATAAAACCCATTCCAAAGTTTGGAGCCCTTAAAAGTAGCAGTATGACAACCCATCGCCCCCCCCCAGAAGTCGGTCCTGGATCCGCCCCAGGTATAAGCTGGAGATACCCGAGCTACTGAATTCCTTTTCCAACGTATTAGCATTGCCATCCAGCGCTGGAATGTGTCATCGATCTTAGGCACATTACCTCCTGGTAAATAACTGGACGGGATCTACAAGCAGCGTTGCCAGATCTAGCATAATGATGCTAGATCTAGCATAATTTGCATGTCTTTAGCATCTAGCATCTTGCTTTTAGCATCCTGCCCAAATCTAGCATAATTTCAGCAAGTTTATCAAAACACCGTAAAACCTGGAGATGAGAAAGAAGTTGGTCGTGGGAAGAAAAAGAACGGCAGAAATGTATCCTCTTCCATTGATTCATACAGCCAGTCTTATTTTCCGAAGTAAGTTAGAAACGGCTTTGGGCTTTTTTGTGGCTCCACTCAGGGTTGTCTAATTATTTAACTGAGAGTCATGGGCGGAGTTATGGGGGCCATTCTCCCCCCAACTTTTTACAACTTCACCATCTTTATTTCTGAAATTAAAGGTCCGAGACTTTCCAAATATCTGTCCCCCTCCCCCCAGCAGACAATTCCCAACTCCGCTTATGCTGCGAGGTATTTTCTTTCAAAATATGTAAACAAACACTTTGCATTCATTTATACGATATATACGCCATTGAGTCTGGCAACGACTGCACTAGCTTAGTTGAGTTAAACCTTTGGTGCGTGAAGTATTGAGTTCTTTTTTTCTTTTAAAACTCTTGAATTAGTAATTATGAGGGTCTAGCATAATTTGACCGAATCTAGCATAATTTCGATCAGGTTTCGGAATAATTCCGAGCTGTGAGTCTGGCAACGCTGTCTACAAGAAGATAGAAGTACAGACATCATAAAAGGCTGACAACCAGTTTGACGATGTTCAGAATAATGTATTGAATCTAGTAACGGAAAATACCTCTAAAGATACAAATCAAACCTAGTGTTTCACAATTTTAGTTTAAAATTTGTTGAACCTTTATTATTGTAATTATTACTCATATCCTAAGGTCATTGGTAGAAAAATAACTGTTATAAGTTTAATTAAAATCTTGTGGAAAAGCTTTCAGGCGAAAAAAAAATGAAAATATCCATACAGTTACGTGTTCATGTATTGTTAATACATATACATATAAACATATATATATATATATATATATATATATATATATATATATATATATATATATATATATATATATATATATATATATATATATATATATATATATATATATAGTGGCGGATCCAGGATATGATCAAGGGAGGGACTCAACCACTTTTTGCCGTTTTATCCAGTGTAAAGCAGGATTCAACCTCATTTTATCCAGTGTATATCTGAGCTTCAAGGGGGGGGCTATAGCCCCTATAGCCCCCCTTGGATCCGCCCTTATATATATATATATATATATATATATATATATATATATATAAGCCAAAATAATACTCCATGAAGTATGTGTGCAAATTCAAATTAATCAAATTTGGCTCAGTTTCCTGTTAGCAAAACAATGCATTAGCCTTTATCTCAATCTGATTTACGTTACACTATTTTGAGTCCACTTACTTAGAAACAATGTATTCTGGCTTTTGGCATGTCCTAGGACTAATCTCTGTTTTACATAACCTAATAGGAAAAAGCAGTTTTCCTCCTGAACACGCTCAATTACAGAAGTGCAAAAAAGGTGAAATTTGGCGTTCTGTCTATTACCATCACCACCCGCAAACAGTCTACCTAAATATGTGTAAATAATAAATTATAACTTTCATAATAACAGTATATAATATTTAATTACATTCACCTGTATTTGTGAAGTAAGTAACATATCTGTTATTATAATGGAAATTGTATTGAACAGTTGTATTGTTTATTTTTCTTCTTATGACAATCAGGGTAGTGACATAATGTAGGAATTTCAAGTGATGGCAGGGTTAGTAATTGAGGTGGTATTTACTGTATTAATACAATAATTTCATAATAGTATAAAATCGAAATCCAAGTACAATATGTATGAATAAAGTATCAGAGCGTTAAGATGATAACAGTAGAACCTAAAATGATAAAAAAAAAAAAAAACTTCTCTTTCTGTTCTTATGAACATATTGTCTTTATACTAAAATAGAATAAGAAGAAAAGGAATTATATATACATATATATATCAATATATATATATATATATATATATATATATATATATATATATATATATATATATATATATATATATATATATATATATATATATATATACAAATATAATAGTGAATCTACACCTCTCGCCCCGGGCGTCTGAACTCACGCGACTTCTCGAGTTACTTTTCGAGACAACGAGAACTTAACATTCGAGATGGTCTCAGCAGGGTGCAGTTACATAGTGAAACAGGAAAAGTGTTTGTGACATAAATAATTCATCATCGGCTACAGCCTTAATTTAAACGTAGTTTGATTTGTAACTACACCACTTTCTGAAATTCGAGACAACCATGGTATGCCAGCACCTCTCTTCTTAGGAGAGACTAATTTTTCTTCAAGACCAGTTTTTTGGGATGCAGTAACCCCCGTAGCTCTGAGAGGGCCCCCCGGAGCAGACCAAAATTACACGTCTATAATTTAATAAGAAATATAATATTATCAGCAGTGCCCCTCACGGAATACTATGTGTGCCCCACGGAACATTGTTCCAGAAAGACACAGTGGTAGAGACTGTTTGGAGGACTCCTAATCTGACCTTAGTTAGTGTCAAGAGTTATGTTCAATTTCTGCTAGATCTATGACACGAACTCTGTAACCACATATAGGATTCGCCTCAAATGGACAAATGGAATTTCTTAGGATTTCTTCCAATCAAAATTTGGAAAGGATGTTGGAACACAGTGGACTGTGAACTTCTTTTTCTTATTTTGTTTTTAAATCAGTAATGTGTCGTTATTATTGCGAATAGATGCTATAGAAAAATTCAATGTTTTTTAATTTTCCTATAAATAGGGATATATATTTAGTCGAGCAGTGTATCGTGTGCTTCGCTGAAAATATATATTTCATGCATAAATATTGAAATGTATCCACAATGTTTTGTAAGTATTGAGAAAAGTTTTGTGTGTTTTTGAGAAGTGGGTGCACCTCATAGATATAGATGTGTGTGTGTGTATAGATATGTCTACATGAGTGTTTATTGGTGTTTTTCATCATTCTTGAAGTTAAAAATTTAATTCCTACGCTTGGATTCTGGATGATTTCATCTCTGTTTTGGTAAGTACGATAATGGTCTGTCCTATATAGTACAAAATGATTGTTTCATCTATAACTGTCGTATTGTAAGAATATAATTTGATAATAATTTTGAAGCGTAGTTTTAATACCGATAATATGTATATAATCGGGAAATGTATATTTGTGGTAAATTTGATCGGAAACAAATTATAAATACGAAAATTAAAACGGGTGAAACAAAATGTTGCTAAATGGAAAAGAAAGTTTTATTTTAGTTTTATTTTTCTGACATGAAATTTTCCACATACATGTATTTGCAGATTAGACACATGCTAATATTATGACAAATACCGGGCGAATTCGTTATAAAATTTTATTCCTACAACAACATATTTATAGACATGCGACAATAATTTTGGACATTAGTGTACACCTATGTATATTTTTTCTTTCAGAAGGGATATTGTGAGGGTTACCTCTTACGTTTCAGAAAAAAATGAAACCTTCTCTAGTTGGGAATAGGAAGGGTGTATGCATTGGTGCTATTCACCCGGTTCGCACCTGTTCGCTAGAAACGGTTGTTAAAATACTTTGAGTTCACAGAGCCGTTTGTTACACCCAGAGATAAACATACACACACACGACCTAGGCCATAGTAATAGAAGGAAGCCAAACAAATTATATCAAAGGTTGATAACAATGTCAAGTATATTGTAATCTTAATTGTTTTAATAGTCATTGTGTGATACGATCAAGCAAGAGCTCACATTTGAAGTTATACAATGAATATATTTCTAACACATTATGATTTTTTAAAATCACAAAATAACTACCTTTGTACACTAACAAGTTACTAAGAATGCACTTGTATAGAATGAACCACGTTTATTTGATAAATTGTCATTAATGCTTACAATGTCCAATTTTGATTCGTAATGTTTTCCATTTCTGTCCTATGTTTTAAGTTTACGTTTATACACATTGATTACACTTATACATAACAAAATTAACTAAAAATTTCTATCTTTAAGAGAACCTGGTTTGATGCTCTTACGAAAATAGTACATAATATATTGCAATGTTCACATGTTAAATTTAAAACCTCCAAGTGTATTTCACGTAGTCTTATGCTGATTATAATACATTTCTCATCTCCCGTTGCAGTGTCTCTGAAACACGAAGTATAATCCATGCACTCAAGATCAGGAAAAGAAATTATTTAGAAAAACATAACATTACATTTCATTCATACTCTAGGCGGCTCCTAAAAGAACCTTACCGTCTTCATTTTGTACAAATTGCGCTTGTCCACTATATATATATATATATATATATATATATATATATATATATATATATATATATATATATATATATATATATATACATATATATATATATATATATATATATATATATATATATATATATATATATATATATATATAAAAATCGAATGTAGGTTAGCGGAAGACCGTAGGGCGTATAAGCATCTCAGTTGCGGCAACTAACCTGTAAATAATAACTATGAAGATGATAAACCATGTACATTGCTAAGATTTTGAGGCATTCTGTGAGGTGACGATACTATCTAAGATAGTGAAGTATTGACTATATTCCATCGTGAATTTCTTTTGCTTTACCTGAAATGAATGTTGTGTATTAACAGTATTGTAAGTATTGTGAAGGTACGAAAATTACATATGAGGTATTCATTTAATATACCTTCAGTAGCTGTCATCGAGGTTTGATGTCTATGACCGATAGGTATAATACCAACTTTCCCTTTGCGGGCCACAGTGGCTCAGTGGTACAGCATTCACCTCTCGTACATGTCTGGGTCCTTGTTTCCATCCAGTTCGCACCAAGTGAACTGTGGTGTACAAACACCCTTTGCGTGGGTTTTCTCGGGATTCTCCCACTTAAACAATTTCATTCATTTCCCATCATCAAAGTCTCATTTAGCCTAGAACGCATAACCATGTGACGTAAAACTTTCATGTTTCCAACTTCCCGTAGCATGACAATGGTTTTAATTCATTTGTTATTGACATTAATCATTTATTTGTTTTAAATTTGTTCATTTGGCCAATCTCTACTATTACCGGTGGTGCGCCCTTTAAGATGTGGAAGTATATCTCCTATTTGTCGAGCTCTTTCGTGGCTAAGCTTTTAGCGTAATCATCTTTGATGCCGGAGACCCTGGTTCGATTCCTAGCGGGAGTTCATGTGGTTCGGATTCCACGTTAATCAATATATTCACGTATCATACAGCCTTACTGCTGAATGGGACGTTAAACTGAAAATCAACTCAACATCTCCTGTTTGTTAAAACAGTAATTAAACACACATAGATGGAGGCAGATGCTCTACTTAAAGTAAGAATTATGACCCTAAATATTTTGATTTGGAAGTGAAACACGTAAAATATTCTTTGCTATAGTTTTACCATTCTAGTGATTTTGTCTACGTTATGTACCCAGAAATAAAAATAGATGTCTGGAACATTTAGCTTTTGCTTATGATAAATCAGCAAGTGGCAAGTTGCACCTGTGGTAAATTAATAATATTCGTGTAACACCTTAGGGAGTGTACGTCTTTCGCTGAATGGTTTATGAAAACGTTTCTCAAATTATTGTCCGCGGAACACTATTCATTGTCGAAGGGGCCGCGGTGGCTCAGTGGTAGAGCGTTCACCTCTGGTGCTTGGGGTCCCGAGTTCGATCCCAGCCACGGCCAAGTAAACTTTGTGGTGGACAAATACCGTGTGCGTGGGTTTTCTCGGGGTTCTCCCGTTTTCTCCCACTTTCTTCATTCCACCATTTCATTCATTTCTCATAATCACCGTCTCCTTTAGCCTAACCGGCATAACCGTGGGACGTAAAACTCAAAGATTTCATTTTATTTCATTTTATTCGTTGTCAATGTATGCACACACTATAGTTGGTAACCTTAGATATGTATTGAATGTATAAATACTACATTACGCATTTTGAATGAATAGATTGTACATCTTCTCATACATTAAATACATGTATTATTATAAAATATTCATAATGAACTTAAATTATTTATTTTTAATTTTTGTAGTGTTAATAACACTTATAATATATATATATATATATATATATATATATATATATATATATATATATATATATATATATATATATATATATATATATATATATATATAACTTAGGCTAATAAAGCAATTTGTTGTACATAATTAAATTATATCCAGAGCAATTTTTAACTAAAGAATCAAAATATATATCTTCCTGTACGTAACATCACTCGGAAACTCATGTTGAGGGTAAGGCATATGATGAAGAACAATGAAGTTATATCATTCAACCCTTTTGTGCGTACATTCAGTAATAACGGAAATAGAGAGACCAAATACGGATAGGAATTAATTACTATTGCTATCATGCTATCTGGTGATCTTCGTACTTCGATACAATACGGGTGAATAGTAGGTACCATGATTTCGTTGGGCTGGCACCAAATTATAGGTCAGTATGGGCGTGAGGAGATTGAAATCGAGACTGATCGCACCACGGTTTGCTGGTCAAAACCAGCTGTTTAAAAAAAATGGTTTAAACCAAAACACGAAAAATGTTCGTAAAAGTATAAATGTCCGTACAATCTTGATGAACACACATTTATGGGTTATCACGTTCCACTCCCGTATATTATTCGTATTATATTCAGACCTAAATTCCCCATTCATTACTCAAAAAGATTATACTACAAAAGCAACTTTTGTATTTTTTTTATAAGTTTATGAATGCTTCTTTTGTGATTTTTTTAATAGTTTGTTATTATTGTTATGCAATTTCAATCAAAGAAAAATTCTAAATATTGTTTCGTTTTAATAATGTTTACTGTTGATAAAATACATCGAAATGCTGTAGTTTTGGGGGGGGAGGAGGGTTCATACAAATCCCACGAGGAGTTGGGGCAGAGGGAGGAGGAGATATACAAAGAATATGACGAATATTAATATCCAATCCATAGTTTTCGGGGTCGCTGAGATGCACAATGATACTTGCAATGCCCTTTAAATTCTAGTTCATACGCCATTACTACTCCTGAAGGCGGATGATGACAGGTAAAATTCATTGTAAGTTACAGATATTAGTTTCTAATTAATCGTTTTTCGGGTTCATAAGTTGATTGGTGATAATTTTGGTGCCCTTTTATGTCAAAACTGAAACTATTCTCCCCATGCGAAGAACGGGTATTCTGCTAGTTATTAACTAAATCAAACTTAGCATGCGCTAAAATCATGATTCTTCAGAATCTTTGAATATGGCAGCTGTTTTAAAGAAATATATATTTTTTCTGGCGGCGAAAGATTTAATGGAAATTAACGGAAATATCTACAGTCAGTCAATAGTGTCATTACAATTTTGGGGTGGGGGATTGTTTTAATTTTAAAAAATTAAAATTGCCTCTTTTCACACAAAGACCAAAAGAAACGTAAAATCTAGTTACCAAGTCAATTACTACATTATTGTACCCAAAAAGCGAAAATGGTTAGCCTATAGCAAATCTAAAGATGCGACTTTCTGCGTGCATTGCATGCTATGCCTCACCAAGATATCAAACCGTATGATCTTCAACGGGATACAAAGGGTGGATTTCTTTTTTTAAAAATGCTTCTAGAGATAGAGAGGTCACCGAAATATAAAAATGGTATTTCGAATATCAAATTGCAAGAATACAATTGTTAGCAGGAAATCGAATTGATTCAAGTGTTTTGGTGCAAAGTAATGAACTTATAAATCATCATCGAGAAGTAATGAAGGTTATTCTTGACTGCTGCAAATACTTAAACGAGGAAATGCTGCTAGCTTTCCGTAAGATAGACTGTATGACGGAAAATTAATGAACAGATTTCGACTCTTTGCAAACCATAACTCAGACGCTGTAGTGTATTGTGAAAAGGTACATGAGACTAGACGAAAATATAGGAAGATGGGATACAACCTTTTAAGCTACCGAAACATTTTTGACCTCATAGATGTTATGAGCAAGCTCGTTGTCTCGAACCATGCGAAATGGCGTGGGGTAGTTTCATGTGACAATCGCTGGACAGTGGCGTCAGTGAGACATGAGGGCAACCACCCCCATCCCCACTTTGGATTTAAGATTTTGGGCTCAGTAAGGAAGTTTTAGAAGTCTCTTGATAAGCAAAGTCCAACAAAACAAACTTGAGGTCCTTAAACCGAATAAATACGGAGAACACACAAATAATTAAAACTGTAAAGTTGCTCAAGCCCAACTACCAAATGTTAAGCAGGCCCTTTTTAATCCTTGGGCAAAAAAGTATACAAGAGAGCAATATAGGCCTATAGCTCCTTACGGCCAATGGCAATGGATTATAGTGATCAAAATCCGTATTTATTCGGTGTAAGGACTTCCAATTTTTTATGTTGGACTTTGCTCAGCCAAAGGTTTCTATGTCCCCAAAACCTGAAATTCGGGGTAAAGGGCGGATGACCTCTAAACGGACACCCCTCTCTAGCGGCAATTATATAAAATTCTAGATTGCATCTTGCCATGTAGTTTTTCTTTCTTTCATCTCTGATTCGTAGTTATGAAAATTTGACGTCAACCCTCATGTTCGACTTGAGTTTTAGCATACATACGTTCGATTAAAGTTCTACGTCATGAAAAAAAGGAAAGTTTCATTTTTCCAAAAAAAAAAAAAAAGTTATTCTCAAGAGCTTTATAGATTGACATACATTGCAATTTATAGTTGATTGTAATATTTTGACAACCATAACAACAACAGAGATGATTATAGTAAGAAGAGAGAAAAATATAACTGTAAATTATGCTCCTTGGATTAATAATCCTGAAACATACTTTGCATATGCGTGTCAATGTTTCGTAAACTGTCATACCGTGTTTGTCACCGAGTATATCTGTTGGCTTGAAAGCTTCGGGGACATGAGTGAAAGTTAGTAACTCTTTCCGTCACTGATATAAAAATATTATCATGGTGCCGAAAAAAATGATTACGTAACAAACTACCAATATTATATTGTAAGTTAGCCATGCCTTATTGTTAAATATTATTGTTTACTAATTCAGTTATGTATTAATATTTAAATTTAAACATGATAACAGAGGCAGTAGCAGCTCAGTGGTAGAGCGTTCACCTCTGCTGCATGTGATCCTTGGTTAGATACCCGCCTAAGCCAAGTGAACTATGTGGTGGACAAATAATGTTAGGGTGCGTTTTCTGTGAATTGTCCCGCTTCCTACCAATTGTTTTATTCCTCCATGTCCTACATTTCTCATACCCATCTCCTTTAACGTAGTCAGCGTAATCGTGGGACACAGTAACCGGGTTTTACTTTAAGAAAAAGATGAAAAAAAGAATGAAAAATCAAAGAAAGGCCAAATAATACAGGTCCATTATGGTATGTGAATTGAGGCAAAAGTTGGAAACCTCCTTCTTTTTATTCCGCGCCTTTTTTTTTTTCACCAACTTCACCAGCACAGCCCTTAATAGTTGACACGTGCCAGTTGGCTGGGTTGCATGCAACATGCGGTCACTCAAACGGGAGACACGCCTCCTTGTTTGCTTATACAGTTTCAGAAACCCACAGGCTCGGTTCCTGTCTTCCACGAAACCAGAAAACAAAACTAAATAACATCAACAGACAACTGTCCCGCTGTGAAAACCCATACGTCATTTCTCGTATGTCGTTGCCATCTATCTTTCCAAATTGTCAGATGGTCAGTGACTATTTTTCTTTTTTGTGTCAGTTTTTTAGAATAATTTTTAGAACACATTTTTCATTGAATTTTGCGTAAGTCAGGTATAGTAAACATATTTACCGCTCCACTGAACAATGATTGATTACTATAGCGCTATATTAATAGTAACTATTGACCATAGCAAAACAAGAGAAATGCATTTAATAGACGCCGTTTAAAATTTTGATGAAGACTAGAAATAAGGTTTCCTTACCTATCCTGGTTTTATTTTAAAGTCACACATTGTCTCGGTTATTGAAGTCCTTTCTCTCGATTCGATTATAAAAAACAGGTACTCATCCCGTTTCATTTTGTAAATTGAGACCAAATTTAGAACCTGATTTTTTATTCTTTCAAACTACGCTATGCGTAAACGTAGGAAGTTTTATAGAACAACTTTGCCCGTCCGTTCGTCTGTCGTTATGTTTTAGAGCAAAGCAGGTAAGAGATATCGCCATGAGGTATTTCACAATCGATTAAGCGTCTCAGAAACAGGTTATAAATTCTCCATTAACTTTATGTTCAAACCAGAAGTGGTTAAAATTAACCACTTCCAGTTTGAAAATGAAATCTTTAAGTTTTACGTCCCACGGTTATGCCGGTTAGGCTAAAGGAGACGGTGATTATGAGAGAAATGGTGGAATGAAGAAAGTGGGAGGAAACGGGAGAACCCCGAGAAAACCCACGATCACGGTGTTTGTCCACCACAAAGTTCACTTGCCGGAGGCTGGGATCGAACCCGGGACCCCAAGCACCAGAGGTGAACGCTCTACCACTGAGCCACCGCGCCCCCCACTTCCAGTTTGAATATTTCTCATTATTGAACCATATTAATAATAGATAACGACAAACTTTTTTCTGTAATCGGTTATCGAAACCGTAAGTGGTTTAATTTACTAGTATTTCTGCTGTCAATATTTATTTTCATGGAGCGAGAACTATAAAAAAATATGTAGAAGTTTTTTTTGCAATCTATTCAGCATACCAAGGATAGGTTCTATACCATCCCTAAATCTTCTATTCAGACCGACTTGGACCTTCATCCTCATAGCAGAAAAAAGTAAGGAACAGGTACACTGAGAAAAAAAGGACTAGGATTTCCGTGTGGATACATCGTATTTACGCGGAAAATTACAGCAGGTGGGAACACCATGCCAAGTCTGGAGTTCGGCGACGAACTAGACTCGCTGTGATTGGATAATTTTATTCACATGATTGATTTCATGTTAAAAACTATTACTCTCGTAAGGTAGGGAGTCACAGATTTAGAAAGAACCAAGAGGGGACACTCGTAGGGAGGTAGGAACAACATTATATACCTAAGTTAACACCGTCGGAATGGGTGTGGCGTTAATTCTAGATTTGAAATACAATCCCACAATACAAAATTTTCGCTGGACGGTGGTGTAGATCGTACTACTGATGAAACAACATTACTTAATGTGGTGACGCGCGTAACCTGGTAAAAACAGCATTTACATGCCGACTGGATTATGCATTTTTCCCCGTGTATCTTTTTTTTTTTTTTTTTTTTTTTTTTTTGTACAGACTCTGGCACAGGCTCTTTATTTGATTTTATTCCTCGATTACAAACAGTAGGTGTAAATGTAGCCTACTATTTAGAAGTTTTGAGTATTGTATAAGGTTGATTTGAAAGTCTTTAGTAGTTTAATCGTGTTTAACGAAACTCAATAGTCTTAATTTGATATATAAGTTATCATAATCCTTCAGCTTAACGAGAGGTTAATGAAGGGAATAACATAACACTTAAACCATAACACTTGAAATTCATCGTTATTTTGGTCCACGACCAGCACTTTTTAATTTTATATCTGAAAGGTCAGATTAAGCCTTATTGTAAGAGAGCAGTGTTTGAGCGATTGACAATAGAAATAGGGATGGTACCGAGACCGAGACTAGTCTCGGTCTCGTCTCGGTCTCGTCTCGAATTATCGAGACGAGACCGAGACCGAGACGGCCTTATATATACCGAGACGAGACCGAGACCGAGACGGCCTTTTATCTACCGAGACGAGACCGAGACTGAGCTCTATAAATCGAGACGAGACCGAGACGAGACTTAAGTCAGTCTCGAATGTCTCGGTCTCGTCTCGAATATTGATATAGACAACTATTAAGATTGACCTTTACTCAAAATTTCCTTTCGTTGCTGTATTAGGTAATATGGGAAGAGTTGACTAATTTTCAGTGACGTATTTAGGGGATGGCTATCCGATTGAAGCCCCTCCCGAAATAGTGATCATTGCACGTACAACACAAATATTTCTTACTCGTTCTCAAGCCTCTCCTGAAACAAAATCCACTGCTGATGTGTATATTCACCTCTGTCTCTCTCTCCCTCTCTCAACATATATATATATATATATACCAGCGGATCCAGGATATGATCGAGGGAAGGGCTAAAGCATAGTTTGACATTTTATCCAGTGTAAAGAAAGAAGTAGGATTGAAGCCCATTTTATACAGTGAATAGCTGAGCGTCAAGGGGAGGTATAACCCCTTTAACACTCCCCTTGGATCCTCGCCTGTATATCATATCTAATATAAGTAAAAGGAAGAGTTTGTTTGTCTGTGTGTCTGCGTGCCTGTCTTTCTGATTGCCTGTGTGCGGCCTGGGGACCAGATCAGAGTCCAAGAATTACGAAATTTGGGTGACAAGTATCATGTCCCAGGCCTCAGACCAAGAAGAAGCGTTTTTTTTTTTTGTTTTTTTTTTTTTTTTAGTTTTGAATCAGTAGGCGCATTTACCGGGATATGTAAAAGTAGTTGAAAATTACCGATATTAGTGTCGAATACATAGTTTTCGCAGTCGCTGAGTTCAATGATGATACTTCCATTAGCGATGACTTTCAAAGTCAGGTAACAGTGCATGCGGGCCGTGGTTCACTTGCAGGGGAGGAGAGTACCGAGACGTAAAAATAATACAAAATGACCGATATTAGTGTCAAATAGTTTTCGCGTTTTCTGAGATGAATGGTGAAACTCCAATCGCATTAACCTCCAAATTCACCCCATTCAACTGCGGGCCTGAGTTCACAGGAGGGATACCGAGACATGTAAAAGTAATCCAAAATGGCCGATATTAGTGTCAAATGTATAGTTTTTGCGGTCGCTGAGATCAATGGTGTCACTTCCATTAAGGATGACTTTCAAATTCAGCTACCAGTGTATGCGGGCCGGGGTTCACCTGCTGGGGAGAGGGTACCGAGACATGTAAAAATAATACAAAATGACCGATATTAGTGGCAAATACATAGTTTTCGCGGTTGCTGAGATAGTGATACTCCCACAGGCCTTGACTTCCAAATACTGGTCCCATGCGAAAAATGGGTATTTCATCTAGTTATATATAATAATCATATATATTAAAAATGCTGAATTTTTTTAACATGCTGTATGAAATATGGAAGGGGAAATTCTTCTAGATACTCTGCAATACCACTAGATAAACAAGCAATGTTGCCAACGCAACATAAAGTTGTAATTTCTCAAATTGCACTACCTTTGATATTACATATTTCTGTTCAGTTAATTTAGTTTCTTCCCACTTTCTTCATTCCACCATTTCATTCATCTCTCATCATCACAGTCTCCTTTAGCCTAACCGGCATAATCGTGGGACGTAAAACTCAAAAATGTCATTTCATTTTTTAATTGAGTTTAACGCCTCTTTCAGCAGCGAAGTTATATGAGACTGAACCTACTGATTAACGTTGAATCTAAACCACATGAGCTCCTGCCGAGAATCTAACCCGGGTCTCTCACGCCATAGGCTAACTGCTTAGCCACGAAAGTGCTCTACATATTTCTAATTTAGATATTAAATTAAACAACAAAAGCACATATATTATTCAGTGTAACAAAGGACAATACACATCACTAACATCAACATTTTGGAGATCTCTAATAACTCAAATGGCAGGATCATTATAACATTAGTGTTCGGTAGTTTTAATTACAACAAGTCGCAGTTACATTATTTTAAGCAGTGTTGCGAACTTAAATAAATTGCAAAATATTATTATAAATATAGTGCAAATAACGTAGCTAAAGTGCAAAATATTTTAAAATTACTCGTAATTTGTTTTATGGTGCAAGAATGTTTTCAAAACACGATGTTTTTCATAGTCTTTGGGCTACTTATAATGTTAATGTCAAAGTTTTCGTTCCAGCAATACATGTAAAAGCAAATTGTAACTGAAATTAAACGTAACTGACAACTTTTCAGTAGCACTAGTTGTTCTCCCTAAGCCTTTGGCCTGGTGTATTTTTTTTACATTAAAACACTGCTTTATTAAAATTTTAATTACACCCTAACTGCATTTCATTTGTTATCGTTTGACCACCGACCACCTCAAACTCGATCCATACCATATAGCTATATGCAATTATTCAAAGACTTACAGTTAGTAATACACATTGTGTTGATTTTTGGTTTGTTTTGTTTTAGTTTAACGTCTCACTATTATGCTAGGGCAGCTAAAGGAAACGCGGAGTTGCTGATCATAGTGGAATCCGAAAAACTTCGGTCGTTGAACATTACCGCCACCGGGAATCGAACTCGGGACCATGCGAACCAAAATCAAGCGTACTAGCCATTACAGCAAATGGGGGTTCTTACATTGTGTTGATTTAAATAATTGAGTCAGTGTTGCGAGATCCGAAGATCAAAAAGTAGCGTGTCTGTGCTCCAAAAGTAGAGGACATGAACTATTTGTAGCCCAAATATATAGAAATGAATTATTTGGCAACTAATGACTGGTACTAATGAAATAATGTTTAAAATAGACCGGAAAATGTGATGGACATATTGCAAGACGAAATTATGATCGATAGACGAAAACAATTTTAGATTGGATACCACGTGACAAAACCAGCCTAGGAAATGTCCGCATACAAGAAATTGTGACAAAATCAGGAACCACTGGGGAGTAACCTGGAAAAGAATAACCCAAGATAGATAGTTGTAGAGAAAACTTGGGAAGACTTCATCCAGCAGTGGATTGATAATGCTTGATTATGTTGATTGTGATGATTTTATATCAAGACCTCAGAGGTAAACTAAACCAAGTCATAATTTCGTAATTTTACAGGAGAAGCGAAAAACCGGTTCCTTAACTAAGATCTACATTACTGTGTTTCAAACTATACTAAGTAGTTACAAAGTAGTAAGATGGCTTTAGACTTACATTATTACACCACTAGAAAGAACATAGTCTATTAAAAAAAAGTATTCTAACTCAATTTGACCAAAAAGTGACTTAACATAGTCTACCACTAATGTTCAAATATATATATATATACTGTATAAATTTACTAGGTAAGGTAGGGTAAAATTGGATCCAAAATTTAACGAAAGTCATACAGAATATATATATATATATATATATATATATATATATATATATATATATATATATAGGCCTATATATAGATATATATTTGCCTATTTAATACTTCATGTTGCTGCAAAACTACGGAAATGAATACAAAAGAGAACTAGTAAGTTAAGAATCACTTGTTTTGGCGAGAGAGAGAAATTAGATAGATAGCTCGAATTACCTATATACTTATATGATATGTATGTTCATGTTTTGCAAGTAATTTTCAATCCCCCCCCCCCCAAATATAAAATTTCAACGTAATTAACGCACGATTGCTTTTCTCGAATAAAGATCACTTGCACCGCTAAGAGCTCAGGAATAAGCTTAATCTATGTTACGGCAGTGGATATACGCATGCGTATGTAATGCATTACAACTTTAGGAACTTGTATAAGAAACAGAATGTACTTAAATTTAGACGCTAACTATGCAAAACATCTGACTTTGAATCTAACTTGTTTCGTGATGCAACCCGAGGCCACACATAACAAAGATGAGTGCCGTAGCTCCCACCACGAAATTCAGGAATTTCGTGTTATAAGGTGTCAATTAAACACGTAGATGTGAAACGGTAATAAAGCATGTGATCAATTTTAAACAAAATATATTGTAGTAATAATTTACCCTATTTGTTCAGATAATGAACGTTATATTATGTTTTTAAAATGACAGTCAAAACAGAATGTATTGGATAATAAATGAGAAATTGTAAAATTTCAATTTCGGTACGATTAAATACATTCATGCTGCTATGTGTTGTGTTATCCGTTAGAATGTATTGAACAATTCTTATTCTAAGAAAGGAAATAAACTACTGTATAGTAGTGAAGTTAATTTAATAGAGTTTAATTCTATAGTACTGAGACCATATGAGAAAGTCTTTTGCTGAAAGTGAAATATGGTGATTAATAAAAATGTAAGAACACAATAAAAGTACATTGAAATAAAGTAAATTTCGTGATCACAAAATATTATACACGAGAGACCATACTTGGCTCAGATTCTTCTCCAACTAAGATTTTACAAAGAGAAAGAGGTCTTACATGAATGTTAGGTGTTCTCTCACCCACATGACTGAGTCTTTGGCTGCTTCCGTCCTCCCTCTAGCCAGCCTGGATATTCTCCTTATATTCCCCACTTTATCTCTCTTTAAACAATTAAGAGGCCTTGTTTGTTTGTTTATCTTGTCCCTTAGGCCAAGTTATTTGAACAAAACATTTTAATAGTTCTTCATTTTAGCACATATTAAATTATCTTATGCATTTTTTTTTTTTTTTTTTACAAAATCTGTTTCTCAACACAATGGGTTGCTATTAGAATTTTATCCCAGATATGATATACCCACTGATGATTGAAACTGGAACACACGCATGGAAGACATCAGCGCTAGCAAATTAGCTCTGAAGAAGTACACCATACTATAATTCTAAGTCCAGAATAAGGCCAAAAATAAGAAGCAGAAACGACAGACTTTACAATAATAACACTTTTACAATTTTAATTTCACCTATTTATTTCGAGACTTTCGAGACGAGACCGAGATTTGGCCCTCGAGACCGAGATCGAGACAAGCATTTGTTGACCGACACGAGACCGAGACGGCGATTTTTGACTCGAGACGAGACCGAGACAGCTATTTTTAAACCGAGACGAAACCGAGACTGTACAAAGTCTCGTCTCGTCTCGTCTCGAACCATCCCTAAATAGAAAAAGGTATAGTCGGATAAGGGTCTTAAAACTGCTCTTACACCGATTGCTGTGATATTTATGCAAAAGGTACCCATATCCAAAAGTAACTTTGTCCAGAAAATCAAGTTCAAATTCCGTCGAATTTTGAAGCTCTTCTTGAAAATTCGAAAATAAAAAAAGAATAAAAATCATATCTAGGAATCGCTTGGTTTACGACATTGAAACAAAACATGAATATACTTTGCTAGATATCAAAAGATAATTTGACAGAAACATGAAATGTCTTGTCTAAAGTGAGTTCAATATTGATTAAGTTACTTTTAAATTCCAAAGCATTACCTTGCATCAAGTTTGTCTATTCTCAGCAAGTTTGTTGCCTCGGTTCCAACAAACGGTATGCGCAGAAAGAGATCATTTAGAACACCAATGTCATACCCAAAGGAGGCGCAAGGGACCCATGATCCCACCCACCTAAACCAATGGAAGCTACTAAACACAGCTTCAATCCATTAATTCATCAAGATAGATATACAGGAAATTTATCAAGTTGGAAATTTATACCTGACTGTACAAGAACTTAGATTCGTAATAGTCTTATTCACAGCCGAATCAAGGATTTCTTTAAACTAGACCCCAGATACAAGAAGACCCATTGAGCTGAATATACAGTCACTTCCATAAAAGCCACATCTGACCTGTAGCGAACCAACTCGAACATTTGATCGGGTTAAATGACCTGAGCCTACTTTACCTACTCTAATGGTGCAATTGGTTTAAATGGGTCGACTCACGGCTTGTTCACCACAGAGCCAAGCTCAGAAGGACCGCTCACATGTCACGTCTACCGAGTTGGCCGGATCGAGCCGAGGGCTCACTTGAGCAGAACCGAACCGAGCTAATGACTCATCCCAACAGAGCCGGCTCGAGCCATTGGCTGCTGAGTTGAGCCGGGTCGAACAGAGCCGATTGACTCGCTTCTACCGAGCCAGTGCTAATCCTAACCAAGCCGGCTCAAGCTGTTCACTCACTTGCACCGAGCCGAGCCGGTTGACATCACTATCCGGGTTCTTCTTCTAATTGGGCTAAAAAATTCAACCAGAGCTCCTTCGTGGCTAAGCGGGTTCGATTCTCGACGGGAACTCTTGTGGTTAGGACTCCACGTTAATCAGTAGGTCCCGTCTCATATAGCCTCGCTGCTGAAAGGGACGTTAAAATCAAAATCAACTCAATTCAAAAATTCGACCGTGCAAGTCTCAGCCTAGATGGTAAGAACTACAGTAATTATATATTTATTCGAGTCGAGTTTCGAATAGAGTCGAGTTTTAGCTCGACTCGTGCCCGTCCCTAGTTTTCATATTAGTGGTACTTGACGTTTTATCTGATACAGGCACCATGTCTTGGCGGCCATTTTGAAAACGGTGACTGATATGAAAAATCTTTTGCAACAGTGCTCTTTAGTTTTTAAAAAACTAACGAACGAGATATTACTGGATATATATTTACATTTAAATTTTTAAAGTTGGGCCCTGAACCCCCATGAAGAGCGACCCTGGGCGGCACAGCGACAATAGCATTCGACGTACCTTATGGGATTTCCAATTTGAGTTGGACCCCATATATAGGCCTATATATATATATATATATATATATATATATATATATATATATATATATATATATATATATATATATAAAACTTATTTAAAGTAAAATTTGTAACTAACAAATAAAGTAACGTCTACATACGAAATATTCGATTCCCGGTGGAAAATATTGACATTTGAACCCACTACAGTGGTTCCAATTTCAAGTTAAATGGTCTCTCTGTATTTTATATAGCTTCGGTGATGAGAAAGGCCTATCTAACCTACCTACTTGAAGATACCTTAGTGAACTTAGATTTAACCGATTACACCAGCCTATCAGCATTCGAAAAATGTTTCCAATAAAATTTACGTATCGAATCATCAATTAAAATGACGGGGTTTGTAAACAGTTTTTCAGTTTCGCCGTACACCTCTAAGGGGGAAGGGAATTTTAGCATAGAAAAATTTCTGCCTGCAAAATATAAATTTTATTTCGTACATTTTTCGTCTGATGCTTTTTTTTTTTTCGAGATATTTTGCAGTATGGAATAACAAAATTCACCCTATGTGTACATTTTCATCCCTCATTTTAATGAACCTACTCCATATTTTAAGTCCTTTAAAAACAAGGTCAGTGGTAGAGCGTTTATCTCTGGTGTAAGAAGTAAATGGTTCGATCACAGATTGCGCCATGTGAGCTTATTTAGTGATGAGCAGTGGGAATATTCCCGGTGGGAAGGAATTTAAAAAATGGGAATATTCCCGGGTTTTTCCCTGGCCTATAAATTCCCGGGAAGGAATATATTTCCATTTCTTTACTTCATCTTCCAAATTATAAGAACTGTATGACTAATTACATTATTTTAATATTTTATGATTTACTTCTAGGTTTTAAAGAATTTAAAGGTTAAAAAATTTAAAATTCTTTGACAGTACTTTATATAAGTAATAATATGATTTTTTAAGTTTAATTTCCATTTGCACTAAAAAGTAAAGTAATTGTTTAGTATTAGGGGGCCAAAAATAGCCTAAAGTAGGATGATTTACTGAAGAAATGAGTTGAAAGTAGTGTTCAAGTAGTCAAGAAAGTATCGAACACATTTTTTTTAAAGGCAGTGGGGGATTTGTACAAACCGTAAAGGTAAGTCGAAGTAATTTATGTGAGAAAAGAAGGTGAATTGTTGGTAACGAAGATAGAAAACAACGTGCCCTGCGGGGCTATAATCCGCCTTCACTCGCTAACACTTGCTCGGCAATGCTCTCTAAATTTAATGTTGGTAACGTAATTTAACGTATGAAACCATAAAACAACAACATCGGAATAGAATATCGCAAAAAACTAGGAGCAAAATTTAGGCAGCCAGAATTTAGGGGGGGCTAGACCCCCCTGAATACGGGCCTGGAGACAACTGTAATAATATAGCTACTGTGATTAAAAAAAAAAAAAAAAAAACGAACTTAACTTTGAAACCATAATATAGTAATAGTAAAACTTAAAGATTTCATTTCATTTTCATTTACAGAATTATTAATATATTAAAATAAGATTGCTGATTATTTGAAATCAGACGCTTTTCTAAAATGAACATTATGACTATCTATTCCGTGTCAATACTATAAATTATTAAGCTTTATAAAAGTAGAGGGAAAAAGGAAAACAATCTAGCATATTTTACAACTAACTTTTTATTTATTTATTTTTTAATCGAAGTCTGTGCAAACCATTGAAACATTTCCAAATTACAAATGAAATTATTATTTATATACAGAATAAATTAAACAAACGATGCGGCAATTTATGGTTTAATCGAATATGATGGTGGTTGCCAGTGCTTAAAGTGACATCAGATGAGGTGAAGGTATGGAATAAATATGACCATTTAGAGCAGGGGCGGACTGGCAACCATAGGGTCCACCCTGCTAAACTGAAATGAGGGCCCACTGTATATAAATGTAAAAAAATGTACTTGGCATTCTTCATATGTATTACACTTAAAAGTCCATCTTCGAACCTATAAATAGTATCCCATATATTCATACAAAAGCAAAACAATTACAAAAAATCTGAAGTAGGAACATTTTAATAGTAACTCATACAGTGTGTAATTGGCATTATCATTTTTTATTGTAAACACACACAATACCAGAATTGGTGCTTTCAGTTATTTATATAGTGCTATTGTTTTTTTATGTAAGGAATTTAAACCATTTATTTAAACAAATGAGTGTCATGTTTTAGAAAACCCAAAATATATACATGTGCAATAAATAAAAACTAATCTCAAGTCAACTTTGAAACACTAAATAATTAAAGCACTGACGGAAATAATGTAAGTTTCTTTCCTCATAAATCAGTTCTAATATCAAATTGGTTGAAAGTTTCTACTGAATTGCATACTGTAACCTAATATAATATAATACTAATATGAATGCCAGAAATGTATCCTAATATTAATATCTTCATTATGCCCCAGTTACATTCACAATTTCAAATATTTACCTAATTCTTTGGAGCTAGATACAAGATCGTCAATCACTTTGTCGTAATCAAACGTATATGATCTTTCTATGTATAAAAGAATAAAGTCTTCCAACAAATCTTGTCCAAGCGATGAACGCAACCGATTTTTGATCACTTTCATAATCGAGAAAATTCTTTCACATGATACTTGGGTAGGCTACACGATAGAGTTAGAACATATTTATACGCTTTATACAACCTTGGATATAATGGACCATAAAGATTTAATTCGTGAAGCAGGTGCAGTGCAGAAACTAGACACACTTTACACTGTCTTTCAGGTTTGCATTTCCATTCATCTTCCTCCTCACTCTCAGTTTCATTATCTCTTCTTCATTTTCCTCTTTTTCACTACTATGAGCATATTGCTCGCTGCCATGCTCATTTCTTAAAATATCCTGCTTTTTACATATTGGTGGATTACAATCTCTATAATGACGAGCAAATTGGAGCAGTTTCTCTTGAATTATGCGTCGTTTTGGCTAAAATTATTCGGGTCATGAGTCGGGTCGGGTCGACGTTCAACTCGACCCGAGAAGGATTTAGCCGAAACGGCGCATAAGAAAGTTGACCTGAGCCAACCCGTGGCTAGAGCAGCCCTGACCCTAGCATAGATGACCTGACCCGACCCGTGTCTTAAGCAGGCTTGACTCGACCCCTGACCCATGAAAGCCTGATCTGACCCGTTTGAAAGCACTACGCGGCAGCAAACAGTTCAGTTAATTTCGTGTTCGCCTGTTAAAGTTGTATAATTTCAAGTAAAAATAGCCATAAAAGATAAGCTACAATTGACTGAAATCATCCAAAGACGTGGTGTATACATTATAATTTATAAACACCTTAGACAGAAAAACAAAAAAATACCTGGCAACTGTCTTGCAGTACTCGAATGAGTCACATCACGCTCATTTGTTTCTTGGGGCTTCACAGATTGAAATAGCCTACGTTATTTTGGGTCAGATGCAGCTTTTTGTAAATCACATCTTCGTTTGTTCTCGCATTTTAGCACCACTTTTATATTTTTTCTTTCTTACAATCACTCCTACCATCCATACTGACACAACCACATCTGTCTTCCACGACAAACGACATGTAACTGGTGTTCCAATATTTGAATTGTTGCTATCGGATTTGCTCTTCGATGTAATATACAAATAAAACACGAGCCGAGGACAGCAACTTCATAGTAACTGTTTGAGGTTTGCATAAAACAAACGTTGAGAGTAGCAACTAATTTCTTTTCGCTTTACAGCACTGAAAAAAATCAACGAAGTCTGATCCGATTTCATTCTTCGAAGTTTGGTCTGAGGACATTGCAGTTCAAAAGCGTTCCGGATCCACCTCCACTTTCCACAATAACAATATCTACGAAACTATTGTTTCTTTAAAACATCGCCACTCGCCGGCTAGTAAAAGGATCGGAGTAGGCAATGGTATCCAAATCCAATAACAGTCTGAAATCTACTGTTTCTTATATTTAAAAAAGTATTAGTTAACGTGCTCGTTTTTAACAGCTGCTGTATCACAACCCCCGCAATGTTTTAGGGCCTCATTGTCTCATAGACGGAACCTTTTCAATTCGATAAACGTGAAGAAGAATAAGGTCTGTTCATGAAAGTTTAACTTTACGTTTTTTTAATGCAAAACACAAGCTTGCGGGAGTTACCCTGACATATTTTTGATGCTGGTAGGTTTAATTAGAGCAAATCTTTTTAAAAATCTGTTTGGGGGGTCCACCCTGCATTTGTAGGGTAGCAGGGTGGGCCAGTCCGCCCCTGATTTAGAGCAGTAATTTCGACATAACCCTAAAGAGCATCTCTACTCCTGACATTTTTGCACCATTTTTGACGTGAAAATCAATAGGAATAGAGACAGAGAGAGAGGACTAATATACCAATGTTTTACTCCCCAGTATCATGAGCCTAGTATTCAGTGAATAGAGTTTTCCGTTGTATTACATTGTATTACACTAGTATTTAATGATTCTTTCCAATCTTATTTCCATTTTCAAAAGCTTCTTCTGGTCTCGTCTCGTCTCGTCTCGTGATCAACACTAGTTTTCTTATTGAACACGGAAGTCTAGACAATGTAATAAGAATAATTTTGATTTTAAAAAAAAAAGAACCTCCTGTCAATGACAGGGGCGGATCCAGGTTAAACATCTTAGGCGAGTGGTAAGATATATATAGATATATAGATATATATATATATATTTTTTTTTTTTGAGGGGGTGGAATTGCTCACCGAAATGTTGAAAAAATAAGAGCACAAATTCTATCATTGAATAGAGTGATAGGGAATTGTTATTTACTTTTGAAGCAGCAGCAACGAAATATTTGATAGTACAAACATATTTGTTGACAATGCTAACATCGTATTTATTTCTATGTGTAAACCCTGTTGTTTTCTGCACGCAAATTACAATTTAAGTAAGTTATTTTTACCGGTATACCATACCGGCGGCTTTTCGAACTTTCGGATGCATAACCGGCTCATACCGCCTCACTTTAAGCACTGGTGGTTGCTACGATTTAGAAGAAAGCAATTTTCTGTTGGCACTGGCATCGAAACTATTTGTGTACAAACAAGAATTTCGCATAAGCATTTACTTGACTTGTTATTATAGTTTACTAATAATTAAATAATTATATATTCGTGTAGAAGGAGTTCCGGTCGACCTTTGAAAAAAAAATCACCTCATATATCTATCTAGTTCAATTGCACATACGCGTATGCTGATGAACTAAATAACTGAACGTGTTTCAAACACTGAAGTAGCAACACTGAAGGCAAAAATTATGGAATAGAGACCATGGCGACATCTCATGAGAAGTAGGTAAACTAGAACTGGGACTGTGTAAGTCTAGCTGAGTCGCGTTATATGTGGATGGTAGCGACATCCAACGGCGTAGCAGATTATTGTTAGGATTAGCGTTGTCTTGACGCAAACTATTTCTGAAAGTGCCCACTTCATTGCACATTCAAATAATTTAGATGGTACTGGCACTCTGCGTCTAGGAGACCCTCTCCCAAACGGCTTGTTGTTAAAGTAAGCCCGATTATCATCCTGATATAGGAGTGAAAATGTTTTCGTTGTGTGTTATAGCTAAATTGAATGATAGAGACAATCACATTTTGCACAGCGAAAGAGGCGAATCTAGGACGGAAATCTGTGTGAATGAAGTGGGGGCATATTGTTGATTTTTTTTTTTGCCGGGCTCTCCGCACGGGGGAGCGAACAAACGAAACGTTCCTGTCGTGAATCCTTCTATGAATGCACAAACTAGCACAAGTATTTCTTCTTCTTCTTCTTTTTTTATGATTCTAATTCAAAGTAGAAAAAGAAAGCAATAGAACGAAACACTAGTTTGCATTCGCGGATATCTGTTCGAAAGAGCTAATCATAATACAAAGATTCAAGAATTAATATACTTAGAAGAATATGCATGAAAATTTTCTTTTCCTTATTTCCATCAGGAATTTACTACGAAAATCTAGTGTTTTTTTTTTTTCATTTCATAAAAAGAATTAAGAAGGAAATTGGGAATTGTTCGGGTTTGTGTTCGGCAACATTGATAGAAGGTGGTAGAAATAGAAAGTACAGAAGCAGAACGTATAAACTTTTATTCTCCTTATCAATAATTTTGGAATTGCTTGGTGAGTATATTTGTGAATTATATGTGTCATTCTGTATAGATTAAAAAGATTACCAGGTTGAGAGTTCTATATAGTAGAGTTATTAACACGGGCAAAAGAAAGTAACGGTTGGCATATAATACATTTGTTATTGTATAGGTTGTATGCAGAATGAAACAAAAGGTCAAGAAATAAAACATTTATTTTGGTTTACTTTGCGGAGGAAACGCAGAATTACATTTTGCGTGCCATTTAATAGAGGCATACTTATATTCATGAAATAGGAACTGCTTTTTCAATCAAGCTATATGAAAAAAATGTTCCTAATGGGACAAGTTGTTTAATTATTGGGTGCAGATTGACTTTAGGAGAGGTGAGTGTAAAAATAACGTGTGTACATATGGCATAAGAAATTAACACAAACCAACTTGTTCTATATAGCCACTAAAGTGTATGAATGCTATCTCACCCAGTCAAGCCAGGAGTGCAGCAGGGGGCCCGAGAGGTTGAGCGTACTAATTTCTGCGATTAAAAACATGCAGTTTACAGTCAAATAGAAGTAGGAAGTGAAAGTAGACTTCACAGTTCACTGTATGTTCGTACTTGAGATGATCATAGATTGGAAGGAAGCATATACGGTTTCATTATTTAATCCATCTCGGCATGTCTTTGATTCCCCTTCAGTTTTATAAAAGTAAAACTGTGTAAATGAGTTTCTCTCACATTATCAAAGTAAAGATAGGATAAATTCAATATTACAAAAATCATTGTGACGTATTAATCGAAATGTGCATGTTACGTATTTAAATAAAATAGGTATATAAAGGGGATATGTTTAGTACAAGGGGTCCAGAAGCGCGTAAAAATCACAAAATTTACAGGAGAAATGAGTGATGCAAGTACTTAGACGTAACATGACGTAACCTAATCTAACATAAACTAACGTAAGCTAACCTGAACTAACCTAAACTAACGTAATATTAGTAGAAATAAGCGAAATTCTATCATTTTTTTGCAAAATTATGGGGGACTCCTACACTAATAGAACATAAACTAATCTAACCTAACTAACCAACCCTACCCTAAACTAACCGAATGTGATTAGAAATTGCCAAAATTTTAACATTTTTTAGAAAAAAGAGCTGGACCCCTTCTGCTAAACATAGGCCATATAAAGTACCATATCTAAAAGATTACTCAATGTGGAATGAATCGTAATACTCCTCCGTTTCAGGATCATAGTTTCCAAACCTTCCAAATAAAACTTAAAAAGAAGTTCCATATTTAGAAATAGGAGTAACTATTTTATATATAGAGCTTCCTGATAATCAGCAGTTCTGTTATCAATATTTTGTATAAAATATAATGTTCGGAAATGTAAATTAGGTTTCGGGATTAAAAAAAAAATCTATATGCTCAGTGTAGGCAAGGTTCTAGATTACTGGTCCCCCTTCCCAGGATGCGGGTCAGTGATATAGATGATCCAGAGGAGCCGAAAAACTGCATTGTTAGATGACCAGAAGAAAATTACACACTTTTTCGGATCTTTCGGGTCACCTATACCACTGACCCGCATGTCCCTAACCCCCCCCCCCTTCCGCCTTCGAAAAACAACACAATTTTCCATAAAATTATAGTAGGACAACCTTCGACTATTTAAACGAACCTAAAGTATTATTATTTTACAAAAGGTTAAATACTTCTTCGAAGCATAGGGGGAAGCTTCCCCCCCCCCCCGACAACAATAAATATTTTTACAGACGTATGGCGCAAAACCCTCTATCCCAAAAAACTAACATATTCTTATTTTAAAAACGTAATATATTCTCCAAAGAGGAAGTTAAAATATTCTTCAAAAATATAGGGAGGTAAGCCCCCCTCTAATCCCCCAACAATAATAAAATATTCATTAAAAAAGCTGTTGTTCTATAAACAAATATGGTGAAAGAACAACAACATGAAGTTATGACTTGTCAAAACGGTTAACATAATTCATAATGAATAGTGTTCAAAGTAACTAAAGAAAGATCATCATCGCAAGCATGAGGAAGAAGGAGCATGTATCAGGTAAGTAAATACTTCTATTTATGAAGACTATAGGGGGACCAGTAATCTAGAACCTTCCCCTCAGTGTAAGACAATGATAACTTTTAAGTTTAGTTGACTATACAGGAGTTCCCAAAAAGAAGGCATTATGAGGAATTTTGAAAACAACGAAAAATATCTCTAGTTTTAAATTTTAGCCTACGTAGTGATTTCTCATGCATATAAGTGTGTCGTGTGTCTCTCTGTTTGATTTTTTCTTTTTTATCGTAGTCTCTGTAAATACATACATATATTATATTTTAACTTTTTTTACGTATTTAAATATCTTTACATATACAGACGTGTTTAAATTATTAGACTCAACATTCAGTTTCTGAATATTTTACTGTTCTTACAATGTTACGTGAGAATATATGTTCGAATTTAGTCCAAATTTCTACTTTGTAACTCTGTCCTAATTTCTATTGGGTATGGCCTGTGCTTTTCAATATCAATAAAGCAAATGCGTACGTAACATTCAAATATAATTACTAAGAAGTGTGTATATCCAAATTGGAAACAAAAAATGAAATGGAATACTTACAAAAAAATCTCTCTCACACAAAGATTAGTATTTCTTATGAAATACCTTATTCTTTATTAAGTCTTTTATCCTTTTTGGCATCCTATGTACGATATTAGCACATTTTGCCTTCAATTCAGCATCGTGATACCATACATTGTTGATCTCCTTGATCAATTAAAATTTGGTTCTAATGTGCTTCTTCTTTAGCTTTTCTTTCATAAAGCTCCAAAAGTTTTCAATCGGGTTCATATCAGGACTAAGGCTAGTTTTAGACGGAAGCATTTATCGTAGCATTTCTCGTAGCAAAAATCGTATCATCGATATCCTACCGTGTAAAGTAACAAATGCTATAGCATTTCCCATGCCATGGCATATCCTATGGCATTTCTTGTCGATAGAACCTGCTCTATTTCGTAGCATTTTCCCCAGCATTTCTGCTCCGGTTGCAGCGCCGTGGTGTGTAAAAGGAAGCGAAAGATTTTGTCAAATATCTATGCTCTTTGTTTTGTGTGGGAAATTGAATTGTAATAAAAAAAAAAATTAGTTGGAGTAGAGATACTATTATTATGTTGATTAAAAAATATGAGGAACATCCTTGTTTGTACAAAATTAAAAGCGTGCAGTTTCACTATACGGATCCACACAGAAATTCATTTTTAAAAAATGCTTTCGTTTCATTTATTGTACCTTCAGCAATCATTTCTGAGTGTGCTCTTGCATTCTCCGGTGCAGGTTCACTTTAACAGGTGGCAACGTGTAGTTTTACTATACGGATCCATAGTATAAGTAGTAGTAGTAGTAGGAGGAGGATGAGGAGTAAGTAGTAGTAGGTTTATTTTTATTAGTAGTAGTAGGTAGTAGTAGTAGTAGTAGTAGTAGTAGTAGTAGTAGTAGTAGTAGTAGTAGTAAGAGTAATAGTAGTAGAAGTAAGTAGTAGTAGCAGTATGAGGAGTAGGAGGAGTAAGTAGTAGTAAGAGTAGAAGTAGGAGTACTTCGTAATAATAACAGTAGCAGTAGGTGTAGTAATAGTAAGAGTAGTAGTAGTAACAGTAGTAGGAATAGGAATGGGTAGTAGTAGTAGTAGTTGGAATAGGAGTAGGAGTAGTAGTGGTAGTAGCAGTAGTGGGAACGGGTTAGAAGCCCCGAAGGGGTTGGTTGGGTTCTGTTCTCGATACAAAATGGGGAAATTACAGACTTGCCAAAAATTTATGACATCTTATTGAAGATAGGTTCGACTTTAATTTCTATATTTCCATGTAAATACGCATCTCAGATGTAAGTGCACACCTTATTTCCATTACTTATACACTACTTTATTAAAATATTAAAAATTTCTTCTGTAAATTTTAAAATCTTTGGATCTGTATAGTATAACTGCACCGTTAAAAGTCCTTTGTATCATAATAAGCATATGCGAAAAATGGCTTTAGATGAAATAGTGACTGAAATATCTGTTTTTAGTTTTGGAGTCATAATTGCGCTCTTCTCCAGTGATTTGTTTGCTACGTCACAACAAAATGCTTATCAAAATGCTACCGTGTAAAAGCACAATATACTTTTGATACCATGGAATATTATACGAGATTTTTGGCAGCACATCTGGTACGAGAAATGCTACGATAAATGCTTTCGTCTAAAACTGGCCTAATGCCTGACCACGGAAGAACACTAATTTCATTGTCCTCGAAGAATTTTGTCACAGCTTTGGCCCGGTGGCATGGGGCTCGATCATGCGTAAAGATGAATTGTACATCATCAAACCAGCGTGCAGTCTGGGAAAACAGTTCTTCTTAAAGAACTTGTAGGTATTGGTCGTGCTTCATTGTCCTCACTACTATATACAGTCTTCCAGGCCCGAAGACAGAGATCACACCCCAGACCATGACTGAAGTACGATGCTTTACGGTTTATTAAAGACATTCCAACTTGAATTCCTCCCAAGTCAACGTCGCACATATTGTGAACATTCATCAGACACAAAGATACATGATTGATCAATGAAACATACTATTCTCCAATCGTCAGGAGTCCATTCTATGCGCTTCTTTGCCATGATTGGAGTAGACTTTAATTTTTGTTTTCTTTTTTGACTGTGTGCTTTTATTCCCTTGACACAATTAATTATCCTTCGAACACTTTCAGGCCAAAGTCAGCCATTTTTATGCTTAAGTTTATTACAAGTTGCACTTCTGTTTCCCAGAACCAGTCTTTTTAGTTTTCTGATACCTCTTAGCGATAGCTTTGGTTTTCGCCCACATTTCCCAACCGTATTTTGGCTCTTGTTCATTTCAACAGAGATTCTACTCACAGATTTTTGTTCTATCCCAACTCTACTAGCCATGTATTGCCGTGTATACATTATTTCCACCAGAAGTATTTTGTAAACTCCATTTTACGCGGAGAAAGGTCTTTCTTTTCCCATTATGCTGCAATTAACCGAGTGAAGTAGCTCAAGTGGCAGAGTGTTGGCTTCGCATTCGGGAGGTTGTGGTTTCGATTCCCGCTGTCTACCATCCTGACGGGATTTCCAGGGTTTCCCTCAGTCCTACCCGGCAAATGCCGGGATGGTAGCTACTAAACAGGCCCTGGCTGATACCTTCCCAAATCCTTTTCATTGTTGTTGTTAAATATCCAGTATAAAATGGCCTCTGAGCTGTATCTGGTGATTGTTAAATAAATAAATAAATGACTACACAAAATAAAAGATTGATACACGAAACACGTCACGATTGTTTTAAACTGGCCCATTCGAATTGTTGAACGCTTTGAATGTCGTTAACTTCTTACGACAGCAACCACAACAATTCAGACTATAAGTTATTGATAGGAACCACAATAGCTAACTACAACTGAAACACTACTTTCAGAATCCCCCCCCCCCTCACTAATACCATCTGCTGTTCAACGGTGATATCACGACTTCAACTGTAAAGTAAACAAATGAAGGATCCTATATTGGTGGTTTAACCAGTAAATTAAATGTTCTAGAACTCTGAAATTAGGACTGCTACATCAATTTTGCATTTTTCGAGCGTGAGTCTAATAATTTGAACACGTCTGTAATAAGCTCATAGTTACAAAACAATTCTCTTTATTCGCTTCAGATAATACGATCTTTCCTTTACTGTAACAAGGAAGCTTCTTTCTTGAACATGCAATTGATTTTATTTTCCTGACGGGATCATTTATGTGTGTTATTTCAAATGGCAGCATTATTTAAATGATTCCGCACAGCCGGATTGACAAGTTTTTTTTATGAAATTTAATAGTGTGTGTATGATATAGCGCAGGGGTTTTCAAACTTTTTGCAGTTTAGGCTCCCCTCAACCACCAAAATTTCAGCGCGCCTCCGCTGTCGAAAATGAAATGTATCAACAACATAAATACATGTGTCCCTAAAACAAAGACTATCACTACGATAAACTATTTCATTTATTAATCGGTGATGGAAATATCTCATTAAGACAGATGATCTACATTGTACACATTCACTGCAACTTTTAATGTTATTAACCGGTGTTAAAACTATAAATTGTGGTAAGTCAGATACGTATGTTAAAAATGAAAAATACGAGCAGAGAAGGAATTTAAATAATAAAACCCGGCACATTTAAATAATGAGCAAAGTCAATGGGATGTATGAGCTTGTTTTGAGTTCCATAATTTATTAAGTCTCGGCATATATTTTGAAATGGCAAGACGCATCTCTTTTCGGAGATTTATTTTTGACCTATATTTGGACTTGATCACCGCCATGGCCGAAAAACCGGTTTCGCAGAGATAGGATGTTGCAAAAGGAAGGAGCACCCGTAATGCATTCTTACTTAATTCCACATACTCATTCTTCACTGAGCTTCAAAATTGAGACAACAAGGCAGAGAGAAACTTGCCCTTCAATGTGCTGCCTGAAGAAAGATCAATGAACTGTTCTCGGGTGGTAAAATTTGGTAGATTCTCTGCGTTGGATGGATTCACGACCCAGTTGTGTTAAGTGTTCCTCAACATTGATTTGATTTCTTCATTTAGCTGGTTCCCGGTTTCTTCTAACAACTTGCTTAGTGTAGGAGAGCAGTCATGAATGTTCCTATCTTCAATGCTCCTCTTCCACAACAGCAACGTCCTTTTGAATCCTGATATCTTGTCTAACACTGCAAAATGTGAGTATCGTTCCCTTGTAAAGACATATTCAAAACATCTAGTTTCTCAAAATATCACAAACGTATGCCAGCTACTGAAGGAACGCAGAGTCGATGAAATTTTCAACACTTAAATGATTTTCATTTACAAGATACGAGTACAGTTTTTGTTTCAGTTCAAAAACACGGAAAATTACATTGCCGCGGGACAACCAACGTGAGTTGCTATAATACAGGAAAGAAATATATTCAGCTCTCATATCAGCACACATTTTTTTAAAAAAAAATCTGGCTTTTTTGGGGCGACTTTTGATGTAGTTCGCAACTTCTATTACTAATGACAATATGTCGTTTAAATCACTACTGTGATTCTTGGAAACAAGGGATTCCTTGTGTATAATGCAGTGAGTTCAGAGAACATTAGGGGCTTTCTTACGGATGAGAGCTTGTAATTCTTGATAACGTCCTGACATGAAGCGAGCACCTTTTTTTCCAGTCCAGTTTGTTTTCTTCCAGGAACTTACCCACAATTCTGAACAGCTCGTTTGCTGTTGTTCCAAGTGCAATATTCTCACAAAACAAAAGATCTTCCAAGAATTTATGGTTTTCGGCTATGAATCTCACATTGCAGAACACGTTCGCATCGCTATTACTATCAGTTGCTTCATCGATTTGAATCGCGAATTCCTCCCCCCTTAGTTCCTGGATTAATTGTTCATTTACATTATCGGCAAGGTATTCGACGACAAATTGTGCTGTCAGACAAGCTGCCGGCAAAATCAGTTCCTCAGCTATAGTGTGGGGTTTCTTGAATTGTGCTACACACTATGCAACTTTGTACGATGCTAGAAGGGCTTTTCCGGGCACAGACATTTGCTGAAAAATGCACTTGTATTTTATTTCACTTCAGTTGTTTTACGGGGAAAATATTCCCGGTACCTTGTAAATTGGTGTGTACAATTTCTAAAGTCGCTTCAACTGATTGGGTACCAAGTTATCTGCAGCCGACACTTTCAAACAAATTACGCACTGAGCCTTTCCTTGATTGCTAACAGTAGTAAAGTCCAAGTAACGTTCATCATATTTCCTGTACGTACTTCTGTTTTGGTTTCTCAGAACCACAAAGTTCAGCATTATCCAATTCACGTTACTTACTCGTTTTCATTATAAACTTATCCAGTGCGAATCAATCCACAAGAAACGTCCTATTACACTTAATGTAATTTGACACAAAATGCCTGCACATAAAACACTTGCAGCGTATCTTACTGTTCATTGTCAAAACAACACACATCTTGGTGTCCTTTTCTGCCCAGAGTAGCAAAATACAAAAATACATACCAAACATATCCAGCCATGGAAGAAATTATATCATGAATAGGTGGTAATGCCAGAGAATGATGGACCACTTTCGAATTCAACAATCGCATATCAGCTATTTTTCTCAGTTTTCTGATGGTTTTCTCAAAAATAACACGGGCGAATTAAAAGGAGAGTTAGATATTTCAACCCAGGGTGTCTATCAGTCACGAAAGTCATGAAAAACTCTCGAAATTCAGCTTCTGGGTCACGATTTTTTTTTTTTTTAATCTGTACAGATATAAATATAGACTGGATAATTTTCTTCTATAAAACGCCAAAATTTACCACTAGAAATGTATATGGTGTGCTTTAAACGCTACCAAATCGCTAGCAAAGCACGCGTCTATCGCATTCATAAAAATTTGGCCCAAATCGCTCTTGAGAATGTTACTAAATTTTGTGATTTAAGAAAGAAAGATCACAAAATTTCGTTTTGGAATTTTAGTAGACACCCTGCAACCACTCCTTGCTGAATTAAGGTATTCATGTATTCACGCACTTCTGCTTGCAAGGCTTTTGGTATTTGATATTGCTTACCAGAGGTAGGTTTGCACCCTGTATTGATATCCTCTCGCAGGGCCTAATCTATTTGGATTCCAGGTAAAAATATCGGCAAATTCCCAACATAGATCTATTACTTTTTGTTTATATTTCGGACTAGCTTTTTCTCCTATTTTCAATTTTGAAGCATCAAATAACCTTTGACCTTCTAAAAATTCGTGATTTATGTGATTGTCGTCTTCTAATGTTGTAATAACATCTGTGGGTTGAATATATACGTCTTCTGCCTTGCCCACTACAAGATTAGTATTTAATACTACCTTATGCGTTAATGTTGATTGATTGATTTTGAGTTTTACGTCCCGTTCAGCAGCGAGGCTATATGAGACGTGGACCTACTGATTAACGTGGAATCCGAACCACATGAGCTCCCGCCGGGAATCGAACCCGGGTCTCCCACGCCAAAGGCGCGTACGCTAACCGCTTAGCCACGGAGGAGCTCTTATGCGCTAATGGATTTATTATTTCAATAACTGGAAACTTACCTGACACAAGAGCTCTCGGAATTAAAATTCCTAACTTTACCGGTAATTATTGATTTGGTTCAAGAAAAATTTCTTTATTTGATTGTTTTAATGTTAATGGAACGATAACCTTAGACCTCCCTGGTAACATAGATCTCTTCCTTACAACAAATTTAGGTGCAAGAGCTTCCTCAATCAAAAAGAATACGAAATTCGATACATTATGCTCCGTATTTGCATCAATTTCTGCATTCTTGGGTAGTAATCCAAACCTAGTTAACGTTAAAAGATTCTTTCCTAGACACAAGTTAGCTTGGTGAAATATTAAGAAATCGTTTCCTATTAACATTTTCGGTTTAAAATGCTCCAGACACGGAATTTGTGGTGAAAAGTCCTTCCATTAATATAAAATCTAACAATTGCCACCATATATTTTATAACTACAGGGTTCTGAGATACACCCAACACTTTAGTCTGTGTTTCAATAAGTTTTACATTTCTAGGCAACAATTGATTTTTCTATGATGCTGATAGTAGAAGCGGAATCAGCTATGGCATTGACTGTCTTAGAATTTACGTCTATAGGAAACTTAGCTATTTCGTTTTCTATATTTAAAGGGACTTGAATTAATTCCTGCTTCGTTTTTCCAGCATTTTGACACCATTCGTTATATGTGACTAGCTTATCTTTCTGTTGACGGTTTTGATTATTAGACTGTACACTGTTATTTTCCGATCATGTACCGGCGTCATACACGGATGAACTTAGTTTAAACCTTGCATTTGAGATCCATTTGCGTTTGAGACGTGCGTATTTTGATAATTAGGAACTATATATTGCGGAAAACTTTGTTGTACTGATACCATTTGTGGGACGCACAAATTTCCCTGTGACATACAATTCGGGTCATTAACTACTGGTAATTGCCAAGTTTGATGCATCTGGGCTACAAACGACCGTTGTGGGTAGTAATTATTACGACTTTTACTTCTAAAATTATTCTTACCCCCTAAGTGATCTGCCTCTATATGAACCTGTTCCAAAACTATTTTGTGACTAGTAATTATTTTGTCTATAATTTCTCGGATTTCCTCTAAAATTTCCAGGAACATTTCCTCCATGGAAACCTCTGTTGCTCTGGTTAAAATTTTGCTTAGCAGAATTATTTCCCTGTATTATCTGTGCATTAGTTTTCTCACATTGTTTTTGTGTATCCTCAAAACTTTCAATTGTTTTGGACATTCTCCATTGCCTGCGACATTTTGACCTGTTATTTGTTATTCCGTTCCGACCTACTAGTTTCAGATTTATTATCGCCCTGTTTGGTCAATTTCGAAACCTGCGAACTAGATTTTATATTATTACGCGATCGCCTATTTTGCCGCAAAACTATATTATCTTCATCTTCATCTGACTCGGATAATTCGGCCTCACTTGATTGTGATGATGATTCAGAATCTGACGACATATATTTACGCAATTTTCCCAATTTACGCAGTTCCTTTTTCATTGATGAATTTAGCCTAGCATGAAGTTCATGTTTTTTCCTGTTTTTCACCCTATACCTATTTGTTTCGAGATCATTCAAAGCTTGAACAAACTCATCCAATGAATCAAATTGCTGTACGCTTACTCTTTCTAAAAAGTATGGCCTCAATCCGTTAGTCAAGATAGAAATAATCTGGTTTCCGTTGATGTGGGCGCTCCTTTATCTATCAATTCTAATACATCGTATATATGATTCTATACCGACTCATGTTTCTTTTGAACTCTATTCTGAATTTTAGCGAAAATATCTACATTTTCTTTCGGTCTTTTGAAACACTTTCTTACTTCTTCCTTAAATGTCTCATATGACTTAGTATGTAATTGCTTCCTATTTATGAAAACACGTAATCTTTCTTTTTCTTTCCCTGAAAAGCATGTTATTATTAGATCTTTAGCCTTCTCCGGGGATAATTTGTTTAACTTTATAGTGTCATCAAACGCAGAAAAGAACTGCTGAATACTCATTTCTTTTGGGTCATATTTGGGAAAAGGAAAGGCATTGCTATATATATTTACAATAGGTCTTGAATTTTGGGTGGGTGTTCCTGACTGAGAACTAGACTGAGAGATATTTGTTTGGTTAATATTTTCACCACGTCTATTATTTGTTTGGAAGGAAGATGGAGGGCTCGCCATGTCTGATCTTAACTTCACTTTACGTTTGCTCATAAATTTTATAACAATAAATATTTAATTCTTTGAACGTGATTACTGTACTGAACTAACCTCGTGTTTCAAGATAACCTTCGCACACGCTTACTGTCTACAGAGGTATTTCCTGTTACAATCCACTGCAATAAGATCTCCTAAGAATGCCTGACATATGAAAAGCAACTCAATCATAAACGCAAAACACATCTATATGTATATGCAATATTTCTTTGTTGTATGTTACTACAGAATTTTTTATAGGAAATGGTGTGCACATATTCAAACATATATACCAGCACCATCCTGGATAATAATAAATCTGATATTCCATATAATTTTACCATCTATTCTCTGCATGATTTGACTTCTTACCCATATGTGTGTGGCTTCGGGATCAATATCTATATTTAACCAGAGAATTGTACTGCCATTTATGTACCAAGGGCGTTAGCCACAAATCCACATATGTTATGGCGCTTATTCCAACATAACATATGCCAACTTATTGGATTAAAATCCGGACATCGACATACACAAATTATATCCACACATAGCTCATGTAATAATAACCATGTTAGCATGTGGGCAATTTAGATTGCAATCTCATAACAAACCTAACCATTTAATTTTAGGTAGAGCAATAATTTGTTAAGATGATTAGTTTTGATTGGATAAATAAAATTAGAGATATCAGATTAGATAATTACCCAAAATTGGTGCTGTGGTCTTATGACAAAATCAATAATAATTATCATATTAAATTAGAAGTTAGATTTTGATGTGATTGAAATTGGTAATGAAGAATAATAGAAGTGTGTTATCAGTTCATAACCAGCATGTACTCACCACGTTTTGATCGGAAAAGAATTAAGAGGACGAACCTTCTTCTGTGTTGGTCACTTCAAAACTCTCTCGAGTTCACTACACTTTGTTGTCCACCTACCTTTTCTTCGTAGTTTTTGGTAGCATCATTTCTTCCGCTTACAATTTCATTTACAAGAATTTCCCCATGACTTGACGTAGGAAGTGTTTGTTATTGAGTTGACACATTACTGCATAACGTAAGTTATATTTCTTATTAAAAAGAATGTTTTTTTATCTACACATAGTTTTGAGTTGTTCGAGACTTCCTTAATTGCTCTACACGTGTGAACGACTTAACAGCACCAGATTGGGAATTGAGTTTTTATTTCCCTTTAAAATATGAAAATTTGCAAAATATTAATATCAAGATTAATAAAATATTATTTATCCTTTAGCAATTAACTTCAGTCATATTACAGTATTACTAAAAGAAAGTTGCAGGCGTATTGCATTATAAATATGTTCCTTTGTAGGATTTTTTTTTTTAATTCTTGGGCCTCCCCAGAGAGGCGCGCCGCACAGTTTGAAAACCCCATTATAGCAGATAAGCGCAGTCGTCGTATTCAAGATATCGAAGTTCAAATCCTGTAAACCGAATCCTAACTAAAGATACTTCACCACGCTGTCATTCCAGACTCATCATGATGGATCCTATTGATAACACTAGGTTTCGTCGTCTGTGACAATGCGCTCCAGCAACAAGGAGTTCCGAATCTCCGTGAATTGTATGCAAAACTTGATTCCCAGAGCTTTTTGCTCTTAGTCAAAGAAGAGGCACAACCTAGTACAAATCTTTTTGTACAATGAGAGTTATTTTTAGAACGTTTACTTGTTTTCTTATATTTGTATGAATGTTTTTATTTGTTAATGTTATGTTCAATTTACAGATATCAGAGAGTAGTTGAAGCTTCTATTCACAATGTTAGAAGTGACGTGTAACGATCGTCTGGGAAAGAAGGTTCGAGTGAAATGCAACCCGGATGACACAATAGGAGATTTAAAGAAACTTATTGCAGCACAGACTGGAACACGATGGGAGAAGATAGTGTTGAAGAAATGGTACACCATCTTCAAAGACCACATCAAATTACAGGATTGTATCCTTTCACAACTCAAAATTGAGATGTTAATAGTCTTTGTTATTTTATTATTATTATTAATTCATTCAACATAATAGAAGTAGCATTCTGAGTTAGATCCCAAGTTTATATTTGAAGTGATAGGGAGACTTACGTTAAGTTTTGTAGTAATATGTTTTGTATACCTATGTGCTATTTCGAACTCTACAGTAGAGAATTGTTTAAGTCTAATTCGGAATGACAAATATTGCCCTGAGAGAGAAGTTGCTACTAGATTCTTTCAAAATGTTGAGTGTATTAACACTTACAAAATATACGATTTACAATTTCTATATATGACCTTTCATAGCTACTTACATACCAATAAGTATATTGAACAAAAAAATAAATTACTCTCCTCTAGAAGTAACGTTCTCCATTTGTGTCGGGTAGACGGTGTTTTCGGTGGTAACACGTGGTGAAATGATCCATCAGTTGTGCAGAAACAGCTTGTCAAGATGGGTCGAAGCGAAGATTTGACAGAGTAGCAAACAAACTTTGTTTGTATTTGGCTCATGCCAATGCGTAAGGTCCTCTGAATTTCGCAATAAGACGCATGTCGATCAGTGTTAATTGATTCATGACCAGCTTCAATGTTTTGGAGCCCATTGGCTGTTGATGGGCGACTTGCATGATCCTTATCACTTAGGCTGACCTGACCACATCTGAATTCCTGAAACCACCTGTAAATTGTCATCTGGGATGGGGCAATCAGGAAAAGTAGCAGTCATCCGACGAACACACTCTTGCTGTGTTATCCCTTGGTGAAAATCGTAATAAATAATAGCACGCAAGTGCCCTGTTGTCAGCTCCCATTTTTGATTATGACCACCTCACTTCAAACTAGTGCTCTTCAAACGACAAAGATTCCGAGTTACATACGATTTTGAATTTAGTGAACAAAGATGACAGTTTATAACTACAACTTGATTCCTTGATTCCCGAAACTTTCAGTACAACCCTCGTAGCAGCTGCACTAGAGCTGCCATGTAATTTTGTGTAGATATCTCGTGTAAGAAATGAGCAGGCTAACAGATTTATTTTTGACTTTTAAGTGCTGAATATATCTTTTTCCTGCATACTAGAAGACAAGCAAATATGGAATAAGCAGCATTTCAAGAAACAAGCCATGGGTAGTAGCTTGCTTGTCAAAATTGACCCCCCCCCCCCAAAAAAAAATCAACGAAGTATGACAGCTTTTTCAAACGCCACAGCGCACCGCACTTTTTTTTAAACGGAAAATGGTTTGTTGAAATGCATACCTTAACCCAGTGGTTTCCAACTGGTATGTCGCGAAATTTTAGAATTAAATGAACCAATTAGTTAGGGTCAGTTTTGAAACAGATTGTACCAGGCAGTGTCCCTCAACAGTAGCAGCAACTTCTCCCAGTACTACAAAGAATCACTACTTTATGAAAGCTTATAGTCTTACACTATTACCAGTGGCATACGCAAGGGAGAGTGTCGGAAGTTTTAACGTGTTTGATGGAGATATTATGGAAAAATAAACAGTTACTATATATAGACAAGAATCATGCGTGTTCTGTAAAGACATAAGATTGAAGCTCCCTTAATGAAACTCTGCGTACGCCACTGACTTATAATTTATATTATTTTAATTTAATAATAAAAAAAGTGTGTTGCGATGTCGTAGCCGTACAGTTAAGTGTGTTGTCAGGTTGGGAAATACTGCCTTAACCTGTTAACAGCAAACTAGTTCCCAACTAAACAATTGCGCCATTCCAGAGTATAGCAAGGTTTAAATCATTTTTAGTTTTTAAATAAATACAAGCTAAACCTACGTTCTCTACACAGCGCATCATTCAAATATGAGCATGAATCTCCTGATCATTCCTCACATCTGTACATGTCCTTTTACAGACACAAGTGAAGGACATTTTGATTTAAAAAAAAAAGTATCATAAAGAGGAGAATTTTTCAGTATCGCACCTTTTGCAAGATTTGAGCGGTCTGGAGTTTCTGGATCGGAGCCTATTTGCGGTCTGGAGTTTCTAATTCATGTATGGCCAGGGTTTGTTTCTTCTTGCATGCAGTATGTAATAAGCAAATACATTACACACAATTAATTAAAATGTCTTAGGCTGGAGAAATGGTTATCTTTTGTTTTTCATTTTTATTTGGCCATAAAACAAATGCCGGAGAGAGATACTAACACCGTATACAAATCGTGTGGTGTTGGAATGTGTAACTCGTTGGATATGATGCTTTTTAAAAATTCAATACGCCCAGTGCAGCCCTAAAAAAATGTAATAAAGAAACAACAGCTTTTTAAAAAATATTCAATTAGAACTGAACAATCTACGCAAACTTTGCAATCGATCAGTGAAAACGGTATCTTTCTAAAGCTTGTGGTTTCCAAGATATCATTGTCAAAAGAATTGGCCACAAACGTATAAACCTGGCATTTTTATATATAGACTAGCTAAACCTGCGCTCTCTACATAGCGCATCATTCGCATAAATCTCTTTCTCATTTCTCAGAACATCTATACATGTCCCTTTACAGACACAAGTGAAAGACGTCTTACTTGATGATTAAAAAAAAAAAAAAATCGGCAAGGGATATCATAAATTTTCGATTATTTTTTCTCAATATCTCGCACCGTTTGCAAGATTTGAGCCTACTTCCGGTTGGAGTTTCTAATTCATGTATGGCCAGTGTTTTCTTCCTTCTTGCATGCAGTATTTAATAAATAAATACATTACATACACATTAATTATAATGTCAGTTACTTATGGTGTTCATTGGGCAAAACACTCAAAAAATAAACATTCATCTTAAACTGGAGAAATAGTTATCCTTCCTTTTTTTCATTATTATTTGGCAATGAAACAAACGCCTGAGACATATACAACCCCTATATACAATAATGCGGTGTTGGAATGTCTAATGCGTAGGATATGGTGCTTCAGTTTTTTTTGTTTTTTTTTTTATTTCAACATTTGCAGTGTACCCGTAAAAATGTAATAAATAGTGGCCATGTTTTTTAAATATTCAATTAGAACTGGACAATCTACGCAAAATTTGCAATCAATCAGTGAAAACGGCATCTTTCTAGAGCCTGTAGTTTCCGATATCTCATTGTCGAAAGGATTGGCCACAAACATATAGTTTAAAAGAACTCCAAAGATGGCAGCACAATTCATTTGCATTAATTTTGGAGAATGCTTATTAAAATACAAAGGCTTTGAACAATAATTTAAAAAAGTAAACTTTATATGAAAAAAGGTCTACCTAAAAATAATTTATTTAAAGCACACATAGTTTAAAATATTTGTTTCTGTTAAACGTGAAATCACAAATAACCGTAAATCGAAGGTTTGAAATCAAAGTTTATAGGTTGGAGCTCAGGTGCTTTTGTTGCTATTGTAGCATTTTATTAGATAGATTATATTGAAATAAATAGTTGGCTACATATTTCTATACTACTTCATCTCTGTTCTGTGGTCACTAGTGTTAAGTGGATTTGTGTAGCTTTATCTTTTGTTACTTTCCTTAACTATGTTTAGATGAGATACATGATGGAATGAACCTTGAACTGTATTACCAGTAAAACTACTCAGTGTTTGTGACAGACATATGGAACAGAACATTACACAGTGAGTTTTTGTCACTCTGTACATGAACCGGGCAAAATAAATGTTGCATTAAAATTGTTTTAAATTTTACTTACCAACATATTAGTTTGTGCTGTCGTTACTTAATACTTTTTCTATCTTCAGCATCCTACAGTGTAAATAGAAACCTTGTGCAGTGATCAGGTGTAGCCTTGGAGGTAATCGTCAAGAATTTTTAGAAGTATTTCGTTTCTTTCTTTACCGACATGCAACCGAATTTTGTGTTTGTATGATAAACATACGAAACCCTGGTGAATCAGGGTTACATATTTGTATTTTTGTAATATAAATAAAATGTTCATTTATTAGTGAAGTGTTAGCTAGTATTATTATTTATTCCTTAAAAAAAAATAAAGTATATTTGGTCACAGGGTGGAGCGATTTCAAATCAGTCTGATTTAAATCACTAAATTTTTAAAATTTAAATATTTGATTTAAATCAAATTCCGAAATAAATTAATTTAAAGTGAAAATAAGGAAAATCCCGTTTCTGTTCTGTTATTTCGATTATGGAAGAAGATAATCATAATACAATGAGACTCAAAAATATATGTACAGTACAGTATGAAAACGAGTATTATGCAGATGATGATTAGGGAAAATCCCGTTTTGAACGAGTAACGAGGGAATCCTGCTTTCTTCTCTTCGTAAGATAGAGCTTTTCAATCGTTAACTATTCCAACAGGAAAATCAGCATGGATATTTAAGACGAAAATTCTTGTGTGCGCGCGTCTGTTTGTTTGTTCCTAGATAACAGGGGTGTATGTAGAGGGGTCCGGTCCACACTCCGAAACTTTTTTTAAAAAAATTTTATAACTAGGCGAAATTTATGTATTTCGTGTCTCAAGCTGATTTAATTAAAAAAAAAATATATATATATATATATATATGCCCCTGCAGACTATCAGTAACTTCTCTGAAAAAAAAGTGTAATGTTAATAAACTTTGCTGTACTTTTTCCTTAATGCTTAAGAAACATTGTTTGGATTGAAATAGGTTAACGATTGAGAATTAATTCAAAATTCAACCCCAATACTTTCACTTAAATGGCATAATTAACGTTTAATACTAATTCCTAATGCTTTTTCTTCAGTTCGCGACTTGTATTATACGAGGAGAAAGATTTGATTTAAATCAAAAAAAAAAAATATTTTTCTTTAAATCATGATTTTTTTCCCCACCCTGTTTGATCATGAAATCGTGGGTTGCAAACTTTTATCAATGGATACACGGAACACAAACGAATTCTTTCATTGGCGCTCTATGATATAAAACAGTGATCACCAAACCATTGATCGCGAGCTACTAGTACATTTACGGTAGATCGCGTTAACGCTCCGGTTGACTAATCTTGACCTTTCCACTGAACTGGCAATAAACAAATGTAAGATTTTTTTAGAGTTGGTAATTCTTTTGGTTAGTATCTCACAGTAGGATTTAAAAATGGTACAGTAGCTCAGAAACTTCATAAAGTTTAGCGACCACTGATAATTATAAAACATGGGGGGGGGGGGTGAGTTCTGATGAACAACATCGTGACCGTGTTTTTTCTCGAGTTCCTCTCTTGCTTCCTCCTATAATCTTATTCCATCCTTTCTTCCATAACCATTTACTTTATTAATTGAAGTCATCGTTAAAAGGGGATATGTTCCTTTTGAAATATATTGCACATATCCCCTTTTAATCGCTTCTCTTTCAATTTCCACCTCTGTCTGGCAAAACTGCAGGGATAAAGAGGAGATCTAAAAGAAATTCGTAAGGATCTAGGGTCATTTTTCTGGACTTAGTCTCTGGAAGGCAGTCCCACTTTTTGTGACCAGAACTACCATATCACGTCCGGCAACGCTAAGATATGTGAGATGTTTGTGTATAGTACGAATAGTAGTTATTTTACAAAGTCTACCAATGTACTATGATGGATGAATCAGTGCAGTGTTCTGTGATGTACTTTACCGCATGTTTTATTTTACTGTCATTTGTTGTTCACAAACGTAACTGATGGTTGTGTACAGCTGTCGAGACTTCTTAGAACATCTATTTTACCTTGTTAACTACATATACACCTGTAACGACAAAGTTGATGACACTTATTGTAAATTGTTATTGAAGTTAAATTACTATTGAATTATTATTAAAAAAGAAAGGAAAAAAAACATTGAAATAAACAGTTGCAGGACCCAGGCAACATTGCTATTACCAACGTACAGTTACATTATGATCTTTTTCTCAACTACTGTTTCTACAAACAACGTGAATCTGTAACATCCTCGGCATAGTGTGTAATATCCACCCACATTTCTCCCCCCCCCTCTTACCCTAGTATTTCCACTTAACAGGACATAATTGTGGGGGGGGGGGAATTTAGAGGAAAATATTAAAATTTTCGTTCCGTTACTTCCCTGCTTTAGGCATACTTGCAATAATCGTACACCGTCGGAAAGCTTACTTCCTTACTTTTCGAATGAGTTATAATTTTCGTTTTTACACAAACTACAGGTTATGTTATACGCAATCAAATGAAACTCAGAAGGTTTCAGGGGCTAAAAAGATAATCTCCCTATCTGGGAAACTAGGGGTAGATCATACGTTCTTATGAACGTTTTGGGTTAGTATGACTTAGATGGTTTGCTGGAAAATAATTTAACGGTTCGACCTGAAAAAGAAAACGAAAAAAGATACTCGTCGTACTCTCAGCAAAAGTATTGACCCCTATCAGTTTCTCAAAGTTTGTTTTAATTTCTTTTTTACTATGTTCTAACATATACAGGGTGTCTATCGGTCACGAAATCAGAAAACGGTCATGAAAGTCAAGAAATGTAGCCTTTGGGTCACGATTTTTTTTTTTTTTTTTTTTTTTAATCCGTACAAATTTAAGTATAGACTGGAAAATTTTGTTCTATAAAACGTCAAAATTCACCACCAAAGATGTCTGTGATCGGCTTTAGACGCTACTAAATCGCAAGCTAAGCACGCTTCTATTGCATGCATGAAAATTCGGCCCAATTCGCTCTTGAAAATGTTACTAGATTTTATGGCTTGGGAAAGAAAAAGTCACGAAATTTCATTTTGGAACTTTACTCTTATGAATAGGGCTCGGAAGTTGAAGACTAAGAATTGCCTAAAAAGACTTAAGAATATCTAAGAAAAGACTTAAAAACTGGAAAAAAGGACGTAAACATAAGACCCAATTTAATTAGAATTACATATTTAATGAATATAATGCTCAAGAAATACCTGCTTCTTCTAGTATACAATATACAGTTGAAAGAAACTTTATCAATGAAATGCTTTGCTTTGTCGTTCAATTTGTATTTTTGTTATATTGTTTCTGTTGATCAAGTTAAATCTTACATTTTGAACACTTTTGGAGAAGGCCAGGACAACACTCTGAAATTATAATTGATCTGTGTATAAGTTATAAAAAATATTTATTTCATGCTTTAAATTGTAGGTCAAGAACAAAATTACTTCCCTGCTGGACGTGAATTCGGCAGTCTTGAGCAGCAAACCGTACGAAAATAAATTTTATTAGGTCTTTTCCACGAGCGGCTCAAGGCAAAATTTTCACTGGGCAAATACAAGTAGATTTGTTGCTCCTTTCCTAGTCCTAACCTATGGCTTACATTTTATTAGTGATTTTAATAATTTAGAAGCCATTTTTCAGGAGGAGATAGGGCGGGTTCTAAGGCGATTCTTAGTTGCAATATAGTCTCAAGCGGCCAGTAGCGTATTTAAAATTTTGTTTCAGGGGGGATATGCACTACCCAGGTCACAAAATCTTCACTTGTAGATGTGAAAAAATGATTTAAAAAAAGTATTTAGTCCCCCTAAATAACGCCACTCCAAACAGCCGTTACGGTTTGCCGAAGTTTTTGCCACTCAGCTGTAAACATACAATACATATCGTAGTGCTACGAAATTCCTTTCTTTCCGTGGTGGAAAAAGATTAGCAACTGTTGAGAAAAAGTCATTTTTTTTTTCTTTCTTCCACCTGACGAGGCCGTCCCAGGCAACCGCCCACCTTTGGGCTGCCCTGGCCTTTCCGTACAAGATATTAAGACAATTTGAATAAATCTGTAGTTGCTTAAAAATACAAGTGAAAAGTACTTGCAGAATGTAGAATGAACAGTTTTTGCTAGTAAGAATAAACTTAGCGAGTCAGCTCAGAATTTTTAAATTATAGTGTAACAAGAATCATATTTTGCTTAAACCTACTAGAGTTACAGAAATTGGGCTTCGGAAATCGTACCTCACTTGGCATTGCAGTGTATCACAGTAATCATCTCCAGGTTCTTAGGTGTAAAGGATTGTCGATTTTCTAACAGCACGTTGCGATACATTGAGAAACTTCCCTCCACATGAGCAGATGTTAAGGGTGGATATTTGAAGCAAGCAGGGTCTTGTGGTCAAAAGTCCTCTTCAAAAACATATCAAAAGTTTCTCATCTCAATATTTCATATATCTTGCACATAGTATGATTTATTATTATTAAAGGGCTACTTTAAGTTTCTCGCTGACGGCTTTTCCAATTTTATCTTCACATTATTCTAATTGTTGTTGTACATCAATCATCTTTGAAAACACTGAATGAACGGTTTCATTTTGTTTTTCAAGGCAGTTTAACGATGTCACTAAGTGAGAAAAATTATTGTTAATGTACGCCCAACTGCCCTTCCTTCACCTGAGGATTTGCCATTAGATCTTGAAATATGGCTATAGAAGCAACATCTTCCCTATCCAAGCTATCAATCACCAATTTAACCACGTCAAAATGATGCAGTAATACATGCAAGCACTTAACCAAGTTTCCTATCGCGTCAGAACTGGTTCCGGAGGTACAGGTATCTAACAGGCATTTTCACGAGAATACTGCACTCCAGACGGGGATTTTAAAAAAAATTCTTGACATTGGACACTAGTTTGTCGACATTTGGAATTTTTTTCGCACTTACTCTATGCAAAGCATGTGGGAGACACGTTACATAAACCAACTTGGCATAAATCACCTTAACCCATTTGGCGCCAATGTCCTATATATAGGACAGTTACAAAATACGTCGGTTTGCAACACTGATTAATCAACCGAATGTTGTTCGGTTCTGCGCATGCTCAAACAAGTACATGCTTTCTTTCTTCGTCGTGTGTGGAAGATTGGTACATTTTGGAGGGAAATCTGATATCGTTAAGCATCTGGAATTTGGATTGTTGATGAACGTTTCTCTTGTCTTCGAAACAGAAAATACAAAAGGCCGAAAAATCGAAAGTAAGCATTTGTTTTATATTCTTAAAATATAATTCTTTTTGATACATTAGTTGCTTAAACTCAGAAAATAAAATAATGTGATAAAAATACCTTGTTTCTTTAGTGTCCTACATATAGGACATCGGCCATTTAGCCTACTGGTTTCAAGGAATTTCAATTTCCGGGTAACATAGCAACGAAACTCTATGTACGCATAACTTTGAAACGGATTTGCCATTTATTTACGGAAAATTTGAAAACAGAATTAACAAACCGAACACCAATTCAGACATTCGAACTTTTCATTGAAAAGATTATTGCACACACCGTTACTGAGACAAACCGATATGCTGCTCAACATAATACAGGCTTTACCGTATGTGAAAATGACATCAGGCAATTTTTAGGAATTTTGTTGTATAGTGGTTACGTTTTTGTTCCACGTCAATTGATGTATTGGGAGATATCAGCTGACTGCAATTTTCCAGTAATTGTGCAAACTATGTCACGCAACAATTTCAGTCAATTAAAAAAGTTCATTCACTTCAACAATAACGACATTATAGACAAATCTGACCGTTACTTCAAAGTCAGACCCTTGTATAATCTAATAAATGATGCTATTCAACAATTTGCGGTATTTGTCCATGAACTAACTATAGATGAAAGAATGGTACGATATTATGGTAGAGATAGTTTGAAAATGTATATGAAAGGTAAACCGGTGAAATTTGGGTACAAATTATGGATGTTATTCACACACAATGGTTACCCACTGCATATAATTCCCTACCAACCTGGATCTCAAGGGGATACCAGATTATCCGAATATGTTGTGGAATCTTTTCTGTCCGTTGTGGAAAACCCAGAATGCCATTCAGTATATATGGACAACTTCTTTTCATCATACAATCTTGTTTCCAATCTGAGACAAAGAAACAATTTCATGACTGGAACAGTCAGGGAAAATAGAACCAGAAAATGTCCTTTGATGTCGTCAAAAGAACTAACAAAAAAGGAAAGAGGATTTGTGGGCACAAGGTTTGATCGTAACTCAGAAGTCAGTATGGATAAATGGAAAGATAACAAGGCTGTGACTGTTGTAACGAATTTTGAATCCTTTGATTGTGTGGAAATAGTAACACGAAATAACAAAGGGCGTAAAGAAAACATCAAAGTGCCTTCATGTATTGCTTCATATAACAAATTCAAGAATGGCGTAGATTTATTTGACAAATTGCTGAGCTTATACTCAATCAAGATCAAGGGTAAGAAGTGGTATTGGAACTTATTTACGAATGTTGTTGAAACTGCTTTATTTGCTGGATGAAAACTTTATCAGATCTTGGACTTAGGTAATTTGGATCTTCTAGAATTTCCCAGAAGTGTTACAATGGCATGGCTCTCACAGTCTGCATCGAAAAGACTTCGTCCGGGGCCACAGGGACTGTACAGAAAGTGTTCAGAAGCACGGAAAGCTAGCAAACATACCCTAATACGAAATGAGAAAGGAAGGCAAAGAAGATGTCAAGGATATCCAAAAAAAGCCGATATCATGTCAGGAATGCCAGGTTGGCTTGTGTACTGTTCTGTGCTTTGATAATTACCATCGTTAGTGTAATAGTGCTGTGTAAAGGTGCTAAGACACATTGTACGGGTATGTAATCTTGCAAACGTTGTTTAATAAAACAGTAAAAATTAGATATAATTGTGTTTATTTTTCGTCAACCCAAACGGCCAATGTCCTATATATAGGACAGGCTGTACCGAGCGTACCCCGGTGCATACAATCAAAACCTATTTTTCTTTTGTATATGTATCCTATGTAAGAGAAAATATGTAGCACTCAATCAAAAATATGCATTAGAAAAATTATGGCACCAAATGGGTTAATTGCCTTTCCCGCTTTGACCATATATGGTGCAGCATCAGTAAGAAAAAACAGAACATTGTCATGCATTATCCCTTGTGGCCCCAACAGAAAGAGACTTTCGTCAAACAGCTGATAAATAATTTGGTGATTCACTTTTTCCAAGATCTCCATATTGCAAGAAGAAATATTTCACACGTTTCAATAGCGTCTTCATAGCAGCGGCACATACTTCTTTCGGAGGGTCGACGTGTCAGGAATGTTCTGATTTGTATACTGCTCCAAAACATTTTGAAAGTTTCATTGTTTATCTTTGCAACGGGATATTTGTTCCAACTAAGGCACTGCAAAGATCTTTGTAAAACGGAAACGACTTAGAATGTCCACTAGTACTTTGTCGTAACAGAAGCTGCTTTCACATGTTTCTCACCTCCAACATGCTGTTGGAGATGGAATCGTTTCTCTGCACCCACTTTCACTTCGCAATATTTGCAGAAAAGAATATTTCCATCCGTAGAAAAAAACTTCTGCTCCATATTCAGACACAAATTGAAGCAAAAAGGAAGTTTTACTAGGCTTAATTTTAGGCATGTTAACGGTCTGTCCTTCCACAAATTGAAATCAAAACTAAAATAAGAAAACTTCCTCACCTTCCCTGCTGGAGGACATTGTTACGCCTCCTTATCTCATTTGTGACTGTTGCAGATCTAGTCTTATCAGTCCAGTCGTTGAAGAATTTCTTATCTTTTGAATTTTCTTTACTAAAGAAAAGATGTCTAAAAGTTGGTGGTGATTCAAGTTAATGGCCAGTAAATTTATTGTCGAAAGATGAAGTGCAAAAAAGACGTTAAGACCTATAAAAAGTAAAGACCAATGAACAAAAAACGCCGAGAAGGACAAATAAAATCCACCATTTTCTGGCCTACAATGGACCAAAATGAACATATATTATGCTAAGGGTACTCGTAAAAATGAAGATTTTTCCTCGCTTATAATGCTAACATTCGAAGTAAATAAGATTTTACTTTATTTCCTGAATTCTTCAGTCCTATTCACCATACGTTACCAGAGAACACCATAATGTTGATTTTACACAATGCTGCTGTTTTTTTTTTTTTTTTTTTTTTTTTAAAGCCCAAAGGAAGTTATGAAACAAGAGTATGTCGTATAGACACTCGAATTGGCAATGAAACAATTAATGAAGCACGTAAAACAGACCGTTATTCATAGTAGTTTATTAGTAGGTATGATATTCCCTCATCGCCATTTTGTAAATCATGTATAAAATTTGCGACTTAAATTTACCGTATTTTTAGTATACTAGTGTTTTGATAATACCTCGAACAACCAACCAAATTATGGCATACATACAGTAACATTATGTTTCAATTTCCAACTCTGCCTGTTGCAAAAAGACAGGGAAAATGAGTCAGACCCAGAGGAATTCGTAGGGAACTAAGGTCTTTTCTTCTTTCTTTTTTGGGAGGCGGGTCTCTGGAAGGCAGTCTCGATTTCTGTGACAAAAACTGTAAAAATATCATTAAACGGTAAATTATTGTACAGTCAGCGACAAAAGTTCTTTCCGTTTCATTAAATTAGTTTCGTAAACAACTTAAGAACGGAAGGACAATTTGAGTACCGCGTTCAGCATATGAAAAAATGTAATTTTCTGTACCTTCCAACCATACAACAGTTATTCCCAAAATAAACTTTACCAAAAGGAAAGAACTTTTGTCGCTGACTGTACAGTGATGCCCCTTAAGTACACAGAATGTTGTACAATTGAAAGTCTAGGCGTAGTATATGTTAACGAATGACTACGTGTTAGGCGAGAAGGTTTACGGAAATTGAGAACTGAAACCAACCGTTCGGCTTCATTATTTCCAATCATAATCTTGAGGAGAAACAACAAAATTGGCCACGATATGTCCTGTGTGTGGACTCTGAATATTACGTTTATTAACGAGCTGATAGTGCTTTACGGTTAGGGAAAAAAAAAAGCTACGGATCATATGCATTTGTGGGCATCAGATACATACAATCACGTCTCGTGGTTTGAAATAAAGTGAATAAAAACCCATTCGACCATATCACACGTACCTAACCACCGTCCATGTTGCATGATCACGGTACCTTATACGTCGTGTTAAAGCAAGATGATCCCTTATCGACGGTTTTGCCCGTGCAACCCGACCCTGTATGTCCATGTCACGTAACTTGCGACGAACTTGGACTGCCGACACAGGCTGTGGAAGGTGCTTCTTGAGTTCCTACGTTATTTGCACTGCAATCGCACGACAGTTCTGAGTGACAACCCGATTTAATGCTTGGCGGGACCTGTCACTGAGGGTTTTGTTCCTCATCGTTAATGTGGTTTTGCTGTGAGTTTCGTAGATCACCACCACCTTGGACACTGTTCCTCGTGACACACGCAGCACACTGGTCGCGCCCGCACCACATAACCCGAGCAGTCCTCCTTAGAATTCAGAGAAGTCACCCATTTTACACTATCACCATTTGCTCAGTTCACTACACACTGCCCACGCAGTACGGAGTCTGCCTTAACACACCAATAACAACCATCCGGCGTTACTGTCGTTACCTGACCGTTGCCATCCGACATTTCACGGATTCCAACTCCAGGTATTTACATTAAACTGATAAGTATCTGTATATAAAATAAAAAGCATTTTAATAATAATAATAATACGAACTGCTCTTCTAGAGAAATTGTAGGAAATCTTTGAAAAAGTATAATTTTGCGGAGAAACAATACCAAGACTAACTGAATTCTTTCGAACGTTTGGATACTCTTTATTATAAACCATCAGAAGTGGGATGAATGAAAAATCAACAATTTAAAAGCATTATATTCATTTTATTAGGCATTGATTTCAAAAATTCTCAACACAATTCTAGAAATCATTAGAAGTATATTACGATAACGTGAATATAAATCTACTTAGTTGCCAGTAACAAATCTATATAAAAATGACTTCTCTTTATACATTACAAAAAATAAACCGTATAACAATTCTAGATATTTAAAACTTTGTATCTAACTGGAACAGTTTTATAGCTGCTTCTAACTACACTTCTGTAATAACCTACTTAAAATAAAACTAGTGCATATTAAGAGTGTGAACACATTTAGTTTTTCGTGCTGACTAGATGCAGACTTAGAAATCGCTTCATTTTAAAAATTGTCTCAGTGACTCAGCAGAAGGGGGAAGATTTAAATATCATCCTTTCCTTCCTCAGATTTTTTTTTAAACCTCTGAATATATATAGGTTATATTTTCAACTTTGAAACGTGGTTCCTTATACTCTATTGACGATTTTGAAATAAGCGACTTAGGATCAACGCTGTTTGCTATCTTCATTCTGCCATCATGAAATCATTTCGAAATACTCAAAGGTTTTATGCAGTGGCGGATCCAGGGGGGGCGATTGCCCCCCCTCCCAGAAGAGGAAACTTTCTTCTTTAATATATATATATATATAAAACCCATCCCAGAGTTTGAAGCTCTTAAAAGTAGCTCTAAGTAGCAGTATGACAACCTTCCTCCCCATAAGTCGGTCCTGGTTCCTCCCCTGGTTTTATGTGACATGTTTAGGGCATTAAGAAAAATTACTTAAACAATAACTCGACGCGAAGTTGTAAAAATAATATTACCAATCGTTTTCTTATAAATGCTAGCCGCAAAACATGTCAATTATAATTGCTTATTGAGGATATGAAACATTATCGTAATAGTTTACTAATTCATCTACATGAAGTTCCTTTTAACCGATATTTCAAGTGCTTCCCGAGGGTACATACTTTCAGAGCTCAGCCTTAGAATTTCAGATTGGGAGACATAAAATAATATTCATCGTGAAGATTACAATGGTAAGATTCCTCAAAATACAAAAACAAGTTTGATTATAGTTGTTAATGCACTAACCAAATTATACATGTTACCCTAAATAGTTTTATATATACACACTACTATTGTTGCGTGGCTATGCGAAGGCAAGCACAGACGAAATTCTACACCAAAGTTCTGACGATAAGTACCAGCGGGAAACACCTGAAATATCGGATATAAAACACAAGCTATTGCGTATCACCCGTAACATTCTCCATCTATATCAACGATTTCTTTCTTACAATCGCCTCTCGTGCTTTATAATTTTTCAATTAAAAAGCCCAGTTCAGAGTTTTGGAATAATACGTATTATAGGGAGCTAGCTTGTTTACCAGCGGGGGCTGAGGTAGAGGGAGGAAAATTTCAACATATTTTCTGCCTGACTCTTGCGACACTCCCTTAATATGTAAGCGTTGCCAGGGGTAGAAAATTGTCACGTGAATGTCATTCTGAAGAGTTAGTGAGAGTTGGTTATTTGTTGAGTGCTGTTGTTGTTGCGGTTTTGTTGCTTATTATTCATTTGACAATGGCTTCACAGCGTAAGAGATTGCAAACTATTCACAGCGAAGCTAGAAAAGTAATGCTAGACCGCTCCGTCACGCGGGTGGTTATAAAATATAGAAGGTGAGTAATATGCAAAATGTACCCAAATACAGTAACTGCTTATGCAAATATGTAAATGACGAGTTTTTTAAAAAAATATTTCGATAAGGATTGCATAATTTGCATAAACTCTCTGAATTAAGTGAGTATTAGGTGACAACGCACTGGCAACCCTGCCCAGGACCGTCGAGTGACCATTTCTTAGTTACGGAGGTGGGGCACCTCTCAATCAAATCTGAATTCCTCAGCCTCGCATTAAAGCCAGCTCCCTATAATACATCTTCTTATTTTGGCTTCGTAGACACTAAGTTGCTTATCTGAAAATCCTCAACAGAAATATTAATTGTATTATACTTCTATAGTCCAATGTTTCTTTGAACACTTAACTGAACGAACACTCAAAATACTTTTAATAATAATTTGAAATATAAAACTGCATTCAAATAAAATAAAATCCTTCGTTGTTGCATTTTATACTAAAAGGTATAAGTAAAAAAACATGGTTCAATCTGTAGTTTCTATGTGGCATTCACATACAAATATTAAGTGACGATTACAATTACTTTGAACGTTGACTGGTGTACATAATAATTATAAAATAACATGAAAAAACTCTGCACACACATTTTGCTTTCCTCACAAGTTATACACTCGTAACGTATGAGTACAGTGCAGCATAGTACAAAATCAGTACAAAATCGAGTACAGTATTACTACAAAATCATGTCCGTAAGAAGCCGTCAATGCTTTCAAGAGAATTATAAAAGGAGATAAATTTTTTGTTAAGAAAAAAAAAAGTAACACTAATGACATACATATTCTATCAGATTGTGACATAGTTAACCTCTTAGTACGCATTATTTTCTTTAAATTTCGAATGAAATTTCATGAAATTTCAAATAAATTTTACTTAAAAGAAGAAAAATGGAGGTATTGAGTAAAACAAGCACCAATATAACAGGGGTGTCTCAAACTAACTGTCAGTGGCGCTTGTAATTTTCCTGATGACACGACTCGACAAGATATAGGCATACAGTTCAACTCTATGTATAGTCTCAACAACGTGTTTTGTTCAGTAATCTACTCTCAGCAGCCGTGTCCAAGAGGTGTGTTGATTTTTATACTCCAGGTTTTTCGAGTTGACTATGAATATAAAAACGAAGGACCGAGGTGCGATTCGATATTGTGCTGGTAGCAGTTTATCAACTGGAGGAAGATAACAAATGACTATAAAGAAAAATTAACATTTAACAATTGATTTTAACATCCCTTTCAAACACTAAGGCCATATGAGACGTGAACCTGTAGCTTGACATGGAATCCGAACCACATGAGCTCCCGCCGAGAATCGAACATAGATCTTCCACGTCGAAGGCATGCACGTACCTATATAGCCACGACAAAGCCCCATAAAGAAAATATTTAAATGAGAGGAAAATATTTCGCTGGAATAAGGCATTTGTCGAGGGTCGTAAGTCAGCTGTGTTAATCCAGCACAAGCGCAGACTGTGCTTACCAAATGACAAGAAAGGATGCGTCTGTGTCAACAGTGGAAGCCCGCTACTTCTAGAAGGCACAGAAATGAAATGTTAACGACAATGACAGCAGAAAATTATTCTAAATTTACTCGTAAAATAAACATGTTAACGGTTAAATTTCTGTAGCACCGAGAATCTTTCACGTAACCTACTGTAAACTACCATGCAGCTCGCTCTGTCATTACCTAATGCGTTGAACTACACACCTACGTGTTGAGTTGCTTCGTGGGATTGTTTAGAAATACAAGCGCCATTCACAGTTATTTTGTGACAGCCTTTGTGTATTTTTCACATTTTGTACGAAACATGATGTTTTACAGATTTTAAAAAAATGTCACTTCTGCCGAGATTCTTTCCAAAATATTGGTGTATCTAAAGAATAGAATCTTTACTCTGTGCGTATCTTGAATATAAAACGAATGAGTAATACACTTATCGTGGATATCTTATCCTAAGCTACACCCAGTTTGACAACAGTGGCCTAGTTGAAGTGTGCAATTCAAATCTTACACTGAGTAACATGAAAGAAATACATATGCATTTATAAAATAAGGCTGTCACGAAACCCAAGAAAATGATTACAATCCCATGCGCCTCGAGTCAAATTTTATATGATTTTACTGAAATTTATTTTAAGTATTCATGAAATCCAAAACCGGTTATTGCAATTACCATAAACACCGCTACTAGAGTACAAGGGTCAACACAGCTTCTTGAATCTTTTTACATTTATTATTGTTATTAATTATTGTCTCATTGAAGTAACTTTTCACAACTTCGTTGTCATGAACTTCGGCATGAAAGGGTTATTCGTTTTTTATTTTTATATATCTGCCTTGAAGAGAACACTGAGTTGTAATTATTATTATTATTTCGAAGATTTGTGAACTTTGTACGCTGGTTACACATGATAAAATTAATAACAAATGAACATTTATGTTAATATTTTCCCTCCCAGACGTCTTGTGAAATTATCAACGAGATACCAATGATATTAGAGTAGGAAGGTTTGTATTTCTAGTATAGATTTGATACTGAGAGAGACAGAATTTCACTTTGACAGGAAAGCGATCCTATCTACCTACCCTATTTCCATACTAATGAACTGAAATTCTTACCTTGTACTCCTAACTTCCATTCGTATTCAAATCATTATACTCACAATGTTTCAAGAGCTCCCTCGTGGCTAAACGGTTAGCGTACGCGCCTTTGACGTGGAGACCCAGGTTCGATTCCCGGCGGGAGCTCATGTGGTTCGGATCCCACGTTAAATTGCAGGCCTACGTCTCATATAGCCTCGCTGCTAAACGGGACGCTAAACTCAAAATCAAGTCAAATTACAATGTTTCAATCTTCTCTGCAATCGTCTTCAAATGCAGGCGTGATGCTAATCGGAATCCATTTTTTTTATTACAATATTATTTCACTCCGAAACATGTAAACAGTAAAATAGCTACCAAGCATCCCGTGATACATTTCTGTCACTTATATTCATTACTTCTGAGTTTTTGGGTAAGGAAACATGTTGCTTTAACTTCTGTAACCGTTTCTTGTGTCTACCGCTGTTAGTTGTTGAAACTTATTTACAGGCTTGCCAAATTGTGGAATAAATATAATTTACCCTTTGTACACTCAAAGCGTCGACTCAGAAGTGGTGAATAGTTTTGAAAGAATCGTACCGCGGAATACTGGATGCAGATTTCTCTGACACACACTCATAGTCAACGTCTTGCGAATAAAATCAGAAAAATAAACACACTGCTGAACAAGACTGCACTTCTTTAATATAAAAAACACATTTACAGTCTTGTTCAGCAGTGTGTTTATTTTTCAGATTTCTCTATTTATGGATTTTTGAGTGAAAGAGTGAAATAATTATGTAATCAATACATTCATTCTGGCACCACGGCTTCACTTGAAGATTACTCTAGAGGGATGATATTGTAAGGATAATGACAACACGAACAGAAGTTGGAAGTATAGGGTATAATTTTGATATTTAAACTATGTACTAAAGAGCACATTTTAGTAACTTAACTGAAAATCGTTTTAATTTTTTTATAGTTAAATGGTCTAGGGTAATTATTTTAAAGCAAAATTGAGTGAAAAACTGAAACATTTAAATGACACTGCATTTTATGCATTACTAAAATAAGTGATGTGACATTGAAAAGAAAGAAAAAGCTTTGGCTTATTGAAAGGAACATTTCTTTGATTTGATTTTATTCTTAGCTTAGCGTCCATTTCAGCAGAGAGACTATATGAGACGTGGATCTGCACCTTAACGTGGAATCCAAACCACATATGCTCCCGCCGGGAATCGAACCCGGTGTCCCACGCCAAAGACACGTACGCTAACCGCTTGGCCACGAGAAAAGGGTCATTTCAATTATTATATCATAGGTCATAAGACTAGACAGATGATTGCTCTCTCATAGACATATATGTTGATATACATTTGAGTGTTGTATAAGAATTGATACGGAAGATTTAACTATCAACTCAAAACATAAAAACTGTCACAAAATTATAAAAGTTTGATCAGATACGATTTTTCTTTCGGCAAGCAAAAAATAAATAAGATACATAAATATAAATAAAATAAAAACAGAAGTCTTCACAAAATATTTAGTATGTTTTTCTATCGATTACATGTCAAGAACAACAACACGTTTGTAGTTATATTCAACAAGATTAACTTCGGATTGTCATGATATATTATACAGAGAAGTTTGTTGGCAGTTTAATGTTTTGTCAAAATTCGTTGTTCAGTAGCAACGTTTAGTATACATTCAATAGCTATAGAAACATTAGTGAACATATCATTTACAACGTATCTACTTCAACTTGTTCACTATATATACGCGCAACATAGCTTCATCATGAGACAGTAGAACAAAGAATATCATTACTGCTTGATATACAAAATATTTTTATCCAAAACATTTCGCTAGTTCTTGACCTTACATTTTAAAATAAAGGTTAGATTGCTCTTGTTTCAATATTGATGTTCACCCTGTGTTATACGTACAATTACATTTAACCTGAAAACTTTGTACATTAATTTGGTTACACAGCGATTTAGAGTACTTTTATCAATTTTAGGATATATCTACCTTTTAAGTTCATTTTTTCCCTTTTTTTTTAAGTCAGGAAAACATTCTAAAATCAAACACTAGTTCCTTTGTCAAGACAAAATTGGAATAGAAACAGAGGTTACATTTAAGGGGGATTTTTGGCTTATAAACTCTTAAAGAATGAATAACACTACTTTTTTGTTTTAATAACTAATTAACACACAACTTAGTTACTATAAGAAGTTTGGCATGACAAAAGAATATACGGTTCTAAGCTATCACTTGACTGAGAAAGGACTTAAAATGTATGAATCCTAAAATTAACATTTACATTTTGTTTTGCCAGTAACTTTCATATTGAATTATTTAGTTTGAGTACAAATGCAAATAACTTTGGAACAGTTCCTTCTTAAATGTCTTGACAACCGGTCTCACCAGTCACCTTTGAGCAAACAGTTAAATACTATTTAACGTGTCGTTAAGAAAATTTACTACTTTACAAACCTTTATCACTATTTGTCATATCCCGACAATTCAGTTACTTTCACAATTGTTAATTAAAAATAGTTAAGCATATTTAATGAACAAGAGCGAAAGCAGTGATTGATATTTCGATTTTCTAGCGAAAAGTGAAAATACGAGGGTGGGCTGAAAACTTTTGCCTGTTGGTTAATATCCCTCTTAATTTTATTTGCAGAGATATCGGGAACTTTTGCTGAGCGTTCCTCCATTCCTACCTACAACGCTACGTAGCGGAAGTTGTTGTCATCTACCCATGTTATCAGCAGTTGTGGCCAAGATTGCGACTGGCATGGACGTGTGGTTAAAGCAGAGCTGTAATTGATGCACGGACGAGAGTACCGTTCGAAGATGGGTCAACGCAAACAAAGGAAACGACCCAAACCATTTCAAGCTTACTGACAAGCCTCGTTCTAAACGGCCAGTAACTGCCATCGATAAATAACTCCATCAAGAGGCGGTGACAAGTTGATCCGCAAAAATCGACGAATCAAACAGACGAGGATTCCCTGTAGCTCACATCTCCAAGGAAGGAGCCGGGCTCCTAATCAGAGAACTGATGAAGTACCGCAAAGTGCACGCAAGATCGGTTCCAAGGATGCTGATAGGTGAGATAAAGGTAACGAGGAAATGGATATTTGATGAAAATCTGCGACGATAGAAGGCTGAAGGCGACGCTTTTCTATGTAATATTGTTACACGTGACAGATCATGGGTCCATCACTATGACCTAACGATGAAGAGGCCATGGAGTATTGTCACAAAGGTTCTCCCACTTAAATAAATCAAGTTCTATGCATCTCCGGGAAAAGTAATGGTGATATTGTTTTTCATGTGAATGGCGTTGTCCACACCGAAACTCTAAAGAAGCTAAAGGTTCGACTGACACGCATCAGGCCTGAGTCCCTCTTCTTCTCCATTACAACGCTAGACCCACATCAAGTTGACCACTGACGCAATATTGAAGCATGGATATACTTTTCTTCCACACCCTACATACAGCCCTGATCTTGCACCCACTACTCATCAGAGGGTGTCCAACATGCTGTACGATCGTGGTGTACTCCAAAGGTAAGGATTTCTACCGTGACGTCATGAAAGGACTGGTGCGGCGTTGGAGGAAGTGAGTGGAAGTAGATGGCGACTACATGGAGAAATGATGTTTCAGCCTAGATGTCAAGGTATACATTGCTTTTTTATTTCATTAAATTATGTTCACTATAATCCGAGATATTAATCAACAGGCAAAGCTTTTCGATCCACCCTTGTATAGACATTTCATGTCATGGTTATGTACACAAAGTAACAATGCACAATTAAAATCGAGAGAAGAAGAATCCTGTACTTTTGTAAGAAAACATAAATAAAATATAATAATATGTTATTTCGTATAGATACCCAAGTAACTGTAAGGCAATACCAAAAATGCATTCAACAAAAAGGAAGAACTGCTCATTTCGTTATGTGCCATACATATTATACATGAATTTCATATGCTGTATTAAAACAGCTAACAATGCTACCACATTTCTACTTCTTTTGACTACGATTAAAATGTATTCGAATTATTTTCAAGGCAATAAAGTTCTTGTGAAAATACTTAACCAACACACAAATCAAGAGGTAGCATAAGCAAAAATGACTAGTTATTTGTTTGTGAGACATATACTAAAGAATAGAAAAACAAATATTTGAAGTCTACTGAAAAACTACTGATATGTATTGGTGAAAAAATAGGATATGTGGAATTTTCATTTATAAAAGAAACCAAGTTACTGTCGAAGTAAACGCGAAAACGAGAAAATGACCACTTTGAGCGTTCCTACATTGCAAGCACTAATCACTGTGTATGTGTGTGTGACCACTATAGTACAAGAATCGTATTTCTTTTGACTACAAATGTACTAAAAGTCGCATTTTTTTTTTCAAGGAGAAATATGCTAATTACAAAAACTATAATGAATGAACTATGAAATATATATATAGTCTTTTAAAGATGTAATTTCACACATTTGTATAATTTTTAAAAATGAGTTGTTCACCCACCTTTTACGTAATATTTCTAAAATATATTGTGAATCCACTACATGCTTACCGCAATGCAAGTTGCCTTTTGCGATAACTCTGGGCAACTCACATGAAACTCTTGTCACATATAAGAATCCTGCACTATATATAAGTGTGTGTGTGTCCCTAGTTAAAAACTACGAGATTAAAATACTTTCTAATTTAAGTTCTTTGCACTGAAGCTGCTCTTTCGAAAAGTTCTTTCTTGCTACTAAAAAACATTTTACATCAGAACTTATCTAGCAAGTCAAATGTATTTTGGAAGTAGGCCTGTACATTGCGATGACCACTCAAAACCACTGTGAACTTACTGCTATAGCCACCAATTTGTAACATTACCTACTTCTTTATCATACCACAAATCTCTAAATCACTTCAACTTCGAGCTCCCGAAGTAGATTTAAATGCACAAGCATATAACTCATTTTCAAAACTTACATGAAACATATAATTACTAAATTACTAGTACAGTAATCAATGTCCAGATTTCTGATTCCTACTAAATCTGCATTCTGAAAACCAGGTGTGGTTTGTTTCCCCTAGTATTTAGCTTTATTGTTGATCTACATAAACATAATAAAAAGTATGTCCTACTGTATACTCTACGCTTTCTGGACTGCTTCATTCCAAACAACTAACAGCGTAACTGAAATATTTCATATTGCTAACTTTGGATGTAATTAAACCAGACATCTACCTCGTCATTTCCGCACACGAAAATAACCATTACCATAGTATTTATTGCAAGTAGGAGTATTGACAGTGCAAATCAAAAGAAAATAACTAGGTTCTTAGTCTACAACAAAATGGGGGAATAAACTGATTGAATACCAAACGTGGAGCTTCTCGTAAATTTCGGTATTAATAAATATTAAGAAGCATTCCGCCGGAGTTTAACTAAATAGTTATAATCATTCTTCACTTTAGTACCGCTAGTACTTAGAGAGAGAAAATGTCAAATTTGTCAAGTGCCACGCGGTACATTATATGAAGTTATACACATGGTTACTAAAGTGTTGTTTCTCTGAATTAAAAACATTTATTCAAATAATTTTCAAACTAGCGGAAAAATAAATACAATATGAAAATTTGGAACAGCGGTCAAGTATTAAAAAAAAAAAAAAAAAAAAAAAGTTCCTTCCTTGAGTACATTCCTCAAATAAGATAATTATGAAAGAGGCAAAAACTGCGAAGCATTCGAAATGTAGGTATAAAGAAACGTAGCTTAACAGCTGTCAATGAGGAAGAAATGAAAACAAGAAGGAAAAGAACTAGTTATAGTTCTACTCGAAAAGAAAATGTTTATCAGGGATGTGGCAGAAGGTAACCGGAATTTGTGATTTTGCTTGAGCACCATATCACTCTGCTCTGAACGGAGACTTATATTGCATATAAGTAAGTTCATATATATATGTTTATTACATAAAGCTTAATGCATAGTATGTTCTCTGCAGACAACGATCACACAATGCTAATACTCACTACTTTTCTTTTCTCATCAAAATACCGCTAATATACATTGAGTTTCAATAATATACTTTCCGCTGCACTTTCATTTGACGTTAAAATGCCTAGGTATGCACATTCATAAAAATTAATACTAAATTTTTACTTTAACCTTACGGATTATGTTAAAAAGTAAAGCAAGAATTTGTGTTCATTATATAAAATATCTATTCGATATGTATAGTAATTTCTTTTTAAGAAAACTTTAATATTATTCAAATATTTAAGGATATGAACTGAAACATGTCCATAATAATTTGTAAAAATGCTCTTTTATGTACTGCGTCTGATTAGTGTACTTTAACTGTTCCGTTCATGTGTTCCCTGCAAAAGATGTGAGCAAAATATCTATACAGTAGCACAGTAAACTAAGGGAAGTCTTATCTGATATATTCATTCTTGTATACCCTAGGTAACTTTTCTTCCCTTAGTTCGTAGATAACACTTATTTCTAAGGTGTGACGTCCCACAAAAGCCGACAGTGCATATGATTTTTAAATTTCTTCTTTCTTTCTAGGTTTTGTAGCTTTTACGAAGCTACGTTCTGTCAATTAATTTGCATAAATTTAACGTTGTATTCTCACATTTAATAATAATAAAGAGACTCAAAACAAAATTTTGACATCTGAATAGGCTTTTTAAAAATTTTGCTGTTTCAATAATATACAGGGTGTTTCAAAACAACACCGACAACGTTTGGGAGGTGATTCCTGACATCACGATAAGACAAAAAGTATAGACAAACCTGGGTGCAGAAACCCGTCATTTCGGAGTTATAAGCTGCCGAAAACATGAATACTATGGGACCTACTGTAGTCGAGTCAAGACTTCCCATAGGAAGTAGTATGTGTTCTATCCAAAATATCCATGTTTCAGAATCATGCAACAACTTTTATAGAGGTAGTTGGTGAGTACTTGAAATTATATACCCTAGCTTAATTCCTTCCACATAAATTGCTGCGTGATTACCGCAGGATTCTGAAACATGTATTTTTCGATAGCGCACATATTGGTTCGTACGTGAAATCTTGACCCGACTACGGTACGTTCCATAATATAGGGTGGCTCAACAGTAGGTATACACACCTGCATTGATCAAGTATAACATTCTAGTTTATGGATTTATTTGCTTCGACTGTTCTGGGCTTAAGATATAAGTAAAAAGACGTAAAGAACAAATAATAAAGAAATTAGCTCTATCTGTTTGATAACAATAAGAAATGATATAAAATACAGTAAGATGATCAGTACGGGACTGTATACCTACTTTTGGGCCACCCTGTATTGAAGCTATGGACCTTTAAAGTTCATTTTTTCATGTTTTCGTCAGCCTATAACTCCGAAATGACGATTTTCTGCACTCAGGTTGATCTGTATTTTTTAAAAATATTATTTTGGTGTTAGGAATCATCTCCCAAATGTTGTCAGTGTTGTCTGGAAACACCCTGTATATAATCTTTAGGTATTGAACTAATTTTTATAACCAACCTGCATTAAATGTAGAATCACGTGTGTTCATTCTAGAGCAAAATGTTTACTTGGTTATGGCACAATATGATTCTTGAAACTTCTTTTTACTTCATGCACCCGAGAGAATTTTCAGGAATCATGCTAGAATTTAAGTTATTATTCTTAAAAACTTTAAAGTCGGTTGGTTACTCATTGATACATTATAATGCCCATTCATGTTTCTCAGTTTTTCTGTTTTTGACCTTGCCTCATTCAATTTTTCTGTATAGAAAAAAATATTTACCTCGTTGTAACCAACCTCTCAGAAAAGTTATATAAGCTCTCCGAAACGAAGTGTTTTGTGCCTTCAGCTTAGTTACTGCCACAAGTGTTTGCTTTCTTATCGGTAATTTTGCTATAGGATTCACTTTACGGGTTGCAGTGGCTTAGTATTAAAGTGCCCTATCTTTGGTGCTACATATCCGTGGGTAGACCCCAAAGCTTGTGAATCTGGTGGATAGCATCGTGACTCTTGGGTTTTCTTGGGGTTCAAGATCCCCAATTCTTCCATAATCTTTTACTTTTCTAAAAATATTATTTTTAAAATGGCTTTTACACATATTTTATATAACAAAAACAACAACAACAACAACGGTGAAAGCAGATTATTAAATTCTTTATCAGCACATGAACACCATGCATGTTCTTCATTTCAACAACCGTTTGAACACAAGTAACTATTCCTTAAAAATAGATAACCATATCAATGGAGTAAGAGAGATGGAAATAAATCTAACTAACCCTATCCTTTAAAATATCCCTCTTTACTTCAAAATCAAAGATACCGAATTCACCCAAATTAGATTATATCGATAATAATTTTTATGATCCTATACCATCAAGACGTTTACAAAAGATGCTGAAACAATACATTCTTGTACACTTTGCTTCTTGCTTTACTTTTTACGACTAAAAAAATTTTTGCGAAGCAAATACATCTACAAAAGTTTCTAAAATATTAATATATATATACATATTATTATTATTATTATTATCATCAAGAAACCCTTGTTCTGCCCCGTTAAGAAAGTTTACGGGGTCTCAACAATTTAAAGTATCTCAGATAAATTAAACCAGTTGACACCTTTCATAAAATATACAATTATATTGAAAGTCTACAGAAATATTGGCTAAATTATCACAGCCTTACTTAAATTTGCATATTATATATGCTTTTTAGCAGATACACATTTATTCATATATACATAAAAACAGTTTTTTAAGTCTATATTTTTCAGTACTGATGTGGGAGAAATATCCTCCCTATTAAGATTCTTGGCCTATTGATAGAAAGTGACAATAACAATCGCATATACTGAAACTTAACAATGCAGGAAAAAAGTTTTCACAATTGTAATATTATATATTTAGATGGCACGCTAGTTACAACAGGAACAAATTTATATATAATTAATGGCACAACAAGGGTCAATAATATCTCAGTATCACCCTAGAGTAGATTCCTAGCCACCATGAGGAAAGACTATTATCATCATTTTGAATCCACATTACGATCAACGTAACAGCAAATGTTCTTATCCTACTTTCTTCTTTCTTTATGTGTATAGTTTAAGTTGGCTATGAACCTACTTAAAAATAATAATAAAACCAGCTACAATCGAATCAAAAACATGACTCATATAAATATTCTTGTTTCTCTATACATATAAAATTACTAGCATTAATGCATACAAACTTTATAGTGAAATAAATCTCTCCAATTCCTTTTCAACTCTATAAATATATATTTAAAACAATAACATGTTGTTTTATTTTTATAAAATTAAACTTACTCTGGAAAATGTGTGCAACAAAGCATAAAGTGTTTGTGCTTTACTTACAGTAGCACCATATTAAATGTACTCAGTCGCTAAGAGAGAAAGCTTCGAAGAGGTTAGTGAGGGCGAGTTAAATGTCTATCACAACTGTGACTCCTAAAGTGTGTTGTCCGCGTTCTCACTACCGGGCTATTTACTCTTGGCTGGGCTATAAGTTCTTCTACCACTGGCTGATCACGAATTACTTCCTCTTTCCTCGTTCTGTGATGTAGGAAATCTTGAATGTGCTGCACAATTAAATCAATAGCCACTGGAAAACAAAACATTTTTTTTAATAATAACATTCACTGATACATAAATTATAAGCTCATAAATGAAAACCTGAATTAAAAACTATATTATGTATGTGTAAAAACGTAAAGTTTCGTAGTTGAATGATCATATGCGATATTTGGTACTAATCCTGCTGGAGACTGCTGACCCAATGTTGTGAATAGCAAGATGACTACTTAAATTAACCCACGTAAAAATCGCGCGTTTTTAAAAACAAACTGCAGACTCACTTAGAAAGCACACTAATCATCTTTTACCTTAATCATCAATTACCTTAATTACTTTAGAGACATCCTTCGTACATCACTGTTTTTTGGAATGAATCAGACTTTCGAACGACATACGTATTTATTACTCTATACAGACATTCGAGAGTTGTTGTACTGGAACTTTTTTTCTCAAAATACATTTTATTCAATGTGAGAACCCTTACCAGGTCTCAAGTTTAGGAAGGTGCATGAAAGATATTCGAAAAGTACGAAATGTCCTAGACTATAAATTGGATTGGTGCGACTGAAATGTCTAATTTTACATCTGGTGAGAAACCATCCTCTCCAACACAACCAATAGATGACTAAGGTTATGTAAAACATCACAAACTCCGTCATGCTCATAGAACAGGGCGAGAAACCCAGTTAGTCATGAGGCAATGTACTGTTGAACAGGATCAATGTGACTTGCACCATGGAAAACACGTATTACGCGTGATTTTCCTCTGCGATTTCAAACTGGGATATTCTGACCACCTAACCCCTGAAAAACGTCAACAATACATTTGAGCCAAGAGTGCTAAGTAAATACTCCTGTGATATTTGGTCCTGGTGACACAACATTGAAAAATGATCCTTGCTGCCACCGATAGCAGAATGATCCGAAGAGCTCCGCGGGAAGTCCGTAGAAGCGGACCCTCAGGAAAGTGTTTCGTGAAATTCCAGATGATAGACATAACATCTTACCACCGTCGTTCGGCAGCTCATCGCAATTGATAAGGAGAAATACTGGTCTCATGAGTACCACGTGACTTGAAACAAGCCAACAACGATCGCCGTGTGGATGTGTGCAGTTCTCTGCGAATATGGAACAACCAGGAAAGCTTCTTGCATCGAATTGTCACTTCTGATGAAAAATGGATCTGTTACAACAACCGTAAACAGCCAGCATAGTAGTTGGATCATGATCAACATTCAGGACGGATCGCTCCAGCTGGTATAGTAGGGATCATGATCAATATTCAGGATGGATCGCTCCAGCTAGTATTGGAGGTGGTGGTGATCATGATCAACATTCAGGACGGATCGCTCCAGCTAGTATTGGAGGTGGTGATGATCATGATCAATATTCAGGACGGATCGCTCCAGCTGATATGGTGAGGATCATGATCAACATTCAGGACGGATCGCTCCAGCTGGTATAGTGTGGATCATGATCAACATTCAGGATGGATCGCTCCAGCTGGTATAGTGGGGATCATGATCAACATTCAGGACGGATCGCTCCAGCTGGTATAGTGGGGATCATGAACAATATTCAGGATGGATCGCTCCAGCTAGTATTGGAGGTGGTGATGATCATGATCAATATTCAGGACGGATCGCTCCAGCTGATATGGTGAGGATCATGATCAACATTCAGGACGGATCGCTCCAGCTGGTATAGTGTGGATCATGATCAACATTCAGGACGGATCGCTCCAGCTAGTATTGGAGGTGGTGATGATCATGATCAATATTCAGGACGGATCGCTCCAGCTGATATGGTGAGGATCATGATCAACATTCTGGACGGATCGCTCCAGCTAGTATTGGAGGTGGTGATGATGATCATGATCAATATTCAGGACGGATCGCTCCAGCTGATATGGTGAGGATCATGATCAACATTCAGGACGGATCGCTCCAGCTGGTATAGTGGGGATCATGATCAACATTCAGGATGGATCGCTCCAGCTGGTATAGTGTGGATCATGATAAACATTCAGGATGGATCGCTCCAGCTGGTATAATGGGGATCATGATCAACATTCAGGATGGATCGCTCCAGCTGGTATAATGTGGATCATGATCAACATTCAGGATGGATCGCTCCAGCTGGTATAATGGGGATCATGATCAACATTCAGAATGGATCGCTCCAGCTGGTATAGTGGGGATCATGATCAACATTCAGGATGGATCGCTCCAGCTAGTATGGAGGTGGTGATGGTCATGATCAACATTCAGGACGGATCGCTCCAGCTGATATGGTGAGGATCATGATCAACATTCAGGACGGATCGATCCAGTTGATATGGTGGTTTATGGTGCTGGTGGTGGTAATCATGGTCAATATTCAGGATTGGATCGCCCCAGCTGGTATGTTGGTTTATGGTGGTGGTGGTGATCCATCGTCTCTTTCTCCATCGAGGTCAAACCATTACTGCGTATCATTACAGTACTAAACTCCATAATTATATATATATATATATATATATATATATATATATATATATATATATATATATATATATATATATATATATATATTATTGGAAACTTAACCGCAAGCATCCAGTAAAAGGACAAGGACATGGTGTCCTAATGTTATACCAAGATGCATGCCCACACGTTATTCAAATGTAGGTGCAGATTCTCCATAAGCTTCAGAATGAAACCCTTTCTCACATACCATATTCTATTGACGTCTCTCCCACGGATTGTGACCTCTTCCGGGCCCATACGGACATGGGCAGAAAGAACTTTCCTGGTGGTCGAGTGGTGCAATGTGCAGTTGAGGACTTCTTTGCATCGTACACTCCAGACCTCTTCGGTCATGGACTCCAATCGTTGGCTGCGGGGCAGCGGAAGTGAGGTATGGAGCACGAAACTACTTTGACTAACCATGTATTCTAGTTTTCATTTATTTCCTTGTTTTAAAGTGTCGTAATACGGATATTTCAGTCGCACTAATTCAATATTTAGCGAATTTCACTCAACTAAAGTTAGTAAGCAAGAAACATTCTGAAAATATAAAAACGATTTTCATTTAGGGAGTTCTTGCTCGTGAACTCATCACCTCAGATTCATCGCTTGTAAGTCGTTGCCTTTGGAACAAATCAAGCTTTTAAATGACACTAGATGTATATCACGGATGTACAAAGGTGGATTTTTTTCCCGATTTCCCCCCTCCTAATTTCGGCATCCTTATCGACGCTCTAGGTTCACGTAGCTGCGTGAAAGGATCTCAAAAATATTACGTATTTGTCAAGTTTCATTGAAGTACAGTTCGCAGGTATGAATATGGAAAAACTCCTTCCGAACCAAGCATAAGTTTCGTAGCTAATAAGACTTCCTCCATTTGGAAAAATGGAAAACAAGACGGGGGAGGGTGTGAGAGAAAGAAAGAATTATAAAACTAACTAACTAACTAACTATATGGCTTATGGAACCCGGAGGTTCAATGCCGCGTTCACAAAAGCTCTCACTGACTTCTATCCTTAGCCAACTGGATCCAGTTTCTACTTTGGATTCCTATCTCTGCGAGATCCATCTTAGTATTGTGCTCCCACCTGCACCTAGGGCGGAAGAATTATATTAGAATAAATGTATATTGCTTATCAAATACAAGATTAATGATTCTTTGTTTCATTTTTCTGCCTGTAATAGTTTCGTAAAATGAAATGAAATCTTTTAAGTTTTACGTCCCACGGTTATGCAAGTTAGGCTAAAGACGGCGTTGTAGTTTCGTATCAGCGAAATATTTGTACCTAAAAAAAAAAAAAAAAAAATACCCCTCCATCAACAAATTGCCATGGTGCGGTTTCAAAACGGAAAGTGGGTCGTTGAGAGGAAACCATGTGCACAAGTTCAAACATATATAAACAACTATGAAAAATAAAAATACAACGGTAATTAATATTTCCTGACGTTATTACCTTGGAATTATTATAATTATTAAGTATTCTGCCTTTTGGCAGGTCCTGGAACTAGTGAGAATTTTTCTTTTTATTTCTTTTCTTCTTAATTTTCAGTTTGGGCCTGGAAATGTTTCTTCCATGTTTCTCGATTTTCAGCTTCCTCTTTTAATTCCCAATATTTTATTCTATTTTTCAAATCATCGATCACTTGTGTTCTTCCTATTCCTCGCTTTCTATGGCGGTATGAAGAAGATAATTTCTTCGCAAGATGTGACCAATCCAATTGTCTTTTCTACGAAGGATGGTGGCTAGAAGCGTCCTTTTCTCTCCTATCCGTTTTAAAACATCTTCGTTTGTTACTCTTTCTGTCCATTTTACCTTCTCCATCTTCCTCCAACACCACATTTCCAAGCTCTCTAAATATTTCTTCTCTAACTTCCGTAATGTCCAAGTCTCTGAACCTTAAAGTCCAATGCTCCAAATATAGCACTTGACTAATTTTTTCCTTAGTCCGATATTAAGGCTGCTAGTTAATAGTGACCTTTCCTTGTTGAATGCTTCTTTGGCTATGGCAATTCTCGACCAGATCTCCTTGGTGCAGTACGCGTCTTTCGTCAAAATACTTCCCAGATATTTGAATGGTCAGCCTCTTCAAGTACTTTTTGTTCTACTCTGACCTGTAAGGGCGCATTTCCACGGGATACTCTCATGACTTTCGATTTTTCGATGTTGATTTCCATTCCATATAGGTTTCCCAGTATTAGCTATTTTGTCAATCATCTCCTGTAATCCTTCTTCGGTTCTAGCTATAATAACCTATCATCTACATACCTGATCTTGTTAATGATCTGCCCTCCTATTTTGAAATTTCCAATTCCCATTAATGCTCCTTCATTAACCATTCACTATAAATGTTGAATAATTGGGCCGATATACTACATCCTTGTCTGACTCCTCTTCCAATCTTCACATTATTAGTTTCTCCTTCATTCAAGCGCAACTTGACTCGTTGTCCTATGTACAGGTTGCAATTGAGCCGTCAGTCTCTCCAGTTGACCCATATTTCTTTAAGTATTTGTAGAAGTTTCGTCCAATCGACCCTGTCGAAAGCTTTTTGCCAGTCTATGAAGCACAAACACAACTCTTCCTTTATGTCTAGAACTCATTCTGAGATAATTCTCATCAACTCAATGGCATCTATGGTGCCTTTTCCTTTCCAGAATCCGAATGGATCTTCGTCCAACATCTCTTCTATCTTGTTTTCCAGCCGCCTATTTAGTATGCGCGCAATTATCTTTCCAGTGTGGGAAATAAGGCTAATGGCTCTGTGATCGCTGCACTTCTTTGCTTCCTTTTTCTTGGGTAATGCTATCATTGTAACATCAAAAAAATCCTTTGGCCATTCTCCACTCAGGTAGATCTTGTTAGTAAGTGAAGTCCGTACTTTCATTGCATTGTCTCCTAATTCCTTGAGCAGATCTGCTGGTATATCATCATCTTTAGTGGCCTTCCTCCTCCGCATGTCTTTGATGGCTTGTACTACTTTACTTTTCAATATACTGGGTCCTTTTTCTTCATTATCCAGCTCTATCTCTGCTTCGATCCCAATATGTTTGGAGCGGTTCTTCTGGTCATACAGATCTTTTATGTCTCTTCCCAAACTCTAAGAATTCTTTGATGGTCAGTGACTACATGGCCTTGTTGATCTTCGATTCCAAATATGTGTATGCATTTTTTAGCTTTTTCTCCTATTTCTTGTGTTTTTTGATACATCAGATCATATCTGCCGCGCCGCTGAAATTCCATTATTTTTTCACATACCTTGTTCCATGTACTTTTCTTTGGCTTTGGCAGTCTCTCTTCTTATTCAGTCTTCTGTATTCTTTCATCGCTTCTGTAACTGTATCGCTTCAGTTACCCACGGTTTTCTCGGTGCTTTTTCCATCTTGCCAATGTTGTTGTGGAGTGTGTCAAGTAGAACCTGTTTAACTTTTCTCCAACTGTGTTCTACATTGTGTACCATATCGCCAATTACACAATTTTTCTTCGATCTCTTCTTCCACATCACTGTCCATATTTCTTAGTCGCTCTAAGTTCCATTCCTTCGATTTCTCCTCCCATTTTCCTTGATTGCAGGCTTTCCAATGCTCCTATATTTCCTATTTTTCCTATATATTTGTGACATTGCTACTTCCACTTGTAAAAATAACAAGGAAATAAAAGGATGGGTGGTTGGAGGGCCTTTTATCTCAATAGTAGGGTGGTTGAATGGAGACTTTTCTGTGTTTTGTCCTTTCTGCTTATTCTCTAAAGACAATTACACCTACCTGTTACAAAGCAATTAATAGATGGTATGTAGAATGCCTGGAGAAAGTATAAAGATTACTCAGAAGAGTGCAGATCCAAAGAGGCCGCAGTGGCAAAGATTTTCAGAGAAGAAATGTGAAGTAAGAAGCTATATCAAAGGAAGTTTCAAAGAGTGAACCGTCTCTGAAGAAATTAAATAAAATGGACGAAACAGTACAGAAGGAAATGGAAGTAGCTACTAGACTAATGAAAGATGCTCAGACAAGATTACCTTCTATGCTATCATAAAAGAACATGATTGACGTTAAGTGTTGCCCAGGGAATAATCCAGACCACACCCTTGAAGATGAATGAACTACAGAAAATTCAAGACGAGGAGAACAAAGAGAAACGGAAGATGGCAAATAAGCCTATTCAGGCACTGACGAAAATGAAAGTGTAACTGATACTTTTACTGTTGGATACATTTTCTTAGATGCACTAAGTTCTGTGTGCAATTGTGTATTTAGATGCTTAACAAACCAACTCTTTGTATTATGTGTGATTTTTTAAAATGAATTTTGTATTGATTTTTACAACTTACGTATATTATTTGAAAAAAAAAAGGGGGGGGGGGAGAATTAACACAGGAATGATAGGATCTTGTAAGTGATGAAATTATTCATATCTTGGAGACGCATACTTACAAACACTGATTTTCTGATGCAGATCCATTTTACATTTTACTTTTGCTTATGGCCGTTACTTAGTACTGGTGAGCGTACGAAAACACTAATGAACTCGTATAAAATTTTGCAACGAGATAATTACCAATTTAGTTATATTTAGAGTAGAATGTATGTTCATAACAATTGGTATAATTTTTGTGAGATTTTTTTTTATTTCTACTTCTTGGATAATTGAAATGTTCCTTTTCACAGCTTTACGAAACCTCCTATATTTTTTCGTCGTGATTTCATTTCCTATATATTTTTTGATTAGCATTGAAAAGCCTGTGATTGTCTTTAACCAGGTTTGCACTTCCGCCACTAGGAGGTTGTGATCCGAATCGATATCCACTCCCGCTAGTGTTTCCACGTCTCGTACACTATTCCTGAAACGCTGCTTTACAAGAATGTAATCGATTTGGTAGCGTTTCTTATCTTCTGGATTTTCCATGTGTACAGCTTTTTCTGTTCTTAAACCACGTGTTCGTCACCGCCAGATCATATTGCCTGCAGAAGTGGATAAGGATTTGGCCCCGTTCGTTTCTTCTACCTAGTCCAAATGGTCCCTCTACCTTATTCGCGGCTCCTTCTTCTACTACGCTGTTAAAGTCTCCCATTACTATGGCGTTGACCTTACCTCTTCCCTCCCGGTGCAATATGTCGCTAATCTGATCATACAGCTCTGATCATACTTCATTAGCTTGTATTACCACATGGTAGCTTGTTGGTATATATACTTGTATTACCACAATATCCACTGGTTTTGCATTTAGTTTTACGAACATCAAGCGGTCATTGCAGCGTTCCACTTTGGTTACACTTCTTGCTACTTCGTTCTTCATTGCTATCGCGACACCATTCTTGGCCTTAACGCCACCCGAATACAATATTGTGCAATTTCCCGATACTGTCTCACCTTTTCCTGGTCATCTCACTTCACTTAAGCCCATTTGTCCATTTCCACTTTTAAATTTTTAAGTTTAACCATGCGTCGTAAAGTCTGTACGTTCCAGGTTCCTATGCTGAAATGAAAGTTATTATTTTCTCCCCTAACGATTCTTCCCGGCGTAGTCCCCACCCGGAGATCCGAACGGGGAATTATTTTATCTCCGGATTTTTTTTATTTTTTATTTTTATTTTTATTTATTTTTTTTTTTTTTACCTCAGGAAGAACCACAGTATTTATTTATTCTCCTCCTCTGTCCCTTCTGGGAAAAAGATAATGTGGTAGTATTGCCATTTCCTTTCCACATCTCCATGCCGTTGACCATCTAGTGGTTCATCCGCCTTTTAGGACAGTTTCCCCTCCTAAGGACAAGAAGGTGCCCTGATCTCCACCCGCTCATCCGCCCTCCGAGAAGGCCGTTGGCACTTGGTAGAATCTGACTCCTTATCCCGGGAGTCGGTCGGTCCCCACCTACGTTAGCCGCCTGACGTTGCCCGCTTTCTCCCGCGAGGGGGTGTAGGTTGGGATTTTCTCTTCGTTTAGGATGAGACCCGAAGGCTTTTCTCAAACCTCTTCAGTACTTATACGGTAATAAGACCTCATGAAGGAGGATAAATTAAGTCAATAACCGACCTCGTAACGAACATGTCGTCGTACTAATATTTGCCAGAGAAATGACATACTAGAGTATGGGGCTGTTATTGATAACTTATTAATAAAATATAAACAAAATCATTAGAGCTGCTTTTGAGAAAATATCATTTTTTAAATTTTTACCCTTAAGTAAAAATTCTATTAGATTAGAATTTTATCTATTCTTATTTTTAGGGGAAGGAAAAAAATCCGAGAAACCCCCTTTGATAATCACAAACATTGAACTGTATGGCCTCTAGGCGAGTGTATATGAGGACGAAGAGACGCATAATATCGAAAAGCAGCTTTTTCAGTATGTATGGGCCCTGAGATATCTAAATCCGCTGAAATCTCATATTCGATTTGTTTCTTGATCACCATACTTTCTTTTCTCCTTTCGACGTTTGAAAGTAGAAAACGATCTTTTCGACGATCTTTTCCTTGCTTTATTCACTGGTTAGATTTATCTATTAGTTATCAATTCTGACTACTTTTCTTTCTAAAGACTCATAAGGAATCCCATGTGCTACTTCCTCATTTGAGAATTCATCGTCATTGTTTGGCACTTCTGAAGAAAGAAAAAAAACAAACAGATTTGTTCACTTTGTGATATATTGCTTGTAAAAAAAAATGAAAATGAAATTAAGTTTTACGTCCCACTCTTATGCCGGCTAGGCTAAAGGAGACTGCGATGATGAGAAATCAAGGAAATGGTGTAATGAAGAGTGGGAGAAAACGGAAGAACCACGAGAAAATCCACGCACACGGTGTTTACCCACCACAAAGTTCACTTGGTGCGAGCTGGGATCGAACCAAGGACCCCATGCACCAGAGATGAACGCTCGACCACTGAGACACCGCGGCCCACAGGGGATTGCTTGTAATATATTTAGAGATTCAAATGAGTTTTAATAATAAAACAGTAAGATCTTTTCCTTGCTTTATTCACTGGTTAGATTTATCTATTAGTTATCAATTCTGACTACTTTTCTTTCTAAAGACTCATAAGGAATCCCATGTGCTACTTCCTCATTTGAGAATTCATCGTCATTGTTTGGCACTTCTGAAGAAAGAAAAAAAACAAACAGATTTGTTCACTTTGTGATATATTCCACTTATCTCAGTGAAGTAATGGCTGCTGGAGACAACGTTTCATGTAAATTACGGTAACAAGCTGCTTTTCAGAACATGATTGGTCAATGGTAGCTTTGAAAAGGCATGTTCTGTGGACTTTTTTTTTCTTTCTTTTTTGTTTAACGTCCCACAATTATGCATCGAGGCTAACGGAGACGATGGTGATGAGAAGGATGATAATGGTGGAATGACAGAAATGGGAAGGAACTGGAAAGCCCCAAGAAAACACTGTGTTTCTATGGCCTTTTGAAAATCATTCTCAATACATGCAAGAAAACAGATTGTGTTTCATTTTCATTTTTGTAAGAAGTTTCCTTATTTTTGATCATACTTCCAGTTCAGTATTATCTAACTTCTGATGCGAACTTAGAAATACTGTCTGAATGAATTCTTCGACAGACTCTGAATTAAACTCATTGACTCAGGATTTAGATTTCTGGGCTTTCGGCTTAATGGTTCCTGTCACCACGGCATGGCGCGTCCTCAGGTTGCGGATCGAGGAGAAGGCCTCTAGATATAGAGGTTAGCTGCGAATATACTGAATAAGCAGTCGCGGACAGACGACTAGGAGTAGTCCTCCAGCTTGGGGGTTTGGGTAAGGCTAACACCCTCATCCTGTAAAAAAAGGTACTTGTTCAGAAACATTCACAAAAGCCTCGGACAAGGACTGATAACTTGGCACGACATCAGCAAAAGAAAATGGACATGAGATTTGGAACATGGAATATTAGAAGTCTTTATAGGGCAGGCGCGTTAAAATCTGTAACGAGTGAGTTAGAGAAATACAGGATGGACTTAGTAGGAGTTCAGGAAGTTAGGTGGGAAGGAAATGGATCTGAGAATTCCGGAAATTTTACGTTCTTTTACGGGGAAGGAAATAAAAATCACCAGTTAGGAACAGGGTTTTTCGTTCACAAACGAATATTACCAGCAATTAAACGGGTTGAATTTGTTACTGACAGACTTTCTTTTATTACTCTTAAGGGACGGTGGTGTGATATTATTGTTTTAAATGTACATGCTCCAACTGAAGATAAGGGTGACGATATAAAAGATAGTTTTTACGAAGAAGTGGAACGGATATTTGACCAACTCCCGCGATACCATATGAAGATTCTATTAGGGGATTTCAATGCGAAGGTAGGACGAGAGGATATTTTCAAACCGATTATAGGGAACGAAAGTTTGCATAAGGAAAGTAATGACAACGGTGTTAGACTCGTGAACTTTGCAACATCCAAAAACCTAATCGTGAAGAGTACAAAATTCCCACATCGCGACGTTCATAAATACACTTGGACATCACCAGACGGAAAAACACATAATCAAATTGATCACGTTTTAGTAGATAGAAGAAGACAATCTAGCATAATTGACGTCCGATCGTTTAGAGGGGCTGATTGTGACACTGATCACTATCTGGTAGTAGCGATAATACGGGAGAGATTATCGTTGAATAAAGGTAATATTCAATGTCCGAAAACGGAGAGATTTAATTTAAAGAAATTAGAAGAGAGCCAGGTAAGAGAGGAATACCAGATTGAAGTTTCGAATAGATTCGCGGTTTTAGAAGACTCGGAGTGCACTAGTGTTGAGGATACTTGGATTGAAATTAGAGATAGCCTTAAAAGTTCAGCAATAGAAAAATTGGGACACGCGGAAATATGTAGGAACAAACCATGGTTCGACCAAGAATGCATTAAACTAGCAGAGAAGAGAAAACAGGCAAAATTACGGTGGCTACAAAATCCGAATGAAACAACTACACAAAATTTCGCAGATATCAGGCGGGAAGCTTCCAAAACTTTTAGAACAAAGAAACGCGATTTTCTGAAAGCTAAAATTAAGGAACTTGAAGATAATAGTAAAAATAAAAACATTCGGGACATGTATAAGGGGATCAGCGAATTTAAGAAAGGCTATCAACCTCGTGCTTATATATTAAAGAAATCTGACGGAACAGTTCTCACCGATACGGATAGCCTCTTAAATAGATGGAAAGATTTCTTTGACGATTTGCTGAACACGCAGCCAAAAACTAATGTGCGTGGAGAAAAGGAGATACACACCGCAGAACCGTATATTCCAGAACCCAATCGAATAGAAGTGGAAGCCGCTATAAAGAAATTGAAGAAACACAAATCTCCGGGTATAGATGAAATTCCGGCTGAGTTAATTTTAGCTGGAGGCGAAAAATTGTGGGACAAGATACACAAACTCATTCTCCTTATCTGGAACAAGGAAGAATTGCCACAAGAGTGGAAAGAAACAATCATTGTTCCAATTCACAAGAAAGGCGACAAAACTGACTGTAATAATTATCGAGGCATTTCTCTTCTGTCAACATCCTATAAAATCCTTTCAAATGTTCTGTTAGCAAGATTGACCCCATACGCAGATGAAATTATTGGAGATTATCAGTGCGGATTTAGACGAAATCGATCAACTATCGACCAAATATTTACCATTCGCCAAATACTGGAAAAGAAGTGGGAATACAATACCCCGGTACATCAACTATTTATTGATTTTAGAAAGGCTTATGACTCGGTTAGGAGAGAAACATTATACAACGTTCTTACAGAACTTGGAATTCCGAGAAAGCTAATTAGATTAATTAAGATATGTTTAAGTGAATCCCAAAGTAAAGTCCGGATAGGAAAATTTTTGTCCACGAGCTTCCACGTCGAAAATGGCCTGAAACAAGGAGATGCGTTGTCGCCATTATTATTTAACTTTGTGCTGGAATACGCCATAAGGAAAATCAAAGATAGCAACCAGGGCCTAGAGTTGAACGGCATTCACCAGGTTATGGCATATGCTGATGATGTAAATTTAATAGGGGATGATAGGAGAACAGTAGAAATAAATGCAGAGATCTTATTAAACGCTTGCAGGGACATGGGTTTAGAAGTAAATGCAGAGAAAACTAAATACATGGAAGTGCGTCGGGACCGTAATACGGCAAATTGTGGAGGCGTTAAAATATTAAATAATGCTTTTGATAAAGTGGATACCTTCAAATATTTAGGATCAATATTAACAGACGAAAATCATATTCACGAAGAAATTAAATGTCGACTAAAAGCAGGGAATTCGTGTTACTATTCGGTTCAAAATCTCTTGTCGTCGCGAATTCTGTCGAGGAATTTGAAGCTTAAAATATATAAAACGATAATCATGCCTGTTGTTCTGTATGGTTGTGAAACATGGTCGCTCACTCTGAGGGAAGAACATAGACTGAAAGTATTTGAGAACAGGATCCTGAGAAGAATATTCGGACCCAAAAGGAACGAGAATGGGGAATGGCGGAAGCTTCATAACGAGGAACTACATAGTTTATACGGTTTACCCAACATTGTTAGGGTCGTCAAGTCTAGGAGGCTTAGGTGGGCAGGTCATGTAGCTAGAATGGAAGAAAGTAGAAACGCTTTCAAAGTCTTGACTGGTAGACCCATAGGAAAACGACCATTAGGAAGACCTAGGCGCAGATGGGAGGACAATATTAAGATGGATCTCGCAGAGATAGGAATACAAAGTAGAAACTGGATGCAATTAGCTAAGGATAGAAGTCAGTGGAGAGCTTTTGTGAACGCGGCACTGAACCTCCGGGTTCCATAGGCCATAGAGTTAGTTAGTTAGTTAGTTTGTTAGTTCGGCTTAATGGTGTGATGATTATTATTATTATCAATATAAATTCACCACAGCATCCACATGACAATTCGACGCATACGTTTCAACAGTAAAGTTTCACCATCCTCAATGCGTGTTGCGTAAGAACTTACGCCATTTGTAGAAATACATATTCTGACTATAGTGATCGCAAGGAGTCGTAAAGCTTGACCTAGATCTACTAATTTCCCCACCGAATAAAACGTAAGAGTGTGTTCGGTCGTCAACTCCTATATGAAATTTTGCCTGGGTTTTCTCTCGCGTTATACGGAAAACGTCACTTGACGGTGTAGTGTGGCTGGATTGTTGCTCAGTTTCGTTTTATTACTTGCGTTTTGTTGGTTTATATTATCGTTGTTATTGTTACCACTCGTGTTAGTTATTTATAGAGTTATCATTCTTTGTCAGTCATTCACCACGTCTTCAAAGTTTGGCAACATTGTTGGTGAACTTCAGCTGCTTGACGTTTTCTCTCAACTGTGCGTTCGGGAGATGGGTCGACGGATCTGCATGTATCGAAATTGAAACAAAATATTTCTGTGTGACTAGTGTAGAGCCCAGGCTTTACCAGCCATTGTAGCCATTATAGTTCCTTCATTATAGAAATGGTGTTCACATAATTTCAGATGTAATTCACAACTCTAGAGCAACAAACAGGGGCAGATCCAGGATGGACTTCTGAAGAGGGGGCAGTGGGTTGTAATACTGCTACTTAGAGTTACTTTTAAGAGCTCCAAACTTTGGAATGGGCTTTATTTATATATTAAATAAGAAAGTTTCCTCTTCTGGGGAGATCGCCCCGATCATTCTCCCATGGATCCGCCCCTGGCAACAGATGGTGAACTCATGAAATCTCTCTCATATGTCAAGCCAGGATTTAATCTTGGATGTTTTCCATGGCACATCAAAATATTGAAAATGAAATGTTTAATGTATTGTATATAAGATATGTGATATAGATGGCACAGATATATGATAGCTATTAGCATCTTAAAAATTTGACTCCTTCAACAATATCATACAACAATATTTTCCTGATTTAAGTCTTAATTATTTCAGGGGCGGCCCGATGAATTGCCCCAGAGCTAAGATTTTCCCCCAGGGCTGAATTTTCTATTCGAGCTCACAAGGGAGGATCACGAAGTGGCTCCGCTGATATCCGAACGAGACAATTGTGTGCGCATTTGATATGTTATAACTAGATGAATCCCAAAGTTATATGTGCCATCGTGCGGGATATCGTGAGTTACAACATATTTTGTAATGTTAAAGGTACAAAGCTGGCAAAAGAGTTTGAACCGGATCGTTTGTTCGGAAACGGTTGAGTAAATGGGAAACTCGGCGAACACGTATGCCACCATTTTCAAGGACACACATATTGGGATAAAAAAGTTTGCCCGAGGGTCCCCCGCAGGGTTCAACTCAAAAGTTTCAAATGGCAAGGGGCTTAAGTAGCATATCGTTTAGAAGCTGTTATAAAATGAAAGAAAATGGGGCAAGTCTCGAATCTCTACAACAACCCTGTGCAAAAATGGCAGCGGGTCAAATTATAAACAAAAATTTAATTGAAAAGTCTATGGCCATCTCTATAAATCGGAAACGGTGAGATAAATGTGAAAACAGGAAAAGACGTGTGGCATTATTTTTAAAGTACAACGATAAATCTCTATTTTTCTCTATTATGTATTTAGAAACAATAGGAGGACTAAAGAACAACTGAATTTCGATTCACTTTAACTATTATTTCATTCCGCAACAACACATATTTGTTTTGTTTCTAATGCACGTTCGTCACGGTTCTCTCGATATCATTTACGTGAATATAACGAATATGCAATGAACACAACTCTGACTTTCTATTCATAGTGCTAAACAAAAGCTGAATACCTGCGGCTATTTTTCTAATTTTTGTCATACGTAATTCATACATAAAGGATTTACTGCACCAATCAGGTTGGAGCTCTATTGTAATGTATTCGTGACGGTTACATTTGTATGCCATTCATTGGTTTGATCCCAATATTTCAAGCAATACCAAATATATATATATATCATTTACAAGATTGGCGAGCAGTACCAAACCACGTGTAAGTCATTTCAGTAGATCGAGCTGCATCAAACTTTGTTGGTTTGGTCACAATATTAACTCAAGCTGTCGCTTTTTTGAACATTTCGCATCTTTTCGTCATCTACTAATCAATATTCATGCCAAATTTTTAGTTGTCTTAGCTTCAGCACTTTGATATGCCTATCCTTTCGCCATAGGTTTTAAGCGGCCATTTTGGATTGAAGGTGGCCATAAATTTTCAATTAAGCTTTTGTTTACATTTTAACCTGCCGCCATTTTGCACAGGGTTGTCGCAGTGTCGAGACTTGTTCCATTTTCTTTCACTTTATAACAGCTTTCAAACGATGTGCTACTTAAACCTGCCATTTGAAACTTTTGAATTGGACCCCGTCTGGGACCCTGGGTTTTTTTTTTCTTTTTTTACCCCAAAAAGTGTGTACTTGAAAATGATGGGATACATGTTCGCCGAGTTTTCCATTTACCCAACCGTTTCCGAACAAATGACTCGGTTCAAACTATTCTACCAGATAATTTTTTCTAGCTTTTACATTACAGAATATGTTGTAACTCACGATATCCCACCCGGTGGTACGTTTAAGTTTGGGATTCGTCTAGTTATAACATATCAAATGCAAACACAATTGTCTCGTTTGGATCTCAGCGGAGCAACTTCGTGACCCTCCCTTGTCAGTGTTTCTTACCAGTATTGATTTTCACTCCCCGCACAATGGAAATCCCTCCCTCAGGTGAAATCTAAAATCATCACTACCAATGAATATATTGTATTTTACTTAAATGTATAGTTGTGTCAAACATCGATACAATGGTATGATTTTCCTGTTCTTACTGAAACATATCTGCGCTAGGCATAAAAATAAAACTAATCATGAACTAAAGTTACAGACCGTCACAGGTTTCATAAACCAACCGTTGCGTGAGTGGGAAAAAAAAAAAAAAAAACGTGGCAAACAAATTTTCTAAAATATTCTGCATAAAATGTTAGTGCAAGCGCTCAGGGCTGTATCGGCTCACATGAAGAGTGTTGTGGTTGTGAAAAAGACACCTGTGTGAGAATTTTAAAAAAATGTAATCTGAGTCGAAATGAGAACTAGTTAAGTGGAAAATAAGAAATAATAGGTTACAAAGAATTTATTATTACATACTATTCCATGCTCCGACTTTTATGTTCCTTAATTTTATTAGTTATTTGTTTTCAGAGAGGAAGATGATGGCTCAGTGGCAGACCAATCACTTTTGGTACGTGGGGTCCCCGGTTCGATTCCAGCACGCGCTAAGTGGGCTTTAAGGTGAACAAACACTGTATGCGTGGATTATCTCTCCAGCTTTCTCCATTCCACCATTATCATCCATTCAGAATCGCCGTTCTTTTCCTTAGCCTGGGTGCACAACCGTTGGATGTTAACTAAAATTAAAAAAAAAAAACAAAAAAAAACAGTATTTTGTAGGACTTCAGTTTATTAGGATCATGAAGGTGGGACTTACAGGATTGCAATGTTACTCAGTCCGTCCGATCGTTATCCAAATTATGGCTCTTGAATAAAAGCGAATGATTGAAGTTTCTTTTTGCAACAACACATAGCTTGAGCAATTATCTCGGCCGATTTCGTTAATGGAGTCAATTAACATCCTATCGTGTAAATGTGATTTACGTCTGTCTGTTACTCCACACGACAGCTCTTGGACTTTTTTTTTTTTTTTGCAAAGAAAGCCGAGTTTGTTAATGGAGTTAGTTCGCTAACATCTTCACGGGTAACAGATTTCAACGATGGCTATGTACCCATCCCACTCTCTACTATTAAAATAAAGATATTAATTATACACAGAGATGGAGTGTGGGTCTGTGGGTCAACAGGATTGATCCACTGCGACCCACTTACTTAGTGTATTGTAGACAGCATCTTCTGAACACTGGTGAATTTGTCGACTTTTTAGTTTCAAGAGCTCCATTTTTCTTCCTTTCTCATTTGGTTCTGTTTATTTACCTGGGATGAGTATAAAGTGAAAAAAGAACTTCAGGCACTTCTCAGTTGATTTTAACATTCCGTTTAGCAGCGAGGTTATATGACAACGGACCTACTGATTAACGTGGAATTCAAATCAAATGAGTTCCCGCCGGGAATGGAACCCGGGTCTGCTAGGCCAAAGGCGTATTCGCTAACCGCTTAGTCACGAAGGAGCTTTCAGGCACTTTTGGATATTAGGATTTGCAATTGTAATAATAGCAATAGGACTTACTACTTGACTTTCAAGAGAGAGTCTTTTCCATTGGCCTACTTTACCTTGAATTGAGACTTTCAAATTTCATCCTATTTTCCACGGAAAAGTATCTGTCATTGAACAAGGAAATAATTATATATGATAATTAAATTGAAATTCATTGTAATACGGCCCATGACAAACACTTTACCAATTTATATCGTGAAGGTCAGATCCACCGCTATTGTAACAGAACGGCGTTTAAGCGATTGATCGTAGAAATTCAAATTCCGATTAGTGATAATTTCACAGCCTTATTTTATTACAACTGTAAACTCTTTAGTCCGTGAAGAGGAAGACATCGATAATGGGACAGAGTTGATGACAAAGGGTTTTGGTGGATGGTGGGTCATGGGTCAAGTCAGGGGCGGACTGGCAGGGCCGCTAGGCCGCAATCGCGGCCTAGGCCCTCTCGAAAGAAAATTAATGAAAACAATAAAGGAAGAAACAGAAACAGAGAAAAGATAAAACATAGGAAAGCTAAATAATTCGATAGATTACTGATTATTATACTGCCAACACACATTTCTTTTTGAGTTTTACGTCCCACAGTTATGCCGGTTAGGCTAAAGGAGACGGTGATTTTGAGTAATGAATGAAATGGTGGAATGAAGAAAATGGGAGGAAACGGGAGAACCCCGAGAAAACCCACGCACACGGCGTTTGTCCACCACAAAGTTCACTTGGCGGGGGCTGGGATCGAACCCGGGACCCCAAGCACCAGAGATGAATGCTCTACCACTTTGCCACCGCGGCCCCCAACACACATTTCTCTCCCATCCTTCCAATAGTAAGTTAACTTTTTCAATGAGGTACTTTTGTTACTGGATTTGTGGCCAGGCCCATCTTTCACTATAGTCTTTTATGATTGGAAACTGATTTAGTTTGTTCCTGGGGCCTTTCTTTCAATATATTGGGCAGTTGGGGCCCTTCTTTCATTACATTTAGCAGTTGGGACCCTCGGTCCATTTTCATCATGTGGGTAGTCTCATTATATTGGGCAGTTGGGCCTCTCCCATATTAAGCAGTTGAGACCCTGGGTCTTTTTCCATTATGTTTGGCAGTTGGGGCCCTTGGCCCTTTTTTCATTATGTTGGGAAAAACTAAATATAAACAGGAGAACATATGCAAAGAGCTCCAGTAGGTCTCTGTTCTGTATGACACTCTCACAAACTGTTCTGTTTTTTGATTATCCTAAAGAGAATGATGTCCCTGAGTCCGTAAAAGAAGAGGATGATGATTGAGCATCTGAGCCTGCTATGCGAGATGGAGCATCTTTGAATGGGATTCATGGTAAGAGTGATAATAATGCAGCAAACATCTTGTATAAAAAAAAAAAAAAAAAAAATTGTCATGTGCAGGGAAAATTTTATGCCAATTTCTATGTCGGTCTAGTTGTTTTAACAAATTATACATTGTATACAAATAAGCGTTGTCTTTACCATGCACACAAGTGACATGTGAAAGGTGCTTCTCAAAGTAAAAATTTGGTGAAAACAAATCTCAGAGCTAGTTTATCTGAAGACATTTTGGACATGTTTTTATTAATGAGTATGGAAAGAGACATGTTAAATTTAGTGTCGTGGACGAAGTTATTCAGGAAAACTGCAATTCATCATCTGAACTAAAAAGAACTGCAATTCATCATCTGAAGAATTCATCATCTTAACTTTTAAAAATTATTAGTTGTTTAGTGTTTCAGCAGTGTATTCCATTTTCAGTAAAACTGTCATGTTCATTCCACAGTCAAAAGTTATTATTAAACAACTAATAATTGAACTAGTGTTTCAATTTTCAGTAAGCTGTTCTGTTCATTCCACAGTAAAAAGTTATTGGCTATTATGTGTTTAGTGTTTCAGATACTACATGGTAACACAATAATAATTATAAAATATTCTCTCGAAAGTTTATGTTTCTGGAAATCCTGTGCTTTGCTGTTTGATTAAAATTTGCTGTGACATCAAATTTCCAATGACCAATGGTAAATCATAGTTTGGAAAAACTACCAAGTAACAACGAATTTACAATTGTATAACGCGATGGCGCATCGCAGATGTTTATTGTACATTATTTTACAAATTGGTGTTACAGTCAGGAGGTAACCGCGGCCTAGGTCCTAATATTCCCAGTCCGCCCTTGAGTCAAGTTTTCATTCACCCATGCCATCTCTTGATTATACAATGCTAGAAGTTACACGTCGTATCATAGATGGTAGCAAAAATCCTCCAGCGGTTGACATTTATCAGGCGAAACTGACACTTGCGTGATCCTATTTATTGTCTTTGGCAAAGCTTATTATGTTTTAGAGACCATTAAATTCCTCGTAAGGCAGTACAAGAACTTGTAATTTGCCTTGAATATTATTCCATAACCAGTTTTTCCCCTATATAAATTTCAGATAAATGTTCGGTGTTCATAGAAAATTACCGACGACTCGAAATAAAAATGATGGAACAAACATGAGAAAGGAAAATGTCAGGGCCTGTTCAATGGAGCGTTCTTCTTACAGTTCGAATTTTTTAAAATGGCAAGGTATGTCACCTGATACAGAGGTTGTTCAATCTACATTTGGCCAATTTCAACTTAAAAATTTGGAAGAATCCATGGCGCATGTCCGTAAGTGCACGGTGTGTTTCCCTTGGTTCCTAACAACAGCCCGACAGCGTAATTTTCACTGTAATAGGCTTCTCTGAAGAACTGGGAGGGGGAATCTTGGTCCCATTCCCTTTGCACAGCTTTCCAAAGTCCTTCCACAGTTGTCACACGCCGTTTTCCCAAAGCCCGATTCAGCAATCCAAATCCACAATAGTCCATAGAACTTGCATCTGGAGATTTAACAGGTACCTCATTGAAAGGTATCACCTGTATACCACTTGCCTCCTCCATCTCCCTGTAGAATGCGAGGGACGATCGTGAGTATGTGATGAGGCCTTGTCCATGTGAATGCGCACCAGATTGGCGTCATTTCCGTACACTGTTGCAATCTCATGCTCGTAGATCGGCCGCATGATCTGCTCCTGAAAACACTGCGAATTTATTTTGCAGTTCTTCGCTACCCTACGAATCTTCAGTTTACCTCGTAACAGTATCCACTAACGACCATGAACGCTTTGGGAAGGATTCTTTACAGACACGGGCCCACCTTCTGAAGTTCTTGGCGCCTTTCTCTCGGTACATGAACGCTCTCGGTTTGCCGCAGTCGGAAAGGTAAATCCATGCTACATCGAGCGTTACGACGTACATCCACCTTTGTTTTGCCAGATGTCGTTCGTACAGCTTCCGGGCGTTACACTTTCGTTTCTTTTGGTGGGCATCCGTGAGAAGATGGCCGCGAACTTTCATGACTTTTTCCAGCTTGAGTTAATGGTGTAACGTCCGGCTCACAGTCCCCAAAGACACGTCAAGACGATTAGCCATACACCTTTGTGTTGGCGGATTATCTTGCATTGCCATTTTGCGAAGTTTCCTCTGCATGGTGGTGGCGGCCTTGGTGCATTCCCGTTTTTTAGGAAACTTCGTTGGTGATCCAAATGGTGGAGCTTCGTTGCCCTTGTACTTTTTAATATTTTTTATTCCACTTAAACTGATGTTGCAACCATTCTTCTTGCACTGTTTTCTAATGACAGAAACACTAAAGTGGGCGTTATAAAGAGCCGAAACAGCCTCCCCAAAACCGGCTTAGTTTGGGCGGCATTTTGGTCACAGAGCGGAAACCCACACACTTGGAAACAAATTTAACACAACACTCAGAACAATGGTCCTGTTTTGTGCGTTATTGTCGTCCGCGCGGAAAAACAATTCCGTTCCCAGGAAGCCACTGCACAACACTGCAGGATGCCACGAGCCAGGTCGGGTGAGTCCATTCTGCCCGGGAGGGGGGAGGAACGAAATCGGCCAAACGTAGGCTGAACAACCTCTGTATATTACTGAAAAACAGAACTTTTGAAGGAAAAAGCTGTTCGAGTAGGACCGTTTACGACATGGGCACCACTTAACTGAGCTCTTGCACAGGTGCTGTCAAAACGACATAGTGCATGTGAATATACTGCAACAGGAAGGAGATAATCCAGACGATCTTTGGCATTGTGCATTATGGACTTTCAAGGACATTAACTTAGGCAGTTACCACAGGCTAATGTTCAGTGTAAACGTGAATAGTGCGAAGTACAATAGCCACCGCGTGGTACTATGTACACTAAAATAATGGCATTAAACCTTGTTTCCGTGTGTTCCTATCGATAGTTTTCCATTCAAGCAAACTATTCCCATTGCAGCATCATGCTATCTAAAGTTAGATAACCTGAGGTTAGGTTATCTAAGTATAGAGCTGAAAAAGTCAAAATCCAGAATATATTTATTATGATTTGAGAATAAGATTATGAAACCACATATATACTATTTTGTTCGATGACCTGTCATTTTTCCGGCAACAATATAAACCATCGCTAGACAATTTACGTGACTTCTGGTCGAAAAATCTGACAGTTTTCATAGGCCTCTTTTGAAACTAATTGAACACGGTCCAGGGAGTTTTGCAGAGACAGAAACCAACCATAGCCTGACAGTGCCAGATCCAGTGGATACATTCAATCTTTCACGCCAAGTTCTCTCAATTTCTGACGGCTTGATAAAGACGTATGCGATCTGGCGTTGTCAGTGTGACATAGAACATCCTTTCTATTAAACAATCCAGGACGTTTGATACGCTAGGTGCATTCGCGCTAATTGTCGACAGTGTCTATTGTTTTGCGCAGCGGCAGCAGCTCGTAACACGATGCTCTTCCAATTCCACCAAATGCACGGCATAACCAGCTCGTAACACGATGCTCTTCCAATTCCACCAAATGCACAGCATAACCTTCCTGGATGTTAGTATGAGCTTTGCCACAGACTGGAGCTTTGTACGTTTGTTGAAGGTTATCCACTTTTCTTCACTTGTGACAATCCGCGTCAGAAAGAGTTCGTAACGTTTCAGTAGTTTCGCAGATAAAACTTCGATCGAGTAGAAGTTCGTGTCAGATTACATGGTACCCAAACGTAGCGTTTCTTTTTGTAGCCAGCTTCTCCAAACGGCTTAGCAAATGTTTGATGATTAATTTTAGGTTACTGGCAGTATCATGACTGCTTACATCTAACCTTGTTAAGAATTTTCCAGAATATTATCCACTTTTGCTGTGATTGATCAACCACTGCGTGGAGCATCTTGAACATCGAAATCTGCAGAACAAAAACGACTAATCTTTTGCTTTTCATTTTTGATAATGTTTCCTGCCCATAAACAACAAAGTTTCTTACGGTCATGCACAGCATTTGCATCTTTATCAGAATAAAATTGTAAAACAGAGCACAGTTTTGCGGAAAGTGAGCATTTTGCTATTATTTCGGTATCTGTGAACAAAATCTTATGTTGCTGTTTGATGGTATGTTCAGCCAGTCCGGATTTTTCTGGTTGGTTTAGTCTGATGTAACTGTTGTGTTCTTTGCATCTGGCTTCAATGGTTCGTCCTGTTTGTCCAATATATGACTTACCACATTCACATGGAATGCGGTAAACTCCAGGAGTTCGGAGGTCCAGGTCGTCTTTGGTTGGTCGTATTAAGTTTTTTTTTTTATTATTTTTGCTGGAGGTTTGTGTATTGTCCTGATGTTGTACCTGGTAAATAGTCTGCTGAGCTTTCCAGAAGTGTTCCCGGTGTATGAGAGACAGATTGTGTTCTTCCGCTCTTCATTCACAGTTTCTTCTGCACTTTTGTCCTTGTTGTCAGTGTTGTCCTTCGTTCTGGTCCTTTTCAGGGCCATATTTATCTCTCTCGTTGAATATCCATCTGTAGCATGATGCTGCGAAGATGATTAAGTTCCTCTATTAAACAATCCTTGTCGGAGATGGAGAATACTCTATGTGTTAAGGTGTTGAGAACTCCAAGCCGTTGAGCTTTGTGATGGAAACTGTTTGCGTTCAGATATAAATCTGTATGTGTTGGTTTCCTGTATACCCTATGGCCTAGGCTGCCATCCGGTCTTCTGCATATCATGATGTCAAGAAATGGTAGACCAGGGTGTCTACTAAATGTTCATTTTCAAATTCCAGGTTTTATCAAGGTTTTCAAGGTTTATTTTTTGTTTTTTTTTTCCAGGTCTATTCAGTAGACTGACATTTATTGTAACATGTATAAGTTACTACAATTTTATATAGTTCTTAACAAAAACTGGTTATAATTAGAGAATGCATATGGCAAGGGATAGTTTCTTTAAGTGACAAGATGAAAAGAAAAAAACTGAGTGAAATGTAGGGTCTCAAAACATTTCACACAAGAAAATGTTTAATTAAAATATCCCCTACCAGAAGGCCGGTTGAGAAAAATGTGCAGTAGCTTTAAATATCCTAATGTAGGAATACTATACAGGGGTGAACCTTAATTAAACTGACAAACTTCGGGAAATGATTCTTGGCACCCAAACAAGAAAAAAAAATCCTCTTTAACTCTTCTCCAGGGCGCATAGTTTCCGAGCTAAAAGGTGCCGAAAGTGTGGAAAAATGAACTTCCGACGCCTATATTTCCAAAATTATCCAAAGTAGAGAGTGCTGCTTAAAATCTCACAAAGGAAATCATATGTTCAGAACAGATAAGACTTCCCTAAAGAGATATTAAGTTGCACTCTCTACGTTGGATAGGTTTGGAAATATAGGCCTCAGAAGTTCATTTTTCCACACTTTCGGCACTTTGTAGTTCCAAAACTATGTACTGTTTAGAAAAGTTAGAGGAATTTTTTTCTTGTTTCGGGCTCGGGAATCACCTCCCGAAGTTTATCGGTTTAGTTAAGGTTCACCCTGTATAATAGTAAATTTCCGTCAAAAACATTACTTCAAATAAACTAATATTATAGTAGTAGCACGTGAGTGTTGATGAACAATGACAAAAATGGCGGGAAAATAGCTTACTCACTGCTAAATTATGGGATAAAATACCACAAGAGTATTTTACTACAAGCACTCCCCTTTAAAGTACTCTTGTGGTATTTTATGCTAAGTACTGGTAGGACTTAGCGGTGAGTAAGTTATTTTCCCGCCATTTTTGTCAAACTAATATTAGTTTAGAAGAGGAAAATGATCATATATAATACAATTTCTTAACACAAAGTAGTCCATATTGTTAAACGATACTGCACATTCTTCTTGGATGGGGACGGGCCATCAGTTATATTTTATTTAAAAATGTATTGTAACATGAAAGTTTAAAAAACTGAAAATGTTATGGAACCACGCATATTATATGAACAAATATACAAAACAACTTTCACAGTAAAAAGTTTTTGACATTTAACTTCTAGAGTTCAACATCCCTTTTAACTTTTTCGCCTGTTCTTCCAACGCATCTACTTCTGCTTCGGTGTCAGTTAGTATTCTCTTCTTCTTTAATTCCAACTCTTTTATTTTCTTCTTAATATCTTTCTTTTCTCGAGCTGCTCTGTCTTCTTTTTCACCGCGGTCTTTCAGATATTCATTTCTTCTGCTTGATGCATTCCTCACATACTGGATCATACTCTTTGTGATATTCATATTACGTGTGTCATCAGCAACACGCACAGCAACCAACACACTTCTCTGGGCAATCAAGCACTCCTCTTCGAGATTTTCAACAATGCACTCTGTTAATGGAGAAACTCCTTTCCACTGCTGCGTTGCTATGGAAAAGTACACATATCTTATGCACGAATGTTTTAAACGCATTGTATACACCTTCTTTACTTAACAGATCATGGAGAAAAACGTCTAATCTGTCATTTTTGTAACTGAAATTTGAGTTTTCGTGCTGTGTCTTGGTCTGAAGAAAATTTTAAATATTCCAAATTCACCATATCGGGATTTACAGGTGTTATTTGCTCCTTCTCGACAAATGTCTCCAGGGCGAATGTGATACGTGATCCACGAAGGGTTTCGTTGGTCATAGTTTCTGGAGACAAGCAATTTGCGGGTTTTGTTACACTGTATTTTAAAGGACATTTTAGCATAAGTTTTTTACACAGTTCTTGTAAGAATCTTCTGCATTCTTTCTTAAAGTTCAATATATCAACATCCTTCACTCCTTTAAGCGATGTAACCGCAGAAAATCCAACATCAACTAGATTAAGTGGTTTTAAGATGTCCTTATCAAAAACATCTATTGAGGTCAGTTTTTTTGAAGTTTTAGCTACTATTAAGACATCATCTTTCACGAAGCGGCTTAAACTACGAATCAACCTGTTTAGGTCATTCCATAGAAATGGTAGTAATGAACTGTCTGGTACTTAGTGAGGAATTCTTCTAATTCTACAGATACGGACTGAAGGAACCCTAATCTAGCAGGAACAGTACATCAGAGATGTGGGCTTTTACTTTATAGGAATTTGATGTTTCAGGAGGATTTGTTTTCACTGCATCAACATAAACTTTTAAGGCAGGAATCATAGTTATGGCACGGTTGATAACTTTAGAATTCTCCACCCACCTAATAGAACAAAATTTAAGAGGGAAAACTGCTGTTCCAGATGTTGCCAGGAAATCTGCTCTTCTTGAAAGGAAGTCCTTGAATAAATAGTACAATGCTCTCAAAAACTCTGTCACATTTCAACCAGCTTTGGTATGCGCAGTCTTAAAACCCCATTAACAATATGTAAAGAGCACGTTCCTGTCTCCAAATGCTGTGGACCTTCACCATTTTCTTCACTCAGATAGGCCTTCAAATCACTCAGAAATTTCAAATTAACGTTGGGGCATAAAGAGAAACCTGAAGTAACTTACAAAAACCGAGACCCTTGTCCCTGAAGGTATTTATAAATGCACTTAACAAATCCTGGGCAGCAGCATATCCGAGGAATACTGATGTTAAATAACGTGTTAAAACTATTTTCGTCACTGTGCCAGAAACGAACTACTAAGTCCATTTGATTTTTCTGTGAGATAGTGTTTAGGCTTTCGTCGAACGATACTGCAAAAAATTCACAATTTTGTAGTTCACGAAGTAACGTCTGTTGGAAATATGGACCCAATCCAAAAGTGATGACATAACCTATTTTGTCTTTGTATAACTGCATACTTTTTAGCGACTTCACACTCAGGAAACATTAAAGGAATCAAATCCGTTGCACTCGCTTGGCTTCTGGCCGATGCATAACTTGTAACTTAGTGTAATGTCCAGATTACTTCTGCTTTTGTCACTTGATCTTTGATAAGATAACTCTTTATTACACCACTAGTTTTTGCCGGGCTTTCATTTTTTTCCTGAACAACTGGAGTAGATGATGTGCCAGTCACTGAACTGGAAGACGCTGCAGAATATTTTGTACAGGAAGGCTCCTTGTTAACATTGCTTGAGAACTTTACGATCGAACATTGTGCATTAAAAGCTTTAACAGCTATTTGATGTTTCTTTCCTTTTTCATGAGATTTCAATGATCCAGCTCTCCCATATTTGAAATGTCAAAATCAGTTCTGAAGAGTTTACAACCTGCTTTAAATGGATCGTTGTACCTAGTGACTCATTTCCACTGGCCTTTCCACGAGCCCTGGAATTTAGTTTTACTTTTCCTTATTTTAATGGCTGAAAAATAAAATGTTAATTGTTATTGTGTAACAGGATTTATTGCAAGACTAGTAAAATGTTAACTTAAGTACAAAAAGTTATTCCGTTAAGATGTGGGCAATTTTACTTTTTTGCGATGATACACCTTTCAGCCACCGGAAATGGTGTTCACTGCGACATCCGTGGGCTTGGACTCCTGTTAAAAAGCTTCGGCACAGGAGTATAAGTGGAATGTTGTTCCAGACCTGTTTACTACTCTTGCTACAGAAACATGTAAACCAATGTCTTCACAAAGCAGCAAATAAGCTTGATTCATACTATGCAAATAAGCAGCAACTACAGAGAAAGCTTCTAGCCTGTATGCCAGATCCCCTCAGTGTAAGACACAAACTTAATAGATCATGAAATTTAACTTTTTCAATTACCTTGCTCTCATCTCGGGGACTAATTTAGCTCTTTTTGTAGTCACTGTTATTCACAATAACTATGCCAAACAAATAAAATCTTATTCAGTCTCTTCTTGTACCCTCAACATACTTTCCAAAAACATTCACTGCCTGCACTCTGCTCACGTCTGTCTGTCTTTCTCAACTACGTCTCCACTGAATAAGTTATTATTGGCTTTTAATTTATGCTGTGGCATATAGCTTTCTTGCATTTTACAAAAATATACTTATTCCATACCAATTCCAAAAACAATATTTTAAAAACAATTTTAACACTTCCAGGTTCCTCGTCCAATTCCAGGCTATTTCCAGGTTTTCCAGGTCCAAAAGTAAATTCCAGGACGTCCTTCTTGTTCCCTGTAGACGTCCTTCTTGTTCAACTTCCATCGTTAATTTAATATTGGGATGCTGGTTATTGAGGTGCTGCAGGAATTCCTGTAAGGAGTTGCGTCCTCCATGTGGCCAGATGATGAAGGTGTCGTTAACATATCTATAGAAATGTGTGGGTGCAAGTGGTGCTTTCTTTAGTACTTCATGTTCAAAGTGCTCCATATAAAAATTGGCTACTGCAGGTGAGAGTGGAGAACCCATGGCGACGCCGTCTGTTTGTTTATAGTACTGACCACGGTATAGGAAGAAGGTTGAAGTGAGAACATGTTGAAAGAGATCCAATATCTCAGGCCGGAAGTGTTTCCCAAGAAGCAATATTGTGTCCTTGATTGGAACTCTGGTAAACAATGATACCACATCGAAACTAACCATAAGATCATTGGAAGAGATCTTCATCGTCTTCAAGCTTTTTACAAACTATGTTGAGTTTTTCACATGGTGTACAACATTACCCCAACCATACGTGAACAAGTGTGAACACGGTGTTACACAATTGTCTAAATACACGGTGTTACAAATTTCAGATAAGCTACGCTCTGCCCCCAAGTATAAAAAGTTTCTAAGATACTAAGTCATTCCAGTTAGAAATTTGTAGCACACGCTATGGTGGTGGCGTCGGGTATCGATCCCGGTACCTCTCGCAAGCCAAGTAACTAGGGTCAAATTTTCTATTCTTTGGCGAGAGATTCGGAAGAGGAAGAAGATGGTTCTTTAGAAAATCCAGTAAAGGACCACTTCAACGGCAAGGAAGGAAGATTTGTTTTCTGCCATCCAAGAGTCAGGCGTATGACAATACATTTCTGTGGTCGATGCTCAAAGGCCATGTGTGGAGAGCGTCAAGCCAGTATCTGCTGTGAATGTCAGGTCATTTAGATGTACGTATCTTGCAATATCTAGTGCTAAATGCTGCAGCTATTTCTACATATGCCAAAAAGTTAATAGAAGCTGCATATGTTGGTATTCTACTATGTTTAGAACACCTATCATACCTTATACGCAGTTTAACTTCGTCCAGACCTTCCTTTTCTTTATTGAATATACTTATTTCTGTAAGTTTTCACTGTAAATATGATTTTTTTTTTCTTTTTTGTCCGAAGTAGTCCGTCAAACTACGCCTTTGTAATAACACTCGGCACAAACCGCCTTTGTAATCTAGGGTTAACTGGAATGAAGTGAAACTGCTAGGCCACGAGGAAAGTTACTCAGAAAATGGAAAGGAGCAAGATTTATTGAAATAGAGGACGAGACAATTATAAACTGGAATTCTGGACTTAAAACTGATGAACAGTGGAATAAGTTATTAAGAAATCTTAAAGATGAAATAAGTTAATTACACAGGTTTATTTGAGTATTACTATTTATTATTGGACTAGTATTCATATTTAAAAAAGTAAAGCTTATTTTGTTAATTAGATTAGACCTAGTAATTAGAAACGAATATATATTGTGACAACAGAGAGGAGGGGGCGAGGGAAATACTATTTTTTGGTGTGTGATGTAAGGGGATTGATTGTTGTGGTCTACAGTAACCAATCAGGATTCAAAGATATTTTCGCCGTCTCCTATATCAAATCTGTCATTACTTGTATTCATAGTGTTTGATGGAGCCAAGGTGGATAGTTGGCACATTTACTTTATATATATATATATATATATATACAATAAACGTATTGTTTTGCTCAGCAAGTAGGTTAAATCAAACATTTTGTTTCGTTTTTGAAGTTCTTTGTAGATCTATGTTCTACGCGAGTTAACAACAATCTTTCGCAATTCATGCAAATGGCGAAAATAAGCTTTTATAATTTCTTCGGTATCAGTCATGATAAAAGTTTTGTACTGAGTTGTATTATACATATCCAGGCAATCACGAAACTTTTCATGACTTACTTATATTGTTACTACCAGTATTTGTTTTTACATTTATTCACCTTTTCTACTGGTTACCACCTTTGTTACTTCTACACCGATTTCCTTACACGATGTTACGTCATTCACATTTATTTGCATTAACCACGATAAATATACTATCAGATCTACATAGGCAGTGGGAACAAGTAGTTGGTTCAGACCAGACCACTCATTATTGTTTGTTGCCATCTTCAATTTTCCAATGCTTCCTAAGCAAGATTATATAATTAATATACAAAGTTTTCGTCTTGTTTCAGACTGTTATTAATTCTGGTAACTTTCAGCATACTCACGCCTTTCTTATGACTTTCAACTGAATTACGTATAACTTTGGAACTGACGTTAACGTTCAGGACAGAAAGAGAAATCAAAAAGAAACAGAGGAAAGGTATATAGTGGAATGTTAGCAGTGCACGAGTGGCATATCTGCAGTGTCTTTTTTTTCATTTTGTTGTTTAACGAAGTTTAGCGTTCCGTTTCAGCATCAAGACCGTACGAGACGTGGGCGCATAGATTTGAATGCGAACCTCCGTAATCTGTTCAAATGCTCTTCAGTGGAATTTAACTGGGGACTTCATACATCAAGCCGCCACCAGACCAGCAAACAGGCCCTTTACCTTCCCATTCTTTTATTGGTTAACCAGCTCACTATTAGACTAATGTACAATAATCCTCTCTTCTTTGAAAGTTAACTGGTTATATTTGTTGTTGGAGAAAGCGGGAACCAGGTAAACATTTTTGGATTTCTTTATTCATATCAACCAGAATTGTGAGTAGCCCGTAAATAATAATAAAAATCCCGTTGGGTAATAATCCCATTGTAAACTAAATTCCCCTGAGATGAAACTCCAGCCTGTAATTCTGAGTTGGAGAATAAATGGTTAGCACACTGATGGGCACATTGTCGATTTTTTTTTTTCCTTGATGAAAGTGATGTTAGCTCCTCAAATTTCCTCATAACACTAGGAAATGAACGCCGCATTGCCAAAACAATTAGTTTTCCCCAACGGTCGCCCCGTCCAGTACTGGTCAGACACTTGGCTTCGGTAATCTTACAACAATCACTATATTACTGCGCCTACGAAGTTGACGGAGTTAAACGTGAAATCCAAAGCTAATGAATTGACACCAGAAATCTAACCTGGGTGTCTCGCGCCACAAATACAAACGCTGGTTTCTCCTTTCACTCTATGTTCGTCTGGTATACTACGCATTTTAAAAATCCAGACAAAAACGTACAGTCTTCCAAAAATATTGGACACCCATCCTGCTTAGTACATTATATTACTTAGGCTCTACGTAAAACGCCCAATTAGTCAAAGAAAATTCACTTTTGTTTGATTCTATTACAACTGTACGAGTGCACGGCTTTTCACAGAGAGATCGGTGCCCAAGGGTTATAAAATAATAATAATAATAATAATAATAATAATAATAATAATAATAATAATAATAATAATAATAAAAGACAATATCTTCCCCTTATGAGAAATCGCAATAAGAAGAGCATACTCACCGGAAATAGAAGGTGGATTGTACCAAAATAGAAAGTAGATTGTACCAGGAGGCAACCACATTACCGGTATTGTTTTCTCTTTCGGTCTTATTTTCTCTTCAGTTTATGATAATAAATACACAACAGTGTACAGGATTCAACATGATTTATTACTAGCATTTTTTTTCTACAAAAATGTGTTATATACTGATCCGCTACATGAAAAGTTTCTACGTGAATCTCAGTGCTATTAGCACTACAACTATCAAAAATGTAAGTGTTGACAGTAGCCACTCAATTTATGGAAGCACTTTTTCAACACTGCAAATAATACAAAACTTTATATATAAAAAAGAAAAAAATGAACTAAAAGTTAACAAAAAAATATTCACTGGTCCTGGTAATTACAATATACTATCTGCAAGGATCCACACACTCATTAACTTTTTTTTTTTTTTTAATCTTCAATTTTATTTACGTCATACAATAAACAAGAATTATATGTAATACTTTCTTTCCAACAAAACTGGAAATGTTACAACAGTCTATCAGTAATGAAACAAATATTTTTGTTACAAAAAAAATCTATTGCAGTTTCGTACGATACTTTTATCTTAATGAACTAAGTAGTATAATAGTAACGGAATTATATTCGGGAAGTTATTTCTTTAAAAAAAAAAAAAAATACATTTACAACTAGGCTATCATGAGTATAATGCTACATTTCATCCATGAACATTTCTATTTATTGTACAGTATTACGATTATCAACAAATATGACCGGTTTTTCCAATATTCTAGTAAAATAATAAAATTATATAGAAAACAAAACTAATTTTTGTGCTAAATAAGATGCGAGAATTTCTTCAAACTGAAACTCACTTCAGAATTAAATCCAAAACACAAAGAAAAGGTGTATTTCAAATACGCTTTCTGCTGCATTTATCAAGCTATAAATCAAATTAATAAAAAAAATTTGTAAGTCGAGTTTTTTGAAGTTACCACTATAGAAATCCCTCAGACGTTCATGTTCTTTCGTCACTTCACCTGTGAGCAAACGGCTGTTGATTCAAAAAGTTTCAGCCAATCTCTGAATAGGTATGTCCCCTACATTACAGTTTGCCCGTTTTTATCATTACTTACCCTCGCTTCGTAATGGAAACCACGGTAATCATATCGTTGGTCGTTACAGATCAACATTTCTCAGCATAGTATACACGCAAAGGTAGTAGGTAAAGATTGGCCTTTTTCTGCCTATTATAGTCATAAAAAGTAAACGCATCCATAAAATCCAGTATATAATTGAGCTGAGCTCGCGAGCCGTTTGGTTGTCCGCGAACTCCTCCTAGACCGTTTGGCCGATCTCAACCAAACTTAGCACGCTGATAGAGTATGTCGTGCTGAGTGACAACATAGGTCGAAATCAAAAATCCGATGTACCATCGAGGAATAATCACCGAAAAACGCTTCCATAGACTTAACATGGGGAAAAAGTTTTCATGCAGATAAAATGGTCCCTTATCGACGTAAAAGCAACTATGTTTTAAAAAGTCACAATAAACGGATTACGTAGCTTAAGCTCGCTCAGCTCATTTCATTGCAATCGAGTATATCCATTGCATTCCTAGTCGTATGAAGTTCAAGAATTAAATGTCGCATCTCTAAGATTAATATGAAAAATATTCTAGCAAGTCACAACGAATCCCACAAATATAGTATGGTTGTTGACATTTTGCCAGTTTAGGCGTTTTTTCGAACTTGCAACAAGTGTGAGGTCTTTCATAAACCATTAGTATACTTCTGGTTTTCTTGAGGACTAGAATTAACCTTATCGACAAGCATTCGTATAGTATGGTTCATGAAGTGCTTCAAACTAAAATTATTGTTGCAAGTTCGAAAAAAATAAAAAATAAAAAATAAAACGCATAAAAACGTACAAATGGCACAATATCAACGACCGTGCTTTGTGGGTTTCACGTGACTTGTTACAATATTTTTCTTATGCATCTTAACAGATATAATTTTTAATGCCTTAACTTAACATTCACACGATCTACTGGCTTTTATGAATACTTTTACTTTTTATGACTATCATATGCAAAAAATCTTTACGCATTTACTTTCATTTCTCGCGTACGACCTTGGGAGATTAATGCTTAAAAAAAGCAGGCAGACTATATTGTATATCTATCTATATGTATATGACCTAATTCCACACGATTTTTCCTCGGTAGATGTATGTTACGGGTGCAACAACTAATAATGATAGCAACCATACTACCTGCGTAAATATTTGATACATTATGTCAGTCGCGATTCTGAAATCAATGCTTACTCCATTCAATTATTTATTTTTGTTTGCAACACCTATTCGCTGGTATTCTAACTACAGGTGTACAACAAGTAAAGATGGAAACAGGTGACCAATCTTAACTAAAACAATCTATGAGGTCCTGGCAATTGCATCAAATGTTTCACTATTAACCATAACGAATAAATTAAATTAAAAAAAAAAAAAAAAACCGAACTGAGTAAGTTCGATGGGATATCCGAATGTATCCAATAGTTTTGAGACGAAAATTTGGGAAAAAATCTTGTTGAGAACTGTTACCAGCTCTTCAACCGAACACGAACTCTCACGCGCTTTACTGAAGTAACATAGCAAAACTCTTGACAGTCTAATTTCATAAATCTTTAATCCATGTATATACAATCAAATAAAAAATTTCTCTGTAAATATAACAACCTTTGCTGTACAAAATTATTAAGTACATTGTCTAACTTACGATTAATTAGTACGGAATACATTAAGTTAATATGGGAATACAATGATTTTTTTTTTTTTTTAATTTATATTTTATCAAAGCTCCGCTTGTCTTTGGATACATGTTACTCATGACCCAAACACTCAAGATCTCATTCAGAATAACAGTTTGTTAGAAACAAAACACATGCACCTTTAATTGTGGATATTTGAGAAACCATTATTGCGTTGGCAACAATTCTCCCTCCCCCACCACACACACACCTAAATTATTATATTATGTAATAGAACTTGTACAAACAAAAATGACATATTTTGTACGGGACCTGGTAAGACTTAGTTTCAATTGTACGGCGATAAGCAGAAGAGAATCAACCAACAAAAATGAGAAATTAGTTTAATTTATCAGAATCGTTCCAAATTACTTAAAAAAACCTTATTCTGAAGTTAACCAAGGAAAATAAGAACCAGAAATATTTGACGAATAATTTTCCAGATAGAATCCAAGTAACATGATCTCTTCCTCAAATTCAGCTTGTCGGTTGGTTCGCTTCTATGCTTATATAGGAGGCATACAAGAACATTTTAAAGATCATAACAGACTTCAGATAGTTATGCTTTATGCTTATACATTATTTTTCTACCTGAGTTATGTAACTGTGTAATTTAGTTTCTTGTTGTTATAGTTGTTAATGCAATTATGTAAATAGAGGGGGCTATCTTAAAGTCTAGGGAAGGAAGAAAGATTTATATCAACGGGAAGTCCATATCTAATTTGTTTCGTGAGAATGCTTATTATGTCTTATGTTACTGGATTTAGAACTTGGAAAAAATTACGACGAATCCTACAGTTTACAGCTAACAAGGGAACCTTCCGAAAATGATAGTTGCAGTGAAAGATATGACCTATGCCAATTGAAAGAGCTTTAACAGAGATGTTCATTCCCAAAATATTAGCTGCCCATAGCAATAGGTTCAAGAAATATAAAGGGTGGATGTTCGGGAAACAGCAAGGTTGGACAAGGGGGGTAAGTGCAAATTCCGCAAAAAAGGGGGCATGGCAAAATAAAATGAAGACAAGTGTTGTATAGAAAGATACTTGCCACAATAGGAACAAATGAAGGCCACCAGTGGGGTTAACAGTGTTGCCAACTGCAATGAAAAGTACATGTTTTGCAAAGAGCACTATATGAAGTGAGTGCAATATTCAGTATCAACCTGTCACGTAGAACATAAGATATGACGTGTATAATCAGTGGTACAATCTAACAAAAGAAAATAGAAAAACAGAAGTACGAAAAGTACGGAAAATACGGAGTTGGCTATAATGCGCCACATTTGATCACGAGCTGTGCATATTAGAATGAACAAAACAAGAAAGCACCAACTATGCAGGAAACTGACGTACCTAGAGTCGAAAAGAAAAACGAGTTCCAAAGTTGGCAACACTGACCATGAAAATCTAGACAATTTTAATATAGTTAGGCCACTCGCTTCACAAAAGGAAAATTCCGGCAACAGGCATTAGCCTTCGCATCATTTGTGCATGCTCGTCAACATTGTACGTGCAATTGTTCGATGAGACAATGGTCCAAACAGAAGATACATTTGCAGTGAGCACAGCGGAATACTGCCAATCCGTCACACATGGTGCCATGATCGCCTAGGAATGTCTTGAAACAGTACTCTAGAGGTGTCGGTTGGTTGTCTCTCTATCACATATCCACACCTGTAGAAAGCAAACATAACCAAAGGCTTGAATAAACATGCCGTAAACTGGTAATGGGTTAAGGCTTGAAGTTTCAGAAAATTCTCGCGGGACCAAATGTTAAAGTGAGTATCTGATAACACAAGCTCTGTAACGTAGTTTACAAAGTTCTTGTATGGTCTAGAAACAAACATCAAGTGGTTGTATCAGACCCGTACAGCCAGGAGGGATCAGCTCAATTTTGAAATTCACTCCGGATGGTACATGCTCGAAGATCAAGTTGATGTCTTTGTTCGCTGTCCAAGAATCAACAAGTTGCACAACATCAGTTAGGTTTCTTTCGTCATCACGCCTTCATCACATTCGTATATGATAATGCCTGTCATCTCTGCTGATGGAACTCTTGTCACCAATGTATGTGCAAGTAGCAGAAGGCAAAGGAACATTACCCCAGAAGACCAAAGACTTTTTGTCAACTCTTCCGAATATTAAGGCCTTCCCAAATACAACCGCAAACATGCGGAAGAGTGATTTAAGCGTGTTTTATGCCAACGTGTTTTGGCCAAGTTTGGCAGAAAGAAACCTAACTGATGTTTTGCAACTTGTTGATTCTTGGACAGCGACCAAAGACATCAACTAGCTCTACGAGTATGTACCAACTGGAGTGAATTTCAAAATTGAGCTGATCCCTCCTGGCTGTACGGGTCTGATACAACCACTTGATGTTTATGTTTCTAGACCATACAAGAACTTTGTGCGCTACGTTATAGAGCTTGTGTTATCAGATACTCTAACATTTGGTCCCGCGAGAATTTTCTGAAACTTCAAGCCTTAACCCATTACCAGTTTACGGCATATTCAAGCCTTTGGTCATATTTGCTTTCTACAGTGTGGATATGTGATAGAAAGACCACAAAAGGTTCCGGCACTTCTAGAGTACTGTTTCGAGACATTCACAGGCGATCATTGTACCATGTGTGACGGATTGGCAGTATTCCGCTGTGCTCACTGCAAATGTATCTTCTGTTTGGACCATTGTTTCATCGAACAATTGCACATACAATGTTGACGAGCATGCACAAATGATGCGAATGCTAATGCCTGTTGCCGGAATTTTCCTTTTGTGAAGCGAGTGGCCTAACAATATTAGAATTGTCTGGATTTTCATGGTCAGTGTTGCCAACTTTGGAACTCGTTTTTCTTTTCGACTCTAGGTACGTCAGTTTCCTGCATAGTTGGTGCTTTCTTGTTTTGTTCATTCTAATATGCACAGCTCGTGATCAAATGTGGCGCATTATAGCCAACTCCGTATTTTCCGTACTTTTCGTACTTCTGTTTTTCTATTTTCTTTTGTTAGATTGTACCACTGATTATACACGTCATATCTTATGTTCTACATGACAGGTTGACACTGAATATTGCACTCACTTCATATAGTGCTCTTTGCAAAACATGTACTTTTCATTGCAGTTGGCAACACTGTTAACCCCACTGGTGACCTCCATTTGTTCCTATTGTGGCAAGTTTCTTTCTATACAACACTTGTCTTCATTTTATTTTGCCATGCCCCCTTTTTTGTTTCGCGGAATTTGCACTTTTTCCCCCTAGTCCAACCTTGTTGTTTCCCGAACTTCCACTCCTTATATTTCTTGAACCTATTCCTATGGGCAGCTAATATTTTGGGAATGAACATCTCTGTTACAGCTCTTTCAATTGGCATAGGTCACATCTTTCACTGCAGCTATCATTTTCGGAAGGTTCCCTTGTAAGTACAACCTTTGAGAGGTTAACTTTACTCATACAAAAATGCTTCCAAATGCGAGGGATAAAGAAAGCAAAAATTTGGGCGTATGTCCGAAATTAGAAAATTCTGTTTAAGATCAAGACTAAATGTGAAACGATTTTGATAATAAATAACCCAAGAAGCCTAGTCTCGCAGGAACTTAAGTATGCAAGTAACGTATCTCTAAAGAAATAAGGTAAAATTAACATGAAATGTAATTTCCAGTGTGTCCCAAAGTCAAACATCTCCTGTCGAGCCTTCACCTATGAGGACATCTTTTATATTTAAAATACTATAGATCGGTATGATGCAAGTAACGCCGTCTATGCGTTTTTAGAGTGCTAAACCTCTGTGGAAGCATACATAGTCAAGATGAAACGTCGCCAATAGAGGAAAAATGTTTTAATAATCACACGTTCATTTTATCCGTAACGTACTTAATCATTACGAATGTCTCGACAAAATTATAATAACTGTAGTCATATTTAACGTTGATGTTTGGATCTTTTGATAACTGGTGTTTGACGGGTCGACCTAATCGAAAACAATTGGAACGGTATTTTCCTCGCGTTTTCCATGGAGAATCAAGTAGCCTAAAAGTCATGTAAGAGATTAGGCTATTAAGCAACTCCTCTACAGCTTTCCTTCTTTAGAATTGAAGCAAACGTATATATACGTATATTATCAGAAACACAGCCCAGTCAGCATCCCAAAAACCCACTTTTCAACATAAATTTCCGTTCTTATTTTGAGATAATCTTCCTTTACATACGTGATGATAAAACGAATATGATGGGAAAGCTACATAAAAGTAAAAATAGAGCATTATTAATAGCACGTAAGGAACATTTTTTTTTTCTTAATTTATACACTAACCATACAGTATTACACTGACGATCTTAAAATTGAAGAATTATGATCGCCATTGAATATTTTAAGGTTAGTATATAAAATTACGACGGTTCATGTTATAGAAGGACATGAAGATTTATGTTCTTTACGTCATCAACCGGATTTCAAATAAAACCTTCAGTCACGGTAAAAACTAACTGTGCCAAGTTCCAGATTAATGTTTACTATATTCTTTCCCAGCCAACGAAAACAGCCTGTTACTAAAGAGCAGAATTAACATTCCATTGGAGATAATTTCAAATTTTAACTTTCAATACGTGGGATCATTTATTGCATTGTGGTGGAGTTTTTTATTTTCTAAGAAAGAAGCGAGACGCTAAAATACCTGTATATAAGAGCTGCAATTTGGTTGGCTAACATCACGTCTAATTTAATTAATAATCGCAATAGGTGTAAGGCCTTTCTTAAAAAAATATTCTTTTAAGTCGTGCTCAAAAGAAGCAATGGTTTAAATCTTCCAGGCAAACAAACAGTAGTAAATGAAATGAAACATTCCAGTTTTACGTCCCAAGGTTATACCATGGAGGCTAAAGATAATGATATGGGAATGAAGAAAGTGAGAGGTTCAGACAAATAGTGATTTTACACAACTACCAATAATTTACTGTTAAATAATCAAGCTAAACCGCAAATTATTAGTCTTAACGTCATAGACTTGCGCAAATTATTTAAATTTTGAGTTAAGATTTGGTGTGCTATTCTATTAGTCAAGGCACTATTCTTTCCCTGATAAATTATATAGTGAAACACATTTCTGTAGTATTTCGATCAAAATAATCTTTTGAGTTTTACGTCCCACGGTTATGCCGGTTAGGCTAAAGGAGACTGTGATGACGAGTAATGAATGAAATGGAGGAATGAAGAAAGTGGGAGAACCCCGAGAAAACCCACGCACACGGTGTTTGTCCACCACAAAGTTAACTTGGCGGGGGCTGAAAATCGATGAAAATAAATACGCAAGAAAGTAAATAAAATAAAAATGACTTAACATTAGTTCTTTTGTAAACAAGAGTCCGAATGAAAGTGATCAGCAAACATTATTTTACTTTTCTTTAGTGCATAAGTATCCGAAGTCTAGAAATTAATAAGAAAACAAGCAAGTATTCATTACTATTCACTGTAATATTCAATGCATCCTGACATGAACAAAGTACACTTCCGTTAGAAATCGAGATCAAAATTACATATGGATCAAGCAACATTTTTTTTTTCTTTCTTTTAACTACTCATCATCACCAGGTTGCCAGGCGTATGCGATATACGGGCGTGAAGACAACTTTCAGTACAGAAGTGTGTACTGAACACAAGATACTACCATCAACTCAATTACAAAAATATTACCTTTTTATGAATACAGTGTAATGCACATTTCGTTATTTTTAACTATTTCAGTTAGTGTAATTGTCAATAAAGTATACAATGTTCATTCAATTCCATCAAGAACATCAGATTACTAAAAATATATTTAAATAAAAAAAGCTTGGGAGTGAATGAATGATACATTAAAAATACCAGTAATGCTTATGTTATACTAAATTATTTACAAAATACTTCATTCTTAATCGAATTTCGTCAGTATATCTGTAACACCTATCAAATAATTACATTTTATTTGTAATGATAAAAACATTTTGTCACTACAAAATACAGCGAATGTATTTTGTTGTAGAAAACTTTTATCTCATTACAAGTTAAATATGACATTTTTAATTCTAGACATTGTAGTAAATTATATTTTAACCTAATCATATCCACAGTATACTCGCGATTATATGAGTTCCGATTAACTGAGGCACTCGAAGAAAGAAAAAAAAATGCCAGTTGACCTTCTCTATCTACAACGTTAGCGCAACATCGTAGCATCAAAGAGAGGTCAAAAGATGTCCCAGAAAACAATCACGGACTTTTTTAAACAGTAAGTTTCGTATGATACTGTGTGTATGTAAATTTATTGAGTTATATTTTTTTATATGTATAGTACGTACTAATGTACCTAATAAGAATTTTAGGAAACCAAAAAATGGATCAAAAGATTACGATCTTGGCCAGTAACTAGTTTTTGGATCAGAGGCCACAAAACTTTTAAATCGAGTTTTCGTATTTTCAACGGAATAAGCACATCATACTGAGTTAAGAGCTAGTTTGGGTTTGGTTACATGATATGTAGCTTTCCAGATATAAGGTCTACAAGAAAATTTTTGATTAAAATATATTGGATCTTTTGATCCAACAACTGGTCTCCATATTATCCAAGTTTTTCCGTATCAGAGGTAGGCTCGATCTCAATTACCTCGGATAATCGCGTGTCTACTGTATTACTAACTATTAATTTAATGTGGCAGGATTACTTCAACCTATTTAGGAAGACATTTCAACTGTGCTAAGAAATCAAAATTTGGAAATAATTTATCTACGAATATACGATATGAGAGATCAGTGAGTTTGTGTCAAAATCAGCAAAGGGAATGAAGTCATTCTTATAAATTACTCATAAAAGATCTTACGAATAATTTTGTTCTCGATCGACGTATTACAGCTTTCCAGAACATAAAACATACTATCACTGCCTCAAAAGCAGGCTACTGACATTCGGAAGATTTTCGGACAATCGTAAAATGTTCTCTGACTATTTGTGTTATGTGGACTTAACAGGAAGAGCAATCTTACGAAGAATCAAACAAACAGGAGAATGTACAGTACGTGGCTTACAGTTCTAACAATAGTAGTACCTCCATGAATTCGTGCTTTGGACACTCAACTTTTAAGAATTACATAGGACTAAACAATTTACTATAGTTTTTAATTTATTACCGTATAACTTGTGGAAGTGTACAAATCTTACAATTACTTTGCACATTTATACCTGTCGAGCCATTAAAATACATGCTCCTGCCTCATACCTTGGTAAAAAGTTAGAACAGAGCCAATGTATATTATGGTTAGATCAAAAGTTGAGGACTATTTAATTTATTTTATGATTTTCAAACTCGAAATCGTCTGTACCATTCCTTTTTATTCATTTAAAGTGTTTCCAACTTGTTCATTCTATTTGTTATTGCATATATAAATACGATATTAAATTCTAAACTATATATATATATATATATATATATATAAAAATTGTACCTTATTGGTAATTTAAGGAATAGGTACGTACTCCTTATCATTTTCTGTTCTTGTTCCAGATCATCTCATTTCTGAGAGATTTACTGCAGGTATGATTTCTTTTCAAGTATCTTCATTTTAGCCAATCAATTTTGATCTCTTTTCCTTATTTTTACAATAATTTCTCCATTTACACGACTTACAGGATTTCATTTATTTCTATATATAAAATACAGGGTGTTTCAAAACAACACTGACAACATTTGGGAGGTGATTCCTGACACCAAGAAAGGCAAAAAAAAAAGATCAACCTGGGTGCACAAATGCTTCCTTTCGGAGTTATAGGCTGCCGAAAAATGAAAAAATAAATTTCAAAGTCCATAGCTCCAGAACTATGGGACCTACCGTAGTCGGGTCACGACTTCACTTAGAAACTAATATGTACGCTATCCAAAAATACATGTTTCAGAATCATAAAGTACTTACGCAACAATTTTTATAAAAGAGTTTGGCTATGGGTATATAATTTGAAGTGCTCAGCAACTACCTCTATAAAAAATTATTGCGGAAGTGCCACAAGATTCTGAAACTTGGATATTTGGATAAGGCATATACTAGTTCCTAAATGAAGTCATGACTCGATTACGATATGTCCCATAGTATTGGAGTTATGGATCATTAAACTCTATTTTTCATGTTTTCGGCAGCCTATAACTCCAAAAGGAAGCATTTGTGCACCTATGTTGCTCTATACTTTTTGCCTTACCTTGGTGTCAGAAATCACCTCAAAACGTTATCGGTTTTGTTTTGAAACACCCCATATTTTTTTTAACTTTAGCAAGACAAATTCTCCATAAAATTTCAATTCATATTGATACGAGGATTAGACGCTAATCGACTGCATTTCTGTAATTAGCGGTGATAACTATATGCACGTAATTTTATACATGTTTGAGTACCATTTTATCATAGAATTACTGACAGATATACAAGACATTTTTCCGATGTTGTAGAATATTTTGATGTTATGTAGATATTTATTCCTTATGTTTCAATTGCATTACGCGATTAGAAGTATGTTTATTATAGATCAAGGGTTCAATCTGATGCTGAAAGGTGGCTATCTATAACTGACATGTTATTCTCTTTCTACTACAGTTTATGGTCGCTGTGTAGCTGAAACAACATTGGAGACAAGATATCCAAACGATAACATTCAAATAAAATCTAAAAGAACATTTGTTAAAGAGAAGGTTACCATTTCTGAAATCACGAAATATCTTGTCAAAATACGAGCAACAAGAAGTTGGATTTTAAACATATTTTAAAACATTTTTCACTAGTGAAAAGTAAACGCAAAGAAGATAAAGAAAATATAGTACGCATGTTGAATTTGCGTTATTCTATTGAAAGCTTTCCAACATTTAATATTTAGCTATTATTCGGCAATCAATGATAAAGAATTATATATAATGAAATATTTTCCATTGTAAAAGCATTGCTTTTAACAGATTTAAATCTGATTTAAACTACTCGCTGAGTAAAACAATACGTTAATTGTAAAAAGAAAAATTTTAACGTACGACATTTCGCCAACTACCCACTTTGGCTTCATCAGACACTATCTGAAGTGGCGGCTGATGAAGACAAAGTGGATAGTTGGGCGAAAATGTTACACATTAATAATTTTTGCAATAAAGTATTGTTTGCTCAGCGAGTAGCTTAATCAGATATAATGAAAGTATTACCATCAATACTACTAAAGACAAATGTCGAGCACTTCGGGTAAACGCATCATATAAGAAGGTGAAGACGAAACAGAGAAATTTAAAAAAAAGATAGAAATAGTGGCCTTCTGCGTAAGAAAGGCAAAATTACTTTGTAAAAAATGGCCAGGAAATAAGTTTCTGTCAATAATCTGCTGCAATCCAGCGCATAAAGCCTGAAGAAATCTGGGGTCACATCATTACCGTTGATTAATATTGATATTTCTGAGCACGTAAATTATTCTGAATAAATTCCATACAAAGGTACGAAAAAAATTGAAATCTATACGAAAACACTATACAAGAGCATCTATCCAGCTCTTCCGGTACCGAAATTAAATCAATGATACTCTATTTCCAATAGTATACAATGATATTCCCGAATTTCAGAATAGACTGAAAATAGTCTATTCAGGACAAAGTGTAGTAATATTTGATTCAGAATCGAACTGCATCCATGACAGTAAAAAACCTTACTTTAAAAATCTTCTGCATTATCTCTTTTGCCCCTTCATTCATCTTGAAAGAGGCGTAAAACACACACACAGTAAGTAAGAATTCTTGTGCAACGTGACAAGCACATACGAGGATGCTGCACTTTTGCGCAATTTAACCAACGTAACTCCTCAAGCAGCAGTACCTCAGAAATTAAAACAATTCGCAATTATTACAAAAGTAGCGCATTTACTAGTAATCAAACAAGTGTTGCTGAAAAATGTAAGTTAATCTAACGAAATATATATTCGTGTACGATCTACCACATATATATAATTGTTATAGTCTAGTTAAACCTGAGTATGTATTACACCGTTCCACATTTTCTCTACGACATTCATTTACTTGTCTGAACATGGTCTGCTTTTGTTGTGACATAGCGAGACCTAAAGAACAATATCTATCTACTATCATAATATAACCTTAACTATTGCTCAGTTCTTCCTGGGGTCGCATGTACTCGAGATACGTATTAGCCACTCTACCGCGATAAAACACACAAAGGGTATAACAGGTAAGAAATGTCTGCTATACAAAATTAGGTTTTTAAGAAATAACGCAATATTGTTTCGTGAGTAAAACTGTCAAATAGTGTTGTTTTGGGATGCGTTTCTTCTAACTTCTTTCTTTCTTCTCATAAAGCATTGCAATCAGATATCTTACTTTCAGTAACGTTAACATTTTTAAGTACTCAAAAATTTCGTTTTTAATGAAATATTTATTTCTGTATTATCTACAAAATTAATACTTGCTGAGCTGCCAGATTTAATGTATCAATGCCAAATGAAAATTATGTGGTAGTTAAAAGTTCTAGAAGAAACCACTATATAAGCTGTCATCAACTTCATTATCCTCCCTGAAAATAGTTTTTATTATTATTATTTATTTATTTATTTTTCTTTGCAGTCCAACATTACTTTTGACCGAAGACTCAAAATTATGCAACTTTACTTCACTTTTCATCCAGCCCCATATATTCCAAATTCGCAAAATATACTCGCTTTTGATATGCCATTTTTACCTGCCCCAGTTATCGTTAACTTTTTCTTCTATTGTATAATGTTCCCTCTTAATGCTATTGTTACCTCTAATTATAACCAGGCAAGCACAATTACAACTAGAAAAGTTAGAAGCTGCAGAACGATTGGTTTTCACGGTTAAGATGTCAGAGAGTTCTCAATACAAACGTACATGAATTCACAGTACCGAAGATATTGAAAATTCGAAGTAGACTGCTCGCATAAAAGACTCGAAGCTCACCTAGATTTTGAAGACATTTCTATTCACGACATTGATTCCCCGCTGTTTTGAGGCGTAATAATATAACGAGTTTCTACTCTATTAATTTCTGAACAACCACCATGTAAGTCCTCACTTCTTATGAGACTAACGTAATAAGTGTATTCTTACACTAATTTAATATTAAAGAACATTGTTCTGTTCTTCGCAACGAAGTTTATTAGCAGTCAACAGTTCCCAAGAGTTTCCATATCAGGGTGTCTTCTAAAATACCAAAATGAAATTTCGTGACTTTTTCGTGATCTTTTCTTTATCAAATCATAAAATTTCATATTATTTTCAACAGCGAATTTGGGTGCGAATTAGCCTGAATTTTCATCTATGCGATTAAAACGTTCTTTGCTTGTGATTTGGTAGCGTCTAAAGCCGACCATAGACATTTTTGGTGGTGAACTTTGACGTTTTATAGAACAAAATTTTCAAATCTGTACTTACATTTGAACAGTAAAAAAATAATCGTGATCCAAAAGCTAAATTTCGTGGCTTTCATGACCATTTTCTGATTTCGTGACTTTCATGACCGATAGACACCCTGTATATGTGTGGACTGTTTACTCCAGCACTCCCAGTTCAATGCAGTTCTGTTCTGACACCAAGTCATCACAGGTACTGTAGTCTGGGTAGAGAAAATATGAGAACGAAATAGATCTATCACACAGCTTTAATTCTACTTTTCTTAGTGTGCTAATTGGCAACATCTTTTGTCCCGAAGAAGTTGTCTGCTCTGCAGTTCAAGAAACCTCACGTAGTATACATTCTCCGTTTCAAAGTTTAAGATCTAAATATAGTCAAAAACATTATGTACAAAAATAACTTAGTCGGTAATGCCTAATTTTTAATTTCTAGCGTTGTCCGGAAGTGGATTATTTTTTTGATCAGAAGCTCAATCTGGGAAGAGTATTTTAGTACCTATATTTTTCACTTCCACCCCATACTCTTGCACACACAATTAACGGTTTGCTTTATTTACACAGAATAGTTACTTCTTTCGTTACACATGGCAATATTTCACAGAGTCAAAATTTAAATAATCATATAAATATACATGTGTGTTTCAACTGACATTGAATTTGTTATATTGGTAATTATTTTCTCCATTGTCTTCAATTTTTGATTGAAAATTTGCTGGGCTATCATTTTCTTTCGAGTTTTCTACTAATGGACTAAGGGTTTGGTAAATTTTGTATAATGAGACAGCAGCTCTAAACTACACAGTAAATAACTTGCTTAAAACTATTGATCAAGTATTTATCATAGTGCCCAGAGTTTATTACTTATCGAAAATTGACCAAATTATTAATTCATTCCTCGCTGAAAGGCCCGCAAGGATATCCCTGTGATGTATTAGGAAGCTTCTGGTTATGCTTATGGAAATAAATTATGAAAAGCAGTACCTTTATCTCGAAATGTACTGATAAATATCGTGAGTAGGATATAACAGGTCGTTTCTGTTCAATTGTATATATTAAATTCAAGCATTTATGATTTTATATTTAGGTACAGTTTACAAATACGGTACGTTAAGTTGAACGATTTCTACGAAAACGAAACATAAACATAACAGGGAATCAATACTACTTGCATTTAAAAAAAAATAAATAAACATGAATGCAACAATGTAAATAGTAACCTTTGTTTAACACAAGCTATAATCTTTTTATGCATAATACTAATGTTATCCTCATTTACTAAAACAACTTTCATCTTTATTTTTTAAGTCCTTATTAAAGATGGCAAAATATGCTTTTAAAATTACAAAATAATGAAAATGCTATGAATACTGAACAAAGGATGCTTTTCGACGTACAAAGGTTAATGATTAAGAAAACCAATTCTACAATAATATCAGCTGAATCCCTTCAATAATAATTCCTTTGGGAGAAAATGGTACAATTATTTTTTTTTTTTAATAGCAAAAAATGCTACTACATTGGAAGTTATATATCCCTGCCTTTAAGAAAATCACATGCAATTCTTAGTGACTCCAACTGGTAAGCAATCAGAATTAGTTCCATAGTAAATTCGTAAAAGGATTATGCTGTAGTTACAACACTCTTGTTGAAACATGCTCCTAAAAGAGCCAAATGCTGCTAATACAATTGTGTTGTGAATTGGGGTAAAAATTACATACATTCATCCTCCACTACCAGATTCTTTACGATGTGCTACAATTTAATCAATCGTAAATATAATAAAAAATAGATTAATCAGAAATAAAGCAAAAGGTTGGATATATAAAAACACCATATTGAAACCCAGTGTTATTTTTTTCTTTCATCATTAGCGCAGAGCTAACATTTCTTTTGCAAGCCAATAAATATTGTGTAAAATACGAATATTTCAAATCTTTAATATTTATTGGTTTCTTTCGTTCCAAAATGAATAAAATTAATCATTTTACCACTAAAACTAGGAAGTTCTGTGAAACGCCCGTTAAGAATCAGAGCTATAAATCAAAACATAAAATTCAAAACTGATAACTATAGATATGTGCTTATTCATTTTTCAAATTCACTCAGTTCAATACAGCATTATTTATCTATCTTTTACCCTTAAAGTTACATTAAAAAAAAAAAAAAAAGCATGATACTACAACTAACAGGAAATGGATAAGGTATTGTGCGTGCTAAATGTAATTCCTTTAATCTATATATAACAAATTTTGAAGAAAAATCGTCATAGTGGTATTATCTACTTACGCGTTAACTGTGCTCAAAGAGAGTTTTTGCTAACTATAAAATGATAACTACATAATGCACTCGTCATATTAGATTTACTACTAAATTTTAAATAAAATAAATTTGTTCAACTTCATATGGCAAATCATATTTCTTGTTACTTAAGTAGAAACTATGAAAATTGAAGAAAGAAAAAAAAAAAAGCTTAGCAGTTGTAGCTTGCTGCTGGACAGTTTTCCAATTACTATCATGCAAAGATTCTATTATCAAAATCAGTATATATTGAGTAATATACAAGGGTAACACTGACAGTTCTTAAGACAGACCCTTGATAGGCTCTTAAAATCAAAGATCAGTTCCAAAGAAACTTTCCTAACCCCCCCCCAGTCGAGGATGTAGGGCATTTACAATTACTCCCCCCCCTCAACCTTGTTCATCCGATATATATTAAAGAAGACAAGAAGAGCTAAGGCTTTAACAAATGGTTTGAGTGAACAGAGAAATACATAAACTGCAATGAGGAATATTATTAAATAATATGGACATTTCGAGTCTGTCGTGTTTCAGTTTTCTTGTATTACATACACGCGCAGAGTTTTTCTTCTGGCGGTATGTAATACAAGCATCTTTTTCCTAAACTTTTTTTTGTTTTTGAAAAATATTATTTCTTTAGTCATTCTTTTAATAATTTTTGTATTTATGAAATGAATTTATCAATTTAAATCGATTTAAGTTTGGAACAACAAGACACTATATTCATTTAAAAGATAATTAAGGGATGTTCCACAGACAACGCAACTTTTGAAATGCACGTAATTTCTGTTCTAGTAAGTTGGCAGCACTGAACGTTACACGGTTTTCATATGTTGTATTTGTGGTTAATAGTCACGGAGCACTGAACAGCGCATAATCGTTCTCTGCTTTCTATACGGATAGAATGTTATGCAGAACTTGCTCGAATGTCATCTCTGCTTATGCGGTTAGCTTCTGCACTGACATTCGTCAAAATAGTAGAACCGCGTAACCTTAGCAAAAAAGTGGACTCATGGCTTTTCCGAGATCAAAGAGTACTAGCACCTTTTATTCCAGAGAGAGAAAGAAAAAAAAATATAGGTAGGTAATGTGTGAACTATAAAGTGAAAGCTTAACCTATAAACAGAAATTTATGATAAAACGCTTAATGCAATTTTTACTAAAATAAAATATTAATCAAGCAGAGCCAATATGTTTGTTTCATTTTATATCTTTCAGTTCACTCGGGGATGAGATATTAGATTTGAACTAAGTTTCAAGTTACATAAACCTTCTGAAACAAGGGTAAATCATTCCACGTTTAAAGAGTTTCCTGCATTTAAAAAGCCAGCTTTTTAAGAGTTAACCAGAAATTTACAAATATATTCTAGTTTCTAGTTCGGACATGACGATTCTACTTTTGATTGGAGTGGATTTTTAGTAAGCACCGGTAAAACTGTAAGTACCAGTAAAATGAATACAAATTTTCTATGAAGTATGAGTATTCCAATTTGATATACTGCGGTACGTTGCAAATCTTGCAGTAATTTCGCTAAGAAAACCTAGTCCTACTAGTATGAAACATTTCGTATGTACTACTGAAAATCCTATTTATCACTATATATTCACTGTCCATTCAAAATATACACTTGTCCTCTAATACACTTTCCTTCGATTGGGAAGTAGAGGAGGGGGAGGGACTTTATACTGATTAGACATAACTTTTGGTTTTGACTCGAGATTTTGGATTCACTTTACACATCGTATGTATTTTTATTTATTTGCTTCTTCACATGCGGGAAAAAAAAAAAATACTTTTACGAATTCAATATATGGTAATGTCTGTATTTGTAAATTCATATAAATTTAGCAGTAGCATCACTTCTGTGGATGTTCAAACAAACTGTATCTGAAATAGTTCGGTGTCTTCGATTAGTACTTTTATAAATATGAACAAATCAAGTGTTAAACGCCCAACGCTCCTTGAGCAACCAGTTAACGCGTCAAATAAAACCTGGTTTAAATTCTACAAGTGCATATTTGCATCAAGAGCTGATTACTGAATTTCATAAGTACTTGTACCAGCAAAAACAATATTCAAGGTTTACAAAACATTCCTCGATTACGTCACAAAAAAAGAAAGAAAAAAAATGAGAATCCTTTCTTTTGTGTCCAAAAGACAAAACATATTCCCAGAAACTCTGTTGCGCACATAGAACGTTTTTACTCCACACACACTTTTCTATGTTTAACAACGCATTAACTCTGGTTCAGTATATATAAAACAAGTAACACAAACATACAAAAATAAAGTATGTTTACATCAAAACTTCAATTTCACAATTAACTTCTCATTGATTTCATGTTCGAAAGACGAAACTGCTTAAACAAACACATTAATTAATTAATTAAAACAAAAAAAATCTTATAAGGTGGTAATATATGGAACTAAAAACAATATAATTTAAACGCTTATAATGGTCCAAATAATATGGCTACCTCGTCAAGAAAAAAAAAAAAAAAAACAGCTGAAACATACGTACATAGAACGACTGAAATACTGATTTCATTCAAAATGCAACAGATTATATTAGTTCACTAGCGTGAGTGAAATGTTCGAAACCGAGCGAGCTTTACGCTTGGCATCTATAATTTGTACTACCTATAACTAGTGTAATAATCACATCAATACGAAGATCTTTTTCTGTTTCTTTATATATTTTTTTCATTTTTTTACAATAATAGTTATATTTGCATATACAGTTAATAATAATAACTTTAAATACTGCTATGAGAAATAACAAAGAAAATAATTATTATAATAATAATAAAAAATGGCTCTTTATCTGAAAAATTCTCCGAAATTCTCAAGTCGGAAGATCATCTTCATACAAAGTTTGCATTCAAATGAGTAATCAGAATTATAATAATAAAGAGACAAGTTTGGACAGAAGATGGTTACCGAATCACAGATTCAGTGGTTTGTCTATTTTCATGGAGGCCTGGGCCTGGCGAAGAGGATTTGTTGTTGCCATTGCAGCTATTGACTCCATGCAAAATGTCCCAGATGTGTTGCACAATCAGGTCTATAGCCACTGTAAGTCAAAAGGCAACACAAGCACTGGATTAGAAAGACAGTAATACGGGAACAAAATTCACAACACTAACTAGGTCTACAGTTAGTGTCCCAAAAGTCCCTACAATTTGCGTGAAGCAGTTCATCCGATTTTTAAAGCCAATTCTTGAAGTAGTCAATGCAAGCAACAAACTTTGGGAAATCAATTCTTGCATAAAATGGAACAAAAAAAAAAAAAAAAAACATAATATACTGAATTACAAAACCCCTTTGTTTAGGAGTTACAGGCACGCAGAAAGATTGTGCGAAAGGTGTGTAATTTCTAAACAAACGGATGTTAAGCGACGAACAAAAGTAATTGTAAATTAACAGGGTTCCTTCTGTTTCATGAAGATACGGGAGGGATGCCAATACTCCATTTATTTATTTTTTTTAATATTTATTTTTTGTATCTGCCTTACACCCTGATGACCCAAGTACGGTTCCAACAGCTTAGGTCAGCGTTCCTCAAACGTTGCTCAACTCTGGAACCACTTTTATCAGTCAAAATGATGTACGGATCACCCTACTCTTGTTCCCCTCAAAAGCAAATTCTTATATTTATTTATTTATTAAAAGCATTAAAATCCATATATTTTTTTAAATAATTGAAACTATCACGACTATTTTAGAATAATAAATTTACATAAACTATTATAATTTGTATAATATATACTATTTGAGATTTTCAACTTCAGCGTGTCATACGCAATTCACTTAATTTTTTTTTTTTTTTTTTCTCTTTCTGGGTCTAATGCTCAATCTACAAAGGCCATAGTTTGAACAACTCTGGCTTAGGTACACTTTGAAGGAAAAGGACAGGTGATTGTAATTATGAAAGTAAAATTGTTTCGTAACAAGTTATACGAAATCGTGTCTGCAGGAATCCATGAACAGACAGTACATAATAAACTATAATTGTATAAATGAATACAAGATTCTATCATCTTTTCTTTAAAAAATAACCGATGTTCAAAAATCGCTGTAGAGTGTTCACTCAGATTTACTTACTTTTAATGAACCAACTCAAGTACGCTTTTCATTAAGTAGAGTCTCTTAAACAGTATAACTACACACCTTCGCCTAACACAAAAAAAACCTTTTCGCTGGCTTGTCTCTTGACTCCTATTCGAAGGTTTTGACATTCAGTTGGTCCGTACAATGTCTACTCTATAAATTTTGTAACTTTGCTCAAATAACGAACAGGAAAACGAATACAGGGTTCTTTGTAATCAGTACAAATAATTCTTGCGTATTTTCAAAAACGCCGCAATACCTGTTCGATGTAACTACTTTCTCTGCCAATACTTTAATCCTTATGTAAATGTAGTAGTCCTCTTCACAACTACAGCAAGCGTAGCGAAACAGTCACGGACTAATTCTGTTTCTTTCATTACTGTAGAATGGACCATGCATTACGGTTTGGTAACAGTATTCTGAGCTTTGAGCTCTTAACCGACAACTTACACTTCATGTAATTCTAATAAATATAAACTGCTCAGTGTTATTGAAAAACAATTTGGTTATAAATATTTTGCCAGACAAAACGATATTCGTGCGATTACAATGATATATATATATATATATATATATATATATATATATATATATATATATATATATATATATATATATATATATATATATATATATATATATATATATATTAACTATAACTTCCTTAGGAAAATTATTCTGGCACATCCTGTATAAACGTTTTTGTTCCATTTGGTATCATAAATGAGCTCCCAACTTTGTCGCTTGCACTGAGAATTATTTTATTTATTAATTTTTACCTATCGTGTGAGGAAGCCAAAATATCGGTGACCTATGTATAAGTAGTTATAGACAATTTCCCCCTGTATAATTACTCACGAATATATCTTTGCTTGCTGTGTTCCAATTCTTTAGGCTGTACAGTACAGACGCCATCTTTGATTTGAATTCTCGTAAATTCTACTGGAAGGCATTTTTCTCTTTTTCTACTGAAATGAATAGCCATAGTGAATATACTGATTTCCCAATTAGTGACACTCAGCTACATATTTCACCACTTCAGGTGGATTCAAATGCCACTTCAATTTTTATCATTTCCCACGAGGTAAAAATGTGTAAAGTACGAATTTAGTGAACTATAAAACAAATTATGCTATACGTTTATATTTAATATGAATTGTCTTCAAATACACTATGATATTAACAAAAACAATAGTTTCTCAAGCACTCGTCTCTATGATAAATAAATGAGTGATTATATAGGGTTTTTTTTTTTTCGTTCCACGGTATGTCCTGTAGGCTAAAGGAGAAAATAATCAGAGAATGATTATTAAAGGCTTGATGGAATGGGAGTGTGGGAGAATGCCCATGGACAAGATGTTGTCCACCGTGGCATGGAATCGAACCACCTCTCGTATCAGAAATGAGCTCTATTGTCTCTTCATGTAAATCAAACATGGCGCCGGTACTGCAAACTTAACCACGCCTTACAATGAATTCATTATCTTTTCGTACATGGTTTATTATTTCAACGATTCCATTTTGTCTTCGTTAAAAAGTCATATTGGCGTCTGACCGTAAGATACCACGAATATTTATAATAATTACTTAAGGATATGAATTGACACATATTTACAATAATTTATAAACGTACTCTTTTTTATTTATTGTGTCTAACATTTAATGTACTGTTTCGGTGTTCCCTGGCACCTTCCTCGCCAGGCACTATTTTACGATAATGTACACATAATACTCTTGCACTAGAAACATCTGAAATAATTATTGTGAAAAACTTATACAATTTATTTTTTTATTTGTTTTACTAGGATTTGCGTAATTTTGTGCTAGTTTATAGAAATTTTGATAGCTTCCAAAAGGCATTTTATGAAGGTGCTATTATAATCTTAAACCTACGTTAAGCTGACATACCCATTAAATCTCAACTAACCATACGTTAAACGTTAATTATTCATTGAACTTCTACGAATACATACTACTTCAACTCGCTGTAGTATTTTTTCAAAACATAAATGTCTACATTATATAGTAAAATACTTAGTCAACTTACTATGAAGTAGCACTACAATCGTATTTGGGTGTTTCATCTTTTCCAAAAAGAAGATATTCAAGTGAAATAAATTTACATTATCGTATTAAAGTAGTGCAAGAGGAAATTCTGAGAAGTAAAATGGACTGCCAGTGAACAACTGTCCGATTTGCTGATGATGATGTTAGGGAACACAAATCGTATTTATTAGATGCAATCAATAAAAAGAGTACGTTTACAAATTAAGTAATATTTGAGATTGGTTACATATATTCAACTCATACATTATAATGAAAAAACTGCGGAATTTCTCAAAGCGCGCCTGCATTTCTAATCTATGGACTCTGCAATCGGGACTTTTATGGAAACAAAAGAGGAAAAAATCGTTTAATGAAAATGTACAGATGAAGTAATTCGATATTGTTTTCGAAACTAAACACGCGTCTTACAGAAAAACGATAATGAGTTCTTTATAGGACAAATAAAACAATATTGAACAACACTTTCTCCCAATTATTTACGCAATGGACAAGTTTTATCCTTTAATTAATTCTGCTTTATCATATTTTAATTGATCCATATATTAAATTAAGGCTTCCATTAAGAAAATGTCTATACTGACCTTAATACACAATGAATCAAAATATATTCAATCCAAATAAGCAGGGACTTCTGAGACATTTTACTTTTTTCTTTCTTTTAGAAAAGTACATCAGTAGGTATCTGAAGCAGGATTAGACTACTACAGATACTGAAGCTTATTATAAGGTGGCAAAAATAAACAGGGAAAAAGTTCATGCTAGGGGATCAACGAATAATCCAAGTATTCAGGGAAAGAAAGGGTAGAGATGGATCGATACTAGTCTATGTCAATATTTGACAATCTGTAATCTTCAATTCGTACTTAAAATTTCCCACATTTTGAAAAACAAAAAAATCAATAAAAGGTGAGGTATTTTTGAAGAAAAACTGATTTTCAGCCAACGTTTATGCGGGTTTCATACATGTTCTTGAACCAACGTTTTTGCTATATATAATATCGCATTCTACTTTCACATTGTTAATTAGCTAAAGCCAGTTGTTTAGTAACGAATAAATACAATTACTTATTGGACTCGATAAATACCATCGTATCTGCCAAACTTAATAAAGCCACCTTCCAAGTTCTTCCCGGCTCGCAGCATCGATTCAATTCAAACAAAGCATTTCTGATCACATTATACATCGAATGTTCTGTAAGTGGATTCTACCATTCTACTATTAAAAACTGATATATAGGAAAAGAGTCAACATATTACATTAATTGAAGGAGCCTATATTTCAGTCTATAAAAATCACTAGGACCGTCGCCGTAGGGTATAGACGGGGAAAACGAAAGAAATTAAGTAGCAAAGGGGTCAATTTTAATGATATCCAGCCTACTTAGCAAGGTTACCATCTTCGAGAGTTTAAGTATACAATATAAGTCAATTCTTTGTCTCGTGTTCACTGGTGGCATGAAAAATCAAGTCCTGGGCGCAAGTCTTACGGGGACCTGAGCCTGCACGCCAGCTTATGGCTCTCACGGCTATGGGGTGATGTGTGGTCAGCAACATCGGCTCCTTTACCCGTTCATATCAGCCTTCTAGACTGGACTTTGCTACTTTTTCTTTTACATAGCTTCCCAAGTTTTCACAAACGCCAATCTCCTAATTGTACAATCCGCGGCAAAAAACCTGCAACATGACCATATAAGTTTATTGTGAAATGACGAAGTCTTTTGCTCCAAAATAAGTGTGCACGGGAGGAGCCCGAGGTTTATCCTGGCGTGATTCGTTCCACTTAACGTTATGTTCATTCCCTGTGCTGTTAGGCGTAGTTTCACAATAAACTTACATCCTCATGTTGCAGGTTTTTTGCCGCGGATTGTACAAATGATCATCAATCTCTTTTGTGGCCAAACCTGGCACTACTCGACTTCGCTGACCTCACGACAAGCGGTATTTCAATGCGACTAGCACGTTAAGCATCACTGCTGAACAACTGCTGTAATTTTCAAAGAGATAGACATTTCACGGGCGTTAAAATTCAATTTTCTTTATGCATTTGTTTTCCCAATTGAGTATCAAAATACTACTAATTTCTTCTTCACTTTAAATACGTATTCAAAAAAAGTAATAATATTTTAAATAATGGTTAGTTCCACATTCCTTAGTATCGAAATCCATCTCTTAAGTAATGGCAGATGAAGGAAATATAATAAAACAGCTGAATATATAATAAATCCTAATATTGTAATATCACTTGGATTACATACATTTAAAACCAAACTAACCCTACACCACTTCATGCAAATAGAACTACTGACACAGTAAACAAAAATCTCCTTTCTGTGAAAAAAAATCATTACGCAGTGTTTAAGCTGCGATATGAATACACAATTACTTGCATGTTAAATAATGGATATGGTAATTCTTAGCCTTCACCAATATAAGTTTTCAGAAATTTTAAAGCAAAATATATTTGTTATGAAACTTGTTAATAAAGTCCGGAGCCACTCTTTTTTTTTTTTTTTTAAATAGATATGTACAATAAGTTCGTAAACTAGTTCTTTTGAAGAAATATATATTTAAAAAAAAAATACCAACAATGCCGATGGTGACGCCAAAAACTATATATATATAAATAGGGTGTTTCAAAACAACACCAACGTTTCGGAGGTGATTCCTGGCACCAAGATAAGACGAAAAGTATAGACTAATCTGGGTGCACAAATGCTTCCTTTCAGTTATAGGCTGCCGAAGACATGAAAAAATGCAGTTTAAAGGTCCATAGCTTCAAACCTATGAAACCCACTCCAGTGGGGTCAATACTTTATTTAGAACTAGTATGTACCCTATCCAAATATTCATGTTTCAGAATCCTGCGGTACTTCCGCAACAATTTTTATAAAGGTAGTTGGTGAGTACTTCAAATTACATGCTCGTAGCCAAACTGCCTCTATAAAAATTGTTGCCTCTACATATATCCTCAAATTGCCTCTATATACCTAGTCATATCATAAATACTGACAAATTTTGAGGCAGGGTGCACATGCAGTTTTTAAGGTCGCAGTCAACCCGCTTGTGCAAGAGTGGAGTGAATCATTGTGAGTTGATCTTTCATAGAGAAAGCGTGTTCTTGTAGCTATGGAGTGAGGGGATTACAAAAATCGTGTGGCAGGAATAGCTCTTCATAAATTGTGTCAATCCACTCCCGTGATATTCACAATACTTAAAAAGTTGATAGCAAATCTTTCGTGTATCGGACCATCAAGCGATTCACTAAGACTGGGGCAGTTGATGATCGCCCCAGGAAAGCCGCCCATGCAGCGTTAAGAACCAAAAAGTTAGTGCAACCAATGGCGGCCCGTATTCAGAGAAATCCTGTACGAAAGCAATCAGTGCTTTCTCGTGATCTGAACATTTCCAAAATAACAATGTCTCGTGTGTTAAGAAGTGTCTTGGGGTTGAAGGCTTGCCGGCAAAGTACAGGTCACTTCCTCAATGCACGTCATAAAGAACAGAGGGTGATAAAAGCAAAACGCCTATTGCAGCATTACGCAAACAATGGACACAGGAGAAGTCTTTTCACACATGAAAAGATATTCAAATTGAAGAAGCTTTCAATCGACAAAGTGACCAAGTGTATGCGTGAACTTCTCAGGAAGCTCGAGAAAACTTCAAAATTTCATAGGGGTCATTATCCGGTCTTAATTAAGGTTTGGTGGGGAGTGGCGTATCATGGCACCACCAAGCTGCATTTTTGTGAAAAAGGGATGAAAACGTCAGTGTCCAAAAATATTTTTTCAACTCTGTTGTGAAGCCTTTGAGTGACATTTTCAGGGTGCCTACTAAACTTCCAAAATGAAATTTCGTGACTTTTTCTTTACCAAATCATAAAGCATCCTAATATTTCCTAATAATTTGGATGCGAATTAGCCTGAATTTTCATCCATGCGATAGAAACGTATTTTGCTCGCGATTTGGTAGCGTCTAAAACCGACCATAGACATTTTTTGGTGGTGAACTTTGACGTTTTATACAACAAAATTTTCCAATCTATACTTACATTTGAACAGTTAAAAAAAAAATCGTGACCCAAAAGCTAAATTTCGTAACTTTTTCGTGACTTTCATGATCATTTTCTGATTTCTTAACTTTCGTGACCGATAGACACCCTGCATTTTGTTCAGGAACCACATTGGACCTTTCAACAGGATTCCGCTCCAGCCCGCTATGCACACACTACCCTGGAGTGGCTGGGGAGAAATGTCAAGGACTTCATGCTCCAGATGATTGGTCTGCTATCAACCCTGACCTCAACCAGTTGGATTACAAGTTGTGGTCAGTGCTTGAAGACATGGTCTGTACGAAGAGACATGGCAATATTGACAGTATGAAACTTTCCCTGATGAAGGCAGTGGCGAGTTTCCCTACAGAGACGGTGCGTAATTCTATAGATGAATGGACGCAGAGACTTAAAGACTGTGCGAAGGCCAAAGGCGACCAATTTGCAAAATAAATGGTGCTGTGTGTCCATTAGACTTGTAAGTAACATATACATTAAGGATATTAAAATATCTAACACTTTCATAATAATTCACTTCCAATGTTGTGTCAGTATTTATGGTACGACTAGGTATTTGTCCTATATTTAGTATGAATTCCCTGCGCGTTTCGAAGTTTAATAAAGTAAATGTCTTTTTCTAAAAATGAAAGCTGGAAATAGACTGTAACGTGGGTAGCAACTAATAAACGGCTTTAATTAATTAATAATCGCCACATATAATGAACGATTAATACAGGATACTTAAGTATTTCGATTACAATGTTTGGGATATAATTTTACTGTTAAAACTTAGCCCAAAAAAAAGTATATGAAGCAAAGTCGAAGTTTGTTTCGGTTCTGAGTTATGAATCTCTCACTGTGTGAGGGAAATAAACTCAAACTTCATGAATAAGCACAAACATTATTTACCTTAGACACAGCAATGAAGGAAGTGAGAAAAAGTTAGACTTGCACATCAAAACTATCTCACTCAGAATCTCAGGACACAAGCAAAGAATTTTTCGAAAGAAAATCGTGAATAATTATGCGGCAAACATATACCAATGTGAAAAAAAAACGCCTCGCGCAGTTTGTTCTACGTTCTGACTAATTGAAGTGTCTTAAGATTTTCGACACTAGTTCCTCTAGTAATTCTAAAATGATATTCAGTGTTAAAATGTAATACTGGACCAGGCCACAAATCCGGGTTTTCAGTTTGTCGCGTCTGTGTTAATCACTCCCAGTCTGCTCCCTGATAAGCCACATACCCTTCCAGTTTTGAGGTCGATATCTCGACTCCTGTTTTACTTCGTAAAGTTATTTCAGACATCCAAACTATTCTATGTGTAACTATGAGGTTTCTTTTTCTTCCTTCTAATCGAAGGACTGTTCGTTCGTCCGTCTCTCTGCGTTTATCTATTAACAGGTATTAGAGCAAAAACGTTAAGATACCCAGTTTTTTTTAAGCATTCCCAAAATAGAGTCCACCCATCTCTCTCTTGGTACTAACCCACTAACAGACTATCCCAGTTTCACAATGTAACGCGACAGTCACTTCTTTGCTATGCAAATTTGTTTCCCAAAAAAAGTTCGTAACTCACAGAGGTAATTTTTTTTCTCATAGATATACCTGCCTTATTTTCGTGAGTAGAATCACCCCATCCCAGAAAACCTGAATCACTTACACGTATAAGAAGGGAATAAGAGAATCACTTCCCTTAAATCCTTGTTTTATTAAAAACATCGATTACCCGCTTCGTTGGGTTAAAATAAAAATTTTCAATGCACTACTCCTTATCCCTGTGAGTTTCGTACCCGTAAAATATGCTGTTTTTATTTCTGGTGGCTTGGTTTTAAACGGAATCGGAAGAATCACTGTTTATCTCAGCGACTCCGAAAACTATGGATTCGACACTAATATTGGTCTTTTTCTATCATTTCTTTAAATATATTCCCCCTTTCCATAAGTTACACCGCCAAAATGGTATGATAAACATCCCAGGTCCGAACCTCCTCTATGTTGAAAATTTTGATCGAGATCGGTCGGGTGGTTCAACAGTCATAAAGTCACAAAGACCGTCACTTTCATTTATATATATATATATATATATATATACCCTTCTCCCTCCCCTACGTTGTACTGTCAAAGTGAAATGATGAGAACCATTCCACGCCCGAATGTCACATCTATGTCGAAAGTTGATCGAGATCGGTCAGGTGGTTCAAGAGATTAAGTCACAAACATAGTGACTTTCAATTTTATAATATAAATTTATTCCATGATGAATACTTACGTACACACTATCTGTACATGGTACCTACGTAATTGCACATCAAATGCACCTAACATTCGTTAAATGAAATAGTTATTTGACTGGCATCCTATTGTATCACTATGTACTTCCAAACCTTCAACAATATGTGTGGGAGATATATTTTCACATTTTAATTCATAGTAAATTACACACTTTCGGTATAAAATTATATATCCATGACTGCTAAATATAAACGAATTTGTGAACATATGTATATTTTAACCACAAAGGTTAAGTCAACCAGATAGGGTATGTTGAACAAGATAATGCGTAATTAACAAAAAATTAGCTACTTACCAATGACTCCTCCCTTGAAAAATTTAAAGATTTTGACGTTTCAGAACTCTCAGCTGGTTCCTTTCTCAGTGGCAAAGTTCCGAAACGTCAAAATCTTTAAATTTTTCAAGGGAGGAGTCATTGGTAAGTAGCCAATTTTTTGTTAATTTTGAATATCCCCCCATGCGCCCATGTAATTATAAGATAATGCGTAGTATTTCACCTAGTATTTCCGTCTTCTAGACTGGAGTTTGCTTTCCTTCAATAAAAAAAATCTTTGCGCTTCTCATCAGAAATAGAATTAAGGACAACGCGTCCTAAAAGCACACATGCTAACTATCGGCTACATAAAAGACTTCCGTTAATTAAACTTATAATCAGTTGTGACCAAAATATCGTCCGGAGATTACATTGATAATATAGCCCAGCACTCGCCTTAGATACAAGAACAAAACAGACATGGAAGTAATGCTTCCACAATTTCAATTTAATCTATTAGAACGAAAATACATTATTTGGATATTGAATGTACAGGACGAAACTATTCCTTCATTGTTTAGTCGTTTGGATTGAAGTTTAGTGTCCCTCTTAGGACCGAGGTTATATGAGAATGGATCTACAGTTTAAACGTGGAATCCGGACCACCGGAAATAATGGACTTCACGTGCCACAGGCTAAACATATATCTGACTGGTTAGTTGAACAACAGCGTCCATTTTCATCACTGCAGCTGAATCAGACGCAAACTATAGTTTAAGGTGCAACCCGAACCACGTAATCCGTTCAAGATCTTTTTTACTGCTCTTCCACCGGGAATCGAATCTAGGACTACGTGCAATGGAGAGGACACATAGCAGAGGAAGCTCCCAAGTACTTCTTGGTTAAGTGGCTAACATGTGTGCTTTCTATGTGCGTAGGTATCGGATTTGATTCTAGGTGCTTGCCTCTAATGAAACCCGTGCAAAGTTAGGATCTAATTTTAAATAGTACATACTGTCTCATACCGCATGTGCTAAAACGTCGTTGAACTTCAAATATATTATATGTAGCTTGACAAGTTTTGAATTAGTTAAGAAACTTATGACTATGAATTCATTTTTAAACACTGATTGCATGAAAGAACTCTATACAAAATTTCTAACGGTTCCTTAAGTGAATTTCCAATTAACCGTAAGAGATTTCCACCAAACGTAAGTTTCAAAAATATTTAATACCTAGTTTAGTTTTGTTTTCTATAATTAGGTCATAGAGATTCATGGAAACAACTTCAGTAGTTTCTATAAATTTTTCCCATTGAACACTTTAAAGCAGTCATGAACAAAAGTGATATCCATTCCAATTGTGTCAATAATTCTGGAATAAATGGGTGATTCACTACATAATTTGAGTTCGTGATTCGATAAGACTAAAATTATGACTACCCTCAAAGTTTTAGAATTCTTTAATATTTGCCCAGCTTTCAACTGTAGGTGAGAATAATCATATGAATGCGGGGAAGGAAAAAAATTAGTGAAACTTCTTTTTACGCCCTACGATTACGCCCTGTAAGCTAATGGAGATTGATGATTAATGGAAGTGAATGATCATTTAATAACTGTTATAATGATATGAAAGGAAACGGAAGAACTCCAAGATAACCCGTAGACACTATGTTGACCACAACACACACATATACCTCGCACCAGATGTGCAGGGAAGAATTAGGACTTAGTGGAAAGTAAGAATGCTGCTTTTAAATATGACACTGTGTCAGCAAAGTTACGCCCATCTGTTCCGAAGTTACTGACAAAAGTGCATTAGAATCAGTTTTTGTTGACGACTGTTATTGCCATCCAAAGATAAAAGAAATACATTAATAGTTTCTTTCAACCACAGCCCCTCTAAAATGAAGACATGGGTTCATCTAAATAACACTACACTTAGTATCCAGTTATGTGGATTTCAAATCATACAGCGGACAAATAAACTAATTAGCAAGAAATATAAGGACAAGGCTACTTAGTACTCACCGCAGCAAACCAAAGTATTATCTAGGAAGCGCTTTCGGAAAACCTCTATTCCATCTTCAACCTAGACACAGTTCGAGGACGATTTCAAAACATGGGGGAGAAATGTGGATAGGTAAAAAATGATTACAAGGAATTTTAAAAAAATGCTAAGCACAAATCTTCTTGTCGGAAATGAACTAATATTAATTGCCAATCATTTGTTACTGTTCACTGTTGTTCGCAGTTTTTTTTCCAGACAGCGGAAATAACTAGTAAAACACTGCTCCAAATCACATTTGTCTCTCCTTTATCTAAACTGAAGATAATTTTTTCTTTATGAATGTAATAGGATTCTTTGTCATTTCGGCTGTCGTTTTTGGTTTCTCTACCAAACATGAATAGCAATAAAAAGAAGCCTACACTCAATTTTTACTAATTTTCGCCGTCTGGAAGGTAATAAACAGTGAACAATGACAAGTGAGTAGCAATTAATATTAGTTCATTTCCGACAACATGATTTGTGCTTCATATTTTTTTTAAAAATCCTTTTAACCATTTTTTACTTATTCACGTTTCTTCCCCATGTTTTAAAATCCTTCTCGAACTGTGTCTAAGCTGAAGATGGAATAAAGTTTTCCGAAAGCGCTTCCTAGAATAATAATAGCGGTGAGTACTAGCCTTTTGCTTATATTTCTTGCTAAATATTATCATTGCTCGCAATACTGTGATAAGTAAACTAATATTTACTGATAAATGCACATTTAATATCTAAAAAGATAGAAATCTTATCTTAATATCCTGTATTAAATTGTAACAAAAACAGTTTCAACACACTCTCGCTCCTTCATCAGGTCGTGCATTTAGCAAGACAGCGGAATGTTATACACGAAAAAAAGGATGACAGACTATTTGAAACTGCACCGTTATAATTTATTATAGGAATATTTACTATTGGATGCTATAGGATACATACAACTTAAATACTTTTGTAAACTGTAAACTCATCTCTGTAACCTGTGAAAAATTTTGGCTATTATATTCGGATTGTCGTTTCCTTTGAATTTTCAGTGGAAAATTCCTAGGAGATAATTATATAATGAAACAGATGCAGTACGAAAAAATGATACTGAAGGTGGTTCCAGAAAGAACCAATATTACACAATAACCAAAATGTTCACAGGATACACAGATGAGTTAACATTTATTATTACACGGATGTTACAGTAAGTTTTTTTATTAGCCATCCATCCCTCATCTTACAGAAAAAGGCCGATCACGTAACTGTAGTAGTAGTTAAGCCAGAATAATATCTATATGGTTAAACGATATACTGTTGGTCAACCATGGAATTAAGATAATGGCATAGTTAACCTGTTTTACTGCATAACGTGTAAAATACATAAATGGTACAGACTTACATATTACAGAACAAAACTGCAATAGATTTTGTGAAACTATCTCTTAAACTTACTCATACGATGTATGTATATTTATATATATTAAATACCACATAACTAATACAAGCGAAGCATAGTTCAGAAGTCTGTTCCAGTGCAATATTTTCTCCTTGTTGAAGACAGAAAGAGCATTGTACACCCACAAGGATTTAATTTATACTTACGTATAATCTGCAATATGTATATATATATATATATATATATATATATATATATATATATATTCAGCATATACAAATGTAATTCAAATAATTATGCTCCATTTTCTCTTGAAGATTCTTGAGTTTCATTTCATATTATTCTAAAGTCGACTTTCACTATATTATTCTAAATTATTACAGATGGAAAATGAATTTATTTCTTTTTCTTTTTTTTTTTAAAAAAAAAGAACCCGCTATATTACTGAATACTAAAATCAACACACTATAGAACGGGTTGCCACTCTGAGCGATTTACAACTCAGAAATCATGACATATGGATGGATGTGGAGAGTTCAATGCGCGGACTAGTACATACTTCCAATATTCTTAAACTTTCTAAGTTCCTTACAAATATCACACTTCTCTCTCTATTTCAGTAATACTCTCCACACTGATTCTCCAGTTTTGTTATTAAGTTCTATTTGGTGGCTAGATTACATTTTCGAGACGCTCGATTTAGATAAGGAGGGTCGGGGGTTCGGGGAGATGTAATTGCAGTATGATGACTATACTGCCAATCCCAAGAACTTTGAAATTGGTATTTGAAATCTCTCTCAGAATTCCAAATACAAGATTACTATGTTAAAACTAATTATTAGATTACTATGTAAAGATTTATGGTGGAACGTTTATGGAAGTGTGTTTCGAATGCTAAATATAGGGACATTTTTTGCATGAAGACGATGCCCTGTTGATTAGTTTAGACTGTATAGTCACCCAGTAATATTAAGAAAAGCAACGTGTTGGCCCAATGAGACCAGCTCTCTAAAAATTTAAACAATTTTTACGTTAATTAAAGAAGATGGCTCGTTTGTCGGAAACCGGAAATAAGATAAAAATAATCTATTCACAATACACAGTACTTATTGTGTGATTTTTTCATCCTTTTCTGGTAATTCATTATATAACCTTACATGTATATATAGGGTTATTATCTCTGATTTCGTGCGCATCTTATACCAAAAGTATTAGGCGTAAGTATTTTTTAAAAAAAAAAACACCGTTTTGTTATCCGATATCATGAGAGGTCTTAGTACACCAGTTTGACCACTAGGCGAGTGCAGGAGCTCAGCACATAAGAGAAACTCTTGAACGAAGCGCCAGTAAATCAACTATAAAGGGAAGCAGTAGAAAGTGCTGCGGCAACCATCCTAGCCAGTTAATCTTGATGATCTGAAGAATCGTATCAGAGCGTCTGTGAGTACGGTTGCCCAGGATATGCCCCGACCTGTGTAGATGAGTTGGGACTACTGTGTAGCTGTGTAGTAGCCCTGTGACTACTGGAGAGCTTCTAGAGTATTTGTAACAGTTGTTCCTAAAACTTTGGGAGTTTTCTTTTTATGCCATGTGTTTCAATGCTCGGAGCCTTATACGTTTAACATAAGTAACGAGTGAAATCAGGGAGATTATTGTAGACAAGCCTTTGCAAATCTTGCACACAAATTGTAGGTCTTTGTCCTCAGGTTGTACCTTACAACTTCATTTATTCTGTTAATCGGTGTTCTGAGAAGAAATTTATCGTTTCTGCAATATTGTGTTCTGGTACTTGTGTTCATCACAATGAAAATTTCGCAAAGACGAGCTTACCTGATAATTTTGTAAACGAACTCCTACTTATTGCATTTAATATTTAATGTACTATTAGCTGTGCTGCTTCGGTGTTCCCTGGCACATTTCTTAGATCGGACAACTTACTGGCAATCCATCTCATTTCTCAGAATTTTCTCTTGCACTCTTATTAATAGAATAATGTAAATTTCTTGCGCTAGAATTCTCTTCCTTTGAAATTCTTTATTGCTGTTTAAGGAATTTGCTTGTGATATTAATCAAATATTGGAGACGAAATTTCGGGAAATGAGATGGACTGCCAGTTACTTTAGTAACTCTTCTCGGGCTATCAGCCAAGTGAAGATATTGTCATCCGACGTTTCGAATGCAGACATTGCTTTCATCTTCAGGGATCGTAATAAAGAGGCCGGAGACGCGAGCATGTATATATAATGACTATTTAGGGGCAGATCCATGAATAGGGGCTTGTGATGGCCTGTCGGAAAAGCTGGCTTCTGATTGGCAGAGGGATGTTTGCTCCTTAGGAATAAAAACACACATTCAACATAGCTATTTCTTATAGCGACAACAACAGCCAATCAGGAGCAAGCATCCCTCAGCCAATCAGGAAGCCAGCTTTTCTGTCAGCCAATCACAAGCCCTCATAAGCCCTCATTCATGGATGTGCCCCTAAATAGCTACTATATATATACACACACACACAATGCTCACGTCTCCGGTCTCTTCACTATAATCCATGAATATGAATAAGATGCCTCCATTCGAACCGAGAACAGTTACTAAAATCACGTCGCCAGCAAAAATTAAATTCTCTCTTCGGATTGCCAGTGAGTTGTCCGATCTGCTGAGGATGGTGTCACGGAATTCCGAAACATTACAGTTAATACTACATTAAATATTATATGTAGTAAATAAAAGAGTACGTTAACAAATTATTATATAAACGAGTAAACTCATATGCATAGATAATTATCTATTTTATATTATGAATTATTGTGTTTCATATATTGACTATAGTCGCCAACCTTATGGTTCAACTAAAAAGTGGATGTAAATATTGAAATAAAAGTAAGATTTTTTTGTGTGCCCTGGGAATCCTCAAATGGTTATTCTTCTGGAACGATTTCAGCAACTATTTCTGTTGTCACTGACTGACAAGATAAATAACTGAAGGACGTGACTTCACAAAGGTTTTCAATTCTTTAAGTGGTCCTTCTTTTTTTAAAAAAAAAATCTATAATGAGCAATAATTGAACTGTTGGTCATAACACACAAACTAGTTCACACGTTAAAGGTAACCATTCGATAACACGTTAAAGGTAACCATTCGATAACACTACCCAGAGCACATAAAAAAGGCTAATAGCTGTTAAAGAAAAATGTGCCAGACTTCTCTGTGTTTAAGTAAAACATATGCTGGTTTACTTACACAATCACTTTCAACTTCAACCTTCTGTAGGTGAAAAGACTGACGTCTTTACTCGAAATATCAAATTTGATAACTAATAACAGTAATTTAAAGTTCGTCTTTATGATTTTGTATTGTGAGTGCACTTTAGAATGACATTTAAGTGCCATTTGTTACCAGTGGAAATACAAGCTGAGGTGCAAGAAAATTATCATTTGAAAGTGTGGTGCTGTTTAAAAATATACTTTGTCCTTTCAAGCAAAAAAAAAAAAAATCATCATCTCCAAAACTTTTCGATCTTATCACATAAAATAACATCATCGAAAGCACGTCAATAAACAGAAGAAAAAAAAAACATTACTGTAAACACAATTACACATATTTAATTAGCAACTTTGACAGCAAACAACATCAAAATACAAAGAGACCATAAATATTTTACTTACCGGTATTGTCTGCTCCACGGGGAATAATCACATCGGCAAATTTCTTTGTCTACAGAAAAAAAGCACAGAAATTAAGTGATTAGATTTACTTACTTTTTTTTTAACATCCGTAATTACAACATTTAACGATAATAACGATAATCTGTATAAATATGTAAATGTTGTTATGGACAATGGTTCGGTACGGAAGATATTTTTCTTTATGGCCAGACCTGTACATTTATGTTGTTAGGTTTTGTGGCCAGACAGATTTCTAGGCAGTTCAGATATAATAAGAAACAAGGATGCCATTGTAAATGGATGTGTGTTCAATGTAAAAGGGAAGAAATATTGTAAAAATAGAAGGTGAATCTGGAAAAGTCTAAGGAAAATTGTGTTATCACTGAACATTCATTGAGTGAATTACATCTTAAGCAGTTCAATAATCAGATATTCTGACAATCTTAGAACAATTATGTAACTAACTGTGCTAAATAACTGAAGTTAATAATATAAACTGTTACAAATAACCACAAATAGTCCTTTCCTTTTCATTATGCCTATTAGAAACATTAAAGAACTCCAGCTCATCTCAAATTTATTAAATTTAAAAATATACAAAAACAAGTTTGTAGGCACAGGTATATCAATAAATACATTATTTCCTATAAAAACAGTAAGTATGATAAACGGAAGTGTTCATTTTTACGTACCGAACGTTGGTCCATATTTTTTGTGAAAGGAAACTAGAATGTTACTTCTAAAATTAAAATGCAGGAATCAAAGTTCATAGCATGATTCTATTTTTATTCTCTCCAATGTGTACATCAATAGACTATTTTAATTACTCGTACTTTCTAGAACCACAGCTCAAATTCCAAGAACGCTGCATTATCTTAAATCTCGATAGACTGAAATCTTTTATAATAAGCTGAAAATTAGTAGCATCAAACAATATGGGGACATACAATTGCAACCTTTATATCAAAGTCTGAGTCAATTATTGCAACAGCACAACAAATAATATACTTCTGATATCCGAAGTGATCAGAGGAACTTATGCGGGGTGATCAGAAAGTAATGTTACAAAGACTGTAATGATACGCGTACATATTTCATACAACCAATACAGCCAACAGACAGTACATACATTTGGTTATTTTTCAACATGGTCTTTATATAGGTTTAGGGATGATTTGAAAGATTCTCTCCTGATAAATGTCCTGTCCTTGCGTGTTCAGCCACGTTGTCAAGAAGTGTTTCATCTCCTCGTCTGAAGCAAAGCGATGGCCTCCGAGGTGCTCCAAGTGAGGGAATAGGTGAAAGTCGCTTGGAGTGAGGTCCGGGCTGTAGGGAGGGTGGTCGATGATGTCCCGGCGGAACTGCTTCAACAGCGTGTTGGTCTTCAGGGCTGCATGCGGGCGCCCGTTATCATAAAGAAAGATGATATTACAATCTCTTCGTAAACAACTATCAGCTGCCGATGATTTTCAGCCGCGGTTACATGTTTCGCCCTCAGAAATCGAATAACTAAGCGAACTTCTTCTCGAGACCAGTTTTGCAAACGAGTCGCCATTTGTGTTTACAACTAGTACCGCAGGTGGCGGGTGGCTGAAACTGTACAGTTACCAACTCCAGAAATATCAGCCATGTAACCTTAGTTTCTGATTCTCCCTCGTATTTTGATATTATCCCCAAGTTCTCCTTACGTAATTTGTTGATATAACACAATACTTTGCCTAGTAGCTTATGTTTCTTTGCTACAAAGACCCAATAAGAAGATTTGTGAACTCATGTATGACTCAAAATGGTAGACTAGATTTTGTTCCTAGGAGAAACTTAATTAAAATTTCATTACAGTGTCAATTTGAATCTGTAATCCATGACTGATGTGATGGATAATACTATCATCCCACAACTATTTCTGCTTTCATCAGTTATTTTCTGAAGTTTTCCAAAATGAATCGGAACAGAATTACGTTATAGACGCTTTTTTATTGAGTAAAAGCTAGAAACCAAGAATAATACTTCTCTTCGATTATGTCATCATCATCAAAGGTATTCTGCCTTTATTGGCAGGTCACTTGCCGCAGCTGAAAAGCTTCCATGCTCCACGGTCTTCCGCTAACCTTTTCGTCTTCGCGTATGATCTTTCTGTTTTAATATCATCCATTAATTGTAGACTCCTTCGCCCCCTCCCTCTCTTTCCCGTCACCATACCCTCTAGCACGTCCCTCATGATACAATCTCTTCTTAGGCAATGTCCCAACCAGTTTCTCTTCCTCTTCCTAATAATATCTAAAAGTGTTCTTTTCTCACCCACCATTTCTAACACACTCTCATTTGTTTTCCGCTCTACCCAACTAATTCTCTCCATTCTTCTCCACATCCACATTTCGAAGGCATCCAGTCGATTTTCGTCACCTTTACGTAATGTCCACGTTTCCGCCCCATACAGTACAGCACTCCACACGAAGCATTTTATGAGTCTTTTTTCTCAACTCTTTATTCAAGGTCCCACAAAACAGACTTTTCTTCCTCCTAAAGGCTTCTTTCGCCATTCCTATCCTTGCTTTTATTTCACGTTCGCACTTCATGTCATTACTAAGAATACTACCCAGGTATCGAAAACTATTCACTTGTTCTATTTTCTCCCCTCCTACTTTTATATTTGACACAGACCCCTTCGTTCCAATCACCATGGCTTTTGTCTTTTTAACATTTATTTTCATTCGAATATGTAATAGTGTACATATAAAACAATCTCCTCAGACAAGGGTTAGAATATACTTCGTAACATTTCATGTAACACATTTAGTGTATAGAGTCTTCCAAAAGTCCTGCAAAAAAGTAAAAAGCTGTAACTTTGAAAGTACTACTTACAATTTTATATTTTGTTTGTAATGTTTAGTGGAAATGTTAAAATTTTTGTTGGCAACAATGAGCGGATGTAAACGTTGACATCATAACCGCAAATCACGTGACAAAGATGGCGTTTACTCAAGAGAAAGCGTAATGTGTGGCGTGGTTTTGAGTTAAAATCTGGTGTTTTGGAGAGAAGAAAATTCCGACAAAATTATCAGAAACAACCACCTGCAGGTTCAAGTATCAAGAGATGGTACGATACGTTCCTACCTACCGGAAATGTCTTGGAACTTGCCTCGTAGCGGAAGGAAGGAAAAAAAAAATCGTTGAAACGCAGATCCTTGGAGCTGCGAGTGCCAATGACAACGCTACACAATATCGTCCGTAAGAAAATGATACAGAAGTTTACAAGCAAAAACCGAAAGATGTTCAGGACCTCCGAAAGAAGATACGTGATGTGATTGGGAGTATTACGGATGAAGCACGTCGAAATGCCATTCTTAGATTCCCGAAAAGACTTCAGCAATGTTTGGACGTAAATGGTGCTCAGCTGGAGGTTTGGCATTGAAAAAATGCTTGGAAACAAAATTTCAGACTTTCTTACAAGTCCACTAAAAGTTTTGTACAAATACAATAAAAAGTTACAAAGTTACAGTTTTTACTTTTTTGCAGGACTTTTGGAAGACTGTACAGACAATTTATCTATTGTTCGCCCCTCTAATAAATTTTCTATTATATTCGGATACCTACATTGGTCTGTACTTTGAAAACGAAGGAAACGTTCTCAACTGTCACATTTCCGACCGAGGAAGATGAGGAAGCTTACCGAGTAGAACAGGAAACTAGTTTAACTACAACATGCAGAAGAGAGATGCATTATTTTAAATTTTCATACCTTTTTTTAAATATTTTTTAACGAATTTCCATATACAGTCTTTAAGGCCAATTAAATCTGAAATTATTTTTAAATGACCTTCCAGATACATCCTGTAACATTATTCTCAGGGGGAAAAAATCATCTTCATCCTGTCTGTTTAAAAAGATGGTAAACTGTGTGTCAGCTGTATGCGACTATGCAGTTCTGCCCTCTGAACATGTGCTGTCAGCTGCGTAATTTAACGAAGGTAATGGATGTGCAAGCCACGTATTCCAATGGGTCTTGATTGAAGTTTGTTTTAAAAAAATGTTGATTAGTGGTCTAGCATAATGTAACTGTAAAGGGTGTCTGTATGTAATAGTGTACCAATTTAGAATCCATATTATGTAAGTTTAATTATTATGCGTTAGTGATTTTTTTTTTTTTTTACTTCACATTTTATCTTGCGTTTGATAGTAACCCTTTTAACTAAACTTCGTGGAATGTTGATGTGCATTTGGGCACTAATATCCTTATTTCTTTTGGCCCTTCAGGCTTGTGTAAATTTATTTGAAATAACTTGAAAATTAAACCTGGAAATTACTAGACACTGTGAAACACATAATGAAAGCCTCTTTCAACTGCAGAAAAGCTTAAATTATTCAACACAAATTAAATACTACTGTCATTTCGGAAACAAAGCAGAAAATTATGGAGTGTTATTCTTGTCAAAATTTATAGTAATAAATGTACAGGTTTTTGAAACTCTTATCATTCCATATATGCCAGTAATTTCTTTCAGTCGAGTGGTATTTTGTAAACCCATTAGTGAAACTTTGCAGCAGTGTTACCATGGGTATGGTTCCCTAGGAAGAACGCATACGTCTCAAGCCCTTACGGCCAACTTAACCTGGAATTAACTATTTACAAAAAAGAAAGTGGAAGGAGATCAGTCTGGGTCTGTATTCAAAGTAACATCTCAGCATTCGCCTTGTGCAACTGAGAGAAAATCTTAATGGCTGTCATCGGATTCCAACCTGGAACCTGCCAATTGCAGAGCAAGAACGCAAATCACTCGCTTGTTGTATAGTAAGGTAAGCAGTTAGAACTTCCCTTCGAAGACTATTATCTCACAGACAATACTAGTGATACCTCCCTTAACGCATACCTCACATAATAGGTCATTTTTTGTCACAGCAAAAATATATGTAATCATTACGGTACAGAATCTTCCCTATTACGGACAGTCATCTACGTTTTAGTAACGGACAAGAATTACACTATTTAGCACAGAAAATACTTCCTGTAATTTAAAATAAATCTGTGATGCAGTGCAGTGGACAAAATTCCCTCCTTATTAAACGTCGGTCATAAATTAATGACCTGGGGCCACATTCCGTACCGGCTTGCGACAACATAATCCTAAATTTGCGTTTTAGCTAGCGATTGTCAAATTGTATTGCATTATTCGCAAAGCCTTGAGATCCACAAATTTTGCGAACACGTTACGGATGATGCTCCTGGTGAACCTGCCACACACAAGAATTGCATGTTGAACCTGAAATAATAATTCTCTCTGTCCACAATACATTTTCAGTATTTAAAAAAATCTTCTGTACGTTGTTATTACGTTATTTCTACTTTTATAACAGGCAGTATGCGAATTAATGGATCAAGAGATGTTTGCAGGGGAGTGACATATTCAAGAACAAAAATTAACAAGATGCATTAAATTTTGTACTGAATATAAACACATCCACAAGTGATACTTTTGTTCCTCTATACATGTGGCATCTCTCTCATTCTCCCAGTAATTCGAACACTGAGTACTATATTTCGATACTATCCTACATTTGAATTTGCAACTAGTGTATTTAATGGATATTGGATACTGTTATCGCATGACTGCAAGAGCTGCGAGTTATTTAAGTTCATCTTATTTAGAGGTTTCTCTGTACTTGAACTCTGCACTGTAATGCCTCATCCTCGTAAGAATTTACTATATATATAAAAAGATAAATGGTAAGGCTTTTACCTTTGGTGTGGAAGATCTGGATTTGGTTCTCGGTGGAATACTCATGTTTTTTTTTTTTTTTTTTTTTTTTTTTTTTTAACTTCCCGTATTATGTCCTTTAGAATAAAGGAGACGGATGATAACGAAGTGAACGGTTGTAAAATTGAACTTCTTGTGCTTTCCCACCAGGAACCGAACCCGGGATCATGGTCACCAAAGGCACATCGGAACCAGCGGGAAGGGCCCCGATAACATCGGTGTTAGTAAATGAAACTATAAAGAAATATATATTACTTCTTTCACTTACCGGTGAACAAAATTCTTCAAATGCAGGCTTCACAAAAGTTGTATACTGGGTCAGTACTTGATCCAAATCTCGTCCACGTTCTTTAATATCTCGTAGTACTGTCAAAGAAGAAGAAGAAAAAAAACTATTGCCTTAGTTTCCACTTTATAACCACTAAAAATCACAAACATCATCAAACAAAATATACCTAATCTAGACAAAAGTTTTGATGCATCTGTAGGTAGGAGACATGCACAAACAAGAGTAAGCATGGGTATGCTCAATACAGAGATCAACTGGCTATAGTCCGATGCACTATCAATTACTAAAGGTTATTCAAAAGATCAGTCACGGACAGCGACATAGGCCTGTAAACGTGTTGGAAACTCGTCAACCGCTGCACGCGCAAGGGCATGTTTCAGGGATGCTTATCAGGTCTTCTTAGACCTCGATCTTCAAACTGTAGCACTGACCATAGTCCAAGTCGCTGAGGTCGAGACTGACAGTCACCCACTTGTCCGCCGTGATTAAGAGGGAATCAATTTATTGGAGGGTACATTTTCCCCCCTAAGTCAAGGGTAAATCCTACTGGAAGACCCAGTGGGAATCTGCAAAGAGAGTATGATTAACAGATTCAACTACAGGTGTCAGAACATCAGACAAGTAGTTCACAATACGTCACAATTTCTGACGGCTTCCGGAGGATTGCAGTAAGCAGACGATCTTTAATATTGGATATCTGGTAGTATCTTTCCATGGTCCAGTAAACGAACACACTGAAGACTGCAGAGGATGAATATTTCACTAGGGGTCATATCTGCCTTAAAAAATGAAATGAAATCTTACGTCCCATGGTTATGCCGGTTAGGCTAAAAGGAGACGAGATGATGAGAAATGAATAAAATGGTGGAATGAAGAAAGTGGGAAAACCCTGAGGAAATCCACGCACACAATGTTTATCCACCACAAAGTTCACTTAGCGCGAGCTGGGATTGAACCAGGGACCCCAAGCACCAGAGGTGAACGCTCTACCACTAAGCCACCGCGGCCCCATATCTGCCTTAAGTAGACCCACAACAGTTGTTCTAATAATCTTCTTATCCTACTCCGTGTGAAACGAACATGGGCGGAAAAAACAATGTAATCTCCAACAGCCTCTATCTAACATATCGCGTTTTGGGCAGCTCTTACCTGGCTACTTACGATACTGTGAAGTTTTTACGTATATATATATATATATATATAGACAAAGTATTTGAGAACAGGATCCTGAGAAGAATATTCGGACCCAAGCGAAACGAGAATGGGGAATGGCGGAAACTTCATAACGAGGAACTACATAGTTTATACGGTTTACCCAACATTGTTAGGGTCGTCAAGTCTAGGAGGCTTAGGTGGGCAGGTCATGTAGCTAGAATGGAAGAAAGTAGAAACGCTTTCAAAGTCTTGACTGGAAGACCCATAGGAAAGCAACCATTAGGAAGACCTAGGCGCAGATGGGAGGATAATATTAAGATGGATCTCGCAGAGATAGGAATACAAAGTAGAAACTGGATGGAATTAGCTAAGGATAGAAGTCAGTGGAGAGCTTTTGTGAACGCGGCACTGAACCTGCGGGTTCCATAGGCCATAGAGTTATGTAAAATTTTGCAGTCTTTTCTCTTGCACTATGTTGGAAACCACTCATGCGTACCATATGTTCTCATTTCTGTTCCATTTTTTGTTTTATATTCTTACTGTTCGTGATCAATTTTGTCCCTGTATTTGCTGTTGATACTAATGTAGTATTGATCATTTATGTAAGTGTCCCTCCCCCTCTTTATTTTCTATGATTGACACAGATCTCAAGCTTCAACGCAGATCGCAATAACTATAAATTGTGTTAAATTTCTCTTTATTAAAAAGAAATTTAAAGTGCGCCAAACATAAAAGTAATTATTAGATTTGAAACTTCTCTAGGCTAAGTTATCTTCATGATTTAGTTCCGTTTTTACCTAGTCTAGACATATATATATATATGTCTAGACTAGGTAAAAACGGAACTAAATCATGAAGATAACTTAGCCTAGAGAAGTTTCAAATCTAATAATTACTTTTATGTTTGGCGCACTTTAAATTTCTTTTTAATAAAGAGAAATTTAACACAATTTATAGTTATTGCGATCTGCGTTGAAGCTTGAGATCTGTGTCAATCATAGAAAATAAAGAGGGGGAGGGACACTTACATAAATGATCAATACTACATTAGTATCAACAGCAAATACAGGGACAAAATTGATCACGAACAGTAAGAATATAAAACAAAAAATGGAACAGAAATGAGAACATATGGTACGCATGAGTGGTTTCCAACATAGTGCAAGAGAAAAGACTGCAAAATTTTACAGATGTGCGTTGATCGTCTAGACATACTCTTGGGTCTTATGTGCTAGAAGAACGCGTTAGTATGGATCACGCTTCTTACGCTGCAGTAACTAGAGTAAAATATCAATTTGTCGTACAAAAAACTTATTGACGTATATTTGTAATAATTTGTAAAAATAAGTTAACCTGAAGTTTAATGTGATTATTTCGTTAATCATTGCTACAATTTTCAGTAGATCTAGGTAATTCACATGCAACTTGTTTCATTTCATTTTTTTCATCTTGCACTTTTTCGTGTGCACAGTTAAAAAAAAAAAAAATGTCAAAAATTTGATAATTTAAATTCCTTGCACTTACGTACTCTTCTATTACGCAATAAACAAAAAGTAAGTCGAAAACTTATTTTTACAAATCACCGTCTTTACAAAAATATTTATTGATAAACATCAATTATATATAATTTACTTTGCATCCACTCAAGGAAAAAAAAAGCCCATTGAATCAGATACATTCAACTTATGAATTCGGAAAAGGAAGAAAAAACAAAAAACTTTGAGGAAATCCAATGCCTGAAATACTCCTAGTATTAAAATATTACTTTTAAAAAATGCGTATTTTTTTTTATCTGGACCCGAAAGTCGTAGGTCGAAAGGTAAAGAGCCTACAATTAATGTCTGGTGTCATCAGATTAATTGGAATTTTCTTTATCTTTCCAAAAGTGGGATAATTTCAGGTAATATTTTTACTTTTATTGTATTTGCAAATGACTTGCTTCTGTAGTTGTGTAGTCATTTTAAATCGATCAGTACGTCCACTCTTGTTCTAACGGTCTGTAGGTTGGCTGTACGGCTTCATACGCTCGGGAACCGATAGAGACCACCATTGTTAACAGCTTGTAACAGATTTTAGCATTGTCACTTCAGTTCGCTTTGCGTTGTTGCGAAATAACATACAACACAAACGTTCCATCATCCGTTTCTTGCGTCTGAACGTGTACCAAAAGCTGAAATCCGATTTCCAGCACAATACGGAGGCTTTTTTTCTTTTACCTCCTATGGCGAAGTGTTTACCAGTGATTTCATAAATTCAAAAGCGGTCTGCTCCTTCCTTGTCTTTCACGCTTGTTCGATCACGTTTCAATTTTTCAATTCGCTGGTAAACACTTCGTCATGATAAAACATTACCCTCGTATGTCTTCTCTTCAGGCAACAAAAAACGAATTACGGAACGGTGTTCTGTGGTGCAAACGGACAGTGGCGCAGCCAGGTTTACTTTGCAACAGCGCAAAGTAGGCTGAAGTGACAACACTGAAACTTGTCATAAGCTAAGACAACAGTGTCATCTATCATCTTGCAAGCACAGAGCCATATCACCACTCTACAGGCTATTAGAACAAGAATGCACATAGTATTTGACTTACCCTCGTATCTGCTACAAAAACAGCTGATAGATGCTATAGAGTACATGATGGATACACATATAATATGAACAATCTAACCTTATAACACGAAGTAGTTGTACTTCAATCAAATAGCTTCAGTGTGTATTGACGCCTGTCTATAACTTCTAAAAGTTGTCATTGATATCAATAGCAAAATGGCAACAGCAGATACACTTCCTGTCAACCTTACACTCTTTACAGATTTTTGTATTGAAATTCCACAAAACTGACAGAATTACAAGTACCTCGAAATTCATTCCATTGTTCACTCACAGGAAAGATACGCCAGTTATCATACCTTTTAAAAGAATCCGAGTTAGTTTTGAACTAGCTAAAGAGTGAATTACAGTTGTCAGGAATTTCATTCCAATACTCACACGAGGGACAAGAGATTAAAATAAAAATCATCAAATATCTGCCAGCGTTAGGTCTAGAAAACTGAAATTTTGTATGTACAAGTGTTCTCTTAAAATATTTCAAGTTACTCACCCACTGAAAAGATGTTCTCCATACAATTTTTCTTCCGAAACTTCGAGTGTTACAATGAACACACATCCTCGGAGGCACACAGAAATTTTATCGGCACTTATGATCACTTGCTTTTCCCATTATACTGTTCCTTTGTTGTTTTACTACGTACAACATTATATAAAATATATCCTGAAATTAACCCACTAATCTTAATACTATATTTTTATTTATTTATTTTTTATAAAATGATATTTCGGGTTTCTTCAGCAGATGAATATTTATTAATTCAGAATGTAGTTTTTATCACTCAGCAGGCAACTTGTACGACGTGGTTTTGTGAAATTCGACTATTAAAAGGGAAGGGGAGTGAGTTTAAAAAAGTTCTTCACAATTATTATTACGGTGTAGCAATAGGTAGACCTAAACGTTCTCTATGAGTATTCTGGACACTACAAGATTGTGCGGAGTACTCAATGGGATGATACTATTTCTACAAAACCAACGGTTACCACCACACACTAAAATAAGAGTGTGTGAGATGTGAATGTCCGATACGCAAGCGCGCGAAGATCACTTCATCTCGGCGATTAGGACGCGCCCGTAATAGTCCATTGTTATCGATGTACAGTCCGCAGCAAAAAACCTGCAACATGAGCATGTAAGTTTATTGTGAAACGACGAAGTCTTTTGTTCCAAAATAAATGTGCAGCGGAGGACGCCGAGGTTTCTCCTGGCGTGATTCGTGCCACTTAGACGTTATGGTGATTCCCTGCGCTGTTAGGCGTAGTTTCACAATAAACTTACATGCTTATGTTGCAGGTTTTTTGCTGCGGACTGTACAATTACCAATTTTGTTTGTTAGTTTTGTTAATTATATCACCTATGTTCTGGTCTTTATTAACTGCAAAGATTTGAGTTTCTACGAAACGAAGAGCAAATTTTATGTACTGTGGAAGAAGAAATGTAATAATACACATCAACAAATTTATGTTCGAAAGTTTACCAAAATAGCAAAGTTTGTTTGCCTATATTTGATATTCTTCGGGCAATTAAGTAAAAGTGTATTAAACTGAGTCAAACACAATAACAATTATAGTAAAACTCTGTTTAAGTTAATATCATTAATCTATAGACTGTAGAAATTTAGGTTTTGTGGTAATACAGTTGATAAAATGTTTAACTAAATCGTAAAGTTCTTTCAATTGTGTTTAATGGCGCTAAAGGTGTGTATGTTGATTTTCTGCATTAAGGAAAAACTATCATCAATACTACCTATTGCTGCGAACTGTCGGGCAAGGTTATAGACCTACCAGTGCGATAGACGCAGAATTTCGACCCACGTTCTTGTCATTTCGTGATAAAGCAAGACCCTACATTACAAGCGAAAATTTGAAGGACTGTACTAGAAAGCTTACGAACATGTCCCTTACAGAACTGATTTGTTACCATGTGACTATCATTCTTTGATTCCCTCTAGAAAGGCCTACGTGTGGAAATGTTTCAGTTATTACACGCGTACGTTTCAGCGGTAACTTTTCTCCCTTTATCAGTGCGAATTCGTGAAATAAATAAAACGTTATTTGAAGAACTACATTACTCTTGACCTTCCTTAACCAAGTGTTATTTGTGTTCTTTGCTGTAACCTTTGCTGCTTTTACGTCATTTGTAAAACTCTTCTTTACCCATTACTTTTTTTTTTCTTTTACCGAGGAGTGTTACGTATGATCCTGGATTGAATTCTTTTTTCTACCTTCATGTTACCTATAAACTTTTCACCTCTGCTTATATAATGTAGGTTTAATGTAACAATGCCCTTAAGTGTCCATTACCCTTCATTTCTGTAGGGGGTGCGGTGGCTCAGTGGTAGAGCGTTCACCTCCGGTGCTTGGGGTCTCTGGTTCGATCCCAGCTAGCGCCGTGTGGACTTTGTGGTGGACAAACACCGTGCTCGTGGGTTTTCTCGGGGTTCTCCCGTTTCCTCCCACTTTATTCATTCTACCATTTCATTCATTTCTCATCATCACCGTCTCCTTTAGCCTAACCGGCATAACCGTGGGACGTAAAGCTTAAAGATTTCATTTCATTTTCATTTGTGTATTTCCTCCACCCCAATTTCCGACATTCATGTTAAAAGACATGTCAGTAAACTATAAATCTGTAATTACAAAATCTCAACTCTTTCACTACGCAGTGTTAAGTAATTACTCATCGGAGTACAGTCTCCAGGTAATACAAGAAAACAGCAAAGATTACAAGCAAAGCTGGAAACTGAACTTCAGAACTAAAGGGACAGTCTAATCGGGCTACTTCACGAATCCAAGTCCAGGGAGGAGGGGGGCACAAACAAACCGTCCTGGGTGACCGCCTAAGGTTGCTCCTGTGTCCAAATATTCTTATGATTCTAATCATTTTTCCTTCTTGTTTTTTTTTCTTGAACTTCTTTTACTAAGTCCCTACCCATTTCCACTGCTAATTATAAGCCAGGAATATAAATACGCCTTGGTAAAAGAAAGAATTAGTAGAGAAGAGTTGACAAAGGGAGCAAAAATTACAGCATGCAACACAAATAGCACCCTACGGTTAAGGAAGGGCAACAGTAACGTAGTTCAAGTAACAACTTTTCAAACGAATTTCAACCGATGAAGGAGAAAAAATTACCGCTGAAATGCATACGTAAGATAAATTCAATCTGGATGCTTTGCTAAATACTGAACTTTTATTAGTAGTTATGTATCCTCCATGTTCATTGGGTACGCTTGTGGGTGTATTTCATCAAGGCAGTGTGTGGGTTTATTATAAAACACAAATCTGACGAAAGACAAAAATTTCAACTTGCTAAGATACATTTACAGAAGAGTACCAAACAATAATTTGATATTGGAAACCAAACCATATAAACGATGGACTTCGCTGCCTATTATCAATGGATTAATTAAGTAATTTTGTCATTTCCACTTTTAATGAAAGTGTAAGATACCTAAAATCACATTTTCAGCCCCAAACAATAAGTCTGCTAGGGAAAGAAAGCACAGGCCGGTTTTAGTTTCACTCTATTTTCATGTAAATACGTTTCTTTACTTATCTTTGATCCATTTGTTCTTTAATGTTACTTCTTTCAGAAATTGAAACAAAAATTGTAACTTCCATATGTATAGCACATCTCCTTGGAACCCACTAGAAATGATGATACCGGAAGAACGAGTAGAAGTAAGTCGTGCATAACCCATCCATAAGTTGAAAAACAATTCATACAACATACAAATACATCTATGCTTTCAGTAGTTTATTCTGAATTGGTTAATACATCACTACGACACAGCAAGTTTAAACAGACATCTGCATGAAATGTTTTTTAAAATCAATCTTTGGTCTGGATATTACCTTTTTTTAACGGCTTTCCTTTCATACTAATTTCACTTCAGCTAAATTAGTTAAAGTGAAACAGAAGAAAATTATCAGTATACATGTAACTAAAAAAGACAGGGTAGAATTATTACTTTAAAATTACCTCTTCGTGCCAATCTCGTGTCTGAATCTGTATCAACAAACAACTTCATGTGGAATAAATCTCGGACATCCGAGAAAAAGAATACTAAAATTCCTTCAAATAATACTACATCAGCAGGGTAAATAGTTATGAACTCATTATCACTCCTGGAATAGAAAGTTCAATAAAATTATGTAGTTTGTAACATGTAACTATTTTCAATTTGATAATCTTATGAGTTAAGGTTAAGGGTTACATGACATTATATAGGCAAAAATATAAGCTAAAATATATTTAGGCATTAAAAGTAATACATTAACAGCGTAAATAAATTATACAGCTGCAAAGGAACTAAGATATTTCAAAATCCTATTTATATATTCTAAAAAACGATAAACAGTTCTGCATAAATTCTTTATAGTTAAGCTGACAAATGGAATAGGTTGTTAGATATTAAGTATGAAATATTTTTGGAGTGAATCTACGCAAAGAGAAGAAAGAAACAAAGAACAAATTATTCGCACAAAATTTTACAAGATTCTTACTACTACATAGGATTAGAACTCCAGTCGGAAGTCTGGTAAAATATTAATTAAAAGGTGACGGAACTGAATACTAGCGTAGTGAGTTGTAACAATCCTGACAAAATTGATTTCGCATAGGCATCTACTTTGGTAACCTCTTCTTCGGAATTTATCAAACTATGCACCTGGTTACTAGATTATAGCCTACATAGAAAATGTAGGTTATATATACCTGTGAAATTTCCTCGCAACAAACTTATCACAAACTGCACCCTTTGGGACTACAGGCAAGGAAAATAGCGACAACAATCTATTTTAATTTCAAGCAACGAATACATCAACAGCAAGTATCAAGGCAGTCGCGTCCAAACAAATATGTGATATAAAACATTTCTTATTCATATTTTTAAAGAAAAGGGACTGACTGAGGACTGAGGAAACTATTCCTAGAAACAGGTCTGCGCCTACCACTCATTTCATAAGGACTCCTGAAATTTTAAAATTACTTGCGAATATTTTGACGTAAAAATTTTTAGGAATAACATTTCCCTGTATTAAGATTTAATTATCTTTATGCATTACTAGCTGAAATACCCAATCTTCGCAGAGTCAGATAAAATAACTATGTAAACGAACTGAACAACGAAAGGAATAAAATATCGGTCATTTTCTACTACTTTTACATATCCCGATAAACGCTCCGAGACCCTTTGGTTCGAATTTTGAAGAAGAAAGAAAGAAAAAAAAACCCTCTGGCCCCCAGCCGATGGGGGTTGTATTGAAGTAAACGGCTGTGGGAGTATCACCATTTATCTCAGCGACCGCGAAAACTTTGGATTTAACGCTAATATCGGTTGGTCGCTATTTTGGATTGTTTTTACGTCTTGGTAACCCCTTCCCCCGCAGATGACCTCCGGCTCGCATACAATAGTAGCTGAATTTGAGTCATCGCTAATGGGAGTGTCACCATTGATCTCAGCAACCGCTAAAACTATGAATTTGACACTAATATTGGCCATTTTGGATTATTTTTACGTATCTCGGTATCCCCCTTCTTCCGGCGACCTCCGGCCCACAGCCGAATGGAGTGAATTTGAAAGTTAATGCGATCGGAGTTTCACCATTGATCTCAGCGACCGCGAAATCTATGAATTTGACAGCAATATATGTCATTTTCTACTACTTTTACATGTCCCGGTAAACGCCCCCCCCCCCTGAGACACCCCTGGTTCGAATTTTGATTTAAAAAAAAAAACTCTTCGTCTTGGTCTGGGGCCTGGACCAAGTTATCCGTGACCAAAATTTGGTAACTCTCGATCCATCGTATGGACCCTAAGCCACAGACAGAAAGACACTTAAACAAACTCTTTATTTTATTTAAATTAGATTACTTTCGAGCGCCGATGGAAGGAAGTATGGTATTGTGAAAAATTGGAAATCAAAATTTTAAGTTTCATAATCTTACATGTATTTATAAGAAAGAAAAAGTGATTCGTCCCGATATAAATATGTCCATTCGTCTAGAATAAAAGCAACAGATTGGGTGAGTTATATTGCAAAAGTCTTTATGCACCCGTCAATATGTAAAATGCAGTAACGAATCTGCCATAAAATACAAAGAATACAAATATAATGATAAAAGCATAAGGGTACAATTAGTAACACAGTGGGATATTAATCGTCTTTTGCTGGGGCTACACGGCAAGGGTTAAGAAAGGTTGAAGTTAGTATGATGAAAGAGAAGGCCTAAGACATGTATGGATTGCTACTTGAATCTGAAACTAAGAACGGAGTTAGTGACAACAGAAAGGGAAAAACATACAAGAAAGTGAGAAATGGAGAAATGAGTAAATACTACCACAATCCCAATGCGGGAAGTACAAAAAAGTAACGAAGAAACAACTTGAGAGATCGTTCGGTGATAATCTCCGAAAAGTTTTGGTAAATCTGCCGCTACGGCAAACTCAGCTCGAAATGTAAAACACTTTGTCTAGCTCTATACGCTACACAAAATGGTGGATCTTCGCCACGAAGTAGAAATCCATGTGTTAAGTATGTATGTCCGATGCGAAGTCGAGTTCGTTCCTTCTGTCGAGATCTTGAACTGGTGATCGAGACACCAAGTGCACGTTTGAGTACATGTAATTTGTTGCAGACAGCCTGGTCCCATTCGAGCTACCAGCGCTGATGGAACCGGGCAGTGAATAGCGAATGCAGGTCCGCTTGGTATGGGAAGGAATATTCATCGGCATCAATTTTTGCAGCACGGTCTGCCTCTCCATTACAAGCCATGCCAACATGACACTGAACTCAGCAGATTTACACATCACATTCCTGTGCTAATAACTTATGACCTAATTAATATGAGGATTTGTTGGGAGAAGGAATGTTCACACATCAAGGACTAAGAGAAGTTTGAAAGTCACAAAAATTAAGGTCTTGTGTATATGACGTGCAGATAGAACATGGTTTGTAAAGTTGCAACCAGCGCGGCAGTGAATGCTGAAGAAAATGCGTGAAATTTAAAGTGCTAAAAAGGCGTTTTTTAAAAAAGACATCCGCCAGAATCAGCATCTCTGAAACCTTCGATTTAAAAAAAAAAAAAAGTAAAGTCTTCAAACTGATGTAAAGGGAGTGGAATTCTTGTCGAAATTCGTGAGGACTGCTGCTTAGCTTTTTTGCATTGTGTCATTGTGTCAGATGGAGAGAAAGAGATGGGCGAAGTATCTTTCATAGGGGTGTACGTAAAAAGCTTAACAGGCATAAAGGAGGAACTTCGCAGGCACGTCATCTAAAAGTTACAGAACACGAATTCGAAAATGCCTGACAGCGTTGGGTCGTGTCCGATAACGTTGGTAGTGCTCTCCAGCTTTCAATGTAAAAGATTACGGATGGTGAGGCATGGATTTTAGATTGGAAAAATTGCTGAGCATCAGCCAGCCGATGACGCTGCTGAGTTAATGGCGGCTTCGTTCGCTCCAATATACGTAGTAAGTCTGACGAATCCAAAAACCATACACCCATAGTCCAACTTCGAGCGGATCAGGCTAAAATACAGTGGGTAGAAGGGTAATGCAATCACCGTCGGAACAACGCTTTCAAAATATTAAGTGACAATAGACAGCGATATTGTATTTGAACAGTCTAATACAGCTGGCGATCAAACTGAAGGCACACAATTCGGATGTCAACAAAAGACAAGCATGTATGGCCTAGATAAAGATCTGAATGATATGCGCAGTTGCGTACGCGAAAAAAGTGAACAGAGTCCTGTCAATGGAGAAAAGAAATCCAACGGTCGTTGCCCAGTGCAGAAGTCTCTTCGGAGTGGGTTACAATTGTCTAGCTGCAACACGAAGATCAGAAAAGCAGCAATAGATAGCCAAGTCCTCCAAATATAACTTTCCATGAACAGGAGCCAGTAGCTGTGTCATAAAATCATTCACCGCCGCAACAAAGAGTAACACTGAAGACACTACCTTGTGGGAGTTCGAGCGCCATTTTCTTGCAACAAGCAGTAAAAGCGACTGTACCTTCTTAATGTTCCGTAAGATTTCCTCACAAATCGACAACGCCATTTATGAATCATACTATACATTAGGACTACGTAGCCGGAGCTAAATCTTGATCAAAGATTGTTGAATAAAAAGTTGGAATTATATCAAGTTATTTATCACCACAGAAAGTTAACTATGGTAGTTTTGATTATACACAAAATTTTTCACACTTACCAGAAAACATTTTAACAATTTTTCATACATAATATTCTAGTATTGTAATTAGTAACAAAATTAAAGGCGAGTTGATTCTGTATATACATGTGCAGGAAAACAATTGTAATACTCTCAACAGTTTTCGAGTGTATTTTATATTGTTGTAGTGACTGAAAAAATTATTAGTCGAACAATGGTAAATATATATATATATATATATATATATATATATATATATATATATATATACTATTCATATTAATAATTTTGTTCATATTTCATTATTAAAAAAATCCACAAGTGTCAGTTTACTTGTGGGTGTAAGTTTCGTACGATAATTTTGTTTGTACTTATAAATATATGAGTAGTAACTGCAGCGTAACATGATTTAGTTCAAGGAACTGGAGCAAGAAAGTTTAGTGTGAGACTCGTATTTTTTACTTGCATTAAAACTAGTTGTCTGAAATGTACTTTACAGAAGTGTTAATTTTTCCGATGTAGATTAGTTTCAATTTTATATACAGAATCACCCCTCAGTTACTCTATATTCCCCATATTACAGAAATGCAAAAGAAAGGATAAAATATGGTGCTTCAGGAAACAGACTGACTAGTGAATTGTAAACAGGCCCCTCCACGGGGGACGAGGGTGGACCCCCTAAAATTTTCACAGTAGGCTTGGAAATGAACTATAATATGATGATGAACTATAATATGGCTGGGTCGCCCCCCCTCCCCCACCTACATTTTTGGGCTGGCTACCGGCCTGATTGTAAACATAGAAGAAGCCGTACTTTCATTAAGCACACCTCCAATATGGTCCTTTGTGGTCAGCTTTCTACCCTTTGGAAAATAATTATGCTCCCTTCTACAATTGTAAATGTATTCTTGAGTACTCACATTCTTAAACTCTTTGATACTAAAGATTGAAACAGCTTTTCCACAGCAAGAGAAAATATTCTGGTGGATGTGAGTAAGCAGCGCATCGGTTTCAAAGCTATTATCTTGGTTTTCTGGATCACAGTTCACCGTCTCAAAATCAATTAAGTTCCCCAAAAGGCCTCTCGATAAGGTTATTAGAAATTCTGTACCTCATGAGAATCGAATCATGGACCACGTGTATTAATAACTCGGAAACATTGACTGCTTACGTATAACTTTGTTCATATATACGCAATATGCCGGAAAAGTAACGGAACTTTGTTTCTTTACAGATAACCACTAGCTCTATCTATTGAAGCAACATATCATCGGAAAGCTGAATAACTGCTCAACAAATGAGACCACAATCATGAGAACAGAATAACGGAGTGTCAAGTTATGGCAAGAAAAGTATCTGGTGTCACTTCGTGACAAAAACACGATGGGGCAAAGAGCCAATATTTACACAAACATTGGAAATTATGAAGCAAGTATATGGTGATGAGTGCTTATCTCGTACAAGTGTGTTCCAGTGGTATACGCAATTTCAGGACGGTCGTGAGTTCTTGGAAGACGACCCAAAGCCAGGCAGATCGAAAAATAAAAATCGCGAGGGGTTTTTACGATTCCAAAGGTTATTATACTTCGGGAATGCGTTCCACAGGGACAAACTGTTAATGGTGAATATTATCTGGGTTTTATGGAGAGTTTGTGGAAGCGAATCATTCGCGTAAGGCCCGAGTATCGAGCGCCAGACAGTTAGTCTTTATTGAACGACAATACACCATGTTACAAAACCGTAGCAGTTCGTATATTTTTTTTTTTTTGGCTAAAATCAAATGTCTGCTTCCACATCCTCCGTATTCGCCTGATTTATCACCATAAGACTATTTCCTATTGCCGAAACTAAAATTGGCCATGAAACACATTTTATGACAATGTTACACACATCCAGTTTGCCGTGAGGAGATTCATTGACGCGATTCCGAAAAAGGACATTAAAAACTCTATGCTAGCATTGGCTGAACGTACCCAGCAGTGTACTGATGTGAAAGGCATTTATTTTGAATAAAAAGAACTACGTTAGTAAAATACCTAATTCGTTTTGTTAATTTAAAAAGTTCTGTTATTTTTCCGATATACTGTGCACTTGCGAAAGTCACAGAATACCTGTAGAGCTGCGGCTATGGACGAAGGATATTATCTTTAATAATAATAAAAATAATGTGTGTGTATGTCTGTTATCACATTTTCACATAAAAAGGAGTCACCTTGAGACACCAAATTTTGTATATAAATCTTTACCAGATCTAATAGCATACGAAGTCAGTCTTGCAATTTTCCGCTCGGATGGATTTGGGAAGGGCTTTAAAATGTATTCACATTTTTGACAGTTTGTATAAACACCTCGTATGCTTGAAACCAGGATTGTATATTTGTTATGCGGGCTTATATAACAGGGTAATACTGATGGTTGTGGCGACATTTCTTCAAGGACAGACTTCTTCCTCTTTTTATTCACAATCTGGATTAAAATCTAGCAACGATGGATGCTTACAACTAGTTTAAAATGGAACCCATTATCATGTAAAATGAGAATTCTCGAATTATTTCACAAGAATAATCTCATATCAAACTAACAATCTTTAACCTCTCACACTTCCGTGATGTGAACTAATAGGCTATTGCTACTGTGAATAAAATGTACTGGCTATTGAAACACTTAGCAAAACCATCTCGATAGATCTATTTCACTTATTAACAACGACTGATATAAATTCCGCATTTCCCATTTCATGCACCGATGTCGATACTGATTAAAACTTACCTGGAATTTGTCCTGTAATCATATACAGGAACTTCACATTTTTTACCACTTAAAATGTCTTGCAAAGTCTTCTTGATTAGCTCATCATCAAATGCATCTGCAATTATCGTACAAAGAAATAAATAACAACTTACTTTGAAATTTATTCAATTGTATACCTTTAAAAAAAATACAAATAGCCTTTACAAAATATTTTCTCCATATCACATTACAATACGAACTCTTCTGTAATGGATTTAAAAGATTAGTCCATTCTTGTCTTATTTGCTGGACTCTGGTAGCTATATTGAACAAAATATAGGTTTAAAAAATTAAGAGAAAACAACAGTTCTATTTGTCTTAAGAAAAAAAATAACACTGTTCCTTGGGATAACAGGGTCCGCAAACCACAATATCTATGATTTTAATTATTTTTAATACAATTGAAAACTGACAAATCACAAAGCTCTTCCATTGAACCTCAATTACGGTTAAAAGTCAAGCATATGATATTCCGCCGAATTTTTATTACCTACTTATATCTGAAGATAATATCAATGAAACAATCTACAAATTACACTCATTTGTTTACTGCTGTAAACTTTCGGAGATTTGCCTCACCGGAATCGAACGCAGAATTACATATACACAAATCACGCATATTATTTTAACAATATGGTCGTGGCTGAAAAATGTTACTAGTTACGAAAGGGCACAGAAATATTGGCGATGCTAAACAATCTATATTATAAAATTGAAAGTGACTACGTTTACGACTCTTAATCTCTCGAACCGACCGACCGATCTCAATCAAGTTTTTGACGTAGATGTGGTTCTGACCTGGGAGTGTTTTTAGCTATTCACTTTGACAGCAGTTAGGGGAGGGAGGCGGGGAATTATAAAAAATAAATAAAACTCTTGAACCAAACAACCAATCTCGATCAAATTTTCAACATGGATGAGGTTCATGCCTGGGATGTCTTCTATCATTTCATTTTGATGGAGCAATGTAGGGGAGGGGGAGATATACTAAAATCAATATATATAAAAATGACTACGTTCGTAAGTCAATTATTCTTGAGCCACTCGATCGAAATCAATCAAATTTTCAACATAGATGAGGTTCGAACCTGGGAGTTTTCTATCATTTCATTTTGAGGTAGATCTTAGGGGCGGAAGAGGGGAATTATATGAAAATGACTATAACTTAACTCTTGAACCACCCGACCGATCTCGATCAAACTTTCTACATAGATAAGGTTCGGGCCTGGAATTTTTTTGTCATTTCACTTTTACGGTGCAACTTAGGGGAGGGGGGAGATATAGGTTAAAAAAAATAAAAGTGAATGTCTTTGTGACTTCATCACGCTTAAACCACCCTACCGATCTTAACCAAATTTTCAACATAGATAAGATTCGGACCTGGGGTGGTTTTTACCATATCACTTTTATGGTAGAACTTAGGGGAGGGGGAGGAGGGGATAGATCTGAAAAATAAATAAAACTTAATAACTCTTGAACCTCCCGACCGATCTCGATCAAATTTTCAACAAAGATGAGGTTCGGGCCTGGAAAGTTTTATTTTATATATATATATATATATATATATATATATATATATATATATATATATATATATATATATATTCACTTTGACGGTAGAAACTAGGGGAGGGGGAAGATGGGGATATTTATATATAAAAATAAATAAAACTAAATTCTTGAACCACCCAACCGATCTAGATCAAATCTTCGACATAGATAACGTTCGGACCAGGGATAAGTTTTGTCATTTAACTTTGACGATGCAACGTAGGGGAGGGGGACTTAGGTAAAAAATAAAAATGAAAGTGACTGTTTTTGTGACTTCATCACTCTTGAACCACTCGTCCCATCTCGATCAAATTTTCAACATAAATGAGGTTTGGGCCTGGGATGGTATTTATCTATTCCCTTTGATGATAGAACTCAGGGGAAGGTGAGGGGGAGATGTATGTAAAAAATGAAAATGACTGTCTTTGACTTCATTATTCTTGAACCAAATGATCAATCTCGATCAAATTTTTAACATAGATGGAATTCGGGTCTGGGATGTTTTTTTTATTTCACTTTGACGGTAGAATTTAGGGGAGGGGGTAAGAGGGGGATATATATATATATATATATATATATATATATATATATATATATATATATATATATATATATATATATATATATAAACTAAATAAGTCTTGAACCACTGGACCAATATCGAACAAATTTACAACCTGTATAAAGTTGAAACCTGAGATGTTTTTCGTCATAACACTTTGACGTTGTATTTGGTCTAGGAATTAATTCGTGCGGTTGGTACGCACACATTGAAGCTGTAGTACAAACACAAAATACATAAATACCTTAAGAAAAATATTGTCCATCGCTAGCCACCACTTTCGCCCATCTGTCAGGCAATGTACGGATTCCGTGGCGAAAGAAGTCCTCATCCTTGGAAGCGATCCAGTCAGAGACCCATGTTTCGATATCTTCTGAAGAAGTAAACCGCTGTCCAATCAAATCGTTGTTCATGCAATCGAACAAGTAGTAGTCCGAAGGAGCAACGTCTGGTGAATACGGCGGGTGGGGTAAAACTTCCCATCCGACATTTTCTAAATAGGTTTTGACCGGTTTTGCGACATGTGGGCGAGCGTTATCATGTTGAACAATAAGTTTATCATGTCTGTTCTCCCATTCTGGTCGTGTTCTGGCCAGAGCTTGCTTCAAACGCATTAATTGTCGTCGATAACGTTCTCCATTCATAGTTTCACCCGGTTGCAGCAGCTCATAGTACACCACACCTTTCATATCCCACCATATGCATAGCATAACCTTTGCACAGTGAATATCTCGTTTTGGTTGTGATGGACCTGCTTCACCTGGTTTCACCCAGGCCTTTTTTCGTTTAGGGTTCTCGTAATGGATCCACTTCTCATCACCCGTAATAATTCGATGCAGAAACCCCTTTCTGCTCTGTCGTTGAAGCAGCAATTCGCAAATGGTTTTTCGTCTTTCAACGTCTCTGTCTTTCAATTCATGTGGAACCCAATGTGACATCTTTTGAATCATTCCCATGGCTTTCAAGCGTTTGGAGACTGTTGTTTGATCAACGCCTAATGCTGCTGCAAGTTGTTCCTGCGTTTGACACGAATCCTGCTCGAGCAATGCTGTCAATTCTTCGTCTTGAAATTTTTTTTGGCTGTCCAGCTCGCTCTTGGTCTGCCAAGCCGAAATCACCACTTCTAAACCGTGCAAACCACTTCTGACACGTTCGCTCAGCTAGAGCATGGTCACCATACACTTCCACCAAAATACGAGGACTTTCAGTCGCACTTTTCTGCATGTTAAAGTAATGCAGCAGGACACCCCGCAAAAACACTTTATCAGGCACAAATTGCGCCATGTTCACTTAACTACAAACTGGTGTTGTTGACGCTTTAATCCACTGCCCTATACTACGAACGATACGCGATGACAGGGGTTTGCAACACATGTGTGGATACACGGAACTGTGGGACGCTCCGTTCGTTGCGCCATCTCTTGTCCACCCGCACGAATTAATTCCTAGACCAAATAACTTGAAGGTGGGGGACTGGAGAGACATTTTAAAACTGATAGGAAATTACCAATATTAGTGTCGAATCCATAGTTTTCGGGGTCGCTGAGATTAACAATCCCACTTCCGATACCGTGCCCCGCAAATGGGGAAAGGAGGGGGTTATATAAAAATCATAGAAAATACCGATATGAAAGAGCGCTTTAGTAATAGTAAAAAGTGACTAACGGAACATATTACTATTTTTTTTCTTAATTTAACCCAGCGAAGCGGGTAATTGATGCTAGTACAAAATAATAATAATAATAATAATAATAATAATAATAACCCCATAAATTTCAGAGAACTGAAATAATTATGATTTTTTAAAGCAAAATTGAGAAGAACTGAAAATCTCTCCGCCTTAACATACTTTTTTCCCCTGTAGTGTAAATCAACATTTCTTAAAATGCGATCCCATATTTATTATTACTGAAAATTAAATAAACTTTAATTTCTGGTTTCACGTTCCACGTTTATGTCTTGTAAGCTAAAGGAGATGGATAACTAATGAAAGTGAATGATTATGAAAGAATTGGTGGAATGAGAAAGTGGGCGAAAACAGAAGAACTCCGAGAACACTCCCACAAACTCACATGACCTGGGATCGAACAAGTCACTACTCGCACAATTATTATTATCGGCCTTTGGCTCCGTGGTCGCTCATTTCTTCATTGTCTTCCTTTCTCTCCTGGCCAGATTTCCAACTGTGAGCGACTTCCCTGCCTGCTCGTGGCCGGGCTGGAAACACTGCGGGCAATAAGTCGATCTTCCAACCTTCATTGTGGCAAGTGTCTTTCAGAAGGGTTCTCAGTGGCTAAAGGGAATTACTATCTTTCCTTTGTTTTTGTTCCTCATTTGGTACGCTAGGTTGATTTTTATCATTTATTATTATTATTATTATTTTTAGTTCACACACGAGGGTCAGTAGTGTGTATAACTGTTCTGTATACATGCATGTAAATATTGAATACTTATCAATAGACAATATACTATGGCCCCTACTGGCGAAAATTGTCCTTTCTGTAGTCAGCCCATTTATGGTAGACAGAAGTCCATCAAATGCAATAACTGTTTAATTAAGTGTCATATCGCATGTGTTGAATCACACTCGAAAATGGATAGTAGTTCCATTCAGTTTTCCGAATTTTTATGTAATAGTTGTATAAAGGGTGATAGAGTTTCTGAAGTATCTCTGCATGAAGGTTAATTGATGATGATCCTTTAAAAACTTTAGAAAATAAACAGGATGACCTGAAGAATGTTTTTTCTAAAGAAGTTTGAAAGAGGAAATAGTGTAGTTAAAGTCCCAAAATAAAAAAAACTTAAAGAATTACTCTTAAAAAATCTTGTAATTGTTTGACGAAGGATCAATAGAACTTTCTCATTAGAATTCAAAGGTTGTAGATGTAAGTGATCCTGATCAATTTCCTGAATTGACTAGATTGTAGTCAAGAAGTAGAGTTTGATAATTATTAAGAACAATGGGTTCAAGTCATTTCACGTAATAAAGAGATATTAGAAAATAAAAGATCAAAGAAAATTGAAGATCAAGAGAGGCAAACAATAGAAAGAACCTTAAATACTAGTTCAAACAAAAATCAACGTAAGTAGTTTAAAAGAATCCAATCTGTTCAGGATTATAATGTGTTTTCTACCGTACATATAGTTCTAATTTTAAGAAGCAACTTTTTATTGATAAAACTAAATATTATAGCTAAATTGAAAAAAAAATCTAAAATATTTTGCAAGTAAAGGAAAAAAATAATTAAAGAATTTGTAGCTGTTTATCACAAAGATGATGTAAATAGTAGTAATATTTTTATGGCCAATCAATTTTGTAGTGACCAAATATCTTTTAACACTAAACAGGTACTTGATGTCATTAAAATTTTGAATGTTAAAGCCACTATAGGTCTTGATCAGATTCCGATTTTTATAATCAAAAGTATATCTGAAATAATTGCTTCAATCTTGACATCGTTGTTTAATTGGAGCTTAGCATCTCATTGCTATCCAAATGTTTGGAAAACTATTGCTGTTACTTCAATTCCTAAAACAGATTGTAGGAGTGACTATAGACATTTCTATTCTTGATATGATATCTAAAATTTTTGATCAACTTATCTTTATAGTTCCGTTCAACATTGTATTATTCCTGAACAATATAGATTTATGGAAGGTAAATCTACTTAATTAAACCTCAATAAGTTTTTAACATTTGTTTCTTGTTGTTCATAATCTTGGTCAAATTGATAGTCTATTTTCATTTTGCTAAAGCCTTCCGTAGGATATCTCATTATATTCTTTTTAAAAAAACTTGACTTCTTTGACATTCATAAATCTTTGAAACTTTGGTTTGCTTCCTACCTGCTTGGTCGTAGATCTGTGGTCAGATATATGGGTTGCAAACAGTTTGAAAAAAAAACGGGTATTTTTTTAAAAACCCAACCCACCTGGGCCCATGTGGGTTTTTCGGGTTTAACTGGGTTTTTCCGAAATATTTCAAGGTCTTTGGTGTAAAAATGTTAAAATATGATTTACATTTCAAGATTGTCATTGTCACAACTTGCAACAATTTTCTATTCACTGCTGTTTTGAAAAAATGGCCGCCATTTTGAAATGTTATACTGGATAGCCGAAAAATCTATACAGCAAATTTTGAATGTCTTGTGCTTCTATCTTCAAAATCTCAACTTGTACCCTATAGCACGGATACCCGCTATTTTGATAATGGCCGCCATTTTGAAATTTTATGCCGCCAAAATATATACAGCTAATTTAGTCTCTCGTGCTTCTACTCTGAAAATTTCAACTTGAAAGACCGAAAACTATCCTTTGTAGTGTGGATATCCGCTATTTTGGAAAAAAGAGGCGCCATTCTGTAATTTTACGTTGGTACACCGTATGCCGCAAAATCTATACAGAAAATTTAGAGTGTCTCCAGCTGGTATCCTAAAAATTTAAAAGACCGAAAGTTGAACAGTGTGTGGTACAGGCAGACAAACGAACAAATGTAGATCGAGTCATCCCAGGAGCCTCAGTGACGTTCGCCAAATATGAATACCAAATAGCTATATTAATTTAAAACAAAGACATAATTCATCAAAATGTTTTATATGAAATAAATATTTTTCAACGTAAAATAAATGGTCTTATTGTTGAAGTTCACTTTCGATGCTTTGTGCGTTCAATTACGGGAATTTCCCGGGCACTTGTTGCAAGACGGTTCTTTTTTCTGAAAATTAATTTAAAACAATTAACAAAGATAGGTCTATAATTCAGACTTTATAAAGTAAATGTTTCAAAACGTCTTAAATGAAATTAAATATCTTAAAGCTTAAAATAAATAGTTTTATTGTTAAGTATTCACTTCCGATGCTTTGTGGGTTCAATTGCGGGAATTTCCTGAACACTTCTTTCACGACGGATTTTCCCTGAAAATGCAGCTTGCTTTACTGCACATCGAAATTTCCATTAATATTGAAGTTTGAATTCAGCACTTAAAATAGTAAGCATTACGTAGTCTTGGGAGCTCCGAGCATTAAGCTTTTTAATTTTGAGAAGAATTTTTACGCTATTGCTGCTGTTGATTCTACAGAATGCTTATTTGAAGGGAAGCAACAAATGACTGAACTATACTGTTGTTGGAAAACCAAATTGTATTGAATACTTTTGTTACCATCAAAGGTAAGAAATAATACTAACAGTTTTACTAATGTATTTACATATTTACTGTTAGTACCGGCACCTATGACCTTAAACCCGTCAACGTATGAGGGTAACATCCCTCGACGGCGCCGAGTCAGGAAGCACACTATTCACGGAAAGCATTTACTAAAATATAAAATTGCTTATTTCACTTCAAATAGGCTATACGCATAATCCACACATAATTTTGCTCTATAATTATCTTTTTTTTTTCTTTTTTCATTCATTCATTCAGTGCATTCAGAACTTTTATAAAGGTCTTATGTTGAATGTTGTTGTCTACCTTAACGTGAAACATATAATTCGCCCAAAGAAAGTTCAAAATCTGATAAATGTAACTTTCAATGTGATCACCTTAGTTGTACCAATAATATACTAACAAAAAATTCAAAAACCCAGGTGGGTCCAATCCGAAAAAACCCGGTGTTTTTTTCGGGCTGGGCCCACTTAGGCAAACCCTGGTTGCAAATCATCTGTGTACAATATTTTTTCTGGTGTTTCTCAAGGATCCAATTTGGCTCCTCTTTTGTTTATATGTAAATGATATTGGTAAATCTTTGGAATGTCCCTTTTTATTGTATGTGGACAAATTAAAGATATTTTCTAAAATATTAATCGTAAGGATCACATGAAATTACAATCTGATATTAATTCGGTTTATCAATGGTCCAATTTGAATGCACTACCTTTGAACATGAATAAAATTATATAGTTTTCTAGGAAAACGAATGTGTGTTTTTGTCGTACTTAACCAATCATCATACAACACAAGTAGTTTCTACTAAAAGATTAAGGTGGTATGATGGATAATAAGCTATTATTTGACCAACATAATTCTACTATGGTATCTAAAGCCAGAAGGAATCTTGGGCTTATTAAGTGGGTTTGTAAAGACTTTAAAGTTATTGTAAAACATAAAATTTTATATTGTGCCTATCTTCGATCTCATTTGGAATATGCAACTTTAATATGAAACCGAAATCTTGCTAGTATTGCTCAAGTTCTTGAGTAAATTCAAATCTCTTTCTTGGCGTGGTTTAGATTTAAATTTAAAATGAATGAATAAATGAATGATTCTCACTAGTCTTGATTTGTTTTCTCTCGATGTCAGGAGAAATCTGAGGCAAATCAGGCTCATTAATGATTCAATACATGCCAGGGTTGACCTAATTGAACATGTGTATATTAAGAGTTCCTTCTCACAATCCTAGAGACTATCGATCTATCTTCTGTGATCACAAATTGGTACTCCACTATTTAATAGTGTACAGAATATAAACAAACAATCTCTAAGAATTGATCTATTTAATGAACATTTTGCTTTACTTAAAAAGCAATATTTAGAATGTATTATTTGCTTTACTTAAAAAGCAATACGGTATTTAGAATGTATTATTTGCTTTACTTAAAAAGCAATACGGTATTTAGAATGTATTATTTGCTTTACTTAAAAAGCAATACGGTATTTAGAATGTATTATTTGCTTTACTTAAAAAGCAATACGGTATTTAGAATGTATTATTTGCTTTACTTAAAAAGCAATATTTAAAATGTATTATTTGCTTTACTTAAAAAGCAATATTTAAAATGTATTATTTGCTTTACTTAAAAAGCAATATTTAAAATGTATTATCAAGTAAATATATAATTTCGCCGTTGTTCTGTCTAATGTATTGTCTATGAAATTCTAATTGTCTTTTGTTTAATGTTTGTTTATTTTTATCTACTGTTTTTTGTTATATATATTCTTATGAAATCTTTAATTTTATTGGTATTTGTTATCTCCTACTCTTTCATATATTATATCACAGCTTTTAATTTACGTAAGACATTTGTGAATGGAGGTAATGTTGATTGTTTTCTTTGAAATCAAGCTTTTATTAATTATATGTAAACTTTATGATATATAATATTGTGCCTGATTGAATTATTTTGATGTACTATTTTTTAATTTATTTTATTTTGTATTAACTATGATGTAATCATCCAGTATTCATTATTCGTATATTCGCGACCAATTATGGCTTGAGCCATGGTCACTGTTATTAATAAATTCAAATTATTATTATTATTCATAAGGGATATTGTATTCAATCTTCATAAAATATTTACTAATAATTTTGGCTAAATTAATAAACGTCAAGATACATAGAGGATAATGATTCGTGTTCTAATTAACGACGTCTCCTTGGTTTAAGATGCACCAAATGTTTAAACTTCTAAAAGCTTCTTTACCCAGACAATCTAGAAAATCTGCTTCATTGTAACCAAGTAGAACTAGAGTAAAACCTGGTTAAAATTAGTTTAAGATTTTGTGTACATTATTAATAAAACAAATACAGAATTGCTATTAAAACAAGTTGTGTTCAGTATAGAAGGTTTATATTAAAAGAGTTTCCGTGAGTAATGAAATTTGACAAACACTGCTGTAAATCATTGTCATATTTGTACTGAAAATATAAAACCTACCTGGATGGTCAAAATTGTAAAGGCCTTTGACTGCCTTGGCTTTATCTGCAGGTGACAATTCTCTATAAAAACTATCCTGACTTATACATACAACCTGTCGCTCTGTGTGGTCTTTCTCCACTTGGCCAAGCTTTTCCATTATCCTTTTGCATACCGTAGACTGTAAGAAAGAACAGAAGTATTTTATTATTTACAGTAAATCCTATTATATTCACGGTTTGCACAAATATATACTGAATATTACAAATTTCTGCAACATTCAAAAATATAAATATAGGGTTATTCAAAAAAGGCGCCGCTTTTGTTACATCAAATTATTTTCAAAACATACTAACAAAATTCATACACATGTTTATCACACATTCCAATTTCAGGTATGGTGAATGATGCGGGCATATGACCTCCACTGCGCTGGCATACAATAACACTGTCAGTAAAATTCGCTATGACTGTCTCACAAGTTTCCATTTGGATTTCGCCGACAACCACTTCGACGACGTCCAGGACTTTTAATATTTATTGCTGAACCCGTTTCAATGAACTTTTTCGTGTCTGCGAAAGGCTGATTCATTTGGTGCTTCATTTCGTCCTAGAACCGCGCGAAGTTTCCCAGACTCGCGTAACTTTCTCCGTTCTGATAAAAAGTTTTCACAATTAGCACACGTTGCGTTATTGTAAACTGCTTCATGGCTAGACAGAGACTGAAGAAATGCGAGAAACTCAGACTAAGGCAACAATCGGAATGTTTGTGGGTAGAGCAACAATACAAAACAAATGTCGGCAACCGAGAAACAAATTTTTGCCAGACGATTCAAAACCAGCGCGCTTGAATTCTATTATTACACATTTCATTAAATTATGGCAGTCAAATATAACATTTGTTGCATGACTAAACAGTTATTGAGAACACACCAAGATGTCAACTGCTGGCCTTCACGCTTTAGAGTCTGAAACTATTCAGTAATGGCATTACATGATTGCCATTGTAAAGTTATCTGTGTACACAAAAGAAGCATGCATAGGTCAATGGTTAGCGTTCTTCTTTCAAGTTTGTTTCAAATCTGATGACTAAGCATATTCAGTACAATTTTTGCAGGGTTTACTTCAGTTCCACCAGCTGAACGCTGGGATGGTATCTTGCAATATGGATTCTGGCTGGTCTTTCCTTTCTCATCGTTCTTGGTTGGATAGAAGTTTAGCGTCCTTTTAGCACCGAGGTTATATATGAAATGTGGACCTATAGTTTCCTCCGAGACATGTTCTAATTTATGGTCTACAATTGTAGTTCAACGGATTGCGGTCGAGGATGTCGGAAATCCTGTTTACTTAAGACATGATCCATTTCTGTTATCTTGGACACTAGTAAGTGTCAGATCCAGAACCGCTTGATCGCACGTACCCGAAGACCTACTGGCAGATTTTTGTGTACCACGCGAAAATTTAATACTGTTTTTTTCTTTTTTCTTCACAGAAACCGAAGTTCAACAGTAGACATACGACACTCCACACAATCATGATGACGGGGTCACGGTGGTTCAATAAGCGCTTACCTCTGGTGTGTTGGCCTCTGGTTCGATCCTGGCCATGTAAGTTTGTGATGGACAACAACATGTCGGTGAGTTTTCTTGGAGTACTCCCGTTTCCTGCCACATTATCATTCCACCATTTTTTCCATCATTCACTTGCCTTAATCATCCATCTCCCTTAGCTTAACGGGCACAATCGTGAGATGTTAAACTGAAATTTTATTTTATTTTATTTCAACATCATGATGAATGTAATTGCTCTTCTGGGTCCTCTTCTCGACAGCTTGTAGCATAAATCCTGCCACTTTTTCACATGGAGCTCTTTGCTGGTAAAATCATTTTCATCAGTAAAAAAGAATCTTTCTGCAGCAACTCTATCCATTAACGCTAGTAACTTGTGAGCCATAACTCCTCTTTCTTCGAATTCAAGCTCCCACTGCATTAATCAGACAACTCCGTCCTTTGTTTCACGTCCAACCCTCCTTGCTGTCTCTATCAGCACATGTACAGTATAGTTGTTTGTGTAGAATGCAATGTTAATATTTATTTATGGACGCGACTTATACGTAAACGCGATTAACTACGTACATTTGATAACAGCAGCATGATAAATGAGCCATCATTCTTGGATTAGCGTTCCCTGTCATTCAATTCATACGGTTGCTCCACCTTTTAAGTTTATTTTCCGCAGTTTTCTATTTGTGGTAAAAATGAATTTCTGCTGGTTTTTATTTGTACTAAAATGAAAGTTTTCATTTGCCACGGTTTTCAAGTAAAAGACTTCAACATTTACCAAGAGGAGTAGTGATGTGTTATGAGTTCTATGTAGGAAAGGATTAAATTCATCGAAATTTATGAAAACTAGTTGAATTGCCTATTCTTTGGACGGAGAGAATAAGTTCAGGAGAAGTAACTAAACCCCCTTTTAATATATTTCAATGAAAACACAGTGATAGAAGTCCGTAACGTAACAGTTTCCTACCCCAAACCTCACGCCGATGGGGCTGAACTCACAATTAAACAGCATCTAGAATCTCACTATTCATCTCATCGACCTCGAAAAGTATGGATTAGACACTAACATTGGTCGTATTCGATTAATTTTTACATGTCACACCTTCTCATCCCCCTTCAAGACGGACAATGAAGTTGGTCTTACAAGGCTGTGGGAGTGTCACTATTCGATCTCAGTGAACCCGAAAACCATAGATTGTATACTAATAGTAGTCATTCTCGAATTTTTTTCCGTCAACACCCTCCCCTATGCCGGGGAGACAGAAACCTAAGCTAAGCAATAGTATACTTGTCCACTACATCATTAAATTCAGTGCAGCGGTCTGTGAGGATTGACCGCCAAACATAGTTACATTCACTTTTACTTAAACAAAAACTTTCTTCCCTTTAAAACGGAAAGTACAGAGTGACAAGTAATGAACTCTATGAAATAAAACAAATTAGTGACAAACTACATAGTACACAAACTGTATTGCACATATAAACGGCCCTACAGACATTCGGATTTAGGTCATGACATGTTCGATATGTCTGCCATCTCTGGCGATAATGTGGCGCAGACGAACAGCAAAATTCTGCATGACTCGCTGAAGTGTCATCGACAGTCTCAAGAGCGAATCTGAATGTGAATTAGGCCGAATTATCATTCATGCGATAGAAGCGTGCTTTGCTTGCGATTTGGTAGCGTCTAAAGCGGACAATAGACATTTTTGGTGGTGAATTTTTACGTTTTATACAATAAAATTTTCCAGTCTATGCTTATATTCGGATAAAAAAAAAAAAATCATGACCCTAAAGCAAAATTTCTTGACTGACCGTTTTCTGATTTCGTGACTTTTTCGTGACCGATATACAGCCTGTTATAAATCTTAATTTTCACTTGCAAATGGCCGACTTCAACATGTTGCATGCGCATACGAATTCCCATCATGCCCCGTGCTCAGCCACGCACTTTACACGCCATCACGAAAACCGTTCAGAAATTATGACTTTTATTTCATATAATTCATTAATTGTCACCCTGTAACTAACATGCTGGGACATGCGTAGTGTGTACGCTTATTTTTAACGAGTTCATAGTATACAGAGTTCAATCTTTAACTTGACGGGCTCGTGATATATATTTTTGGCATAACTTTTAGAACCTCATCCATTGTCCCCACCCTCCCTTAGGATACGTCCTTCGGGAAAAATGTGATAAAAAAAAAACTAAATTAGGCCGTGGTCGACTAATATACCAAAAATTAAACGTGGTCGGCATCTTGCACATGCGCACTGTGTACCTACATCTGTTGGCAAGCCACAGACACCATTTGGGGAATATTCAACCGTGTTCACAGTTTCTTTATGGGTAGTTAACATGTCTCCGCCGACTACGAAATACGCGCTGTTATTTTCTTAGTGCCAAAGGTCGAAAGCGGCTCAAATTCATCGCTAGATTAGTGCAAGTGTATGGAGAAAACACTATGAGCTATGGAATGGTACGGAAATGGTTAAAGCTTTGAAAGATGGTCGTACAAGTGTTCATGATGAGGAACAAAGTGGGCGACCTTCTGTTCACTGAAGACTTGTTGCAGAAAATTGGCAAAAAGTGAAATAGAACAGACGCTTTACGATTTCGTTCTATCTTGCAAGTTTCCTCACGTTTCAAGGTCAGCAACACAACGAAGAGGTCAAAACGACTGTGCTGCAGTGGTTGTCAAATCAGGCAGCAGACTTCTATGAGGATAATATTCAAAAGCTTGTTGTACGATACGATAAGTACCTTACTATTTGTGGAAACTAAGCAGAAATATAGATTAAGGTACTGGGTTTCATGCAACAATAAAATTGTTACGAGAAGTATACTTTTTTAAAGCTTCAAAACGGAACTTACTTAAAAAATAAAAAAAAAACATGCCTCACAGATTTAAAAAATGCAGTATAGTTCTCCATGTCTATTAATGTATAATGAAAATTACATTTTTAACGCCGCACGATTATCTCCTTTAGGATAAAAGAGACGATTAACGACATTGAACGATTGTGAAAGAACTGGTGGAATCCCCACCAACATGATGTTATCCACTACAAACTCAGACGCCTGGAATCGAACCAGGGACCTCCTGCATCAGAGGATAGAACTTTACCAGTGAACTATCATCATGTCCCTCCGATTACTGTAACCAATGTACGAATCGAGTAGAAAATCTCAAAGTTCTGTAACATATTGGTTATCTTTGGAGTATGTTAAGAGAGATGACGCTATTTTTACACCACTGTACCGTCTTCGTCATATAGTGTTGCCACCTGTCGGAACTTTTCAAACTATGCTTACAATTGTTGCAAACTTTGTAGATAACCGTCGATTTTTCAAGATTTATTTGAATTTCACTCTCGTAGTCCTACTCTCAGTAAATTCTAAGGATACATTTGGATAATATTCAGCTCTTAAGTGGGTTAAAAAGTAGCTGGAATTTTCCCCATCCATAAGTCCGTTCCCCCCCTCCAAAAAAAAACCTACTACAAAAATAGGATTAAAATAATAATTTTAATGTGATAATTCCTTTCTTCAATTGTATTTCTTAGTACATACCCGTTTCAGAATTGGTTTTAAATAGGTATTTATCAAGAGATCACCACCACAAGAACAGACTATAAAATGTCTGGGAATCATGCATTACGAATTTTGTTTGAGCTCGATCAAACTACCTGTAACAGTGTTGAACTGTAACCTATTATATAAAAATGAAAAGTATACTGTTCGTAATCGCATGACAGAACAAGCTAAACTGTTTGAAATGAAATTTTGAATGTAGTCATCACGTACCTCGAACGTTCTCTCTCTCTCTCTCTTACATTACTTTAATTAAAAATAAGGTTGAGGGAGTGAGCGGAAAGTCAAAACCTTTGAAATGAATTTTCGAACAAAGTATCTACCTTGAGCTTTATTTTAAATGTTACTTTGATTAAACGTCGCAAATTAATGGAAGTAGAGGGGGGTTTAACATTTCAGCCAAAAATACAGTATTTCATGGGCCAGTCAAGTTAGGAAGATGAAACTGCATATAAACCCCTCATTAAAAATACAAGGACACGTCTCTCCCAGTTCTCAAAAATTTCAGTTTTAGGAGTAGGAGGAGGAGGGTATTTCTCACAATGTTTTCTTCACATTTAAATCAAATCTTAACATTGCGTTTGTGATTGCGTCACGGAGAAACGGCTGAACAGTTTAAAGTGAGTTTTTTAATAGTTAGTACCTACCTCAAGCTAAAATCTTATTACGTAACACTGTTTAAAGGGCGTTTCCTAAGGGAGAGAGGGGATACAAAATTTATATCACACATGTATCTCGTGGAATTTTTATTATTACACTTTCATTCAGGCGCGGATCCAAGGGGGCTATAGCCCCCCTTGACACTCAGGTATACCCTGGACAAAATGGGCTTCAATCCTGCTTTACACTAGATAAAGCTGCAAACTATGCCCCCCTCCCCCCACACACACACTTAATCATATCCTGGATTTCGGTTTTATTGATATACGTATCCTCAGGTAGAGAGGAAGCACAAATATTTTCTATGAACCTAATTCTCCGTCTGTAAAGAAGGGCATTTCAGATAGTCTGAAATTAAAAAAAAAAAAAAAAAAAAAAACAATGCGACTACATTCCCTTTGCTTTTGTAGTACATAATCGCGTATTATAAATAATAAAGTATCCCTCTCCATGGGTCAGTTAATTACAAATCGAAAACGCTTCAGTTTAAAAAGGAAATTTACTAAAATTAAAACGAGAGTACTCCGAAGAAGCCCATGCACACGGTGTTGGCCCATCAAAAAGCACTTCGCGGAAAGTGGGATCGAACTCGGAACCTGCGTCACAGTTGAATCATCGTGGCCTCACAAGGAAACTCCATAGTTTCATGTGTGCACTAGAATATGAATGTTCCAATGATATTTTATGTGGAAATATGGCTTTAAATATACGTACAAAATTTAATGCCCAATAGAACCCAAGTTTTATGGGCTATTTTTTTAACACTGTTTTTTCACAACCCCGGTAGAAAATCTCCCAAGCTGAACTTACTTTACGTAGAGCAACTAACAGCAATACTTATTTGTCGCCGTCTTTTCCTATGTTTACATGGGATCGGTGTTTCCGTTTTTAATACATTTCATTCACTTTCTTCTTCTATCCTAGGCGTCCTCTATTTCTCATCCCCCTCTCCGTCAAATTCTCATATCTTGTGTTTCCATCTTATTTTATGTATTTCCTCTTTTTCTTGGTATTTCCATCTTTACAATTCTTTCCCCACATAGTACTAGTTTCTTCGATCTACATGTCCAAGGCATCTCAACCTCTATTCTTGGGATCTCACTTAAACAGTGTCTCTTATATAATCGCTCCTTATTCTATTCTTCGTTACACCCACTGACGCAAATCCCGGGGGATGAGGGAACATTAAACAGTGTCTCTTATATAATCACTCCTTACTCTATTCTTCGTTACGCCCACTGACGCAAATCCCGGGAGATGAGGGAACATGTTTCCCCAATCTTGGAACTAGGGGACTGTCTCTCCAATAATCAGATTTGAAATGAGTTTTTTTTTTTTTGGAGGGAGGGGGGAAATGTGATTATTTGTGTCTGACTGCCTTTCATCTACACTCATGTCCAAAATTACTCTCCATGTATATAAATATGTTGTTCTAAGAATATAATTTGATAACGAATTCGCCCGGTATTTCTTATAATGTTAGTATGTATATAATCGGCAAAGGCATGTATGTGGCAAATTTCATGTTAAAAGAGCAATAAATAAGAACAACAAAAGGAAAATAAAATGTTCTTGTCCATTTAGCAACATTTTATTTTACTCGTTATAATTTTCGTATTTATAATTCTTTTCCTATGAAATTTACCACAAACATACATTTCCCGGTTATATACATAGTATCAGTATTAAAAGTATCCTGCTAAATCATTATCAAATTATATTCTTAGAAGAAGACAGTTATAGATATGCGACAATAATTTTAGACATGAGTGTACATCACCTGATATATAATATACAACAGATTCACCTCACAAATCAGATTCATCTACCATAATGAGTCTCATCTCTCCCCCCTCCCTGCCCAGAATAAGCCTCAAATCTGCCCGCTTCGCAATGTTGAAGACAACTCTGCTCCCCTGATCCTCCATAGCATTGTTTTCCACCTTCATAAATACAATGCTATGATGCATTTTGAGCATCGATAAAAAAAAAAAAAAAAAAGTTATGGGAACGGTCTCTCCCCTCCCCAACGTTGAAGAGAGATTTGCGCCGATAGTTACACCACAGATCCATTTTAATATTCTCATCTCCGCTACTACCATCCTTTCTTGGGCCCATGTGATTGCCCAGGTTTCAAGACAGTTTATCACTGTAGGTCCACACTATTACAGTTTTATATGTACGACTTCATAATATCCAAGCTACTACAGTAATACGATTCTCATAGTTCTGCTATCCACAGTACTTGGTGAAACATCTCTTTTGTACTGTGGTGCATGCACAAGGTTTCACTAAGTCATCTAATATGGATTTTGAGGACTTGCTGCCTTTCATCTATAAGAAGTATAAAAATAAAATGGAATGGCTAGGCTAAAGGAGGAGATGATGAGAAATGAATGCAATGGTAGAACAATAAAGTGAGAGGAAACGGGAAAACCCCGAGAAAATCCACGCACCAGTTATGAACGCTCTACCACTAAGCCACCGTGACCCTATATATAAGAAGCTTACTAGAACTGATATAGAATACATGAACTTGTGAAAGAACCTTTAAAAAAAAATTATGAGTTGAAAACATTGTATCAAAAGTAGTAGTTTGTCGGTCTACATTCTCCTCTCCCCAACTGCAATAAACCTGAAAATGTATACCTTATTTCGGAAAAAAATTCTTTGTACTAAAATGTTTTGCCAAGATACTTTCAAAGTTTCCAAAGATTTACAGAAAATCTGAAGTACTGTTCCTATGAAAGAATTACCACTTATGCCAATGATAAGAGTTCCCATGATTCGATAAATTTCAAACTGCGCTTTTTATACCAATTTGAGAAGCAGAATTCAGTTGAATTTCTTAAACATATCCATCAATGGGGGTCACGAGAAAAATAGCTTCAAGTATCCCAACGTTGAAGTATTCTCGAGACCCCATTGGCGAATATGTTCAAAAATAGTACTCGAAATAGTATAAAAAGTGCAATTTGAAATTTATTCAAGAGTGGGTAATTTTACCATTAGCATGAGTGGGACCTCTCTTTGCTAACAAGCTGAGCACTGAAAGATATAATATCGCCTCGATTGTACGCACAACAATTGTATGTTGTTTCAAATTACAGGATACTATAGCAGGGCCAGCAAGAGAAGGTCTCTGACAGCTCACAGTGACCTTACCACTACTCACGTGACAAGGCTTTTTTCGGCGCAACTATAGTGGCAATTTAATTAATGGTGCAACACAAAATGACCGTGGTTGTTAATACTAGTGCCAAAGTCATTGTCCCTCGGCATGTGGCAAGAAATGTCAGAGACCATCTCTTGCTGGACCTGCTATAGTTTCACAAGAAGGCAGCTGTCACCATCGAGGCGTATTTTTACATAATTCTCCTCGATTCCATATAGAAATTGTATTGGTGCCGTTACAAGGCTATGGCCTAATCAATCAATCAATCAATCAATATATATATATATATATATATATATATATATATATATATATATATATATATATATATATATATATATATATATATATATATATCATGTCCCATTCTCTTGGTTTCACAGTTCAGCTTTCCGGTCTAAAATGCACTCGTATCGACTACATTGGAACTTTGTTATTTCTTTATGTATTAGCAAAATTCCACGTAAAATATGAAGAATTTATACTGGCATCAATTAACAATGAAGTATGGGAAGGAAATCATCCACAGCCTATATTTAATGACACAAGATCCCAACATTGGCCCGGTGAAAAAAAAAAAAAAAACTACGGAAACTTGCTTGGACAGTCGATGACGGGATTCAAACCCATGATTTCAAAACTACGTAGAAAAAAAAACTTAAGCGTTTGTCAACGCCTGCTTGATAAAGTAGACAGTCTCTAACAGAAGAACTACTATTAAAAATCTACTGTCAGTGATATTTACTTCATCACATATTTTAAGAAACATTTAGTACCTCCTTAATTCTTTTTATATACTTTCTTCGAAGACCGACTCAGCACTGCAGTGCTTTTTTTTCTTTTCTTCCAATATGACGTCAACAAAGCTATTTTTATTTTTAAGCATTAAACTTGGAAATCTATTTCTATTGACCTGCATAAGTTTCCCTTCTTTATCATGCAAATGCATTTTGTTCAACCCATTAATACAGTGCCTTTGCCTACGTCAGATTTACGAACGAGACAGACCAGGTACAATAAACGCGACTGCCTTCCATGAAATCTATATCCACAAACAAAGCATGAGTACGCTTCTTATTCACTTTTTATTGGATGTTTTGTTCATCTGTCCTTTACAACGAAATGTGTAACAAGTATAACGGAACAGTTTATATATATATATACAGGGTGAGTCAAAAAGCACGTTGCAATTTTGAAAGCATATAAAAATATATTGAAATAACAGAATCGATGTAGGCGTCAATCTGTAGCACCACCACAATCCGTCACCGCGAGAAACACCATAGTGCATTCTTAAAAATAAAGACTTTCACTGGTGCGAAGCGAGCTCGGTGTGTGTTATATCATTAAACGAACTCTGCAACAGATGTTCAGCGTAGACTTCGTGCGGAACAAGGTAAGGAACCTCCAAGAAGGCCTACAATTCACAGTTGGCCAAGAATTTTGTTGACGCTGGTTTTCTGTTCGTCATGTGAAATCACCAGGTCGCCCGTTCGTTACTGCTGATTTCGTCGAACAGGTTAGGGAAAGCTTTGGCCGTAGTCCCCAAAATATCAACGCGGCATGCATCTCGCGAGACAGGCATTCCACAAACACAGTATGGCGAATGCTACGTAAACGTTTACAAAGATATTTGTGTTAAGGAATGTCTCGTCTTCCTCTACCCGATCCAACATTTCTACACAGAATTCTCCACGAGCAACCTTATTTACAATAATTTGTTGTACTCTTGTAGATATGTATGGTTTCCCAGATTCTTCGCATTCTGATCTCTTCCCCACTAGGAATGTTCGATTTTCTTGGGAGCCTTTCAAACATCGTCTGACTTCGTAAAAAGGACAATATTATCCGATTGGTTTATGTGGAAGTTTTCTGTAATATCTCAGTCTGAAAGAGTTGATTTCCCTACTCCTTGCTTCTGGTTTAGGATGATGACAGATCTTCAGGCAGTTTTCTCAGAATTTTACAAAACATTGTTATTGGAACACTGGTTGGCCAAACTTCTTTGAACAATTCGATCACCTATAGTTCGCAAGTTCTAAGAAATACAAGAATTCTTGATTTATTAACATGAGCACGCAAAATGTCATGGTAATTTGATTGCAGCAGGACAAGCATTTTTGTTGTACGGAAAATGTACAGCGATTTACTAAGATGTATGCTTTTTGAAAAGCTTGAAAATATTCAAGCAGTTGCGCTTTCTGATCTAAAATTATCTTCATTAGATAAAATATTTTTAAATATCGCAGAAGAACACCCCTCTTCCTGAGTTCTGACATTTATCAGTTTGCACCGTTTACTGGTGTTCTTGCTGAGGTAGGAACCTTCTGTTTCCACCTTCAGTGTTCAATTTGATTTATACCTTATTTAATAGTGGATTCCAAATCGCTCGTTGCCGAATTGATGCACCATTTAAAACAAGTCTATACTTTGAACAAATATAATAAATTACAATATTGATCTTTCTTGTTACTAATGCTATTTCACACAGTACGTATGCTGCACATAGAATGTCTTCCATGAAAAGACAACGCACATACTTTTAATGTAACATAAACCAATATTCGTATCGTATCATTACATAATCAGAGCCGTAGCTACGGGGGGTCGAGTGGGGCCGTTGCTCCAGGCGTTGATAGCAAGAGGGCGCTGAAGGAGCAAGAAGAAAGGAAAAGTGTTCGAAATGAGTAAACGACGCGTCGCCCCGGAAAGTCGTTTGCGCCCTATTAAATCAATATTATTGTCGGTTTGCAAAGAAATATATATATTTTTAAAATTTTCTTGCTCGCTCTGCTTGCAACTCAAGCGTTTCAATAAAAGTCACAACTAAAAGTTATTACACATGATTTGTTAATGACGATGTGATATACAAAGTACCAAGTAATGACTTACAGTGTACGCACGAGCGTTTTCAAAGTCAGAAACGGCCAAAGTCTGAAATACGTGTTTCGCGTTTTGATGGTGAGGAGTTTGGTAATCACGCTTTTCTACCTAATTGTATTAATCACGGCGGTGAGAATGAAGGTACGAAAATGAGAGGAATGAACAGACACACACCCAGGCTGCTATTTGAGCGGGAATATTAAAAATGAAGGTAAACAAAGGGAATAATAACATTTTTGGACTTAAAGCAGTTGTAGAATAGAGGCTGAAGGCGTCAGAACTGAAACCAACAAATTCTTTCCTTTTCAAAGACCGATCACTACCAGTGATTTTTTATTCCATTCACATATGAAAAGTTTCCACCTTGAATTTATTGGGATCATTTCTCCGTCAACTACTTGTATCGCCAGATTTTTTTTTTTTTTGTGCATATATATATCTACTAGCGTGATATTTTTGTGTACATAATACAAAACAAACACACACATTATTCGTATGTGTGTGTTTGTGTATTTTTGATATATTAATCATCATAACTAACCTTAAATTCAAAACTTTCATTCATTAAAAAATTAAGTAATTACAATCATTTCAAATATATGCAGTAGCCAAACTATATTTTGGATTTTAAATACATTCTTCACCTCCACTGATGAATATTGAGAAATTGGCAAAGAAGCCCTCTTCTGAATTTCCGTTACATTTCACAATTTTCTTTTTTCAGTAAAAGACTCGCAATTAAAATGCTATTTGTGTGGTCACATACAGAATAAAATCACAAAAGTTCATAATTATTACTAGAAATTAATGCTGTCACCCACTTCGAACATTTTAAAAGCACATAGATTCTAATGTATTGAAATTACATTTCTTATCGATAGTATGAAACGCTATAAATTTCAAAACTGTTCTCCAAGTGGATCTGTATATAACCAAAGGTAGTTTTGTCAAGTTTAACAAAAAGTCCAAAATAAGCCTCTTGAAAACAGCTCTTATTTGTAAAACAATATACAGTATAATGATCGGTTTTGGCTGTTGGAATCAACGGCGCCGACTTTCCAAAATGTATATGGGTGTATATCAATGGTGGGACGTGTGAGCCCAAGTAATATGTTTCCAGGGAAATGAAATGAAATCTTTGAGTTTTACGTCCCACGTTTATGCCGGTTAGGCTAAAGGAGACGGTGATGAGTAATGAATGAAATGGTGGAATGAAAGTGGGAGGAAACGGGAGAACCCCGAGAAAACCCACGCACACGGTGTTTGTCCACAAGGTTCACTTCGCGGGGGCTGGGATCGAACCCGGGACCCCAAGCACCAGACGTGAACGCTCTACCACTGAGCCACCGCGGGCCCCACTTCCAGGGAAGTCTCGATATTTGATTATTTTTAGTTAAAATCTTGTATTAACACCATCATAAGGGGGTGTACTGTGATAAAGTAAAATATACTGGTACTATAAGGAAAAGTGGGGGCTGCCCTAGATCAGTTGGTAACACTAGTGACGAACGCAAGAGAAACGGGTTCAAACCCGGATCCAAACAAAAAATTTTGTGGGTACGCCGCACCCACAATATTATTTGTGTGGGTGCCGGAGCCCCGGAGCAGCACGTAGTCGGTGCGCATGGTTGGAATGGTCTGCCCAAGCAAGTTGATAAAAATTCAGCGTAACAACAAAACCTGCTTTTCTTATATGTTTATATATATATAAAAAAAAAGTTAAGGTGAGTGTAGGGGGCGCCGAAATCTAGTCACGGCTCGGCTCTGTACATAATTGCAGAAGGTCGTTTTACATCCATGATAACCAAGAAGGTCGTTCCACGTGATACCCCTGTCAGCAATGGCCCTGCAGCGGAGTGTCCATTGCAGGAGACTGCGTTGAAGAACACTTTGATCCAAATAATCCCACCCCATTCCTCCTGACAACCTTCCCAAAGACCATCAATTGTGCGGGGACGTCTGATTCCCAAGGCCCGTTTCCACAACGAAAAACCACAAAAATCCACGGGAAAGATATCGGAGGATTTAACAGGGATGTCTATAAAGAGTATTGCATGAATCCCAGTTTCACGTGCCATCCGATTCATGCATGCATGCGTGGATTTTGCCGTATGATTGGATGCCTTGTCCTGGCGAATAACACGAGATGTGTCACTGCTATAGAAAGAAGGAATATCATGTCTGTAGAGTGGCTTTAAAATGTTCTTCTGGTGATAGGAAGAATTGATTTTAGCCTTTTTGTCCACTCTGCGCAATGGAAGTTTGCCGTTATAGCAGTAACCACCAACAACCATAAACCCACGTGGAAAACTCAGCACATTTACGTACCCAGTCAGATTGACCTCTGCGATTAAGTGGACGATAGTAGATATTTTTTCCGTCACATTCCGACAGATACACAATGCTTTATCCAGTGACACTACATACTTCCAGTGATCACCAGCAAGATGGTGTTCGTAGAGCTTTGGCAGTTGCTCTTCCTCTTCTGGATATAGGAAGCACGAAGTTTATGAACTTGAGCCTTGTGCTTCCGCAAGTTTTAAATCTTGGCCTATGATGCGATTTACAGTTGCAAGGGAACATTGCACTGCCTGTATTACTGGGTTGTCACGTTGCACCACGGCGCTCACAACAGTGGGGAGACACTTAGGCTTCAGATGTTAGAAGTCCACTGACTGGTTCCAGCAACAGGTACCGTGCACGCTTTTCGGCGATTCAACACTGCGTTGATGCCCTTCTTTGACATATGGAAGGCTTTCGTTTTGCACGGTTTCATTATCTGGCTATAACTATAACCAATGTTGGAGAGGGTACAGATGTACCCCTCCAAGACAACTAGGATTTTCGGTGCCATGTAACAACTCACGGACATACGATCCATCGTCTTTGCAAGCCAAAACAAAATACTTTCGCACTACCAGCTCTGGTTGCTCTCTGCTGTCTACGAGTACGTGCCGCTTCCTGGTGTTCGAAATAATTACAATGAACGTGAAACAACTTTCTGTATTACCGAATAACAAACCAATTACTTCACCGCACAATTATTTTTTTTTCTCAAACGTGTAATGGATAATATTAACTATGGTTGACGCATTATGGCTTTATCGACCTTATCACTAAATTCCTTTAATAATGAATTGTTTACACATTTTGCAATTGTACTGCTATACAAAATGGCATGGCCGAAGCCGAAATCGCCTCTTTCCATGTTAAGATTTCCATCAGTAAATATCTTAAATAGCACTAGTATTCTTGCAAAAAGGACATATAAAATAATGTCAATTCAAATATAGATTAATTCGAAATTAACAATGATTCCAAGTAAAATCTGTTTTAAAAACTGGGATTGTTTCTGGATTTATCACAGAGCCTCATTTCTTTTATTCTGACATTCACAACAGCATAGGCTGAAGTCACTATAAAATCTTTTAGCTTAACGTCCCAATTATGTCCTTGAGGCTAAGGAAGATGGATGATTACGGCAACTGATTGATGGAACGAGTCGGTGAAATGAGAATGAGGAAAAATTGGAGAGTATCCCGAAAAAACCTCGGACACTATGTTGTTTACAACTAATTAACTTGGCCTGGAATCGAACCAGGGGTCCTACGCACCAGAGGTAAGCGCTCTACTACTAAGCCTAGAACAACTTATCTGTCTTCCTTTTCCGTCCCTTATATGTATATTACAGAAAAAATTACTTTACTTAAAATTTCTCACGTGGGCGTGTCTACATTTCAGATTATAATAAGCTTTTCCCTTTACGAGATGAAATATCCACTAAAAAGCAGGATCGAAATACAAAATTTTCATGTGTCAAAACCTAATGGACTACAACATTGAGAGACCAAGTTAGGCAAACAAAAATATACTTGAAATGACCCATTACTCTGGGGTCCGTGAGTATAACCTAGGGCACCCAAATATCTGTAAACGGCAGTTTGATATTTTCATCTATTGGAAACCATATAGTCCTTCAATTTGACACTCACCTTAGCACTTTTCCGCACAGAATATCTTAAAAAGTCAAATCCTCAATCTCTTTGTAATGCGTCACATCATGATCATAGTATGTTTTCAATTACCTCGTCCCTCTCAGTTGCGTTATTACTCTTGGAGAGGTCTCCGGAGTTTGGATGTTTGTAATACTACCGTCATAGTTTGTAACAATGTTGAAAGTTTCTGTTTAGCATGTAGATTTGAAATATGTAATAATCTGACGTAATGCCATCTGAAAAAAAAAATGTTGGGCTGGCAACACTATTTGTGAGTATTGTAAATTTTCGTCAAACAATTTTTCCCTATTGATATTGCATCGTACAAAATTCTGTAAGTTTCAAAGGCGTTTCAAGATAAACACTCCACCTGGTTATATACGAAAGCCGTTCCGAAAGTTCGTGGACTAATCACTATTCGGAGTCTGTGACAGTAAAAGGGTTTGTATGAGTCTTTTTCGAAATAACGTCCTTTACTCTTGGTAAATGATATCCAACAATGCACTAGTTTCTCATACAAATGATGCAGATAATTTTCAGAAAGTCTGTACAATGAAGTAACGGGGATGTGGCAGCTTTTACATCCTGATCCCTGGTGCACTTCCTTCCGCTTAATCCTTAAGTGTTCGAAAACCCTATAATCTACAGGGTGCGAGAGGTCTGGCTTGTATGGAGAATGTTCTAGAGCAGGCATTTTCAACCCGAAATTGACGTAGAAGCGTTGTTTTATAATCTGGAAAAAAAAAAAGCGAGAGAGAGGTAGGATAACGTTGGAGACTAGGCAGCAGGGTTGGCAAAAAGACTTTTTTATTGAAAAAAGAAAAAAGGTTTTTGGTTTAAACCAGGATTATGGTTTAAATAACTTGCTCTATGTATTTATATTACATATGGACAGAAATAAGTTTGTTTCGCCTTGCTGTTATTATGCACCAACCGGGTTCTGCTAGAAGGGGTCAGGTAAGCTTAAAGCGGAATCCAAACTGCTTCCCGGCTTACATTCGAGAGAAACTGTCCTCCATTTGAACTCGAAACCGGGACTAATTTGTCATAAATGTGATACGTCTGCCGGCTCACTCACGAAAAACTCCTGATAAAAATACGTTGTACTGATCTTTACATACTTGTTAATATAACGGTCACGAGTCATTTCAGAAGGACAAAAAGATAAACAGTTGCAGAAGTGAAGCAATTATACAGAATTACATATGGACAATTTCAAAATACTGCAGAGTACACAAGAACTAATTTAGTCCAAGTTAGTTCACAATGACTTTTATTAGTCCAAGTTAAAGAAATACGACGACTTCATTCACATATCAGTAAGAAAAGTGAATAAAGATACGAATTATTTGAGTCCACTTTGGCTCTGACCCACTTATACATAAATATATACCAAAGGTATTTCTGATTTCAATAAATGTCTGTGGTTGGGTTTGTATGAGCCCCCCTTCTCCCCCCCCACACACACACACAAAAGTACGTCATTTCGATGTATTTTATCAATAGTAAACATTATTAAAACGAAACAATATTTATATTTTTTATTGCAATTGCATAACAATAATAACACACTATTAAAAAAATCGCCAAAAAAATTCATAAACAAAAAAAAAGTTGCTTTGCAGTATAATCTCTGAGTAATGAATGAGGAATTTAGGTCAGAATATATTACGAATATTATACGGGACAAACTTGATAACCCACAAATGTGTGCTCATCAAGATTTTACGGACACTTACACTTTCACGAACATTTTTCGTTTTTTGGTTTAAACCAGCCAACCCTGGTAGGCAGTGTACGCACTGTCATGGATTCACGAGTAATATGCCTGCAAAATCGACGATGTTATAACTGATATTCTTTCCCTGTCATCCTCGTCTTCACTGTCAGGTTACCCTCGAGGTGATACTCTTCAAACGAAGCAGTGCAGAAACAGTGACGTAACAGGACGGACAGTTGGAAATGACTGGTCTAGGGACTGTCAAATGATTGTCTTCGAAGTTTCCGTAGCCTGTCAATGTCGTATGCAGCCCGGCATTATCTTGCAGGAGAAACATTCTTTAGGAAGCCGTTCAGATCACTGTTTCGGAATTGCTCCCTTCAAATATATTGGAAATTATTGATCTAGCGACTACCAAACAGTTTTCTTCAACGTTACCATAGTTCGCAATATCACATTATCCTGAAGGAGAAACCATTCATGAAGTTCTTGCGAATTGCCCCTTTCAAATGCAATGGAAATGACTTGTCTAGGGACGGAAATTTCTCCAAGGTTTCCACTGCATGCTGTGTAACATGTGGCTTAGCATTATCCTGCATGAGAAACCGTTCTTTATGAAGCTGTTTATTGTTCACTACAAATGCATTTCCAAAACGTTAGCATAATAATCTTCATTTACTTGAAACCCAATACTGCAGCATCTTAAACGTACTGGTATATTAAAAAAACAAAACCAACATTAACTTTGGAGATTAACAAATCGGAAATTTTTGGGGCGGACTTCGGAGAACTTTAGTCCTTCGCCGTTCACCTTATATGGCCGGCTTAAAATTTAGCCAGTATATACGCCAACTCAATGATACAGTCCTTTCCCCGAAAAGAAGAAAATCTCCACCCGTTTGTAAGTTACCTTCAGTTTCTTTGAAACTTGATATGGTGGAAGACAAACCGATAAATACTGCATGGACGATATTTGGCCCACGTGGAAAAGTTCGCCTCAAACGTTGATTTCCAATGTTTTTTACTATTATATATTTTCTTTGTTACTACTATTAGCATTTATTATTGTTATAATTTTCTCTATGGTACAATTATTACTATTTATTGTTACTTATATATATTTATTGTTATATTGTTGTTTAATATTTGTTATTTTCATATATATATATATATATATATATATATATATATATATTATCTCTTCTTTTATATTTTTACTTTTCTTTTGCAGCAGTATTTCGTTATATTTTGATATGATGGTTTTTTAACTTTTATTTACAGCAGCTGTGTTGATAGTGACGGGGACAAATAGCCTCGACGCTGACGTCATCATTAAATCTCAATCTACCTTCTCTAATAATTCATAAGTAACGACAAACTATCACGATACATTATATATCTTGCTGATTCCTATAAGCAGTCGAGTGAACTGAAACAATGTATGGTTTCCTTTCAAGGTGGGTTTAGAATTCTGACGACAAACTGAAGTAAAATTGCAGTACTTCAGGAAACAAATAAATAACTAAAAGGTTTAATACACATCGCGGTTGAGGTTGATCATCCAAAGCAAGTTATTAACAAAAAAAAAAAAAACACTGCATACTACAAGTGAATTGATGTGTAAGTAACCACAGTCCTTCAACTGTACCGAAATTGTGGTAACCACAAATAGCACAAACTTCTCACTCAATCTCCACCACTCCAAAGTGAATCATAAATCTATTTGCTTGTAGGCTAATCTTCTGTAGATAGCGGCCCTGGATTAGACCCACATGAATCGATTTTCAACGTTGTATTAGTAGGTGTTAATATACCTTACACAGAATTACTCTTCTTTCATTTCCATCATTCACTCTTAACTGTTAATAATAAATATTTCTTATTTCCGTGCCTAGTTTACTCTTTTGTATATACGTCTGCATCTGTATTGTATTACTGCGCTAAATTAGTACCTTGCAACTGCTCAGTGTTCTAAACTACACACTATCTAAAAATAACTTAAAAAAAAAATTAATTCTTAAATTCTCATGTTTCCAACCAGCACTATAAACTACCTATTCCCTGTTCAGCGTAAGCTCTAAGCTCCGAAAAAAAAATATTTGTATCCTTCCGCTTGTCACAAATACGATTGGCTAATGATGTATAACTTGCTCCTCCCCGTGGGAAGTGGTACAAGTGCATTTTGACAATACTGTCTCGTGTTGTCCAGATACTTACAGCAGTAGCAGAAAACAAGGAAAAAGCTCGAAAGACTAAAAACAAAAATTGAATTTCGCTGATAACAATTGTTGCTTAGTGAGTAAAGGTTTACCTTGTTGGTGTTTAACCACAACACTCGCGGAACCGGGATTCATGCCAGCCGGGCTTGAAATCTGAACACGCGTCCACAGTTGATTTGGCGCAATAGCTACTGCGCATGTTTTGTGTTTCACTAGCCACACTCGATTGCAGTATTATTAGACAATCCATATTATATTGTTGTCATTTATGATAATATAGCAGTTTTATATGAAGCTTCATAGTAAAAGTAATAATCCAGCCACATGAACTATTTTGCGGAGGACTACAAGCGTCAGTAGGACAACAGCAAATCAGCGAGATTTAGTTCCACGTGGATTTGTTTATCGTAGTTTAGAGCTTAGGCCGAACAAGGTTTAGTTATATCATAAATACTGTCACAAATTTGAAAACTCCTGTGTCTGAATGAATAACACAGAGAGTGTTAACACAAAGGCAATTTATTTTGGTCATGTTTTACATTGATATGTTGTACACCTGACGCACGAATCATTTTTCGAAATGTTCCCCCTTGGCCTTGATGCAGGCACGAAGTCTGTCTGGCCACTGGTCGATGGCATTACGCACCACGTCCATGAGAAAATTGTTCACTGCTCGAGTCAAGGATTATTTCAGACTGTCGACATATGGATGCAGGATGCCGTTTCTAGACCTTTGCCTGAAGGACAACCTAAAGTTTGTAGTCCAACGGGTTAAGGTCCGGGTTGCTAGAATGCCAATCAGCGGTAGAAATGAAGTCGGGGACGTTCCGTGCCAGCCACTCCTCGGTTGTTTTCGCTTTATGGCCTAGAGCGGAATCCTGCTGGAAGGTCCACCCTTCTCCAGGTATGACGAACTTACCAAAAGGTAGTCGTCAACCTGGTTCGATCGATTATATATGAATCTCGAGTGGTAGTAATAATTTGCATGTAAAAATATCTTTAATAATTATACATATTATTATTCTCACCTTTTCTATCAAAATTATAAAGTCGACGAACGGTATCCAATGGTTTATTAGTTGATACACTTTTATGTATTTTTATTCAAATTGTCATGCACACATACAAGATGATTAGGTATCCATAAACAACTACATAGCAACTAATTACATAACACTATCCCATAATAATCTCTTACAGATATTAAAAACATTCTTCTTTTGTTAATATTAAATTAACATTCTATTAAGTATAGTGTACATGTATGAGCACTTTCTGCCCAAGGTACAGGTAATTATTAAACTATCCAAAGTATTTCGTTATATAAAATGTCGCCCGACAATTGGACTGAATATAAAAGTCATAAGCGAGCTTGGCTTTTATCTTCAAGAACCACTGGTCCGTTCACAATAATGGTTTTACATTGCATATGTCCATCACATTTTGATCGCCCCTCGTATGTATCTTCATTACATATTATAGATATAGATACATTTATAACAAATCTTACACTTCATCAATACTTATTTTTCATTACATTATTATTATATTTTATTATTAAAATGTCGTCGCCCATTTATTTAATCTTTGAAGGGTGCGAAGTCAAAATCGTAAGAAACAAACATGAGTTACCATTATCCAGGGCGCATTATATGATAATTATATTAGGTGATATTTTAAAATAAACATTGGATCAATAAGGCATCAAAATATAGAAGAATCTCATTCAAGATAGTCGTTGAATAATTAACTTAATAGAATGAATCTTACACTTAACATAATCTTTGACAATTAAGTTTTCAACACAAATCAATCTAATATAAATAATCTTTGCTTTTAATTAATTACAAATCGAATTATAATTCTTCACATTAACAAGAGAGAATTAAAATCATTTGAAAATTAACTTTCCAGTCTATCTAAAACTATATCTAAGTACTTCAAGTATTCATAAGAGTCGTTTTCATTATCAACATTAACTCATAAAATTGAAAATAAAAGTTCACAAGAATCTATAACTGATATGGGTTTAACCTAATTTCATTAACGGTAATCAGCTTAAATTCATACTCGTGTATGGTTCCAGTAAAGTGCATTGTACAGCACAATCATGATTATGTCCCGTATTACTGTTCTGTACAGGAATTACTTCGATACCTGGATCTTGATGCGAAGTGCCATCTCTTGTTCTCCAATTACGTCTATCCACGTAGTTGGTTGTATCCCTGGAATTTCGCCATACATTCCGTCTATTTTTAAACCTGTTTTAATTGTATGATCTAACATAAGGATTGCTACGATTAATTAGGTTAGGCGTATTCCCTACGTAACTTTGCCTATTTTGCTCGTTTTGATTGCTAGAATTTACTCGGCTTAGGTTGTGTTCCGTATCATTCACACTTCGGATATTTAGATTCCGAACAGGTACAAAATGATCTGAATTATTTTTACTTTTACCTACTCCTGCTTGTTGATTCATAGCATGGTATTGGGTTTCATAGCATTGGACAAGCATTAATAAATGGTTGAAACTCATACACTGTGTAGAGAACAAGATCTGTTGTAACTTAAATGGGAGCAAATTTCGAATCGATGCTATTATTCTAGATTCGGATTGCAAGGGATTAACGACCTTTAATTCGTTGTATGTATTTACAACAAACTCTACAACAGATTTGTGCAAACGAGGATTGAAATGTTGATTTCTAATGGTGGCATCTCGATTTGCAAGCAAAAAGTCATTTTCATAATTCGCGATCAATGCCGCTTTGAATTCCTCATATGTATTGATGTGATCGCGTACTGCTTTAAACCATAAAGAACATGGTGGGAGTAATACATGAGGGATTAATTTCATATATTGTGATCTATCTATACTCATTATATTACATTCGTCCTGAAATTTTTCCAGGAAAGAAGTAGCGTTTTCATTACATTTACCACTGAATTTACTCATAGCCCGTATTTCACTCATCTTAACACTTAACTTTACCTTTCTTTTATCATTCCGTGTACTTATTGGGTGACAATTCCTATCCATGACGTGATGTGTCGTTGCACTATCCCTTTTCCGCCCATCTGTCCTCTTCGGATGAATTTCTTCCAAAATAATATCCTCATCAGACACAGGTGAAGGCGAAGTCATCTCTGGTGAGTGGGGAAACTCCAAGCGCTCACTACCCATATTATTGTGGTATGTGTTGTCCTTAACCTGTAGCGTCCTAATTTCTTCCTGTAGAGTAGCTATCAATTGCGTATTTGCACGTATGTTGTTAGAATTATTGATGACCTGAATCTTTTGCTGTTGAACAGAAGATTCTATTACTTCTAAATCCTTTTTTACATCACTGATTTCTTGGCTCAGGTGATTGTGATTATCTTGGCATTCCTCAGATATTCCTTTTAACTTTTCCTCGAACTGCGAGGTGATATCGTTCATAGTCTGGATAATTAATTGTTGCGTTTCATCTGACCTCTGTTCCATTCGTCTGCTTAATTCCTCGTATTGCTTGTTGGATTCTTCGGAGTTCTGCTCTATCTTCTGTTCTATCGTCTGCTTCAATTCTTCGCATTGCTTGTTGGATTCTTCGTACTTTTGCTCTATCGTCTGCTTTAATTCTTCGCATTGCTTGTTGGATTCTTCGTACTTTTGCTCTATCGTCTGCTTTAATTCTTCGCATTGCTTGTTGGATTCTTCGTACTTTTGCTCTATCGTCTGCTTTAACTCGGTAGACATCTGAATCAATTGTCGCTGTAAGGCTAGCAAGATTCGGTCTTCTGATATCATTCCTGGTGCTACACTATGTTCACCGTTGTCACTATTATTGGATTCATTCTCCATTGCTTCACCGTTCATTTTTCTTATAATTATCCTACCACTCCTAAGTCTTGTGAAATTTGTATTCATTAACCTTCTGACAAAAGTAAATTCACCCTTACTATGCTTCGGGATATGAATTTATGAAAAGATCCCGGGTGAGGTAAACCAAAATTTTTATGACGAACTTACCAAAAGGTAGTCGTCAACCTGGTTCGATCGATTATATATGAATCTCGAGTGGTAGTAATAATTTGCATGTAAAAATATCTTTAATAATTATACATATTATTATTCTCACCTTTTCTATCAAAATTATAAAGTCGACGAACGGTATCCAATGGTTTATTAGTTGATACACTTTTATGTATTTTTATTCAAATTGTCATGCACACATACAAGATGATTAGGTATCCATAAACAACTACATAGCAACTAATTACATAACACTATCCCATAATAATCTCTTACAGATATTAAAAACATTCTTCTTTTGTTAATATTAAATTAACATTCTATTAAGTATAGTGCACATGTATGAGCACTTTCTGCCCAAGGTACAGGTAATTATTAAACTATCCAAAGTATTTCGTTATACAGGGAACATGGTAGCAGACAGTGGTTTCACTATAGGTGTTAGCACTGTGTCCTGGTACACCTTGGCAGATGGTTTAACACCTTGTTCGCAAAAATGCAACTGGGTTATGCCTGAGTAGCTCACTACGCACCAAACCTCACTGAGGCAGGATGATGTGCACTCTGAACCCTTGGAGCTGCCTCAGCAGCTGCAGTAAATGACGTGGCATACACACGGTCATTTTGGGCGTTGTAGGTCTGCTCAATTGTGAACACCTTTTAGTCAGTGAACAGAATCTTTCTGTGCAGATTGTTGGCGTAACGCCGCAACAGTCTCTTTGATTTGAGGACCCTCTGCGACATTAATGTTTGGGTCAGAAAGTGACCAGTCCGCCTCTTATACTGCCGTGTCGTGACAAAACGCTGTAACTTTGGCGGAGAAGTTTTGCGAAAATGAGCCTAAAAGTTTTCATCAGAAAATGTGATCTGTATCGTGTAGAACCAGTGTATCTTGACTTTGGAAACACATGGTTACATGTAATGTTACGTAAATGCATGTTGTGTGATTAAATTTGGTGAAAACTGATTGGTTGACCATTATTGCCTAGTTACACTGGTTCTACACGCAACGATACAGATCACATTTTCGAATGAAAACTTTACGGCTCATTTTCGCAAAACTTCTCCGCCAAAATTACAGCGTTTTGTCACGACACGGCAGTATACGCCCGTACATGTAGGTCACTCCTCAGCACACGAGACATGAAATTGCTGCTGATGTTCACCTCAACAGCCATCACACTTTGTGTTCGAACGGGATTTCTTCTAATTCTTGCTGTGACTCCTTTCTGGACTTGCGGTGTTCGTACCATCCATGGTCTGCCACTCCTTGCGCGGTCAGCTGCCGTTCCAGTCTCGGTGTATCGTTGTATGGCGCGATACATGAATCTTTTGCTGATTTGTAGGGGTTTTAGGAGGTTGAAAATCTCACCTGCTGTTTTCCCGACCTTGTGTAATGCAAATGAAATGAAATCTTTGAGTTTTACGTCCCACAGTTATGCCGGTTAGGCTAAAGGAAACGGTGATGATGAGAAATTAATGAAATAGAATGAAGAAAGTGGGGACACAGATGGCAGCACTGCCACTCCGCATGCCTACAGCGCCACTCCAAACTTTGTGACAGTATTTATGATATAACTAGGTACATTCAAAAAGGTCTATATAAAACTTTCAGAGGACACCTTGGGAGCAGAGCCCCCTGTCAAATATATGTCCATTGGACATGAAAAATTACAAAACTCAAACGAAAACACTTCTTTCGGGTTCATTCGAGCAGACGGTTCTACCGAAAACAAAATTTATAGGTAAAATATGATTTGAAACTTTTTTTCGTGAAGCAATGAGTGTGAATGTAAGTTATTTCTGTCATTGCACAGCATACAGAAATGGATTTTGAATGGCAAAGTATTGTATGTGTAACGATTTACTGAAGCGGAAGAATACAGGGTAGAAATAAACTGCGGGAATTTCCTGTTCATACGTTACTTCTGGACATGTACGATAGATGTACTGTAACACTCGTGTATCAGCTGTGAGAGTTAGTTACTTTATTTTTTTGAAGGATCGAAATTAAATGTTTCTGAAGATAAGAATTATTACACATATTTAAGCGTTTTTCCATCATCCTCGATTATGCGTATACCCCCGTCGCTGACGCGCATGCTCCCTATGGACGCACTCCCTCGCTTCCACTCGGGCCGTCTTGCTAAGTTCCTGCCCAGACTCGGTTAAATAGCATTCGTTTTTTTTTCTTTTTTGCCACTTACCACAAGTTGGTTCGTAATATATGCACTGTAGTCTTTAGAGCTCCTCATTTAGTACTTATTCTACTTAAAAAAAAAAAAAAGAAAAAGAAAAGAAATGCAAAAAATGTGTCATATTTGATAAAACCGCCTGCTCGAGTAATGCCCAGCATGGTATGGCAGTGCTTCAAACCCAAGGTCTTATTACCTAATCCAGGATGCGTATGCTGCAGTAATGGAGTCACAGAAATGAAACTAACATGAGAAGAGTTGCCTCTGAACCAAATATGAAATTGGACAAAATTTCGAGTGTTATCCCACTTTATAGAGGCATAAATTTGTAAAATCCAAGAAATAAATGTTTCTTGATTTCACAATAAGATTATGTAATCAAAATAATCCGGAGCTTACCCCATTTATAATAATGTCGAGACAGAAAAGTGTGGTCTTTTTACACCTTGTACTCCTTAAGAAAGACATGATGAAGTGAAGTGCTAGTTAATGCAGTGTACAATGCGCGGCAAAAAAGCTGCAACATGAGCGTATAAGTTTATTGTGAAATGACGAAGTCTTTTGTTCCAAAATAAGTGTGCACGGGAGGAGGCCGAGGTTTATCCTGGCGTGATTCGTTCCACTTAGTCGTTATGTTCATTCCCTGTGCTGTTAGGCGTAGTTTCACAATAAACTTACATCCTCATGTTGCAGGTTTTTTGCCGCGGATTGTACAAAGTGATCGAAGAAGTATCCCAAAGCTATACTATACGCAAGGTACGTATATATTTGGATTCACTCGAGCAGACGGCTCTACCAAAAACAAAATTTATAGGTAAAATAGGACGTCAAACACTTTTCGTAAAAGAGGAGTGTGAATATAAGTAATTTTAGTCAGTGGATATCATACTGAAATATTAAATTTTGAATGGTAGTGAACGTATTCTAAGTGTAACTATTTATTGAAGCGGAAAAATACAAGAAAGCGAAGAAGGTGGAAATAAATGGCGCGAATGCTCTGTCCGTGTTAGCAATGGACGTTTGCTATGGATGCAATGTTAATATACGGTTCTATTACAAAGAATTGTGAGATAAAGAGCGTGTTTTTGCAACGTCATAGCATGTTGAAACGTAAACGTAAAACGAACTGTGCAAAGTGTGAAAAAGAAGTAAAAATTCAGAAGAAAGGCAATGTATACACTTTTTACTGTCGTAAAGATAAGAAGGGAAGACAGTGTAACACAGGAGTATCAGCTGTGAAAGGAACTTTTGTTTGAATGATCGAAGTTAACTGTAGAGAAAATATTGGCATTTGTAATACATTGGTGCATTTTAGAAGATTGGAAATAATAGAAAATGAACTGGATATAACCTCATCAACTGTTAGTGACTGGAGCTCGTATTGTAGGGAAGTATGTGTGGACTGGGCATTTCACAATTCGCAGGTATGAATTTTTCCACTATCCTCGTTTATGCGTATGTCCCCTGTCACTAACGCGCCTGCTACCTTCGGACGCTCCGCTCTGGACCCCCTACAATGCTTCTGCCCTGACTCTGTTAGATAGCATTCGTGCTTTTAACGGCCACCTAGCATAAGTTGGTACGTGGTTTATGCATTAGCTCCTCATTTAATGCATGCTCTGCAAGAAGAAACCGGAAAACGCAATAAATGTGTGAAAATTTGGTAGAGCCGTCTGCTCGAAAAATGTCCTATGCTGTATAGCTTATATATCTAATATCCCTTCAATTTGTAAACTCATAATTGACAAGATAACTTGGTTTATTCTCCCTAAGTAATCACTCTACATTGATGACCTTTATTACTTTTCTTAGGCAAAGTTCTAGATCACTTCCCCCTTCCCTGGATGGGGTATAGATGATGCAGAACACCAGAAAAACTATTATTAGATGACCAGAAGAAAATATTCCGGGTCACCTATACCACTGACCAGCATCTCCCTAACCCCCTACTTCATCCCCCCTTCCCCCACCGACAAAAGTGTTCTATAAAAGTATAGCTGGACAACCTTCGACTATTTCAAAAACCTAAAGTATTATTATTTTACAAAAACTTAAATTCTACTTCAAAGCATAGGGGGCCAAGCACCCTAACCCCCCCCCCTCACAATAAAAATTTCTGCACACGTATGGCGCAAAACCCTCTAACCAAAAAAAAAAAAAAAAAAAACTAATACATTCTTATTTTAAAAACGTAATATGCTCTTCAAAATTAGGGTTAAAGCAAGCGTAAGGAAGAAGGAGCATATATCAAATAAGCAAATACTTGTATTTCTGAAAAATATAGGGGGACCAATAATCTAAACCTTCCCCTTTTCTTGTTACTCCTATGCCGACATTTCGTTGAATTCTGTCCATTTCCCCATAAATTTTGTATTTCAGGGATGCCATCTGCGTCTGTTAACCCACCTTGTGTAATAACACGTAATAAAAGCGTAACAATTATCAAACAGAACCAGAATTTTGTTTCTTTCCGGTAAAATGTAAGGCCGCTAATGCAATACTACCGTATACGGTAATCATATTATGACCTGAATATCCTTCGTCTGCATAGCACAATGCCTTTTCAACAAAGCAAAACCAAAAGATAAGCTGTGGGTTTTGTACAAGTTCCCAACGGGAACTGAACCTGGGCTCCACTGCACCGAAGTACTCTTCGATTTATCTCCTTTTTTGTTTCCTGAAATATACACATTAACTCTTCAATTGTATACAATTATTACATTCACAGACTTACCTTTCCAGAAGCTGTTCCCCCAGCAACCCCAATTAGAAAAGGAGTTTTCTCTTCAACTCCATTTAATTTGAGCACATGGCCATTCGCTTGTCCTTCTGATATACGTCTGTACAAAGGAATAGTTCCATTGGATTTTTTACAATCTCCAGTTTTTGGAGCAGACATAACTATATCTTCAAAACACAACACAAAAATAAATACACAAGTCCTACTACTTTGCAGTATTAAAAAAGATGGAAGGTAAATACACTATTGATTGCTAATGTCAATTACGACGTTCGTGTTCTATACAAAACAAGGCATCCACTTCCGCGATGCGTGTTAACTCCCACATCTGCAAGCGCGACGCAAAGAGCAGAAGAAGAAAACATTTCTTTTTCTTCTTCTTCTTCTTCAATTGCACCCCCGATGAAAATGGAATCTCTATTAAACTGTCCTCTTCTCAGAATTCGGCTGTTATGCTGTACTTTGTCATTATTTAGAGATTCTTGTCATACGTTCAGATAGCATTATTATCAGTGGCGGCCAGTGGGTGTGATCTCGGCTGTTGCAGTATGTACGATTGGAGATAGAAGATACAAACTGGACTTATAGATTAATCAACATAACTTTAGATGCAAATACTGTGTGTCATATGAAAATAAATAAAATTTATATATTAAAATCTAGGTTTACATGTTTGTCTCGGAAAAAAAAGTTTATATGTTTGTCTCCGATGCTTTCGACAATGAGATCTCGAAAGCCACGTTCCGTTTTCGTTGGTCGATTCTAAATTTTGTGCAGATTGTCCAGCTCTAATTGAATATTTAAAACACGTGGCTGTTATTTGTTTGTTACATTTTTTTAGAGGAACACTGTAAGTATTGAAATTTTAAAAAAGTAAAGCATCGTATCCTACGAGTTATACATTCCAACAGAACACAGTTGTATATAGGGGTTGTATATCTCTCAGGCGTGTGTTCCACTGTTAAATTATAATGAAAAACGAATGATAGCCATTTCTCCAGGCTAAAATGGCTCTCTAGTGTTTGGAGTGTTTTGCCCAATGAACACCATATATCACTGACATTATAATTAATTATATATGTAATGTATTTTCTTATTACTAAGGCCCGGGAGTTTGTTATAACGTATATTTATTTTACATGGAAATCGGATAATGGGGTGAGATCTTCACGTATTAGGCGAAAACCAGCTGAAATAAATAAAGTTGATAGGACATATGACATATTTTCCACATTTTCCAATTTGGAAACTTTTTTTTTTTTTTTTTTTTTTTACTTTTCTAATAGACAGATTTCTATATATATATTTTGCAATATACTTGCACAAAATCGATATTTTTTAAAATTTTTCTTATATGCCTTCTGCCAAAGTAATAAAATTCGCGTTCTCGCTGTGATCGATTGAACTTGCATCAGACTGCGAAAGGCATTTGGATTTCTACCAGGTTAAAATTTAGTACGAGATAAATAATAGTGCCTTGCGTTATAATGCCGAAATTCGTTTCAAACAAAAAGCTCTCTGGTAATTGTTGAACGTGCACACGACAATCACAACTGTTCTTTTTTTCTTTATTTTTTTCCTTTTTAACAAAAACAAACAAATTAACATTTTGTGCTGAAAAAATAGTTATTTTTACGTCAGTCAAAATCAATAGTTGTACTTGGACAAGGAAATCCCTTACGAATCCACACTTGGGAAGGCCTATGTGGAAAATGTCTATAATGGAACTATGTGTAACAGCGGAGCAAGTGTAGAGAATGGCTCCTGTGAACCAATCTGTTTCGTTGAAGTTGAGAGCATACGTTGCAGAATTTGGGAGCGATGTGTTTTCTACAGATGACAATATATTATTCTGTAAATTCTGTGAATCCAGTGTGGGATATTCGAAGAGATCTGTATTGCAACATTTAGAGACGATGAAGCATAAAAGAAATGCGTGTAGGAAGAAAGCGAAATCACAAACGCTACTTCAACATGTGACATCGTCCCAGAGCAGTAGAATATCCTCTTTCTCCAAGAACCTGTGTAAACCATTTATCGCATCTGATATCTCTCTGTGGAAGTTGGAAAACCCTAATCTTCGAGAATTTTTAGAGAAGTACTGCGACAAGGAAATCTTTCACGAATCCACACTTAGGAAGGTCTATGTGGAAAATGTCTGTAGTGAAACTGTGTAACATCCGGCAGAAACTGTGTAACATCGTTATCATGTAACAGACTGTTGCGGATGTTATATAGCCAATGTTGTGCTGGTATTTTGGAATCGGAACAGGCTGGAGAAATTTTCCTTGTGCATGTTCAGCAGTTGGAGAAGGTTAACCGTTCTACAATTGCTGGCTGTATTGAAAACAGGTGAAAACAGGGAAAGACTTGAAAGTTCTATATCTCAAAATGGTCCACATTACCTGTCTGGCACGCGAAGTTCACAGACTATGTGAAGAAATTAAAGCAAGATACCCAACGTATATTGCTTTGTGTCAAATATGAATAAAATTTTCTTGAAGTGTCCATCACGACCCAGGTCCTAAAGGAGGCTGCCCCGGATATTGCTTTGCCACCACATCCGGCGGTGACACGGTGGGGAACATGGCTTAAAGCAATTCAATATTACTGCGCCAATCTGCCTATTCTTATCGAAATATTTGCTTGATTTCAAACTAAAGATGCAGCATGTATTAGTGTTGCTCAGGAATTGCTTAATGGTATTAAATTAAAAGATGATATTGTGTAAATTTCTGCAAATTTTGGGTTTCTGGTGTCATCCATTAAGCGATTGGAGACAAATGGTCTCAGTGTGCAAGACTGTCTTGAAACCGTAGAAGATGTTAGAATAAAGTTGTCAACAGCAAAGGGACCAAGAGCAGATTTGCTAAAAGACAAGTTCACTGCCATCCTGAACAATAATCCTGGATATGGCACTTTCACCAACATCGCCGCTGTTCTGAATGGTAACGGAGAATTAACTCAAAAATGTTGAAACACCTGCAGATACAGTAAGTTTGAGGTATGCTCCTTTGACTCGCGCTATGTGGAACGTACATTCTCACGCTACAAGTCGCTGCTTGTAGATAATAGGCGAAGTTTCACAGAAGAGAACCTGAAGAAGGTCTTCGTGTTACAATGCAATGCTTAAAATTACTTTTGCCTATTGATTTGTCCGATCTTTATTTTTCATTTTCAAGTGTATATCATAGTATGACATTGAAAGATCTATATATACTCTCCATATATATATACATATATATGGTGTATGTGTGTGTGTGTGTGTGTGTGTTCATACAGTCCCGGGCCCTACCTATTACGTACTGCGTGCAAGAAGAAAGAAAACACTGATCATACATGAATTAGTAACTCCAACTGAGGTAAGCTCAATCTTGAAAATAGAGCGAGATATTGAAAAAAAATAATCGAAAAAATCTCTCCTTATGGTACTCGTTCCCGATTTTTATCAAGACGTCTTTTACTTGTGTCTGTAAAGGAACATATACAGATGATGTAAGGAATGAGAAGGAGATTCATGCTCATATGTGAATGATGCGCAGTGTAGAGAGAGCAGTTTCGGCTAGTCTATATACTAAAATACTAGGTTTATATGTTTGTTTCCAAAGAAAAGTTTATGTGTTTGTCTTCAATCTTTTCGACGCTAGTCGATTCTAAATTTTGTCGATTGTCAAGTTCTAATTGATTTTTTTTTTTAAAAAAAATAACGTGGCCGTTACTTTTATTACATTTTTAGGGGTAGACTGGAAATGTTGAAATTTAAAAAAAAAAGTGAAGTATCATATCCTGTGAGTTATACATACCAACACAGCCTAGTTCTATATAGGAGCTGTATATCTCTTAAGCGTTTGTTTCATAATCAAATTATAATGAAAAACGAAGGATAATCATTTCTCCAGGTTAAGATGAATCTTTATTGTTTGGAGTGTTGTGCACAATGAACACCATTTATCACTGACATTATAATTAACAGTGTATGTAATGTATTTACTTATTACATACTGCATGCAAGAAGAAAGATATCACTGATCGTACATGAATTAGAAAATCCAATCGGAAGTAGACTCAATCTTGCGCACGCTGCAAGCTATTAAAGAAATAATCTAAAAAAATCCCTTTTATGATACCCCTTGCCAATTTTTATTCAGACGTCTTTCACTTGTGTCTGTAAAGGCACGTTTACAGGTGTTGTGAGGAATGAGAAGGAGATTCATGGTCATATGTGAATGATGCGCTGTGTAGAGAGCGCAGGTTCAGCTAGTTATGTTTTTAAAGACTAAAAATTAAAGTAGAAATTTTATCAGATTCCTCTCCTTGATTGCAGCAACTCTGTCCATCATATGCTGGTTGAAGTCTGGTATCTCCATTTTCGGGTCGTCTTCGACGGAAAGCATGGCCAATGCTAATAACATCGAATTCCTTAAAAATGTATTAATTCTTTGCAGTGTGGAAAATGCCTTTCTCTACCTGCTGACACCATAGGTACAGATAATATCAGTCTCAGAAGTTTTGTAGATTCACTGAATGTTTTTTCTAGATTATTCCGAACAACGAATTCTAGCAAACCCATAGCCCCTAACGGATCGAAATTCCTCTGCACAGTAGGTTGAAAGACAGTTCGTGGCAAAGCTTACTGTTGTCGAAACAACTGTAAATCAGTTTATCTAGTAAAATTTAAAAGCATACTCTGGAAACATATCTGGTATAACCAATATTTCAACCATAAGATGTCCGAGGAAATTAAACCGGCTTTTAGCTTCGCAAATTATAACATCACATACTTGTGCTTGTCTGTTCCGTTCTGTGCTGTCACTCTTCCTCTTTCTTGATTATCTCTGTAAATTCTATTCTCTTGCTCCTTTCATGATCAATTTTATTTCTTGTTGTATTAATGTTCTTTTCAAAGTTTAAAATCACCTGTTGTGCAGAAGGGTCATTTTTTTCTCTTTTGAAGTTGCTCAAACAAAATTTCTACAAGATAAACATAAATTGAAGTTATGGCTGATAAGGATTTTTTAGGCCATCAGCCTGTTGGATTGCATTTGCATTTCTTATCTCATCCGTTATTAGTATCTTGTTCATGCACTGGATGAAGCCCTTTTTTTATGATCAAATACGATATTCACACTTCTAGATCTGAAATTCCAACGAGTATTACTTGCCCAAGGTAACCGTTTCAACTAGGGTTCTCCGTGGGCTACCAGAGAAAAAAATGTGCAAATACTTTGTAAATTAGAAAAGAAATTCTTACATCTTTATTCACTGATGCAGCTTTGCTCATAACCAAATTAACTTGATGAGCATAACAATGTGTATATATTCGACATTAGAAAAAGTTTCTCCAACTATTGCCTGCAACCCCCTCCCCCCAGAAGAACCAAATATGACAGAAGTACCGTCAAAGGTTTGTGCAATTAATTTGAGTGAATTTTCATGAAGACCTAATTTTTGATTTTTCAATTCTGCAAGCAAATAAGAAGACAATGTTTTAGCATCATGCTTTGGTGGTGAAATAAAATTTCAAAAACGTTCTGGCGGAGGCTAGTATGTCTAGTGTTAATTGTTTATTTACTAGTTAAAACATTTCCTTACCTACTTGGTAACTAATCTAAATCAACAGACTTCCGCTTTTAGATATTAGTTTACTCCACAAGCCTTAATACATTTCTCCTTAGTCATAAACTTGCTATCGAAAAGATCATCGCCATTTTCATCTCTTTTTACAACTCTTTCTTTTCTTTTTTAGATGAGTGCATGTGCAATAAACCATAACTCTTTCTGTCCTCAACATCCTCCTCCCCTCCAAAAAGACGACTATTGTCCATATCCCCATCTATCAGGCGGTCTTCTTATTCTTTGTGATTTTCTACCATATCTTTGACCAATTGACTCTCTTTGTTGCCCTGTATCTTCATTGTTTTTTTGACTCTCATGAACAAACATAGGCTCTTGTCTCTCTGCTTCATTCTGATATTTTGTCTCCAACCTTCGATCTACTCCTCTACGAACTTTATTCTTGTACTCGTTACATACTGATTCCACCCCGCACTTATTGCCTGAGTCTTTTATTACTTCATTTTCTGCACTTGATTTCCCATCTGGAATCCTTATCTGATGTCTGTGAACCCTTCTCATAGAACCATCTACTTGAACCTCCAAAACATTATTTCCCCTGTAACGTACAAAATAAGCCTTAATAAATTTTGGTAAGACAGCCCTGTAATTTCTCACCCATATAGGTGTTCCTTTTTTCAAGCCTAGTTCTCTGCGCTCTATACAGTCTTGCTCTTTAGCATTATTGACAATTACTGCTGGAGAAACATTGTACCAAGTACGAGGCTTAAAAGAATACAAAAGGGAAGCAAGCGAACAATTGATGACTTTAGTAGGAGTATGTAGAAGAGCATAATTAATCTCAGCTAACCAGTTGACCACACTTTGACTGGAGACTCTACAACCATTTTCTAAATATCTTTTCTTTAATAGTTTTCTAAAAGTCTGCACCGCTCTCTCTGCACTGCCGTTACTTTCTGGAGAGTATGGTGGAGTAAAAACTAACTTAATGCTTCTCTTCTTACAATATTCTTGAAATTCATTACTCCTAAAGGGTGATCCATTGTCCGATACCAAAGTATTAGGAAACCCCACCAAAGCGAACAACTCTTCCAGACCAGTTAAAGTGGTAGAAGCGTTCGTGGAATTTACTTTCCAAACCTAAATCCAGTGAGTGAAGGTATCTATCATAATAAGGAAGAGGAGACCGAATATTTGACAGTGGTCTACATGGATTCTATCAAAAGGTTTTTCCGAATTAGGCCAAGAACTATAGTTAGTTTTGGGCGAGCAGTTAGCCATTGCCAAACAAACTTCACAACTCTTAAGGTAACTACGTAACTCATTATTCATGTCGGGCCACCATACTTCATTATTTGCCAATTCTAGTGTGGCAAAAACTCCCAGGTGGCCCATATGTAATTTCTCCTTATAGGAATCTCTTAATTTTCTAGGGAGTACAATCTTTCCTTTCCAAAATAAGCAATCATTATTCAACTCTAGTTGATATCTTCCTGATATTCCTTAAAGTCAAGGCTAGCCGGTAGTCTCTTTACAACTCCACTCTTTAACTTTTGTAATCGTGGGATCCTTCTTAGATTCGTCTTCTACCTCTGATTTATCCAAAATACTCGACGAAATCTCACTTATATAATCAGGAACTAGTAGCTCCTCCTCAGTAGATAACTGTAAGGGAAATCTGGACAGAAAATCAGCCACCTTTACAGATTTGTTATAAACAATATCAAAGTCATAATTGGCTAAAAGAAGAAACCATCTTTGAAGTCGAGGGGAAGCTCCATCAGGAGGAGCCTTTAAACCAAAGATCCACTTAACTGGTTGTGAATCCGTTATAACTTTGAAGTTTCTACCGAATAAGAACTTGTGAAATTTCCGAACAGCAAATACCACCGCTAAAGCTTCTCTTTCAAATTGAGAATATTTTTTCTCTGCTTCAGACAGAGTAGCCGAGGCACACGCCACTGTTCTCAAGTGTCCACCTATATCATTATACAATACCGCTCCAACTCCATCTGGCGAGGCATCAGTCATAAGTACCGCTTTCGCTGTTTCATCAAAGGGCTGCAAAATTCGGGCTTTATTCAGCATGTCTTTAGCCAATACAAATTCTTTTTCTTATTCACTAGTCCATTCCCAGGATACTCCCTTTTTTAGTAACTTGTACAGCGCTGGAATGCGTGACGGTAATGAAGGTAAATGCCTGTGATAAAAGTTGAGCATACCAAAAAAGGAATGTAGTTGTATTATATTTTTAGGAGAAGGAGTCTCCAGTATAGGCTGCAGCTTGTCTTGTGCAGGGAGAATACCTTTGGGAGAAATATCATAACCTAGATATTTTATGGCATCTACAAAGAAAAAACTTTTTTCCTTGTTCACATGTATGTTGAAGTCAATGAATCTGTTTAATACTTGCACAGTTCTTTGATAACACTCCTCAACTGAACTTCCCCAAATTAGTACATCATCTAGATAGCATGCTACTCCTTTTAAATCTTGTATAACATAGTCCATAAACTTTTGGAAAATTTGTGCTGAGCAATTAAGTCCGAAAGGCAGCCTGTGTTGTAACTACAATCCCCAAGGTGTATTTATCACTAAATATTTTTGCGAGTCTTCCTGAACTTCCAATTGTAAATAGGCTTGCCTCAAGTCTAACAAAACATACTGTTTTGCATGAGATAACTTGTTAAGTAAGTCCTCTATTTTAGGAAGAGGGTAACTAACCTTCTCCGTGACTAAATTCAGCGTACGCTTGAAATCTAAACATAGTCTAACCGACCCATTCTTTTTTTTAACTATCACCATTGGAGTAGCCCAATCTGATTGTGAAATCTTCTTTAGCACACCAGCATTGCATAAAGTGTTCAACTCTTTTTTGACTTGTTCCCTTAATGAATAAGGTACTTCATACGCCTTTCCAAATATCGGCGTGACTCCTTGTCTTAAGGGAATGGATACTTTATAACCTTTAATAGGAACATTTATAGATTCATCAAATACTTCCTTAAACTGATGCAAAATCTTATCTCTTAGTACATTAGTAGACTGACTTTGAACATATTGAATCTGTTTCAATTCACTTCTACTGTCGAACATAGAAGTCAACTGATTTCTCCACTCCGGAACCATTAGATCTAGCCAACTTTTACCCAGAATTGGTTGAAACGACTCTTGCTGAACAACCATTAAAGGCAAATACTCTTTAAATTCTTGGTGTTGCACTTTTACTGTACACCTTCCCAATGTTTTAATTGGCGAACCATCAGCATTATTCAGTCTCCCTTTAAATGGTTCTATCAATGTTCCCTGTAATATTGAATCAGTATAACCAATTGCTGAAACTGTTGCTCCCGTATCAATAAGAAATTTTACTATTTGCTCATTGCACTTTAATGAAATATATATAGGATCTCTAGACTTCATCATGCCCTGGCCGACTAAAAGAAACGTGGTTGAAAATTACCGACTGCGCCAGCTGTTAATTGTTTATTTACTAGTTAAAACATTTCCATACCTACTTGGTAACTAATCTAAATCAACAGACTTCCGCTTTTTGCTATTAGTTTACTTCACAAACCTTAATACATTTCTCCTTAGTCATAAACTTTCTATCGAAAAGATCATCGCCATTTTCATCTTTTTTTTCACTAGCAGCTGAGGGCATTCGTCAAAAACAACCAGAGCTGTGATATGCGTAAAACTGGATGCTTCAGATAACCATGCAGCCTGTCGTTGCTCTCTCCTCACACGTTAGTTCCAGAGTTGGCACCTACAGATTTCAGATTTCGCCCTCTTCCAGCGTTTGAATAGCAACTTAAAGATCAGGTCACTATTTTGTCATCATTGCGGAAGTTCAGTGCTAATCGCAGAATGAGCTTGACACACTTCAAAAAGTAAGACTTCCAAAACACATTCCAGAAGTGGAAAGGACGCTGTATTGCTGTGCAAGAGGTCTACTTTAAAGATGATAATCTATATACATAGATAAATAAAGTAGTTTTTTGCCAACAGCATAAATCTCGAAAGTTTTTTATACCACCCCGTATCTGATATGTTTCAATTCGTATGTTTATTTTCAGGAACTTCTTGACAGACATCAGTGATGATTGGAGCAGTGTGGAATGTACCACATTGTAGGTTTTATTATTATTATTATTATTATTATTATTATTATTATTATTATTATTATTATTATTATTATTATTATTATTATTATAAGTGTCAAGTTGAAAAGAGTCATCTCTGACATGTTCTTAGTTTCATGTTCTGCAGAGGCATCTAGACAAATCTGTGCACTCTATGGAGGATGCTACTCCTGAAAGGACTACCCGGAATAAGCTTGACAGGTCCTGAAGTAAAATTTTGACTTAAGCAATGATTCACGTTCTGGTCGCCCATCTTACTTCGATGAGGAAATTCGCGACAGAGATGGACTGTGGACAGTTAACTGTTGTGCGTCTGCTTCAATGTATGGATTCGTGATGCCTCATTCACTCAGTGCAGACAATGAGAACCAGAGCGTTGTCATACGTGGTTCTTTCCTTATTCGCCATCGTGTATCCTGTAATCAACATCAGCCCTTTCTCTCACGTATTGTTATCTGAGAAAAGAAATGGTACCTTTACGTGAACTTTAAGCAGAGGATGAAAAGGGTCAGCCCAAGCAGAAAGGTGAAGGTACTTCAAACAGGATTTGTGTTCCAAGAAGACAATGTTGTGTGTATGAAGGGGCATGGAAGAGATTATCAACATAGCTCCTATCACTGCTGCTGTATACTGTGATCCACTCCAACATGTTCATGCAGCACTTCAAGAAAAAGGACGAATAAACAATATGACATCATGATCCACATGGAAAACCTAGACCACATGACAACCTTTGCTACAGCAGCTTCAATAGGAGGTTCTTCCTCATCCGGCATATTCCCCAGATGTAGCTCCCACAGGTTACCTGGAAATTTTCGGAAAACGATGAGAAGCTGCCAAATTTTACTAATGACTTCTATTCATCGATTTTTTTGTGTGTAAAGATATCCAACAACCGCCCCAACGTTGAGAACAGACTGTGAACAATGCAAGGGAATACAAGTTATCCATTGTCTGATTAATTCAACCCTAAAACAAGAAATGTACCTATTGGTTACAAACGGTACGAACTTATGAATCAACCAAATATTTATGTGGCTCCAAAGAGGCATGGAATCTCTTTCACAGTCGTTGTCCGAGTAACAGTCGCGTTGTGGATAATCTTTTCTTGGGATCCGAAACTAATGTATTTAGAAGTTTCATTTAGAGATACAGGAAGCTACGTGATGTCATGTCCGAAGTAAGAAACTCTTGTCAGAAAATGTCTGACCCGTGCTTGGAATGAGTCGAGCATTATCCTGACACAACTGTTTTACCTCCCCCCCAAAAAAAGATAAAATAAAAAAAATAAATGTTGTGTAAGATTAACTGTTATGTACAGGGTGCGGCACGTAAAACCGGCCCGTAAAGTGAACACATAAAATGAAATGTAATGTATTGAATATGATTAACTACAACACATAAATGAAATGTAATGTATTGAATATGACTACTCACCTTCACAGCAGCCTTCACAGCAGGTGCTGAAAGTGTCCTCCGCCCACTTCAACACACATGTGAGCACGATTGAGGAGATTCATATATACCCTTGTCAGTTCTTGTGTTGTAATGCTATTGGTGACATCCTGGATCCTGGTCCTGAGTTCTTCAATTGTGTGTGGATTTGTTTCGTATACTTTTCCCTTTAACTGTCCCCATAAGTAAAAGTCACACGTGGACAAGTCTGGTGACCGAGGAGGCCACAACCCTTTGCTGATTGTCCTCTCTGTGTAAACATCTCATGCACAAGGGACAATGATGCAGCTGATGTGTGGCATGTTGCACCGTCCTGCTGAAAGTAACATAACTGACGCTCCTCTTCGGTCAAGTGTGTATAAAACTCCTCCAGGATTCCCATATACACGTCACTGTTCACTGTCGTCTCAAAGAATATGGGCCCAATAACGCGTGTGGCGGAAATGGCACACCAAACACCAATCTTCTCATCATGCAAGGGTACCTGGTGGATTGCGTGTGGATTTTCTGTCGACCAATACCGGCTGTTTTGGGAATTTACGTACCCAGACAGGTGGAACCACGCCTCGTCACTCATGATGAGCATTAGTGGATCCAAGAAACCACTGGCAACATTGCTCAACAGCCATGAACAGAAATGCACCCTCTTCTGCAGGTCAGGCTCCTTCAGTTCTTGCACAACACTTATCCGGTACGGTTTTAACTTCAGTCCCCTTAAAACATGTCTGCAACTTCTCTCACTCGCATGAACATGTTGACTCAATCTCCTGGTTGACTTTCGAGGACTTCTTGTCATTATCTCCTCCACCTGCATCTTTAATTCAGGTGTGCAGACAGATGGTCGTCTGTTCCTGGGAGCATTTCGAACCGATCCTGTACGCCGCCATTTTTCAATCAATTCCTGAATGGTGCTTTTTGCTGGCACAGAACGTCCTGGAAATTTCTCCCGAAACAAATTCTTTGTTTTCACAAAGATCCAGTGAGAATAAACCCTTCAACAATGGCAACACGCTCGGGTATCGAATACGGCATTATCACACACTGACACTCACCCGGCTTAACACAACGAGGCCTTTTTCTCAACTGGTTTCGACAAGTTTCACTGGCTGCGGCTGCACGTGACTGCTGCAGGTCACGTAAGTCGACCCGACCTCGACACGCCATCTCTTGGTAAGAAGGTAGATTATTTAAGTGTTGCCAAAAACACAATATACCAGAATATTACGACGGGCCGGTTTTACGTGCCGCACCCTGTATTAGTGTATTATTGTATAATGTTCACTTTCCTTAGGACCATGAACTGTGCAAATGTATCACTGACTGGTGGCCGCAACACCTATTGGGCCCCGTGCAGGTATATCATCAACAATCACTGATGCATTCACCAAGCCAATTGTCCCCGCAAAATTTAACTCAAATTTGCCAAAAGATGATTTCAGAGTCTCTTTCATCACAACTCAAAGTTCGGAATCCAGGCCTGCAGTCCGTCATTCGCAACCCATCGTGAGAAAGGTTGCGAACCACAACTACCGACACAGGATGTCAACCTCCCAGTTGAGTTGGCAATGAGGACTACTGAAACTGAAATTTGTGTGAAATGGCCCTAACAAAAAAAAAAAAAAAAATACAATAACTTCCCAACAGAATTTTATAGCGCAACGGAAAATTAAAAAAAAAAAATCTAAACTGAGAATTTTGAGAAAACTAAACGAATGAATTTCACCTCAGAATTCGATTGTTTCAGTTTGTGGTCGTACTCAGAAAACTTCTCAATCTTTAACAGCGGTAATTTTTCATTTTTGGAATCGAGAGCATTTCCTGTACTGCTCTATGCATTATCGGTATACCATACACGTTGTAAACATTACTATATTCTCGACTACTTAAAACTAGAGTGGGAGTTTTTTTTTTCTTTGAAAGAAAATATTAAGTTCATGGATTGTACATTTTATTTACATAATAGCTTAAAATTTGATATAAAAGTTTACTGAAGAAAATATTAAAAAATGAAAATTCTGTCAACACAGCATTCCCCTTTGAATGAGATATTGCGAAGTTTTACAGTACAAATTTCCTTTAGTTTCACCAACCATTATCAACATGTAAATTCTAATTATATCACTGCAAATTAAAATATTATTTAACGAACTGTATTTATATTTTCACAGTATTTTCTTTGGATGTTAAAGTAAAAATAATATATATATATATATATATATATATATATATGAAAACAGACTAGTTACATAATGCAAATCTCCAGATCACATTACGTTTTTACACGGTGGTAGGCTAGAACTTTCATTTACTTGCTCCTTTTCTTCTTTGCGTGAGTGTCAGATTACATGGTTACGACCGGCTGGAGGTTTTTTTTCCCTTTTTTTTACGCATTTTTTGCAACCTTACATGTAGCACGGTTCTCTTTACCAAGTACCATGTTCATTTTTTTTTTTAATTTCTACTGACACATGTATATATACAACTTATTAAAACGGAAACATATTAGAAAGTCACACAAAATAAACCTAACCTATCGTAACCTTACCATACTAAACTAACTAAACCTAATAAACAACACATACATGGACATTGCCATTTAAAAAAAGAAACCACTTTCTAGCTACCACACTTTCTCAAGAACGTATCGTGATCAGACCAGCTGTTTTCTTGTATAGAAAGATTTTTCGAATTAAACATTCCAAATTATTTTACTAATAATATGAATTACTATAACTGTTATCAGAATATAGTGATCGAGACACGAGCTGTTAACGAAAATCTCACTTTACCGGTACATTGAAATGCACACATAAAATTCACTTGCGCCGTGATATAGTAAATTTGATACAATGGGATTCCACTTAATTTTTGTTTTCTGGCTGTTTCAAAGCATATTTAGCAAAAGAGAATTTTCAGAATTTTAACCCCAGAACGGTGGGATCGGGTCTCTGAAACTCATCTACTTGTATTTTAAATAAAATTTTCAACATAAAGTTAGTGTTTTGAGTTGTAATTTCGTATACTTTCCTGAAGTGCCTGACAAGAGACGCTAATGTTAAAAACCAGTTTGATTTATTGTTAGTTTGCTTTTAATAGAGCTCTGAATTTCACGTGGGGCTGTCAGACCCAGCTCGACCGTTAATGTACTTTTTTTTTTTTTTTTTTTTGGCTAGTGTCAAGAATCTTGTAGGATTTTTTTTTTTTTTTATTGTGATTACCTATTCGACACTTTTTGAGTGTGTATATACAAACATTTCAGTTGGTATTTTGAGCAACTTTAGAACATAACGGAACGTGAAACAGTTGCTGAGAGTGAAATTCATAGAATTTTTTATGACGATGGAAATCAACTGGAAAATAAATAAATAAATAGATTCCGATGCAGATCCTGATTTTGAATTATTTAGTGACCATGACAGTAGCACTGAGTGTGGTGAAGATGTTAATAAGTGTGAAGATTGTTACCGCTGTCACTGCACAGAAAACTCCACCCACTCTGTCATTAGATAACAGTCTTGCCAACATGAGCTCCCTCGTGGCTAAGCGGTTAGCGTACTCGCCTTTGGCGTGGGAGACACGGGTTCGATTCCCGGCGGGAGCTCATGTGGTTCGGATTCCATGTTAATCAGTAGGTCCACGTCTCACATAGTCTCGCTGCTGAACGGGACGTTAAACTCAAAATCAACTCAACTTAGTCTTGCCAACAATGAAAACTAAAAAAACTTCATCCCCTGACATTCAGTATAGTGCAACATAGGTGGTGCCTTCGGTTATGTTAAATAAACTTAATAAGTGTCCTTTATAATATTACTTATCTATAACATCATTTAAGCAAGTATTCTTTTTTATACAATTTTCTAGAAAAACTCATAATTTACTAACAAAAATACGTAAACAATTATAAATACTTTTTTAAAAAAAAAATAAGCGAAACACCAGTTTGAGCTGAAATGTTTTTTCTGTTTTAGAAATACTTGTACTTACATAAAAGTATATTTTTATTTAAAAAAATATCGGTTCAAATTTATTATGCAGTTTTATTTTCTGGGTCTCTCAGACCCAGCCCGACCGTTTATGAAACTTTTTCCGCCCAACCATTGTAGGGTTAAACAAAGAAAAAAGGGGGGAGTAGGAAGCAGTACCTTTGTACTAAGAACAATAATTTCTACAGGTTACGTCTAAAACAAGGTTCAATTTTGGATAAACTATGTACGCAGAGTACATAGTCTGTTATTATTATGACAACCGATACGACTAACATGTTTCTACCCCCCACCGAGCATTTACTAACATTCACATCGTAAATATCTATATATGCAATTTATGGGGAAAACCTGAAAACTTAGTACTTCATAGTAATACAGAACACCACGAAGGAAACCATTAGGTTAATCAAAATGAATTTTGAGGTTACACTATCCAATTATGCAATTTTTTCACCTTTCTTTCTTATCGGACCATAATTCGAAAGAGTGGACTTACTTGATTATTCCCTTGTAGATGCCGTCGCTCACCTGAAATCCATTTCTAAAACTAGGAGTTCCTATTCATTGTCAATTTGGGAAGATAGTATGTGGCGAGAATCGAATTCCCACAGGGCACGTTCAAAAAAAAAAAAAAAAAAAAAAAAAAAAATCCTTCGACGCCAGCATCCTTTGAAATGGCGCACGACACCCAAACCACAGCTATTAGATGCTGATTTCAGCATTCAACTTTTCTGGCCGCTGAACAGCACACCGCAAGACCGCAACTTTCTCATAACACAGGAAAACGAACCATTAAGCACTACTTTCATTTCAGTTTACTGCAAATTCACACTGTTTTATCCACTTTTCCCAAATTTTAAGACGAAAGAAATTTTCTATTTTATTCATCTCCCTTGCAGGGGATTTTATAAAAGTCACAGCACTATGGCCCAGTTGACTGCTTCACTATAATTGTTTTAAGACTTTTTGTTGATTCGTGACGCATACTGACAGAGTGGTTGAAGAATACAGTCAACACCATTTTGATTTTGTCGTGCTTTTCTAGACCTTGGCTGAGATCGGCGCCTTAACTGTGAGAACTGTACTTTGATTTCCGGGCAGTGCTTGTGTATCCAGGATTTGTCTCCAGATTGAAGTGACAATCACACCATCCAACGGGCCCAACACCACATGCAATGTTATCACAAGGCATGCTTATTATTTCTATTACACAGATTTCGAATATAAAAATCGTTTGATAAGTCTTTCACTTTGAAATGAAAGATTTGTTTCGTACTAAAAATTATTTTTTTTTTCGACATAGAGTCCTTTTACTTCGATATATTTTGACCAACGTTTTTCCAACATTTTTATCCGTTCCATATATATATATATATATATATAGTGTAAAACATGATTTTTCTCATCAATGCACATATTCTTCCACCGAGTTAGGTCTTCAGGTCTATCAAAAAGAGAGAGTCGCACGTCGGAGGGAGTTAAATCTGGAAAAGGAGCTAGCAGTTCGCAGTATAATTCGGGTTTGGGCCATGGCAATTGTATTTTTTCCTCGCTAAATAGTACAACATACACTCTCTTTCATGTAGTCGATGAAAATGGTGTCATGGGAATCTCAATTTTTTTTTTTTTTTTTAATTTTTAGCACTTTTTCCTTTGAAATCCGCTACTTTAACCATTCTTTACTTTCTCGTTGGTAATATCCATGTTTCATCAAATAGTGACAACTTAATGTCTTACAAAACTCACTTAAGTTACGCTTCCACATATGCTAACACTGACTCGAAATATTCACGGCACCCATCTTGCCAACAGCTTCCTCAAACTTAAATATTTACGAAGAATATTAAAATCATGTTCGACTGAGATGTTTACAATCTTAGCTATCTCGCATATATACTCGATGATCGTTCAATATAAAATTGTGAATGTTGTTTACCATTTCCTCAGATCTGACTTCCTTTGGATGTTCCGAACAGTCAGCAATGAATACTATCAAGGCCATTCTTTCGTTTCCTTAAATAGCTTTTTTCTCACAAAATTTAATGCTTAGTCACTGCACGAAATTCGCTTGTTTTGTAATTTTAAATACTAAGTACAATCTTACTGGGTCTTATGCAGGGCGTTCTGACGCGTGATTAGTACCATACTAAAGAGTTCGACCAACACATATTTCCTGCTGTAGTCAGGCCTTTAGTATGACGCTAATCATACGTCAAAATGACTCTACATCAGGCCAATCATGTTTAGAAGGATGTCGAAAATAGTACTAAAAAAAAAGGTCAAATTTGTTTGCTTGTTCATTTAAGTTTCCTGTTGGGAGTGTCACATTTCAGTACTCAGGCCACATGAGACATGGAACTAGTTAAAGATGCAATCCGAACTAAAGTAATGAGTTCAATTAAAATTTCTTCGCTAACAACTCGCTGCTTGAAAGGGAACAGTTTGGAATAGTCCTCTTTTTAACATTTCGATCTCAAAAACGATGTATATATATATATATATATATATATAAAATATATATATTGTGAACTTGGAATGTAAAAATGAAAATCAATAATTTATCGAAATATTTATTTCACTCACGTGGATTTTTTTTTTCATCCGCTTGTTAAATTGCACAGACAAGCCGGAAAAGAATAGTGTTATTTCTACATATGTGCATTATGTTGTTTGTCTCCATTGTAGAACTTTCGTGCCATGTAAAACCTGTGTATGCGACAAATTGCAACAAACTACAAACTTCCTGGTTACCTATGCTGATGAACGTATTTCTCTCAAACTGACATTTTTCTGCACACGTCGAGATTTTTAATTAGATACACCGTACGCAGTACTTTTCCATGTTTCAGTACTATCTCTTCCATGGTATATAAACTGAGGACTTTCCACAGTGGCGTATTTACGATTTTGTTTCGGGGGGGAGGCTTTGCCTGAAAATGTGAAAATTCTGCAAGATATTTCATATACTTTACTATAGTAAGAAAGATTTCGGGGGGCTTAAGCCCCCCCTAAATACGCCACTGACTTTCCAGTTTCATTCAATTCGGTCTACGGTAGTCACTAGTAATTAGCAGATCAACATCATAACCTTTCAGAGATAAACAGCTGAGTCCGCAACCTATCCTATTAGAAGTAACACACTCAATTACCATCTATCCTAATTCTCTGTTGCACTGGATAAGTAGTGAACCCAATGGACTTCGCGTCTAGTCTCATTCTTCGATCTACAAGGACGAGCCGTTTCCAGATTCATAAGAGAAGACATTTACACCATCAACAACAGGTTAGGAGAGGGAGATATATTGCTTGCGTACACAAATTCACTCACTACATTTCCTAAATGTTCAATGAAAGACTATTAATCGCAAATATAAAACACACTTCTGTGTCAAGTAACTCATTTCTGCGAAAAGGCTAAGATACGAGTAAGAGATTGGTAGAGTATATGTGTCTTATGGCGCTTAAATATTGTAGTATTTAAGGTTAGTTTAACGGGGCACGTTTTGCCGATAATGTCACTACAGTCTTCGTATTTCTCTCATTTTTATTTATTTATTTTATTTTTTTTAAACACCTTTCACGAAAATTCACGATTTCTCTTACAAATTTCAACTTACAGACTTCAAATTTTTAGAGGAAGAGCTTCATAACCTATCGAAGACAAGAATCGTGCCGATTTTTTTTTTTATTTAGAATTTTCTTCATTGTTGAAATGACTTGGTTGTTGAAATGGATATCCAAATCTTTAACAATGGAACTGTTTCAACAATGAAGAAAATTTTAAATAAAAAATCGGCACGGATTGTTGCCTTCGATAGGTTATAAACTTCCTTCTCTAAAAATTTAAAGCCTGTAGGTTAAAATTTGTAAGAGAAATTGTAAATTTTCGTGAAAGGTAAAAAATACATGAGATAGGAAGACTGTAGTGACATCTATCGGCAAAACTTGTCCCTTTAAACCAACCTTAAGCTCTAACTTCATCCCTATAACTGTGCCATTAAGGCATGTTCTCAATATATATATATATATATATATATATATATATTTCATTGATTAACAAGTCTAGTTTGGTCTCAACATGACACATGTAACCTTTTCCCTAGTCAGATGAGCATAGAAATTCAACGTAGTTATCCAAATCACTATGAACTCAAAGTTCTTCTTTGCAAGAACTGATTTATTTTTAATGAATAAAGTTATAAAAAGGGCAAATGTTATAATCCTATGAATCGTTTATGTGTATAATGTGCATTTATGTGCAGTGATGGTGGATATATGCACTAACCTCCCACATATGCATCATCTGCACCATAAAACTTAGTTATTTCATCTTCAAATGAGCTGTAACGGATATTTTGTATTGAGACAACAAATTGATTTCACATTAGGGTAAAAAAAATATGGCCAAATCCGAAGTTTCGTGATAATGCGACTGAGGAATTCTGACTCCCTCTCAAGGTGGTCCAAAAGATCAAGATCCATCCCTCCCATCTATTCAGTCGTGAGGTTCTTTGGAACTATCTTGGCGCACACTTTTCTCATATCCAAATCCTATACTAAAATTTGATGAACGGTAAACACGTTCAAATTCAACTCACTAATGACCATTCTCACAGTCACTCGACGACTTGATCTCACTTTTTCCACACTGTCATCCGTTTTTCATCTTAAAGGTCTTCCCGCTCGAAGTCAGTCTTCCATTTGATCTTGGTCTTCTAAAAAGAATAACGAGATAACGTAGAAAAGAATAATTAAAATATTTTCAGACTGTAATGTCACGTGAAGCGGGGCATTACAAGGTTTATGGTAACGAATTCAATTGCTTGCAGCATGCTTGAGCACGAGCTAGAAATTATCGCGGGTAGTTCGAAATATGCATTGACTTGCAAGGAAGACGGCAATGTGTGTGTGTGAGTGATTATATGGCTCCGAAAATTACGCCTTTTAGAAGGGCTATATTTGTCGCTATTTCCAACATTGATTATAGTCGAATAATTAAAAAGTGTATAATATCAAAGAAACGGATCAGCACCGTATTGAATCGCAACAAAATAGCCATCATTCCGCTGCTGGGCCCCTAATATTGGGCATCGTAAATTTCGGAGGCCCGGGCGTACTCTTGATGTATGCGTTCCTTAGTGTGACTTAATAACTAACCGTCTCAAATAATAGCAAGAACACTACAATGTTCCGCTGCGATTATAAATGTCATAACTGTGCAAGATTTACATCTGGTAAAGAAGATAAAGAATCGATTTCATAAGATCTGTCCCTCACATGTGAAAAGGAAGATGAAGGGTCAAAAGCTGTACGCACGTCATCTTGCAGGGGACAGGTGCAAATTTGTAGTGACCCTGGACGAAGCAAAGGGGGGTTATAGTAGCTCAGTGGTAGAGCGTATTACCTCTGGTGTGTGGGGTCCCTGGTTCGATCGGCGGCCAAATAAGTTTGTGGTGGACAACATCGTGTCTCGGGTTTTTTTTCGGGGTACGGCGTCCCTTTCCTCCCATATTATCATTCCACGAATTATTCCATCATCATTCACTTGCCTTCTCCCTTAGCCTAACAGGCATAATCGTGAGAGGTTAAAATGGAAAATTTCATTTTTCTGGACGAAACATACGTGTATCTGTTGGACTGCGATAAATAAACAGATTATAATCGATTGCCCCCATGATTCCAGATGATCATTCTGACTGATTCCATCCCTATATGGCAGCGGAACACCTCAGTTGTTATTCATAAGGTCAAGGCCAACCAGTCATAAAGCGAAGTCAACGATGGCGAATATGGAGTGCATGGCAACTGAAATGGGAATTCATCTAATCACTCTCACGGACATTCCTGTAAAACTTGATTTTTGTGGGTTTCCATTGTAGAAATAAGCAATGGGTTGTCGGTTAGCCAAGCACACTCAACAGCCTTTGAAAAGCCTGTCAAACGTAATGCAACAGACTTGATCAAAGTATATTTCAACGTAGTCTCCTTTACTGGAAAGTGAGTAAAACAATATATTCACATTTAAAAACTACATATGTGTTACAGTTTTGCCAACTAACACTTTGGCTTCATCAGACACATATGTAGTTTTTTAATGTGAATATATTGTTTTGCTCAGCAAATAGTTTTAAGTTGGAAAGTGAGATGTAGGGCGATAGTTAACAGACATACCCTGCACATCGGGCACAGCCACTGGTAACGTCGCGGTATTTCTTAAGCTGGTAAGGCTACCAATCTGATTTTAATAAACATAAAAGTACCTTCTGAATTCCACGAAATCTGAGTTCCTGCAGATATTCTTTTCCAACTAAATGACTGAGTGACACAGGCATACTTTATAACTGAATAAAACAAAGATAAAAATACAGTAAAACAAAGAACATATTTTAAACTAACGTTATATTATATTACAAGGTACAATCAACACTGCTTAGTTACATAAAACACACTACACACGATGAGTTATCCACTTCATCCTATACAGTTTTCTTAGAGTCTCACCGTCCATTTTGATTCGCTCTTTTTCTTTGTCTGTTTCAAGAAATTTTTCATCCACTTTCAACTTCGGGGTGACAATCAATTCTCCGTTCTCCTTTAAGAAAGTGCCACCAATATCCGCTTGTTCTGGTTCTCCATTGGGGAAAGTAATCGGAGTTATTTTAATAAGATGCTTCACCCTCCACAGCTTGGCATTTATTTCTGGAATATTCTTTACGATCGATATTTTACCCCGCTAAAATAGAAATATATTACAATGTATGAATCACAAAACAAAGGAACAAAATTAGACATAATATCTGTTCTTAGTATAGCATTCACAGAACTACAGGATGAATTTTCATTTCAATTTTGATTTATTTTACTATTATAAAGAAAATAAAAGAATAATGTTCAAATTCTCGAACAGAGCTTTTCAAAACCTATAAAACACTGAGGCTGGTCCGTATCCATTGGAACAACTTGCAAAAAGGGATACTGTCATAATAGGTTTCGCACAGCAATAAAACTGAACGCGCACGTGTATCAGTCTCCCAGCTGTTGTGTATCAGAGTGGAAGTACTGTAATGGGCAAAATGACGCGGAAAAATAGTAGTTTTTAAAAAGGATATGTTATGGCTCTTTCGCAAACTTCAGAATTTTTCGCATAGAACAGTGTCAGAACAACGATTTGTGGCAGGATGGGCCATAGTTAGTGTTAAACATTACACACAGCACCCTCTTCCACAACTCACAACACAAACGAAATTAGCATACGTCTTTTGTGAATTTGATGAATAAAGAGGGAGTCAAACTCATAAGACAAATGCTAAAGAGGATTCGGGATATGAGGACCTGTGAGAATTTTGCATGTTAAAGCTAAAATATTACATATGGTCCAATCAACAATGAATCGTGCAATTTATTACAAATCGAGGCTGCAAACTGTTCACAATGCCAGTGTGCACGCGTTAACAGTACCTGGAACGAAAGAGCAAGGGCAAGAAGGCTGTACAAGGCACCTATCTGGTGACCACTGGGAATTTGTTGTGACAATTCAAAAAGCATGAATTTACCAAAATGACTGTGAGAAAGTTCAGCTCTCATACACAGAAATCCTCATGAAAAAGACAGTTGTAACTTTGTGCGTCGATGTAAAGACAATTTTCAGAAATGTTTTGTGGTTTTTATTGGTCTTTACTACAGAGGGAAGGTTAAGATTCGTGAAGTCGAAAATGCTGCTTAATACGAAGAACACATTTTATCCCCAGTTTACAGAGGCTAAATTCAGTATTGTATGGCGACGACACCAACCGCCTGGAACTGATTCAGGACAAAGCTTCACAGAACACACGTGGCAAAAAAACATCGTTGGCCTATAATAAACGTATGGCAGCTGAAACTGGGAGTCATGCTATTTCCTTCAAAGATATTCCACTGCTAGTCCCATGTATTTGTGTGCTTCTCAACTCACACGGCGCCTTTCATCACGTGAGGTTCACACGATAAATAGTCTCTAGAAAGACCTCAAAGCAAGAGTGGGGGCAATATACCACTGGTACAACTGCAACCAAGTCTGCTGCAGTGGAAACTGCGATGTCATGCAATGGTTTATATGGGGTGGTCATCAAATCGATCGATGGTGGCAGAGTGGAATATCTCAAGTAAGCAAAAACTTCAATTTGTTCGAATGGAAACGGATCAAACTCTGGACAAAATAAGTACTCCCAAACATGTCAAATCTCTTTTACTCAATCTACAATGTTCCTGATACTTCATTATGTGAAACGAAATATACAGATAGCAATTGGTATAATGCTGGAGCACTTGCTCTTCCCCGCGCCATATATATATATATATATATATATACAGTGACGGATCCAAGGGGAGGGCTATAGGGGCTATAGCCCCCCCCCTTGACGCTCAAGTTTACACTGGATAAAATGGGCTTCAAAATCCTGCTTTGCACTGGATAGAACGGCAAACTATGCTTTAGCCCCTCCCTTGATCATATCCTGGATCCGCCACTGTGTATATATATATATATATATATATATATATATATATATATATATATATATATATATATATATATAATAAATAAATAAATAAATAAATAAATAAAAGTGACCTGTACAGTATAAACTTTTTACAGCATACCTTACCTCCGAAATACTTTTTTTTTCTTATGAACAACTAAATAATTAATAATCGAATAAAATAACCAGAAAGGCAATTAATGCTTGTACACTTTACATTTATTTAAAATAATCAGTAAATTACTCTAAATTAATTTCCTCATACTGGAAAGCTACGGGAGATTTTTTTTTTTTTTTTTAAATTTTCTCAATCTATTCTTCCATGATCTATTCAGCTTTGCATCCTTTGAAACAATCCCTGGGAATACCTACGCCAGTCTTCGTCATGTATGTTTAAAACTTCTTGCCCGTACGCTTCCACATGCCTCTTCCGCACTTTAAATCGTCATCCCTGGAAATTCTGTTTTACTTTTTGGAATAAAAAGAAGGAAATTCTCTTTCACTTTTTGGAATAAAAAGAAGTACGTGATGCGAGATCTCGATTGAGGGAGAGAGTGAGTAATCAACTAGACACGTGACGTCTCCAGAACTTCGACTGTCCATAACACAGTGTATATAGGAGTACACTCGTGGAAATAGGGAGATTCCTTCAGTGATTTTCTTTTTCATTGATATCTCCTCAATGAATTGGACTATTTTGTTATGATTATCTGTACACTGACGACAATATAACTATTTGATATACAAAAAATTGTGGTGAACTTTATCATATCATTCGAAAGATATTTAGAACAGAAAATTGTATAGAGGGAATTTACTTGCTTCCACGAGGGTACAGTCACGGTGCAGGTAGAAGGCGACCTCGTAGATATCAGTCTTTGGCCACATCTCACAAAGTTCTGGTAGGCAATCAATTACATACTAATTAGCACTAACCGTCTTCTGTGGCGTGTGAAGCAATTTTTTTTTAAGCAAGTGCCGATGCTGTGTGATCGCATTACTTTCACAGGAGTCATCTGGCAAGATAAAATTGCCAACTGACGTTTTGGAATCATATAGGTGAAGCAAATCCTCGTCACCTGTTACGATATCTGCTACACCTAGAAACGTCCTATTTCTAAATCTTGGGATCATGAAACAGTTCCATTTCATTCGAGTTTGCTGTCGTCTTCTAATAGCGAATGTGGTATCCATCGGGAACGAACTTACGTATTATATTGTATATTCAATTTGGCGCCTCTTTTCCGTAACGAAGCTATTTGAGATATGAACCTACAACTTACGACGAAATGCGAACCACTATAATAGGTTTAAAGTTTAATGATCCTTCACTGGAAATCGAACCTGGGACCATGTGCACCAAAGTTGCACGCGCTAGCCAGTAGACTAGCGGGCATGGCTAAAGAATACCTATTTGCAGGATGGTATGTACTGATGGTGATGTGACGTCTAGTTCACTCTGTGACTTTGTGCCTTTATCCGCAGCACGAATTAAAATCATTAAATTTTCATCAGCCATGGCAGTAAAAGGCTGGCAAAATCTCACTTAGTCTTTCACAGATATCCTGCTACGCTAAAATTCTCCAAATCACCAGTACACCTGAATATATGATAAAGTTCGGAGATGTTCTCTGGAGAAGCTTCAGCGATTGTGCTTCAGTTAAACCATTTTAAAATTAAAAAGAAAAGAAAAACGAAACACGAACATGCTCTCGTGATAGTTCCACTGTCTTAAGTCAACTGGTGGAGACCTGAGACTTTTGGTTGAAATTTCTCATACAAAACTCTAAACTCAACGCCGTCTATTTGTGTGTATATCAATCAAGAGTTGTGCTGCAAACTTCCACTGCATGTATCCCTACATCTGGAAATTATATTACTGCCCTGTTTTACTAACGACTGCATTTATTTTTATTTACTTATTTACTTGTTCCTTAAACTTCAACTAAGATATACGTAACTTACATTATTTCAAGCAATCTGATTGCAAATTGTTATTTCTATCATCGTTTCAAGTTTCGATGGGCGGGACCATCTTTCAGACTATTTAGATTAACTAGTTGAAACGCCCCTTCTTCGAACGGGGAGAATATATTTATGGAAAACAGTTGAACCCCTTCTTACCCCTCGCCCCCAATGCCGACGAGGGATCAATTTGGACTTACACGACACCAAGAATGTCACTATTCATCCCAGCGACCACGAAAACTATGGATTGGACACTAATATCAGTAGTTTTCCAATATTTTTACGTCACTCCTTTCTAATCTCCACTTTTCATGCCTCATGTCGATGATGAATAAATCTGAACTTAAATGGCATCGGAACTGTCACTATTCATCTCAGCGACCCTGAAAACTATGGGATGAGCATAATATCGTTTGTTTTCGGCATTTTTACGCCACCGCCTTCTACTCCAATCCCCATGCCAATGGCGGCTTAACTTTGACTTAAATGGCATTGGTAGTGTCACTACCCATCTGATCGATCCCGAAAGTCATAAATTGGACACTAATATTCTTCATTTCTGATTATTTTTACATGTCATTCCCAACCATAACCTCTTCATGGAGATGGGAGATGAATTTGGATTTAAACTGTATCTGGAATGTCACTATTCATCTCAGCGAACCTGGAAATTATGTACTGGACCGAAATATCGGTCATTTTTTAAAATTATGTTTACATGCCATCGCTTTTTTAAAAAACATAATTGTGACACCCAGCTCTCCCCTTAGGATATGCATCTTAATCCACTTAATATAATCGAGCTCCTTCGTGGCTAAACGGTTAGCGTACTTGCCTTTGACGTGGGAGTCCCGGGTTCGATTCCCGGCGGGAGCTCATGTGGTTCGGATTCCACGTTAATAAGTAGACCCCGTCTCCTATAGCCTCGCTGCTGAAAGAGACGTTAAACTCAAAATCATCTCAACTTACTTAATATCAATATCCTTAAGAGGCCTAAGGTTGGTAAACACACAAAGTATCACTTAAATTGCTTCTGTTGTTATTGCGTGATTCTATTTTTTGGATAAGTAAGTACCTCCATGGCTCCACCTTGCAATATACAGTTTAATCAATTTAACACCAGAAGATCCTTGGGAGTTCTAAGATTGATAATCATGCCACGTATCACTTCACCCTCACACACGTAGTTTTGCATATCTGCAAAGCAAAATTAATCGGTTTATCGACATCGATTCCTCCATCGCGAACTGCTGCTTGTCTTTTCCCTATGACGTCGAAACTCGAATGTTAAACATACCAATTCAAGTGTACCACCACATGCTGCTGAATTTCATAAACAGTTTGATTTGTGTCCGCACATGTTGATCTCGGAAACGTACATATTTCTGAGATTTTGAAGTTTATTTTACGTTTAAGACTTCCTAGTAGCGGTTTGACTATTTTTATAGTGCCTCCTTACGTTTCCGTGCTCGCAAACAAACGAAGTGCAACACATAATTTTCATTATTTACGACATACTTGTTTCTTTCTTGAATTTGCAGATCTGCAAAAGTGAGCGTTCATGGTACTTTCTGTGTATATCACGGGTTTGAAGATGTGCAAGACTCTGCGTTTTGTGTAACTACGTTGTTTATTTTGTACTTTTGTGTGAATTTCAATTCAATATTCAGCAGTGGTTTGTTTTGGAACGCAAAACTACACGTACCTTACGTGTTGTTAAGTAGTTAATTAAGGATCGTGTGTGACTGAAGCACTGCTCAGCGGATGAAATACGTGCATTATTGTGTCAATCCGACAGTGAGGATGACCTGGAGTTTGATTATACTGATGAGAATCCTACAGTGGACCACTAAACTATTTCCCTTAAGCCACTTTCTGATTCCGAAGGCGGTGAAGAAAATTTCCTTGTAAGTAACACATTACTTAGTGCATCAGGAACAAACTGTCAGCCTTCTGACTTTATACAGGGTGTTGGCAGCTCAAGCAACAATGTGGTTATTAATTCATAAGATACAATTTCAGGAAACCCCTCAGAGGGAAAGAAGGTAACAAAAACAAAATTTCTAAAAAGAAGAGGATGTTTTATTGAAGAAAGCAAACCATGACTTTGGAGATAGTAGTTTTCTATTTCAGGGAAGCACTAAATATCTCACGAGATTTTGGAATAATCTACTCCTTACCACTTTTTCAAGTATTCTTTTTACGGATGAATTGTTGACAAAAGTTTGTGATGAATTCAATTTGTATTGGAATCAAAGTGATCTCAGCAAGCCAATAGACTTGTCAATTTTTGACATACAAAAGTTCATAGGCATCTGTATTATACGTTCCTGTACAGAGTTTTTTCGAATGACATTTTGAGTAATAATCTTGTCCAGGAGACAATGTCCCAAAAATTATTTCTGAAAATAAGAAGTTACCTTCATTTTAATGACAATTCCAAGGCTGAACGGTTTTACTTTAAAAAAAAAAAAAAAAAAAAAAAAGTATTTTGTCCAGCAATGGTGTCCATGTACAATCCCACATGGAACAAGTTGATCTCCTTGACAGTAACATAGGAAGGTTACATATAAAATTAAAAATCAAGAAAACGGTACTTCCGATTGTTCTACCACCTCCTCGACATTACTGTAATCAACACATGGATTGTTTATAGGTCGGTTTGTGCTGAAACTGGAAGAGAGTCTTCAAAGACACAAGAGGAGTTAAGAACAGATTTGGCAGAGGCCTTGTGTAAGATTGGACTTAAACCGATCAAGAGGAGGAAGCAAGGAGATCGAACGAGGTAGAAGAAGCGAGGAAGAAATTCAGGACGTCGTCAATCCCACCAAAGTATGTCAGAAGGGACTCAATCGATCACTGGTCAATATGGAAGCCAAAAATAACTATTTTCAAATATCCAGAATACAAGAGATATCTTTGTGGCGTGTGAAAAATGCCAAGTAAATCTCTGCCTCAACAAAGAAAAACTATTTCAAAGCTTTTCATTGTGAACTTGAGATCTTTATGGCCTGTTAAATTTATAATCCTACACCTGTAGTTTAATAACAGTGTATTTGACTTTAAGGGTGAAACATGAAACACGTAACTAATCTTCGTATTGATGAAAATATTTTCACGAAACCCCACCATAATGATTTACAATATTGAAGACTTATCCTTAATATTTTCTAAAAGCATCGCACAACTTTGCACATATGCAAAGACAAAGAAAAGTCAAAATAAAAACAAAGTGACAACGTAAGATTTTTTAAAACATTTTTTGTTTACTGTAATTGAGGCCTAATAAACTTCATAAAAAAAGTTTCCCATTAAAAGAAAAATGTGCGCGTTTAAGGGTTAAATTGGTTATGTAGCTATTCCGTTGTGCAATCACACAGAAACTCACATCACACAAGAGTAACTCTAAAATCTAAACATATCTGGGTTAAACTTCCAGAAGCTCGGTGCAATTTCTCCATGCAATTCTAGCCAATTATTGTTGTACCTTTCCACTTATGGATTTTAAATATACAAGCTGTCAAGTCTTACTAGCTATCAACGTTAAAATTCACTAAATGAGCAGTATGTATGTTAGTAGACAGCACTACTAACTTGTGATGACACATTCTGATTTCAAACGGAAAATGTACACTCATGTCCAAAATTATTGTCGCATGTCTATAAATATGTTGTTGTAGGAATATAATTTGATAACGAATCCGCCTGGTATTTCTTATGATGTTAGTATGTGTATAATCGGCAAAGACATGTATGTGGCAAATTTCATGTCAAAAAAGCAGTAAATAAGAACAATAAAACGAAAATAAAACTTTCTTGTCCACTTAGCAACATTTTGTTTTATTCTTTCTAATTTTAGTATTTCTAATGATTTTCCTATGAAATTTACCACAAATATACATTTCGCGATTATACACTAAGTATTAGTATTAAAAGTAGCCTGCAAAATCATTATCAAATTATATTCTTACAAGAACACAGTTATAGATATGCGACAATCATTTTGGACATGAGGGTACGTTTCGATTGGAACTGTTCACCCCCTTTACAGTTCTGTTCTCTTCATTTTAGTGCCTATTGTTTAACTGTACTATACAAGATATTAGAACCTGAAACGAAACCTTCTCTTGCCTTTAACTCTCATACAACTAGCATGTGATTATCAATCATTACTAAAAATGGGTTTCTGAATATGAAAGAAAATTACTTAATGAATGATGTATATAAAATAATAATAATAATAATATACAATTTGCGACTGGCATTTACTGAAACTGTTTATCATTAGTTTGTACTCGGATGCTTAGGTAAGTACTGAACTTCTACTATTATGAAAACAGAGAGACTAATCTAATCACGCATTAACGGAATTATTTATATAACGGTATGAAATCATGTCTACAACTGGCTACAAAGTAATACAAAATTTTTTTTTACCTTGTCATCTAATCCTAATTCACGCATAATATTTTTCTCCCAGTACGGTTTCTTCCCCAGGCATCGAACTCTTTGAACCATAAAAAGTTTCGAAGGCGTCACTGGTGGATCCTTCTGGTCCGGAAACCTGAAACAAGAAATTTACAATATAATTTTTAGTAGCACCGATTAGCTCTGAACGAAGTTCTTCGGCAAAATAAATAACATGTCTGTACATTTAATTCAAGTAATCGAAAAAATTTACTGGTATGCTTCACGAAGTTTGATGTATATTATCACCAAAACTACACACTCATTTCATGTACATTCTTTTATATAGTAATTGTCGAATGAATGGATCATCCTTAGTGGGAATTACATTAAATTACATCTTTAATTTAACATTTCGGATAAAGGAGATAGATCGTAAATGCAAATGAATTATTATAAAAGATTTAAGGAAAATGGAAGAAGACAGAAAAATCCACCGCAGAACTGGAGATAAAGAATTTGCTTCCACCGGAGTCGATGGTCACATTTTCACTGCTTCCCCGATTAGTATACAGATGGCGCTGGCAACAATGCGAGATAAAAATTTACTTTCATCAGAGTTGACGGCCACATTTTCACTGAAACTAAGAAAAACTAACACGCCTTACAAGAATAACAAACCATGGATTTTAATTTCATATATTAAATTACAAAAATATGAACAGATAATTCATAAAATACCATCAATCCCATGTTATGCATGGAAATATTCAATAAATTTGGTGCAAATAAAATCGATAATTCCACCGTACTCTAATTTTAAGAATGTGCGAGTACAAAATAGTATTTACCAAAATATTTGGCAATATTATATAGAAAAATATGGTAAAGAACATTCACTAATTTATACAGATGCCTCAAAATTTGAAAATACGAATGTAGGTGCAGCTACTTACGTAGAAGAAAGAAAGATTACTCAAAAGTTTCAACTTCCAAAATACCTGACAATTTTTGATGGAGAAGCATTCGCCATACGACAAGCTTTATTATACATTTTATATATATATATATATATAAAAACGCAAAGCAATAATATGCACAGACTCTTTAAGTGTAATCAATGTTCTAGGTAATACTCACTGGAACTATAAAGTTTCATGGATTATTCTCAATATAAAATATCTTTATTCATCTTTGACTAAAGAGAACTACTCAATACGTTTTTTATTTATGAGGGCACATGTAAACATAAAAAATAGCGATATAATAGACGAAGCTGCTAAGAAATCATGTACAGAAGGAATCAGAATATCACTAAAAATCAGCCATCAAAATTTAAATTCAGAACTAAAAAACATAGTAGAAAACGAAATTCAAAGATACAAGAATCAATAGACAAATCTTCCAGGAAAGCTTTATTGGAGTATATATTATAACAGAAATAAAAATTTTCATCAAATTCTACAATCCTGGTCTAGAAGAGAAGTTATTATATACTATAGATTATTATTTGGTACTGCTTTGACTCCATATAAATTATACCAAATTAAAAAAAGGAAACTTACCACTGGGATATTGGATTAGATTGGTGCGATAAAGGGATTGGAACTATGAACCATATATTATTTGAATGTGAATTGTACCAAAATATAAGAAAAAACTTATATGAACTTTTAATCAAAGCTCATGAAAATACTCCACTTTCATATAAATTTATATTGGCATCTCATAATTGGAATTCAATAAAACTGATTATAAAATTCTTGATAGAAACTGGTATCAATTTATGAGAAAAAAAAAATCATTCATATCATACTATCAACTTTACAGGCATAAGCATACAGGAATCAACAATAATTTATTAAAATTAACATTATAACTCGAGAAGCAGAATTATGATAAAAGGATCAGTTAAAAAAAAGGAAAAAAATAACATATCTATATTACAAAAAAAGAAAAAAGAAACTTAAATTCAATGCAGCTATATTATGATCAAGGTAAATGTAACCAACACATCTGGAAGTAGAACTGAAATTAAATTTGGACAAGGGCAATTTGGAAAATAAATAAATAAAGTAAAAACCTATTATAGCAACATAAGCAATATAGTTTCAAAAAATAACCATTCAACTATGATAAAGAAGACATGGATTGGCTAAACAAACAAATAACATACATTAATAGCATACTAGCTTATAATAGCTGATGCTGATAAGGATAACCGATAACGGTGAAGAAGACAGAAGACAGACACATTTTCACTGCTTCCCCGATTAGTATATAAATGACGCTGGCAACAAGGGGATATTAGAATTTGCTCTGATCGGAGTCGATGGTAACATTTTCACTACCTCCCCCATTAGTACATAAATGACATTAGCAACAATGGGATATGAGGAATTTGCTTTCACCGGAGTCAATGCTCACATTTTCACTACTTTCCCTATTAGCACATAAATGACACTGGTAATAATAAGAGAAAGTATTTGCTTTCACCGAAGTCTATGGTCACATTTCATTGCTTCCCTGATTAATATATAGAAGGTGTTAGCAACGACTAGAGAATAAGAATTTGCTTTCACCCGAAGCGATGGCCACATTTTCACTGCTTTGCCGATTACTGCAAAGATTACTTTGTGTTAGTAAATGAGTTAGAAGCACTGAAAGTGTAGTGTGTGTGTGTGTGTTTTATCGACCTAAATAACATTTAAAAGTCAAGAACAACAAGCACTAATAAAGTTTCACGTTTCACGTGGAAGAAAAGCATTGGAAAATAACAAGGGATTTCGCAGGAGGCTTGTGGTGACTCAGTTCTATCTACTACAGTGACCAGACGAGTAAGAGCATTTCAAAGTAGTCGTGAATCAGACAACAAGAAATACAGCACGGCGGAAAACAACCTCATTCAGCAACAGACTAACATACGTTTAACAAAACTCACCTTGATATTCTTTCTAATCAAAGACAAATCAAAAATTGGCAACGCATTTGAAGATAAAGGAGTCTTATCTCCCGTCATCAACAGTGAGCACAAAAGTTCTCGAGAAAAAATGAAATCTTTCAGTTTTACGTCTCACGTTTAAGCCGGCTAGGCTAAAGGAGACAGTGATATTAAGAAAGAAAGCAATGGTGGAATAAATAAAATGGAAGGAAACTGGAGGACCCCCAGAAAAACTACACACACGGTGTTTGTCTACCACAGAGTCCACTTGGCGTGAGCTGGGATCAAACGTGGGACCCAGGCACCACAGGTGAATGCTCTACTACTGAGCCACCGCAGCCCCACAAAAGGTTTCTTCTTTCCTACATCAATATGGAAAACACATAAGAATTACATACACAGACTAGAAAAGAAACAAATACTACTAGAAAAGAAAATGAAATCTTTAAGTTTTACATCCCACAAATATGCCAGCTAGGCTAAGGGACGCGGTGATGATGAGAAAAAAAAATGAAATGAAATCTTTAAGTTTAACGTTCCACGGTTATGCCGGTTAGACTAAAGGAGACCGTGATAATGAGAAATGAGTGAAATGGTGGAATGAAGAAAGTGGGAGGAAACGGGAGAACCCGAGAAAACCCACGAGCACGCTGTTTATCCACCACAAAGTTCACACGGCGCGAGCTGGGATCGCACCAGAGACCCCAAGCACCGGAGGTGAACGCTCTACCACTGAGCCACTGCGCTCCCCGGTGATGATGAGAAATGAATGAAATGGTGGAATGAAGAAAGTGGGGAGAACCCCGAGAAAACCTCCGCACACGGTGTTTGTTTACCACAAAGCTCACTTGGCGCGAACTGGGATCGAACCAAGAACTCATGCACGAGAGGTCCACTAGAAGAGTCGAATTAATAATCACTAGAACAATAATTATGTCTTATTAAACATTGCATGATAGAAATATCAAAGTAAGTTCTACTTTTTCGATACTGTAATATGCACCTTACGGTCTATAACAAAAGCTTTATATCATTTAAAATGCATTTCGCACGTTCGTGGAAACTAACCACCGATGGGCATCTGAAGAATCAGGAATTACATTGCACATCTCACCATCAGCTGTGGATCTGAGCATGTTTCCTATCAGTCAATCCAGATTGTACGAATTTCCCTCATCCGAAAATTCCCAGAGAGCTTTTCTTTGGATAAAACTCACAAATATATACTTCGAAACTTAAATTGAAACGATACCCTTAATGGGATTATAATTACTTTCAACAGGCTTTCTCAGTACACACCTTGCTTTAAAATTGACTTAAAATATCTATATATCAAGATATCTCCAGGAGAGAATACCATTGAAAAATATATGTTTGGGAATTATGCATACCGATTTTTTTCTCGATCAAATTTGCTAACGGCGTTCAATTGTAACCTGGACCAAAAGGTAATGTTACCACATTCCCATTGTTTTTGTAGTACATACTTCGTATTGGTACAAATAAATAATAATAATGTCATTCTCCATATGTCAATTAATTACAAATCGAAACACTTCACTCATAAAAAGAAATTACTAAAGATTCGCCACTATTTTCTCAACACTATGTTTGGATCATGTTGATCTTGAGGTATTATTTCAGTAATTGTCTGGTGTTTTCTGTGATAAAGATGAGTGCAACAAAAGAATGTACACTGTGATATTTAACAGCCTGTAACGTAAGTACAAAAATCAAAGTTTTCTTCAATATTCTAATACAAAGAACGCACAGAAACTAGTAGGTTAATATAAATGAATGAATGAATGAATTAATTAATTAAAAAGCAAATAATTAAGGTCTTTCATTATAAATACTATCCATTGTCTGTCACGCACTGGCTAGTTTTTCAATGGCTGCCTAGGTAGCTCTATCACCACCTACACTCAGACGATGGGCTATCATGTTGAAAAGTATCAAAGGCTTTATTATCTTTTTTTCTTTTCATTTTTCTAGTATTTCAATTAGGGTAGAAGGGGGAAATTGGATGGTGGGAGGAATTGGGCAGAAAACTTTTGAAAAAAATGTATATTTCGCATTTCAGTATATTTTTATAGAATTTAATTACACCCAAATATTGGCTGGGTAGATGTTGATAAGAAAAAAAATCTTTGATGAATTTTGAGATGGTGTAATAATGACATAAAAAAACAAAAACTGATTTGATTGAAAATAACATTTGAAACCGAGTTTCAGGTTTGTGTGGGTTTTGGTTTGAATCACAATAAATCGCACATCTATTAATGTTTTGAGCCAGATTTTTTTACTGCTTCTTAAAAACACCATAAGGATGATGCCGTGAAGAGCAGCAATCTTTTATCCTCATTGTGAGGCAGTTAAAATTTTGTACCCCCAATTATCCCCAAGGGGCGCATGATGTGGGAGTAAATGGGCGGAAAGCATTAAGTGAACATTTTTTCGTTAGAATTCATTTAAATGCTGTGTTATCTTTGTCTTTTGTGGTGTACACTTTTGCTTCATAGTGCACTGTGCTCATTAAGCTATTTTATTCAACTCAGGCCTCCAATGGTCGTTGCGTATGCCAACAGTTGTGATGCTGTAAATAGGACCTGTTTATCAATTAAGTGTTCCAACACATATTCTATTGTAATAGTTCATAATTATTTAGTGTTAGTCTTATTACCTTCTCCTATGTTTGTTTGAATAATAGGGCTTGTTATCTTGGGTATATTTTATTTATTAACTAATTAATTAATTTATTTATTTATTTTTATGTTTTCGGCCAAAGATTTGAAGATTTGACTGCTTATCTTTATATATATATATATATATATATATATATATGATACATTTTGGATTAAATTCACAGGACAATATATGATACTATAAATAATAACTGGAAGGCTTGAAAAGGCATTCAAGTAGCTTTGAGATTTAGAAATAAGTTACTCCTTATTTTGCGTAAACAAAGGTATATTTTTTTTTTCTAGGCTACATAAAACTATTAGTTTTTAAGTGGAATACAAGTTATATACATCAAATGAAGGTTTTACCTTCCTTCATTTACACCCAATCACACTCACGGGTTTATGTGCACCGGCAATGGTTTTAATCGTTTTGCACCCGATTACTCCCAAGGGGGTAATTGGGTGGAAATCAGACCAACAACAATAAAGATGTTGCAGCATCAAAAGTAAAGATGCCGAAAGTTCACCACTACCACAGTAGGTGAACAAAAACCTGCAACATACAATCAGTTCTTAAAAACTAGAAAAACATCTACAACCTGTGAGGGAAAAAAAAAGGTTGAAAAAAACGTACTTCCCAATTCCCCCCTTCTATTCTATCAAGTATACATTCTGAGTATGAGTCGAGTTTCAATAAGTAACGAATTACAAAACTCACCTTGGATAGTATGTGAATCCATAATATTTTATTCCTTCAACCTCTTTACAAAGAGAATGGCATGTACTGATTAACCTTGAACTTCCAGCGCCCATGAATGAGGCTGTTAATAGCCTCTCGATTATCTCCTTTGTCACCAACATCTGGAAATAATAGAAACACAAAAAAATATGTAAAAGTAATAAACAAAAGAAAATTAAAAAAAAAACAACTGTTATTTACTTATGGATGTTACACGACACATTACATAAAAATGATTTCTTATCTTTCCTATCCTGTTCAAGAAATCAATATTAAATCATTGCAAAATACTCTGACGTCTTTTCCGGTAACCCATAACCTAGTTATACAAGCGACTTAATATAAGGATCAGTAGCTTTAGAGCAGAAAGTAGTTACCAGTTTTTATAGAAAATCTGTGTAAATTTGTTTCCAATAATTTAGGTTTCGTTAAAATCCCTGATTGTCCAACACACAAAAGATTTTTGTAATGATTCTGGTGTATAAGTAAGTTATGGATTACTAAAGAAGAAATCAGCGAATATTGAAATGGTGTAAAGGTAAGACATTCCATCCATGTGTGGTTCCTTTTAACTGTCGGACACTTCTATGGTTGCACGTCATGAGTCAGCACACTGACATGCTTCACTTCACTTTATATACGGTAGTTAATGACTACCTTATGGGCGAATCCGTGCTAGACTTTTATTAATGTATTTCTACGTAGATACACATCTCACATATAAGACCACAACTTATTTCGATTATTTACACAGTGGTCTATTAAAATATTATTATTATACATTTGTTCTGTCCAATAAAACTGCAACGAAAATAGTATTTAATGCAGCAATCTTTTACACGCAATTTTATTTTGATTTTTGTAAAGCACTTGTAATGATTTTATACTACTAACTTTACACTTGTAAACATAAAATATAACTGTATTATTTACTACCTGTCACCTGCGGAAATTTGTTCCTTATAAACATGATTACCTGTAAATTCTGCAAAATGTGGTGTGCCTAACGTTGACCAGCACCAAAGGCAATGCGTTTATAGTTCGACCCTTATTTTAAATCTGCACCGACTTCTACATGAATCCATAGTGATGAAGAGGGTGCAAGTCTAGCTTTGCCGCGCCACATTTTGGAAGATTTACAGGTAAAATTCAATGCTTTGCATGAAAAGACATGTTTATAAGGAACAAATTTTTGCAGGCGACAGAATTAAATATAAAGGAATACAGCTGTATTTTAGGTTCACAAGTGTAGGGTTATAAGTGTCAAATCATTATAAGTGCTTTACTATGGATAAAATAAATGACTACATATGGAAGATAGCTCTATTAGATGCTATTTTCCACCGGCGGCATATTTCTGCAAAGTGTACAGAACCTGTATTTTGTGTTTACATGTGAAGTGTTACTAGTATGAAACCATGACAAATGCTATTGAAACTCATACCATAGGCAAAATTCACTTTTTTCTACTACCCTCGATTCCGAGCATACCTACTATCGCTGAAGCGCCTGCTACCGTAGGACGCACGTCTACCAACTTCGACCTGCCCTGACTCGGTTAGACAGCATACGTGCTTTTAGTGGCCACCTAGCACAGCTTGGTCTATGATTTTGTACTTTAGTTTTTATGCTATACATTTGGAAACCGTATTTATATGCAAATCGTATAACTGTAATTTTTCAACAATTACTTCTGGTGGCCGTTTGAATTTTTTCTATGACAAGTGAGACATTACCATGTTACCAGTAGAAACCTTTAAGGGTTGATTGATTGAGTTGATTTTTGAGTTTAACGTCCCATTCAGCAGCGAGGCTATATGAGACGTGGACCTACTGATTAACGTAGAATCCGAACCACATGAGCTCCCGCCGGAATCGAACCCGGGACAGAAACCTTTAAGGGGACAATAATTGTGTTGATTTTACGTCTAACGTCCCTTTCAGCAACGACGCTATGAGACGGATCTACTGATTAACGTGGAATCAGTACATGAGCTCCCGCCGGGAATCGAATCCAGGTCTCCCACGCCAAAGGCGCGTACACTAACCGCTTAGCCCCACGAAGGAGCTCCTATGGGACAATGAGAAGGAAATTAGTGAAAGAACTATAAATTTTCAACAATTCTTTCTAATGGTGCGCCAAAAGTAAACTTCTACGATGAAGAGAGCAATAATTTTATGCTGCAATTTACAGTGTTCACCTTTTGGATGTTTTTGGTAAGGCAAGCTTTAGGTAGTTCTTTTTTTACGATTCGTCAGGAAAATATCTTCAGAACTTAGCCTCTAACTGAATATGCAAGCACGTCAGTCATCAAATATTGTTTCTCAATATGTATACTTACTTGGAAGTCAGCTATTTCTGCTTTCCTCTTTCTGTCGCGATGGTTTGCTAACGAATTTGTAGCTCAAATGTACACCAACTATAACAGCCACAAGCAGACCTACTCTATAATTATTTAACTTTAACATTGAAATATAATAGGGTTATAGTTAAGGAGCCGTACTTCCCATTTAGGGAAGGACGAGAAACACCATACTTTCAGGAATTATTCAATGACTATCTAGGATGTTAAAAAGTAGGTAATAGATTGAGTTCTTGCCCTTGTACTTAGGGTGTTTAGGTAGTGCAACAGTAAGATGTATCCTCGTGCACGGGAGATGAGAAGTAGCTGTTCTTAACTATTACCTATAATAGTTTACAAGAGCAACTTATCGTCCCTAGTTTCTAGCTCTATTCATTCTACATTATCAAACCAAAAAGCATTTATTTCCTTCCGTTATCGCAATTTTCACTTAATCCTGATTACTTTATGTAGCCGGCATTTGTTCGTCAATGTTTGCAGCACTTAAATATAAAAGATTCGAAGTTCTTAATGCATGACGGATATTAATTTTTTGCTTGTCAATATTTTGTATATCAAAATTCATTATAGATTAGAAAAGCAAATTAGAAAAAAATCCTTAAAAACTTCATTATATTGTTTTCTCTCGTATTCATGTGGTTTTACATTTTGTTAATTTTTGTTCAGAATGAGAATCTCTCAGTAAGCGCTAGTAAGAAGAAAATTTTATAGTAAAGATATATTCAAAAATAAAGATTAATGTTTAGAAAATTAATTGATGTATCTTCACACATATAACTAAAGCAATCATGTAAAAATAATTGATAATATAAGCGTCAATACCATTGTATCTTCCTTAAGCTTTGAATTTAGTGATGCAGCTCCAGGGAGGTTAAAAAACAAAATTTCTCATCCAAGAATATCTAGTAAAATGGAAATGTAAAACTAAACAAAATTTAAATAAAGTTCTGTAAGCATTAGGGATTTTTTTTTACAAAACGTATTTTGTTACCATATTATATTTACTGTGCTGGCTATATCTGCATATAAAAGTACGAATAAAATGATCTTGTAATTATAATTGTCTTTATTTTTAATTTCGTATATACAAAATAAGGCATTGGAATTGGAGTTCAACTAATAGTAGCAAATTGTCTGACAATCCTACCGTAAAATTTAGTAACTATTTTTCAAAGGTACTGTCAACACTGCCTACAATTGTATGCATCTTGTGAGAGTGATGTTGACAGGAGGGTGTGGATAAGTATTTGTGCTAGTGCATAAAATTTAAGAAGTACTGTAAGTGAGACTTAGAAGAAACTGAATAAGTTTAGTTTTGTTTTTGAGCTAGTTCTTTTACTTGTGACTGGGTATGTTTAGTGTCTGAGAAGTTGAAAACTGAACATGGCGAGACCATTAGTTCCGAGTCAGCAGAAGCTGGCGGAAAAACTGAGCATAATAAATGACAGAGGAATTGGAATGCTGACTAGAATTTACAACATTAAAAAAGCGTGTGGTGATGCAAAATCAAAACCAGCGTTTTTGTCTGATAAAACTTTGGAATCTGCCATAAAATATATTGTTAGACGGTTCCCCAACATTGACATTAAAGGGCTACAGGCTATATCTCCACTTAAAAGTGAAATCATTAAGTCGCTGTCATTATATTACTATACTTTTGTTGATTTATTGGATTTTAAAGATCATGTGTGTGAGTTGCTTACTACAATGGACGCATGCCAGGTATACCTGGACATTACTCTTAATTTTGATTTAACTAAGTCGTATCTTGACTTGGTCACAACATACATTACGTTAATGATTCTACTATCGCGAGTTGAAGACAGAAAAGCTGTTTTAGGCTTATTCAACGCTGCACATGAAATGGTGCACAGTCAAAGTGATCCCAGTTTCCCACGTTTGGGTCATATGATAATGGACTATGATCCCCCTATTAAGAAATTGTCCGAAGAGTTTGTACCTCATACAAAACTTCTCTACTCAGCGTTAATGTCTTTGCAGAGTGTGTACGCCAGTAGGAATCTACCTGCTGAGAAGTGGAGAGCAGATCAAAAATTGAGTCTTGTAGCAAATCCGGGTCAGCTTTTAAAGGCATGTCAGACGAGTACCATGTCCTGTGAGTATCTTTCTCTCGATACCATGGAAAGGTGGATAATTTTTGGGTTTATGTTATGTCATCAAGCGTTGTCTCAGGAGTACGCTAACAAGCTGTGGCTTAGTGCTTTGGAATCAAGTTGGGTTGTAGTTCTCTTTCGAGACGAAGTTTTATATTTCCATTCGTATATTCAGGGCTATTTTGATGGCATAAAGGGTTACTCGAAAAGAATATCTGAAGTCAAAGAGTGTCATAATCAAGCGATACAAAAAGCTGCTTTGTTGCATCGTGAACGCAGGAAATTTTTAAGAACGGCGTTAAAGGAATTGGGATTAATATTTACTGATCAGCCGGGTCTTCTAGGACCAAAAGCTTTGTTGATATTTATTGGTTTGTGTCTTGCACGAGATGAAGTGTACTGGCTTTTAAGGCATAATGATAATCCTCCTCCACAGAAAAGTAAAGGTAAAACTGCCGAAGATTTGGTCGATCGGCAGTTACCAGAGCTTCTTTTTCATATGGAAGAATTAAGAGCGCTTGTTCGTAAATACAGTCAAGTAATGCAAAGGTATTATGTGCAATATTTGTCGGGGTATGATGCTGTTTCTTTGAATCAGTTAATCCAGACGTTACAGGTGTGTCCTGAAGATGAGAGTCTTATTTTGTCCTCATTGAGTAACACAATTGCTAATCTTTCTGTGAAGCAGGTTGAAGATAATGAACTTTTTGATTTTCGCGGGGTACGTTTGGATTGGTTCCGTCTCCAAGCTTACACTTCAGTGAGTAAAGCATCCCTTGCTCTTTCTGAACATAGATCTTTGGCTTCGTTACTTGATACCATCTGTTTTCACACAAAGATGGTGGACTATTTAGATGAAATTATGGTAGAAACTTCAGATATGTCCATTTTTTGCTTTTACAGTAAGATATTTGAGGATCAGTTCCATATGTGTTTAGAGTTTCCAGCTCAAAATCGGTATATTGTTGCTTTCCCTCTAATTTGTGGTCATTTTCAGAGTTGTACTCACGAATTGTGTCCAGAGGAAAGACATCATATTAGAGAGAGAAGCTTGTCCGTTGTCAATATGTTTTTAGATGAAATGGCTAAGGAAGCTAAAAACATCATTACAACCATTTGTGACGAGCAGTGTACTATGAGTGATAAATTGCTTCCAAAGCACTGCGCCATCCTGATCTCTCAAGTTGTTAACCGTAAAAAAAAGGACAAAAATAAGAAAACCGCTCCTGAAATAGCAAAACCGGGAACCGAAAGTTACCGGAAAACGAGAGAAGATCTTACAACGATGGATAAGCTGCACATGGCGTTAACAGAACTGTGCTTTGCTATCAATTATTGTTCGACAATAAACGTTTGGGAATACACATTTGCCCCCAGAGAGTATCTCCATCAACATTTAGAGAACAGATTCTCCCGTGCGTTAGTAGGGATGGTTATGTTCAATGCCGATACAAGTGAAATAGCAAAGCCCTCTGAGTTACTTGTAAGCGTTCGAGCATACATGAATGTGTTGCAGACAGTGGAAGATTACGTTCATATTGACATAACCAGAGTATTCAACAATGCACTTCTGCAGCAGACGCAACAGGTTGACAGCCACGGTGAGAAAACTGTGGCAGCGCTCTATACACAATGGTATTCTGAGGTGTTGTTGCGAAGGGTGAGCGCTGGAAATATTTGCTTCTCAAACAGTCAACGCGCGTTTGTTAGCCTAACTGCTGAAGGCGCCATTCCGTTTAATGCCGAGGAGTTTTCCGATATCAATGAGCTGAGGGCTTTAGCTGAATTGATTGGTCCCTATGGAATGAAACTTTTGAATGAAACTTTAATGTGGCATATTGCTAGTCAGATTCAAGAATTGAAGAAACTTGTAGCTGGAAATAAAGAAGTGTTAGTGGCGTTACGAACCAACTTTGACAAACCAGAAGTAATGAAAGAGCAGTTTAAGCGACTGCAACATGTTGATAATGTCTTACAGCGAATGACAATTGTAGGTGTTATATTGTGTTTCCGTCAGCTGGCCCAGAACGCTCTTGTAGATGTGCTTGAAGAGCGAATTCCATTTTTGTTAAGTTCTGTCCAGGATTTTCGACTCCATTTTCCGAGTGGAGAAGCTTTAGTTGTAAACGAAATGGCTTCTGCTGCGGGGCTTACATGTAAAGTAGACCCAACACTAGTCACTGCTTTGAGAAATCAAAAGAGCGAAACAGACGAGGATGAACACCTTCTCGCTTGTCTTCTGATGGTGTTTGTAGCTGTATCTATTCCAAAACTTGCTAGAAACGAGACTTCATTCTACAGAGCTTCTTTAGAAGGTCATGCCAACAACATCCACTGCATGGCATCTGCTGTTAATAATATTTTCGGCGCTCTTTTCACAATCTGTGGTCAGGGTGACATTGAGGATCGAATGAAAGAGTTCTTAGCTCTTGCATCTTCTAGTTTACTGCGATTGGGACAGGAGGCCGATAAAGAAGTGATCAGAAATCGTGAGTCGGTGTATCTTCTTCTTGATCAAATTGTGCAAGAATCCCCCTTCCTCACAATGGACTTGTTGGAATCATGTTTCCCATATGCATTGATCAGAAATGCTTATCATGCTGTCTATAAACAGGAACACGCGCAAGGTTGAAACATAGAGATCAAATTGAAATGTTTAAATTGTACATGCTGATGTAAAGTTTTTTATAAGGTACCTAGAAATGTGTGCAAGATTTGTGGGTGTTATTCATAGTAAGATTGTCACGTGATTTATCTGCTTTTGTGTGGACCGGTTCTGTCAGTAATAAAAAGTCTGCATTAGTTAAAGTTGTAATTGCAGAGCAAAGTATATTAATTCCTTTGTGTGATTAAAGTTGAAAATATGGTGTATGAGTTGTCTGTTTTCTGAGACGATTTAAAGACAGTTTAACCTGGATTGCTTGTGTATTGTTTTGTTTTCGGAACATCAGTATAAGTAAAAACCCAAGCTTGTTTGAAAACAATATTTATACAGATTTCCACGGAAAAGTTCACGAAAAAAAAAAAAAAAAAAAAATCCAAGAACAAATTTGTATTTCAAGGAAAAGAAGAAAAAATCACTAGGATTTAAGTGCCGAGTATTTTGTAGTAAGCTTAAATACCCATACTGCTTTCACCGTATGTGGTGCGTTTTGATGTATCTGTCAGAGAAAATCATGGTTAGAGAGTTTGTGTTAGTAATACATAGTAAAATACATTACACTGTCATAATTAAGAATGAATTGTGCGAACGTAGGAATCAATGTACATGCTTATAAACGAGAGCAGATATTGTTACTTGTGTGATGCGTCTTGGGTCATTTTTCTACAATGTTTCACCAATCTTATAGTCTTAATCTCCGGACTATTTCTTGGACCGCTTCTTAATTCATCTTTTCTGCATTGCGTTCGGAGAACTGGACAAGTTCAGTATTTAAGGCGAAGTTTAATAATGTGTATGTCTTTTTTCGTCTTAGAATTGAAACTATGCCCTAAACAAATCATATTATTAATTATAAGAAGAGGAAAAAAAGGCATACAAATATACTGAATTCCGACCAAGTACTGAAGGTATCCGTGTGTCCGAAGGCAGTAGAAAAAAAGTTAAACCAAGAAGTGGTTGATAAAGTAATCTGGATATTAGGACTACATGAATAAGCTTTTGAGTATTGCGAAATCTTGTAGAAAAGTAATACCCTAAAGGTCTTCACACAGCGAAATTAAACTACCGCTAATTTTAGAGTTTTTCTGTAATATCTTCAAAACAAATAAAAATATCCGAAAAACAGAAACGTAGTGAACTAGACAATATGATTGTGCATGTGATATCCTTATCACAACTCATCTGGCTGCTTTCGATGTGCGGGTTCTGTAAATAGCGGCACACTAAACGCAGATAGGTGAATTGTGATAAAGGTATCACATGCAAAATAATATTGTCTAGTTCACTACGTTTCTGCTTTTCGAATATTTTTATTTGTTTTAAAGATTTTTCAGAAGAAAAAAAAACTTTAAAATTAGCGGTAGTTTAATTTCGCTGTAGTGAAGACCTTTAAGATCACTACACTAGTAACAGTATTTGGTCTTATATAAATTAGTGCGTTAAAATGCATTCATTGGTGTATGTGTATGTTTCTTCAGAGAACAATAACAAAACATACATAATGAAATCGCCGTCATGTTTGTGTATAAGTTTAAACCTCCATATTGTAATAATCATATGAACCTATATGTATTATGGGACTAGTTAATAAGGAATAGAGTATTAGTATTTATTTTGAGAACATAAGGTTTTTCTTCCCCTTTTTTAAAATGCTTTTTTCCTTTTAAATAAGAGTATTGTACCTCAATTTTGAAGCATAGTAACTTTTGTCATACTGAATTTCATATATCATTTGTAATATTTTTACAGTAATTTATTACACAGCCATGTTTATAAATATTATTATTATAGGTTTTTGTCAATATGCAGTATGGTTTAGCTTAATTATGAATTACTGAAATATACAGTTAATTCAGCCTTTCTTTACATTTATATTTTCTGTAAGTTGGTCAGAATCAAGAACTTTGTATTTTAAGCATTTACTCGAATTTTAGGTCGGTAAATCTGTATCAGGAGTAAATTGATGCTGCTGTTTATCTAATAATTAAAAGTACAAAAGCTGGCTTGTGTGTAGTTAATTATACAAAAAGAAAGAAGGAGAAGCTAATTATCTAATTGTTGTAAGAGAGTACTCCCTTAATTCCAATGCGAAACTTTTTTTTTAAATTATTTTTCTTTTATTATATGTTTATTTATATTTTAACGTATTATGCATTATTCTTAGTTTTTTTTTTTTTTTCCACTTCTTATAAACCACTATTATGTTCAACCAATCTGTGTAGTTCCTAAACATAAATGTATCCTGTTTATTTGTATTATATTTTCAGGTAGAACAGTAATACTAGTTATATCCTGGTTATATATATATTTATAATTAGTATAGTATTGTCAATACATGGGCTTTCTCGTTGCTAAGCAGTTAGCATGTCCACCTTTGGCGTGGAAGACCCAGGTTTGTGTCCCGGCTGGAGCTCAAGTGGTTCGGATTCCACTTTAAGCTGTAGGTCCACGTCTCATATAGCCTGACTGCTAAAAGCGTCGCTAAACTCAAAATTAAATAAAGTTTTGTCAATACCACTGAAGAAATTATTTAGTTTAAAAATTGAAGATTCAGTGGAAAAACCCGTGATAGCATACCTTCAAGTTAATATTCACTTAATATGGTATCATCTGTGAGATCTAACTGTAAATTATCGGAAATAGTATAATAAAGGAAAAACAAGAGCCATAACATGTGGGAATATTAAGTTAGATGTGTAGTCAGATTTTTTTTTTTTTTTTTTTTTAATCCATAGAATGTTCACTTTTTTATAACGTCATTCTTGTCACTCACCAATTGTATGATTTACGAAGCGTAAAGGGGTTCGTCATTAGACGGACAAAAGCTCGAGACTGGTTTTTATTCTGTTCCAAGACAATTTAGTTCTTTTATGATATACTCACGTTAAGATACAGTACTGTTACTAAAAGATTCAGTGATATCTGCATGTGTATGCTCCTGGTCAGTTAATTAAATGAAGTGGTTCCATACTATACCATATTTATATTTTGTGAAATGAAGTGTTGCGACACACAACAAACCTAGGAGCAAGTAAATTTCCTGTATAGTATGAAGCGATTTCATTTGATTAAATGCCCATAAATTACCTGATCCCTTTTCATAGCCAGCTTGCGTCGGAAAAAAAAAAAAAGTCCAAAGGTTGAAATGTAAACAAACTATCGCATAAAAAGCAGGCTAAAAGAAAGAAAAAAAATCTCTTCAGGTTTGATGTTATCCACATTTCTAGTAAGATCATGGTTTGTAATATTTTCTTTTCCTTATCCAGAAGTCTATTCCCAAGTGAGACGAGTTATTTCCCAAGGGAGCAACGTCCTCTGTTTGCTCTCTATGTCTTACGAGTTTCGACCGTATTAGTTGTTCTGACATGTAGCTATTGTGAATTCAGCGTTGTATAACTTTTCTATTTTCTCACTTGTTATACCAATTATGTTGTTCCGTCGACTCCTCAGATATGGTTGTTCCGAACTGAATAGAGATACGAGTGGCACTTTCACGCATTTTTGCGTTAATAATACTCTCGTGAAAGCCAATGAGATGAATATACTGTATATGTGAACATAAATCGAGAGAATAGTGTGTTTACTCAATAAAAAAAATAAATAAAAAAAAAAAAAAGTTGTGAAATCGTTAGCTTCAAGTGGTTTTCGTAAAATACAAAGATGTATGTACTGACGACCAATTACAGTTTGGAAGAATAAAGATTACTCTTGCCTAGTTTAAGTGATGTATTAATAATTTCTGTGTAGAGACGTCAGGAGAAGTCCTGCCCTATATGTTCTATTATGTGTATAAATTCAAAACGGACTAATTTTGTACAAAGGAATGCATTCGAGCTTAAGTTTTACATAAGGTAGAAAAACACTTTTGCTGCGACTACGATTGCGGACAAAATATCATTCATATGTTTTGAGTTGCATTGGATTTTTCATTACTATTATATTATAAATGTGCTGAGCTTATATTTCACGAGCTACCCGAAGGTCTTAAAGTGACCTCGATTCTCTTTTAAGATATATTTACACGGGAATAGCAGTAAAATAGGATAGTTGGTGTTGCTTTAGCTAGGTGATTATGATACGATTCCAGTAAAATTCCAAAACAAATATGATATAAAATCTTGTTCATTTTGGTATGGAATGGTTGGGCACACTTATTTCATCTACTATCCATAAAAAAAAATGTCGAGTAATGATCTAAAGTAGTGTCCATATTAAAAAAAAACAACAAAAAATTGTAGTGAATTTGTAGATATGATCTGCATAGGTTGTCACAAATATGAAATTATTTATAGAATTCTGTTGAACATAAGAGTATCAGATTTTATTTTAGCAAAATTTGTAAGTCTGTCTCATGTATTATTTGCACGAAGTAATATATTCCTAAATGATAAGGTAGCCTGTTTTTATTTTAACTGTGGACAACATTTATAGAAATATTGTTTAATTTATATTTTTTATTATCTTTGATGTACCGTAAAGACTGTCACACGATTTTCAATGAATTGACAAAGTGAGATTTAGTATCCCACTATTTTATTATGAAACACATCGTTGCTTCTGCGCTGACTGTCTCTGTTGCATTTCTGAGTGAATTAGTAAGATAATGCGCCACTGCGTGTACAGAAGAGCGATTTGCGATTGGCAATAGGAAATTGTCATTTATTAAAATCTATTTTCAGAACAACAGATTCATTTTGTAATTCAAAGGGTTAAGTAAAGACTGACATAAAACTAATCAGAAAAAGAGGTTTAGCACGCTTTCAAGCGTTATGAGGTTGTTATGAATTCTAGTGAGAGCTTTAGTCCTAGCTATGAAGAACAATGGTGTTGAGATCCTTAGCAGGTATATCTATATTACCCTAACCGCTGGTTTAATGGTTTAGCGCGCGCACTTTTGGTGTACGGGGTCTTCCACCGGGTTCGATTCCCGGTGGGAGAGTATTGACACACAGTAAGATGGTTCGGATTCCACTTTAAACTTTAGATCCACGTCTCATATAGCCTCCATGCTGAAAAGAATTGCTAACTCCAACCATCCAATGTTTTTGCCACTTAGAAATAAGTCACATGGTGCTACTACAATCTGCTGTCCTTAACCTACCACTACCATATGTGGATTAAGAGAGAATGATGGGCTTTATGAGTACTGAGTACCGTTATGTTGAGTGTTTAAAACTTTTACAGGATTAACCTCCTCAGTGGATTTGTTCAACATATTTGTACATCGAGTATGCTGTAGGGACACTTATTGATTTAGTTGAGATAAAATTACAATCATTCGTCTTAACATTTATTTTGGATCCTTAAGGTACTTTATAATGAAAATTTTAAAAATATATACATCTAGATATATTTTTCAAAATGTACACTATAATGTGAATTTTCCTTGTAGAATTTTTATATATTACACATAAAATGACCAATTTCAGAACACAGTACTACATTTTCGAGTATGAAAAAGTGTACTATAGAAAGGTCTCTTTTGTGATCACATACCATAAGAAATTACTTTTGGTGGAATTCATAGAAACAATTTCTTTTTTGGATTAGACTCAAATGCACTTGGCATATTTGACAAAGAAAGTGAGACCTGAACTTTCCGTATGTCTGATATTTGCAATGGGTTGGTTCATCCCGACCATCATGAGTAAAAAGATAGTCTACTGTGTGCACTTTTACACTTCGTCCCTAAATCACACGCCATATTCAGTTTTGTTCTCATTTGTGTTTATGCTTGCTATATTATCCTCGTTGTCCTTAATTTTCAATATCTGATATGTTTCCACTTTCAAGGAAAGAAAGAATATTCGTTGCATAAAGAGTTTTGCTACTCATTTTTACCTGCAGGACCGCGGTGACTCAGTGGTAGAGCGTTCACATCTGGTGCATGGGGTCCCTGATTCGATCCTCGTTCAAGCCAATTGAACTTTGTGGTGGACAAACATCGTGTGCGTGGGTTTTCTCGGGGTTCTCCCACTTTCTTCATTCCACCATTTCATTCATTTCACATCACAGTCTTCTTTAGCGTAGCCGGCATAAGCGTGGGACGTAAAACTGAAAGATTTCTTTTTTTATTTTTATCTTCGCTGCAACCAGAATCCAAGAAAAAATACACTGTATAGAGTAGAACTTCTCCACGGGACTAAGGTAAAGTGTACAGTATACTGTACATAGTTTTTCTCAAATACGTTTTAACGCAAATAAAAACAATTTGAATGTTATTTGGCATATAACATTCAAAATTAATCTTCTGCAACACACAAACGACGAATTGGTTATTTCGATCACCGCTCTTACTCAATAAAAGACAGTGCCAAGCAAACAGATAATGTTTGACCAACAGGCAGTAACACTGTCTATGCACAATCTTCAGTGAACACCGAACACTGCAATTAAATGAGCACAAATGCATTTGAGGAAGGGGGGGAGTTCATTGTTAAAACAAAGAATTGAAAACCGCACACTATACTGTACATTTTCCTTCAATGAGCGTAAAAAGAAAATGTACACTCATGTCCAAAATTATTGTCGCATGTCTATAAATATGTTGTTGTAGAAATATAATTTTATTACGAATTCGCCCGGTATTTCTTGTAATGTTAGTATGTATATAATCATCAAGGACATGTATGTGGCAAATTTCATGTCAAAAGGGCAGTAAATAAGAACAACAAAACAAAAATACAACTTTCTTGTCCATTTAGCAACATTTTATTTTATTCACTATAATTTTCCTATTTATAATTCTTTTCCTATGAAATTTACTACAAATATACATTTCCTGATTATACTTATAGTATCAGTATTAAAAGTATCCATGAAATCATCATTATCAAATTCTATTCTTACAAGAAGACAGTTATAGATATGCGACAATCATTTTGGACATGAGTGTACATTTGCCACGGAGGAGGTTAAAAATATTCTTGTCAGTGAACAGAATATGGCTGTGCCCGTTTCCTTCGTAACCCTGAAACGTTCCTTTTGCTTTTATTATAGCTCTATTGCGGGAGAGTAATTTGTAATCTTTTTGGAAAACATTCGGCGTATACCTTTTGAAATGCTAAGTGTACGGAGTAACACTGATAAGTTTTCATACGAGAAGCTTTTGTGTGTGTGTGGATGGGTGGGTGTTTATGTACCACCATTATTTTTGTTAGTTGCAGAAGCTGTACAGTGCATTGCTAACTCTGCCTCGACCATTGTTCACAGTTTCAGTATCAGTGATGAAGCGCTTTATACAGGGTGTCCCACACATAGGAGGCCCCGGGAAAAGTGTTATAAAAAGTTTAATAAAAGAGGATATGAAACCAAATTATGGTGGATGTTCTTACGTAATTCGTCGATGGTGCGTGGTTTGTTCTTGTACACATTATCTCACAGAGTAAAATTAGGGGTCATTCAGGTGACCTGGGGATCATAATCCTTTGAAAATCACTCTAGCAGGGAAAAATGATTCCATCACAGCCATACTCACCTTAAATGTATTGCATATTGCCCCATCTTGCTGATACCAACCAAGTGTCAATTTCTTGTCATCCAACTGGTTGACAAATTCATGAAACAATACCTGGTACACTTCACTGGTAACAGTAGTCAAAAATAAAATAAAAATAAAAAAAGCCCGTTGATGTGCTGCTGGGATAATGCACGGAACACACCCACCTTCTGTGAATGAAGGTTTTTCAACGACTGCATGCTAGTTGTCCCTACTCTATAAACGTGTGTTTTGTGAGTAAACGTATTCTGACATGTCTTAAAGGAACCACTTATCCAATACTGTTTCACAAGAAACACGCGCTCTTCCACAGAATACATCGTCGGAATCAAACAGCACGGGAAGAAGCAACTCGCACGAAACACCACGAACAGTAAACCAGCCTACACTGAGACAAGAGACCCATGCACAGCTCGCGGAATCTCATTGTTCCCACTTTTCACAGATTTAGAATGCTGCCATGTAGACGAGTACGTGAGAACATTAGCCGTGGAATCCAGTCAGTCACGCCCAATACTCTGGCAGCAACATTCACGAACATGTATCGCCGTGTTGAACTGTGTATCCAGGTGGGGAGGTCATTTCCAACACCTCTTGTAATGTACCTTCATTTCTTAACCATAAAGGTATGTCATGTACAAATTTGGTTGCATATCCTCTTTTATTAAGATTTTTATAACACTTTTTCCGGGGCCTCTTACGAGTAGGACACGCTGTAGTATGATAACGAACCTTCTGATAAACTTGCTTCTGGATGACCTCGTAAATCTCTGTCATGGCTTATCGCATAATTCGTTATGCCTCGTACATCATGAACGCGAAACACGATCATCCTCCCACTTGTGCATCAGATACTACAGGTAGTAGTGGTTTACAAACAGAACAAATTATCCAAGTGCCTTGATGAAGTATCAGCTAGATGTAATGTCCATTTATCACATCCCAGTAATGTTCAAAGTTTGATGAATAATAATTCTACAGGTGTGCACAATAAACTATGAATAAAGCTGAATTGTATGTGTTCACATCTGTTGGCGGATACGTTTACAGAAATGTTTACTGTTTGAAAGACTTAAAAAAAAAATTCACAATTGCGTTTAACTCATTCAACATCATACTAAATACACTTAAAATACGTTATATTGGGATACTGAAAATCAAACAGTATATTGTGCACAATTTCATAAATAGTTTTCTTTTACAGATCAAACGGAATATCAGTAAAATCGAAAAGGTTATCGAAGTTACGTCACAATGCATTGTTATCGATTATCGATGGGCTATTGCATATAGAAGTCACGAAATAGAGAGAAAGCAGAAAAAAACTTTCATGATGCTAGTTTCAAACATAAAATAGTATGTACTGTCTATTTCATGTAGATAGTATCGAAATTGAGCAGTAGGTGTGTCACATAACAATAGAACATTTACTAACACACAGTTCTGATGGTTTATGTTGTATAAAATAAATTTACCGTACCATTAATGCACATTTCATTTGCCAATGTTGTTTCTTTCTATTTAATAATTTTAAGTTGTAAATTTAGAGTGTGTGAGAGATTCAATGGCACATTAGATTCGCGTAAATATGGAAGTATGCATTCATAACTTTGTTACATCATTATAGGATATACATGTTGAATACTATGTACCGTATATCTCTACTAATGGAGATGATGATTAAAGCAACTAAGTGATGATGGCAGAATTCGTGGAATGATGAAGTAGGAGGAAACGGGGATACCCCGAAAAGACCCACGGACACTATGTTGTCCATCACAAATTTAGTTGACCGGGGATCGAATCAGCGACCCCAGGTACCAGAGGTAAACGCTCTATTGTGCTCCCTGACCTTATTGAAGCATACGTCATTAGTAGGGCCCGGATAATTATTTAATTACATATTTTTGTGGGGGTTATATTTTTATACCAAATCAGTGTAATAATGTCATTTGTGACCCATAGTGCCTAAAACACCTATTTGAAAGTACATATATTTACATATTTTACACTTATGTACATATAATTACATATTTTACTCATGAGCACATAATTTTACATATTTCTTGATAGTTTCATGTTTTATAGGGATTTTTCATACAAAAACTGTTCAACAATAGACTTTGAAAAGAAGAAAACACTCACCTCTCTTTGAATTTAAAGTGCTTGCTTTATTTTTAATTTTTATTTATTTATTTATTTATTTAAAATAATATTGAAGCGTAGTTTGGCGGATTGGTAGGGAGAGTTGGACACAACCTGATTTGATTAACAATCGTACACTCTCGGTCGCGGTAGTAACTCTCACATCCTTACGTGAGATTAATAATTCAATCAAATTACTATCTCGACGCGGTTTTATGATTGCCTATCGTGTTGTTGTCGCAAACTCGCCCCACTAATATTTTCCTTCGTCGAAAAATATTAAATCAGATGGGGAAGTTGAAGAGTTTGAGCATTTTTCCACCGATGGAAAAGTGCTTTATTGCCACGTTTGTGAGAAGGGTGTCTCATGTGCTCAACGTTCCCAAGTTGTGCAACACATATCCACATCACGCCATCAGACCCGAGCTTCAAAACCTAAACCACAAAAGCAGTTGCTAGTAACTGAATCTCAAGCTCAAAGTAGTCCAGGGCCACAGAAGTCTCAGTTTTCAAGTGATCTGTGCCGTGCCATGGTATGTGCTGATATCCCTATTTGGAAACTAAACAATACATTACTTCATGAATTTCTGCAACAATACACACACGAAACAGTTCCAGATGAATCTACAATCAGAAAGCATTACGTGCCTGATTTATATGTGGAAACAATGAACTCTATTCGTGGATAAATCGATGATGGTCCTATTTGGGTGCCAATTGACGAAACAACTGATGTAGAGGGGCAACATGTTGGTAATGTTGTAATAGATTTGTTGAAAAATAATGAAGTCAGCAAGCCTATCCTGTTAACTAGTGATTTGTTGCCGTGATGCAACCATCAAGCCATTGCAAAACTCTTTAATGATGCTATGGGACTTTCGTGGCCTGATGGTATCAAGCATAACGATGTCTTCCTTCTAGTGACTGATGCAGCAACGTACATGTGCAAAGCTGCAGATGCTTTGCAAGCATTGTATCCGAAGCTGTTACATCTAAGTTGTCTTGCCCACGCATTTCATCGTGTCGCAGAATTTGTTCGTTCTAGGTTTTCACATGTGGATGCAATAATTTCAAATAGAAAGAAGGTATTTTTGAAGGTTCCCAGTAGAGTTGAGAAATTTAAAGAACTGTTCCCTGAACTACCTCTTCCTCCACAGCCGGTACTAACGAGGCGGGGAAGCTGGATTGATGCTGTGTGTTACTATGCTACGAATTTTGATGCAGTGAAACAAATGTTACATTTTGATTCTGAAGATGCATCTTCCATAGAAATAGCGAAACAAATGTTTGATGGCGGGAAGTTGAAGCATGATATTGCCTACACTCAGAGCAATTTTTCGTGTCTCCTTAGTACTATTGAATCCTTGGAGAAATCATCATCTAGCCTTTCAGACAATCTTGAAATTGTTCGCTCAACAGTTGCTTCTCTGGTAGGTGTGAAAGGATCGGTTGGGGATGCAGTGAATAAGAAGATAGCTTTCGTTTTGGAGAAAAATCCAGGCTATAAGACAATCTGTGCTATTAGTGGAGTGTTAAATGAAGCTAAATCCGATGTCGTGGCTATTGAATACACACCTTCTGATTTGTGCAAGTTTAAGTATGCACCAATTACTTCGTGTGATGTTGAACGATCGTTTAGTCAATACAAAGCTCTGTTGCGTGATAACAGGAGAGGTTTTGTGTTTGAAAATTTGAAACATTTTCGTTCCTCACTGTTACGGATATCGTCTGTTGAAATAGTGAAAAGACTAATTGAGAATGTTTTGTTCTTCACGATATTTTTTTACTAAAATGTTTTGAGTGTGTAATGTACGGGAAGGTTCTATAACGCTGGACGCCCATTAGAAGTACAATGGCATAAACAAAGTTTTCGTGAAAATTCCTTCCTAAATAAGGTTGATTAAGATTAATTAGAGATTAGAGAGGTGAGGCTATGTTAGGTTTGGTTAGTATCCGTTGTACAGGTAGGCGGACCAGTGTTCTAGAATTCTCCCGTAATGTACAGTTGAACGATCTTTGGCTGATTTCTGAAAGTATAAATATGCAGCAAGACTTTGTGTGAAGTGAAACGACCATTTAGTGCATAGAAACTCTTTTATACGCGATAACAAGATAAGTTTTCTGACTGAAAATTTGAAACTCATTCTGTTTCTTAGTGTTGCGGAGATCATGCTGGAAAAGTAACAGGTAGTAAACATTGTAATTGAATAAATAATGTATTTACCACATTAAATATAGAAAAGGTAACAGAAAATGCTGGTATTTTCATTTTACATATTTTGCTCTTTTGAAAGAGTTTTATTACATATTTTTGAGATTTTATGTGCATATATATGTACATATTTTCATTGTTTTTAGTACATAATTATCCGGGCCCTAGTCATTAGTATTATGAAGGCCTTATAAGTAATACTAAGGTTTTGATACTTATTTTAGTGACCTCTCAAGTGGAACTTGTGCAGAACATTCTTTAAGGATCTCTCATGCAACGAAAGGCAATTTGAAATGCCTTTACAACTAATGTGTGTGTCACCGTGGGGAAAATAAATTATAACAATTTCTTTCGGCGAATTATTATCGACAAGAAGTGAGATACACTTTAGCGGTACAACGTTTGGCTTTTTTCGACTTTCTCGAAAACTACACAAGAGAATCTAGTCTCGTGCAGCTCAAAGTGGTCTATCAACAGATACATGTGTTATATTTGGACAATAATTTAATTAAACAGAAATCAAAATTAAAGGAATCATTGATAATTTTGGGGTTCTCATTAGCCAAACCATACACTGTCGTCTTGGTAGTATTAGAATGAAGAGCTTAATAAAGATATATTTCAATATCAGTTTCACCTGAAAAAGTGGCTTGGATCTCGTAAAGCATCAATATTTAGATGTGTCTGTGGTGGGTTTTCTTGGAATTCTGTTTCTTCCCACGTTATCATTCCACCCTGTATTTCATAATCACTCACATTCCTTAATCATCCGTCTCCCTTAGCTAATAGGCATAACCCGTGGGATGTGGAACTAGAAATTTTATTTTTCATTTCGAAAACTATGAATCGGGTTTTACACCCAGATGCATCACACTTTTCTGCTCAATAAGATGTATTGATTTATATATTTCTCACCTTTTGACGCTTCCAAAGTTGAACCTTAAATCTGGGGACAACCTATATATTTCCTCCAAAACAGGTTTCAATTCCTTGCCCGGATGAGGAGCAATCCTTATATGGAGGGTTCATATATATATGTCTAACTTCCAGTAAGTTCGAAAGAGGGTGAGTTACGTGGCTCTTACGCCAAGTCCTGGCAGCACCATCTTGCCAGGGCTGTGACGTGTGAGTAACATGGCTCTCACGCATGACCAAAAACAAAAGCCAAGCTCCGGTAAACAACATCCGCCCGGAGCCTCTTTTCTCTCATTACCCGAGCCTTGTCGTGGCGAGAGAGCTTAAACCCTGAAGGGTGACCAATCACGTTTATGAAGCAACAAAGAAACAACTGTTCAGATCGAGTAATTAACTCAAATTACCACAACGACTAATTTTTACCTAATTAGTAACTCAAAATCTATTGAACGTTTTTGTACCATGTGACCTATCAAACAAATCGTCTAGATCAATAGATGAATATATAATGAACGTACGGATCTGACAACGTATATAGGCAAAATCGAGGAAAACAGAAATTGAAATATATTGAATGTGCCACATCTAGCCATAACAATGGGTCACATTAGTTGTTATACGAATTGACTGCATATTATGGATATGCTTTTCTCAACTTTATAGGTGCACTAATATAGGATATTTATAGTGATTTTTTTAGCACATTGATAGAAGATATAATTAGGTACTACATATTCTTAATCTACTAGTCATGCGGAGCACTTTGATACGTAGGACATATAGGTAAAACTGTTCTATATATTTCCACCCGTGAAGTGAATATATCACTTACGGGCAAGGAATTGAAACCTATTTTGGAACTTGCTCTACAAACCCTTTCAGGAAATACAGTATATAGGTTGTCCCCAGATTCAAGGTTCTGTTTTTTCCGTTAAACGTTATTAATTTTCTATAATTTAAATTTAATTGTCTTTCTTAAAATAATTAATGACCCAATGGATAAGTCGTTTCTTTTCAAATAAAGTTGTGGCTTTGCTGAAAACCTTCTTCCCTTTACACTGTCAGAAACTTTGATATCTTCTCTAAGGCAACTTGAGTTTCCTAGATTACTGTCAACATTATGTTCGTAAATAATTACTTAATGAAATAATTTTAGTTACTTCGAAGTAGCTAAATTAATTTTTAAGGAATTAGGAAGGAGGCTTTACAACCTACAATTCAAAATAGTAACTAATATCCTTCATCTCTGCTATACCAGTGACAGTACTAAAATCATATGAAAGTTTCATTCTTTAATTACCATTTCACAACTTTGAGTGATGGTTACTCGAACGATGAATGAGAGATTTACTTTAAGAAGCTAATTTTTAATGAATCAGAAATCATAAGTGAACCTAGGTTTCTTAAGTGTGAAACTACATTCTTCATCTGTGCAGCATGATTGGGAGATGTGAAGTGAATTTACAGTAGAAATTTCTAAGCTACTGAGGAAGACAGACCACCTTGTCGAAATTGTTTGCATTTTGTTATTGTTACAGCATTTAGTAATAAACCATCGCTAAATATTGGATGTTTTTAAATGTTCGACAAGTTGGAAATATAGTGAGAGCAGTTCACTTTGCCGTTCATATTTCGGTTCACCTTGGACAGTAGCTCAGTAATTCCAGCATATGTAAGTATATATGGTATAGAACACACCGTACATCATCTCGCCAGTCATTTCATTTTGCCAGGCTCCTGGAACTTTTACTAGATTTAAACATGCTTGAATTTTTACAAGTCACCGCACTACTGTGAGGCTCTAATTGGCTCATTTAATATCTTCTGTTATTCCTTCTAGAAGCTTTTGTTCCATCCATTACTGATTTGTATAACTGGAAAATGGATAAGATTTGCTAACACTGTAAGCGCAGTGTTTATCAGACCAACCACTATGAGACGTGACACATAAGGAACACAGCAGATAAATGCTGCGGAAAGGTAACGAAAGAAATGAAAGTTATAAATAACGTGTTTGTTACAGTACTTGAATCGTAGCTATATGCTTTACAGACAGCATTAAAATTTCTGAATAAATGATGTATCTGATATAAAACAGTTTAAAGTTCGTTCTGTTGAGAGATAAAAAATAAATATAAAGAAAGAAAGAATACATAAATATGTATACCTTAGCAAAAAAATGTACGAGGGCCGTTTCCTTTTTTAAAACTTCCGTTAAGCCACCAGAAGAGAACAACGTAAGATAACGAAACGAAAATTAGTGAATTCTGTTCGTTGGAGATCGCACATCCTCCGTACCAAAAGGCAGACTCTGGTGTTAAATCAGTTTGGGGTAGTGAATGTGCAATTGTACCTAGTGTAATCTAAGCGCCCGCTAAGTGTGAACGACATGATGTAAATCGATTTCTCCAAGCGGCTGCTGTTACCCCTTTCACAAACCACGAGAGTCATGCATTCATGCGCCTCTCAGACATCCACCGTTGACTTCTCTCGTCGTGTAAGTTCGTAAATCTTTTTTTAAACTCTGTGTAGCACTTGTGCACACACCAATCACTTACAAAGTTCTCGTCATCATTCGGCTGTATTGTTTCCTTCCGTCTGGAGAAATCCGATTACATTGTGTATTTCACACTTGGCGAACGCTTCGATTGTGCTCAATACAGTTTCACGCTCACTACTCCACAATGATTGATCACCAGAATCTGTCTTTTGGTGTGGAGTATGTGCGATCTCCAATGAAAGATCTGACTAATTTTCGTTAGCCAACGTACGTCGTTCTGTGGGGGTTTAACGGAGATGGAGGGGGGAGGGTGGCCCTCGTATCTGTTGATATTGCTTTTATATTATTACTTGGTCCGCACACAACGCATGTATTTGTCTCTGTAAAATATTAAATGATAAAAGGGTAAGATTTTCAGAACGCTGATTGAGGTTGGAGATGGGAAATTTTAGGATTTACTTCCGTAAATGGCATTGTGGAAGCTAAATGATATGAACACTGGATCTTATTTACCTTTCACTATTTTTTAACATAAATATATCAATATAGTGAAACTAGGAACTGATTCCATTTTCGGATGGGCACCACCTACCAAAACTCACCAGCACCTTTCCATTAAATTCCTTTCAGGCAAATTAGTGAACGAAGTAGCTCAAATGGTAGAGCGTCGGCTTCGGATTCAGGGGGTCGCGGGTTCGATTCCAGGTGCCGACCATCCTGACGGGTTTTCCAGGGTTTTCCTCAGTCCTACGAGCCAAATGCCCTGATGGTACCTACTAAACAGGCCCTGGCTGATACCTTCCCAAATCCTTTCCATTATTACTGTTATTAGATATCCAGTATACAATGGCCTCTGAGCCGTATCTGGTGATTGTTAAATAAATAAATAAATTATCGTGAACACCACGTCATTTGTGTGGCGAAGTGATTGAAAAGCTGCTTGGCAGAGTGAAAGGAAATGCGCGCGATTGATGCGAGTTGTGCAAAGTGAACGGCAAGATAATATTCTCCAATATGTTTTTACCCTTAACGATGTGCTTAAGTTGGAAGCTGTTATTTGTTTCTGCGAAGAGACAAATAATCACAATATATCTTCAATGGTTATGAGTATGTGCTTTAGCTTGGGGGTGATTTCTAGTTCCCTTAAAATTGCTGGTGAACCAATGTCATTCTTATTGGTACTGGGACTGTTGAAGGAGCTTTCCTACAATGAATCTGATTATGCTATGATCAGCTCTAATTGCATGACATGCAGCACCCTTTTAGACCCATCCGATTACTTTCTTTACATGGTAGTAATCTGTCGATAAAAATATCCATTGAGAATCATTGACTTGATGTAAAGGTACTACTTTTTTAAGAACAAATAGACTTGCCATCTCAGAAGAGCTATATTAATTTGAACTAAGTACTTTTAATTAACAGAGACACTTTCCGATTCAGAGCCGCGATGGTGTGGTGACTAAAACGTCCACTTAGCACCTGGACGACCTAATTTTGATCCCAGCAGAGGAGGAATATATTCTGTCATTACTCCATTCACCATGCCTCTGTGAAACGGAAACTTGAAAAATATAGAAAGTATGCTGATTATGTTACTATTTCTGTATGCCGAATTTATGAATTGTGGATTCCTTCACACATTCATGGTTAACATAGAACAGTCCGCAATAGCGGGTATATCTTATTCGTTTCCGTTCTTAACTCTACGATTCGGTTGGGTATTGAAAAGAACATACAATACTAAAAATGAATATGCCATTATCGTTTCTTTTTCTGTTTGCTAGGGGTAGAAATTTGGAATGACAAGAGATGGTATATAGTAAATCTTGAAGTGTACATTAATCTTTCGATACGAACAAGTGGTGATATTCTTTCCTTTTATATCATCAGTTTCGTAACTAGTAAAATATGGTGGAATCGTTGAGAGAGAAAGCAAAAAAAAATAAATAAATAAAATAAAATAAAAAAAATAACATAAAATGACAAACACATCTACTTAAACATCCTTGTCGTATTTACTAATGCTCGCTATAGAATACATAACCAAATAAATTGTATCACTTGCCTCTGCATCCGAATAAAAACGTAGTATTTATATATATAATCACCATCCATAAAGACATTCCTGAAAGGTTTGAAATAGCTAGGGTCGTGGAAGTAGTCCAAATAATCCCCAGAAGAATGCGCGTGCCTATATATCCCATCAGTTCTGAAGTAACATCTGGACTGTTTACTCAACATTTTCGTTTTGGTACTTAAAACGGATTTTATAGTCAGTGTACATACACTGATAAACTTCGAACCTCCAACTATGAGTGTCACTTCTATATCTAGAAGTCTTCTTTATATACGAAATATAAAATATGATCATCCCTCAAGCATTATCCCACCGACTCAAAATACATGGAAAAGTCAGAGATTTTCACGAAAAGTTTAAAAACCTGGAAAAGTCAGGGAATTTTAATACGAAATTTTACTTCTCAGACGTATGTGTCTTTTCTCCTTCCTGGGTGTTTGGTAGGAGATATTTTATAAAATAAATTAGTTTGTTTTGGAAAACTTGTCTACCTACACACATACTATATACATATATATACATAGTAGATGAGGAATTCCCTGGTGGGGAAAAATATAGTTGCTTTTTTACATTTTATATAGACCTGAAAATTTGTAAGTCGTGACCTAGAAAAGTCAGTGAATTCGTGCTCGCCAGATAGCTAGAAACCCTAAGGACGTATCTTGAATTTTACTGTCAAAACAAAACCTACTATAATTTTACTCACTTGTTGATTTTATAACTTGTTGATCAGAAACTTGAATGACTTATTTTTCCATGTATATTCGTACTTCTGAGTAGATTAAAAAAATAATATTGAATTATATATATATATATAATTCAACATTATTTTTTAAATCTACTCAGAAGTATGAATATACATGGAAAAATAAGTCTTGACTTTGTATATTCAGTCCATCTGGTGGCGCTCCTAGCGCCATCTACTCTCTTTTATTTCAGCTATTAGCGCCAATAAATTTCTAACTAGTAAGTAAAATACTATTCTTTCCCGGGCTCTCAATCAATTATCATCCCTAAATTGAAGGATTACATAAGGATACAAATGCAATTTGGAGACAATGTTACTAAGGAAAGTTCCAAAGAGGACCGGAATTATATACATAAACTACAATTTTTATTTGGATACAGAGGTGGATGAGAAATGTATCCTTGTGGTGATTCTAACACAGACAGTTTCAAGATTTCTCTCGCACAGTGAATAGTGTTCCGTTATGGTGCTAAACTAATGACATGATAAATGGACGTTTCACTCCTAACAATCCATATGAAAAACATATGATTACATTTCACACTTTTAGGATCAAACAAGATTTGTTCCTTTCTGAAAACCGATACTAAAGAGAAAAGTGTTTGGTGTCCTAGAAATACGTACCACTTATATTTATGCTTATGAAAGTCTAACCTGTAGAGAAATCATTTTGCAGAACAGAAAAACAACAAATGTAGCACTGATATAGAATATTTGCTCTATGTAAATCAGTTTTTATGCAGCGTGCTAAGGAGTACATACAGACACAAGAACACAATAATGGAAACACTTATCAAAAGTGGGACATATTTTCACTGTGTCTGGTAACGCTGCGTAAATCAACCCTCTTGTGTTGTAAGTAGTATGGACTGTGCACTACTAGTTGAGTGAGGCAGTGGTGGTTGTGAAGATGTGATGAGTGACCAGTATGTCTGACCTGACGAAGTTTCAAAGAAGTGTCCATCTAGCTGGAGAATTGGTAAGTAAAACAGCAATTTTGTCTGGCCGTGGCGTAATACAAGCCACGGTCTCGAAAAATCAAGACTGTATACACAGTGCACGGTAAAACGGGATCGGTGAAACATGATAGAGATCGAAAGACGAAGTTGCAGGATAGGGACCGCTGTGGATTAAAACATATTGTGACGAGGCAGAAGAAAACTGTAAAGAAGAGTTTCCTCGTGGTTAAGCAGTTAGCGTACGGGTCTTTGGCGTAGGAGACCCGGTCGATTCCCGGCGGGAGCTCATGTGGTTCGGATTTCATGTTAAACTATAAGTTCACGTTTCATATAGCCTCGCTGCTGAAATCAAATCAAATCAAACTGTAAAGAAGGTGACTACGTAACTTAATCAACATCTAAACACTTCAATGTCATTCAAAACAGTGAGGCGAGAACTGCATAAAATAGGTATCCATGAGCATGTTGCTATTGGCAAGCTCCTAATAAACGACAAGATGGCGTACATGGTCAATGATGCAATGACCACGAAAACTGGACGTTGGAGGATTTGCAACATTTTTTTTATTTTTTTTTTTTTTTCGATGAGTCACCTTTTATCCTCTTCCCCATCATTGAATGTGTGTTTGTCTGACATACTTCCCTATGAAGCATACGATGTGGACTGTCTCCGTCCGATTGCCGAATCATGGTGGTGCTTTACTGTAGTCTGGAGCACTATGTCGTGGTATTTGACAGCTTCTCTTGTCACATTGCACGGTCGGGTCACAGGAGCAGTATGTAGAAAATCCTTGGTGTACTCAATGGTGTGGTACAAACTGTATTTCCAAACGGAAATGCCATATTCCAGGATACTAATTTCCCCATTCACACCGCTGCCCCTGTTCAGGAGTGGTTTCAAGAGCATACTGGTGAGGTACAGTACTTTCACTGGTCCGCCCAGTACCCAGACTTGAATATCATCGAGCCTGATTGTACAGTTTTGGAAAACAATATTCGGCGTCGATTTTTCACCTCCCTCGTCTCTACCGGAGCTGGAGGCTGCGCTGTAAGAAGAATGGCTTCAAATTCCACTTATCACTATTCAGGGCGTGTATCGGTCGATTCAAGCTCTATTGCATGCTAAAAGTGGACTAACAGTATTAATACAATGTTAGAGATTTCATACCTTGCTTCTATTATTGTTCCAATGCTGGTATCTGTATCACATTAGCTTGTAGTAATTTATTGTCATTAGTTCTATAGCATGGCAGAATACTACTCGCTAAGCCAAAGAAGCCTTAAAACTGTTTGTGTTAAAGTTAACACGACGATGTTTAGGTAAGATGTATTTGCCCTTCTAAATATTAAGTATGTATAATATAGCATCGATCAGCAAACCCACCCCCACCTTTTTTTTTTTTTTTTTTTTTTTTTTTTTTGTAAGATTCTTAGATGCAGCAAAATAACATTGTAATACACGTTAGTAAAAGTAGTATATCTTTTCCTGCATAACAATCATCCGTCGTAACTTCGTGGCGTCCATAATTCTCATTTACTCAAAATTCTCCTTCCACGTTTGCTTTTAAATAAATGATTTAATGTAGAGTGACATATGATAAATTAACTAATACATAGAGAGAATAGTGGAAAGGCAATAGAAAGAATAATGAAATGGAAATCGAGCCATACCCGTTGTTTTTAAAACGAATTAGAAAACACAAATGAAAGAAAGTAAAGACAAACATCTGTGGATCTTCTCGTTCCATTCTCGTGTGGTAACTACCTAAGATGAGACGGTTTTGTCATCAATCTTCTGCAAAAACAGGAATCATGATCTGTAACAATGTTATCGTTTGACTACATAAAAAACAGAAAAATAAACACACTGCTGAACAAGACTGCACTTATTTAATATAAAAACACATTTACACGTGACGTTTCGATCTTCTAGCCAAGATCCTCATCAGACGTACACTGAGTGATACAAAAAACTACTCAAGTATATATACACAATTCATCTCCCTATCTGCTCTCTCATTGGCCCGTTCAAACAGCCAATCAGAAGCGTCTGATGAGGATCTTGGCTAGAAGATCGAAACGTCACGTGTAAATGTGTTTTTATATTAAATAAGTGCAATCTTGTTCAGCAGTGTGTTTATTTTTCTGATTTTATTCGCAAGACGTTGACTATGATTGTGTGTCACTTTTGACTGCATAAGTAACTGTTTCAGTGTGTGTGAAAAAACAACCGAGAAATATCCAGGTTCTAGATGCTTTTAAGAGAAATTTTAAGGTAGGCCCTTTATATATATTTTTAAAATACTGTACAGGGTGTTCGAAAAAGATTGTATCCTTTTTTTCTAGGTGTCCAGTGTGTGGAGAAGGGGTGTCAGTGACAAGAATTGCGATTAGATACTCAAAATAAAATATTGATTGAAATACCCGCCGTTTCCAAGACCACAATTTTTTCAAGATAGCGCCCACAGAAGAACAGAAGACATTTTGTATTGTGGAATACGCAAAGACAACGTCCGTTATCACAGTTCAACGGAACTTTCGGCGACAGTTTCAGGTCGATCACCTTGATAAGAACTCCTTTAAACGTTTGCATACACAACTCATGAAAACAGGTTGCCTTGCGAAGGCAAAAGCACCGATCATCCTTCGCATTCAGAGCAGACAGTGGATAGAGTTCGACAGTTCTTCCAACGCAGCTCCTCAAAATTTTCAATGGGCTTAATCAGGTTTAGCATAACGGGTCTCATATTCGGTGGCCGTGGAGGTCACTTGAAGAATGATAAATTAGCTGCTTGACCACCAATCCAATTGTTTGCAAGATTTTCATTTAAAAAAACTGTCCCGCTTAACGATCACAGTGAAGGCGTTCCCTGTCTTGTTGAAAAGTTGAAAGTTTCAAAATCTTCATTCAGCTTCAAAAATAAATCAGTTTTGAAAATAAGGTATTTCTTACCATTAAGGGTTTTATCATCAAAGAAATAAGGGCCGTATACAAATGAACGGAATACTGAACAAAACACTTAAAAAAAAAAAAAAAAAAAATCTCCTTCCTGTTCAACGTACGCATTGTAGGCCATTTGCATATCATGTTTATTTACCTTGCTACTAAGATGGAAAATTACTTTACCGCTGAACACAATTCGTCCCGTGAAACTGTTGTCCCCTTCAATATCAAGTATCTGTCACCACGCTTTTCGTTTTGTTATCAACTTTCAGAGAGCATGTATTAACTAAGAACCGAAGTATCAACACTCGCCAAGTTGTTGCTTGAGGCAGTTGTGACTTCCGACTTGCAAGATGAGTTGATTTTGAAAGATTGCGGAGCTCCCTTGCAATTATGTGGATTGCGTACACGCCTTTGGCGTGTGAGACCCGGGTTCGATTCCCGGAGGGAGTTTATGAGTTTCGGATTCCACGTTCCATACGCTAAAGATCTACGTTCCATAGAACCTCAATGCTGAACGGAAGGTTAAACTCAAATCCAATCCAATCGAAGAAGTGCATTGGAAAGCAGTTTGAATTTTTTTGGGAACATTTTTATTTTTTTCACACACCTGCGAATGTTCAATTCATTAGGACTATTGATTTGGTACTTTACAGACGGAATCGTCTTTACACTGTAATCATGGAGTAACACCTAGTACGACGACCCAAAATACCTTTTGTTGCTGCGTAGTCACTTTCAGTCGGACTGAGGTAGAAGGGATCGTGAAGACAAAAAGTGCCCCAAGATCGAGCTAGTGGCCATCGACAGAAACTAGACAAAGCTATCTTCTTCCACGGAGTGCGGCGCTGCTAGTAGTTTCGACAACATACAGATTTGAAATACTTCTACATACATTTTTTTTTAAATCATGGTGTGTATATACATGTATACCCAAACTATTTGACGTAACGGCCCATTTGTGACATTAAGCTTGCTCCAGCGCCATCCAACAATGTTCAGCCTAGCGCCTAGACCTAATGGCCGATACGTCTTGTTTTTAGGTGATTCCCCAGTTTCCCTCACGACGCTGGCTGGGCGCCGAAAATTGGGAAGACAGAATCGAACCCGTGATTAGGCAGACATGAGTCTAACGCTGTAACCACTAGACTACGGTTAAGTCCCCAAACATACATAGCCCAGTCTTTTAAATGAGACAACACATTATATCTAAATTTTTATTAGCATACTTGAAAAGTCACAAATGTAGAAATATTGTGTATATTTATTTATCACACTAAACTTTCAATTTTAGAAAGCATTGCACAATAATTGGTAACTTAGACAAACACATGTTTTTAACACAAATTGTGATTACATAAATGTACATCATTATAAATATTTATAATTCACTACAATATACAAATTATGAGCCAGTGCTAAGGCTGAGAAACAACAATAGTACCAAAAAAAAAATGTTAACGAACACAAGAAAACACCCTGAGACGCCAAAAATCTGACAATACATCCCGAATGTCATCTCACTAATAATAATGATAATAATAATAATAATCTGACTATTACTGAATAATTCTTTTTTAATGCACAAAAATATATATATATAGATATTTATATATTGTATTACTCTCACTACACCTTTGGTATCGAAAGATTTATTTTTCTTTTGTAATGTTATTTAGCTATACTTTATATTGCATTGCTTGTTTGCATAATGCACAAATGTGCTTAAAAACACACACAATTTGGCACAAATACCAATTTCTCTCACACCCATACGTTCATCAAAATACATTATTTACACATACACACACACACTCATACACACACAGTACTCGCTCCCCTTATATTTGTATACTAATGCTTTATAAATATGAAAGAAGAAGAAAATTCCACAGAAAATGACAAGTAATATTAATCTAGAAGCAGAAGAGAAATCTACTAAAGTGTACTACTATTAATTAAATGTAATTTCTCTTTATTCCTTACTAATTACCCAGAGTACCAGTTATCCAAAATCTAACACTGCAAGATCAAAATAAAATTCTTGGGTTTGACTAGCACATTAACTTTCTCTATATTTTCTTTCCTTTTTTTTTGTGCAAAGACTTGTTAAGGCCTCATAATTAACGCACAGATATATTTTAAAAACAAAGACACACACAAAAAAGTGAACCTTAAAAGAATGTTCGACTATTGTAGTTCTTTTAAGGACAAGTATTGAGTATACGCTTGTTAGAGCCTCGCCTTAAAAATATCACAAATTAACTCTCTTGAACTTAATAAGAAACTATTTCCAACTTTCACAATCCAACTGAAGAAAATACTCATCGCTGCTGAAAGCTTTCGGCGATTTGAAACAGTCAGTGAGGCATGAAGAAAACTGATATTAAAATCGTTCTTCCTGTCAATTAGATTATATTAAAGAATGTTATTTTATAAATTACTTTATATTAAATTAAGTCTTTATCAATGGACAGCATTATCGTTGTTAACGTAATTACTATTCACTGCTATATCCGCTCGAATCGGAAGCCGTTACGAATCGAAGGCACTTGGAGTTTAAAGGTAGTCGCTAGTGCCACTCTCTCTGGTTTTTTAAATGAATTCATTTTTATTACGAAATCGTTTTATGCATAAGAATCTGCCGAGTGGTGAAAGGTTGTGGTCATTTCTTAACTTTAAAAGTCCGCCACAAGATGGCATGACATATCTTGCAACATTTTATAAGTGAAGAAATGGTCTATAAATGTTTTTTAGAAAAACTAATATACATATGAACATCTATTGGAAGGAAGTCGGGATTTTATATCGAATAATATTTCAGCGCTCAAGACGACAAAATATTTCACAAAAAAATTTAGTTTATTAAAATTAAAACCAAAATTAATTTATTAATATAATTGAAGAATCAAATAAACTTAATATCATTAATTATTTTCTGTTTAATTACTTTTACATTTAGCTAACCTTTCAAAAAAAGAAAATAGTAAGGGTAGAAAAACTACTCTAGAAAAACTAAAAATAAAAATAAAAAATATTATTTAGAAATTAATACAAAAGAAAGTTTATTATTCATATTTAAGAATTGAATATTGTTATGCTGAGAAAATTCAAGTAATAACTTCAGCGAAGAAAGACGAAAAACCGAAAAATTGTATTCACACATTCTTTAAATATTATGCTTCTTCGATAACAAATCGCAGAGATTTTTATTTATTTATTTATCTTTTCAACTTTCAAAATAAGCAATTCAAATCACCTGATCATTATAGAAAAGATTTTTAAAATCATCTTCCGCTGAATTGAAGTTATGCCTCATTTACTCAGCTGAATTCAAAATACTTTTGAGTCCAAAATTAATTTTCTGTAGTAAATAGAATACAAACATGAAATAATGCATTTGAAGTGAATTGATGTACTCCGAGCTCTTCAACTCCTTACTACTGACGACGACATAAAATTATAGTCTTTAGGAAGAATTTTAACTAGTACAAATTTTCTGTATATATATATATAAACACTAAAGTGCGAAATTAAGGTAAATCACTAACTATTTTCATTTTCATTTTCCAAGGTATGTCAGCAGTGTATTTTCTGCATTTTCCAAGAAGTATCTGAAGAGACTTCTTTATTCATTTCATAGTCGTCACAATCATTCTGTTCATTTCCTTATATACTACTTGTCTGACAACAACTACAAACAGTCGAACAGATTATGTTTATTATTTTATTTATTTATTTATTTATTGCGTAAGTTCCGCAATAACTGCATTGAGTATCAGCACCTTTCTTTATATCTTTATGTGACAGTTTTGTTCTGCCGCATAATCAATAATACCACATACATTCGAAAAATTTTCTTTGTTTTTAACAATAATTTCATTCATAATGTCTTTTTTTTAAGTGACATAACTGTTGATATCTTAATACCTAAGTATATATAGAAAATGCTTATTCTATATTTATTTCGTAATTAACAACAAAAGTAATTTACGTGAAAAAAAAAAACTTTTTCTTCTGAAATATAAGTAAACGAATACATAAAAAAAAAGAAAAACTACACAGTACACTCAATATTTCACTTTTGTCTTTCCTCGTAGGTTCATTATTTTGTTTCAAATCTCTCTCGTAGATCGAATGCTAGTCACACAAAACATTTTTGTCTGCAATGAGATCAAGCAATACTACTAAACAAATCTACAGGTGGGGGGAATGGACTTCATCTTAATACAACACATATGTACTGGTAAATACCTCCGTTGTTTTGTTGTCTTCGTAAAATAAATTTAAAAAAAAAAAAAAAAAAGTCTGTTCGATTGTGCTCAGTAATTTCCAATTTAACAGTAAAGTAAAACAGTCTAATGAAACCACGTGAGTTGGTCTAAACAAATAATATTCGGTCTTATATGTATGTCACAATAGATTTCTGTCAATAGTACCACACGTGTTAAATATTTACAACATAATTCACTTTTTTTTTAAATTGGGTATTTGGTTATTCGTGATGCTATTTACGCACTTAATAAGAGTGATGCATTGTCTTTAACTAACATTACTAGGTAAAGCTCAACTTTTCTAATTTGACTCGAAATGCCACCACTGCTTTTTAGAAGTTTTGAAAACTAACCCCTCTTCCATTAAGGAGTTAAATCATCTTCAATCAGACAACTTAAAAAAATAAAAATAAAAAAAAAATGGACTCGCACATCCAGCTTTCTTCAAGTAACACATTATTCTTTTTATAAAAAAGCACACAATTGCAAGTCCACGTAGTGCAAATTATCACAAGTATTAATGCGCTTCAAAAATCAATAAATATTGCCTCAGAAAATACAATCTATTTGAGCTTCACTTAAAAAAAAAAAAAATGTCTGCACATTCTTCTACACTATACTGCTTCCCATTGGAAAAGCTTTTTCTAATATTTGCAAAGATGAATTGCGTAAGACTGCCTTAAATGCATCTCTTTAAACACATCGAAATACTTCTACAATTCTGTTGTGGATTTGAAGACAAGAAACAAAAACAAAAAGAGTTTCTTTCGAGATTGCTGTTGTGTTTTCTCAACGAGAATGTGGATTTTTATGTTAACATCTTTTTTCTTGCAAGTTTCCGACACAGAGGGGAACTTAACCTTTCAATCCGTACTCCGTTTCAGATTCCAGTTCATTCTCCGAAAATGAAAGAGATCCACTCATCCGCATTCTCTTACCAGAAATTGAATTCTGCAAAGAGAGAAAGATAAATAATAATTTCTGTTAATAAGTAAATATTTATACATTTTAAGAAATCAGCTATAGAAACTACGAGGATGGATCAGAAACTAACGTTACAACGCCGATATTTCTGGCGTTTCGTGCTATAGAGGAATGACGCGTGTGCGGTAATTTTAATACATGGAGCTAGCAACTGTGCAGAGTTTCAGCCACCCGCTACTTATGGTTGAAGGCTAGTTGTAGGTAAATATACTGTAAATGGCGATTCGTTTGGGAAACTAGTCTCGCGAAAAGAAGTCAGCTCAGTTATTCGATTTCTGTGGACGAAACAGGTAATCGTGGATGAAAATCACCGGCTGCTGGCAGAATTTTATGGAGACTATAATGTCTCGTCAGCATGTCGCAGATTGGTGTCGAGAGTTTCGACTGGTAGAGAAAACATCACCGACGAAGGGCGCAGTGGCCAACCCAGCATGGCATCAACAGATTTGAACACAGCTCGCGTGGAGCAAGCTGATTCAGGACCTCGCTCCAAGCGACTTTCACCTGTTTCCGCACTTGAAGGAGCACTTAGGAAGCCATCGCTTCGCTTCAGACGAGGAAGCGAAACACCTCGTGACAATGTGGCTGAACACGCACACACAGGATTTTTACCAGAAGAGAATCTTCAAACTCATCCCACGATGCGACAAGTGCCTCAACCGATCGAAAAATAATCTACTGTATGTACTATCTGTTAGCTGTATTGGTTGTATGAAATAATGTTCATACAACCAATATTGCATTTCACTAGGCTTTGTAACCTAACTTTCTGATCACTCCTCGTATGAAGGCTTCTCTTCAAGTTACGTGATGTGTGGTCAGAATGTGGACTTTCCAAACGCTTTCTAGACCAAAGTGTTCTCAATTCTGAAAATATTCCCCAACTACCTTACGATGCTGAACCAATATCGGTAATTAAACTTATTATCATGCGTGCCAAAGACACACATCTTAATATTTAGGTTACACAGAAGCCCCTTCATTCTACAAAACAAGATCATGTTCAAACACTATATTATTCATGAAAGTTATACCGTATGAAGTCTGCAAAAAGTCTTATCTTACTACAGATAAAGTCGTCTATCTTACCACAGATAACATTGAACAAAATTACTATATTTGTGAAGACTGCTTCTACGTAAAGCGTTTATATTAGGTTTATATTAGTTATTAATTAACTGCGTTATTGATGGGAACTAAAGGTAATTATATTTGTTTAACGACAGAAAAAGGCACATGTTAATATTACTGCGTCCTACTATAATTTTCCTAAATAGTTTCCGTAGATTCGCTTGCCATCATCGACAGGTTAAACCCCTTTACTAGGAAATCATTATCACATCACAAAATAAAATCTTCATCTTCTACTTTCGTAAGTACAGAACTGATGAAGGATCAGGTAATAAATCTTAATGAACAGGAATATTATTCTTCAAAATTCTTGAAGTGAAGCATAGTTTTCTGTAAGAACTTAAAAACGAGAAATATTTAAAAAAACACTTAATACACTATACATTTGCTGTCGTAAATTTCACTTTAACTGAATTTCTGAATCAATTAGTGATAATGACTGACGGCTACGAAATATTACTATAATGAAAGCTGTGAATATTAACTTCTAAGCGAGGTACACCAAAAAATAATTTTGACAACAAAGTACAGTAGATTTGCTGTTATTTTGTTTCTATATCCTTCATCAATTCTATGCAGACAAAAATACGAAATGACATTTCATTTTGTGATGTTGAGATGCTTTTTCAGTAAAGGGCTTCAACTTACCGATGACGGTATGCGAGTTTCCCGAAACGATTTAGGAAAATTATACCAAAACGCAGTAGTAAGTTTAACTAAGTATTAGGAGTAACGGTGTTAGTTGGTACTTTGGGTTAATCACTTTTCCACTTACTGAAGTCGTGGGAAGCAATGCCCTAGTCCAGTTTTACTGCCTTCTGCCGTCTACTGTATTTCAACCTTAATTTGTGATCTTTTTCCTTACGTATCAATAAATAAAAATAAATAAATAAAATAAATATAATGCTTTAAAGATCTGCATTAACATGAAACTATGTATGAAGTTTACTTGCACTGCTATTAGGTTTGCCAATTTTCTCGGAATGAGACATATCATCCCAAAATAGAATTATGTCTCTTGTACTCCTAGACATTGTTAAATATCATCCGAAATTATGTGATTTAATATTCTATTTATAAAGCAAAAACGTATTAATCTGTAAGTAACGCTAAAACGCGAACTCCTACACATTTAAGAGTTACGAGTTGCTCAAAGTTCTAGGAGAAACTATTAATAGATTCTTAATTCTTATTATACAACCAAAACGCCTGACTTTGTCAATCACATTAATTTCTAATAGTTCACAATCTGGCTATTAGTTGTCCAAATTGTCACATAGTAGTTCATAGCTGCCAAGAGATGTCGCTACCGTGCAGACAATTTGGAGAAGTGCCGAAAGTTTCTGGGGAACAACTAGTTATAATAATTTGTATAGTGTCATTTATGCTTGGAATTCTTGTTTCAAATACATCTTGTGAGAGGCAGTTAAATCTGGTGGCTTAAGTACAATGAAAACACTTATAAGAACACCCTGTATACATCGTGCAAATCGAACCGTTATTCGTACTACAAAACGTACGTATAAAATACTGCTAGTATCGGTTGATAATGCTACGAGAGACGTTAAGGAGATCAGAGTCTATCAAGGACGACGCTAGCGAACACCTACTGCACAGCTAAGTAACTTCTAATGTGACCATACAGTGGGACTGTAAGAGGTCCATCGGTGGTGTACATGATGGGAGGCAGAGCGTTTCCACACGACCCTTAGTACCTCCATAACGCACTGCAGAGAGAACGATTGTTCACGTTGGCCTAACTGATAGGACGGCGACCGCCAGTGCAAAATCAATACTCCTCTTCCCCTCCACCTATGAGTGCACATATACTAAACAATTTAATTTTCGAGACGTGTCTGCGTTCCGCTTTCTTCTTACACAATTGCCTCTGAAACCCGTCCATCGAGAACGTCTTCGGTGCTATCAAGAGTGATTGTTGTGGCAACACAATGGAGTCTGTAGTATTCGGAGATAATATGCATTTCTGTTTCAAAACACAGTGGCGACGGTGTGCTTGTTCGCAGACAAGCAGGAAAATCAAGTGTATTTTCGCACTCGCCTCTGAAATATGGTTACTATGTCCGTACACTCATAACGTCATCAATCCTCTCCTCCAACCTTATTTCAACAATTTGTGGAACTCCACTTCCCAGCAATGTAACGGTAACGCGTGTCCTCATATCGCGAGGGCAACCCTGTCTGATATACTAGGTTTACGCCTAGCCTGAACTTTTTTATAAGAAGCACGTATGAGCCATGCCGAGACGATGCCTAACAGTCATCTAGACTCCAGCAACGATCATCCTCCAGCTACGGCAAGATATACAGCAAGAGTACAATATACACACACACAACAAGCTTATACTTTGCCTCAGACAGATATTCAGAATCTACACGACCGATTATCTGCGTAAATAGCTACTTATATGGCTGCTAAGAGGTAGTTACACGTACTCTTTGAACATCCTGTATAACATGTCCTATATAACATATGTCTCAAGGGCACGACGTTGGATTACTATCACCTCTCATCACCTTTCTGTGTACTGACTTTGAACCAAATTAGTGTATTCCTACTGCGTGCTCTTAAATACGCTTTTTTTTTCTTTCTAATTTTCCGAAAGAAGAAAGTTTAACGAAGAAATATGGACAAAGACGGATGGAATAGCTACGTATCTGCACGAAATGTAAAATACATGATGCACTGTTAGATATATACAATGTTAGATATATACCATGTTATTTCAAACTGCAAATATAACTGTTGGACCCATTACTACTGTTGACATTAGCTCTCTCCCCCTCTCAGGGAGAGCGGGGAATTAATTTTGTTTACTGCATTAAAAATGGAAGGGTTTGCATTTAATTTTGTTTACGCTGCTTTATTAAGTAGTTTTTGGTGAAGGACAACAAACCAAAGATATCAAAATACTGTACACAAACTAACGGCTAGCGACGAAATGAATCTACTTAACCCTACTGAAATAGTTCACATATGCTTAATAATAATAATAATAATAATAATAATAATAATAATAAATAATAAAAAAAAAAAAAACTTAAATTCCCAGATCCGTAGATTCTTACTGGATGTGTTTAAAATGCGTTTTGACCAGCATATATTGAGAAAAAAAAATCTAAAAGCCGAACTTAAAATTCCTCACATGTTCACTTTTCAATTTAACGCCCATGCCCAGCAGCCAACTCGCATTTCTGCGATCTCTGGTTAAGATATTGTTTCCATCACTGTTATTTGGTAGTTTCTTGACAGATTACTAATAGAAACGATGAGCTACATAGCGACTAGCAGTAAAAATCTCTATGTTAAAACACTCAAATACGAAATCGGAGCACAATTTCCAGGCAATACTTACCTCTTCGTCGGCGCATCTAAAGAAAAATTTGTTGATATATATATATATATATACACAAAAACTGGTGCAGCCGAATTCTTAAGGGCCAGGGACTAATAGCCGGCTTGTGGCACTTATGCCTTCCGCGTGATGTACGGTCAGCACATCTACTCCCCTCGCCGTTAATGCTGGCTTTCTAGGCCAGAGTTCACTACTTTTTCGTTTCAAATACCTCCGCAATGAGTTGAATTGATTTTGAGCTTAACGTTTCTTTCAGCAGCGAGGCTACATGAGACGGGACCTACTGATGAACGTGGAATCAGAGGCACATGAGCTCGCGCCGGGAATCGAACCCGGGTCTCCCACGCCAAAGGCGCGTACGCTAACCGCTTAGCCACGAAGGAGCTCAAGTAGCTCCTCAATTGTTCTCATGACACTCGGTGGACACCGCAATGCCAATACCATCAGGTGAGAACGAACTGTCACACATCTTCCATCGGACCAAACCGGCACTACCTGACTTCGCTGATTTCACTAGAAGCGATATTTCAGTGTGGCTACGGATTAGCATCATAAAAAAGAGCATGTACGAAATTCATTGCTCTTTCCATTCATTCATTCATGTACGAAATTCATTCTACATTCTGCTTATTCATCATGTAGAATAAAAATAATGAAGGTAAGTTTGAAGTTTGATAGTAAAATTTTCTTCTCTTCCTAATTCATGGATAAGGATTTATGAATTATCCCTGGTATGTACTTCTACTTAAGATCACAAATCAAAAAAAGAAAACTCAATTGATTGTCTTGAACCGGCATTTAATTAACGATCTTGAACTGTGAATCACTCAGGCAGCTGATGGTATTGTAACTGTCGACTGTTTTTTTTCTTTCTTTAACTTGAAACATTTGAACACACTCAGCACGTATTTCGTGCGTAATAGTACGATTTGTGAATAGAAAGTAACTTGGTCTATAAAATTCCTTTTTCGTATTCTCTCTTCCAGAATCAAATTTTTCCGAACTGATGAACAATTGAACGTCAGAATGCGGTATGCTACGCCCAAACCAAATTCTCCTCTTGAAACCAAATGGAGCACAACAAGTAATCAAACTGACTTCAGTCTTGTTTAGAAATTTTGAGTTCTAATAAATGTAATCAAAACTGAGGAAAAATGAATGACGTTATGCTAAATTTGTTAAATTTTTTGCCTATGTAATATTAAGGTCTGGCGATTGTGGAGGTCATGACAGATGTTATCATCTTCGTGCTCATCAAACCAGTCCTGGACGATATGAACTGTATGAACAGACTCTGTCATCTTGAAACACGGCATTGCCATCTGGCAACAAAGTTTGCACCATGGGATGCAGCTGGTTGGTCACTCAAAATGGTTACACAGTTCTTGGCAGTGATATGTCCATGCAGGGTGATGATGGGTTCGGTAGAATACCAGGATATGCCTGCCCAAATCATTGGTGAACTATCACAATGCTTCACTCTTGATAACAGTCTGTATCGTACGTTTGTCTAAGTTCCTTTTTCCAAAGTCAAGATAGGATTTTTGGTCCTGATTTAAAAAACTTGTATTAATGATAAGTATATGTGTAAAACATTTACATCTATTATGTTGCGCTCAGTAACTCTGCTATTCTCGAGATGAACTAGAAGTTGTTAGAGCTGCTTTCACGTAGCAACAAGATTTTCTTTAATTATGCCGAGCAACAGCTAAGAAATACCTCGAATCGTAGACAGATTTTATACTTAGGAATGTTTTAAGTTATATGAGTTGTTTTTTTTTTTTTTTGTTTTTTTTATTTACTGCTGTTTCTAGATATGTGTACAATACTATCTTTTTATTATTCAAATTGTTCCAATTAATTACATTATGGCGCTGGATTAATAACGAAAATTTCACGTTTGACCGACGCTTGAGCCTGATACTACGCGCACCGAAGACAGTTTGAGGGCCTACAAAAACATTTCAACTTTGTAAAATTGGCAAACCTAACTGGCATGCGAAACAATAAACTAAATTAACTAAAACTCATTTATAATATGCCCTGGGGATTCTAAAGGATGGTTATACTCCTACAATGATTTTAGCAACCAAATCAATTGCCTTTCACAGCTAGAATCGTAATGAAGACCTTCGGATTTACAACGTAGTTCTTTTCCCAAACAATAAGCTATTGAAATGTTAAGAGGTCACTACACACACTAATTCACAACTTAGCGGTACCAAAATAAAACAAACTATGAAATGAAGTGAAACATTTTAAGTTGTATGAAACACGTACAAAGAAAAACATTTATTATTATTTTGATACCGCCAAGTTGTGAGTTAGTGTGTGTAGTGATCTCTAACATTTCAATAACTTTACGCCGATTCTAGTGTTTTTTATGGAAAAAGGACTATGTTGAACAAGAATTTTAGGAATGATCCGAAAAAATGGATTGAAAGATTGCGATCTTGGCCAAGAATTTTAGGAATGATCCAAAAAAATGCATCAAAAGATTGCCATCTTGGCCAACAATTAGTTTTTGGATCCGGGGGCCACAAAATTTTTGAACGGCTCCTAAATCAAGTTTTCGTATTTTCTACGGAATGAGCACATCATACCGAGTTAACTGATAGTTTAGGTTTGGCTACACTATATGAAGTTCTCCAGATATAAGGCGTACAAGAAAAGTTTTGATTGAAATATACTGGATATTTTGATCCATTTTTGGATCAGGGGCCACAAGATTTTTGAACGGCCCCTAAATCGAGTTTTCGTATTTTTACGGAATAAGCACATCATACTGAGTTAAGTAATAGTTTGGAAATGAAATCTTTGAGTTTTACGTCCGACGGTTATGCGGCTAGGCTAAGGGAGACGGTGATTATGAGAAATGAATGAAATGGTGGAATGAAGAAAGTGGGAGGAAACGGGAGAACCCCGAGAAAACCCACGAGCACGGTGTTTTCCCACCACAAAGTCCACAAGGCGCGAGCTGGGATCGAACCAGGGACCCCAAGCACCGGAGGTGAATGCTCTACCACTGAGCCACCGCGCCCCCAAGTAATAGTTTGGGTTTGGCTACATTATATGTAGTTCTCCAGATATAAGGCGTACAAGAAAATTTTTCATTGAAATATATTGGATTTTTTGATCCAGTAACATGTAAAAAGTATTTGTGAAGCCGAAACTCTTCATTATAATTCTAGCTATCTAAGACAGCAGATTTGATTTCCGAAATCATAGTAAAAATATATCAATCATTTTAGGATTCCAAGGGCACATTATGGTGCGTATTAAACAAAAAGTGCTAGACTGTATCTGTGTTGAACTGAGCAAAATTAACTGACTTAAATATAATTGAGTGCTTTCTCATTTACATACAGTTTTTCTATGAGTCACCTGGTAATCGTGAATCGTTGACGTTGGCTCCGACACATATCCCCCGACTTCTTGAGCATCTTCTTCGTCTGCTTCATACTCATCTTCAGATTCATCTGAGAGAGAAAGAAATGACAGTTTAAATTAAGTGTTTCACTGAAACATTTCACAGTAAAGTAATCCTGGAATGAGAGAGAAAATAATTCACTTTATTTTTTGTCTGAAAAATAAAGATAAAAAATCATTAAAGTTTATTGGGAATGACAAATATTACTTCTTTTCAAGTATGTCTTTTGGATTTTCATTTGATACAGGTAATAAAATTACAACTCTATGATTTTAACAACAAGGAAACGAAGCAAGAACTTTTAGAAATGTATGCAAATGGAAGGTTAGTACATATGTAAACATTACATGTAGGGAGTTGGATGTACATACATATCTCCATCAGGAATCAGGATATAGCATGAGAAAAATGATACAACGAATCGTCCCTTTTACACTGTTCTACGCAATGGCACCACTTTTCGTATGAAGTCGAAATCGCAAGGTAAGTGTGGATGCTCGAGTACTTTCCACCCTCTCACGGTAGAAGATTCTGCACACACGCTGGCGTATGGGCTGTAACGTATGGTTGGTTACAATCATTTCTTCCGTGCTATACTCTGATGGACATATGCATGTTCATGCAACTGGCTACATGTAACGTTTACATACAGGGTGGGCACAAAGTCACTTTCCCCAATATGTGAAGAAATTAAATAAAAGAAAATAGGTGACTTGACAATTTTTATTGTACTTACAAATATAAAACAATACAGTTTAAACTGTCTTTCACCATGTTCAATGTACAAGATACACATCTCTTCAGCACTGATTTGTAAATATCATGAACAACCGAGGATTGGTATCCAATATCAAGAATAACTGTTGGATTTGCTATTTTAAATGATCCGAATCCTGCGGTTGCCCAGAAAAAACATCATCTTTGACAATATCTTACATGAAGAAGTCGCATGGTGAGAGGTCACATGAACGGGTTGGCCAATCTGTTGTACCACAACGACCAATCCATTTATTAAAATGTTGATCCAAGAAATCCCTCACAACACCAAGGTGAGGCGATGCTTTATCGTGTTGCCAAGTAAACTGAACGTCTTCGTAACAAAGGTTATTTTCAAGTTCTGGAGTTACAACTTCCTGCAACATCTAAGAGTATGCCACTGGTAACAGTTCCTTCAAAAAAAGAATAGTCGTATGACACCACCACTCCAAATACCACCTAAACAGTGACACCAGCGCCGTTCAACTCTTCTATCACAATTTCATGTGGATTGGTATCACTTCAATGAACAGAATTTGTCCGTTTACACTACCGTTCATCTTGAATGAGGTCTCACCTGGCCACAAAATTCGCTTCCAGAAATCAGCTTCCGGATGAGAAACTACTTACAGAACTCAACCCGTCGGTCCAGTCACATTCATGCAATGAGTGCAGAAGCTTTGGCCGGTAAGATTTAATCTTCAAATCCTTCAACAAGTTCTTTGATGAGGTACGTGTCATTCCCAGGTCACATGTGCATCTACCAGAAGGTACACTTTTTCGGGCTAGATACACAACTCTGAGCACAAATTCAGAGTTTCCTTTATTTCGTACACTTTGTCGTCATCTACTTTGCGATAGATGATACACAGAATATGTAGCGTCGAATCGTTGGTTCAGGTTTCCCATGGCTTGACGCGATGGTGGTTCCCCCACCTGGAAATCTTATCCTGAAGTCTTGCGTTTACACCAAGACTGTAGCACGAAAACACGTTCTTCCTTTGTTGATTTGTGAATCATCTCAACACCTGTACTACTCGGCACAATATCTCTTAATATAAACTCTTAAACAAAACACGTACGAAAAGATGGTTAGCAATCCCAGCTACACAGAGACGCAGTGGTGCCAGTTCTAGTAAAAAAGACTCGCTAACAGCTCGCTTATTGCTTTTCTTTCCTTACTTGTTTTGGGGAAAGAGACTTTGTGTTCACCTTGTATGTACTAACGTTTTATTTGCATACTGCAGAATTTCTTACTTCGTTTCCATTTTCGTTAAAAAAAAAAAAAAAGTCATGACTTGCGGTAACTGTCGTATATGACTGCTAAGACTACATGTGACACAGTTGGAAAAAGATAGAGAATAGATGAAATCTGCTACTCAACAGAGAATCATTTTTTTTTTCGATCAATCTGTTCCACGAGAATAAAAACTATCTATTACTATTAGCAATGAACAACATATTCTTCAGTGCCACAAAAAAAAAATTTGTACTCTTGAAAAGTGCACATGAGAATTTACCATCAAGCATCTCATTTTATTTTGCTCGATGTGATTTATCGAGTGGTATCTATTATTTTTGAACAGGGTTGGCAAAAACCATGTTTTTTTTTTTTTGAAAAAAAAAAAACAAAAAACCAGTTTTTTTTTTTTTTGTTTTGTTTTGTTTAAATAATTTGCTCTATGTATTTATATCACATGTGGACAGAAATAAGCTTGTTTCGCCATGGTGTTAGTATGCAACAACCGGGTTATGCTGGAAGGGGTCACATAAGCTTAAAGCGGAATCCAAACCGCTTCTCGGCTTACATCCAAGAGAAATTGTCCTCTATTTGAACTAGAAACCGGGACTAATTGGGCACAAATGCGATACGTCTGCCGACTCACTCACGAAGGACTCCTGATAAAAATACGTTAGACTGATCTTTACATATTTGTTAATATAATCGTCAACAGTCATTTCAGGACCAAAAGATAAACAATTGCACAAGTGGAACCATTATACAGAATTACATATGGACAATTTCAAAGTACTACAGAGTACAGAAGAACTAATTTAGTCCAAGTCAGTTCACTACAACTTTTATTAGTCCAAGTTAAAGAAATATAACGACTTACTTTGCATATCAGTGAGAAAAGTAAATAAAGATACGAATTATTTGAGTCCACTTTGGCTCTGACCCATTTCTACCAATACCAGGACTAGAATAGTTACCAAAGATTCTAGTTATTTCAATAATTGCCTCTCGTGGGGTTTGTATGACCCCCTCCCCAAAAAAGTACGGCATTTCGATGTGTTTTATCAATAGTAAACATTATTAAAACGAAACAATATTTAGAATTTTCCTTAGGTTGCATAACAATAATAATAAACTATAAAAAAAAAATCACAAAAGAAACATCCATAAAGTTACATTAAAAAAGTTGCTTTTGTAATATAATCTCTCTGATTAAAGAATGGGGAATTTAGGTCTGAATATAGTACGAATAATATATGGGAGCGAAACGTGATAACCCACAAATGTGTGTTCATCAAGATTTTACGAATAGTTACACTTTTACGAACATTTTTCGTTTTTTGGTTTAAACCAGCCAACCCTATTTTTGAATAATATTAAACAAAAAATAAATAGAAATAAAGTTTAAGAGTTATTTATTTTATGAAAAGTTATAATTTTAGGTTATATCTCATTAATCATCTCGTGTATTTTCATTATGTTATCGTGTCCTAATGAAACTTTGATGAGAGAGCACTTCATCTTCATCAAGTTTTAGTTTGAGATAAGAACATCAGTTTCATCATAATAGGTGAAGGGTTATTAGCACAGCATTAAGTTTTAGCGTCGATTTCAGCACCAAGGCTGTATAAGACAGGATCTACAGCTTTTTAACCGAACCACATGAGCTCCCATCGGAAAGCGAACTCAGTTCGTCTGCGCCGAAGGCCAGTACGCAAACCATTGTAACTGCGAAGGAGCTTTAATACATTTCGGACAGAGATATGATCATATACAGAAACAAATATATCGCATCCTTGTACACTTTCTTTCCACTGATACACACCCACAAATGCATCTGAGTATGGAAAATTTTAAAGTAGTCGACTGCCACGATAAATTAACATTACTACAATTTCTTATTCCTGCGTTGAGCAAATAAAGCACTTAAAAAGAAACATGTGCGTAGTCACAACCTGTTAACAAAGATCTTCTAAAATATACTGTGCTATTACCATATACTGCTTGTACTTTTATATATTTAAATTTATCGTTTCTGATATCTTTATTTTTACTTACCAATATATGTCTTACGGGATACTTTGCACACCATCTGGGCCAAGTCAGTGAATGTGTAAGGAACCACGCTTGCGTAATGTTGGTCTCTCGTCTTCAGAGAAACTGGTTTGAACATCGGAAGAGCACCTGCTTTGATTAGGCCAGCAAAGTACGTTTTACCATGGTTATAACCTACATCCTACAAAAAGAGAGAAAAGCAAAATCTAGTAACTCGCTAGTAGGATAGCCTCGTTCCAAACGTTCTCATCTTTCTCTTTAATGAATAGCAATATATTTGCACTATATTCTCTAGAATTCAGCCGATCCTACTCCAGTCTCGTCAATGATGATATCTTTAGTATGTTACCACGTTTACCGGCGGTAAACAAATAACCAAATCATAATTTAGTAATGAAAATTTCCAGAGCATAAATTTAAAATGTTTCCCTTCTTTTCATGATGTTTTCTGTGTCTCAGTACAAGCCAGGAAACACCAGCACCTCTTAACGATTAAGAGAATCATTAAAACGTAGCACGTATTCACTAGTGCCAACGTTGCGAGTCGCGAAAGAGCGTTAAGGACAAACCGCTTTTCATAAATCTTATATAGCTGGCAGGTTGACCGCTAAGATCTGCAAACAACCAAGTTTCTACTCACCCACTTCCTTCCCTGCAGAGAGGGAAACAGTGTTGGTAGTCATCTAAGAAAATATTTGAAATCGTCAACAGATGACGCAAAAATTTGTTACGTGTGTCTGTTAACATGAAATTAATTGTATTTAACATATTTATCATAATCACCATTTTGATTTCTGAAATACTTCTTTTCAAAGATGTAAAGAGAAATTACATTTTACGTAACATTATTTTGATGCTATCTTTTGGTTCCTTTTTGGAGAGTACCTTCCAAAATAGAACAGAATTTATATTTACATCCTTTGAAACAGCTCATAGAATAACCATCACTTAACTTTATGTCTAAGCTGGTGTACTTTACTTCGTGGAAAATGTGGTGGCTTCTCACTCACCAATAATATACGAGGGTCATTCGGAAAGTAAAGAACGTTTTTGTATAAACACTTTAATAACTGATATACAAAGGCGAAATTTGTGTTACATACTATGTGATACTTAAGTTACTTTTCGACATAGTCGCCGTGCAAATTTAAACACTTGTCATACCATGGTACAAGTTTTTCTATGCCTTCGGCATACACAGTTGCCGCCAAACTGCTGAACCAATCACTAACAGCTTCCTTAAGTTCATCATCACTGCCGTAGTGGCTTCCGCCCAAAAAGTCTTTCAACTTTGGGAATAGGTGGAAGTCACTGGGGGCTAAGTCTGGACTATAGGGTGGATGCTCCCAAACTTCCCACTTAAACTGCTGAAGCAAGTCCCTCGTCAATGCCGCGGAGTGAGGACGGGCATTGTCGTGGAGGAGGATGACGCCGCTGGTCAGCAATCCGCGCCTTTTGTTTTGAATCGCGCGGCGAAGTCGACGTAACGTCTGACAGTAGGCAGCTGCATTTATGGTCTCACCTCTCTGCATGTAGTCAACGAGCAAAACACCCTTACGATCCCAAAAGACCGTAGCCATAACCTTTCTGGTGCTCAAAATTTGTTTGGTTTTTTTCGGCTTTTTCGGAGAATTTGAATGGTACCATTCCATGGATTGGCGCTTTGTTTCTGGAGTGATGTGCGAAATCCACGTCTCATCTCCAGTAACAATACGATTTAAAAGTTCATCGCCATCCTTATGGTAACGGCTGAGAAAAGTCAATGCGGCTCCCATTCGCTTGGTTTTGTGTTCCTCCGATAACAGTCGAGGCACCCACCTTGCACTAATTGTTTTGTAACCAAGTTCACCACTGACAATTTCGTACAACAAAGTTCTTGAAATTTCAGGAAAGAATTCGTGCAGCCCATCAATAGTGAATCGCCTATCCTCTTGAATTTTCCGCTCAATTCTTCCTTTGAGTTCGTCAGTCACAACAGAAGGCCGGCCCGAGCGTTCCTCATCGTGCACATTCGTCCGTCCGTCATTAAACATAATGCACCACTTACGAACTGATGCTTCATTCATCACATTTCCATACATCTCAGTGATTTGTCTATAAATTTCTATCGGACGCACTTTTCTTGCATTCAAAAATCTTATCACACTACGAACCTCACACTTGGCGGGATCAGTAATTGTATCGCACATTTTACAGTCGCACAGCGAAGCAATAACAGACCGTAGCGGATCGCAGCTGGTGCCAGACTGAGGCTAAAGCATGCCCAGGTCAATAACCCAGCGGCAGCGGGGGTGGGGGAACACGCGCACGCGCTAGCGCAAAACGTTCTTTACTTTTCGAATGACCCTCGTATTTACATATAGGGAGAATATTTACATACTCCCCAAAACGTCCATATATATATAAAATTAAATTAACCTATCCTGCAAACAAACAAACATTTCTCAAAACATAGCCTACCTTTATCTCATCGAAACTTCCGAACTGCAGAGTCTTGTATTTGTCAATTGGCGGGCGAATATATTCACAATAGTTACTATTTTTCACAGCCTGGAAAAAGTAAGAAGGATTGTTTTTAAAAAGTTGCTACAGATTTTGTTAATTTCATTAAATAGTAAATACAAGTATACAAAGTTCTAGTCAAATTTTACCAAAACCAAACTGCATTTTCTTTTGTCTGAAATATTGTTACTTATAGAGAAATAATGTAAAACTTGATTATGGCGTTATTCATCAAGATTTTATTTTTTATGCAATTATTATAATATTTAACCTCTTTGGCGATGGATTTTATGATCTCTAAGCGCTACTTATGTTTATTTGCAGTTTAACATTCCTTTTGAGCACTGAGTCTATATGAGACGTGAACCTAATGTGCGATTCAAATCACATGTATTCTAACCAAATCGGGCACAACATAAGAAACTTTTTTAACTACAAGGAAGCTCACGAACTCCGAAGGACCACATATTAAATTATTGGTGAAAGGAACTCAGCACAACTAAAGTGACTCCAGACTCTATTCTGGGTATTATTTAGTTTCTTCCCCAAATCAGTTGGTAGTGACTGCAGTTTGTTATTTGTAACTGTGATGTAGTTGTGGGTATAAATACAGTATCGGCATATGGCATAAAAACTAGTGCATAAAACACAAACCCACTTGTGCTACGTGGTCACTAAAAGCACGAAGAATGCGATGTAACCGAGTCAGAGCAGGAGCGCAGAAGGTGGAAGGGGTTCGAGCAGTAGCGATGGGGTGTGTCCGTAGGGAGCAGGAGCGCAGAAGGTGGAAGGGGTTCGAGCAGTAGCGATGGGGTGTGTCCGTAGGGAGCAGGCGCGTCAGCTACAGTGGATACACACATAAACGAGGTTGTTTAGAACGGCATACTATAAGTCACAGTACCGGTCCCAGAGTAGTCGACGGATTTGGGGGAGATACTAAATGCCATCCTCTATTCCTTTGGACTCTCATTACATTCCCTTCCATCACTGTATGGACTTCGTAAGACACTAGTACGAAGCTAAGTTGGCGCAGAGCTATCAGTACAAAAGATATTTTCCCTAAGATAGAAAGTTCTCTAGTAAACATTATAAGTGAAATAAAAATCGCTTCACATTCAGCATAGGTCATATTCATGGCTTAAAGGCAGGGGAAGAGTTAAAGTGTCCATACTTCTGTAACTTCGGCACTTACGGAAGTACAACCTTCAGGACTTCCCAGGTTGTCAAAGGTAGTTATTTTAAGATAGGCTAGGTAACCTCGAACTCCATTGGAACGAGGGTAAAACAAACGAGACAATTTTCCCGCCCCACCAGCAAATGAGAGAGGACACCCAGTTTGTAAGTAAATACCTCACCAACTACGCCACTGCGACCCTAACATTCTATTTATTATTATTATTATTATTATTATTATTATTATTATTATTATTATTATTATTATTATTATTATTATTATTAAGAAGAAGAAGAAGAAGAAGAAGAAGAAAAGAAGACAAAATGTTTCTTTCAATTTTTAGTTTCGGGACAGTAATGACTTCAGAACACATCGTTCTGCTTGTTTTTAATAGTTGTTCTTATTAATTTATTTTCTCTGATGTTTGTAGGCAGAGATCAGTTTGTCCGATGGTGGTTCATTTGGAATTTAACGTTCTTTTTCGGCTTTGAGGCTATTTGAGACGTGAACTTATAGCTTAACGTGCATCAGAAACACATGAGTGTCCTCCGAGGGAACATTACGTGCCTAAGCTGAAGTGAAAAGTCGTTATGTAATACCATCATATTTTGTCAAATAAATACGGAATACTTACTTTAATGCCTTCAAGGATATGACAAATGCAAAAGGACAATGAGGTAAGTGAGTGAAATGCTGTTACGTTAGGAACAAACATAATACCCCACAGAGAACTCACAGACGCAAGTGTTTATCAATCATAAAGCACTCCGTCGAATTTCGAAATTGAAACCTTACGCATCACCGAACCTGTGTGCCTCTCAACATTTTGTCATTAATTAACTGACATTTTGATACAGAAAATGCTGAAACGAAATTTCTTAGAGTCAAAATTGTAAAATTGCAATGATACTCACGAAGTTCGAAAGTCATGGTAACGTATTTGATAAGACGGCCTTCCCGGGTTCGATCCCGGCGGGAGGTGAGATTCATTTATCGTTCCAGTGTGGTTCAGGAATTCGTCCAGCCTCTATAAAATAGGTACTAGCGAATCCTAGAAGGCAACGGTGGTCGCAACGTGGTGCTTCTTTCGCTGTTCTTAGAAAACATAGGATGAAGCGTTACTAGAACTGACTACACTGCCTCTGCACGTGCTGAAGTCAAGTAAATATGACATTTTATCTTCACATTGGTCGTGAGCCTGATTCACTTGTAAATGAATTGGGGGCGTAATTTTATCTTCTTACTCTCAAACTTAGTTATCTGCGTAATTTGAGGCTCTACCCATTCAGACAATGACTAATAAAAATCTGTATGTATCAGCTCTTGTGTGAGGGGTTCCTAATTCGATACCCGACCATGTAAGTTTGTTTGCTGAAGTTCACTGCTCCTTTTCAGTGCCGAGGCTACATGAAACGTACACTTACACTTTTAAGATGGAATCGAAGCCACTATAATGCGTTCAATATGCTCTTCTACCGAAATCAAACCCGGGACCGTGAGTTTGCGATGGTATATACCGTGTTTGTGAGTTTTCTCGGGGTCCTCCTGTTTCCTCCGACGGCGCCGCAGTGACTCAGTGGTAGACCGCTCACCTCTGATAAGTGGGTTTGTTTCGATTCCCACTCGCACCAAGTGCTTTATGGTGGGCAAATACCGTGTGCGTGCGTTTTCTCGCGGTTCGCCTGTTTCCTCCCACCTTCTTCATTCTACCTTTTTCATTCATTTATCAACGTAACCACCTCCCGATCATTTACTTACATTAAACACCTCCTTTGGTCTGGAGAGCATAAACATGAGACGTAAAACAAGAAATTTTTATTTGAAGGATTTAGGATTTAGATTTCTGGGTTCTGGGGAAAGGAAAGGAAGCGGCCTGGGACCTATAAGTTAGGTACCACAGCGGCATTTGCCTGGTGTGAATGAGGAAAACCCAGGAAAACTTCATTCAAGGTGGCTGGTCTGAAAAAGCTGTTACACTTTTTCGGCCGAGTGCTCGCACCGGGAATTGAACCCGGGACCGCACGCAGAATTTCATTGCAAAAATCATATACAAAATAGCATAACTCAGGATGCAAATTACTCTACTGGCAGTTGGTAAATAGGCACTCGAATTCTTACCTCTAATTGCCTAACACAAGAAACATACGCCAAACGGTCTTGAACGTCTGCCCATTGCGGTACTTTAACAGGCGATGAGAACGGGTTCCATCTCTTCCATAGCAGCCACCACCCGGAGAGACAATCTCCATAATTTGTGAGATCAGTGTCGTCCTGAGAACCAACGTCAATGGCCAAGATGTGTTTCGCTCCTCGGCTTCTCATGATGTCGGCTGAAATGGAGTTTCAGATTACAACTATATACTAAGCACAACTCTTTAATTTATCACCATACTAAGGAACCCGTTAATGCAAACGGTTTTCTATCAGCTATATCGATTACTACAGCAAATAGTGTTCTAGTAATCTTCAAGCTTTCCCAACTTTTTTCAAGCTTTATCATTATCTGATAATAGAATTTATGATGGGCACTATCGAATATTTTTCCCTATTCGAATAGAAGTGTTGAAGTATCAATAGTTCCTTCTTCTTCTTAAAAAGTAGTACTCTTAATACTCTCATTTTTTCGGTAAGGGCCTATTCTGTTTGTCATAACGACCAGACTGTGTTACGTGATCATGTTGCGTGCTAAATCGAGTCTGGAGATTCCAAATCCAGATGTGAGATATTTCAAGCACGTAACCTCCGCGTGGAATGCCCTGGGTAATTCGCAGAAGATGCATATACTTTATCATTATTATTGATTTTACTCAAACAACTTGACTTTTGACAATGTCCTATCCATATTTACCTTACGTACTATACATCGTTTTTAAGCTCTTCATTATATCTTTGCAATATGCTTTTAATTAGCCATTTTCTTATTATCGTAGTTATTGAGATACGTGAACGATTTTTTTTTTTTCATCGATTTTCCATTGACTTTAATGTTAATATTTCGTGAATTTTTTTACTAGGTTCCATTCATTTTAGGACAATTTGTTTTTGGAATATGGAATCTACATAGTCTCTTCTACATTTGAGCTGAATTTCAGCCATCTTCCCCAAAGTCTGTTCACATCATTGCGACTGGATAGGCCCTTTATTCGCTAGTCAGACAATTACTATTCTTTTACTTGTTCTAACCCTCTGTGAACTGTTATCTCAGTTAACGTTAAAAAAAAAAAAAAAAATCCATACCCTCCCGCTTCATGCACAGACATTTCCCCCCACTAAACTCGCTTGAAACTGCTGATGTTGGGAGCCTGCTGATCTTCCACCATAGAATTATTAGTCCTCCCTCTGCGATACGGTAATGTCGTGACAGACGCAAGCCAATGACTACATTGCCTTCATTACTCTATGCTTCCACCCTCAGTGTTGCCTTAAAGTAATTCGAAAATTTTGACTGTCAACTATTGCCTGGAATTTACTCGACAGTGCACAAAAATTGAACGAAAATGTGTTATTAAGTCTTCCTGAGAACCACACAGTAAGGCAGTACGATACTAAAACAGTATATAAATACCGAAAGTGTATATTAAGAACTGTTTAGGTCCTCGCAGTAAGTAGGCTTCTGAAATTCGGTAATACTATAGATATCGATAGTATGTATTTTATCTGTTCCTCTAATCTAAGTCTTTTTCTATTCAAGAATACATTCACATATACCAAGAACACAAAGTGGATAGTTACACAGATTAATAAAGAAGTCTTAATAGTTAAATACCAAACTCCTTGAAACAGTATAGCATAACAACTGACACCGCGTACTGTGTCTGGAATGAAAAGATGTCAATCCAGCACAAACAAAATCCCATGAAAGCAACATTAGATTCTTAGTATCCCATTACAAAGGAAAACCATACGGTACTCTGCCAGAACCACAGAATGCGTTCGCACAAATCTACCAAATAATTTGAGTTGTATTCGATAGTGCTTATCATTATATAAAATACCAAACTTACTTATTAATTAGTCAAAATGACATTAACCATATGTCAGCCTATTTAAACACGGAATAAAGGTAAGCTGTACTAATAATTAATCATAACAATTAACTCAACGGTACTGTGATCAAGTTTCATTCCCTTTCGCAAATTCAAATTTACGGCATGGAAGCGATGCTCCCGTACAGTCTGGTAAAAAAAAAAAAAAAAAAAAAAAAAACGAGATGAGTTTAATTTCTTATTTAAGCACAGAGAAACTACCTAAACTGGCATTATTAAGATGTAAAGACACTCTCACTTATGGATATAACTTTACTTGTTTACTTAATCAGTTTACATGTTTGCTTAGCTAAGAACAATTTCACCCTAGCCTGGTGAAAGGCTAGGTAATGTAATGTAAGTGATAAAGAATTATGGAATGTTACAGCATTACGTGCAGCGTCTCAAAACATTAGAAAAAAAAAAAAAAAAAAAACTTTTTTCTATGTACATATTCATATTGTTCCTTCACTTAAACATGCTGGTAAATTGTTATTAATTTTAATGAGAGCTACTTTATATAGTTCTAAGAAGAAAAAAGAAAAACACGACTTTTTCTATTAGATTCGCATATACACTACACTGCCATTAATAAGCGGACATTCCCCGAAAGACAAGCAGACTCGTTCAGATGAGACAATTGGTGATAGAGAGTGAGTAAGCGCTTGGGAGAACGTCATATAAGCGTTTGCAGTCAAAATGAACGGATGGCGGGAGATGAGTGAAGATTAAATTAGCATGAACGCCCACCGATTTAGTCATTCAATATGTGAGTTTTCCGGCAAACTCCATATCTCGTGTGCTATAGTCTCTAACCAGAAGTGAAATGGAAACGAAAGGGAATGATAAAACCGCAACCCCGACTAGGAAAGCCTCGGAAGTTGTCTCATAGAGACGGGTTATGACTTGAACAATGTAGCCACAGAGTTTCGGGAGTGATGTCAGTAAAGATACTATTCTTCATGAGATGTTAGAACTGCAGTTCAATGGGCGAGCTGTTGGCCCTACGCCAAGGATCACACAAGAGAACGGGCGCCACCGATTACAGAGGTGCAAAACGCGACAGTGAGGTAATGACAGAGCATCATGTGGAGTAACGAATCACGCAATCCTATCCGATGGACGTCAATGGATATAGCGCATGCTACGTAAGCGCTACTTACCGGAATCCATTGTTCATACTGTGAAATTTGGCGGTGGAGGAATCATGGTATGGACCTCATGGTTTGGACTCGAACCCTTGGTCTTGGTGCCTAGAACAATGGATGCCAATGCCTATGAAGAAATCTTAAAGATTCCTGTGCTTCCTATCCTTTGGTAACTGTTCAGTAGTAGGCCGTGTATATTTCAACATGCAGATGTCAGATTAATTAAGATATGTTTAAGTGAATCCCAAAGTAAAGTCCGGGTAGGAAAATTTTGTCCACGAGCTTCCACGTCGAAAATGGCCTGAAACAAGGAGATGCGTTGTCGCCATTATTATTTAACTTTGTGCTGGAATACGCCCTAAGGAAAATCAAAGATAGCAACCAGGGTCTAGAGTTGAACGGCATTCACCAGGTTATGGCATATGCTGATGATGTAAATTTAATAGGGGATGATAGGAGAACAGTAGAAATAAATGCAGAGATCTTATTAAACGCTTGCAGGGACATGGGTTTAGAAGTAAATGCAGAGAAAACTAAATACATGGAAGTGCGTCGGGACCGTAATATGGCAAATTGTGGAGGCGTTAAAATATTAAATAATGCTTTTGATAAAGTGGATACTTCCAAATATTTAGGATCAATATTAACAGACGAAAATCATATTCACGAAGAAATTAAATGTCGACTAAAAGCAGGGAATTCGTGTTACTACTTGGTTCAAAATCTCTTGTCGTCGCGAATTCTGTCGAGGAATTTGAAGCTTAAAATATATAAAACGATAATCATGCCTGTTGTTCTGTATGGTTGCGAAACATGGTCACTTACTCTGAGAGAAGAACATAGACTGAAAGTATTTGAGAATAGGATCCTGAGAAGAATATTCGGACCCAAGAGGAACGAGAATGGGGAATGGCGGAAGCTTCATAACGAGGAACTACATAGTTTATACGGTTTACCCAACATTGTTAGGGTCGTCAAGTCGAGGAGGCTTAGGTGGGCAGGTCATGTAGCTAGAATGGAAGAAAGTAGAAACGCTTTCAAAGTCTTGACTGGTAGACCCATAGGAAAACGGCCATTAGGAAGACCGGCGCAGATGGGAGGATAATATTAAGATGGATCTCGCAGAGATAGGAATACAAAGTAGAAACTGGATGCAATTAGCTAAGGATAGAAGTCAGTGAAGAGCTTTTGTGAACGCGGCACTGAACCTCCGGGTTCCATAGGCCATCGAGTTAGTTAGTTTTTAGTTAGATGTCAGGATGCCATCACAGAACGATTTGAGGAGATAAAGATGCAAGCATTCGATTGGCCGGTCCAAAGCCCCGATTACAACGTCCAGAAACCATAACCTCACTATTTGTCATTTTGCATGATGAACAGAGGACTATATCTGCCGAAGTCTACCTAGAAGGATGAATGACGGACACACGCCATATTAACTCATTATGTGCAGAAGAGGAACAAGTTCTTAGTGGTGTCCGGGCACTAATGGCAATGTAATGTATTTTGAGATAACAAAAACAAAGAATAATCGTAAGTTGCGTGATTTTGTGTAATCCTACAAAATCCCTACAAAGGGGTTTTGATTTAATTTCAATCTGTTAATTTGAAGTTCTGGATTTATAAGTATCTGGAAAATATGTTGGTAAACAAAACTAATTGACAAGAAACTGAGAAGTCAAAAAACATTATACACTTTTCATTATATCTGATTATGATTTATTAGAGTTTTTTTTTTTTAAAAAAAAGAAGTGGCAGGAAAGAGATGAAGAATTTATAAAGAAGAGTACTCTCTTTCTTCATCATATGAAAGTAGTAACACACTCTCTTATCGTATTGTAAGCCGACCCCCCGGAAAATATAAACGAAAACAGAAAAAAATATTAATGAAGCACACAAAGCATATAGAACAATTTTTATAGCTAAATGCTAGTAAATTCTGCTAAATTAATACTTTTTATGTCAAGAAATTTATTTTTCTTGTGAATATTTAAAATTTCCGCTAAATCCCAACATAAACAATACAAAAATTTGAATTTCTTCCTTGACAAAAATTAAAATCCACAATTAGAAGAAAATCCTCTGACTTGACAATACTGAGTTTATATGATGGCAAAAATTTTCTTATGGCGGCTTCTGGTGATATGTTTCGAAACTTTTTCCTACTGCGTCGATAAAGGATGTCTTCTACTATTTTATCAGCCATATTAACGACGGCGGTTCTAAGCAAAGAGGCATTTTTTGAATCCAGAAAAAAAGTCAGCTTATAATTGGATAAAAACGATAATGCTCAGTTAAGAAAAAAAAAAAAAAACACTTTGTAAAAGGAGAATATCGTATAGTATATTGTATTTGTACCATCACCAACAGGAATTTATAAGTTTCTCTAAGTTCAAATTAAGTTCTTTTCTTATACCTACTAAAGGACTACCCTTTAGTACTATAACTAAAACACTTTCTTTTTTTTTTAAGTTTTTATTTCTACAATTACCTGGTACGTTGTTCACATAACAACCGTCAAGCAGTAAATGACCATCTACGGGATCACAGATGGGTGGAAAAACCCACGCTACAGACATGCTCGCTCGAACATAACGCCAGAGACCACCTGTGGACATTATTTAGCCGAAACAAATTCTTAAGCACATCAAAAGAAGGAAATTAGTACTTTCAGAAAAAAAAAGAGTATACTACCAAGAATTTACACTTCTTTGCTACAGATGTTTTAAGGCTTTATACAGAAATATGTATAGATAGATGCTTGTGATTGGTTACCTGGGAGGTTGTTGACGTATCCGCCATCAAGTAACAGATGTCCATCGACTGGGTCACAAAGAGGGGGCATAAATCCAGACAGTGTCATTGAACCTCGTACGTAACGCCATAAAGACCCTGCAATTAATCACAAATGATGCATCATCTTATAATATATAGGGAGGATAATATACGAAAACCAAAACAAGGATAAACACAAACACATTACCTTGTAATCCATGGTCTCCCTTCCCAGTTTAATCTAGTCGTTTAGGCAAAGTACTAAACGACTAAAAGCATCAGTTACTGCTTTTTGAAGCTGGCTGGAACTTGAAGTTGTCACAAAATTTCTTTGTCCCTAGACGTTTCTAAATAATTCCTCGTTTATCTACATTCATATTTTAAGCTTGAAAAAAAATCAAGTAATACATATACTGTATATACTGAAAATATATAAGAAATAATACAACTTTCCCCGTTGGTTTAATGGCTAGAGCATGTCTATTCCAGATGTGCCCTCGGAAAATATGAGAAACATACTTCGGCCCCACCCCCGCTATCCTCTGAAGGAGGAAACCCCGCTTTAATAAGAAAAGAAGTGAATGACATCGTCTGTGTTGTCAATTTGTCATTCAGTCGTTTGGTCTTGACGAGTGAAGATCATACGCAAGGCCGTAACTTGTGGGGGGACAGCGGGGTAACTGCCCCGCCGTTCGAGGAAGGCCCATTTTACGAAAAAAAAAAAATCTTACTTCATATAAGATATGAACATGAAATTATAAATGAAGCATCAAACAGGTTCACTACATTACATAAACAAAAGAACACACAAAAGATAAATAAAATAAAAATGAGTCGTGGGCCCATTTCAGTAAAAAAAAAAAAAAAAGTCTACTATTAGGGGCCCTAGAAATAATATTTATTCGTATGGCTTTGAGATTTGTCAATATTATTAACTTAATTAATTTGTCATGTATGGTAGGGACCCAGAAGCGTAACTAACGGAACCGCAAACTTTGCCACGCGACAGAGCTCACAGGCTCGGGGGGGGGGGGCACAAAGATTAAGAGAAAGATAGAAACAAGGGGCCTATTTTGGAATTTTGCGGGAAGGCCAAAGTGATTATTTTTCTAGGGGACTCAAACATTAATACTCCCCCCCCCCCCAGAAAAAATCTAAGTTACGGCGCTGATCGTAAGCTACTTAGAATGGTTAACAAGGCAGAGCATAGCGAAGTCCGTGAAATAATTCATTGTGGCAACGCTACCGCAACCAACAATTGAAAGATCTCGGCCGCAGCAACTTGTTCCTCCTCTTGCGAGGGAGGTACGGGGAAACACACAACAACAGCAGCGCCAGAAGGGGCACAGTTGAAATAGAATCGCTCTAGTACGTATGCCTTTGGTGCGCGTGATCCACATTTTGATTACCGTTGGGATAGCACAAAAAAGTTCATATTAATTCGCTTTCATTAATCATCGGTCTTCTTTAGCCTAAGAGCATAATCGTGGGACGTTAAACTAAAAATTTTATCATTCATATTCATAAATAGTAATACATACTTACCACTGTAGTTTTGCTTCTATTTTTAAGAGTATACAAATATACTTTAAGGATGCAGGGTAGAGATGCCATTTTGAAAATGTTTACTACAGGTTAATATATTTATTTTCTACTTTTTTCTAAACCGACTTTAATGCTTTTATTAATCCATTTGTATTATTTATGGTATTGATTACATGCTGAAGGGCAAGCACACTCAACACTAACCTTCGCACTATTCCGATGTTCGTCTTGTCTTTTCATTGTTTTCTCAGAGTTATAGCAAAAATACAAGTGATACATTATTCAAAAGGAATATCAGAGTTTATCAAGCTTCGTATCATTTACTTAATTAAAATACACCAATCAAATAATATTTAATTAAAATTAAATGCTTATACATTTGTAACATTTATTTTTTACAAATTAAGGTTGTAAAAGGTTACAATTAAAATAAAATCAGAACTTTAATAAAATTACCTTTGAGTTCAACAAAACGAGAAAATATTTTACCCCATACAAAAATAAAGTAACTATTTTCAAGATGCGTCTCTAAACTACAAGGTGTCTATATATTTTTGAGGATTACCTATCTTTGCTCAGAGGGTGCATATACTGTACAGCAAGGCAATTGTACCTATATCGTTTACGATTGTTTTTAGACTTCCAAGCTATGCTATGCATCATAAGGTGGCGCTAGGATTTTGGTAATGTGGGTGCAGGCTAGGATGGGACAACACATCTTAACATTGTTGCCAGAACGCTCTGCACTATTGAGCCTTAAGATCTCAAAAATAATCCCTAAATTTTACTTAAAACAGAAAAAAAACCTAGAAAAACACGGTATGATACCAAGTAACTTACAGGGTCGTATCCAGAAGTAGTAGGACTTTTAATTATTGAATATTTTGGTACATCGACTACATACTCTTCAAAATAGGCCCCTTGGGCACTCACACACTTCTGGTAGCGAGCCTTCCAGGTCGCCCTCCGGGATGCCGTTCAGCGCCCTCGTCGTCGCCGCTTGGACCGCTTCCATCGCTTTGCAGCCCCCCCCCCCTACATTGCTCCGTGCGCGCGGGAAAAAATCAGTCGTTCTACTTCTGGATACGACCCTGTATGTGAGACTTAAGAAGTCAGTCAAATATATCCAAAAATAGGAAACAAGAAATATACAACATGGAAAGGTTTATTGTAGGAAATCTGAAAATTGAAGTTAATATGGGTGCAGCTGCACCCACTGTAGCGCCGCGTATGCTATGCATAAGGATCCAAAGCTTCACAGAACGACTATGTTTGTCTGTTCACAAGTATCACACTAAAAATGGTACGAAATTGCGTTTTTTTTTTTTTTTTTTTTTTTTTAAATCGATTCAGCGTTTCAGGATTAGATTCCATCTCATCTGTTAACTCTCTACTCAAACTGAAAGTGGTAGACATTAACCAGACTTCAATGTTGACCGCCATAGAACAAAAACGATAAGAGAGAGAGACAAGTTGTTTTTCGGAATCTATGCGACGTCTGAAGAAAAGATACCATCTTCACTCGCATCTCTCTAGAAGAACTGTAAGTGGAAGATATTTACTAATACTTCCGGTTTCGATAGTGATCTTCATAGAGCAAAAACGGTAGCAAAAATCGAGAAACGGCCTTTTGAAATCGATTCAGCATCGCAACGAAACAACTGTTCTATTCAATGCGATAGAAAATAATTTCCGTTATCAACATTAATCGTCATAAAACAAATACGGTAATAGATAGCGATAAACAGTTTTTAAATCGATTCAGACGATATAATCTTCACTCGCATCTCGCTACTAAAACCAGAAATAGTAGAAATTTCGTGGAGACACCGTAGTCTACTGGTTAGAGAGTTGGACTCTCATCCGCGTTCGATTCCCGGCCAGTGCTTTCCAAATTTTGGCGTCCCCTCAGTGTCGTGAGGCAAACTGGGAAGTCACATGAATAACAGACATGACAGCTACTAGGTCTAGAAAGCTCCTAATGCACCTAATTAGAAATAATGCTGACGACGTGTTAGTCGCTAAGATGGACTTAGTTCGGGCGGTCGCTAACAGATGGCGTTCGAGCGGCTCACGCTCATAAGGGCTGTCATACCAGTGGTTAGTTAGTTTTAGTAGAAAATTAGTACTACTCCCTGCTTCAACATTGAGCTCCATAAAGCAAAAAGATTAAGATATAGCGAGTGATGTTTTTTCGATATGGATTCAGCAGGTTCTATCACTGATCTTATCTCTCTGTTGTAATCAAACGTTTCAGTATTGAAAATGAAATGAAATCTTTGAGTTTTACGTCCCACGATTATGCCAGTGAGGCTAAAAGAGACGGTAATAATGAGAAATGAATGAAATGGTGGAATGAAGAAAGTGGGAGGAAACGGGAGAACCCCGAGAAAACCCACGCACACGGTGTTTGTCCACCACAAAGTCCACCCAGCGCGAGCTGGGATCGAACCAGGGACCCCAAGCACCAGAGGTGAACGCTCTACCACTGAGCCACCGCGCCCCCGTGTTTCTGTTTTGAACTGGCATATTTTGCGAGTCTATCGTAGTTTCACACTGAGGAACAAAACTCGCCTTTTTTTAAAATTCTGTATTTATAATAATAATAATAATAATAATAATAATAATAATAATAATAATAATAATAATAATAATAATAATAATAATAATAATAAAGTATACTGAATGTGAATTAAGCTTTTCGAAGATCTTCCTTTATCAACTTTAATATGCTATTCAACTTTTACTAGTTTCTTTCAACTTTTACTAGTTAAGCATTCCAAAATATGGACATAACTTCCATTTGAATTACAAAAGTTATATAAATATTAGCTTTCGACATAAGAAAGATATCTTAACTTTTACTTTTAAGTTGCATTCCAAAACATTATGAAAAGCATATCGAAATGCCTGAAGAATACTTACAAAGCATCGAATTGACTTTGTTTATTCATATTTTTCGGTAGATCTGATGCATTGTGATAAATACGTTTTGAATGCAAATAGCTAAACATATCTTTACATGTGAAATGTTTGAAATTGAGTTGACAATACACCTGAGCTTAGAAAATGCGGACAAATCAGAGAATTTCGGAAAATGTATGCGAGCTGAAACTTTTACTATCAAAATATGAATATGTGCACATAAATGCTGACATATTGTAACTTACCTCCATATTCATCGAATTCAGCAGTTCTCGAACATTAAAACAAAGTACTGAAGAAAGAAAGGATCAGGATTACGAATTAGATTTTTGGACTGTCAGCATCTATGGATGTTTAATCTGTCACGTATATGAGGGATGATGTCTCTCGGCGAGAGCACACTATCCGATGAAAGGTAAGAAAGAAAGGACTGGGGAAGGAAGCGGCCTGGGGTTTGTATGTAAGATACCATCCCGGCATTTGTCTGGAAAAACTATTACACTTTTTCGACGGAGTGTCCCCACTGGGAATCAAACCCGAGACCGCTTGCACCAAAGGCGAAAGCGTTACCGACTACGCCACGCGGGGCCACCAGAAGAACGAGGGAATGGGGGAGGAATTCAATCTGACAGTCAAAGTAACTTCAAAACAATAGATCTAAAGCAGCAAACAGCTAAGAATCTACAAATATTAATTCGCAGAAGGGTATAGAAATTTGTTTGTAAGATTTATTTATCAATAAATCTCTATTTACATACCATTTAACCAAGTTTATAAATGCAAAAGCCCCTCCCCCCCCAAAAAAAAAAATCACACTATCAACTATCAGTATATATATGCATATAAGCATAATCACATCGACATGCTTTCCATAAAATGACATATGACCAAGTATTATAAAAGAAATGCAGCACAATCCACCAATTGTTATGCATATTCTAGTAGGATTTAAAGATTAATTAGATGGGAAAGTGTAGTTGGTGTACGTAAATTATACTAGCTAAAGCGTTAAAAATAATTTGATTCAGCGAACATCATTTGACATCTATATGATTAAAGTAAAAATACGTATGTTTAAAGAATGTGCTCAGTATGGAATGTGCTACGTGTCTTATTAGGGTATAATTCAAGCTGTAGCTACGATATTTGTTTCAACTTTATGTGAACTCAACATATGTTCGTAATACGAGGAGTATTTAGTAAAAATCACATTGATTAGTTACTTAACATATTATATACAGGGTTCATTATGAAAGTAATGAGCATGATGCTACCCTGACTCAACAATCCACCGCAGCGCGCGTGCCGGCGCGGAAAAAGTAGTGGGTGGTCTGTCCTTCCAAACCCGCCCGGAGTCAGTCTGCTGCGAGCAGTGACAGCGTGTGGATGTCGATCCGCGTGAAGCACGTTTTTACAAGTTGTAACACGGCGCGATGGAGGGTTCGCTCGAACAACGCTACGCCATAAAATTTTGCGTCAAGTTGGGTAAGAATGGCACGGAAACTTACCAGATGCTGAAAGAGGCCTACAAGCAGGAGTATTTGACAAGATTCCAGGTCGGAAAATGGCACAAGTCGTTTAAGGAGGGTCGGGAGGAGGTCGCCGACGAGCCCCGTTCTGGACACCCAACAACGGCCAGGACCGACGACAACGTTAACCGTGTGCGTGAAGTGTTGCGCTCAGACCGGCGTGTGAGCATTCAACAAATCGCAGACACCCTAAACATGTCAACATTTGCGGTAAATGGGATAGTGACCGAGGACCTGCAAATGCGAAAGGTCTGTGCGAAGCTTGTGCCGAAGGTGTTGACGAACGAACAAAAAGAACTTCGAGTTTTGCGCTGCAAGGAGTTGTTGGCATTGTGTGAAAGTGATCCGGACTTTTTAGACTCGGTCGTAACTGGAGACGAATTCTGGATGTTCGAATACGATCCAGAATCCAGTGTGGAGTGGCACACCTCATTCTCCCCCGCCCCAAAAAGGCGCGCATGAGCAAATCCCGAATCAAAACCATGCTCATTGTCTTCTTCGACGTTCGAGGAATCATCCATTTCGAGTTTGTGCCACCAGGACAACCTGTGAACACAAGATTTTATCTAGAAGTGCTCAAGAGACTGAAACGCAGGGTCGCCCGCGTTCGAAGTGACATCAAAGACTCAATGAAACTCCACCACGACAATGCACCAAGTCACACCGCCTTCACCATCGTAGACTTCCTGGCCTTTGCAAAAACCTTGTTGATTCCCAAGCGGAAACCATTCAGTCGGATCGGTACATTCAATTTTGAACGAGAATTTGAGCATGAGGAGAGTGTCCGTGAAATCTGATTCAGGCTTTCATCGCTAAACGCAACATTCCTGTGTGTCATCAGGCTCCCTATTCACCCGACATGGCTCCATGTGACTTTGGTTATTTCCCAAGCTGAAAATGCCACTAAAAGGGACCCGATTTGCGAAATGCGATGGCACGGTTACTCACCATTCTGAAAACTGCGTTCCAGAAGTATTTCCAACAATAGCGGGAGCGCTGGGAGAAGTCTGTGCATTATCAAGGAGGCTACTTTGAAGGGGATTAGTGTTTCGGATTTCCAAATCAATAAATGTATTTTTGCCAACCAAATGTTCCATATTTTTTAAACATAACTCGTAAAAGCATCACTAAAACTGATTATTGCATTAGTATTAAAGGCTTCAAGTGACTAATAATTTGTCAGTAAGTATGAAGTAAAATATAACAATACACTTTCTCTCGGTTTGGAATAGATGTTATAGTAATTTCTCTTATATATTTTTGATTCTATTTCTGTTACTAGTTATAATCCTTACACATAATTATGAATCAACTTTAACAATTAGAATATCTATATTACACTCATCAATTCATCATAGCACTACTTCTCCGCGAACTAACTGTGAGCACGAAAGTCACTAATTTCCTTTCACTCAAAGTACCAACCAGTTAATTTCACATCCGTTAATCCTTTGAATTTATATAGCAGTTGCTAGTTACAAACATGCCAAAAAGTCGCGAAATGTGTATATAAAACTACATATGAATGAACTAAATATCTACAGAATCACAAAATGCAGATATTTTTCAATATCAAGTTGTCTAAAAAATATCAAGTCTTTGGAGGTCAAAATTAAGAGTACACTTATTGCGATTTGGAAATAACATTACGAAACATATCCACTATTTTGTTCGATGATTTGGCATTTTTCCGGCAACACCATAATCTCGTTACTATAGAATTTCTGTGGTTTCTGGTCAAAACATTGTGACACGTGGTTTTCACAGGTCTCTCTTGAAACTAACTTAATACCATTCAGGGAGCTCTGCATAGATCAAAATAAATTGTAGACGGTGCTAGGTCTGTGCTATACGGTGGATGCATTTTTGTAGCGCTAGCAAACACATTCACATTTGTTTCCTTATTCAAATGTATAGAAATAAAATGGGATCAGTCATTGGTATATACTAATGTAAAAATAGCATCCGTTAGTCTAGTTATTCCGTCATAACCATCATTGAACCCTCGTAGATAGTCATATTACATATGCTTATCACTCAATCTTACTCAATTACATGCATTCACTACCAAAAGATACGTTTTATATACTTACAAAGGGTTAACACAAAAATCGCCTCTACTAGATGCAATGGTTAGCTCCCTTCACAAACAAGAATCTTTGATGGCGAAGTTTTCGGCAATCGGATACTCATTCTTACTAATCAAATACATCTAGACACTCATTAATATAAAAACCCTTTAGTGTCAAATTTTTCTGGAAGCGCTCCGGAATTACTTTACATGATCAGTGTGATTCATTAACTAAGTTCACATGCAACTTTGAAACACCTACTAACACATAAAAACTCCTTGCAAATTAATGTCTCCAAACTGAGAAACCTACTGTACTCTCTTAATCAAAAATATGGCCTTCCGTGAAAACTTGAACTAGAATGGATAGTATTTAAGTTACGAACACTTCGTCTGAGCACAGTCTTCATGCCTATCAAATTTCTCGAATATGTATCGGTATTCTAGGTCACCGAGACCTACCAGCTACAGATGCTAGCAGCCTAGATCACATTACTTTCCCATGTCTACTGCAACATTAATCTCTCGATATACTGCTTAACATATTATTTACTTACCTAATGATTCTTTTAATGTAAAAGAAAATATTTGAGTTTTATGTTCTACAGTTCTGCTGAGTGGACTAAAGGAGATTGGTGATGATGAAATATGAATGAAATTGGTGGAATGAAGAAAGTGGGAGGAAACGGGAGAACCATGAGAAAATCCACGCACACGGTGTTTGTCCACCACAAAGCCCATTTGGCGCAAGCTGGACCCCACGCACCAGAGATGAATACGCTACCATTGAGCCACCACGGTCCGTCAATGTAAAAGAATACGTTGTTAGTGGACTAAATATCCTTTTTACCTAAATAATATACTATAAGAATAATACAATACTCTTTTAAAGAACATTTAAGTAGTACTGTTTCTCCCTAAATGAAATTATTTTACATAAGTTTATTCATCAAATATACATTTTAACAATCGTAAAACTATGTCTGAAAATTAATACCTGATCTACCTTCTACATGAACATCCATTAAATTATCTAAACATTACATTAAATTCGAATTGGACCGGGAATTGTTACTTAGTTCTTTTCTTTTGTCATAAACTCATTTATTCATTATTTTGGCTGTATGCAGCTCAAGCAGTTTAATTCTCTTTTATTTTAAAAGGACTGTCACTTACTAGCAGACGACGTTTCTATGTGTGCGTTCTCTCACTCAGAGAGTGCAGGCGGCTGGCGTGACCTTGGCCAGCGCTTCTCCAGCCAATCATCGCTCTGTTCGCTCTTACGTCACCCAACACGAGAAACTCACGCGAACAGCGAGAACTAGAGAGATTTGGCGGTAGGCAACACTATTCGGCGCGAAGACAGAATCAAGAAGACAGCTTATGAAACACCGCTGCACAGTATTTTATTTTAATAATGTAACTTCAATTGTATCCACATTTAGTTTATCCTATATATGCGATCGACCTAAAATTCAATGTAATAGCCAATACCAAACGGCAGAGATGTAAGTATGAGTAACCAATTATTAAAATTTTAAGTCTATTTATGAGTGTTGACTGTGATTTGCGTGTTGGGTCCTCAAGCCTCGTGGCCATCCATTTAGGTGCATGGTACAGAAAATACATCTTATTTATTGTTTGTTTTGTTTATTATCCTTCGCAAAATATGATGCTGAATCTTTGGTGTTTTTAAAGGTTGTATTTAGAATTTTTGCTTATGTGTAGTTGGCGTTGAAAGGAGCTATTACTCATAATAACTTGTTTCATCGTCAACGCTCGAGCAAACGTCCTACTTACGACTATCTAATGTAATGCTTGCTCTATTTGGATTACCATCCTATGGAGTAAACGTTATACTTTGACAGAGATAAAGAAAGAAATTAAGTGAAGACACTAAATTTTGAAAAAGGTTTTTGCAGGGGATTTTTTTTAATACTCTGTATAACTAACTCATCGTTGAATGGGACAACAATGGATAGCTTTACAGCAATTGTTTGTTCCTAATATTCAACGAAACAGAACATAATAATAATAATAATAATAATAATAATAATAATAATAATAAGAAGAAGAAGAAGAAGAAGAAGAAGAAGAACTGTGACAGATAGAAACCTTGAAATTATTTGAAGGCTTTATTCCCTAGAAATTCGACCGTCCTATGTTCAATTTTCTATGTAGTACTAGAATTTACGTACAATAAAAATAATACAAAGAAGAGAATTAGGTTTCTAGGCTTTCGGCATCTATGGCCATGTTAGCCCGTCATGTACGAGGGATGGCGTTCCTCGGCGATCACACTATCCGAGGAAAGGGAAGGATGAAAGGATTGGGAAATAAAGGTCCTATATGTTAGCTACAATCGTGGCATTTGCCTGGTGTGAATCGGGAAAACCTTACTCAGGATGGCTGATCTGAAAAAGCTTTTACTTTCGACTGAGTGTCCCCACCGGGAACCGAACCGGAACCGCTCGCACTAATACAAAGAAGAATAAAGAAAAGGCGAAGTCATCTACATTTGAATTTTTCGTGTCACCTTGACTTCATAACAACCTTAATCAATAGATAAACATAAACACAACTTCAACTGAGGTCTTAGAAGTAATACTGCTCACAAAAGCACACAAGTCATGCTAGAATCGATTCCCAAATGAAGAATTAGTGAACCAATATTTAAGTATGAAAGGCGTTCAAGACAATCCGAGATTTTTTTTTTTTTTTTTTTTTTTTAAATTGCAGGTTTAAAATCAAATCCCATGATGAAGGTAGTGCATGTAATAGGAAATGGCAACTATGTCCTGTTATTTGTAGGCGGCACTCATTTCGCGTGCTAGTCCGGATACCCTTATTCAAGATGGCAAACAAGTGTGAACGTGTATACAGGATAGCATGTGGTGATGAAGCTTTTAAAAGACTTCAATCACAATACGACTGATGAGAGAGCCATAGTAAGATATTTGAATGATGCACTTAAATATATTGGCGTACGTGTATCACTGACGACCCCGGTCGTGCTGGATCCCAGTCCACAGCAATTATTCTTGGAAACATTCAGCGCGTTGAACAATTTATCATTGACAATCGTTGCTTAAGCTATCGTGAAATTGCAGAGGTCTGTATAATCTTTAGTTAGGAACAACAAAATCAATAATTCATGATCATTTACTGTTCTGAAAAGTGAGCGCCAGCTGAGTTCCAAAAACAGCTTTCCACTTTTACCGACACAAAGGAGTTAAAATCTGCAATGAATGATCACTCGCCTGGATTTAGTGCCAAGTGGTTTCCACCTGTTTGAACCTCTAAAAAGAAGTTAACATTTTCACAGTGATGAAGAAGTAAAGCAGGCTGTCTTATATTGGTTCAGACGTACTGACAAATCTTTCTAGCCCAAAGTCTTCCAGGCATTAGTTAAACGCTGAGATAAATATATAACTGTCGCAGCGTATTAAGTGGAAAAATAAATCAGTTTACACTCCTTGAAATTTCTTTTCTTATTTTCCTTCTTTTTTCTAAAAGTCATAGATTGACTCGAACGCCCCTCGTACATCCAACAAATATCGGAAATTCAAAGAATGGAAAACAGCAACTAGGGCGAAGATCGAACTCAGGTCCCCAGCTCATTGCATTCTCACTTATAGGGGACCTAAGAAAAAAAAAAAAAAACAATCGGTCATTTCCTTGTAAGTATATGAAAGCATTTAACTCTGATAGTAATGTTAGATTAAGCTAAAGTTGAACTCCCTCGTGGCTGTGCACAGCGTACGCGCCTTTGACGCTGGAAACCTGGGTTCGATTCCCGGCGGGAGCTCATGTGGATCGGATCCCACGTAAAGCTGTGGGTTCACATCTCATATAGACTTGATGCTGAACGGGACGATAAATTAAGATCAAATCAAAACCAGCATTTCAATTTTCCTACAAGAGAGTGATTTTACGTTCGTTTGCAAACATAACTAGTTTGATTTTGGCACAAATTCTTAAGTAATTTGACAGCGAAAATCTTTCTAAGGCATACCTGAGATGAGTACAGAAGATAAGATTGCTTCCATTACTGGCGAACCAGTAGTAATATTTTTTTTACTTTTTAAAAATCAACAGTATTGTTACAGTATTTTAATACAAATATATCTTGTATTAAAAGTTTCAGAGAAAGCTTGAAAAAGGAACACAAATTCACATACACAAAAAGAAAGCATACACTTCAGAATTTTAAAAAAATAACTACAATCACATAACATATCCAACACCAGCTGGTAACCAATCACAAGCATTTTCACTTATCTTACATTTTAATCCTTCTGCAACAATTTTGCTACCTACTTGTAGGAACATGACAGACATTCATAATTTACTTGGAAATTTTAAAGATTTTTACTGTAGTACAGACTACAAGACAACTTTAATTTTTAAATAACAAACAGCCAAGAAGAACACAAAGCCACTGCATAACAAACAACAACAACTTAGCACTTAATTACAAGTTTGAAATCTACAAATGATTGTTATGTGCAAATATTAATATGTACAAGGACACTCGTGCATATTACAAGTTAAATTTTATATTACGTTTAAACCTGCTCAAAAAATAAATAAAAACATTAAAGAAAACAATTGGAAAAAACAGCAATTACAAGATATTTATAAGAACGTGTAAACTTCCAGTGATTTTAATGTAAGTATTCTCTAAACACAAAACGAATTCTGATTTCTGCTTCTAACGAATAGACCATATGGAAATAATAAGTCTCTGCAGATTTGCCTGTTTATCAACATTTTCAAGGAACGGAAAAGTAAAAGACACTATCACACATTTAACCTTGGTAATGGTTTGAATGAGCCCGAACGTTCATTGATGGACAAAGGAAAGTTTGCTATCAGATATTGTGCCAAACGAATCAGAAATATTATTACTCGATTCCTTTACTATAACACTCACATACTCTTCTCCGTATACCTAAAAGTTTTTTCCTAGAAATTTCTAATGTACCCTGAGCATTCTAAATTTAACGACGTGTCGATTCAACTATCGGTAATACATTCGGTGAGAAATAAAGAGTGTGAAGTTCTCGATTCGCCCGATTTTCTTAACATGTATTTTCCTCAAAATACCTAAGGTATTTTTATATATGAAAATAACAGCCTCGAGAATAAGAAGAAAAGAAATTAAAGACAGATGAATTATTACTACTAGCTGAACCTGCGTTCTCTACACAGCGCATCATTTACAAATGAGTATGAATCTCCTTGTCATTCCTCACAACATCTGTACATATCCCTTTACAGACACAAGTGAAAGACGTCTTGATAAAAAACGGCATTGGGTACCAGAAAGGGGAGTTTTATTATTATTATTATTATTATTATTATTATTATTAATATTATTATTATTATTATTATTATTATTATTATTATTATTATTATTATTTCAATATCTTGCACTGTTTACAAGACTTAAGTCTACTTCTGGTTGGAGCTTCTAATTCATGTATGATCAGTGTTTTCTTTCTTCTTGCATGTAGTATCTAATAAGCAAATACATTACACACACAATTAATTATAATGTCAGTGATATATGGTGTTCATTGGGCAAAACACTCTAAACAATAAAGATTCATCTTAGACTGGAGAAATAGTTATCTTTCGTTTTTCATTATCATTTGGCCATGAAACAAACGCCGGAGAGATATACTAACCCCGTATACAAATGTATGGTTTTGGAATTTATAACTCGTAGAATGCTTTACTTTTTTAAAAATTTCAATACTTCCAGTGTGCCTCTAAAGAAAATGTAATAAAGCAATAAGGGCCATTTTATTAATATTCAATTAGAACTGGACAATCTACATAAAATTTGTAATCGATCAGTGAATACGTTCTAAAGCATATGGTTCCCGAGAACTTATTGTCGATAGGATTGGCCACAAACATATAAACCTAGCATTTTAATATATAGATTATTATTATTACTATGGTAGTGGTGATAATGATATTAAAGATTTAACCTTCTGAAACCATTATAGGATGAAATGAGGATGAGCTAGGATGTAATTCCGGAACAGGTCTAGTACTAGAACAGAAATAGAGATATGTCAATATTACTAACTACATAATTTGACCGGTTGTCAAATATACAGCAAAGTCAATTAAAGAATGATAAACAAGATTCAAAGACCTAATCACCTTACTTCATTATACTTTCTAGACAACAGGCCACTACAGAGACTAATTTTGATAGTGTTTCATTTTTTACGTTCTCTGAAAAAAAAAATATGAATTCACAAAGATCTTTCCTTAATGTATACATATATTTCACTAAGCACAAATGAATTTATAAGTAAATATTATTTGGCAACGAGATGCACTATAATGGTCTTTTGTTACAAATAAAGTACCTGATTTACCCTATTTCCAAGCATCAAGTCTTATCCGATCAACAATTAAAATCTGAAAAAAACTATGATAATTACATGCCATTAATTATACTCATTGATATGAAAATACTGCCCACAAGCAATACGAAGTAAATAATAATAATACAAGCCGACATAATGACAAAATAATTTCACTGTGGTATTTTGAAAGCGAGCAGTGCCAAGTTTTGTACTTTTTTTTTTTTTTTTTTTGTAATGACATAACGTAAAAGAACTTCCATTAAAATGCTTTTTCATTGCATAAACGTTGCAAACAGCTTACACATTATATCAAAACAATATTTGTGCAAGTTACGAGTAAGAATAATAATAATAATGACCGTACACGTTACAAGCAAGCACTGACATCATATCAATGTACCGTTACTATGGTGATCAATACGCTCAAGTCTTGACGGATGAAAAGCACTAGATAGCTATGAAACTATTTACGATTGTTGAATATTTTGGGGAGGAATTTAAAACTGACTTGACGACAAAAAAAAAAAAAAAAAAAAAAAAAACTACTCAATCATGTTACAGTGCGGGCACGGTGTTTCAAAGGCGGAGCGCTTACTTTTGGTCTGTGGGACCCACGGTTCGATCCCCGGCCAAGTAAGTCTGTGATGAACAACATAGTATTTGTGGATTTTCTCGAGGTACTCCCGTTTCCTCCCACACTCATTGCACCAATTATTCTATCATAATTCACTTGTCTTATTCATTCGTCTTACTTACCCTAAAGAGCATAAACGTAGTACGTTAAAATATTTCATTTTCAACCATGTTCCAGTATAACCACTATTAACAAATTACTTGGGTATTTTTTTCTTCTTTCTTTACCACTTTCGTAAGTAAAGATTTTTCACCAAATTGGGATTTGATAAGGGAGAGGAACGTATTATTAAAAAACAAAAAAGTTTCACTAAGAGAGATTACTATTTTAACATATTTTGTGTTCTTAAAACAGTTGAATGATTTTTAATTTGCACTTTTTAGGAAATCATCAGTTTAAAAATATTACAAAATTAACATACAGGGTGTTTCAAAATAAATATTGGGGTTTTAAGGCTTTGTAGTATTTATTACAATTACTTTACGATTATAAGTAGTATATCAAATGAAAGAGCAACTCAAACAGTTTTGTATGCACGCATGCGCATGCATTGTTTCCTCTGTCTGCCGTTAGAAAGCGCTAGTAGCCAAAATGGCGACAAGTGAGCAGAAAGCTTTTTTGTGTTTTACATTTTGCCAAGACTGAATTTGTAGTTAAAGTACAACGTGCTTTCCGTATTAAGTTCAGTTGCAATTCACCAAGTGATGATAACATCCGTAGATGGTATCATCATTTTGAAAACACCGAGTGTCTGTGCAAAGGGGAGAGTACGGGACGACCAAGAGTGACTGAAGAACGTGTTGAACGAGTGAGAGAGTCTTTTCATGCGTAGCCAGAACAAATCAATTTAGAAGACTAGTCGTGAATTAGCAATTCCAATGACTTTTGAGGAAATTGAGGAATTTAAGAAAGGGGATTGAAGCAGTTGTTGCAGCAATTACTCTAAACACACTGATCAAAGTTTGGAAAAAAACTCGCCTATCGACTCGATGTGTGCCGTGTGACGAATGGTGCTCACATGGAACACTTCAGCAAGTGTTATTTACAATTGTACGTTAAATGTAATAAATACTACAAAGTCTTAAAACCCCGAAATTCAATTTGAAACACCCTGTATTTAAATAAAAACAGAAAATATCTTGCTTCAATCAGGCTGTTAAACGACAAACTACTGAATTTAATCTACTATTTACTTCTTTGAGCCTTGTGAATTGTTTACTTTCCCTTGAATTGTAAGCTGCTTCCTTTTCTAAGCCACAAATACAATACCATGAATTTAAGAACGAAAACAGCCTCTACAAGAACGATCTCCGAAAATATCACGGTTTAGCTTCACAAAATACACGGGAACGGTTACGAAATCGAAATACCCATTTACAAGTGAAAAAATTTATTCTAGTAAATATAACAAAAGAAATGAAATTTTTGAGTTTTACGTCACACGGTTATGCCGGCTAGGCTAAAGGAAACGGTGATGATGGGAAATCAATGAAAATGGTGGAATGAAGAAAGTGGGAGGAAACGGGAGAACCCTGAGGAAACCCACGCTCACGGTGTTTGTCCACAATTCACTTGATGGGAGCAGGGTTTGAACCCGAGACGTCACGCACCAGAGGTGAACGCTCTACCACTGAGCCACCGCAGCCCCTAGTAAATATAGTATCCCGTGAGTGATGTATATCAACATTTTCTATTTACTAGTGATGTTCCTACAGTTTTTCTGTCTTCTTTCGTGAAACGTGGAAAATTTACGAGTACGGTTTTCCTTCAATAGAGATTTAAATGCATCATGTATGTAGTGTAATTTTTCGGGCCCAGTTAAGCTTTCAATAAATGCGGGAACGTCAACTCGAGAGTTGAGGTCTCAGTGGCTAAGACGATAGCGCGCTCACATCTGGTGCGTGGGTTCTTGGTTCGATTCCAGCTCCCGTCACGTGGGCTTTGTGGTGGATAAATACTGGCTACACAGGTTTTTCTGGTTTCCTATTACTTTCGTCACTCCATTATCATCGATCTCATCACCATCGTCTGTCTTAGGTCTCGGTAGGACGTTACAGAGGGCATGATGGCTCAGTGGCAAAGCACTTGTCTCTTATGCCTGGGGTTCCTGGTTCGCTCCCCGGTCAAGTAAGTTTATGCCGGACAATACTGTGTCCGCAGGTCTTATCGAAGTACTGTTACCTATCACTTTCTCATTCCAACGATTCTTTCATCTTCATTCACTTGCCTTTATCATATGTCTCCGTTAGAGTAAAGGGGATAACGTGGGACGTTATACTACATAAAATAAACGGTAAGATCGGGGTTTATAATGTATTTTAATTGTCCCTAATGTGTATTAAAGAAAAGGTTGAAGCCAGCATCAAAAGGGAAGAAAAAAGTTATGGCTGGGAACTAAGTTGTTCCTTCAATCAAAATATTTATTTAATAACTTATACTTGTTCTAATAATTGCAGAGCTGCTGTAATTCAGCTCTCTTGAAGGTGAGATATTGTGGTGGGGAACGACCTATAATGTGAGGGCTGATTTTGCATGATAATCTGTGCACTCGGAAACTGCAACGGATTCATGCTCCGATTGTGGCTTGGACCTCACGTTAAAAATAGATTCCCCCTTTCATAACTTACATGTTGCGTAAGGACACAAAAACTCACAACACATTGTAATAATCTTAATAGTTACAAAATAATGTGTGTATCTGTCTGTAATCAGCTTTCCGTATAGAAAGGGGTGATCTAGAGTCCCAAATTTGGTACGCGGACAAATCAAAACAAGATCTAATCCTGCAAAAGGCCCTTTTTCGATTTTCCGCTCGGGGAGCTCGGATTTTGGGGCACTGAAATATTTGCGAAAATGTATGCATGTTTCTCGTGGTTTCTAATAACGTTTGCGTGTATGCAACCTCCTATTACATCACGGTGGTCGCGATGACTTAGTGGTAGTGACTTCACAACTGGTGTACGGGGTCCTTAGTTCGATCTCAGCTCGCACCAAGTGAGCTTTGTGGTGGACAAACACCGTGTGTGGGGGTTTTCTCGTGATTCTGCCGTTTAATCCCACTTGCTTCATTCCCTCTTTCATTATTTCTCATCACTGTCTCCTTTAGTCTAGCCGGCATAACCGTGGGACGTCAAACTTAAAGATTTCATCTCATTTTCCCTATTACATCATCTTTGTACGGGCTTATATAACAACACACGATAAATACCGGGAAATGGAGTATTAAAAGTCAGCAACGACAGGTGCTTACTCTTTTGGACAGGTTCTGAATCAAGATCCGACAACGACAGGCGTTTACAGCTAGTAATAATTAAATCTTTGTATATTACGAAAGTCCATTAATAAGTAAATTAAATTTTTAGGTTTGGTTTCATGAAAGCATTGTTTGCCGCAATTCTGAGGAATAAAAGCGTCTTAACACACATAGAATTAGAAAAATGTATGGAAGATTGAGCGATTAGTTTCCAGACCTTCTTTGTACAGAACCTCGGTAATTTACCCACATTTTTGTGGAACTAGTGAGATAGATAAAAATTATTATTATTATTATTATTATTATTATTATTATTATTATTATTATTATTATTATTATTATTATTATTATTATTATTATTAGTTGCAAGTTTCCTATGAAATCAACACTACGAAATATTTGAAAACCAAGCTCGAAAGACTTGCATTAAATTCTATTTATATGTATATAAAAAAAGAAGCAGTACGTAGACTGAACGTTAGTAGACTGTAGACTAGTGAAGCTAAATTGTAAACTGAATACAGGTATACCATGATATTTGGTAGCAAATATTGTTTACCAGGATAAACACAATAATCACTTCAACTTAAAAAAAAAAATAAATTTCAAATTTTAAATATATAGGCTGATACAAAATTACTATACTGTTGTAGGCCTACAGAAACTTGGATATTAAAAAAAAAAAAAAAAAAAAAAGTCGGTGCTGCACTATCGGGTATTCCGGACTAAGGCAATTCTACTATATATATAGTAAGTGGAATTTGAAGTATACTTTTGAAGCTATCCTCCTAACATTCGGCTAAAGGTGAAGGGATAGAAATAAATAAATAAAAATTTAAAAAATAATTTTAAAAAAATAACGGTACAAACTGAAGTTAGGATGACAAACTTCAGGATGCAAATTTGAGGTTTCCTGATTACGAAGCGAGAATATAATCGTTTGTCTACTTTACCCCCTTTCTTATTCCATTAATTCTTTGACAATTAATTATTTCCACTAATCATCCGTCTCCTTTTTAATCTACAGGTCATACACAATTGTGGATGTTAAGTTGAAAGATTTCATTTTCGACTTGGCTCCCATTAAGTACTGCAGAAATACACTCACAAAGGAAGAAAATGTTAGTGAAATCCAGGATCACGCAAGACTGCCATTGAGCATTTGGAATCCTGTTCTTAACCGACTGGACTTCGCATTTCGGCATAAAAAGTTGTTACAATAATAACAGTTCTTGAAGTTTACAGCTGAGAAATGAAAGAAATCTCTAATTCCTTATTAACTAGTTGGTTTATCTGAGTTGAGTTGATTTTGAGTTTAACGTTCCCTTCTGCAGCGAGGCTATATGAGACGTGGAACTACTGATTAACGTCGAATCCGCACCACATGAGCTTCCGTTGGGAATCGAACCCGTGTCTCTCACGGCAAAGGCGCGTACGCTAACCGCTTAACCACGAAAGAGCTCAATTAGTTTATCTATTCGGGGCTTAAGATCCCTTTTGAACACAGAGGCTACATGAGATATAGCCCAAGAAACTACGTATATTCTCATATAGGATCAAATCTAGAGTCTTCCGAGCGAAAGAACACGCGAACTATCTGGCTAGATGGGGGAGGTATGATCAATGACATAGAGAATAAACAAACTTTATTTGTAATAATTAGCCAAATATATATATATATTATTCTACTTTTCCAGTTGGTGAGATCACATGCTTCTGTGACGTTTATAACTTTTAGCATGCTACTTTCAATGCTATAGCTTTGAATACAATCAATTACATAATTAGTGTTGACAGTTCAGTGGAAGATCTACTACAATGCGTACTTCAAGATAAAGTGAAAGTATGTCAGTTAAAGAAGAAAAAAAAGTGACAAAAGAAAATCGTAATAAATGAAAAGGTCTTACCATGTGTATGTACCCTCATTGAGCTGCTACTGATATCTGTAGTTACAGTAAAATATGGTAGCCAAAGATCTTCGATTTGAATTTCACCAAAAGTTTCTCGTATTGTTTGGTTGAAACCCTTCCCCGTAAACCAAGAAGTGGCTGGATACGTGATATCCAATATCTGCCTCCACCACTGTGTCATTTTCTGAAAACAAAATATACATATATATGTCAATGCAAGACGAAACAACGATTTTTTAACACACCAGATCCTCTGTAGATGTGAATTCTATAACACACAAAGAGTGAAAAAGTTACTGACTGGACTAGGACTCGAACTTGAGACCTTCGGCATACCGTGCCGATGTGTTAACCTGTTCTGAGAAGCTGTCTGGGTGGCATTGTGGTTAACGCATCGGCACAGTATGCCGACGGTCCCGAGTTTACGTCCCGGTCCAGACAGTCACTTTTTCACTCTATGTACACATAAAGTCATTAGAATTTTATAACAATGATCAACCAACCAAAATGGACTAAGAATTTACTCAAAACAAAGAATTTAACTTATCTTTTAAAATGTAATATTCAGTGAAAGAATACTTATTGAAACATACGCTGTTACCAGCCTTGTACTCTCTGAAAAAGCCCAATATACTATGTAAAATACAGAATTTACTTGTGCTAATGGATTAATTGTTTTGAAATTAAGCATCCCCTTTCAACATCAAAACTATATGAGACGCACCGCTTCAAGAGGGTTTAACCAATTGACAATTCAACCCGGATCTTGTACCAAAAACGATCCTATCTACCCAGCCACAGAGGAGATTTATTCCTGAGCATTGCACTAAAACTTGTTAAAAGATTTCTTTTTATTATTATTATTAAAAAAAACTGGCCAGCTTACGAAGTAATAACATTTCTGGTTCCCACATCTGCGGGCAAATAAGATGTTTATTGTGTGTATAGCTAAGTAGATTACATCTCTCCATCCTTTGGCTAAATTATTGAAGTAACTCCATTATAACACAAACCGCTTATCAATAAACTCAAAAGGTAAGCACTGGTGAAGCAAAGTTAGTACCTTTTCAGTTTATTAAAGTAACTGTATACACATAGTCATTAGTATTCATAGAACAATGTTCAGAAAAAAAGTATTGTCGAATTAATGGAGAATCGAACTTCCGTTTCTTGACTGCAGTACCGATTATTTATTACTCAGCTACCACTAACACTTTCACTTTTCTGCATACTCCACAGACTGACCAATCACAGATAGTTTCCGACAAGCTATGCAGTGGATGATAAATGGAACACCTCAGTGTAGTGGTTAGAGCGTTGGAGTCCTGTCCGCGTGGTCCCGGGTTCGATTCCGATTCCTGACCGGTGCTTCCAAATTTTCGGCGTCCACCCACCGTCGTGAGGCAAACCGGGAAGTTACGGGAAAGCAAAATGTGACAGTGGTGACTGCGGTCTTGAAAGCTCCTGATGCGCCTGTTAGGGTTAGGGGATCGCAGTGCGGTGACCACGTGCTCGCGGACGTAAATCAGCCGATCGCTAACAGATGGCGCTGGAGCAGGCTTAAGCTCACAAATGGGCCGTTACGCAAAGTCGTTTGGTTTGTTCGGGACCTGCTAATCAAAGTCGGATCCGAAAAAAATGAAATGAAATCTTTGATTTTTACGTCCCACGTTTATGACGATTAGGCTAAAGGAGACGGTGATGATGAGAGATGAGTGAAATGGTGGAATGAAGAAAGTGGGAGGAAACGGGAGAACTCCGAGAAAACTCACGAGCACGGTGTTTGTCCACCACAAAGTCCACACGGCGCGAGCTGGGATCTAACCAGGGACCCCCAAGCACCGGAGGTGAACGCTCTACCACTGAGCCACCGCGCCCCACTCAAAGTCGGATCCGAACCATTATTTGTGTCTGTATTCGAGGGAAGCATCTCCCACCGGCAATCAAACCTAGAATCAAAGCAACCAGAATGGTAGCGCGTTAACTACCTTCTCTGAAGGGTTTGATCAGAGATAAATTTTACCCCACCTACTCAAAAAGTATCAAGGTGGTGTTGCTATCAAGAATAGTAGGTGAGTTCGTCATGTAGGCGAGTCGAACTAATTCGTACATTCAATAGAGCTAATTGAGCTCTATAACATATTGCAGGAAAACTCATTTCGACTAAGTTTACCAAGAAATCCTTCTCAAACATTTTTCGCAAATCTCGAAAACGAAGTGTGTAGAAAAATTTCCAATAATAATAAAGCACTTTTAGTTGCTGCGAATCACAGTGCATTTTATTGATATTCGTTTGGTGTTTAATGAAATAAATGAATTTAAAATTTACGTAGACCATCTTTAAAACACAAACTATTTATTTATTATCGAATTCTCAAATTATCTTATTCAATATAATTTTTAGAGAGAGAGAAATAAAATTTGTTTATGCACCAAGAAAAATGGATGAATGCAATGGTACTGCAGGTAATACTATTTTCATAGCCAAATTTAGATCCGAATTTAACAGGTGATTCGAACCAAATATAACTAGTATATAACTAGTAGACGTCTTGTATCTAGCTTTAACGAATGCATCCTCCCGAAGTTCAAGGTATCATGAAGAGCACAATTGGTTCAATAAAACCGACATCTGCTACAGTCTGGCAATGCAACGCCATCTAGTAGTTTCACGCACTTTACCCGAAATATGCGCCATCTCGTTGATTATTGACCGTTATCTCCGAGATACCACTCATTTACGTCGTGTTTATCTTTTTTTTACTCTTATATGAGCATCTGTTAATACTAAATCAACAGTTTGTTTTACATAGTGTACATTAATTTTAGGTTCCCTTACTTCATTAACCATCAAACGGATAGAAGTGAAACGTGTTGTGTTTGCAACAGCTAGTTCTTCATTCTGTAGTGTTGAAAATCCCTCTCTATAAAGTCTAGTTTTCTAGATCCGCGGTAAATGATTGAGAGCCATTTTCTTAAAATCTCAGTCGAGATTTTTTTCTTTTTTTAAATACAACATGTTATACAGTTCAAGTTGCTCTATCAATTGTACGAATTAGTTCGACTCATCTTCTGCTCTAGTAAGCTAGCAGAATACGTGTAACATAGTCGGTTCCTTTCCTGAGATTCAGAAAAGATAATGTGTGGAAAATGAAAAAAAAAAAAAAATAAATAAATGAAATATCTCAGTTGAACGTTCCACGATTATGCCTGTCAGACTAAGGGCGACAATGATTAGAGCAAGTGAATGATGATGGAATAATTGGTGGAATGAGAAAGTGGGGGGGAAACGGAAGTCTTCCGAGAAAACTCACGAGCACGATGTTGTCTACCACGAACATACTTCGCCGAGGATTGAACCGGGGACTCCACGCACCAGAGGTAAGCGCTCTACCACTGAGCCATAGTGCTCTCTGTAGAAAATGGAAACGAAGGATCTGGTGTAGTGGGATAGTTTGAAAAACTGCATTAGGGATCACGTATATAAGGTACACTCATGTCCAAAATTATTGTCGCATGTCTATAAATATGTTGTTGTAGAAATGCCGTTGATAGGTGGTTTTCTACCCCTTCCTTTGATTTGACTATAGAAATATATTTCCTGTTGACTTAATTATTTTTTCTTAATTGTTTCGTAAATTCATTTAATGCAATTGTTTTTCCTTAATTGTTTCGTAAATTTATTTAATGGAATTGTTACAATTTTATTCAAATTATTATATTTTTCTGTTATTCTGTTAGCAATTATTGTTCCATTCTTCATTTATGCCTGTTGTTATTTTAGTTAAATGTCGAATAATTTTGAATTGTAATAAATTTAACAATGAATTCGCCCTGTATTTCTTATGATGTTAGTATGTGTATAATCGGCAAAGACATGTATGTGGCACATTTCATGTCAAAAGAGCAGTAAATAAGAACAATAAAACAAAAATAAAACTTTCTTGTCCATTTAGCAACATTTTGCTTTACTCATTCTAATTTTCGTATTTATAATCCTTTTTTCTATGAAATTTACCACAAATATACATTTCCCGATTATACACATAGTATCAGTATTAAAAGTACCCTGCAAAATCATTATCAAATTATATTCTTACAAGAAGACAGTTATAGATATGCGACAATTATTTTGAACATGAGTGTACGTGCAATAAGATTTCTTTATATACATAGTCACTTGTATATGATATTTAATATTTTTTCCAATATAAAGTTATCTTCTTATAGTGTCAACAAGCCACAACTTTTACAGAGTCAGAAGCAAAACATATAACATGAAATTTACTTACTTGTGACCACTCACGAGCCTTTTGCGTCATTGTTGTAATATTCTTCTCCATACACCACAAGGCACCCATGAAAGCTCCAATACTGACTCCTCCTACCATGTCAATTGGAATTCCCGCTTCCTACAAAAAATGGAAAAAGAAAAGCATTTCTAGTGACTATAATCATTACAAGGTTAGATCTTAACTTCATTATTAACAATAATACCTCTCGCTTCTCTAAGTTATTACTAGAGACCCAATGTTAGGCAATTCTTTAATATTAAAGATATGATCAAAAATAACTTTTTTTTTAAGTTTCCATGGAAGAGTTCATAGTTTCAATTTAAGCCAATTTTATTTCGCCTATTTTGCCCATTCCTGCCTAAATAAATTGCTTTGGTGCCTAATGTTGCCGATTCTATGCGCTTTCTTCAAAATTAGACTTTGTTGTGGAAAATTATATAATTTAGCATTTCAAGAAAGAATTTCGTCTCTTCCGGGAAATACAAGTATTATTTCTAGTGATAAAATGTAGTGATACGTTTACGACATCTTAATCGAATTGCGTATTTATCTTCATTATTTCGACTTACATTTTAGTGCCTATTTTTTAAACCTAAACATCCGGTCTTTAGTTACTACATACAGAAGGCTCTTAGCATTATTAAGGGCGAAAAGATAAAAAGATCACGAAGGAATGAGTACACAAAATTCGTTCAACAAATACTATTTAATCTTCTAGGATTGAAAGTTTGAATTTCATTACTAGAACAAAAAAGGAAAAAAGAAAATAATGAATTAGACAAAATAAACGTGGTATTCCATCCTTGACAATATCATCGACAAAACTTAAAAATGAGAACCATACATTATTAATACTTCTAATATGTAATTGCTAGTAGACCGTGAATAATGCAGATTGGTATTTTAAAAGTGTGGTACTATTCTGACCTATTTTTGTAGTACTGAAGAGCCCTTATCCAACGTACCTAGTCTTTTATCACATTTTAGCTTGCTTGTACGTCCTTGATAGTACTGGACACCTCCCAACGAAAATTTGAAATTCAGACTGTGAATATTCTGTGTAATGTTGCATAAACATGCTTGTTGTATATCACTCTAGGCTAAGTTTTGGCAAATTCCAAGAGAGAAAACGATTTCCGTTCATCTGTACATTCTATAATTTAGAGCAGTGATCGCCAAACCGTCGATCGCGAGCTATTGTAGCTCGCGAGGAAATTTTCAGTAGATCGCGTTAATGCTCCGGTTGACTAACATTGATTCTTCCACTGAGCTGACGCTAACGACAGGGGTCGCTGACGACAACAACTGCTTGTTTCTCCCACGCAACTATCATTGTCAGCCCCATCTCACAGTTGACTGTATACGCGTGAGGTTGTGCACGTTAATGTTTTTCGTGTGTATATTAGACATTTGCTATGTTTTTCGTGTGTATATTAGACATTTGCTATGTTTTTCGTGTATATATTAGACATTTGCTATGTTTTTCGTGTGTATATTACACATTTGCTATGTTTTTCGTGTGTATATTACACATTTGCTATGTTTTTCGTGTGTATATTACACATTTGCTAACTTGAGATTGAATAGCTTGATTTCATATTTACTAGAAATGTAAATTTATAGGCAATAAACAAATGTAAGATTTAAAAATTAAAGTTGGTAGTTTTTTGGTTGGTAGCTCACAGCAGGATTTAAAAATGATACGGTAGCTCAGAAGATTCAGCAGTTTGGCGAACACTGATTCAAACATTGTTATTCCAGTGGTTCTACTGAAGAAAATATGCAATTTGATGTAACTATCGTACAATGTACTGCATCTGTTTTGTCTGTCTTGGTTAGTAGTATTTTATTGAATCCGGAAATTCTACAAAAAACATAATATATGGCCTGAAGTCCTCTCAAGCAGTCTAAATTAATGGTTTTAATCGGCACCACTACCATTAACAAAGACAAAATATACTTAAAAGTGTTGTCGAGGACGAATAAACTTCACCCAATGTTTCATCTATCTATTGTACTGGATTAACCAAATGTATTAAGAACAACGTTTATTTGTTGGTTAAAATCCATGTAAATCTATTTTTTTTTCCCTAATGTATTCATTAATTATCCGATCTATAATACTAGTATCAATATTTACCTGAATAGCTTTGATCATTCCGACATGAGCTGCACCTCTTGCGCCACCACCTCCCAGGACAAGTCCAACGGAAGTTCCCGTCAACCACCGCGCCAATCGGGAGAAGTCAGAATGAATATTTGGTTCGGACAGAAGAACTTTATTGTATAACTCATTCTAAAATTTAAAAGTCATTTCATTAACATATCGCATTTTATCTATAGGCGACATAAAATAAATATCATGTTTGATGAGAATTCGCTCACAAATATATTGTATATTCGCTATGTATTATCCAATTACTCTGCAAATAATAATATTATTCCATTTATTTGTATACTAATTAACATTTTGATGGCAAGAAAAATAGTTCAACGTCTTCAAACGAAGAGATCATATAAACAATACGTTAATGTAAACATTTTACGCATAATTTAATTATTAAAAAATTACAATTTCTTATCTTAATGCATAGTATTATTCCAGACGACAATTTCAAGTTGACGACGACATACTATTGAATAATTCTCTGTGTGCAACGAACATTTTGATTTTTTTTCAACTTTCATTCAAGTGATTCAATTTCTCTTCAGTGACATAAAAAATATACCTTAACTACACTACACTCTGTTTAAATAAGGAAATGATTTCAGGATTGAAAAATGTAAAGGAATCTACATATCAACCAACATCTGTAAACAAACTCACAAAAGGTTGCAAAAGGACAAGCCGAAATTGTAGTCTGAAATAATTACTATTACTCATTAAAGTCTATTTTTCTCTCAAGTTTATCACTGTTTTAAGATAGAAACTACAAATTTTCTAATAATACATGTCTTAAGGTTGGTGTAAAGGGACAAGCTTCGCCGACAGATGTCACTACTGTCTTTGTATCTCTTTTATGTAGTTTTTACCTTTTACGAAAATTCACGATTTGTCTCACAAGTTTCAACGTAGAGACTTCAAATTTTTAGAGAAGGAACTTCATAACCTATCTAAGAGAACAATCTGTGTCGATTTTTTATTTATAATTTCCTTCATTGTTGAAACAGTTATATTGTTAAAGGTTTGAATATCTATTTCAACAATCAAGCCAATTCAACAATGAAGAAAATTCTAAATGAAATATCGGCACGGATTGTTGCATTCGATAGGTTATAAAGTTCCTTCTCTAAAAATTTGAAGTCTTTAGGTTGAAATTTGTTTAAGAGAAATCGTGAATTTTCGTGAAAGGTAAAAAATACATGAGAGAGATACGAAGACTGTAGTGACATCTATCGGCAAAGCTTGTTCTTTTACACTAACCTTAAGGGATTTCAACGAATACAAAATCACCGACTGCCAACGACGGACGCTTTCTGCGGGCGGGAAAAAATCCGCATGAGTGTCCCCTCTCCATCTGCACTGAAGAAAGTCTCCTGCGCTTCATTGGTTTACGCGGAATACGCATATATATTGGTAAGCATGGTATATCAGGGGTGCCCACAAGGGGGGGGGGCTATGACGCAAACTGCGTCATTGAAATATTTGGGGGGTTAAATATATATATAAATATATTTGATGAGGGGGTAAAATTAATCGAAAAGAAGATTTTTTTCATGGAAGAACACCTACGGATAGACAATTGGGGGGTTGTGTCATAAACATAAGGGGGGGTAGGCACCACTGGGTATATATATATATATATATATATATATATATATATATATATATATATATATATATATATATATATATGCGTATTCTGCGTAAACCAATGAAGCGCGGGAGACTTCCTCTAGCGTAGATGTAGAGGGGACACTCATGTGCAAGCGTGAATTTTTTTTTCCCGCCCGCAGAAAGCGTACGTCGTTGGCAGTCGGTGATTTTGTATTCGTTGAAATCCCTTAAGAGTCTTCATCCGGGCGAAATTAAAATACCGCTAATTTTACATTAATTATGTGATATCTTCAAATAGATAAAAAGATAATCGAAATGTGGAACAAGAGCGCCCTAGACAATATCATTTTACATGAGAAACCGTTATCACGACTCACTTATCTGCTTTCGATTTCGAGCCATTTAGAAAATCGGCATTTATTTTCGCGTTTCTAAACAGGTGAAAACGGAAAGCCACTAGGTGACTTGTGATAACGGTATCTCACGCAAAATAATATTGTCTAAGGCGCTCTTGTTCCATATTTCAATTATCTTTTATCTATTTGAAGATATCACATAATTACTGTAAAATTAGCGGTATTTTAATTTCGCCGGGATGACTCTTAGGACATGTATTATTAGAAAATCTTTAGTTTCTATCTTAAAACAATGATAAACTTGAGAGAAAATTAACACAAAGAACTCTACAGAAAAGACTTACAGATTCGATGTTCCAAGCTAGCGAACTTGTTTAATACAAATTATTATTTTTAGATGCATCTACATAAATAACCACTTTTCGTACAGCATGAAAAACTGTTATGTACCAAATCCGTTGTTTAAACTAGTTTGCAGTTTTGAACTCATATGCTCTGGGTCTGGTACATAAACAATTGTTTGTGCTGTGTAGAAAACGGTTATTTACTTAGTTGTACCTTAAAAAAAGCTGTATTTACACGCTAGCTAGATGGAAACATCGAACTTGTAAGTCTATTCTATAGAATTCTTTATGTTGATTTTCTCTAAAGCTTATAAGATGTTTCGCAAGTTTGTTAGGAGATATACATTTCTAAGGTTTTTCAACGAATACAAAGTGTAAGGAAAAATAGAAGTATGTAAAATTCACAATTGCTTGCTGCAAAAGTAGTATTCCGGTTAACTTTAATAGAGAACATGGAGATGAGTGTTATAAATAAATATTCCTTAAGTTCTTTACGTTCCAAAATTAGAAAACCTTACGGCATCCCCTCCAATCGCCTATATACCTTAAAATAACAGGGAAATCCTGACTTATTGGCTAGTTAATTGACTGGAGCTTATCCTTCTTTCCACAACCAATGCTATATGGGATCTAGGATCACGTGCACAGAAACCTCGCAGACTAGCCATTTCGTCAGAATGGGAACAATAAGTCGTATCGGGTTGGTTGATCTGTCTAACCACTCAAACTTGACCATCCAGTTAACAAAGTGAACACATTGAATGCAAGCATTAACAATACTCGCAAATTACGCAATTAACATGTGCTAACAGTAAAGAATTGTTACCATTTCTTCAATGTGTGATGGTAAACTTTTAAAACCTGTACTATAAGTGCGTGTATAAATAACCATATTGCTAATATATTCACAGCTTTCTTCGCATCTTTATGCTGAAGACTAAAGTAAGAAAAAAAAAAGCTTGAAGTGAAAAAAACTAAAGTAATGAAAGTAATGAAAATCCTTCATAAAAGTCATATAATTAAATTTAGATTATTCGATACATTTTTGACTACCACGTAATTTAAGAATTACGTGAAATTGCTCCGAATTACAAAATAAAATTATTTTTTTAAAGCAATTGAAAAATGAAATGAGATCGAAAAACACGTTGATGACGAAAACTTTTTCATAAACAGTAAATTTTACTTTGTTGATTCGCTGTTACTAGTTATTACTCCACTAAACATGTCTGTAGCTCGACAGATGGCGGTGACTTCAGCAAATAAAACGTTTCATATTGCGTGTCTTTATGATGTCTTTTTGTATATTTCATACCTTATTTACCTGATTACAGATACTTACAATGCGAAACTGAGACCTTCTGGAAAACATACGCTTCGGACACTGAATGTGATGATGAGACGAGACCCAGCTACGCATATTCAACCAAGCTACAGTATTCTGTGGTCTGTCACCGCTTTCACGATGAAGCAGAACCAATTCCTTTTGCGTTCGAATGGCTAACCTTTCTACTTCTTTCTCGATCTGAAAAATGAAATAAATAAAACATCAATGACTGATAAAAAGGAATAATGTGAAAGCTGCTGTTTTCTTCCTTACAACCAGTGATGATTTCAGGAGGGTGGCCCGCACGGGAGGGAAATTCCCTCCAGCTCTATACCTCCATTCAGCTAAATGCGGATTACCACTGATTAGATCAATGAAATATAAGTTTCCCAGACCCAGAGAAACATGTTAATTTATTCTACATATTCTTAATTTTAATATTGAAAAGAAATCCTACATAATGTACTTCTACAAGTGATGAAACGTAACAATTTCCAAGCTCTATCACACACAATGTTGTAACTGCAATTTTAATATGTTATTCTCTGGCGAGGTACTTTTTTTTTATGTAGGGAGAAGACACAGAGATTTCTAACTGCAACAATGATACCACTCTCACGAAATCACACCAGTAAGATATCTCATTATTACGGATAGCTTCCTGGACATCATTATACAATATAAATTTAGTACTTACACAAAATGTTCCGAGTAAGTAGCTGTAATTGGCACAAATTCGTTCTTTATTTTCTGACTTTCTTGAGGATACGAAATTACTGATTACTTTCTTACATTCATTTTGAAGAAAAGTACATATCACATTTGGTACCACAAAAATTTAGACAAATGACAAACACTTCTTTGTTCTTATGAAAATTTATACTTTAATAGTTTATAAGAATAACCCCTAGCAAGTATAACACACAGTTTTAATGAAAGCACCAGTAATGTTTATAATTAACATACACCATAATAGACGAGCACTATACAATGAACAAATTATCAGTTGTCATTATATTGCGAGCGGTGATAATGATTAGAAATAATGTAAACAAAAGGCTAATAATCACCGCAAGAAACAAACCTTATCTCTAGGAAGTACTTTCGAAGAACATCGTCTTCAACGTCAGCCTAGGCATACTTCAAAAAGGATTTAAACCATAAAAAAGAATTTTTAAAATGTACTTGCCGCTATAATTAGACATATGTTATTAGTTAAAGTTGACTATTAGATTCTAGATTTTTACTTCGTACATTTTTAAAATTCTTTCTATGGTTTAAATCCTTTTTGAAGTGTGCCTAGGCTGACGTTGAAGACAATGTTCTTCGAAAGTACTTCCTAGAGATAAGGTTTGTTTCTTGCGGTGACTATTAGCCTTTTACTTATATTATTTCAAATGATTAGTTGATTTGTGTTTAGCGTTCCTTTTAGTAGCAAGGCTGTATGAGACCTAGATCTGCAACTTAACATGGGATCCGAACCATATGAGCTCCCACTGGAAATCGAACCCGGGTCTCCCGCGTCGACGCATGCACTGACAATATATCCACAAGGGAGCTTCACACTGCACTGTAACAGTAAAAGCCAATTCGAAAAAATATTAACAAATGGCCTATTCCATCTCAAGACAGGCAGAGGGTACCCAATGATTCTCTCAGATTTTCATGAAATTTAAACGTTATACTAGGTACAAAAATAAAGAACCCGTATTTTTACGTTTTGCTCCCAAAAAAAAATTTGACCAAGTTATGCCCATATAAATTTTGGGTCAAATTTCCCGCGTTTTTGCGGTCAAAATCTTTAAATACATGTATCTCAAGAACTATTTAATATATTTTCACTCTGTTTTGTTTTCCTGAAAGCTCTAAAAAATGAGACTAAATTTAGCTCTATAAGTTATATACGTATTGAGCTATTATTGCTGAAAGGAAAAAAAACAGACCCATTTTTGGGTCAGTATATCTCAAAAACCCCACCTTTAAAAAATTTCATATTTTTCAGGATAGATTCAACATCCATAGATGCTTCTGTATAAATTTCAGAAAGAGTAAATGCTTGGTTCAGATGTTCACAGCACATTTATTAATTGTGTTAATGACGGAGAAATTATATATATTTCTTTCTTCAGGTCCACTACAAATTAGCTCTGTATATGAAAGTGTTCTGAACGTTAGATTCTTTTTCTTGTGTTATACCGTGAAGTCTTCCTGACTGTCCTAAAAGATGTGGTAGTGACAGAATCTTGAGAATATTTTCCACTGATATTGCACACTCATGGTCCCGCTGTTTTTTCCCCTCTGAAAACTTATAGCCCTTGGCCGGTCCATGGGGCAGCAAGAAGTGCACAAGCACTTCCTGAAGTTCAAAATAACCTTGTTTAGCCTTTGTAATCTACCAATCATCATCATAAATCACAGCCAAAAATGAGCCAACTTTGAAGTCTTGAATTTTACATGAAACAACACTCGGTACATATGTTGTAACTGCATAAATTTCGTCTTTCTCATGTTCTGCTGTGCGTGCAGTGTACACTTTTTTGCTACATACATACCACAAATGATTTCTGTATGTTTTTTACAGCCCAAATTCTTGAACTTCTGTGGATGCAAGATGGATAATAGTGATGGCTTTCATATATGTTGCAACAAAGGCAGCGAATTCTGTTGCATGTTGAATGCATTCCAAATGCTCTGATGTCAGGTTGTGCTTCGCTGCAACATGCTTTACTGTTCCGCCTATTCCATCACAAGCAGATTTTCCGTGACCTGTTGCTGAATATAGCCATTTTTTAATTTTCGAAGTTTAAGTTTGTGAGTTCATGAAGTTGATAACGATTTTTAAAATGGCTCGCTACCCCATTCGATATCATTGTGAAAGTTTTAAATGTCAGCTAAATTTTCAGTGCAGGATATGATCATTGTTGCCAGTAAAGCATCTGCCGAATCATGGGGAACATAACTTCTAGTGTTGCTGGCACAGTAAGAAACTCCAGTAAATATGATGTCCTGGTCATTTCTCTAATGATAGCTTCGAATCTCATCTTTCATTATGACCGTCCAATTTTCAGCAAAATCTGCATGGAGCACCAGATGGTGAGAATCTTTTTTAACTACCATCTTCTCTGTGGCTATGGCTTTTCTTCGTATTTCTTTGATGTAAAGATGAGTCTCTGCCTTCAGAGTCCATGTTGCTACTTTTTCAGTGAAAACATGTACTTCTGTTGACTTCATCACTAGCTTTCCTGCTCCCCACACTGCAAATGAAATTTCTTCGTCATCTTTTTTCTTTTTCCACTAATCCAAGAGATCCCGAATTGATTCCTTCCTTTCCCGGACAATCTGCGCATTCTCCGATAGAAGCAAGATTTATTGGAGGGGAGCTCGGTACCAGATTTTGCAACTGTTGCCTGATTTCAGTTTTGTAGTTAGGCAACGATGTACTGAAACTTTTTAACGCTGCACAACAGAGTTCAAAGTTTGCACAGTATATGCAAACGCATACTTCTCGTGGTGTATGGGGAATAATTCATTTCGGGCGAAGTGTGTAAAACTTTGACACGCCAATTTTCACATGCGGATGGTCTTCCGTGAACTTCTGGTAAATTTCTTTAATTGTTCTTGTTAAGAAGCGCTTAAATTTTTGAATACGCTCACCATTTTCTCTCACTGTTATAACGTCCTTAGCATTGGGGCTCTGAAGAGAGCAATCAACATCTCACTAAGGTAATAACTTTTTGCAACTGCCACAGTTTTTGAAGGTAATGAGTAGCCTAAATACAAATCAAGAATATAGTATACTCCATGCATTCGTTGTATTCTTCTGGATCTGTCAATTAAGTGCTTTGTCACGTGGGGAAACCGGACAGTAATTCCGTTTTCGTTATGTTGCTGGGTACAATTGTCACCAATCGCACTTTTTCATTATAAGAGCGGCATCCTTCAAAGGCAGCATTAATCTTATGCCACTGTTCGCAGTTAACACACACTACACGCTGAGCACTTAAATTTTGTGCATGGACAGGGATATCATAAATTTCAGCCAACTTAAAGAGTTTGTTTTTGCTTCAAATTCTGTTATCAGTTGCTTTCGTTTTCTGGTCACATAAGCTCCTCTTCTTTTAGGCTTTACAGCTCAGTGGTGTCACATTCAAGGCTGGAAATGGTCGTGTTCATAGTTTGCATCACTTCTTCAGTTTCGTTAAATGTTGTGTCCATATCAAGTACATTAATTTCAGGATCACTTTCTTCTGTAGAAATATTTCCTGTGCTTGCAATTACATAGGAAACATACTCTGCTTCTTTGGAGATGTCAGAACTCACTTCAAACATATTGGAATACCGGCGATAACAGCTGAAACAAACCAAAGTCTCACTGAATATATCATCACGTTTAAATAAGTTTTTCAATAAAAAGGACATATCTTCCAGTTTCACAAATCTACATGTTGTGCTTTTGTACACTACATTTTTATGTTCATGTTGAAAATCTGGGCACTTATATCTTTCACCAGAAAAAAAAAAAAAAAAAAAAAAAAAAAAAAGATTTTCCACTCTTTTTCTCCATAACTTTTAGAATGATGTGCACAGAACTTTACCGAAATGATACAAAAATACCAGTACGTGTTCAACCCTGAGTACACAACTCTTAACATACATTCCAATTTCCAGCTGAGTTTATAAAATTGAATGAAGCACGTCTTCTGATCGGCTGGGAGTTGCGACTTTTGAGCCACATATTTTATAAAACTCTTGCTTGTTGCAGAAACAAATTCTCTGTCACAAAAGTATTTAATATGATAACCAAGTACAAGGTGTTCAAGCTAAATTTGACTCTTTGTATGTCACACAGAAATACGTAGTGCCGAGACGTATTTACCAGAGTCTAAACATGTTTTTATTCTGTCATTTCAGTTACACTCGTAATGACAAAAGGCTCTGCAATGGACGAGATGGAAGCCATCAAAATATTGAAAAAGCGTCACCTGAATCACGATGATTTACGCCAGACACCCTAATTCCGCAATCAAGATAGTTACTCAATGCTGCGTGAACACCGTAAAAGCGATACAATGTGAAATGCAGAGGTATAAAAGAGACTACGAAGCCGTGGCAAGTAAGAGAATACACAGACGATGTTCTGTTTGCCACAAAATACCAGAATTCATCTTACATGTGACGGAAAACCCAGATAAGGGGAAAGATAGCCCGTAAACAAAACTCAGACGCTCCTGACGTGCAAAGCTGTGGAACACAGCCTCTGTTACCCCTTACATCCATTTCAACATTAATTCCCATACAAAGTGCAAATTAAGTACCACATACAAGGCAAGGCGAGGCGAGGCGAGCCGAGCCTGTCCCTGACTGAGTTCGGCCACCAAATATACCGACCGTCATTTCTTACACAATGGGCTACTTGCATAATTGTGGGACGTTAAACTGAAGTATTTCATTTTCATTTACAATGGGTTACTTGACCCCAAATTTTGTTGAGATCCGGCCAGTAGCTACAGAGAAATAAATAATCAAATATAAGGCGGGTAAAGCTTGTATCTAGCCGAGCTCGGCCACCGCATGTAGCGATCTTGGTTTCTTAGACGATGAGCTACTTGCCCGCCAAATTTGGTTTAGATCCGATTAGCACTTACCAAGAAATAAAGTACCAAATACACACACATATCTGGGGTGAAATTAAGCTCCCGTATGCTTACACCAGGAGCTAACATGGGAATACGAGCTCTAGCGTGGAAATGAGTATTACAGCATCTAGCTGTGTATAAACGGACTCTGCTATCACTCCTGCAAGAGGCGTAAAGGCTAACTCAATAGAAAATGCTCTGGCAAACTGTCTGGCAAAGGAAATCCTTAACAAAGTGAAACATTCCGTCCAACATGGAACAACGCAGTTCTCTGATGAAGAAAGCTTTTGTCAGGATCAGTTTACACAACCTCCAGAACAAAAGATGGCTTCACTACAATCCATAGAACTTTCATAGTGTCACTCACACTAAATTTTCCAAAATTGTCCTGGTGTTTGGATGTGACTCCAGTGAGGGTGATGTGAAATGAAATCTGAGTTTTACGTTCCACGAGTATGCCGGTTAGGCTAAAGGAGACGGTGATTATGAGAAATGAATGAAATGGTGGAATGAAGAAAGTGGGAGGAAACGGGAGAACCCCGAGAAAACCCACGCACACGGTGTTTGTCCACCATGAGGGTGATGTGATACCACTACAGGGACTCAGATTGAATTAGACCGTAAGACCGTTGGGAAGACTCAGAAGTGTCATACATTTTTTATGATTTCACACGCTCTACCTCCGCAGGCTGTGGCAGCTATGGATACTGAGGATGGCTTTCATGTTATAATGTGTTTCGTACCCTCGATGATTTTACGTTATCAATATATAATGTTTGCTTCTATCTAATTTAATTCATTAATAATAATAATGAGAAATTATTAATTGCATACCTTCCCAACGCATGGTCCTTTATCTGCGAGAGCAACAATTAAAATACAGTCTGCCTGCCTCACACATCGCTGTGTCCACGCTGAAAAGGTCATATCACACTGATATAGGGCTATTCGGTGTTGGTCTTCTTGTTGAGCCAACCACGACGTTAGCCGGTATTCGTTATTAGGATCCATAATAGATGTCCCAAGAGTTTTACGAATAGTATCAGAAGTTAATCGTAACGTTGGACCTAAAATCGAAATAAAAGCAATTAACACAAAATATTCCAAATGAATTTTTTAAAAAAAATCATAAACTTTAATAAGACTATGCTAGCTGAGAATATGATTAACGCAAATAAGTGATATACAATAGGCTCTCGACTATCCACCTAGTTCAAAAAATAAATAAATAAAATGTGATAACCATCGTCGAAAAATTGAAAGTCATAAGAGTATCCAGTGGAAACGCCCCCTTGTGGGTCAGAATAGAAAAGAAAATGGGAAGAGGTAGATCATTTCAAATAGCTAGGAAGTATTTTGACAAGAGAGAAAGTCAAGAATTGCCATACCCAAAAAGATATCCAACAAGAAAAGATCCCTCTTAACTAGCAGGCTTAATATTGGTCTACGGAAGAGGCTGGTCAAGTGCTATATATGGAGTATTGAACTGTATGGTTCGGAGATTTGGACATCACGGAGTTAGAGAAGAAATATTTAGTGTGCTTCGAAATGTGGTGTTCGAAGAAGATAAAATGGACAGAGAAAGTAACAAACGAAGACGTTTTAAAACGAGTAGGAGAGAAGAGGATATTTTAGCTGGCATATTTCGTAAGAAGGCCAATTGGATTAGACAATTTTGCGAAGAAATTGTCTTCTTCATACCTCCATAGAAGCAAAGACGAGGAAAGCGAGGAGTAGGAACAAGAAAAACACAACTAATTGATGATTTGAAAAAAAAAAAAAAAAATATATATATATATATATATATATATATATATATATATATATATATATATATATATATGTGAAATTAAAGAGGAAGCTGAAGATAGAAAAACGAGGAAGAAAGATTTCTACGCCCGAATATTAAAACTCATTAGTTCCAGGACCTGCCAACAAGCAGAATACTTAATAATATATGTATTGAATGATCTACTCGATTTGCAACACCTTCACTTTGCCTTGGAGAAGCTGTCGTCTATCAAGAATTTCTTCAAAAACTAAAAACTGACTCTTTAGACCACCTTTTCACATTTATGTAATCATTTAACAATGAAAAATAAAATAACTGTAATTATTTATTAAAAAATTAGACCTACGTTTCACATCAATGTTTTGTTTATTTTAAAATTTATGTTATGTATAGTGTGTATATCATTTTATGTTTCCTGCACACTAAGTTACACATTATAAAATTTATCTTAAAATTTGCACAATGTTTTTATTCTTAAACTTCCTTTTTCTGTAATAAATTGTTAAAGCATACAGTACAGTAAGAAACAAATATTTATAAATGACTGGCCTGTACTAAGACGTCAGAAAATATAAACAATAACGGATTTGCATTTTTTTTAAATGTGTTTTTAACGGTATGGGCGGAGCAATAAGAAAACAATTAGATCTCCGGGCTATCTTTTTTTAAGAAAAAAAGAAAGAGAAAGAAATCTGCCCTGCACTTTCGGCACATTAGGCCGAATAGCCAGAAGTTTACTGCATACACAAAAATGTAAAAAAGCATGACTAGGCTATACATCAAACCCAGGTCTCCAAGTTACCATGCTGTACTACTGCGCTATAGAGTCCGCTCTCTCAATACTCATATTTTCCTCCACTCTTGAGGTTGGAGCTCAGTCACTCAGACCACATGGATTGTACCTTAATTTTTGTTGTTTAGACAAACACTGTCTACATTACAGAACACTTACGATGGTTCAATTTGTGTTATATATGATACGAGGGTTGATCAGAAAGTAAATTTACAAACCCTGCCGTGAAACGTGTATATATTATTTCATACAACCAATACAGCCAACATATAGTACATACATTAGGTTATTTTTGGACAGTCTCCATATCGATTGAAACACTTGTCGCATCGTGGGATGAGTTTGAAGATTCCTTTCTGGTGAAAAACCTGTCTTTGCGTGTTTAGAATTGTTGTCACCTCGTCGTCTGAAGCGAAGGGACGGCCTCCTACATGCTCCTTCAAGTGCGAGAACAGGTGAAAGTCACTTGGAGCGAGGTCCGGGTTGTAGAGAGGGTGGTTGATGTCCCAGCGAAACTGCTTCAACAGCGTGGTGCTCTTCTGGGCTCTTCGTCGGTGACGTTTCCTCTAACAGCTGCAAACTTTTGGCACTATTCTACGACATACTGACGAGACATCACAGCCTCTCCGTAAACCTCTACCAGCTGCAGAGAATTTCAGAGCCGCGGTTACATGTTTCGCCCACAGAAATTGAATAACTGAGTGGACTTCTTCGCGAGACTAGTTTTCCAAACGAGTCGGCATTTGTGTTTACCTACAACTCGCGCCGTAGCGGGAGGGTGGCTGAAACTTCGCACGGTTGCCAACTCCACGTATTAAAATTACCGCACACTTTTCATTCCTCTATAACAGACGAAACTCCACCAGAAATATCGGCGTTGTAACCTTAGTTTTTGATCCTTCCTCGTAAATGAAGGATATAACTGATTTTATATCACACCATTTCCTTTACAGATCCAAATCCAATTAAATACAGAAAGAGAGAGAGAGAGAGAGGGAGAAAAATATTTTATTATACTTTCATTAGGATGACCATACGTCCCGTTTTGATCGGGACAGTCCCGTTTTAGGGGCTTGTAACGGCCGTCCCGTCAGTAGATGGAAAAAAGTAGTATTTGTCCCGTTTTATATAAATAAAAGAAATAAATAACAAAGCTAATACCTTTACTCCCTGTAAAGATACAAAAATTGAACTGAAATTCCCTCATGAAACATGATCTATAGTTCGCAATACTGTTCAAAAGGCAGCAAAGGTTTTAACAGTTGCTTGTTTGTTGAACAAACTTCAACGTGTCTTTCCTTTTCCATAAGTATCGAATTACAACAAAGAGAGACAGAGAAGGGGGAGCTCTGATATCAGGGCGCTGATAAGAACAAAGGTAGGCCTAAAACTCAAGAGTTGCTAATTCAGCACCAGTAGCAATCCTAACCACATTTTCTTTCACTTCTAGTCGTTTCATAGTCATTTACGGTATTCTTCAGTTCAAGAGTCAACTTCTCATCCAGTGTAATATCAAGGATTCGAACTAGGACAAAGGAGCAAATGCAGATAGCATCGTACCCTATTATATTTTAAGTTGAATAATGATGTTTATATTTTATACCTTTTATATATATATATATATATAAGCTATAAAATATAAACAAATAAACATAAACATAAACTATAAACATAATAAACATAAACTACATAAACTAAATAAAATATAAACTATAAGCTTTTATATATATAAGCTATAAAATATAAACATCATTGACATAAACATCAATGTTATATTACAATATAAAAATATTACGCATTACTATGGAAAACAGGAACTAATTTACACACTGACTTGTTTCTCATTTCTCATGATTTTTAAAAAGCTGGAACCTGTCCCGTTTTCAGCTGAAAATATTATGGTCACCCTAACTTTCATTTGACTTACAAATGGTTTGCGCACGAAATCAGAATCAATATTTAAAAGTAATAAAATTTAACAAAAAATAAAAGTTCTGAAGATCTTACCTATGGCACTTAGTGAATGATACAATTCGTTTGTGAAAGCAGTTAACGGAACGTCATCAGAAACAGGAACTATTGCAACAGTTGAGAAATTCACCTCTGGCGAAGGACGTGTTTCAACTGGTTGAGGAATACTACTAGGTTTTTGCCATGTACCTACAAAATTAAATAATTAATTAAGTAATGGTGCAACGAAGCAATTATGATTTGTAGACAAGCAATTCGATAATGGTAACAGACAAACAAAGTACTTTTGAAATTTCTCAAGTTCTAAACTAAACTCTGTTCCAGATACCATTCTTTTATTTTAAAAATTGATGCAGGATTTAAAATAGTTTATTTTCCTTTGAATAGGCTGTGATATGAAATCAGAAAAGAAATAAACACAGGGTTCGACAAAAAGACCTCCCCTATCTGGAGAAGGCGCTGCGTGAGTTGTGGTTGGGATACGGCGGCGGAGGGAATATCGATCGACAGCGGTACATGTGCTATTTTTAGTAGCCACAATGGCGTGGCGCGATGAGCATTGTGCTTTTCTTGCAGACGAGTATATTCGTAATGGTGGTTCTGTGATTACTGCTCAGCGGACATTTCATATTCGGTTCGGACTTGGCCAACATGATTTTGTTCCGGATAGAAAAACTATTCAAGTTCAGGTAACAAACTTTAGAGCAACAGGTTCTGCACTGAGAAAGAAAAAAAAATCCTAGCCGAGCTCGGACAGTAACAACGGAGGAAAATGTAGCGTGTGTGAAAGCGTCCATCCAGCAATCTCCGAAGCGTTCAGCACTTACGTCACAACCATTATTACGAATATACTGCTCCACAACAAACGCACGATGTTCACCGCGCCACGCCATTGCGACTACTAAAAATGGCACGTATACCGCTATCGATCAATACTCCGTTCGCAGCCGTATCCAACCACAACTCACACAGCACCCTCTCCAATACTAGAGGTCTTTTTGCCGGACTCTATATCTACCATTTCAATTCTCTAAACGTTAATTTAAGAAAGAAAAAAATAAACAAATGTCTAAGAAACATTTATGTTTCAATAAACATTTTAACAATGCAACACAACCGTTGGGTTTTGGAAATTATTTCTTTCCTTTAACTGATACAACAAAGTCTATAAATATTTACAATACTCATGGGATACATTTTTAAATATTAAGAAACTGTATCTTCCAAATGTCATTTTATTTAACTCCGTCAACTTAATTTTCGGCAGCTGATACCTTTCGCCAAGCGTTATGCTACAAATCGACTTTAAAAACTACAATTAATAGATTATAACTCAAGAAGGAAGCACATGTAACATTTATCTCAATATCATGAAGACTTTAATTGTGGATTTGTTATTAACTTAGATTACCATGTTTTACTTTAATATGAAGCAATAAATTCTTGAGTACACTGAGATATAATTTCCAAGTGGAAAACTGAGCTCCTTCGTGGCTAAGCAGTTAGCGTACGCGCCTTTAGCGTGGGAGACCCAGGTTCGATTCCCGGAGGGAGTTCATCTGGTTCGGATTTCACATTAATTAGTGGGTCCCATCTCATATAGCAGAGTTCCTACTGATCTGGATAAATCTATTTCCCTGACTCTCCCACGAAATTTCTGGACTTGCATGGCAGGTGTTGGATGACGATGACATATAAATAAGAAATAAATAACTGTGAATATTTATATACAAGAACATTTATCCTATAGAGACAAATAGTAATCAATTGCTCATACATTCCACTTATCTCCCATAAAAATCTGAGCAACGTCCCATACTGTGATCAATAATATCTACCCACAAACGTCTGACAATCAATTACTCTGAAGACACGATACTTCTTATACATTCATTCAACTGATAATGGTTAACTAAGCTGAAATTGGTGTACAATTAATGTTAAAAAAATATATATTTTTATAAAATTTCCCCGACTTCCACAGATTTCCAGTCTTTTTCCCTGAGCTTCCCTGACCAACACCATTTTGATTGAGTTTTCCCTGACTTCCATGACAAGCAGGAACCCTGTACAGCCTCACTGCTGAAAGGGAAGTTAAACTTAACTCAACCCAAGCGGAAGAGTTCCTTTCTTTTTTCACTTCTATCAACAATCTAAGTTTATAAATCAAATCTTATCGTAAACTTGGAAAAAGGCAATTACACAGCTACCGAAAATAATGCTGACAAAGGCAAATAAAAGGATATTTGAAAGGTACTATTTCTTAGAAACTCATTCCATGTTCTTGTATTTTATTTCATTTATTTATTTATTTATTTATTTTTTCATACGCAATATATACCAAATAGCAGAGAACAATATGGGAAAACATAAGAAAAAGTGAACAATTGAAAATATGTGAAACTAGCTGCGCCCGCACCCTTCACTGGGCTAAAATTAAGTTCAGTTAGTCCTTTAAATAATTTTTGTTTGTCCAGCGACTCATCAATGTTCTTTTGCCTTGTTCATTGTCATTGCAAATCGAAGTATAGTAGAAAACTGTGGTCGCTTCAACGGAATGCCAGACACTGAATATTCTTGGCAGATAGATTCTTTCGTTCTGAAAATCTCAAAATACAATAGTTTGCTCTCACGTTCGTCAGGCATTTAAACTAAACATATAATAAGTTATACAGATAAGGAACACCCTGCACATCCAGTGCTTTTGTATCCCTGTTAAAACTTTATAGTGAAAATACGAAACAAGACTTAATTTTCTTCGGAATACTTTTAAACTTGAAACATGAACGGACATACATATATATGTATATTAATGAAAGGAGGAACCGAATTTTTTACACACCAGATCCTCTGTAGGTGTAAATTCAAAATACACCAAAAAGAAAAAATACCGTGCCAATGCGTTAGACAATACGCTAACCAGTCCGCTTCCCACGACAGCATCCAGTCTCACTTCTGAAGTCAGTGCTCTAACACAATGACGTAACTAAGGGGGAACAAACGGGGCTTGTGCCCCAGGAGCCGGATTGGGGGGCCGGGGCCGCAAAATTAGTCAAATATATATTTTCTCTATAAGGCAAGGAAAGGAGTTTTAGCAAACTAAAGATCATAAAAGTTACCTCAGAAACTCAACAGGACAACAACGACTCACCAACCTTAGAATCATATCCATAGAGCATAAGTTAGCTTCAAAGTTATTTTTTAAGGATACTGTAAAAATCCTTGAAGTAAAAAGAGCCCGCAAAATTAAATTTTAGTTCCACCTGTTTTCGTTTTCATTGATAAAAGATTTGTAAAATATTCGAGTATGATGCTCGAGACAACAGCTTGACTGTTTGTCATAATTAAATATCCTATTCTACAGCAACATACTATTGAATCATTCTACACATCCCGATATAATTCAAAAAAAACATTATGATTTGCAGTTATTATGATAAGACTATAAGAATATATCAAACATGCTACTCTCAGATTATTTGACAATCAAATACTAATTAGTCTGGTGTTTTATTTTGTACTAAAAATTAAATTATATACTGCAATTTTGAAATCAAGCTATACTACTTGAAGAAAAAATGGGAAAGGAGAATTATTGTGTGATGTTAATATCAAGTGTAACCGGGGAGCGTTTTGATTTGGTTGGTCAGGTGGGGAAGGGGGACGCTAAGGTGACTTCTTGCCCCGAGCGACAACTGGCCTAATTGCGTCACTGGCTCTCCACTCAGACCACACGGCTTGTACCACAGTCTAGCTGTTGTGCTTGGACTGTGCCTATCCAGTGTCTATATATTGCAAACCCCTTTTGACAGTTATAATTTCATATATATTAATAGAAACAAGGAAACAACCGAATTTTTTACATATCAGATCATCTGTAGGTACGAATTTAATAATACACCAAGAATGAAAAAGTGAATGACTGGCCCAAGACTCGAATCCGGAATCTTCGGTATACCGTGCCGATACGTTAACCACTATGCTACCCAGTGCTATGATACCCAGGTAATTCGCTACGTACGTACCTAAAATCCTGCGTCCTAGAAGATTTATTAATCTAGTAACTACAATAGGAAACCTCAATTTTATCGCATTAAATAAGCCTTCAGGTAATTTTGCAAGTTCGGAATCTCTCACAGCCATCGCGGTGGTACTTCGAGGAGTCTGAGTTACCATTTCAACCTAAAAGAAAAGTTGCAAGCATAAAATAATAAGGGCAATTGGTAATCTTGAATAAACAATACATAAATATTTAATGTGAGAAAGCTGATTAAATGTTGGCCCATTGTGAACCCACTCATCTGCGAAATGATCTCAGATATTGTGGTGATTTTGATGTTTTTACCACGAAATGAACTTAAAATGACATTTCTAGATTTATGTTAAACGGTTATGCTCTCAGGCTAAAGGAGACAGATGATTAGTGAGAGTGAAATTATGACACAATTAGTGAAATGAAAATTCTTGAATTGAATATCGAACTCGTGGAACATATTTAAACGTAAAATACTTACCTTCAAAGTGTCTAATGAAGATATCATTTACTTACTAAGTCGAGCTGTACGGACGCCAATTCCTCGGAGTTTTTTTGGATGAAGTTCTGAGATACTTTTTGTTTTTCTTTCTTTTTAATAAATCTAATCTAGTTTCTCACTTTCCGTTTGGACTGTAAGTAATTGGAAAGTTCGCTGTTGCACTTGGTGAGAACTTTTCATTTAATCCTTAGTTTAACTTTCATAGTTATATGCTCTGCAGGCTACAGGAGACGGAATATAGTGGGAGAAAAGGAGAAAACTCACGAGAAATTCACCACAAGTTCATATACTCTGAGACTCAACTTATGCTCTTTCACACTAAGGTAAGACGGGTAAGACCAAGGGCACGATTTCTCTGTAACTTTCAGGGGGCCCATTCAGAGGTGCGTGCGGTTGCAGATAAGGGTCTAAGAAGGCATATGTGAGGATTTTGAGACAAACTGAATTCAAATTATGCCAAATATTGTATATTCATAAAGAATACATATAACAATAAAAAATACATATTCATAAAAATACATGGGGGGGCCATCAGCATTCAGGAGCCCGGGTCCCTCCTAGGATCGGCGCCCTTGGACAAGACTATTAGACGAAGCCATGGGGTCATGTTTTCCCAAGATATATCTAGTAGCATTTTTTGGCTAAAGAAACTAGCTATTGTAAAGATGTAATAAGCTCGTAGAACACAAGACAAACCCCATTTTATCCTATAACAAATGGAAACAAGACTTGCTAATACTTACAATACCAACTAAATCTCCTTTGCCATATTCAGCCACGAGTTCCTTCTTTCCATTCGCATGTGTTATCACAGATCGAATACGTCCACTTATTATTATATACGTGCAATCCGATTCATCACCTTGCCTGTAATACATAAAGATTCCAGTATTAATTTCATTTAACTACAAAAGTTATGAAGAATCAGTTAAAGAGTATAGCATAGAATTTTTTCAATTGAAATGTTTGTTTAGCATTTAAATGTTGTTTTCTTAGAATGTTAAGAGCAGGGCGCAAAATTTTCGGTCGCCACTGGCGACTAGAAATTTAGAGCTAGCGACCGGTGTTCAGTAGGAATGGTTTCTGCCTAAACTCAAAGGGCTGCACAGCTTGTCTCGCACGAAAATAATTGTCACTGAATTAGAGGAAACATGAAATGAACGTCTTCACAACGTTGCAATTCGCTCTTCCTTTCCCAAGTGAAGTCTTAAGGTAAGATATTTTTAACATATGTAAGAATTGTTCAATTCAAAATTGATTATCCTGAATCTGGTTTTGAAATTTTATGCAATGATGCAATCTCTTTCTTTGTCAAAACAAAGGCCGTACGTGGGGGGACCTCACATAATTTGTATGTGAGAGATACTGGCGACGATCATTTTTGGATTGGCGAGTACGTCTGGCTTTTGAAATTTTGCGCCCTGCTAACAGGCTTCATACAACATATGATTTCTCTACTGTCATGTAAATTTTTCCTCCTCCTGTTAGTCTACATTTCACTTTTATTTTATTTCGTTTTATTTTTTCGACGTCGTGAAACTGTCAGCTCAGCAAAATTTTGAAAACAATTGAGAATGATTTTACTATTGATGGATCAACTGAGATCAACAAATAATACAATGTGTCCATAAAAATACTATTATACTTTAAGTCGCTTTGGATAATCGAATTTAAATGCAGTTGGTCACATTTGAAAGAAAAAATCAATTATTTTTAATTATATCTCATACACATTGGATGTGGGCCCCACGAGTGGCGATGCAGACATCAAGACGATATTCCCATTCACGCCACACACGCTCCAACATATCTGATGAAATGAACTGGGTGGCAGCACTGATACGAACTGGTCACGATCCATAAAATCACGGTTCCATTTCAAAATTGACTGTGTGTAGGAGAATGATGTTAAAACCTTCGCATAAAAGCACGCTGAACCTCCAGCAGACTTTCTGTGCTGTGATATTCCAAAACACACCAACTTCATTGTTGTGGGGTCGCTTATTCTTTAATAACACAACACAACACAACGAAAGGAAATAAATTTACGTTAACACATTACGGCATAACAATACAGAAACATTAAAGCTTCCGAAGCGACCTCCAGCAAAAACAGTAACTGTCTGCTTAATATCCAACAAGGAACCCATATCGACTAATCACAAAGTACACATGAGTAAGTTTACGTTTTCTCGGTTTGATCCCATCCATTATTAACATTGTTGTCCATTGTTGACATGCACAAAAATATTCGAGTTTTTATTTCAAATATGACCAACTTCATTTAAATACGATTATTCAAAACGATGTAGTACCATTTTGAAATATGATAGTATTTCTATGGACACACTGTATATTAAAACCTTTTCAGTGCTATAATACGAAATTCGTATCAATTTAGCTGTCTAAATTACAGTTTGGAAATTTGAGTCAAGATGAATTCCGCAATCAGCAATTGTGAAAATGTTCTCTCTTTTTCTTCATCTTCTTGCAAATATGTTTTTTTTAAAAGAGTATTTTATTACATATAAACATTTTTTAAGTACATATTTTGGGATTTATACCTTTACGACCGGAATGCACACACTTTACGCACTACATATATAGTGCCTATTTTGAAGTTTACGAAGTCTAAATTACACTCTCAAAATTTCTATTTTAAGCACTCACAACTAAAAGTTAATATGCAAAATTTTCTCAGCACAATAATGCTTAATAATTAGCAACATACATGTTCATGTGTACATAAGATAATCAAAAATATTTTCCGCGTTTGGAAGATAATAATGATATGGGATTTATCTTTTGAAAATAATTACCTACATAGTTTTTAATCTTTTATTAATGAAACACAAGTATTCCAATGCTCTTCCAATGGAATGAACCAGAGTTAGAGGAGGTAAAGACAGACACCTCGTTCTCCAGACCATTCCTGTTTCTGAATCATCTGTTCCTCTTGTGGTTATCCAGAACAGAAAAAGAAAAGGCGACAGTTGGTGAGATGTTTGGGGAATACGGAGGATGCGATAACCAGCCAAGGTTTTGTAACGATTAACTTATTATTCTTATATTTTACACGTTACATTTAGCCCACAGTTCGTATAATATTAAGATATATATCAACACGATCAAACTACATTAAATCAGGCACGTTATCTTGTATCACTATTACCTTTTTATTCCTTTTCACATCTACATTAATAATAATAATTTTCCTTTTTTGGTTGTCATAGCAACTTTTAAATAAACAACTATTATCTGCTGTTACGGTAACTATGAGTACCGTTTATACATATAAAATCAACATATATTTCCAGCTACTAAGATTAAATCTTATTTCTTTACATTTAGAATCAACAACATATATCTTCTTTTTTTCTTCTTCTTCTACACAACAGATTGTGTACTTTTAAGCACCGTCGCCCAAAATAACTACAAGAAAATGGAAGTAATTTATCGCATAGATATACAATATCGTTGTGGTTTTTAATCTCTAGATTGATTCGCACAGTATGAGGGCAGGTTTTGTCCTGAAGGTAGAGAATGTATTTCCTTTGACCACTGCGGGCTGTCTTTGCAGAAGTATGTCCGCAAGCCGTTCCAGCTGAGAACAGCACACATCCACGCTCACCGTTCACTTGTCCACCAAACACGCAATAATAACTTCTTTGACTGCAATGGGGGCTTTGATATGTATTAAGATGCTGATCCTCCTAGCATCACCCACTGATAGAACAGCTTGGAATTTGTGTACATCACCCAGGTCTAATTGCATGTTAAAACTCTTATGGAGAACAGACACATTGTAACGGATAACAGCAAAGAGCATATATTAGACGAGGTTTTTGTCTACGACATCCATTTATAGAGCTTCCACATTCTCCTAATTTAGTGTAAATGGAACCGACAAGTTTCATCTCTTACCTGAAACTTTGCAACTTCCTGAATCTGTTTCAATCGCCGCATTTACTGCATCATGATTGACGGTTAGTGCCGTCCTAAACGAGTAATTTCTCAAGGAATCTTTCCCTCAATGAAAATTTTATGAACCACCGTAGATCGTTCTTACGATTACTGCATTCTCCCCAAAAACCTTATATATTTCAAGCTGGTATAATTGCCTTTCTTCCTCTTTTATACTACAAAATGAAATGAAATCTTTAAGTTTTGCGTCCCACGATTATGCCGGTTAGGTTAAAGGAGACGGCGATGATGAGAAATGAATGAAATGGTGGAATGAAGAAAGTGGGAGGAAACAGGAGAACCTCAAGAAAACCCACGAACACGGTGTTTGTCCACCACAAAGTCCACACGGCGCGAGCTGGGATCAAATCAAGGACTCCAAGCACCGGAGGTGAACGCTCTACCACTGAGCCACCGCCCCCCCCCCCCCTTTATACTACAGTAAGAATGTCCCAATAACAGATTTTTGCACATTCAATTATGGGACATTTAACTAATGCACACTATTCATGTGTCTAACGAATCAACAGACACACTTACACGTCCTCTTCTCATGTCACATGTGATGTAACTTATGCAATCATTAGGGGAAGGGGCTGCAAGTTGACGTATTGAAAAGAGAACAAACTTTTTTGTCAACGATAATATTGAACACTTGTAATTTTATACATGCTAAGCAATAGGTAGTATATATAGCACTTCTGATACAATAATAAGAAATGTGAATCTGTCTTTAAAAATAATAATAATAAATAACTGTTAACATACCTATATAAAGCACGACCGCTTTCTAGAAAAACCCAGTCTAAAGCGAAGTCTACTTGTCGCACAAATGGCGACAATCGCTTCACAACAGTAAATGCAACATGAAGCACTACACGGGGCTGCTCAATCATAAGGCTGAAAAATAAAAATGTAGAAACATTTAGAAGTCTTACAATTTCTTTATAGTTTCCATTCAATGAACTATTTGACTGTTGATTCATCAGAGCAACGTCCATTAAACTGTTGTTCTCTTAAATTGAACATTAGTCCAGAAAATACAGAAAAAATAAAATTATAGTAAAAGAGTATATCACATACTAATGTTGAGAATGATGAAAGGTACAGTATATAATTTAATAAAGTAAATATTATACAAATTTTAATAGCTTATACAAATTTATCTATATATTAAAATACTAGGTTTATATGTTTGTGGTCAAGAAAAGTTCATATGTTTATGATCAATTCTTTTGAGAATGATATCTCGGAAACAAAAAGCTCTAGAAAGATGCAGTTTTCACTGATCAATTGCAAATTGTGTGTAAGACTGTTCACTTCTACTTGAATATTTAAAAAAAATGGCCATTATTTCTTTATTATATTTCTTAGAGCTACACTGGGAGTATTGAAATTTTAAAAAAGTAAAACATCATATCCTACGAGTTGTACAGTCCAACATCACACATATGTATAGGGGATTAGTATATATCTCCGGCGTTTCTTTCATAGTCAAATGGTAATGAAAAACGAAGGATAACCATTTCTCCAGTCTAATATGAATCTTTATTGTTTTGGGTGTTTTGCCCAATCAACATCATATATCACTGACATTCTAATTAATTATGTGTGTAATGTATTTGCTTATTACATACTGCATGCAAGAAGAAAGTAAACCCTGATTATACATGAATTAGAAACTCCAACCAGAAACAGTCTCAAATCTTGCAAACGATGCGAGATATTGAAAAAAAACAATCGAAAAATCTCCCATTTATGATACCCCTTGCCTATTTTTATCAAGACGTACTTCACTTGCGTCTGTAAAAGGGCGTGTATAGATGTTGTGAGGAATAATAAGGAGATTCATGCTCATAATGTGAATGATACGTTGTGTAGAGAGCCAAGGTTCAGCTAATTTTTTCATCTACATTTCCAAGTAATATCATTGTCCTCTTCCGAGATACTCACAGGATGACAGGCTACATAATGAGTCTAGTGTAGTAGTTCATGAAGATATTGACAAAAGTAGCACAGACCCTGAAATCACCCTTTTTTCCCCCACGAATACAAGGTTAGTAATCTCAATTATTATACCTACCTATAAAAAGTAGTTTTTGAAATCAATGCAATACGTGAAGTGTGTTTGACACGAATTGTAAAGAAACTTGGTTCCCCTGTCAACACAGCGAGACCTCCTACTATCTCTCCAGGATGCGCAGTGAACATATGTACTTCTTCTTGTTGATCCGCCAATTTCTGAGACACAACCAACGTTCCAGATAACACGTATACCAGTGCTACATCCTAAAATTAATCAGACACAAAATGTAATGAAAATTAAAACCTTTCAACAGAAATAAAATATAAAGAAGCATATATATATCTTTGCTTTCAACGCAATTCAAAATTAACATCTAATAGCTGTAATTACACCACTTTTTTTTCCATGAATAGTTCGTAACTATGCCTAGCATGCATGCCTAGATACAAGGTAAAAGTACATTGGCTCACTTGACACAAGAAAGGTAACGTACGAAGATGTGCTTCTATTGAAAATATATATATATATATCCGTTCAAATATAAAATGAATTCAATTGCGTATCATAAAATATTAACTCAATAAGCAGCTAATGTAAACACTCCTCAGTTCACCTCTGGTGTATGGGGTCCTTGGTTCGATCCCAGCTCGCGCCAAGGAACTTCGTAGTGGACAAACACCGTATGCGTGCGTTTTCTCGGAGTTCTCCTCTGTTTCCTCCCACTTTCAATTCCACCATTTTCGTCCTTTCTCATCATCACCGTCTTCTCTAGCCTAGCCGACATAACCGTGGGACGTAAAACGTAATGATTTCATTTCATTTCATTTAAACCTCCTAAGAATTGAACACTTCGGGAAACTGAAACTACCAGCAGGAACATAAATAAATTTAAAAAAAAAAAGTATTCATTAAAAAGACCTCCCTTCAATGTATCCAAAATTAACTCATTGTGTGAATGTTTCGCCAAAATGCCACTGCCTTCATCAGCAGATATTCTTTCAGAAAACTAACGTTGTTTGTAAAACCACATCCGTTGATCCTCTTCCAAATAGCATTACTTTTCTTTTTTCCAGTAATTTTCCATAAAATGTCCCTTGTGCCTACTGCTCCTCTTCATGAATAACAACTGTTATCTTCATGTAGCTGATTACTAATAAACAAACACTGCTTCCCAGTGTCACTTGTTTCACCTATGTTATATTTCCACCTACCGCTAACGTATTTGATCGAAGGAAATTTGCACAATGCAGAGAACCTCGTTATTTCCTGACTTGCTTATTCGAAATTTGTGCCCTTACTCCAATAGCCACCATACTTAAGTTGAGAAAAAAATTAAACCTGCGCCTTGAAATATCTTGCATAATCACTCACTAAAGATTTATAACTTTGCCTTTAACTCATTACGTTTCAACAAAATCTTTTTGAACCTTAAAATGTCCTGCATTTTCTCGTATTTTCCATTTGATCTCTCTCTCCTACGCTTCTACTTAGTTGAAAAGTTTATTCCAGAGCTTGCCATGTATACAGATTTAGCAAACGGAAACGGTTGTGTTGATTACAGTACAAGTTTGAATCAGAGTGGACATGATGACCATCCAACACGAAGTACTCCTTTCGATGATATTTGTTAACCAATTACGACTACAGACTTCAGTTATATCAATAGATACTGCAAAAAATGAAATGAAATCTTTGAGTTTTACGTCCCACGGTTATGCCGGTTAGGCTAAAGGAGACGGTGATGATGAGTAATTAATGAAATGGTGGAATGAAGAAAGTGGGAGGAAACGGGAGAACCCCCGAGAAAACCCACGCACACGGTGTTTGTCCACCACAAAGTTCACTTGGCGGGGGCTGGGATCGAATCAATAGATACTGCATAATCTATGAAACTAAATTAATCAAATCGGTAGTGTAAGCTCTGGAATAATTATTTAATTTTATTTAGATTTTCAGAATGAACCCACTTTCTGTACCTTCACATCACAATCCCTACTCGATTTCATCTTTACTAACAATAACAAAAAAAAAAAAAAAAAAAAAAAGTTCACTATCGACGAGTATAATTCCGAGCTATATCTTACCACGATCTATCGTTTGCTCATTATTATATTCATATTCCGATGAGACAGTCAAAAATTATCTCTTACAAAAACTTAAATAAATTAAATGAAGCTGCTCTTTTCTCTGATATGGAAAAAAAAAAATCCTTGGAACACATGCACCGTTTTCCCTCTATAGATGAACAACTGCATTTCTTTTAATACTTCGATATTATCTCTACTTGATAACCATGCCACATTCATTAAACGTAAACTTCTTTCGTATGGATAACTAAAGAAAATCTAAATTTGAAGGCTGAACGTGATTCTTCTTGACTTGATTGATTCTAAGCTGTAATAAGTATACAACTTTTCTTTTTTCTTTTCTTCTAAATGTTTATACTTTTAAATGTACAAATTTATGATTTTGATACAGCTGTACGTTGAATGATTGTTGTTCCTAGCACTATAAATAAAGCATCATATTATTATTATTATTATTATTATTATTATTATTATTATTATTAGATGAGACCCTTTAGTTTAATGTTTAAATACAGGGTGTCCGAGAAGTCCTTCCCTGATTACAGAAATTGATAACTCAGGCTAGAAATAAGATAGAAATATGAAACTGGTGTTGAATTGTTTACAAACTATAAAAGTTTTTGTCTGTGTTAGGATGTCGTTTTTCAGCAAGACGGTGCACCACCTCACTGGGGTTTGGACATCCGTGCCTATCTCGATAGGACATTTCCTGGGCGATGGATTGCTCGTGATGGACCAACAGCTTCGCCTCCACGCTCTCCTGACATAACCCCATTAGACTTCTTTTTATGGGGTTATGTCAAGGATGAGGTCTACCGAACACGTGTACCAGATCTTGAAACCCTGCAGCAACAAATAACCCCAGTCGTTGCATCGATTCCTCCAGTGATGTTGGCTAATGTGTGGATGGAAATTGAATATCGCCTAGATGTGCTACGTGCTACCAAGGGTGCTCATGTGGAAGTGTACTGATGTGACCAAAACTTTTATAGTTTGTAAACAATTCAACACCAGTTTCATATTTCTATCTTATTTCTAGCCTGAGTTATCAATTTCTGTAATCAGGGAAGGACTTCTCGGACACCCTGTACGATGTTTCTAAAAGCCCTTTATTTACATATATATTTGAACTTGCCTTATGAGACTCTTCTTTCATTAGGTACGTTCCATTGGGTACATCCCTGATCTCAACTCTTCCTTGGAGAAGTCTATCATCTTCCAACCCCAGCTGCTTTACAAAAGACTCTGTCGCCTGCTTCAATAAGGCTTCTGTATCATTTTCATTCGAGTCCATCTGTGACTTACGCTTTGTGTAAAAGCTTGTCGGAAAATCTGGAGCCTGAAACAAACACAATCAGACGGAAATTAAAAGCTACAATTTGTAAAATAATAATAATAAAGTAAATCTACAAAAGTTAATTCATGCTAATTCACGCTATTAGAAAGTGTTAAATAAAATGTGCACATACATGAAGAAAGAAAAAAAAAACATTTGTGTGTAGTTATTCATGTAGTTGTAAGTTACGAATTTTGTTAATGGATTATCTTAGTTCATGGTTGTTATATCGTTAGTCTATTTAGATTATGTTGGCAATTAATGTCAGGCCAGTAAGTTATTGAGATTATGTTTGGCACTTATAGTACTATTATACGGTTCAATAAAGAAGGATAATAACAGAAAAATGAAATCCTTAAGTTTTACGTCCCATGGTTATGTCGAATAGGTTAAAGGAGATGATGATGAGAAATGAATGAAATGGTGGAATGAAGAAACTGAAAGGAAACGGGATAACTCCGAGAAAACTCACGCACACGGTGATTGTCCACTACAGTCATGGCGTGAGCTGGGATCGAACCAAGGACCCCATACACCAGAGGTGAACGCTCTACCACTGAGGCACCTAACAGTAAAATGAACATTTTTTTTTTCGGATAAGAAAAAAATTGAGATTAAGGACCGTGGTCTCGAAAGATCCTACAAAATTGCAGTACTATGCAATTGGACAGGACCCGCTGCAGCGCTAGGAGAGAGACGTGGCAACTTCCTTTGAACAGTATAGATGAAACTGGATACGCCTCAAGCGCCAATTTGATGAATGAAGTATTCCGGACCTCCTTGTCCAAAGACAATAAGTCTTACTCAAAGTAATGATGTGACTGCACCATTCTGTACGTCATAGGTAAATGGTAAACACAGCTTACTACTGCAATTTTTTGCCATATCAGCTTTGTCTTGAGCTCAGGAGGAAAAGACGACAATGAGGTCAGGTGCAGAGTAAGACTAGCCAATCCGAGGCGAGAGAGGCCTTTGTCTAGCACGTGCTCGAGGAATATGTAATAGGAGACTGCTGTATAGCTCACAGTACTGAACCTCAGCTCGACTGTCCTCTATGCTGGTCAATATAGGCCGGCCTTACTGTCAAATACTTACTAACAACAATACTGATCCTTCTGCAGAACAATACCAGGTGTCACAAATAATGTTAAGCAAGACATCATGTGTTACAGGGGATGGGGGGTATTCGAACATCTGCCGCATTCTTCACGGATCTGTGAAGCATTCCCGCCTTTAACGAAATGAAACTGTAAAATGTTGCGCAGTTTTGTGGACAGCTCACTAATCTTCATGCCACAATATCTTTTGTATGATTATAGAAATTCCAACTTTTTTTTTTTTTTTTTTTTTCATATTTACTTGCTTCAACTGTAGCCTTGACCCGCTGAGACTAATACTCGTAAACTTTGAAATTTTCAACACTAACGCCATCTCGGGCGCAAAAGGTTCAGTACTTTTAAGATTCCCTGATATAGGATATAAGAAGAGACATTGTTAGCTTTCCATTGGGACTGTGCAGTTGCATCGATGGTTGTACAAGGTGTTTCAAAACAACACAGACAACGTTTGGGAGATGATTCATGACACCAAGATAAGACAAAAAGTATAGACCAACCTGGATGCACAAATGCTTCCTTTCGCAGTTTCAGGCTTCCGAAAACATGTAAAAAAGAATTTTAAAGGTCCATAGCTCCAAAACTATGCGACCTACCGTAGTCGGTTTAAGACTTCACTTAGGAACTAGTATGTGCCCTATTCAAATATCCAAGTTTCAGAATTCTGCGATACTTCCGCAATAATTATTTTAGAGGTAGTTGGTGAGTACTTCAGATTATATGCCCGTAACCAAACTCCCTCTATAGAAATTGTTGCGTGAGTACCTTAAGATTCTAAAAACATGTATTTTTCGATAGCGCACATATTAGTTTCTAAGTGAACTCTTGACCCGACTACGGTAGGTCCCATAGTTTTGGGGCTATGGACTTTAGTTCATTTTTTCATATTTTCGTCAGCCTGTAACTCTGAAAGAAAGCATTTGTGCACCCAGGTTGGTCTATACTTTTTGCCTTATCTTTGTGTCAGGAGTCGCCTTCAAATGCGTTGTTTTGAAACACCCTGTTTTTTTTTTCGGAATTTCATTTACAATAATCAAACAGTAACTTTGAGTGTAAAATATCAGTTTTATTCCTCTCCCAACAGCACTTTCTTTAAAAATACATTTCTTTATAGGAGACATGAGTAGAAAAGTCAATGATAAACTAAACAGAATAAGGCAAATCACCCTTCAATGATCTGAAATGAAGAAGTGCAACTAGAGTCCATGCATCTTGGATAGTAATCTTGGTTTATCGTAAGTACACCGGCAAATACGTACACACGCGAGACAAGTGTGTTTTAATTAAGACGAAGTACTCACTATCAACATATGAACCGTCATTTTCAACTGTTGTGCTCTCTTTTACGTCAATCAGAGATTACGGTCCGAAATATATCAACTGTAGTTTTATATGTTCATTAGAAAGCAGTGAAATTAAGATTTTGTCTTTTTTTGCTTTATTCAAAAAATGAAATCTAAGTTTTACGTCCCACAATTTTTAGGGCTAGGCTAAAGGAGACAGCACTGATGAGAAATGAATGCAAATGATGGAATGAAGAAAGTGGGAGGAAACGTCAGAACCTCAAAAAAAAACCAACGCACACGGTGTTACCACAAACCTCACTTGGCGCGTTTTTGCTTTATTAAATGATACATTATTTTTACTTAAACTTAAATTTAGTTTTTAAAAACTTAATTTCTTCCAACTCAATTTACTTTCGTTAAGATATTATCTGTCATCAGATATTAAAAAAAACTAACTCTATGGCCTATGGAACACGAAGATTCAACGTCGCGTTCACAAAAGCTCTCCACTGACTTCTATCCTTAGTCAACTGGATCCAGTTTCTACTTTGTATTTATATTTCTGCGAGATGATCCATTTTAATATTGTTCTCCCATCTGAACCTAGGTCTTCCTAATGGTCGTTTTTTGATTGGTCTTCTAGTTAAAACTTTGAACGTGTTCCTACCTCCTTCCACCATGGCGATATGACCTGCCCACTTGAGCCTCCTAGATTTAATGATCCTAACAATGTTTGGTAAACCATATTATAAATTATGTAGTTCTTCGTTACGAAGTTTCCGCCATTCCCCATTCCCCTTGGGTCCGAATATTCGTCTGCGGATTTTCTTCTCAAATACTTTCACTTTACGTTCTTCCCTCAGAGTAAGTGGGCACGTTTCGCAACCATACTGATCAACAGACATGATGAAACGATAAAATATATATTGTTTTATATATTTTAAGCTTTAAATTCCTCGACAGAATTCGAGAGGACAAAAGATTTTGAACTGAATAATACCACAAATTCCACGCTTTTAATCGACATTTAATTTCTTCGTGAATATGGTTTTGGTCTGTTAATATTGATCCTAGATATTTGACAATATCCACTTTGTCGAAAGCATTATTTGTTATTTTAATGAATCCATAATTTGCAGTATTACAATCCCGACGAACTTCCACGTATTTAGTTTTATCATCATCAGACATTACACACACAAAAATGATAAATGACAGGAAAAGTAAAGGCCCATATATCTACTGTCTCCTAAGAAAAGAAAGATGAGAGACTAACGGCCTCAGCAAAACTCAAACCCATTCAATACATGGCCTTCTGAATGATAATATAAACTACTAGAATACGTAAATTAACTACAAAACACTTCAATTTCTCACAAACCTGTGGTGAGTACTGCGTATCTGAGTCGGTAGTATACACCTTGTCGTCATTCGTAGCTTTAGATTTTCTGCTGCCACCTGATGCAATTGCTGAATCCACATTGTCCACTCCAGCAGAAACACCTGCAGAAGCTTCTGTGATATAGAGAAAAAAAGCAATACATTAATGGCTAAACCCCCTTTTTTTTAAGAAATTAAAATATGAAATATTTCAGTTTTACGTTCTAGGATTATTCTGCGTAGGCTACAGCAGACGATGATGATGAGAATGAATGAAATGGTGAAATGAAGAAAGTGGGAGGAAATGAAAGAACCCTGAGAAAATTGACCACACGGTGTTTGTCCATCACAAAGCCCACTTGGCGCGAGCTGTGATCGAACCAGAACCCCCTGCACCAGAGGTGAACGCTCTAGCACTGTGGCCTCTGGAAGAAAATTAAAATGATACGTTGGTAAAATAATGAACTTTGCTCGACAGTACAAAGGATCACGCCTAGAAATTTCAATTTAGTTCGGTAGATGTCAACCGCTGAAGGATGTTCGATGCCATCTAACGGCGCGATGTGTAGCTTCTAATTCTACAATTAAATATCTTTGTTTCAATAGTAGAAAATGGAAAATGAACACCTACCGTGAAAATCAGTTACCCATGAAGAAGTTAGTGGATAGATTCCATTAACAAATTGCTCGCTCTAGCTTCTATTACAAAAAGCAGAATTCAAAAAAAAAATCTGCTTTCCGTTTAAGAATTATCGTGCGGAGTAACGGACGTACTAAAATTACAATTTTATAAACGCCACTACCGTAACCCTAATAACACAACAATTAACTTTCATAACTTACTAGAATATATAATTGAAGCGAAGCCCTTTACATGACTTAGGCATTCCTTTATCCGAATACTCCTCCAAGATGTCCGAACCGTCCTTAAACCAAATTTGACATTGGGATTCGAGAGCTCGTGTTGAGTGTCGTAAGAGGTCGGATGTCCCGATCGGCCAAACCATTGAGGAATAATCACCGAAAAACAGGATTCCTATAGACTTAACATTGGAAAAGCATTTGGCGCGAGAAATCTCTTTGTAAACAATAGAAAATAAATTTTTCAGCATTAGAAATAAGTTGAAGGACGACGTTTTGTTCTGCGAAGACCATTTTTCAAAACCATTGTGCTTTTTACCCGATAATATGCCAAATTCAACTATTTGCATGTCGTGTTTGTTCACAAAACAATGGATGCATTAAAAATTCTATAAATAATTAAAGTCGATCGCTTCGCTCCAAATTTGCAATTAAGGCATGCCTTTATCATATATCATCAGATAACCAAGAAAGTTTTGTCGCTTTTTGTGGAGGTCTGTGTTCAATTGGCCCTCACACAGTGAGTTGAATGCGAATGGAGATAAGGCGAAGCGCAGTTGTTGGGGTGAGTATATTCAACATACTACCTGGTTGTGGCAGTTCAGTTTCACCGTGAACTTGCAGAAGGACAGAGTGAACATGGGACCTCCACAGAGCGTCATAAGGGCGTGTAAGCTGTATGAGTTCAAACTGGGGTACAACGCCGTTCCAGAGGGGTGAAAGATATGCCAGGCTTTTGGTGAGGATGTCGTGACTACGCGGACAACGCAGCGGTGGTTTAACAAGTTTAAGGACGGTGACGAAACACTCGAAGACGCACCACGTGCCGGAAGACCAACATATGTACAAAATGAAGATCTTCAAGCAGCAATTGAGGTGAACAGTGGCCAGACATATGAGCAACTTAGACTACAACTCAGTGTGAGTAGAAGAACCATTCGACAGCACTTCCATCAGCTTGGGAAGCACTACACGTTGGGTCGATGGGTACCACATGATTTAATTCCAAGCCAGAAGGCAACGCGAGCAGATACCCGTATTCCTTTGTTATCTCGTTTGAGGAAAGAGACATTTCCGGTCAGACTGTTGACATGTGATGAGACATGGGTGCTGTACGAAGCTCCACGACACCGTCATCATTGGTTAGCATCCCAAGAACCGGTTCCAAAACAGCCGAAACCAGCAATGCACCAGAAGAAAGGTCCTCCTGTGTGTTTGGTGGACTGCTTGCGGTATCTGCATCGGGAACTGCTAACAGCTGGTCAGAGCATCAATCCAACTGCGTACTGTCAACAGTTGAGCCGTGTTCAAGAAAAACTGAAAACTTTGGAGCCAGCACTTCTGAATCGCAAAGGGATCCTCCTGTTACAGGACAACGCTAAGTCCCACGTGACTAGGATGACCCGCGACACAATTCTACGCGTTGGATAGGAAACACTATTGCATCCGCCATACTCCCCGGACATTGCACCGTCCGATTATCACCTGTTCCATTCCTTGGACAATCACCTTAGAGGACGCCAGTTCAAATCCCTAGTAGAGATGCAACATGCACTTGATAGCTTCTCCGCTTTATGGCCTTCCAGAACGTTGGCAGATGATGATGGGAACTATTTTTGATCTTCCAGGTACGTCTTAGGTGACATATCGTTGTTCGAAGGTGGTGGATGAAAATGTGACAGAACTTTCTTAGTTACCTTATATCTATGGGAACACCACAAGATTACTTACGAAAACATATGATGATGTTTAATACATGAAATCTGTGAGAGCAGCACTGAGTGCACTTGCATGAAGATTGATTGATTGTTTACTGAAGTTAAACATCCTTTTCAGCAACGATACGCAGACCCATAGTTTAAGACGGATTTCAAACCATCATAACGCGTCCAATGCTCCCCAACCAACGAGAATCAAATCTAATACCTCACGCACCAAAGGCACGCACGCTAGCCACGAAACAAGCGTGGATGACGGATTGCAGTAAGAGTAGCGCCACTTTCTATTAGGGCTAGTTCTCAGTAAGTTATATTGATGAACAGCAGCTGCTTTCGAAATATATGATCTCGTATTAACAATCAGCATACACTTTTTCTCCAGAAACAATAAAGCTAACAACAAACAGCTCACCAATAATCCATTACTAGTTGTTGCATCTTTCCGTTTAACGTCCCACGGTCATGCCCTTTAGGCTAAGGGAGACGGATGATTAAAGCAAGTGAATAATGATGAAAAGTTGAGAATATGGGAGGAAAAGGGAATACCGCGAGAAAACTCACGGACACGATGTTGTCTGCCACAAACTTATTTGGCCGGGATCGAACCAGAGGATAAGCGCTCTATCACTGAGCCAGTGCCCCCCCCCCCCCCGAGTACTGAGTCGACAATCAAACCTAGGTCCTCCACTCAACGTGCAGTACGCTCACCACTATGCTTTTTTTTTTTTTTCCTAAAAAGAAACGTGCTCCACTTTAAAACCGGAACTCATCCATTAATAGCATAGGTTGTATCACAACTATTGTTGTGGTTGGACAGCCCAGTACGTATTTTAATATACGTAACATAACATCTTCTCGGTGCATTCTATTAACCTTTTAGCTTTCTGAATCTCCACTCAAATCGCATCTTATGGTGTAAGGCGAAATCGGGGTTTCCTTCATTTTTACTTTCGAGTGACGATACGAGAGAATTAAGTATGGTGATGATAAAAACAACTCGAATTTAAGATTGCAACAGATTTACACGTTTCATGACCCTTACATGCTGAAAAAGTTATTTTTTAATGTCAGATTGGCAGGTCCTTCGTTCCGATGCATGTAAACTCACTCGTCTACAAGCCATATCATTCAATGAATCTGGATCAAATTTTAAGATAAAGTTTTTCATCAGATTCTCCAGGGTTTTGTTTCTCGATATTTCTTCCTGTTCCTATGAACAAGGTTAGTTTATTGGAGGTAAAAACTTAAAAACGGTGATTTTTCTCAAAAACGGAACTAATGCGTTTCTTTATTTTCTTCATTAAGTCAATATTCTATTAGCGAGCCTATAATGTGCCATTTTCCTGAAAAAAATCCACAAGGAATAATTTACACTTAAGGGTAAGTTCTTATCAAAACATCTTCTCGAAAACAAATTATTTTATTTTGTGCGAGAAGCGCAGGGCTAAGTGATAGAGCGTTCACCAGTGTTGTGTGGGGTCCCTGGTTCGATTCCAGCTCGCGCCAAGTGGACTTTGTGATGGAAAACACCGTGTGCGTGGATTTTCTCGTGGTTCTCCCGTTTCCTACCACTTTATTCATTGCACCGTTGCATTTATTTGTCATCATCACAGTCTTCTTTCGTCTATCCGGCGTATAACCGTGGGCGTAGAACTGAAAATTTCATTGTTTTTTCATTTTCGATTTTTGTGCATTTTTCACGAAAAAAATTAACACGGGATAGTTTGATTTGGAGAGTCAGTTTCCTGCGGACAAAGTTTTCCGGAAATGCCTCATATAATTTTGTTCATATTTCGTAAATAAATGTTTACATAATAACTACAGCATGACATTATTAAATTTCAGACAAGGAACGAGAAAGTTTAGTGCGGTGATCCGAACCTTTTATTCGTAAGGCAATATTATTAGTAAATGAAACTTAAGTACAGTGATTTCTATCTCGTTCATAAAAGCATCCTTTAAAAAAAATTATTACACAGAATTCAACAAGATTTCACCATTTTGTAGTGTACTTTACTTAGGAAAGCTGAGGAAATTGTCACTGCAGAAGTTTCATTTAAGGAACGATGTACTCATCAGTACGAAAGAGAAGGCACCAAAATAAATATATAAAATCTTTCTGATCAGTGAATTAAATTTACATATTAAAACTAAAATAGCGTCTCAGAGTTTCCACAACTTAAGGCTAACTTCCTAAGACATTCCAAATAGAGTGATTGAGTACCGGAGGAAGACAAAGTTTAGTTGTTGAAACTGTTTACACATTATTTTAGTTTTAGTACATAAGTGTATTACTCTGGTCAGAAAGTTTTTATTTATTTACTAAGTTCCAAAGTCGTAATGGATAGAGTCAGATAAACACATATTAAAATTTAATTATCTACCCAAATACTTACCACTTTCTTCCTTCGGAACATATTCCTTGTTCTTTCCTTTACTAGGGGAGGCTGCATAAGGACTATTTTTCTTCCCACGAGAACCCTGTAATGAGAATATACATAAAACAGGAAATGTTACTAAGAAAAATCATTATTCTTTTCCAACTGCAACGTGGGTAAATTCTAGTTAAAACACTTATGTTTACGTGAATCAATCAATGAATAATAATAATAATAATAATAATAATAATAATAATAATAATAACTAAATATTTGATTATGATGATTAAATATTTGACTGCTGAACTCTTACTTCATGCAATCTAGAGCATTTCACAGTTGAGGATCAGAATTAGGGTCTACTGCATCCTATGCTAATACCGCCAGATTATCTTTTGGTGTCCCGATGGCACATTTTAACAAACAAATTCTTTCTTAAAAAACAAATGTTTTTTTATTGGAGTAAGCGAATCAGCTTTTATCGCTACGAGGGACGTCCAATAATTTATCTACCTAGACAGGAAGGAATGCAGATAGGCTCACCTGGTCATCCCTGTTTTTCGACGTAGTCCCCATGGAGGTCTATGCACCGTCGCCACTTTGTAAGCAGCGAAGAAATTCCAGAGAAAAAACCGTCTTTGTCATAGCCTGCAAACCACTGGGAAACAGCCTGTTGGACTTCGTTGTCCGACGAAAAACGTCCCCGCAAGTGTTTCCATTGCATGGACTCCTGCTTGTTCTCAGGATTCCAATAATGGATCCAGGTTTCGTCCTTTGTCACCAGTTGGGCCAGGAATTTGTCCATTGTTCGCAGCTTGACACATACACTCGCTACGTGACGTTATCATAAACACTCTGATCACGAATACTGCGTTGCCCCAACTGACCTCAAATTGCGCAGCGGTGTTCCCCACAGTGGCCTTGGCATGCCTGTCAAGCGTCATTATGCTCCCCCCTCCCTTCCTATCAAGGTAGATAACTTATTAGACGCCCCTCGTATTAAGTAGTCTTCTTCAACTGCAGTTCGCAACTTTTAAATCATAGTAGCTTCTCAATTCCTTCAGCTGCTAAGTCAAACCTGAAAAATGTGTGAAGGGGCAAGCGCGCTAACCACTCGGCGACAACGGGCATAGATTGCATGCTCGCATAGATTGCATAGATTGCATAGAAGTAAAGCTAAATCAGTAATATCAGCAGCAAAGGATTCACCAAAACTTACACATTTTACTTTATACATATTCATCAAAAGTACTTCAAAGTACTATTTGACCAAAAAGAGTCAGAAAGTGGAAAAAGCACCTGATATTACATTTAATGGTCAGCATTAAATATTGGGTCGATGCATAAGTTCATGTGGTTTTCTTTTGGATTGGCAACAATGCGGCGTGAAGCGATCGTTTATCGTTATTCCGTTGTTTTACCGTAATTTGGAGTTTGTGCGTTGCGAAACACAGGTTTTCTTGATTGTGGACGAATTGTTGTATATATTTCAGACAAACTAATATGGAATGTCAAGTTGAGAAAAGTGATCATTTCCGACACATTTTACCCTTCGAGTTTAACCGAGGATCCAGTGCAGCAGAAGCTGCGAGAACAATTTGTGCAGTGTACGGGAATGAAGAAATTGCTGAAAGAAAAATGAAATGAAATCTTTAAGTTTTATGTCCCACGATTATGCCGGTTAGGCTAAAGGAGACGGTGATGAGTGATGAATGAAATGGTGGAATGAAGAAAGTGGGAGGAAACGGGAGAACCCCGAGAAAACCCACGCACACGGTGTTTGTCCACCACAAAGTTCACTTGGCGGGGGCTGGGATCGAACCCGGGACCCCAAGCACCAGAGGTGAACGCTCTACCACTGAGCCACCGCGGCTCTGCAATTGCTCAAAGAAGAGCACAGAAACGGCTTTCCAGCTTTCAAGCAGGATGGTTTGACATGTCTGATGATCCATGTTTTAGAAGACATTCTGATTTTGAAAATCGCTTGAATGATTGCTTCACGAAATGTATGCAATGTGAGTGACACTAAAATGTATGCAATGTATTGTTACACTCGTAGAATATGTTAATGTTATGTCCATGTTGTATTTGTATTTGAATTAACAGAACAGCAGAATAAAAATAAAATATAAAATATAAGAACCGCACGAATTTATGCATCGACCCATTAAAATCCCAGGTGTCAAATATTTAGTTCACACAACATTACAGAGTACTTAAAAAAAACTTACCGGTCGAACTAACTCGGCACTGAGACCTAGATACTGATGCAGAGCAGTGAACGTCACCCGCTGAAGACGAACCATAATAACTTGCAGCACTCGAATAAAAATATCTGGATACTCTTGAAATACGTCCTGGAACGCGGCGACAGGAAGACGCACCACTGTCGAATCTTCAACTGCACGCGCTGAAACAGTTTTGTAGTAGCTGGGTTGGCCCTAAAGATACAAATATATTATTCGTAGGTAACAACGAACTTTTAAACAGAAAAGGAGTATATTTACCAAGTACCAACGAATAGATAGTCAAGTACTAGTTACGTAACATGAAAAAATTCGGGTTCAATTCCGGGAAGATATTGTAACTGTCTGAATGCTTTTACAATGTTTCTAATAATAAAGATTTTTCTTTCTTCTAGTGTGCATGATAGCATAGATATTATCCTTCAGACCTGTAAAATTCAACTTTTATATGGTATCTGAGTCCTTAAATAAATAAAACTTTGATAATTTTGATTTGTACTCAGAAGCACATTTTAATAATAATTGAAATAATAATTAAAATAAAGTGGGTTTTAAGCTTTGGTCAGTGTATCTTTTGTTAAAATAATCAATCCAAAGCCATGAATAGTCTTATAATTGAAACTAGTGTGAAAGTTTCTTTCATGTGTTTTCCAGTCTATATTTCAAATGTGGTATAATTAGTTTAGTCTATTTAGGCAATTTTGTTTGTAGTTTTAACATATAATGAGCTATTTCAAAAGGTCTGTTGTTTGTTTCTGTAAAGCAAAAACAGTATTATTATTTCGTTCATGGCAAGATAGTTAGCATACATGCCTTAAGTGCAGGAAACCCGGGTTTGGAGTTTGAGGAGTTCTTGTGGTTTAGATCCTACGTTAAAACTGTAGGTCCCCGTCTCAAATAGCCTCGCTGCTTCTAATAAACCGTGCTACTTCTGCTTTATTGTACTTACCGTCAAAACATCAACGAAACTAAGAAGAGAAGTAACAGATTCTCCTGGTTTTACACATTTCAACGAAATGCTTGTTCCATCACTTGCAGTTGTAAACACATTTAACGCTCCACTCTGCACCACATAAACATTTTCATCAGCGTCACCTAAAGGGAAAGTTTTAGATATTAAGATCAACATCACTCGAACCTTGTTTTAACACTATTACATGAAATTTCAACAGAAAAGAATTTATATGTAGGAAATTCTAGGAAACAACCACATCTTTGTATACTAACTGCTCTAGAGCTGTAGACATAACGCATGTGCGATTGGTTATCAGATCAAACATGGGTCTTCGGTTTACCTACCAGCATGCACAGTTCTCCTGGTTCGATTTCCGTACCACCTCCATTTTTGTCCTATTTATATTTCATGAAAGAGGAAAAAACTCAAAATTCAAATACATCCGTTTAAAAACCCAATACTTTATCCGATGTATCCGGTATACATGAATCTAGTAGAGAAAAAATATTACAAGAAAGATCTGAAGCTATTTATTGACAAAGGTTTGAATTAGAAGTATTTACCCTCAGCCCGCGAGGTTCAAGTAAAGCAAACATTTCAGAGAATAGAAAGCTACGACAGATCTTGCACCAAGACCACTAAGTTGAATTAAAATCCGTGACGACTAGAGTGAAATGAAATCTTTAAGTTTTGCGTCCCATGGTTATGCCTGCTAGGCATTAAGGAGATGGTGATGATGAGAAATAAATGAAATGGTGGAATGAAGTGGGAGGAAACGGGAGAACTTCGGGAAAAGCCAAAGCTCATGGTGTTTGTCCACTACAAAGTTCACTTGACGTGAGCGGGAATCGAACCAGGGACCCCACACACCAGAAGTGAACGCTTTGCTACTGAGCCACGGCGGCCGCACGAATAAATCGAGATTTTTCATTTTATGCTTTAGAGTAACATGTAAAACTGTGTCTTATGTTAATGCAGGAATCATTTTACACAAGAAATACTGAACTTGACAGATGGTATGAAATAAATAATAATAAAAAAAAGAACAAAGAGACAGGGTTTATGTAAGAAAGAACTTTGATTAAAAGCATGAAAAAAGAATCAGGATGATACTTTGAAAGTTTCCAGATTATGAATTTGCGGAATTTGAAGCTAGTACTTCCAGATTATGAACCAAGTACGCTAATCGTTTGTCTACTCTGTCCGGTATATTTATATTCTCTATAATGTTATTTACGCATGGTTTATTTAAACGATAAAATAATACTTCTTTGCTATTCCAAAGCTACATAGAAAGAAACTGGTATCCTAACCATGTCATGGTTCAGGGGCCCCGCCTAACGACTTGGTAAAATTAGATAGATGCGAGAAAATAAAGACGACTATATTTTCTATCTATAGACTAGAATTTTTCTTCACTGTTAATATGTTGTAAATTGTTATCATTTCCGCGTACCGAAATCTGTAACAGGTCTGAAAATCACTTATCATTACTATATGATATACTTGTGTCAAATGAGCTCCTTCGTGGCTACGCGGTTAGCATTCGCTTTCTTGGCGTGGGAAACCCGGGTTCGATCCTCTGTGGGAGCTCCGGTAGCTCGGATTCCACGTTAATCACTAGTTATCGTCTCATATAGCCTCGCTGCTGAAAGGGACGTTAAACTCAAAATCAACTCAACTTTACTTGAATGAAATGAACAGATTAAATATTCAAATTAATTACATTAACAGACACAATAAAGACTTACCTATTTTAAATAGATATGTTCCAGCAGGAAGATGAAGAATATCCGTATATTTACATAGTTTTAAAAATATTGGCTTCTCAAAATGTCCAAATACTCTGCAAAATACAAAATTTTATTAAAATATATACATACACTTATAACAGTACATTAATTTTATAATGAAAAAAATAAATATACAACATTCTCTCTATAGATCTGGAAAGAAACAATATCGGTCTAATTGTTTATGCTCGGAATTGGAATAAAAAAAATAGAACCATACAATTGTTCAACAACTGGAGAATTCTTTCTTCTTCTTTGATCAGAAAAGGAACAGAAAACAAATGGAAGAATACAAATAAGGGATGATAAAAGACAGGTGGAATAAAGACGCGAGAAAACATACACACGATCACGTATACCACAGAAATCCATGACCTGGGATCAAAGCATGGACACGTTATTTGTCGCCAAGTCCACAAATGAGAGACGCAAAGTGTTCTAACCTAAAATAGATTTAACAATTTGAGTGCTAATTCCGTATTTTTACGGAGTAGCTGATCTTTTGTAGACTGCGGATTCCTTATTTATACGTAATGTGATTCAAAATGTATTTCAATGAATTTGCCCTTTTATTATACGCAATTAGCAGTTTTGAAATATCCCTTGGATTTCGTAGTTCGGAATTCCGTCAATAAATAGCATGAAGATCCTAATTAATATCTTGTTACCGCCAGGGTTCAAAAACCATGTACCTATTGTTTGACCGTCAAAATGGCGAGAAAAAGCCTATCAGACGATTCAATACGCTTCAATTTAGAAGCGGAATTGAGCGACAGTGATGGTGATTTGTTTGAAGGAGAGTTATTATACGACTGGGAGAATGATCCAGACTATGTAACAACAGAAATAGCAGGTATGTCAGGTAAGTAATCTTGAGATCACAATTCTCACATTCGCATTCATTTCCCTTGCACTACGTGTAAATGTTATTTGCGATTTGTAATGGTCTTGTGGTTGGAATACAGAATATTATACGTATATAAGAATAAAGAGCAAGTTCTGGACAGTGCACGTTGTATATTTTAGCTTCTCTAGATTTTGAGATATAATGTTTTAAAAAGTTGCAAAAAAGCCTAGCATTCTTGGGAAAGCGTGCACTTCAGAGCCCAGCACTCAAAGTGTTAATAAGAATTGTCTGAAAGTAAAAACCGGGATTTACGGCTGTTTGATATATTATTAAGGCAAATGTTCAATTACAATAACTGAAGTATTTCTTATATTTCATAATTAGAGATAATTAAACCTTGGACATGTTTTTGAATGAAGATAATTAAAGTATCAAAATAAAGGTCCATTTGAGAATAAGTTACGGCATTTTCTCCTTAATCTTTGGACTTAAAATAACGACAAGTTGAAAAAAAAAAAAGTATCCCAAATTTAACTGGGGTTTAACCTAACTGAAAAACTAAAGATAATTCTTTGCTGCTGAGAATTATGTGGATGCAAATGAAAATTAAATGAATAGTTTAAGTTTTACGTCCCACGATTATGCCGGTTAGGCTAAAGGAGACGGTAATGATGAGAAATAAAAAGAAATGAGAAATGAAGAAAGTTGGAGGAAACGGGAAAACCCCGAGAAAACCCACGCACATGGTATTTGTCCACCACAAAGCTCAATTGGCGTTAGCTGGAATCGAACCAAAGATCCCCATGCACCAGAGGGGGATGCTTTATCACTGAGCCCGCGGCCCCTATGTGCGTACCTAGCATGATATACTTGTTTATATTGTGAGAAGAAAAATTGACATTAGTATGAATGATTACGAGATAAGACGGAAACTAAAATAGCATGAAACGAAGACTACGAATACGAATTAAACACGATTTTCAAACTTTCTTCGACCTGTTAGGTGAAACAAATATCCAGATAATATTGCAAGGTATCTCATATTTCGTAGTGAGCTGCGTAAACTTCTGCATTCCTATGTTTGACGATCATGCGTAGTAACTTATGTATTGCTTAGAAGTTAGCTCATTCAGCTTACCTCACTAGAGCAGCGATTCAATTTTCTTTTCAAGTACTTTAAATAGGTACTAATCGGTCAACTTCAAATTCTATTTTTAAATAATAATATAGCCATAGCATTAAAATCTATAATACATACCTTATACTCTGTAACATGTATAGAGCATCCGGCGGGACCCTCCGCTCGTCCTTCCCACTCACCTCTTCCTGCAGATACTCTGCAGGTGGCTCCAAAACCTAAAAAAATCGTACAAGTTAAAAAATGCAACATCAGTATACATATGAACACCTACGAATGGTCGCAACAATTTTTTTTTTGAAAAGATGAAAAATGAAAACAATGCATTATTATCACTGTGTTGCGAGTTGTGACAATATTTGGAAAAATGTAAGCAAAGTACTGTGATAAGTAATGTCAAGTGAGTTACCATTAATATCTGTTTATGTCCGACAAAAAGATTTACGCTTCGCATATTTTAAATCCTTTCCAACCAATTTTACCCATCCACGTTTCTCCTAATGTTTTACATCCTTTCCGAATTGTGATTAAGTTGAAGATGGACATAATGTTCGCCGAAAGTACTTCCTAGAGGAGTGGTTCGTTTTCTGCAGTAAGTATTAGCCTTTTGCTTTTTTTTTACAATATGTTCTGTTTTCAACCACATTGAAGTTAGGTTACTTTATTGAACAATATAATTTAAATATAATACGAAATCACTGTTTTCCCAATACCCACTTTAGTATGCTTTGAAGCTAGGCGCGCAAGAGTCGGGCCCTTAATGACCAAAAATCACTAGATTAATTTAAAGATATCACTGAAATTTGATATCATAACATATGATACAAAGGCATAAAATCACATTAAAGACTTTAGAACAAAAAATTAATTATGTACGTAAAGAAACACTTTGAATTGTACAAATCATGGCTCTACCTACCCTTAACTGCACTGGCGTCTGATCTTTCTTCATTTGCAAAAGCCTCTTCGCAAATTTCATGACTAATTTACGCTTTTTCTGGGCACTTTTAACCTGCCCTGATATGGATCGCACCTGCAAAGAAAGACACTTCATAAATATAAGGAAACTCATAAAGTTAGCTTCCTCATTTTATCATCATCTAGAATAATTAAGTGAAGCCAACGAAGTTAATCAAAAAACCTGGCCGGTTCGGCGGAGCACATTCGACTAGATGATACATGATCAATACATATTTTCTAACGACATTATTTTTTATTGTTACAGAAAGGTCTTCCCTTTGGGAACTAATAGAAATTTTTTCTTAGATAACTATAACAAAACGACCGTCAAGATCCATTCTCATTTGTTTGCTTTCAGTTAGATGAAAAATAGAAGGTAACAAAACAAAACTTACAGAAATTGTTCAGAATTCAACCGTTCAAAATTATTGCTCTCCCGGCCTGCTTTCGCACAATGCATTATCTTCACCTCGAATCTCCAAAGAAAACTATCTCGCCGTCTAATTCCTTAGGTGGGTCATTTCGAAACTTAATTCAAAATTCACGTTTACAGAGTTAAAAAATACTAGATGGAACAGTGGCTTAGTGGTAAAGTGCTTACCTCTGGTGTGTGGGGTCCCTGGTTCAATCCCCGGCCAAGTAAGTTTGCGGAAGAAAGCATCGTGTCCGTGGGTTTTCTCTGGGTACTCTTGTTTCCTCCATTTTCTCATTCCACCAATTCTTCTATTATTCACTTGCTTTAATTATCGTCTCCCTTAGCGTCATGGGCATAATTGAGACGTTAAACGTCTAAAAATCTACAAATTTACTAAGCAGCAGTCAATAGCTCACTCCATTATACAATAATCTTGCCTCAAACTAGCACTTGAAATCCAATCCCGATCCTTCATCTGTTGGGCGTTCTTAACCCTCTAAGGATTTATGTTACGAATCTGTACCATGGAGTAGTGTTGTGATTAAATGTGTATTGATTTTTTTTTGGGGGGAGGGGTCAAGCATGAACCAAGGAACACCCTAGATGCGTTTTGAAACCGGATGGTCAACTTGGCTGCGCCAAGTGGGGCGGAGGGATGTGACTTTTTTTAAGGCAAATTTCAAAAAAAAATTCCCGCGCTTAGTTTTTAAGATACCAGATTGAAATTTTACATATGGATTGTGTGTACCTTCAAGTATTTCTCAATTTTTTGAGATTCCTACGTGAACCGGGGCCTGGGCCCGAGGAGCGCAAATGTTCTGAGAGGGTGATTTTTTCAGAAAATATTAAGGTTTTTCCCGAATTTCCGGGTTCAGATGTATGATACCGACATGTGAGTGGTACCGTTGGAAAGGGTGCGTAATATTGAAGAAAATGGGGTTTGAACCATGCAAATAGTAATGTAAGAAATTTTAGATTTATATATATGGGTCACCTCTATATTTTCGAAAGTTTTCTGTCCTTTGTTTTCAAGATAACATACTGAAATTTTGCACACGCATTGCGTACATAACGTATTTTTCATGAGATTTTCAGATCCCTACGTGAACCTAAGCCGCGCCAGAAGGGCGAAATGTTCCGAAGGGATGATTTTAAAAAAAAATTCGGTTTTCCCGAATCTCCCGGTTTGGGTGTATGATACGGACATGTGAGTGTACCGTTGGAAAGGGTACGTAATACTGAAGGAAATGGTGTTTGAACCATGACGTTAGACCAAATAGTAATGACGCAGTAAATTTTTAGAATATATATATATATATATATATATATATATATATATATATACAGGGGTAGACAAAAAATCTAAAAATACTTCCTACAGGACACGTAAGTTTGGCCCTCCACTGTACAACGCGTGTTGCGGTTGCCGATCGTTTTCTGTTTTCAATGTGTTATGAGGACCTTCCTCTTCCGTCAGCAGTTACCCGTTCACCTGTGAGTGTCGTGGTGTGAAAGTAGTGCGGTAAAATGGGCGACCTGACAGACTTCTAAAGAGGCATGATCGTTGGTGCCCGTCTGGTTGGAGCTTCGGAGGCAACAGTGGCGATCATTGTGGGGGTATCGAAAGGCACTGTGTCCAATGTCACGAGGGCATACACAATTCATGGGCAAACGACGTCTGCAAAGCATAACAGTGGTCAAAAGACAATCCTGTCAGATAGGGACCAGAGGGCATCAAAATGGATTGTAGCAGCTAAAAAGAAGACTACTGCAATGAAAATTGTGTCTGAACTCAATTCCGGCCTACAGAACCCGGTTTCATCAAAAACAGTGCGAAGGGAACTTCATAAAATGAAAATTCATGGCAGGGCCGCTATCGCCAAACCCCTGGGCACACCAGTAAATGCAAAGAGGCGTATCCAGTGGTGCAAGGACCACAAGGCGTGGACTCATGAGCAGCGGAAACTCGTAATGTGGTTCGATAAATCGACCTTCACCTTGTTTCCAACAACCGGTCGTGTTTACGTATGGAGAACACCGTCGCAGGCCTATGATACACACTGTCTGCTCCCAACTGTAAAGCATGGGGGTGATTCTGCTACAGTATGGGCAGGGATATCGTGGTTTTCCGCATTTCCCACCATAGCCCTGCATGGAATGATGAATGCTAAGGCGTATGAGGCCATTTTGGGAAACCAGATTCTACCCATGGCCCAAATATTGTTCCCTGATGGTGATGGCATCTACCAAGATGATTTGGCACCCTGAAAGAATCGGGTTTCTAGTTCTAGTCCAGATTTTCTGTATAATTATCAGCGCTCAGGAGGAACGCGTTCTCTTCTTTTCTAGTGAAACGAAGTTGAAACTCCTTAAAGGGACAAGAATAGAAAAGAACTACTGTTCATGTCAATGGTAAGCGTGTCCACTCTTGGATAAATTAATTGAGCTTTTGATATTAATTTGAAGAATCCAATGGGATTATTTTTAAACGTACCCATCTATGATGTTATCCTTAAATTAGTATCAAACACTCAATTGGAAAGTTATCCAAGAGTGTGCTCTTTTATTACTGACATGAGCAGTGATTGCTTTCTGTTCCTTATTCCTTTAACAATTCCTCAATAAGCAAATATAATTTCGTATTTGTAATCGTGTTGGGTTGACAAGTACGTCAGACAATTTATGCATTTCTTGAAGCACGGAACAGTTAAATTTGGCTGAAAAACTCTTGAGAACTAACGTTCCATGGTTATGCCCTTTAGGCTACAAAAGAAGACGAGTGATTGATAGAAGTAAATGATAATGAAGGAATTGATGAAATACGACATCTTTACATACATGCCTGGCAACACTAGCTCTTCTATACATGATATAATTAATGAAGGAATTGATGAAATATGACATTTTTACATACATGCCTGGCTACACTAGCTCTTCTATACATGATAAAATTAATGAAGGAATTGATTAAATATGACATTTTTACAACATGCCTGGCAACACTAGCTCTTCTATACATGATGAAATTAATGAAGGTATTGATGAAATATGACATTTTTACATATATGTCTGGCAACACTAGCTCTTCTATAAATTATAAGATTATCAAACAATAGGCTACATTATTTTTATCTATCTATCTATTTTATTTTATTTTTTTATTATTTTTTTTTTAATTACGTGTTTCACTCGTTACTTCTGCATAGACTCACTTTGAGTACATCCTGCCTGAGTAGTTCTTCGTAGGAATAATGAGTTTTGTGAAACACGTGCAAAATTAAGCTTACAGGTATACCAGGTGAGTGTACGTATTGTTTAGAACAAGTACGTACAAGCTGGAACAGGAGATGGGCCAATCACAGAGTACTTACTGGCGTCGAGGACCGTATGAGATAATGTATAACATTTTCATAAGAATCGAATGACCATATTTAACACAGAAACTCTTTCAACGTACACTAACATCACAGAACACAAAAATTGTTATAATGGTAACCACAAAGAGCCGAAAAAAATTATTATTTATCATTTTCGTGAGAAATTTGATTCTTCATGTTTTAAAGTAGCCTCTCAATGCTCCGTGGTACACTGGATGTTCCAACGCAGATGATATTTTCCAAGGTGGACATCAGTTATTTAGGAAATATTTTCAATTCAGTTAAGATTATGTAAAAAGCATATTTTCAACAGGGAGTTGGCAGGCCGTATGAAAGGGTTCAGTGGGCTGAGACTAGCCCGGAGGCCGGCTACTGTATATGGCTAGCTGGTTTAGAGCGTAACAAAGAGAATAATGAAAGGAATTTGTTCCTTTCTAAGAAACGAGGAAAAGAAGAAAGCTTTACTTTCCGAACAAATAATAACTACATGGCTGAATTATCCATTGACATATTTAAAAAAAAAATCTTTAAAAATTAAGAAATACATTACTTCTTTGCTTACCTTTCGCAACATTTTTCTTCCATAGAAAAGAACTTTATCCCTTTTCCGAAATCGTGGTCTTGTTCCTACACCAACAAATTCCTTCACTTCGGGTAAAAATTCTACAAAAAGGAAGAAATAAAATATACGTAAGAAATACGAAAAGACCATCAAAATTTTCTATAACACCAACTAAGTCAATACTCAACTTGCCGAAACTTTCACATACCTAGCAAAATGTTCTAACTACTGTTTGTGATCTTGACCTACTAATATCGTTTACAATACAGAAACCTACTACGAGGAAGAGTCAAATAAAAATCTTTAAAACTGTGCTTGAAACTTAGAAGCAGTATGTGATTGTTTTGCAAATCTACAACGACGATAAACATCATAATAAAGCTGGCCTTATTGTGTCTGTACATTTGTTCAGTGAAACATTTCAAGAACTCTCCATCTGTCACGATTTGCAGTGAGAAACTAGTATTGATTTTATTCTGTTTGTGTATTTATCCAGTGAAACATTTCAAGATTTCTTCATTTATAACGATGTACAATAATTTTATTGTGGCTTTATATTTATCTAGTGAAACATTTTAAAAACTCTTCATCTGTCACGAGATACAATCAGAAACTAACAATCAAGAACTCACATGTCTGCTAATCAAAACTGAATGCACAGAAATTATATCTTCTTCGTACGAAACAAACATAACCACTGTCTAAAATGTACTCCCATAACCATGGATCACAAAATCTCGGATGACAGGTCGCTAAAGCGACTGAAAACAGAAGTTTGGCGCCTACGTAATTTAAGGCTAAAACATGTAGGTCTAGATGTCAAATATAGATTTGTTTTATTATAGCACCTGGTCAGATGAAAATTTTTCGAGTTCTGCACATAAATGTCTAAAAGCCAGACCACACTAAAGTATACTAATATAATTGATGGAACTTTTCACGTGTAGGCTGTTTCTATGGCGTCTGTGAATCTAAGGCGCTCATAAAAGATTCCAAATATCAGGATTGTGAGTATCAAAACATTTTGAGGTGTCCACCCACAGTATTACGATTATCCACGAATCAGCTTCTTCAATGGAAAGAAGTGTACGAATCTTATTAGGACACAGAAAACTAAATTCAATTTCATACGAAATCTGGATAAGAATTGAGACAGTGCCATCAACTCAAATATTACAGTTATTGTGATGAATACCAAACTGATTAAGCAATGTTCCAAGATGTTTTCATACGAGCAACTGGACTTGGGAGATATTTGAAGTACTACATTGACTGGGTTTATATTTACCGAGTGCACACTGGTTAGTGAATGATCATTGTTATTCATCTTTTCAGTTATATTACGATAATTCTATGTGGTCTGGTTTTTAAACAATTATTTATGTGTACGGACACGAGTTTTTCGCACTAAGAATTTGAAAATTTCGCGTTTCGTTTTTCATATTTCCGCGTTTTGTGCATTTTCTAAATAAAGTTTCGCATTTTGTAGCTCTTGTGGAAAATATATTCCCTGACATTTTTAAAATTGTTCTTTTTATTCATAGATCACTACAGAAATAAACCATTAATTACCTAACAACAAAATACACTGAATACTTCACACGACATCGTAAATTTCACTCACAGAAAATTATTTTTTTAAATCAAACTGAAGCAAAATCAGTAACTAAACTTACTATGAGTAGGAGAGTTTTACGTCCCACAGTTATGACGGCTAGACTAAAGGAGACGGATTGAAAACACACAGGTACAAGTTACATTGAAGCATTAAACATAAGCATGTTACATGTTTCCACATTTTCTTCCTTCACTGTTGTACGTTTGTCACTTATCACCATTCCATGCAGTTAGCTAGCTAATTAAAACGGATCCTCCCCATCCCAGCTGCAATGATGATAGTGAACGCCCAACATGTTCTCTATAGCCGTGTCCGAATCATCCAAAATGAACTGTTCATGCTACGTTCTACCGTTTCGTCAGCGTAAAACTGGCGTTTTTAAATTAACGAAAACGTATTTTTAACATTTAGCGTTATTTCGCGTATTGTCAGGAATTTCGCGCAAAACTACCAATTTCGCGTTGTATCCCGCAACGAAAACCAATGAAAATACACACAGAATATCATAAAAGGTCAAGAAACTGAAACTTACTTAATTCTGATGCATTTAGTTTTATTGCACATTGCGAAAAACTCGTGCCTCTACTTATGTGAATGCATTTTGGGCAATGATAATGCTCTATTTTTGCACGAAGAACTTACAATTTCTTTACATTAAAATTTTGACTAATATGTAAATTCCCGGTGTCAGGTTTTTACCGCACATGGGGATAGATAAAGTACAATACACTCAGCTTTATTATTAAGTTAATAATACTGTGTCAGCCATTCTCCTCATTACATTTAAATGACAACAGTTTGGAAAATATCCAACAGGTGACAGAACCCAAGCTTGAACGCTACATGAGGACGAAGCAGTATTGTAAAAATGGCGGTGCCACTTGGAAAACGCACCAAACAAGAAAAGCATTCTGTTACTCGTTTCTTGAGTAGGAACGAATCAAACGCATCGAAATTCACGACAGAATAAGAAGAGTAGTGTGGTAATGCTTTATTTATTACAGGACCCAATCTACAAATGAAAAAAATTTGAAGACTGTGAAACTTCTGTGCCAAATTGCTCTTCTTTTGAGCATGTCGCCATTTTTAAACTTCTGCTCCACCCTCTAGCTGTGTTGCCATCTGTCGGTCACGTTTTTACTATCACCGTCAAACTCTCAGTCGAAATTTATTACGCTTTTAAAGATTTCATTTCACTCTCCCTTACAAAAGATCAGAAGTTTACCTAAGTGAGATCAAAAAAATTTTCTTGCAATTTTATGAGATGACTATGCTATCTACCTACGTATATATTACTATGCTACAAAATAACAAAGAAAACAGTAAAAACGACCCACAATTTTAAATGTACGACACATTGCACTGAAATTATTTACAACTGAAACTATTAAACACAGAACTACAAATACTGCACAGTCTGGAATAAAAGCAAATACTAGAAAAACGAAAACAATGGTGTTTGGAATCAATAGAATATCTTAATGAAGAAGTTGTATAGCGGGGGAGATAGTGGAAGTAGGATTAGATTTAGTTATTTAGATACTGTTATTAGTAAAAGCTCTGAAAATTGAATAAGAAATAACAACAAGGGTAGCAACGGCGGTAAAAACTACTATAGACAGAAGAAAGAAGTATTTTGTGATTCGATAGACAATCTACTAGTTGAAGCTATAAGGTACATATCCATAAGACATGTAACTTATCTTGAACCTTGGGTTAAGATACATCCGCGATACAAGGTAAACCACATTTCTTATTGAAGAGACAACTTCATCAAACTATTTCCTATGCATAATTGTACAGTACGAAGAAAAAGTGCACGTTAGATAATGTGACACGACTAGAGGATTTCTAAATGTGAGTATGAAGAAAAACAATGACTTCTAAATGTAGGTATAAAGAAAAATAAAAAAGGCCTAAAAGCAGGCAGGAAGAAAAAAAAAAGGCCTTCCAAATGCGGGTATGGAGAGAAAAAAACGTGAGGCATTCTGAAAGTAGATATGAAAAAAAAATAATAAATCGGTCCTCTAAATGTGAGTACGAAGAAAAACAGAGGCCTTCTAAAAGAAGATATGATGAAAAATAAAGGGCCTTCCAAAAAGTTGGTATCAACAATAATACAGGGGCTTTCTAAATGTGGGTATGAAGAAAATAATTAGCTGGACGGAAGGAGAAAGCAATGAGGAAGGGTCGACAAAATTTGGGGAGAAAGAAACAATATATGAAATTTTAAAAATAAAAATACAATGATCAGGTTGCTACTTGAGACGAGTTGTATTCGAGATGACGTGACAGAGCACGGCAACTTTTACGTCAAAAGGAAGAAACTAGCGGAAGATGTAGTATAGGGTGTTCATAAACATCAAAAGCTTTTGGGAGGCTATTCCTGACACAAAATACGACAAAAAGTATAGACAATCCTGGAAGTAGAAATGCCTCCTTTCGGCGCTACGACCAGATAAAAATTTGTCGGAAAAAAGGGACCATTCATTATTTTTAATCGTAGATTTCATTCATACATAACTGGATGTGGCACAAGTAGCCCTTAAGAAATTTGGAAATTCTTAGGTATTTTACTGAAAGTAAAGAGCGTCCCCAACCATGATAGCCCATATGAGGCTCCACTTCTGGGTGAAGACATGTATCTATCTTAATAGATTTTGGCACGTACAGAAGATGATATAGTCAGCGTCATACCCTGGTCGCCTTTATTAGCTTGCCCCATTTTCAGAGGATGGGTGAACTTCCGATCCGTACTAGAACAAGCATAGAAGGAGACTGGGCCGAGAAAAATTACTTGTCGCTCCCACTGAGAATCGAGATATACCCGCTCACTTGATAGACCGAAAACGTCACTCTGGCTGTATTATATCAAAAGCAGAATCAACCAAAATAAGCACCAATCAACTGTAGTATGTCAGGAACTAAACTCATAGTGATTTAGAAGAAAATTCTTAGAATTCGATACAATGAAAATATGCTGGTCCATCACCCCAGAAGGAGTTTTGCTTAGTACCTTTCGCGGATAACGTAATAGAAGTTTAGCCGTGAAACAACGGTTATATTGTGTGTATATCTTGAAAAAGAGAAATTGTACAAGCTGCGTACTACTCAAAGCTACTTTATGAGAACGCTTAGAAGATATTCATAAGAAATGAATAGCAGTATCAAGTAAAGATTGTACTCGCCAACATAAAAACGTTCGCGCATATAGGGCCATGAAAACAGTAAGAGTTATTGACTAATTACAGTGGGACATACTGTTAACATCCGCTTTATAGTGCTGACATGGTTCCGAGTGAATTTCAGCTTTTTAGCGTTTAATGAAGCGCCTCGTATGACAATGTACCACATAAATGACAAAGTTATTCAAGGATCTAATTATGGAGGCACGATCAAACAGAATCGTACGCTGTCCGAATAAAGAACCTCGTAGCAAGATAGCAAAAATGTGCTGAAGTGGCATCGGGTATTTCGTATATTTTACGTCCAATTCTACATGACCTACGTAATGAATGATACTGAACTAACGTTGTACAGATTGTTAACAGCAAACAGCTTTTGATTTGCATCTGGTGAAAAGTATGTAAATTCGGAAGAACTTGATACTGGATTTCCCCGAAAATTTCGTAAACTTTAAGTGCTTCAGAGCATCGCGAACGTACTAGAGCATGAAAATGTAGAAGGGCACTGTGAAGGAAATATGACCACCTTGAAATAAGTTACAAGAACATAAATAGAGGAAAAGGAAATATGAAAACGAATGAAACACGAGAAGGCAAAAATCATGTAACTAGCTAAATTGTACATTACTTTAAAAAGTACACCAAGAACATATTCCGCAATAAAAGATTTAGAAATAGAAAAGGTTGGAAACGTATCTTCCATCAAACATGCCTAAGTTTTCTCTATGATGGACAATACTATGACAGAAGATGTGGCTCCTACCTTTTATATTCCCGTTCTCGTGTTACGGCTCTTTTTGCATTTTCCCGACAAACGTTTGGCTGATCACAGCGCCAAAAGGAGGTATCTCTACATCTAAGCCGGTCTGTACGTTTTGTCTTATTTTATCAGGAATCGCCTCCCAAACTTCTTGGTGTTCGGTTCCGAACACTATTACAGAGAAGTGTATCAACTTGTAGTAAGTGAGCCTTCAATTGTGGGAGAACATTTATTATAGTGATGATAAGAGTATCAGAGAAGAGAGAAGAAAGCTTTACGTCCAGCTATGTTATATATGTAAGCAGATACCTATCCATTTTAAGCTTCTCTACCCTCACCTGTAAATGGAATCAATTATCCCATAAAGAAAGCCTCATCACAAGCCCAAGATATGAATAAAATTTTACTTACGGGATTCAATAGACAGCTTTTAAAAAATAGATAAACACGTACATACTTTTGGAACATGATTGCACATAAGTCTTTCCCTATGCAAAATACTTTTAAACAACTCAAATGAATATAAGTAATAATAATCAATTCACATCAACATTTTACATAACAACATATAATTATACTTAAGGTTAAAAAATTATGAATGATGGAAAGTGAAATAAAACTGATATGCACTGAGAAAAGTCCATAGATATGATGTGAAGACCATAAAATCTACATGGACGGACAGTGAATTGCAACCCTGACATCACACATCATCGATACCTCTGTCACTGATCCTTCGTATTTTCCGCACAATCCAAAGAAGAAAGATAAATTTCTTATCTTTTACGTTCTATGGTTGTGTCCTTTAGGCTCAAAGAGCGAGATGGTTAATAATAGTGAATAATTATAAAACACTTGATGGAAAAAGAATATGAGAGAATTCACAGACGCAACGTTGTCCACCATAAATCCTCATAGCCTGGGATCGAACCAGGAACCCGTCGCACCAAACGTACGCGCTCTAGCACTAAGCCGCCGTGCTTCCTGTCAGATTTCTAATTGACAGTAAATCAAATGCCTGGCCCTGCTCGAATCTTATTAATAACGTTACGGAATACGATATAATTCTTCTTAAGTAGGAAAAGAAAAACTAACTAAACTCGGTGCAAAGCGGGCCAGGGTTTACCAGCCGGCTTGTGGCGAGCATGCCTTTGAGGTGATGTGTGGTCAGCATATCAGCTCCTCTCACTACTAAAAAATCCTGGATTTTTACATAGGAGTTCGCTACTTCTTTCTTTCTAGTAGCTCCCAAATTGTCCTCACGATGCTGAGTAAACGCCGTAATGCCAAAACCATCTGGTGCATATGAATGCTCACCCATGTTTAGTTTGACCCTGATCCGGCACTACCTCACTTCGTGGGTCTAACCAGCGTATTTTCATACGTATTTCCGTGGTGTATTTTCATCCTTATTTCCTAACGTAAATTGCATTTGTCACGTTACGAAACTGTCTTCTAAAGAAAATAACTTGTTTCTGCTCCTGAATTCCCAACGTTTTTCGCAGTCTTTACAGTATGTCAAAAGACTAATCAATAATAATGACAATAACAGAAATTAAACAAACTCTCTTCGATCTTTTAATATCATTTAAAAATTCCTTAAATAATTTTGTACATTTAATAAAGACATCTAACAGATATTAATAACAGTGATAAAATGGAACAGTCACTATATTAGAACTTAGAAAGTGAAATTATCTATCATGGTAAATTTTATTTTCAAGTTAAAGCATATGATTGTAAGTGATCAAACGACCTGAAAATGAAACTTAAGTAATGAGAATAAAATCAGTTCTGTATAAATTATGAACTTTTCTTACATTCACTTTTTATGCATGCATGTAATTAATGTCGTACGTGCCTTCATGTCCCAAAGACGAAAAGAAAAAAATTAAAAATAAGTGGAACTTGCCTAGAACTGTACCTTTGTTCTTCCATTTTCTTAAGAAAATAGCAATAGTTGTAATAAGAGTGAACGCAGCTACCAAAGCTCCAAAGAAAATCTGTAAATATTTAAATCAAATTTAAGATAAAATTATTATTATTATTACACACTACAAAAAGATCACAAAGATAATCCTAAAAAAAATATAGGATAAAAAATTAAGAAATCCTCCCACTTCAATGAGGGTCATTCCATAAACAGAGCCATTAATTTCTGTTTACTTAATATGTTTAAGTTTTTTATCTCTTTACAAGTTTTAACCCTTTCACTACTGAAATAATTCTACACTTCTGAAATATTTTGACTTCAATACAACGCTACCAGATCGTGACGGTCTCTAAGATGCTTGTATCGCGTTAAAAATATTTCTTATATATCAGTTCTTAATCATGTGTTAATGAACGCATAATAATTGTAAACAAGATATTAAAAGTGTTCCAAATAATAAGGTTGATTTCCTCTATAGAGTTCATATATAAGCAGACAATGACGGTATTACAGAAGTTCCACCCTGCAGAAAGGTAATAAATGGTCATGGACATGACTCGCAAGCAAGTCGAAGTATTAACATGAACAAAAAGGAAAAGACCACGAGTGGAAAGGTAATCTTTGTTATTTCACTATATGTATTGTTATCTACCGGAAAAGGTGCGGGTACAGGAGTTAAGACCATACATTTGCAAAATTTACAGAAAAATTATCTAATGTGATTTATAAAGAGGAATATGTAAGTATCCTGCCTTATGATACTCGTAATAAGGTGGAAATGCATAATGGAAAAAAAAGCATGAGTCCAACCCCGATATTATATGGGCATTGTTCAGCGGTAAGGGTACATCTATTTTCTTTAAAAAAAAAAAAAAAAAGTTACAATTCCGGTAGTTTCTGTTCACATTAAGTTAGTTTAGGTTAGGCTTGGTTAGTTTATATAAGTGTAGGAGTCCATTATAATTTTCGAAAAATTGATAGAATTTCGCATATTTCTATCATTATTAGGGTAGTTTAGATCTGGTTACTTTATGTTAGGTCTAAGTACTTGCATCTTCATTTCTCCTGTAAATTTTGCATTGTTTACGTACTTCTGGACCCCTTCTGCTAAACATCTACGTTTGATATGCATGGACTATTCTGCGGTACTTGCTCCTATTTTTGTTTACGCGTATACTCAACGCCGTTAACGCGCCCGCTCCTTATGGACAACACCCCACATGGGTGCACCCGTTTCGCACTGCTCTTACGCGGTTTAGATACACTCGTTGCTTTTAATGGCACCTAGTACAGGTTGATTGGTATTTATTGTTCTGCCGTATTTACGGCATATGTTCAAATGCTCTAGTTATACCCATAAAGTTAAGCCCTCCTGAAGTGAATCTGCACCGAGGAATGGAATTCCTCCCAAAAGAAACAATGTTTCAAAATTCTAAAAGAACATTTTCTAAAGAAAGAAGTAAAAATACCATGAATTCATGCGTGGTCTCAGCTTCTGTATCTCCACGAGAAAAAATATATAGGTAATTTAAACAAAATTTAAATATATATATATATTCATAGATGTATAAACTGGCCTGCGAAACAAAATTCTACACAACAATTAGAATTTACGTGAGAAATGCCAATAATAGTTAAATAATTGAAATCATAAAAACTGTGATTTAAGTATGTGCAAGGGCAAACTAATAATAAACACATGTATTCACATTAAGCTACATGATTTTACTAAAATGCCAATTTAAGAGCTCAAGGCCATAAGAAATTACAAATAATCTCAAGGACGATTTTCCATTCTTCGCATTACCCACTTATTAACATTATACCATTATAATATGACTCCAGGAGCACTTATTATAACTGCTTCATTATTAAGTATATTTATTTTTAAAATTATACCTTACGCAAAAACTTTCCTTATCTTTTCATCTAAATGGAATTATTTTATTTGTTATTGTGCACCTCTACACTTGTCTACATTAAAATTGCTAAAATAAAATCATAAAATAGGAATATAACTTTGTATTTTTACGTTCACGTATTCCTTGAAAATACAACTGAAGGAAAAGTTATCTAATATTAATTTTTATTTTTTATTATTTTTAAAATCACTTTTATACATATTCCACACCGGGAGAATTTTTTTATTCTTGACTTAACCACACCTCATCTCATATTATTCATATCGTGTATTACGCTGTAACTTAAATACCTGGTTCTCTGCTAAATGATTTATCCATTCTTTAATTGTAATTGATCCTACGCCGTGATAAATATGGTCGATCAATCCGGTAACTTCCATTTTGCACCACAAAGAACATCACCACTCTATACTTTTTGTTTAACTACTCGCTCAGACTCGATGATACAGTATTCATTCATATGCTCCAAATAACAAATGACGAACACATTGTGAAACAACAGAATAATTATGTAACATGTCTTCTGCTACTGCGCCGCTGTTGTACGAGCCTTTTAAAAATATCATGAAACTTTCTTCTCTTTAAAAGAATTGTATGATCTTGCTTATCATTAGTTTTGATATTTCTTTCATACAATTTATTTCAATCAGACAATATTTGTAGATAAATAAATAACGTTAAAAAAAAACTTGTAAACAAAATCCTTGTTCACGCTCTAGATAAACGTAGAAAATGCCATTTTAAAAAATGTTCTTGCAGCAGCTGACCAAAACAACAAACTTAAAAATAATATCAATAAAGCAAGGTAACATTCTCACAATTATAAACGTGTATTTTACGAGTAATCTTTCACGGTCAAAGCAAAATAACGTTCAATTAGGGATTTGAAAACTCATGTTTCACAAACACTGTGGTTGTTTACTTGTTGTCATGGTAGCTGCACATACGATTTGTGTGAACGCTTTTAACACGATACTTCTTCACTGTATGCTTATGTGATGAAAATGTCGTCTCCTTCGCCTCTTACGGACGTTGACAGCGTTGCAAAACGCATAGCAGAAATAAAGAAACGAATTCGACTGTCAGGTAAGAACTTGTTTGTTCTTTTTGTTTGTTATTTATTTCTTAATATTGTCCCTTTTCATCTATAAAAGACATAGACACAATAATAATAATAGTAAATCCTAAGATGAAATTCTAACAATCGTAACGCATTCCAATTTAAATGGGTTTCCACTGGAAATCAAACCCGAGATTACATGCAGCAAAGACGCGCGCTAGCCACTTTTTATTTGTGTCTCCTTAGTCTTGCACTTAATTCATTATGACAGACACCCGAACACATAAACTTCGAGGACAGTTAAAAATCGGTAACTCTTTAGAGTATAGGAGCTCGAACCATTAATGTATTGCGCATCATAATCCAAAGTAGAACATCTGAGACCATTCGGCAATTACCAGTCGTAATCAATAGACCTATATACTTTCCTATATTTAAGAAACTATTGATTTTGCTTTGATTTTGAGTTTAGCCTCCCTTTCATTAGCGAGGCAGTACGAGACGTGGACCTACTGATTAATGTGAAATCCTAACCACATGAGCTCCCATGGGGAGTAGAACCCGGATCTCCCACAGCCAAGGCGTGTACGCTAACCACTTAGGAACAAGGGAGATCTTAAGAAACTTTTGATCATGCCACTAGTAAAAGGTACCCACGCTAGGATAAATTTCTAATTGCGCTTTCTACACCAATTTAAGGGTGTGGAATGCAAAGGACCTAATTTCACGCATATCCGTCCCTGGGGTGCGCAAAAAAATGGCGTCAAAATTGATAACTGATTTTAATAGTAAAAGTGCCACGCTTGGATATGGAATGTCACTTTTTATACTAATTTGAGAACGCTGAAGGCAAAGAAACTATCTTCATACATATGCGTCCATGACGTTCCTTTTCTTTATTTTTTTAAGTAATCTCAAATGTGGGATATAAATAAATATAGGAAAGGTACAGCGGGGGACACTTCTAAATGGTACACCTTAGCCGTAAATCTCCATATGGCTGTACCATTTAGAAGTGTCCCCCGCTGTACAAGGAAAGCTAACCAACTCCTCGGCGAGTATCGCATTGAAACATGCAGAAGTAAAAGGACATATTGAAAGATGGAAATATGCTTATTATTAGCAACGTCGTCGAACCGCAAGTAGAATTATCGTTCTTCCATAGCCCCTTAAAGTTATGTACTCTGGTCATACATGCCTGAATGTGATACACTGGAACCTGTTTTCTTACGAAGACAAATATTGCAAACTTAAGATTATAACAGTCGGTGGTGATTGGGATCTCTAGTACGCCTTTGATGCGAACCGATGTCCCATGGAACACGATACGATACACCGATCGTAAGTTCCAAACGAACACGTTTACCCGGTGGAGGAAAGGTACACGCTGAAACCACAACGCAAAAATGGTTTTGTATACTTATTATTATTGTTATTAGTATGGATATTATTATTATTATTATTATTATTATTATTATTATTATTAGTAGTAGTAGTAGTAGTAGTAGTAGTAGTAGTAGTAGTAGTAGTAGTAGTAGTAGTATGATTAGTAACATTAATATGAGCAGTGTGATGAGTAAAAATAATAATAATGATGAGAAGAGGACAACTAGTAGGCTATATTGTTGGGCTCGTTAAGTAACGAAGGACTTCGGCCTGTCTTGAGTGTCCTCTGTAGTAAAATCCTTTAGAGCACAGCTATAAAGGATTTTAAATCCACAGACAACCATACCCCATTCAGGATTCAAAGTCGGGACCCTTGATTCACTGGTTTGACGAATCAACCAACACGAACATAGATCGGCAATAAGACGAAGAAGATGACAAGGAACTAATAATAATAATAATAATAATAATAATAATAATAATAATAATAATAATAATAATAATAATAATAATAATTGTGCTATATCAGTGGTTCTTAACCTAATTCCGATTACGACCTTCATATTATCACATTGTCTTTCCAGCGACCCCCTTATAATTTCTGGCTTGTAATAAAGCTTGTTTCGGATTTTTAATATACATATTGTGGAGATCTCACAATATACCTCTATTTCAATAATAATAGAATCTATTTCTTGTATATAATAGGGTTGTTTTGTTTAAAACAAAATGTTTAAAACAAATGATCAAAACTTGTTTTAAACAATTTAAACAATTTTATATGCATTTTAAACATTTTGTTTTAAACACGTGTATTTTTTTAAACTTGTTTTAAACATATGTTTATTTTTATTTTATTTTTATAAAAAAATCTGCAAGAAAAAGAAAATGGTCAAAAATTGCTTCCAGGTCCGTAGCCAGGGAAGGGCTAGAGGGGCACAGCCCCCTCTTAACTATTTTTGCCCCCTCTAAAAAACACGTTGAAGAGAATTTTCAAACTGACACAAAACCAGTGAAATTCTTGCTATTATAATTACCAAATTAAATTCAACTGCGAATATTACCCATTTATGTGTATGTTTCTTTGCTAGATGCACCAAACATCTTCAACTGCCTTTACCCATTTCAAGAATTTGAAACTATGCCATGTTATTGCAACCACTACAAGCATCCAAGAATACAAGGTGCACTTCCAAACAACAGTACGATATCGTAGTCCAGAACGTTAATTGTGAATATAAATAAACTGTAATGTCTCTCTTATTTTAAAAGGTAGAAAATTGAATACAAACGTTCAATAAAACATATACTTCTATTTTGTATTGATATAATCTAAAGTTGCTGTAATATAATTTTGTTTTAATGTTTAAAAAATAAATACTTCAATTTTAATTAATATGAAACAAAGTACCTCGCAAAGATCTCGTATTAAGCACACAAAAACGAAACGAAACAAAAAAATACGTCCGATTATACATATATAATAATATTCTCTTTTAAGTTTTTTCTATTAATAAATGCAAATGCTTTGGTCTCAGTATTTTTATCTCATTATTCTTAGGAGTTAATACAAACAAAAACCTGCAGTTAAGGCTTACGAAAAATTAATAAAAATAGCACACGTAAAAAATGTGTACTACAAAATAGCCCTTACCGCTGGTCTAGTGAATAGCACGCGCGTGTTTGAATGTGATCTCGGGGTTTGATACCCGTGGAATTCTCGAAATCAAGAGCAATGTGGTGGTTCGTTTCACTTCAAACTGCAAGCTTCGCGTTTTTTATAGCCTCGGTACTGGAAAAAAAGATGCTAAATTTTAACAACCAAACAAACAAGTTAGCCTTCTACAAAATGAGAATGTGAAGGAAAATAGTTTTTTGTTTATTTAGATAGAAACATAAATCAATTTTAATGAATATATAATGATGCCATTATACAATAAAAGTTAATTGAAGTGTTTTGTTGTGACAAAAAAGTCTATGTCAAAATATTCTGTTTATAATATTTTGTTTTCTACAAATGGAACAATCCTGATTAATGGGACATGTGCTCACTCTAACATTCAGTTAATTAGATTTTGTTAGTGTAAATGCGACGTACAATGACGTGACGTTCCTCATATACGTTTACCATAACACTATATTGCCCCAAGCACCTCAATTGTATTGCATCGTAGTTTTTTTTTTTTTTTTTTTTTTTTTTTTTAATCTTTGTAGGCTATATTAATGATCAATGTTCTTAATCTTGATTTGTGTACTGTAATATTGTCAATACAGGATATTATGTATAAAAGAAACTATAGTTGTTACATATTCTGTAAATAATAAGTAAGTATGCAATTTTATGGTGTTGTGTCATGTCTTATCTTAATCATTGGCCCCTCAGTATTCACTTCTGCCCGCTAAGAAATCAGGCTGGCTACGGTCCTGAGTGTTTCTCATTCAAAAGACTATTTTCTTCCCATGTGAATGTTTTGATTTCTTGTGGCTTAGCACGTCAATGTGGTGATCTACAATTTATTTTGCCTCGTTTTTCCCCTTGTTTTTAACGTCTCTTGTATTGTGTAAATGCTTATCAGTTAACTTGCGAGAAAGTGTCGTAGTCGAAGGTTAGACTACTTATAGAACTGATATTAAAAAATAAATAAAAGAATTATCATGGAAACAAGTTTTTGTGTTGTATTCTGAAAACAACGGGTTCTTTGCTAAATTGTGCTTCTGAAGTATCGCAGGCATTCGTTGACACAGTACATGTTAGTTCTCAGTTTCCATACATGCATACTTTAGAGAACGAAAGAATCCGAAATGAAAGAAAGAAAAACTACGTGACAAGGTGCAATCTAGAGTTTTATATGATTGCCGCCGGAGAGGGGCGTCCGTTTGAATATCCTGAATTTCAAATGATGAGAGCGTAATGCAGATTTCCCGAGCAAAGTCCACAGAAAAAAAATTAAAGTCCTTATAGCGAACAAATACGGACTTTGATCACCATATCTATTGACCGTAAGGAACTATAGGCCTAAATTGCTCTCTTGTATATTTTTTGGCCTCGGATTTCAAAGGTTTCACTACTTTTGAGTTTCGGGTCTACTTAAAATTCTGGAAATTAGGCCTACGCAATTTTCCAGTTTTGATCATCTACATATATTTCATCCGTATTTATTCGGTGTAAGGACCCTAAACTTGTTCTGTTGGACTTTGCTTATAAAAAGATTTCTAAAACTGCCTTACTGTCCCCAAAATCTGAGATTCATGGTAGACTGCCCTCTTGGCCCCACTGACGCCCCTGTCTAGTGGTAGTCATATGAAACTATCCCACGCCCTTTCACGTGGATTTAGTTTCATTTATTTCGGACTCTTGACTGCGAAGATATTACGTTTTGAAATATATTTCATTTCCTGAGTAAAACTGAACCTTATTGAAAATGGACTTGGATTCATTGTGCTCTGAATGCCCCAAATATTACTTTTTTTTTCAATAAATTATTGACTTGAAAAAAAGCAATCAATTACATAGGCTTGCAAAAAATATTCTAAAGTTAACACAACGTGAAGTGTGCTTCAAATATTACTTTTCGAAAATTTATTATTTTAAAATAATTTTATTAGCATCAGTGTTCTGAAATAGTAATCAAATTTTGCAACTGAAATCTCACCCTCCTCCTCGAAACGTGAGTTTAGCTCCTAAGGGCATAACTAGGAAACGTTCAGAAACAGTAACCCCAAAATGACTTGTCTTAGGGCTAAATAACCGCACAACAGTATTTCTGGTAAAATTCTAGCCTTAGAACATGTAAAATGGCTCCCTTTGCATTTGAAATTTCGAATTGCAATCAAAGATGGCCACAATGATACTTGCCATTGCACCATCTGATGTATCAGACCACTTTCAAGTTTCATCATCCTCCCTCAACTAGTAGCGTACGCAGGAATTTATTTCGGGAGGGGTCCAAACTCAATATCAGGATATTTTATATTGAAATTCCTAAACTTGTCCCTAAAATTAGGCTAAATTTACACAAAAGTTGGAATTTCGGGGGTGGTCCGGACCCCCAGGACCCACCCCCTGCGTACGTCCTTGCCCTCAACCCTTTCTCAACACTCAAGGATGCTGAGGACTTTTATTTCACTATGTATATCGATAGACAGTGTGAAATCTCCACAGTAAATAGATTTTAAAATCTACCTAGAAAGCTTATTACAACCAAGTAAGAACTTCTGAGAGTTACTGGCAAGAAGGTGTAATAAAAAGGGGTCGTGATATGAAATAAGTTGAGAATTACTAATCTATATTGAAATATTCTGTACCCAACACAGTGTAGTCTTAACCGGGATAAAATAAATTAAAAAGTCGGTTGCAAGCAGTGGTGCTATTCATCCGGTTCTGACCGGTTCGCTAGAACCGGTTGTTAAATATTTCGAGTTTGCAGAACCATTTTTTATAACCAGACATAATAGTAAATTTTACTCAGTTATACCAAGGAACAGTAAGTTTTAGTTTAACTATCTTTCTTGTTACAAATTCTCACAGCTAAAGGGTTAAACAAATTATTCCGTACAACAAAGTAAGCTGTTTATTCCTTAATTTCAAATGCTCAGATATCAAGAATGAAAACTGGGATCACATGAGTGTAGTGATGAGACAAATATTTTGGGGACATGTCCCCAGTGGCATTGACTCCCGTGGACTCAGCATTCTCAAGTAGGAATGCGCACGAGACGAGTCGAGACAGGGCTCTTCCAATAGAGAAAAATACATTTTTCTAGTCGAGACATCACTTTTACAGCAAATTTTCGAGACGAGAAAGCCTCAAATCTTGTCTCGTGCGCATCCCTATTCTCAAGTTAATATGAAAAATGCAAATAGAAATGTATTGAAACGTGTCAAATAGAAATGTATGTGTATAATGGAAACTTCTTTTTGAGCGATGGTAGCTTTAGTGATAGAGCATTCACATGTAGTCACTAGCGGATTTAGGGGAGGACGGTCCCCAAAGACTGTCTTTTTATAGGCCTATATATAAAATTACACTGTTTTATTCTAATTCGATGTAAAACTCCGTATTTTAAGCCTACATTAATCGCCCAGGACGCAATCCTCCCCTCTCTAAATGACTTCCGGATCCGCTAGTGCATGGGGTGGCTGGTTCGATCCCATCTCCTGCCAAGTGAGGTTTGTAGGTTTCCTCCAGGTTCTCCAACTTTCTTCATTCTATTATTTTTATCCACCTCATTATCAACGTCTCTTCGATGCATAATCATGTGACTTTGAACTCAAAAAGAAAAGAAAAAGGAATCCTTTTGAAGTTGTTCCAAGGGACATTTTAGCTAAACTTAAAGAAGAAATCAATAAAAATACATACATCATTAAAATTTCAAAGAAAATCGAAATATAATTCAGGAAACAAACGTAACTACTGGCATTCATATATCAGTGTAGAAAGCAATTTTCAATCTTCTTCCCGTGATAGAAATATTTGTTGTTGCAATTTAAGATTATAAATCACTTTGTGTTTCTTCCTTAGCGTACTTATCACGATTCAAAGATATAACTTACTTCTGTCTCATTTCGAATGTTGACAGTTTCCGTGTGATGTTAAGCATTGGTTGCCTGAAGAATAAAGTTTACAATTGATGAAGATTTAGCAACATTGGTTATTTATCAAAAGCACTCACTAATGAAAGCATACCGGTACCTTTTTTCCCCTTTAAAAGTATGTATTTGTTCTCTACGTTTTCTTAAAATCTTGGTTTGGTTTACTCACCTTTTCTACCCAATTGTGATATTCCAATTTCTTCCATGTTTGTGTTTCAAAGGGTTCCGTTACTAATCTTCTTCCACTAGATGTTCGTTTTCTACCCATCATAGTTCTATCTCAGTGAATACTACACTTCAGTAAAACATTTATTATTATTTTCAATGAATACATTCCACTTTTGTTTAGTATAAATATTTTTCTTTCCATGTGCTTGACCTGAAAGTAAATTTCCTTGCTATCTCTGCATTGATTAGGAATACAAGTAACACGAGTTGTACACCTGCAATTAATGGTACTCTATTCTTGTTACTCGTACCTCAACCAGCTGTATGACAGGTTTAGTGTTCTAATTACTCACAATTATGAAGAAATTTTAAACAAACAAATTTTTAAAATACTTAGTCATTATCTTCTATTTATCCTCTTCTTCTAAGCATATGATCCAGTTATAGCCGTCGTTCATTTCCCTTAGTTAACACCGGTTTAGCAAGTCTTCATTCATTAAGAAGTTTTGATTACAAAAGAATCTTTATATTATTTACTCTCTCGTCCGTCTGTCCAGCCGTTCGGAAGATTAAAAAAAATATCAAAACTTGCTAAGTGTGATCAAAAAGCACGATGAATGTAGTTGCACAATGCCAAATATCGATGCTCTATCCATTTCAGCTAGTAAGCCCGGTAACCTAAACCTTTGGTATAGTCAGTGTCGAGTTTGAACGAATTGTAAGCCAGTGTTCGTAGTTTCAGCGAAATTTCCCTAATGTAGGGAAATTTCGTAAGTAAATTTAGCGAAAAGGGGAAAAAGGGATTTTTTTCTATAAAACGTAAAAATCTAGGGAAATTCTCGTGCAGACTGTTTGATCAATATAAATGTTTAAATTTTTCTTTGTTCTTCATAAATGAACCGATAAAGTAGGCATAGTTTGTGACTGTGTGTGTGTGTGTGAGTGTGTTCAAAGTAGCATAATTTGTACCCATTAGTGACTGTATGTATTTTTTGTTTAAAAAAAGGAAAAAAATAAAAAGTAGAAGCAACTAACAAATCAATAACACAAATGCGGTTGGCACTCCCTTTGATTTAGTGAAATTAATCTTATCACATAACTTCTGTCATAGGAATTGGACACTCAACAAACTAGGGAAAATTTTATAACAAGAGGGAAAATTGTGTGTCAATCGAGGGAAATTTTCTTAAGGAAACGTACGAACACGGTTGTGACATGTTAGTTCAGTTGGCTTCCAGAGACAGAAGTATGAGGACGTGTTAAGAGTGTCTGTCGGGCACAAACATTAAGTTTTATTCTAAGCTGTAAAACAGTGCTAAAGAAGCTCACGAAATGTCAAAATCAGTGTATGGCGATGAAGTGGTGGTATTGAAGACTGTTTACAAGTGGCATGAGCGATTTAAAAGCGGGAAGGAGTCGGTTGAAAACGAGCAACAATCGTTCAAACAGGCGAACGACTATTCGAGAGCTTTTCCGAAGAACTAAATATCTCGTATGGGTCCGTACACTTTAACCGCCGATTAAATAGGCAAAATGGCTTCCTTCTTCACCACGAAAACGGGCCGTGCTACACCTTGCTTTTGATCCGCGAGTTTTTGTCCGAAAAAATGTTCCAGTCTGTCCACATTCGCTATGCTCTCCAGATATAGCGACTTCTGGTTCTTCCGAAAAACTAAAACCGTCCATAAAGGAGAACGTTTTGACCAGGGGCGTCATTTAGGGGGCGGCAGGAGGGGTCAGTTGTCCCCCTCCCCAAGATTTTGAGGAATACATATACTTTAATCGATTGTCTACTAATATATTAGTACAAAACGTGAAATTCTTACGTTGGTGGAGTTCTTGCCCCCTCCCCCCCCTCAAGCGAAGTCCGAAATGACGTCCCTGGTTTTGACACCATTCTAACATTGTCCTTCCAACCCTGACAGAACAACTAAACACCCTTCCAAAAGAAGCCTTCCAGAAATGCTTTCGGTTATGGATTCAACGTTGGGATGAGTGCCTTGCTAGCCAAGGACAGTACTTAGAAAGAGACTAAATCAAATTCCATGTAAGTTTATTTCTTTGTTTCTAATAAAGTTATTCACCGTATTTTTTTATCACACCTCGCACTATATAAAGGAACTGCTCTCACCTTTCCTAAGGATGTGCACTACTGCGCTTTAAAAATGCAGCTCCACCAAGAAGAACAAGAAAAAGTAACAGCTCCACAGTGTGGGCCACACTTTCTACTCTGTGCGATAAGTGAAATCCGCATAACAAAATATCGAGTATTCGTGTTTGAAGAAACGGATTATCCGAGTAACAAATAATATTAAGATGACGGATATATCCTGACGAGGAATAATATAGTAATAGAAATATTTCGATGACGGGTAATATCTGAATAGTGAATAATATCCGAAAAAAATGAAATGAAATCTTAAGTTTTACGTCCCATGGTTATGCCGGTTAGGCTAAAGGAGACGGTGATGATGAGAGATGAGTGAAATGGTGGAATGAAGAAAGTGGGAGGAAACGGGAGAACCCCGAGAAAACCCACGAGCACGGTGTTGAATAATATCCCAATAATGTATACTATCCGTGTGACGAATATGAGACAATATCGAGAAGATAAATATTGATAGCTATAAAATAATATATAAAGATTGTACTATACAGAAATAAGGTATGTATTGGGCCGAGTTCGATTCCCGGTGGAAGATCATGTGACTCGTCCATATCTCGCACGTTAATCTGTACGTCCATATCTCATATACTGAAAGGGACGCTAAATTCTAATCCAACCTTGCATAACGAAAAAATTAAAGGAACTTGTATCATTGAAAGATAAACTTATTAACGTAAATTACACGTGTTATATAGGATGAGACAGAGAGGACAGACATTTTTGAAATGGCTAAAACTCTCCACTAGATGGAATGTCAGATATGCAAAGGGTGTCATAAGGCTTGTGAAGTCTTAGTATTTTTTGTCTGTTATTTTATTTTGGTTTCTGTAATTTTCTTTTCTTTTCTTGGAGCCGTAGACAATAGAACACCGTGATTTTGCCTATAACAGTTTCGTCAAGAATAACGAGTCCATCATGGCAGTTTAGGTGAGTCCTCCCCTTCCCCCATTTCAGTATCAACAGAAACCAAGCTGCTTCCACTTGGTCTAAACCACTTCGTACACGACGTACAGTAATGGACAAAAAATACCAGAGGCATGAATGGCACGTACTCCTGCAAATGTTGAGAGACAAAGCGTGCTATGCAGTGCTCATCGATCCTCTTGGAGGCATCCATCTGAACTTGGCCTCTGTATTCGTTCGATCAGGCGTGTTTTGCATTTAAACCTGAATTTCCATCCATGCAACTTGACCGTTGTGCAATAGCTGAAGGCTGGGGATTGCGCATAGAGACTGAACTGCGCACATGAGATAGAAGCGATTTCTGAACAAAATTACAATTTCCTTTTCTTAATGAGTGATGAAGCTCATTTTCATGTCAATGGCATTGTGACTCAATACGACTGTTGTTAAACTTCTAGAAATCTCAAAGAATTACACGAAAGGTTGCTGTGCATCCCTCTAATGCGACAATTTGGTGGTATAGGCAAAACTGCTGTCGTCAGTCCTTACTTTTCGACGATGATAATGGAAATACTGTTACTGTGAACTCGGAGCGTTATATCGATATAATCAACAAGTTGTTCTTACCGGATTTACGACGAAAACTCATTCCCATTCGATGTGTGGTTTCAACACGATGGAGCAACAGCCCACACAGCTAGAGCATCAATGGCCGTTCCTCGCACTCTTGGTGGTCGCTTTATTCCCAGATTTGAGGACACAAGCATAAACCCCGTACATTAGAAGAATTAAAGGAAGGTATTCGCGTGGAAGTCGCCCAAATCAACAGAGCTATGCTGGAAAGAGTGGATGCCAACTTCGAAGAACTTCTTCAGAAATGCATAAGTGATAACGAACACTACATCCCAGATGCTGTTTCCGACACTTGATTTTGTAAAATGTTATTTCAATACAAACTCGAATGTTCCAATAGATTTTTTGGTGAAAGATTAACGAGTTTGTGATTTTTTTTAAACGTTCGTCTTTTCTATCCTACCTTATATTAACTTTCTCCTTTTAATTCTGAAGAGCTTCCGCCGGTAACCTCGGTAGCCTGCAAAATACTCTACTGTGTGCTGGTGGTATAGTGCGGCTGTTTGGAACGTTGTGCGTTGCTATGTAATACTTCCACGGATGGACTTACTTAACTAGGAATCCAACTAGAGACCCTACGTACTAGAGGTAAGCGCTGTACCACTGAGCCTGATGCTCCCCAGAAACTTGCTGAGATTAAATACTTTATTTACATTTGTAGTGATCCTTTCCTTAATTGTTCGTTTTGCCTTTCTTGCTTTACCTTATATAGGCTTAGTTTTTTCTTTATTTTCCAGAGGGCCAACGTAAAGCTAGTTATCAAGAATATGAAGCAGAAAAAGTGGCCAATGCGGAGAAAATAAAGGCTTTGAAGCAAGAGATAAAAATACTGTACCGAGAGCAAGCAAAACTTGGCTTTGAACAGGTAAGAATTTGCTTCTTTTCATTATCCATACCTTAAGTAATGGCTCTAGAGCTGACACACTAATTACATGATAATTGACAGTTTGTTTACTTTCTCTTTCATTCTTTTTCTAAATACTGTTTAACTCTGATTAGGAAATGTTTTTAGCTGGCATGCAGTTAACCTCCTACCCTAAGTAAAACTTTAAAAGCTATTATTCTAAATCCATTGATCGAATTTAACATACAACCTGTGGTTGATCGGTACTCGAACAATTATTATTATTATTATTATTATTATTATTATTATTATTATTATTATTATTATTATTATTATTATTATTATTATATTAAGGTTAAACTTTCATTTAAATTCCTCCTCCTAACTACGAGAGATGTTCAAGTTACAAACGAAATTTCTTTCCCTCTTTTTTTAAAACACGTGCAACGTGCTAATAAATTACTGTTCTTTTACAAGGTACTCTCCATGTACATCCACACTTGTTCCAATCGTGTGGAATACCCGTATCTCTCTGCGACATAAACTTATTTGGGACGATCTTTCAGTCATTTCAGTACACATGTTTTGACTTTGTCGTCAGTATGGAATTTTTGTTTTCTCAAGTGTCCTCTCCAAAAAGATAGAAATCGTAAGGTGACAGGTCAGGGCTATACGGGGGATGGTCTAAAATCTCCTGACTAAGTTTCGATAGCTTTGACGTTGTCGTGGTAATATGAGGAAGCACATTGTCATGCAGGATGATGACGCCATCCTTCGTCTGTAGCCGTTTTCTTCTCAAAGCCTCTTTGACTTTAGTCCGGAGAAGGTTGCTGTAGTACGCTGTGTTGATTGTGACCCCGCGTGCCAGGAAACTAGTGCACATCACCCCGTCTTTGACCCAGAATACCGTCATCATCACTTTACCAGCGGGCGCTTGTGCCTTGAATTTTTCAGCTGCTGTGAGTCTGAAGGCCTCCACTCCATTCTGCAGAGCTTTGACTCCGAAGTGTAATGATGCACCCAGCTCTCAACGCAGGTGATTATCTTTGCAAGGAAGCTCTCGCCTTCTCTCTTTGAAAGCGCTGCAGATGCTGTGACGAGACATTTTCCCTACACTGCTTCGGCTCAACGTCAGCATTTCTGGGACCCATCTGGCTGTGATATTACGGAACTGCAGGTGTTCGTGGATGATTGTTTTAATACTTCCCATTACAATATTTGTTTTCACACTCAAATATCTCACACTGATATATCGATTACTCAAAATGAGCTGCTCCATTTTACGAAGTTGGTTTCGTTTACTGCAGTAGCTCGGCGTGGATCACGGGCCACGTTGAGAACGAATTATCTTCCTGTCTTGAATTTTGAATACCACCCATACACTTGCGACTGAGAGAGAGTCTTCGCCATATTGCGCCCTTAATCAGGTTTCAAGCCTCCCTTCAGGAGGAAGTTGCTGACGCAGCGCTGCTCCACTGGAGCCGCCAGCTCCACACTGCCAGGTTTGTTGCTATCATCCATTGCCGCTCTCTGAGTCTCTATCTCCTCAACTGCCCGTTGTTGCAGAAAAGTGTCAGGACTATCCTATTACAGGATGCGACATGAACGCCAAACTGCGCACAGCAACACCTGAAAAAAAATCTGATTATAAATTGAACGTTCCTCGTAACTTCGGATTCAGCCAGAAATCTAGTCAGCATTCGTACAGAAAATAAACGCCACCTCAAGACTAAATGTAAACTAATTGATAAGTATTTACATTTAACAATTTTACAATTCAGCCTGCAAAGGACAATTTAAACCGAAATCATAAACAAACAACAATAAAATGGAATATTTTCCAGAGTGGCTGCTCTCCATGGAAGACTTATCGGTGATAAATAAATAAATGTTATTTTTCCAAACTAAGCAAAGAAAGCTACGTACAGACTCAGAAAATTGATTACAAGATTTGATAAAATGGGTCAACTTTCTCCCCTTAGTTTTTAGGAATAGAATTTAATTTTTAACTGGTGACTTCCCTCAAGAGCCGTCGCCGCTTTTACAGAATAGACAATAACAGCTGTCATTATAATAGTACGCTAATATGATCAAATGCTATCTAGTATGATAGAGAAACCGGACGTTAATACAAAGTGAAGATGGTCCCTTTACTGGTGAAAATTTACATATACAGTATGAGTGCGACAGCTTGTGGCTAAAATAGAGGCTAGTGATATTAGAATACGGTGTAACCTCAATTTTACGTTCCCACATTTAACAAAATATTAATTTGGCATGAAAAACACGCTACACACACTACACACATAGTGTATTTAACTCCACATTTCAGGGAAAAACATATTAGTAAATTTCCCGCATTTAATGAGAAAATGCCGAAGAAACATCATTACAAAATGGAAAATATTGATATATATCGCTCACGGAATGCCATATTTATTTATTTACTGGAATTTCCCGTTCTTCGCACGGGGAGGATAAGATTTATGCAAAGTACTGTATCTGAAAGTAAAGAAATAAATAACGAAAAGCTACCCTGTCATGTAAGCCCGCATAACATATATGTATTGTTGGTTGCATTCAGGTAAGAATTGTTAGAAGAAGCCAGAAACTTCTCTAAATTTTGTTCCCTCCCTTTTGAATTTTGCTGTGTAAGGAAGGAACACGCTCCATAGTTTCGTTCCTGTAAAACGAACGAATTCCAAGGAATGTCTTTGTTCCGAGTTGTTTTTCGTTGAAGTTTAGCGCCCTTGTTTAACACTAAGGCCAGTGGAGTGCGCAAGAGGGATTGAGGTTTAAATCTCCTTGAGCAAGATATTATGAAAATATGAATATTAACTATACAGTATTGATATTGATACATATATATCCAAAAGTCACGCGTGTCCTAAAAGGAAATAAAATTTAGTGCTTGAATCTCCCTTCGATGAAAATCTGCGTACGCCACTGACTGAGGCTATATGAGACGTGGACCTAAAATTTAAGGTGGGATCCGAATATCCACAAAGTGTTCAGATTTCAATATTTTTCCACCGGAATTGAACCCGTAATTCTGTCCACCAAATGCTAGCACGCTAATCACTAAACAAATGGGCGGAGCAAATACTGATAACAATGTATTGTGTATTTCTTGGGTTATTGTTTCCTGTAATTAATTCTTTCACTTTCGTTTACAGAGTGAAAAGTGTTTGACTACAGCGCACAAACATAACTTTGAAGAGTATCTGTCGCTGAAGAACAAGACAGCCGAAGAAATGGTTGTATATTTGGATTTAAGAGTTACTGACTTAAAGAAGAAATTGGATTTACTTTCTCACCAGTCACGAAAGGTAAAGAAATTGTTACCTTGCTCTTTCTTTCTATTCTTAACTATATTAGTTTTAGTTTTCTGAAAATATCTTACAGCTTCGTGATACGAAAATAATTACCAATACCATTAATAAACACAAAATATTTGATGCACATTGATGCGCCAAACTTATATTTCTTGCATATTTTGTTAAGTGTATATCTATTCTCTGTTGTGTTTTATTTGAGATTTTCGTAGAAAGGAATTAGATATTCTGTATCTGGGCTTTCGGCATTTGTAGCCCATCTTGTCCGTTGGCAATTACACTAGCCGGGAAAGTGGTGAATTAAGGAAGCGGACTAAAACCTTTGCGTTAAGTACCATCCCGGCATTTGCCTGGTGTGAATAAGGAAAAGTCAGGAAAATCTCACTCAGTATAGTTGGCATGAAAAGGCTTTTACACTCTACTGGGAATACAATCTGAGACCGCCGCAGGAAACGCGAGAGCATTAGCTACTACGCTATGCGGGGCGACGTCTCGCAGACCTGCCAATAATGGTAGAACATCTATGATGATGATTTCCATTAAATTAATTTTTAGTTGATTGCTTTTACCTAACTTTTGATTAACTATATACTATTATTTCTGTTACATTACCTGTACTTGTAAGATGTCAGAGGTTTAGTCGTTAGCTTTGCATTTCAGGTATATTCCAAAAAATGTGCCTTATTAAAATCAGTTACTAGTAATTTTGATCTGCTATGGTTACTATCTGCCTTATGCAGAGTCGTTTTGATGTATGATTAGCAACACACTAAAAGCCTGACTATTGCAGGAAACATATGTTAGTCGAACTCCTTGGTAGTGCACTAATCACGCAACCATTCTGGAACATGGGTACCCACAAGGAGAAATTAGAATCATTAAGTAAGTTGAAAAATGCCGAGCAAAGTAGCTCAAGTGCCGAGTGAAGTAGCGTTGGCTTCACATTCGGGAGGTCGTGGGTTCCAATCCCGCTGCCGACCATCCTGACTGAGATTTTCCAGGTTTTTCCTCAGTCCTACCAGGCAAATGCCGGGATGGTACCTACTAAACATGCCCTGGCCGATACCTTCCATTGTTATTGTTAGATATCCAGTGTAAAATGGCCTCTGAGCTAAATAAATAAATAAATAAAATGGACGAAGAGGGGGGAAACATATTAATAGTAAATTTTGAGGGATGGTTATGGATTATGAGAGATGTACACTCATGTCCAAAATTGTTGTCGCATGTCTATAAATATGTTGTTGTAGGAATATAATTTGATACGAATTCGCCCGGTATTTCTTATAATGTTAGTGTGTGTATAATCGGCAAAGACATGTATGTGGAAAATTTCATGTCAAAAGAGTAGTAAATAAGAACAATAAAACAAAAATAAAACTTCCCCATTCATTTAGCAACATTTTGTTTTACTCATTCTAATTTTCGTATTTATAATTCTTTTCCTATGAAATTTACCACAAATATATTTGGTCTAGGAATTAATTCGTGCGGTTGGTACGCACACATTGAAGCTGTAGTACAAACACAAAATACATAAATACCTTAAGAAAAATATTGTCCATCGCTAGCCACCACTTTCGCCCATCTGTCAGGCAATGTACGGATTCCGTGGCGAAAGAAGTCCTCATCCTTGGAAGCGATCCAGTCAGAGACCCATTTTTCGATATCTTCTGAAGAAGTAAACCGCTGTCCAATCAAATCGTTGTTCATGCAATCGAACAAGTAGTAGTCCGAAGGAGCAACGTCTGGTGAATACGGCGGGTGGGGTAAAACTTCCCATCCGACATTTTCTAAATAGGTTTTGACCGGTTTTGCGACATGTGGGCGAGCGTTATCATGTTGAACAATAAGTTTATCATGTCTGTTCTCCCATTCTGGTCGTGTTCTGGCCAGAGCTTGCTTCAAACGCATTAATTGTCGTCGATAACGTTCTCCATTCATAGTTTCACCCGGTTGCAGCAGCTCATAGTACACCACACCTTTCATATCCCACCATATGCACAGCATAACCTTTGCACAGTGAATATCTCGTTTTGGTAGTGATGGACCTGGTTCACCTGGTTTCACCCAGGCCTTTTTTCGTTTAGCGTTCTCGTAATGGATCCACTTCTCATCACCCGTAATAATTCGATGCAGAAACCCCTTTCTGCTCTGTCGTTGAAGCAGCAATTCGCAAATGGTTTTTCGTCTTTCAACGTCTCTGTCTTTCAATTCATGTGGAACCCAATGTGACATCTTTTGAATCATTCCCATGGCTTTCAAGCGTTTGGAGACTGTTGTTTGATCAACGCCTAATGCTGCTGCAAGTTGTTCCTGCGTTTGACATGAATCCTGCTCGAGCAATGCTGTCAATTCTTCGTCTTGAATTTTTTTTGGCTGTCCAGCTCGCTCTTGGTCTGCCAAGCCGAAATCACCACTTCTAAACCGTGCAAACCACTTCTGACACGTTCGCTCAGCTAGAGCATGGTCACCATACACTTCCACCAAAATACGATGACTTTCAGTCGCACTTTTCTGCATGTTAAAGTAATGCAGCAGGACACCCCGCAAAAACACTTTATCAGGCACAAATTGCGCCATGTTCACTTAACTACAAACTGGTGTTGTTGACGCTTTAATCCACTGCCCTATACTACGAACGATACGCGATGACAGGGGTTTGCAACACATGTGTGGATACACGGAACTGTGGGACGCTCCGTTCGTTGCGCCATCTCTTGTCCACCCGCACGAATTAATTCCTAGACCAAATACATTTCCCGACTATACACATAGTATCAGTATTAAAAGTACCCTACAAAATCATTATCAAATTATATTCTTACAAGAAGACAGTTATAAATATGCGACAATCATTTTGGATATGAGTGTACATTCGTGCTAAGGACAAAGTTTTTATAGTTTTTTTGTAATCTCTATGCCGTTATATCATCTTGAAAAGTTGCTTATACAACATCCTTTTTGTTGTTATTTCTGACTTAAATTGTTTTATTACTGTCTATGTCAACAGTTCTGAGTTGTTTCAAACGATATATCTAGTGGTGTATGCAAAGGAGATTCCTGAATAAGCTCCATAACTTGCACAAGATATTATGGAAAGATAAAAGTTTATCTTATATATATAAAGCTATGAATGCAAAAAACCTAAAATCTCGGGCTCAAGATGCAAACATAAGTTTTTTGGTGGAACATATACTTTTAGAGTCCTATGTAAGTTATGTTGGTTTTGTCACAACAAAGTCCGTCTCCTCTACTATTTTTTGAGGGAAAGGGGGAGAGAAATTGGGGGATTGTTACTGCTGCCTAAAACGATATGAACTTAAGGCTTGAGCCTCCTTGGAGAACGTCCGCGTACTCTACTGGATATAGGTCTATCTGTGGTTCCAAACATTAGTCAAAACATTTCTTATACCTAGGCAGAGCCGCAGATGTTCCACATTCTTACTATAACAGCAAAACATATCACTCTTTGAGTAGCATTAATTTCTAATAATTAACAGTCGGGTTGATAGGCGTCGCTACCCGCGCTGCCTGCTTGATACTAACAGATAACGCTAGGCAATTTGCAGATTAAAGGCTATTGTAGCAATACAGTGTACCGAAAGTTTGGTCGTAACCTCTAGTTTATTTTCATACAGGAATATTTCTTACCTGAATAAACCTGAACTGTTAGTTCTTGTTTAAACTTATTTCAGGAACTTAAACAAAAATTCACTATTAATTTCACTATACAACTTGTTCCTTACATGTTAGAAATATAGGTGGATCATTAGGATATAATCATGACAGGTTATGTACGTTGTAGATTAATTTTGTTGTCCCGGAAACAAACGCAGCGGAAAGTAGTAACAACATGGCTGGTTTATTTATACTAATTTAGTACATTTACACATTGATCTAATCTACATCTTCTCAACGAATTTATACAGCTTAGCTAAACAGCTTAGATATCAACCACAGATACAGTATAATATAGGTAAATCAAATTTCTCAAATGTGGTATTGAATATATTTCCATCTCCATCATGTTACTTAGAACTTTTTTTAATCAAGCCAAATAGAAACAAGGAGGATGTATTTGTGAAGTTTTTTCTAAGTAGCAATTCTTTATTGACTGACAGAGGTGAAGTAACTATCTTCTTATGTTAATTATTATATAATATTTTTGCCACCTTAATGAAGCAATATAAAAGTGCATTTCTGAGTAATAAAACAAATTATACACGGACTCTTATAGTGAAGTATTTAATGATATTTAACACCTTGTTAAGAGAATATAAAAGTATATTTTACCAATGTTTGCTATCACTAATTACAACGGGATCTTCCATTTAACTTAAGAATTATCTAATATTTAACACTAATAATAGTGAAATTTGCTCTGTATATTGTGTATTTTCGATTGTAGGAAATTTCGGTGTAAGAAAATGAAAAGGAATTCACACAAATATGAGAACAGAAAGAATGGAAAGGAATAGAAGATGGAAAGTTTTTTTTTTTTTAATTAGATAAAGAAAGACTTCTTGGATAAATAAAAATATAAATATCCTTGCACCGAAAGAACACTATTTAGTTTCCGTAGTTTTCATTTACTTCATGTTTGTATATTTATTGCCAGTTTCATAACAAACTTGTGAAATCATTTTTATCTCGGAAATAATTTTGGGTGGAAAGGACCCCACACAATCCTTATGGAGATTGGATTTCGGTAGTATTGCTTGAAACCGTGATATGTTGTTATAGATATTTTGTTCCTGAGAAAAAGGCTTAACGGACATAACTACCTATCACTGACCATTTGACCACTACAGGACCACTTTTTTGAAAATAGCCGAAGATACAGATATTCTGGATTTCGGTGAAAATGACTGAGATCGTTATATATTGTGAACGGACACAAACACCAATCACTGACCGTTTGGCTACTACAGGACCACTTTTTCTTTAAAAAAAAAAAAAAAAAAAAAAAACGAAGATAGCGATCTTCGGCATTTCGGTGAAAATGACTGAAATCGTGATTATGTTGTAGATATTGTAATCCTGAAAAAAAAATCTCAATGGACAAACCACCAATCACTGACCATTTGGCCACTACAGGACCATTTAAAAAAAATAGCCGCTGAATTCGATAGCGTCCACTGGATTCAAATTCCTGACATCCTGATTGCGAAAGGGATCGCTATAGTAATATTTCAGCTGTTTGCTCGGTGAGGGAATGTCTTAAAATAATGAATCAATTTTCTTAACAAATTTAATTTCTGTATGTTGCTACCTTTAACGACTATATTTGTTCATGAGTTTATTTTCCTATGCTACGGAGCTCTAATATTAAAATGAAATTAATTTCAGATGCAAGAGAGGGTAAAGAAGAGTGCGTTGGAACACCAATATTTACTACAAAAACAAATTCAAGACAGTGCCAGAGGCAAGAACAATAAGCAATATCAGGTGAGCAATCTGATTAAATACAGAGTCCGCCAGAAAAATGCAAACACTTTTTGCCATCCCACATTGACAATTGTTCTGAAATTTGTATGTTGTAGTATAGTTTTCGCCCAACAGATGTCAGCATTGTTTTCAGTTAAAATTGTTGTAGTACAGTTTTTCGTTCAACAGATGTCGGTACTGTCAGCACGGTCAGTAAGATAAGAAAATGGCAGGGGCACGCTTGACGTTCGAGCAGCGTAAATACGTTTTGAAGTGTTTTATCAGGTTTGGGAATGTCATCAAAGTTCAGCATAAGTGGTAGAGGGGAGTTTGGTACTGAACCACCAAATCGCCTAACAATCAAACGCATTGTTGACAAGTTTCAGGCGCATGGAACGACGAGCAGTTGCTGGAGCTACAGCGATCCATCTATCAATGGAGACAGAAGGTTCTCGAGCGTCCCAACAACGGCCAATATTTTGAACATCTAATGTAAACACATGCTTACTTGAAGGTTTGTAACACATGTTTGAACAATAATTAAATGTAATTAAGAATAGGTTTTTTAAAAATTTAAACAGTGTATACATTTTTCTGACGGACTCATATGAATATGTGAAAAATGTGTACGCTAGGCCCTATATTGATGTTGGTTGGTTGACTGAGATTTTCACATGTTCGTGTGGGAAAAATCACGCTACATTGTGTGCAAGAATCATGTGGATCCGATGATTATATTCAGTATTCTATTAGAGATTAATGTAAAAGGAGTTACCTATATACACTGTTCATCGTGAAGTTAGAGCAAGAGGCAGTTAGCTCCGGAAAAATTTCTAAAAGTGGACATACCTGGTTCTTGTATAGTCCTGGACACTTTTAAAATGTTTATGTAATAGTGTGAAAAAATATGCTTTTTAATCAGGAATTGATTTTTCACACACTGTTAACAATACAACCCAACACTATAACTTAATATTAAAAGACAAAATGCAAGAGATTGAATTTTTATCTCCTATCTCAGGACTGGTAACAACTAGTTTAAACTCCACACTAAGTTAGGGGGCTTCAAAATCAAATTATTCGCATTTTCACCTATTTTTTTAAATAGGTTTTTGAGATGACACTTTCAGCCTACTTGTAAAAGAATTTCCCGTTTAGAATTCTCATATATTTCTCCTTTTTTCCACAGAAAATCTCATCTTTGGAGAATAAAATTCACCAATTGGAGATAAACATTATGGAGGCTGTGCATATCCAAAGGAAATATGTGACGATTCGAAAAAAGCTTTTGAGTGATAGTGTAGGGTTTGAAAAAACGTTGGAAGACTTGGAGAACAAGATACAGAAACAAGACACAGAAATAGCTCAACTGCAGGTAAGTATTTACAGTGAAATTACTCTAAATGACCGCCTTTTATTAACCCTCTTCCTTTCATCACGACCGACCTTTACCGGAGTTACAGTTTCATAAAAAAAAAAAAAAAAAAAAGTACTAGAATAGAAACCAATATCGATCATACCTATTTTTGATCGGCGAATATGTTTGTGTCAGAAAATATTCCATAATCCTCTTTAAGGCAGCCATCTTACTACTTCAAGTGGGATACATTGTCCATTACTGGACAACAGTGTCGTAGCCAGGGGAGGGGGGATTGACCCGGCTTAAGGGTGTATGTATGTATGTAAAATCTATAACCATGTTTAAAATATTTACTTCCCAGTAGCTCAATATTTAACCCTACAGAAGATTTCAGCAAATTAATTACATGCTGTATTCTCGTAGTTCTTTCTGTTCAGTAAATACTTCAAAATTGACTATCGTTGGGTGCTAATAAAAAGTATTGAAAAAATAAAGTAAATGTTTTATATTTTAAACTATTAACGATCTCCTACTTAATCGAATTATTAACGCGCACGATTTCAGTGCGCAAGATCCTTTATTCCTGGTGGGAGCACCAACTTTTCTGGTGTTGAAGCAGCAACCATGAGACAATTAAGGAGCTGTCTGAATTTAGTTGCATCGAACTCCGGCCCAGAAAGCCAGAAACAATTGACCACGCATCATCCAGTTGAAAACGTCATTTGGTTGGCCATAATCCTTTATGGGGTGTAGCGAAAGAGAGTTTAGTTTTGTACCAGTACTTCCTTTTATTACTTAGCTAATTTCATCAGTATCTCAATACTGTGTTACTACAGAAAAAGATAAAATACTCCGGCCAGCCATATGGTGCAGATAACTGTCGATAATACGTGGTCTTTGGTTGCCTTCCATAGCCAGTATATGCAATGAATTATAATACAGGGCACAAATTTCTGGTCTGACTCCAGTAGGTAGATGAGTGTTCGGTCTCCCTTGATGAGTTTCTGGCTACACCATTGTTGGACAAATATACCGAAAAACAGAAAGGATAAATACGTTCCGTAGCAGCACAAACAATAGGCCCAACATTGAGAAACGGTAGCGTAGCCAACTGCCAACATTAGCACTACGTTGTAATCGGTTGCTTGGCTCAGCAGTTGATAACCAACTTAACTGCCAATGAAACCCCTAAGAAAGAAGTAAAATTGAAATTTGGGAGAGCAAGGTCAAAACTATTGAATGTCGGCAAATTGTTGGTTGGCCAACATATATTTTCAACTACGTTGGGCCAGCGTATTTTTTAACTTTATTCTTGCAATTCCCCAACGATACCGACCGTTATTCTCTCTAAAACCTACAAGGGTAGACAAAAAAATTAAAAACACTTCATACAGGACACGTAAGTTTGGCCATTTACTGTACAACACGTGTTGAGGTTGCCGATCGCTTTTTGCTTTCAATGTGTCATGTGGACCTTCCCCTGCAGTCAGCAGTAACTAGTTCACCTGTGAGTGTCGTGGTGTGAAAGTGGTGCGGTAAAATGGGCGACCTGACAGACTTACAAAGAGGCATGATTGTTGGTGCCCGTCTGGTTGGAGCTTCAGTGGCAACAGTGGCGAACATTGTGGGAGTATCGAAAGGCACTGTGTCCAATATCACGAGGGCATACTCAATTCATGGGCAAACGACGTCTCCAAAGCACAACAGTGGTCGAAAGACAATCCTGTCAAATAGGGACCGGGGGCCATTAAAACGGATTGTAGCAGCTAAAAAGAAGACCACTGCATTGAAAATTACGTCTGAACTCAATTCCGGCCTACATAACCCGGTTTCATCGAAAACAGTGCGACGGGAACTTCATAAAATGAAAATTCATAACAGGGCCGCTATCGCCAAACCCCTGGTTACAGCAGTAAATGCGAAGAGGCGTATCCAGTGGTGCAAAGACCACAAAACGTGGACTCATGAGCAGTGGAAACACGTAATGTGGTCCGATGAATCGACCTTCACCTTGTTTCCAACAACCGGTCGTGTTTATGTATGGAGAACACCGTCGCAAGCCTATGATACAAACTGTCTGCTCCCAACTGTAAAGCATGGAGGTGCTTCTGCTACAGTATGGGCAGTGATATCGTGGTTTTCTGCAGGTCACATCATAATGATGAATGCTAAGGCGTATGAGGCCATTTTGGGGGACCAGGTTCTACCCATGGCCCAAATATTGTTCCCTGATGGTATATACCAAGATGATTTGGCACCCTGTCACGCTGCAAAGACGGTGAAATCATGGTTTGAGGAGCATGACCAGGAGCTACCACACCACCTTCACTGGGTCCTTCGATCACCAGATCTGAACATCATTGAGCCATTGTGGTCTAAGTTAGAAAGGCGTGTTCGGTCTCATTACCCTCCTCCAGCATCCCTTAAGGAACTAAGCATGTTTTGGAGGAACAATTGTACAAAATTCCACACACCACAATTCAGGAGCTGTATACGTCCATTCCACGTCGGATCCAAGCTGTTTTGGACACAAAAGGAGGCCCCACACCATACTAGATATGATTTTCACAATTTTGCAAACGTTTTAGATTTTTTTGTCCAACCCCTGTAAAAAGTGTGTTGCTATAGTGACCGTGACGACTCATGAAGTGTGGGCTCTATACAAATCATAGACTGACTTCCCTCACTTGTGATGCATTTGAAGGATTCGCTACGATTCGTAAAGTTGCCTTCCGAACGGACACTTAAGAAAATGTGAAACTGCAGAAGTGCACGAACAACGTTGCCAAACTTAAAGGACATGGCAAACGAGCGAAGAAACAAACAGCACTTCAAGAACTAAAAATAGAAAACAAGAATAACGATAAAGCAAAACTTAGGAGCAATCCGACAACACTGCACGCTGAGGACATGCTCTATGTATAGCGCGAGAGACGACACTGGCTAAATTTTATGCGTGGGGGTTCACGACCGGGACATGCTCTTGTGTTCTATTGGGTGGTGAAATGAGTAAAACTAGGTCAAACTTCAGGTTTTATCGCGATCACTATAGCTTTTGTGAAATTAAAATTATTTTAAACCAACATCTGTTAAGTTGCGTTTCCCAATTTTCCCAGCTTTATGTGCTGCAGTTTGTCTATAGCGTAATAATGATGTGCTAAAATAACTTGAAAATGACAAAAATAGAACTGTTCCGGTATTAAACTGTTCCGGATTCTTGTTTTAAATAAAATGATAGTGGCTTTCTGAAAGCTTCTAATTTGTCAATTTACTTTCCGAAAATAGTTATCTTGAGCTGTACGCGAGGTTCAATATTTTACGACACACATTTAAGTAGAGATGCAAAAAAGCCGGCTTTTTTGAATCGATGTTTTTTTTGCAAATAAAAAGCCGGCTTTTTTCGGGGAAAAACGAGAATTTTGGAAATTTTGGCTTTTTTCATTTTCATGATTTTTCTATTTAAATAGCTTTCTTATAGTATACTCTAAAGTTAAATATGATTCTATGACCTGAATGCCATATTTCGCTCTGAAATTCACCATCATGATGGATGAAGCACATGGTTTATGAATTAAAGTAAACATAAAGTACTAGTATTTGAAAGCAATTTTAGAAGCTATTTAACTTGATTTTAACTTCAGAATTATCGACATTTTTTCTTCTCTAGATCATTTCTTTTTAGTCATCCGTGTTTCACTTCTTAGAGCTTAGTACTCTAGCTTCTAGCACATAATTAAACATATGTTTTTCAATATATCCATCAGAGCGTACGTTTTTCAATATACATCTGTCGGAGCGTACTTCCACATTTCCGTTACTGTAGCTGTGCATTGATTTAACAATAATCTTCCGGACACAACCTTGAATACCATTTGATAGAAATAATCAATATCGGATTTAGAAAAATATTTGGGAGGTTTTTTTTCTGAATAATGTTTTTTTTTTTAAGTCCTAACTTTTATTTAAGAGGAGCTTAAGTTTATGAGTACAGGCATAACAAATATTTTGTTTCGTTTGTATATTCAGCTATAATATTCCAGATACAACATTGAAGACCATTTTATACTGATAATCAGTGGCGGATTTAGAAAAGTATTTTGGGAGCGGCTTTTCTTATTAATGCTTATTTTTTCTACAAATTCCTAATATTTTTATTTGAGGACAGCTTGAAGTTTATGACTAAAGGCAATACTAATATTTAGTTTGTTTTAGAAATTCCGTAATTTCGGGGTAGAGGCTTCAATCCGAAAGACATCCCCACCCTAACCCTTCTCGCAAATCCATCACTGCTGGTAATTAGAAATAACAAAGATTTAAAAACGATTAGAAAGGAAGTCGGCCAGGACTCACAGTACATGCACTATCCCTACATTCACAGATGGAATTATGAAAAACTTTAGTCAAAATGGTCGAATGAGGGGTTGAATCCCGGACTTCACGATAGAAGCTCTCCATTGACTTCTGTCCTTATCCAATTCAATCCAGTTTCTACTCTGTATTCCTATTTGTGCTAGATCCATCTTAATATTGTCCTCCCATCTGGGCCTAGGTTTTCCTAATGGACGTCTCCCGATTGGATTTTCAGTTAAAACTTTGAAAGCGTTCCTACTTTCTTCCATTCTGGCTACATGACCTGCTCACCTGAGCCTCCTAGACTTGATGACTCTAACGATGTTTGGTAAACTGTATAAATTATGCAGTTCCTCCTTATGAAGTTTCCGCCATTCCCCATTCCCATTCTTCTTGGGTCCAAATATTCGTCTCAAAATTTTATTCTCAAATAATTTCAGTCTGCGTTCTTCCCCCAGCGCAAGCGACCATGTTTCACAACCATAAAGCATAACAAGCATGATTATCATTTTATATATTTTAAGCTTTAAATTCCTTGACAGAATTCGTGACGACAAAATATTTTGAACTGAATAATAAAAAGAATTTCCTGTTTTCAGTCGACATTTAATTTCTCTGTGGGTGTGATTTTGGTCTGGTAATAGCGATCCAAGATATTTGAAAGTATCCACTGTGTCGAAAGTAATAATTGATATTTTAACGCATTCATAATTTGCCGTATTACGATCCTTGTGAACTTCCTTGTATTTAGATTTCTTTGCATTTACTCATGTCCCTGTGAGTGTTTAATAAGGCCTCTGCATTTCTTTCGATTGTTCTCCTATCAGATTTACATCATCAGCATACACCATAACCTGGTGAATACCATTCAACTCTAGGCCCTGGTTCCTATCTTTGATTTTTTTTTTTTATAGCGTACTGCGGAACAAAGCTGAATAATAACGGCGATAACGCATATCCGTCTTTCAGGCCAATCCCGACCTGGAAGCTCGCATTTTTCTACTCGGACTTTACTCTGGGATTCATTTAAACACTTAATAAATCTAACTTTTTCGGTATTGCAAATTCTGTAAAAATGTTGTACAATGTTTCCCTCCTAACCGAGTTGTAAGCCTTTCTAAAATCAATTAACAGTTGATGTACTGGGTAATATATTCCCATTTCTTTTCGAGTATTTGTCGAATGGTAAATATCTGATCGATTTCGACTAAATCCACACTGATAATCTCCAATAATTTCATCTGCGTATGGGGTCAATCATTAATAGAATGTTAAGAGAAATGCCTCGATAATTATTACAATCAATTTTGTCATCTTTCTTGTGAATTGGAACAGTGATTGATTCTTCCACTCTTTTTAAATGTATTCCACAGTTTTTCTTTTTTGTTAAAAAAAAAGTTTCGTAACGATATGTTGAATTTTCTTGTTAAAAATTCAGTAACCTTCAGGACTGGGTAAACCGTGATGGTGGTTGTATATTCTACAGCCTAGGAAACCATACGCTCAGATACGTATATAATCCATAAACAGAAAATTCGATACTTTCCCTATTCTGAACAAGCTTAAGGAGCAGTCAGTGCATTACAGAATTTGGAGCTTTACTGATTTTGCAGATCCGAAGCAGCTGATAGGTGGTAACAATTATTACGTATGTGATCAATCAGTGAAATATTTGTTCGAAATATTCATACAATATATATGAAAATTAAAACTTAACTGAAAATTTTAAAGAATGTACAGAACCACCCGAAACGAAGCTCTTGATGTGCAAATTTCTCTCATGTTTTTCTTTACTTTGCTTCAAAAAGAGTGTGTGTGATATTTTGAAGTAAAAATACTACATATAATTTTACTAGTTATTTGTGTATCATCTTTTAAAGTATTTATTGTATATAAGAGGTTAAAATATTATTACATATATTGGTTAATCCTTTGGAATTCATAATTTAAATATGTTAAAAATTTTAAAAAATCTTTTTGAAATTCATGGTTTATTTTCGAGGTTTCATATTATTATCTGCATCAACCACTAATTAAATGAGTTTTTTGTTGTAGAGAAGCGAAATAAAGTCTGCTTTATCAGTTTGAAGCAAAATTTCCAAAAAAGCCCAACATTTCCCAAGCAAAAAAGCGAAGCAGAAAAAAACGAGTTTTTTTTTAAAAAAAAAAAAACGTTTTTTTTTCGAGCCCTTGCATCTCTACATTTAAGTACGTAATGAAGACATTTGAGCTGAGTAGATAGTTAACAGCCTGTAGGTCAAGAAAACCAGAATAGTGACGTTGCAAGACTGGAGACGAACTCATTTTCAGCAACTCAGTTTCGTTATTTTCCTCCCCAGTTTGCGAAGTAATTGTTGCTTTGCAGGAAGTTGCTTAACACTAATCTGGTGTTGTGGGAAAATTAGTTAAGAGGAAACTAACTTTTGTTCATTTCTTCACGAATTAATTATGAAACAATTCACATAGCTGGGTATTCAAAGAAACAAATTTTAACATTTTCAGTATCGCTAGTAGAACAAAATAGTTTTGTCTTGTAAATTTTGTATTTTCGTAATGCTTTCGTTTAATACATGCAAACATTAAGAGAAATTACATTTTTTTTTTTTTTTTTTTTGCACAGAATAGTGGCAATCATATGTCATTTTTTTAAAGGCTCAGGCCCGTCTTTCAGAATTGGTATCTGAAAATTAAAACCAGCACGGGTTATCATCATTGCCTTTTATTTCTTTAATTTATTTTGTTTTGCATTTTGGAATAGGTGAAAGGGGATTTGGATGAAGGGAGGGAAAGGAAAACAACAAACAAGAAACAAAAAGACAAAAAACGAAACAAAAACAAAACAAAGAATGAACAAAGAATAAACTATGCAAAACAACATTGACTGTTGCAATTTCCAAAATACTATAACCGTTGAGCTTGACCCTAACATATTCTAATATTAAACTATGCAATATTCAACTATCTATTAATACGATTTCCAAGGTATTTGACCATTGATCTTGACACTAACATGTTCTGATACTAAATTGTTTGCTAATCAAATCAAAATTATCTAAACTCTTTTGATCTGCACTATCATTTCCTACCTCTGTTTGGTATTTTTATTTATTTAATTCTGATCTTGTTAGTATTTAGTTAGTTACTTCTAACTGTCTAGCTACTTCTATTTTTGGTATATTTATGTCTATACGTAATATTAGTATTATTATTACCATTCTTATTATTATTATTATTATTGGAGTTATTTAAACTTTGTTTCTTTACTTAGCTTGGTTGAGTCCATATTTATTAACTATGATTATTATGTTTTAATTTTTTTAAAAAAATATGCTTTATTTATTTATTCTATTTCTTTTTTATTTAATTTATTTTTGAATTGAATGTTTATTTAGTGTTTATTTTTTTTACTATATGATTTCATTTATTTTGATGGACTTCTTCTATCTTCAGGTTTTCCCTGTATGAGCTTGGTTTTCACCTGCTATTTCAAGTTCTTCTCGTGTGATCATATTTAATTCTTTCACTAATTATACACTGGTTTTTCCCTGTATATTTTGCCCGTTTCACACACTAAAAGCACTAAGAACACTGAGTTGACACATAAATCGCATTCACCAAAACACACTAAGCCACACTAGTCTTCACTAATCCATACCGCATTCCTCTTAATAGTCCCTTGAACCTTCGTTTATTGAATGTTCTCGTGGTTGCAATTGAAGAACATTGGAACTCCATCAATAAAAAATGAGAAACGACTTTCTGGTAGTGGTCTGTCCCCCTTGCCTCCCCAATACGTTCGCCTATGAGTATTACGTACTTAATAATCTATGCAATACAACAATATGCAATACCCAAAACACGGTCAGATGTTCATAAGACCCATGATCAAACACATACGATCCAAACATACAACATGTGATTAAACAAAAGGTCTCCATTCCCCCCTCCCACACACACATACACACAATAGAAGAGCAAAATAGTCAACTGTGTATTTATCCTCAAGGCTATAATAAGATAAATTACAAAATAATAATAATAATAATAATAATAATAATAATAATAATAATGCGTTAAGGATAGAGAAGTAGAATACTTACGTAATCGTGTCTTTATATATATATATATATATATATATATATATATATATATATATATATATATATATACATATATACATTTCCTTCCCTAAATACCGTGTGCGTGGGTTTTCTCGGGGTTCTCCCGTTTCCTCCCATGTCTTCGTTCCACCATTTCATTCATTACTCATTATCACCGTCTCCTTTAGCCTAACCGGCATAACCGTGGGACGTAAAACTCAAAATTTCATTTCATTTCATTTCCTTTCCTCCAAAAACTACCTAGGTGCAACGGAAAGCGTTCTTCAATTGTCAAGCTTCTACCAAATGCAGCGCCTACTTTGGCGACAAGGAAGAGAAGTAAAATATGCGTGTCGTATGTGCCATGTTGTCGCTCTATTAAGACAAATAATGCTAACTTTGTATATCGTATACGACACTCGGCATCTGAAGAGGTAGTTTCAATTACATTTTTTTTTTCTGTCGGAGCAATAGGAACTTTTCCAATATTCAGATTTTTCTCTACTTGAATAACCAAAAGTCTTATGGTACCGGTAAATAAATATTCTTGCACTAAGAAAAGTGTTATTATTCTCTCATTGTATTTCTTAGAAATTGGAGGCGAGATCATGTAAACAAAATAAATATATGAAAACAATTCGTGGAGTCAAAATGGGGAATACGACGTAGCACCGAAACGTCGCAGGGTCTAAACGGCATACGAGACCGACACTTCAGCTCAGAAACTTATTTCGGTCCTATGCCGTTTCGATCGTATGTCGTTTTCCTTATATATCATCAACAAAATGGTTGTTCTTAACAGACCCGCAACCAGCCACAGACGTTTGGGGGCCATGAATATGTTAGGGGGGGCAATTCATTAAACATTCTCTTACAAATAGCTAAATTGTGTTTTTGTATTAATAATAGCATTTTGTGTTAAGGTCTGGAGGGGCCACGAAATGTTTAGGGGGCCTGGCCCCCTACCACCCTCTGGTTGCGGGCCTGGTTCTTAATACTGTGTGATTATAAGATAATGTTTTTATTAGTATTATTTCGACTGTATGTAGGTAACTGCTTTAGAACCTATGCCGTTTCAGTCATAGCCGTTTCTGTTCTATGTCATTTCGATCCTATGCCGCTTCGGTGCTATGCATGTAGACCCTAACACTCAAAATGAACTGGCGTGTGGCAACAAAGTAGGAGAATATAAAAAGAAAACAAGAAATTTCACATCAGTGCCGTGCCGTGGAAAGTCAGCACCCGGGAGTATACCTCCCCCCCCATACATATGAGTGAGTTCGACATATCAGCCGCTAAGCGCCACTATGGTTGGCGCGAAGCGTAAGAAAATTTTTAAAAATAAAGCTTGTTTTTCCTTGATTTTGAGCAGTTTTTATTACTTTTTCCTTCCATTTTAAATATATATCTTTTCTTTTTTCTTTCCTAATTAATATTAATTAATTTAAAATATCCTATACAACTGATTAATGAGAGAAAATCAACCGAAATAAAATTTCCCATACCAAGATCAGGAAGATGATAAAATATTGATTTTCTCTCATTAACTATATACAGGGTGGCCCAAAAGTAGATATAGGGCCTACACCCCTGCCAGGCCGGTAGTCATCCCAAAAATGTAGGGGGGGCGATCCAGCCATATTATAGTTAATTTGCAAGCCTGCCGTTAAAATTTTAGAGTGGCTAGCAAAAATTTAGGGGACTCCCCTAGACCCCCCCTGGATACGGGCCTGATCCCTGCATTGATCAAGTGTAACATTCTAGTTTATGTGGTTATATTTCGACTGTTCCGAACTTAAGATACAAGTAAAAACACATTAAGAACAAATAATAAAGAAACTAAGCCTACCTGATGGATAACAATAAGAAATGATATAAAATACAATGAACTAATCTGTATGTATACCTACTTTTGGGCCACCTTGTATTTTGATTACAATGTTTCTGTAATTTGTTCATTAAGTCCCAGAAACGGTGGCTAAGGACTGGTCGTCTCGCCGTACCGTGGACTTAGGTAGAGTCATGTAGTTTTTACCTTGCCACACACCAAGGTGCCACAAATCGTTGCACATTTTCGCTATTCATGCTTGCAGCTAAAGGAGGGGAGAACCTGATTTTCCCTAAATTTTCGTTGGTTACCCAGCCCAGATAACAATGTGCCATTTAAGGGAGCAGACTAGTAAATATATTTCAAAAGCTAACAATTTTTCTTTTGCCAGTTTTTCGTAAGTGAAAAGAGATAATGAAATGTAACTTACCTCAGTAATAGATAATGTTATTCTACACCTGAAAATACGAATCGGAAGAATTTTCAGTGTTGCCATCCATAGAAATTACAATGTGACCAGAATTTGAATTACCCAAAAATCTAAGTTATGGCAGCAACTAGAAAAATGAACTCAACGGGAATTGATGACTTATCATGCTGTCTGTGTTCCTTGTTAATTACTTTTTAAATAATATTTGTATTTTAATCCTACTGATAATTAAAATTTATTTATTTTGTACTCTTTATTATAATATAAATACAGTTTGTAATATGATGAGCTGAATTAGCTAGTGAAACAAAAATTTCTGCATTTTTTCTATAAATCAATAATGTCGTTTATCTTTTATATGTAAACAAACATTGTAAATTGGCAGAATGTCTGTTGTGTTGTTACAATAAATAAATAAATAATCCCTTTAATACAATACGAGATGCAGAAATGTAGAAAACAGCTACGAACCAGTAATATAGATAGGGAAAACACACTTTTTCCAGCGAATTTTTTACTCAGATTTCTTGGTAATTCCTCAGTGACATCATAAACAAAATGTAGCGAGTGGAATTGAAATTTAATGACTGAAATTTTTGTTTCAGAACGTTCAGAGGGAAGCATCTGATTTAAGAGATGAAACGAAAGGAACGTTGATGTCTCAAGAAGTTGCTGCTTTGAACTTGGGAAAGGAAAGGGAGACGAAATTAGAAGACATGAAGTAAGAGTTCTTAAGTTTATCTTTCTTTGTTATCAGCTGATAACACTTAATAATATGGCTTTAACAATGTTGCAACAAGAAAACATACGAAGTTGCATAATATTTAGAGAAAAAAGGATTTTCCTTCCTTTGGTGGTCTAGCGATTGTCTGTTGTCATTTCGTAGGCTTGTAAGACACAGAGCTGCCACCTTTTCAAAGCAAAATGTCTGGACGCTTCATTCAGTTTTCCATCTTTACAAAGCAAAATGTAGAAACACTTTCTCCAGCTATTAGGGGAGGGGGTAGCAATGTTTCTTTTTTCGTAATAATGTAGTATGCATTTTCTACCTATAGTGAAGAGCAAATGATTTATATGTAATTGATAAAAGGAAAATGAAGCCGTTTAAATTATTAGGCCCTATAAAATAGACAGGGCCGGCCTTAAGCCGATTGCTCCCAATCGGTCCCCGCGCCTAAAGGGGCCCCGCGCTAGTGCCGTCTACTCTACTGTCCAGTCTAATCTACTCTTCAGTGCCGTTTTAACGGCATATTAGGCCCGAGAACAAGTAAGTGCGATGTAGTCCCTATGAGTAAATTTTGCTCCAAATACATGCAATTAATACATGCCATTCTGTTCATGGGCTCCCCGACAAAGTGGCTATGGTACCGTTAAGATGGCTCTGCTACTCTCAGTTGTCAAGTACACACAACAATATATTGCAATACAGGTACAGTACATCCATGGACTCCACAAGGGAAGGTATGGCCTCTCCCTAACAAGTAAATGATTAATTTGTATTAAGTTTCCGGGCATAAGGAAATATTGTTTGAATTTAATGCTGCAGTAGTTTCTTTATTTTTATACGTTTACAACTTCTGTTGTAAAAATAAATATTATGTCCATGGAGTATTCTGCACACCCCCAACACCCCTAATACTTCCCCAAATTTCCTTACACACATCTATGGGCATAAAAATATTGTTTTCTTTGAGTTTGTGTAAAGAGTTATATCATTATTCTGGGTGCAGACCATCTTTTATTTTGAACACTCCACTAAGTAAAAGTTCCTGGCGTTCTTACTGATTATGTCATGTGATACTAACGTGAATACCGAGATATCAAATAAATCAGCCTCAGTGCAACTTCTTTGGATATCCTTTCTCTTATTAAAAATACAAAACCAGAGGACAAACTTTGCCCTCCCCTGCGAAAACTCCCGTGGATGTATCTTCGTTATTAATAATATTAATAACCGCTCATTTCTGAAGGGAGAGAGTCTGATAATAGACTCTTAAACGTCTAGATTTTAAAACAAGCCGAATTTTTCCTCTACTTTATTTTACGTTCATATTTCTATTATAATTTTATTATGGCTATTCGTTACATAATAATAACGAAAGCACGTTCTTCACATATTAGAATAGAAGGTACATAATGTACGAAAATACGCTCCACTATCGATAGTGCATAAGTTTAATGTATTTTAACAATATTTTGTTGATTTGCATTTTGTGTTCGAATCCTTACGTAGGGCAAGGTATTTCTTTCTTTCTTTTTTCAGTAGGACCAATGAAGTACGGATATTTTTTTAAAAAAATAAAGAAAGGTAAAAATCAAAATTATTTTTGTGCTCTTCTTTAAGGAGATATGCTAATTGTAAATTTCTGTTTATTTACAGGCACCGTCTGGAGACAAGACGCCATGAACTAGAGGTATTAGGTCGAAAGATTTTGCCAAGCATGGCTGTTTTTATGCGAGAATCTCAGTCCGATACAGATACATCAGGCCCTATATCTGAAGATGCTTTGCAAAGCAAAACAATTGAATCGCTGGAGAAAGCTTTGAATAAGCTGAAGGCAGCTACAGGTATTATATTCAAATAGCAACCCATAACAATTTATCAAATAAACAATAGGACATCATTATCTTAAGGTTAAGGTTAGATCTTTTCAATGAATCTGGGGACATTACACCTAAGTTTACGTTTATATTAATAAGACAATACATTAAAACAACTATATTAAATGCAGAAACTGTTCCGAGGAAATGTGGATGTCTGGTAATCTCATTATAGATCTTGGCAATTTCAATAAAAATTGCTACAATGATAATCACAATTGAAATGAACTTGCCAGAGTGTAGTTTCTGGCAACACTTGCACATTAAGGTCTTCTTTTTTTCTTTTCACTGATGTTTGGATGACGTATTTCTTTCAACAATCGTTTAAATTTTTGAATTTACTTTAATAATCTTCCTACTCATCAGAACACAGATGTTTGTACTGTTCTTTCATATTTATGTCATAATCATCATTCCTTCTCAACGCCCCCTTTAGTTTGAAGATCAGAGCCGTTAGACATGAAACTAAAAGTCAATTTTGTTCTCGTTTTGACTCTAAAACCCTCAAATTTAACCTAATTCTTCATGTTAACTAATGAGAATAAAACGACAATCGATCAAAAATTTAAAACTGAGAATTTGAGGTCAGTCGCCGAGGCCGAAGAAACCAGGGCAGTAATTAAAACTCATGTTGATCATGTTCTTTGATGTGACAATTATCGTTTACAGTGAGTTACTGAATTCGTGCCATTTGGCCAGACGATTAAGCAGGACGTTAACTTCGTTCAGGGCATGGGAAGAGATGGGAGTTGCGTCAGAACAGTACAAATTCATCACGACAACGCACCAAGTCACAACGCTCTCAACATTCGGCAGTTACTGGGCAAGAACTTTGCCGTCCCGCCCACCATCCCACTCACCATCTATCTTCACACCCCTATTCACATATTTTGCCCCGTACGATTTTTTTATTATTCCCCAAGCTGAATGAGACCCAGTTTGAAGTCATGAAGGCCACCAAACAGGCTGTAACGACGAAGCTTCGGAATATCCCAGCAGAATTCTTCCAGTATTTGATAGAGGTGTGGCAAAGACAGATAGAGAAGTATGTTAGAGTGAAGGTTAAACAATGTACTTTGTTCGCATAGGAATTGTCAGTGCCACCAGTCCGTTTTTTTCTTTTTAAGATAAACCTCGTATTTCATAGGGCAGCGTTCCAATTTGGTGATCCGCGGTTTCCTAAGGGTTCGAGTAACAAATGAGTTCGAAAACATGAAAAATGAACTTTAAAGGCCCATAGTTGCAAAACCAGTGTTGGGCAAAATCAATTGAAATCAATTGCAATTGATCAATCAATTGAAAGTAATTGCTCTGAAAATCAATTGCAATTAATTTCAATTGCAATTGATTTCAATTTGTAATTGACAATTAATTTCAATTGCAATTGAATTCAATCATAAAATTTGCAATTAAATTTTCGTCAATTGTTAATTGTTAATTGGTCACCAGGCAATTGAAACTTTTAATTGTTAATTGTCAATTGCAAAGGGTGCAATTGAAACATTTAATTGTTAATTGCAATTGACAATTGAAACTTGTAATTGTTAATTGTAATTGTTAATTGCAATTGAAGTTAGCAATTAAAACTGAAGATAAGAAGATGTGTGTATATTGTAATGTCCACTTGTTACTGTTTTATATATTTCAAATAAGGTACTTATAAGAAATGCTGGATACCTACCATCCCTTTCCCCCCCTGGGAAGAAAGCCGTGAAACTAAGTATTTTTTTTAAAAAATATATTATGTTTATGGTTCTATCCCCCTCGAAAGAACTCTATATGCCCGTCATGCATACAATGGGAATGAGCACGAGCGAGTTCGAGCGAGTTTTCTTTAAAACTCGACTCGACTCGAAGCAGACATCTTTGAGTTCGACTCGAGATCTCGGCTCCAAAAATTTCCCCCAACTCGACTCGAATTCGGATCGAGTTTCCAGTCGAGTCGAGCCAATTCGAGCTAAATCCTTAGTGTAGTTCCAAGTACTACTATCTTCAAGTATCCTACTTAGACAATATAATTATCAATGATACTACTACTACTACTATAACGAATTATTATTATAACACCGTGTACCTGTATAAACATGGAATATAGGTGGTTTGTATCGGAATACTAAAAATTAGTTAACTGTCGATCTCGGTAGTCAAGAAATCTTCAGGAGGCAAGGACATCGGTCACGAGGTTCTTGGTTTGAGGAGCAAGTATTCGGGCTCGAGCCAAAAATTGTTAGAAGTTATGGGACTCCAGCCAAACATGTTTAAAACTGCTCGACCCGTTTTTAGGGTTGTCAACGACTCAAGCGGCTCGCTCACAGCTCATTCACTTATCGAGCGGAACCGAGAAGTGAGCCGAGCCAACAGCTCATCCAACCGAGCCAGCTCGAGCCGAACCGAACCGAGCTGATTGCTTACCCCAACCGAGCCGGTTCGAGCCATTGGCTCAGTTAAGCTAACTCGAACCCAGCCTATGGACTCGTTTCAACGGAGCTGGTTCGAGCCATTGGCTCCAATCGAGCCGAGTCGATAACTCATCTTTACCGAGCCGGTTCAAGCCATTGGCTCAATTGAGCCCAGTCGATGGGTAATCCCAACCAAGCCAGCTCAAGCTGTACTCTCAGTTGAACCGAACCGGGCCGGTTGACATCACTATTCCGGTTGGGCTTCTACTTTGGCTAAAAAATTGGACCGTGCAGTTCTCAGCCTTGATGGTAAGAACTACAAAAAATGATATGAAATCTTTAGGTTTACGTCCCACGCTTATTCCGGTTAGGCTAAAGGAGACGGTGATGATGGGAAATGAATGAAATGAAGAAAGTGGGAGGAAACGGGAGAACCCCGAGAAAATCCACGAGCACGTGTTTGTCCACCAGAAAGTCCAAACTGCGCGAGCTGGGATCGAACCAGGGATCTCAAGCACCGGAGGTGGACGTTTTACCACTGACCCACCGCGCCCCCTTGTAAGAACTACAGTATATACTTATATTGGTGCTCACGGCGTCATTAACTTGTTCCACCACCAACGAATTTCGAGGTACTTCGTTTTGCATCTTTTGTGCGTGTTTTGTGTCGCTTTGTGCGCCTATTCCCACATTTTGTGCATCACCGGAAGTGGGTCAAAATGGGCCTACAAATATGGCGGAACAAATTATTGCTCTTCCGCCACCAATGAATTTCGAGGTCGTTTCCTTCACATCGTTTTGTGCCGTTTTGTGCGTCATGGGAAGTGGGTTAAATTGAGTCCTCAAGGTGGGACTAATATGACCAAGAGTTCCGCCACTATTAAATCTCGAGGTCGTTAATTTCACATCGCGTACCCTTTTGTGCGTCTATTTCGACGTTTTGTGCGTCACTGGAAGACGGTCAAAATGGGCCTCGAAGGTGGGACGAAAATGACCCACTTCTCCGCCACTACCGAATTTCGAGGTCCTACCTTTTGCATCGACTACTTAATTTTCGTGCTGTTTCGTGCCCCCATTTCCACGTTTTGTGCGTCACCAGAAGTGGGTCAAAATGGGCTTCCAAGATGGGACGAAAATGACCCACTGTTCCGCCACTATCGAATTTCGAGGTCGTTAATTTCACATCGCGTACCCTTTTGTGCGCGTATTTCGACGTTTTGTGCGTCACTGGAAGACGGTCAAAATGGGCCTCGAATGTGGGACGAAAATGACCTACTGCTCCGCCACTACCAAATTTCATGGTCCTTCCTTTCGCATCGACTAGTGAATGTTTCGTGCCGTTTCGTGCCCTTATTTCCACGTTTTGCGCGTCACCAGAAGTGTGTCAAAATGGGCCTCCAAAGGGTGACCAAAATGACCCATTGTTCCGACACTATCGAATTTCTAGGTCGTTTCTTTTACATCGTTTAGTGCCTATTTTTTTAAAAAATTTTCTGTACCTATTTCCTCGTCTTGTGCGTCACCGGAAGTGAGTTAAACAGGCCTTTAAAGTGGGAGTTAAATGGCTCACTGTTCTGCCACTGTCGAATTTTGGGGTCGGTTCTTTCGCATCGTTTAGTGCCTGTTTTGTACGTTTTGTGCGTCACCAGAAGTGTGTCAAAATGGGCTTCCAAAGTATAACGAAAATGACCCACTTCTCCGTCACTACCGAATTTCGTGGTCCTTCCTTTCGCATCGACTAGTGAATGTTACGTGCCGTTTCGTGCCCTTATTTCCACGTTTTGCGCGTCACCAGAAGTGTGTCAAAATGGGCCTCCAAAGTGTGACGAAAATGACTCACTCCTCCGCACTACCGAATTTCGAGGTCCTTCCTTTCGCATTGACTAGTGCCTGTTTTGTTACGTTTTGTGCCCCTATTTCCACGTTTTGTTCGTCACCAGAAGTGTGTCAAGATGAGCCTCTAAGATGTGACGAAAATGACCCACTGTTCCGACACTATCGAATTTCTAGATCGTTACTTTCGCATCGTTTAGTGCCCTTTTTTTTTAAGTTTTCTGCGCCTATTTCTCATCTTGTGCATCACCCGAGGTGAGTTAAACGGGGCTTTAAAGTGGGAGTTAAATGGCTCACTGTTCCGCCACTATCGAATTTTGGGGTTGGTTCTTTCGCATCATTTAGTGTGTATTTTGTACCGTTCTGTTCGCCTACTTCCACGTTTTGAGCATCACCAGAAATGCGTCAAAATGGTCCATCAATGTGTGAGAAAGTAGAGCCATTGTTCCGGCACTATCGAATTTGGAGGTTGTTTCTTTCGCATCGTATAATGCCTGCTTTGTACTGTTTTGTGCTCCTATTTCCACTTTAGTGCGACAACGAAAATGGGTCAAAATGGCCTACAAGTATAGCGGAATAACTTAATGCTGTTCCGTCACCATCGAATGTCGAGGTCGTTTTCTTCACATTTTTTATGCATGATTTGTGTCGCTTTGTGCATCAGTGGGAGAGGGTCAAAATGGACCTTGAAAGTGGAATGGATATGTCTTTTTCTGCCATATTTGTAGGTCGTCTTTGACCCACTTTCGTTGGCCTACAAAACGTGAAAATATGCGCAGAAACGGTAAAAACATGCACTAAACCCAATGCGAAAAAGCGACCTTGAAATTCGATACTGGTGGGAGAGAGGATCATTTTTCTTCCCACATTCAATGCCCATTTTGACCCACTACCATTGATTCACAAAACGTGGAAATAGGTTTACAAAACGGTAGAAAACACGCACAAGATGATGTGAAGGAAACGACCTCGAAATCGTTCCTGACGGAACAGCATTAACTTGTTCCGCCATATTTGTAGGATAACATTGACCCATTTCCGGTGACGCAGAAAACGAGGAAATAGGCGCACAAAACGACACAAAAAATTTCCATGTAATTAAGCTAAATTTCCATTTAAGTTTGTAAGCTTAATTATATGGAAAATTTTATACATTTTTCCTTTACGTTGGTCTACTTTACGTTGATTTGGTACTTTTCAATTTTATTCAGTTTTCCACTGAAAAGTATCTATAATTCAACAAGGAAATAATTATTAATTATAATTATCATCTATATAATTGAATTCATGTAATTTGTTCCATAACAAACACTTTACCATTTCGTACTAGCTGTTATGCCCGTTCTTCGCATGGATCAGATAAAATATCAATGTAAACGAACTGAACAACGGGAGAACAATTAAGAAACATTTCTAAAATTGGATATATTGGATGGAAGTGTTTTCATTGGGAAGGCCGATGGGGGCTGAATTTGAACGTATACACTATCGGGGGTGTCACTATACGTCTGAGCAACCCCAATAGATATGGATTCGACACAAATTCTACTACTTTTACATGTCCCGGTGAACCACCCCTCAGACCCCCTTGGTTCGTATTGTGAAAAAATCTCCTCTGGCCCCCACCAACCCCCAACCAATAGCGCGAAAACTATGAATGTGACACTAACATATGCCATTTTCTACTACTTTTTACATATGCCGGTAAAGGTCCCTATAATCCTCTGGTTCCAATTTTAAAAAAAAACAATGCCTCTGGCCCACAGCCGATGGAGGCTGTATTTGGAAGTCAACGCCTGTGGAAGTATCATCATTCATCTCAGCGACAGCGAAAACTATGGATTTGACACTAATATCGGTCACTTTCCATTATTTTTACATGTCTCGCAATTCCCCACCCCCGGTGACTCCCGGCCCGCATACAATGGTGGCTAAATTTGAAAATCATCGCTAATGAAAGTATCACCATTGATCTCAGCCACCGCGAAAACTACGGATTTGACATCGGTCATTGTGGATTATTTTTACATGTCTCGTGATCCCCTTTATAATGCCCCTCTTTCTTAGCTGATGGGGGCTAAATATGAAAGTAAACGCGGTCTTGAGTTTCACCATTGACCTCAGCTATCCCGAAAACTATGGTTTGACATTAATATCAGTCATTTTCGATTATTTTTACATGCCTCGGAATTCCCCCCTCTGGTGACCCAAGGCCCGCATACAACGGTGGATGAATTTGAAAGTCATCGTTAATGGTAGTGTCGCCATTGATATCAGCAACCGCGAAAACTATGGATTTGACACTAATATCGGTCATTTTGGATTACTTTTACGTTTCGGTATCCCCCCCCCCCCCGTTGACCGACGGCCCGCAGCCGAACACGGTGAATTTGGAAGTTAATGCAATCGGAGTTTCACCATGGATCTCAGCGACCACGAAAACTATGAAATCGACACTGATATCGTTCTACTTTTACATGTCCCGGTAAACGCCCCCCTGAGACCCCCTGGTTCAAATTTTGTTAAAAACGCTTTGCCTTGGTGTGGGACCTGGACCAAGGTATCTTTGACCAAAATTTGGTAACTCTCGGTCGACTTTTCTGGTCCCCAGGCCGGTCCCGGTAAACGTCCCCTGGAGACCCCCTAGTAAGGAATTAAAAAAAAAAAACTCTTCGTCTTGGTCTGGGGCCTAGACCAAGCTACCCGTGACCAAATTTTGAAAAGTTTCGGTCCACTCGTCTCGTCCACAGGCCGCACAAAGATAGACAGACAGACACACGAACAAACTCTATTTTATTTATATTAGAAAGGTCAGATCCGCCGTTATTGTATTAGTGCAGTGCTTGAGCGACTGATCGTAGAAATTCAAACTCCGATGAGTGATAATTTTATAGGCTTGTTTTATTACAAGTTTAAACTCTTTAGTCAGTAGAGAAGAGGGCGTGAATCATGGGTCAGAGTTGATGACAATGGGTTTTGGTGGGTCTGTGGGTCACAGTGGGTAAGAGTGGTTTATGGTGGGTGGTGAGTCAGAGTGGGTCACGGTGGGTCGTGGGTCACGACGGGTGGTGAGTCAATTGGTCGTGGCTAAAGTTTTCATTGCCCCACGCCCTTTCTGAACTACAGTGTTGCAAATTAATCAGTGAAAATCAATTGCAATTGATCAATCAATTGAAAGTAATTGCTGTGGAAATCAATTGCAATTGAATCAATTGCCAATTAATTTCAATTGCAATTGAATTACAGAATTCAATTGCAATTACTTTCCACTGCAATTACTTTCAATCAATTGATCAATTGCAATTGATTCTCCTTTTTCAATGGCCAACTGCAATTAACAATTAACCATTACTTATTTCAATTGTTAATTGCAATTAACAATTAAATTTACAGATTAATTGTTAATTGTTAATTCAATTGAAATTTGCCCAACACTGTGCAAAACCATGGGAACTACCGTAGTCGGGTCAAGACTTCACTTAAGGAATTAATATTTGCGCTATCCCCACAGTTTCAGAATCCTGTGGTACACACGCAACAATTTTTAGGTCCTATAATATTGGAGCTATGGACATTTAAACTTCCGTTTTTTCATGTTTTCGGCAACCTATAACTCCGAAAGGAAGCATTTGTGCACCTAGGTTGGTCTATATTTTTCGTCTTATCTTGATGCTAGGAATCGCCCCACGTTGTCGGTGTTATATTAAAACACCTGTATATTCAACAGTTGCGGATCCAGGGGGCGATCGGGGCGATCTCCTCCCCCCCCAGAAGAGGACACTTTTTTTATTTTATATACATACAAAACCCATACCAGAGTTTGGAGCTCTTAAAAGTAGTTCTAAGTAGTAGTATTACAACCCACCGACCCCCCAGAAGTCGGTCCTGGATCCGCCCCTGATATTCGATATTTATATTGTATAGTATGTCACATGCTTATAACATAAACGAAGATTGGGTGTTTAATATAGTTAATATATCGTCTCAAATACTACATTTATGAAGATATCAAAATTTAAGGGTGTGGGGTCCATAGCTTACAGCAAAAATAAAAAAGGGGTCCGTAACTCTGAAGTAATTCCAGAAGTATGGGAACGATTGCCATAGAGAACTATAGAAGTATAACGCAAACAGTAGTAATTGGAGCATTACTATAATTCAATAAGAATTTTGTGCTTGTTTAGTTTTCCAAAATAGTTGAATACAGAGAGCAACCAGACACTACACTTATAGGCTACTTAATCGAAGAAGTCGCTTTCGATTTCTTATTTCTCATGTTTGCTAAGACAGAGGGTCCTTGTTTGCATAACAACAGTAGACAATAACTGTAAATTATATGGGAATTATTTTGATATACAAGGTTAGCATAAATGATTTACCAGGTTACAAAACAGTGTATATTTAGAAGCATCAGACTTACGAAGATGAATGATACATGAAAAGATATAAGTTTGGGGTACATACTAGGGATGCTCAATGTATGCACCTGTGGTCAGACGGCACACGTTCAGTACGTTCCATACATTCAACAGCATGTTCCTGTCTATGTTCATTACAGCAGCAGTGATCCATTCCTTTAGTTTTTGCAGCGGGCAGGAGAAGTGATGCAGTTAGATAAATATGTCCTCGACTGCCAATAGCGCTGCAAGAACTAAAGGGACACATCACTGCTTTTGTGATGAACATTGACAGGGACATGCTATTGAACGTATGGAACGAACTGAATTACTGTTTGTTCTAGTGCCACTCTCACATACTCGTATTGTGTGCAGCAAGGATGCTATAAAATAGAGGATTTACCTGTACAACAAAATCGTGAAGCCATACGTCACAGTTTCACCTCCCTCACTCTGCGCACTCAGCCCAATAAGATCGCAATGTTTTGAGCCAGCATTCATGGCGGAAGCGAGAGTAGCCAATCAGACTCTGTTGTTGTGTCGATACTCGGTTGTTTTTTGGCTTCATTGAGTTAATAGAATGAAGATACTTATGCGCAGATCCTCTATTTTATAACATCCTTGGTATACAGTGCACACATTAAACATCCATAGTATATGTACCAGAAACTTGGTGAGTATATATACCACTCGTCTTTGTGAGTGTGATATTTATAAATACTGTCTTCTGTAAAACGAGGAATCATTTATGTTAACTTTGCATAGTAAAACCGGAATAAAGTTTTAAATTCGATGGACTATATTTAGATTCTAGTGAATTTGTGGCATATCACTAAAGTATGCAGTATTTTTAAAGCTTTTCTGGGCTGGGCTGTTGAATTAAGCCTGGCGAATGCATAACGGCACTAGTCTAATCACTTCGCTGCAGATGTGCCCTAAAAAAAAGTAATGTGTGCCACGATCGAAATTGAGAATCACTGCTCTACGTTTCCAACTAAGCGAGCAGAGCTCAACAATTATTGATTAATGTGGATCTGGAGGCTTCTCTGTAGTTTCCTTTGAACTTCGTGTAGAATATAGTCTTATTTGATGTGCTTGATATTTCAGGAGAAAAGGAACCGGAAGACTTGTTTAATAAATTTGTTTCACAAAAGGAGACAAATGACCGTTTGCTTTACTTGAAAGACAATGCGGAGAAACAGAAGAAACAATTAGAGGAGGCAAAAGAATCATGGAACCTTGAACTGGAAAAATATAAATTTGCTGCAGTGAAAGAAAAAGCTCAGTTAAGTATTAATGAAATTTTCCCTCATAAAAGTTATAAATATTGTAGTACAAAATTGTTTCTTTTAAGCACAATCATCTATAGAAACTGATAAGTTATCAATTGAGCGCATCAAAAGTTTATCTCATAAAAACCAAATGTTTTTGGGCTATATGTGATACTTAACGTGTTACTTCCTAGAATTAGGTTCAATTTTCGTCTGGACAATCTAGAAGAAAGGGTGTTTACTCCAGGTAACATTTTGATCGTGCCTCGGAAATGTGACACTGACAAGTAAACCTTACGTTTGGGTGAATCGAGTTGCTGACTGAGACACATATGAGAAAGTAGTACTGAATGTGGTCAGTATTTCAGTGAAGTTGTAGGTGCGAAGCTCCAGGGGTTTAGGAGATACAGCTACCAGAATATCATATGGAAGTACACAATAGTCTTCATACAGTTGGAGGTAAAAGCTCTGTAAGACCTCTTGTAACGACAAAAGGTGAATAACAAATATATGGGTAAATATTGGGGCTAGGGGGAAGTCATATAGTAAGGGTATACCTGACGGCGGCTATCTTGAAATCCGCCATTTTGAATTAAGGTTAAGTTTTTAAAATAGGAATATGGTCATGTGATACATGGTTTAAGGCGCAAATTTAATCAGAAGAACAATGGTGACGTTAATTTTGATTTACGCGCAATTGGTAAAAAGTTACAGGGAAATTAAATATTATTACAGCATATGTATTAGTCCTTTACCCCACCTTGTAAATTTTGTGTTAATGATAATAATTAAATAAAAAGCAGGTGGATAAATATTAAATTATGGTAAGAGTTGCCTTGATGGCGGCCATGTTCAAATCCGACATTTTGAATCAGACAAAAGTTTTAAACAAAACGCATAACATTGACACCTTATTAATAGCAAATTTTACCATAAATCCAACGGTATAACCATTTTTGCTTTATCATTAACCAGCACAAAATTAAATGGTTCACTCCTTACGACTACTGCTTTGACGGAATTGTTAACGACAAATGTGTCAAGTGTAACTCGATTGCCTTTGTTAGGTGTGCTCACTGTGAGCAGAGCATTTGTGCAAGTCATGCACTCTTTTCTGAACTACATATTGATTGTACTAATTGAGGACTTTTCTGGAAGAAAGACCCAAGTTCAATTATGACTCAATTCCACTTTGGTCATTTTTCCTTGAATTAGCAACTTGTTTATGCAATAACAAATGCTGGTTAATGATAAAGCAAAAATGGTTATACCGTTGGATTTATGGTAAAATTTGCTATTAATAAGGTGTCAATGTTATGCGTTTTGTTTAAAACTTTTGTCTGATTCAAAATGGCGGATTTGAACATGGCTGCCATCAAGGCAACTCTTATCATAGACCTAATATTTATCCACCTGCTTTTTATTTAATTATTATCATTAACACAAAATTTACAAGGTGGGGTAAAGGACTAATACATATGCTGTAATAATATTTAATTTCCCTGTAACTTTTTACCAATTGCGCGTAAATCAAAATTAATGTCACCATTGTTCTTCTGATTAAATTTGCGCCTTAAATCATGTATCACATGACCATATTCCTATTTTAAAAACTTAACCTTAATTCAAATTGGCGGATTTCAAGATGGCCGCCGTCAGGTATACCCTTACTATATGACTTCCCCCTAGCCCTAATATTTACCCATATATTTGTTATTCACCTTTTGTCGTTACAAGAGGTCTTACAGAGCTTTTACCTCCAACTGTATGAAGACTATTGTGTACTTCCATATGATATTCTGGTAGCTGTATCTCCTAAACCCCTGGAGCTTCGCACCTACAACTTCACTGAAATACTGACCACATTCAGTACTACTTTCTCATATGTGTCTCAGTCAGCAACTCGATTCACCCAAACGTAAGGTTTACTTGTGAGAAACACACGAAGCAACACTACTGTTTGATTGATTTCGATGTCTTACATATATTATTTTTTAAAAAAATATTTTTCCAACATTAGCACTTCTGTCACCGTTAAGCGCAGACTAACCACAATAGATACGAATCTGCTATTTGGGGTCAGAAAAAGCTTAAATAGTATCGGGAAACTACACAATATTCTATTCAGATAGTGCTAAGTCCGAGCTGGTTCATTTCTATGTAAAGGAATATCCGAATTCGTGAATCTGGAACAGTTTGTACTCATCTTTTTCTTTATCGTCTTGTTTGTACAGATTTAACTAAGAGTATGAAATTTAAACTTTCACGATTAAAAAAAAATGATACTATATCACATACAGCATTAAACCAAAGGATGAATAAATCACTTTGTTTGTTAGTAAATTAAAATTACATAAACAAAATTTAACTGTATGAAGCGCTAAATTCCACTATGCCCAACACAGTGGATGGAATAGGTCAAACACACAGCTTCATTTGGCTTCCTTGCTATATTCGTGTCTGCTCGGGTTTATTCGGAAGAGAACGTTCCTCGCACCACCGGCCGGCAATAATTGAATGTTGGACAGCGTTGAACCCTTGCAGAACAGACAACATGGCGCTTGTATGCAGTGAGGCATTGAAGGGACGTTTTTCTTTAGAAAATGTAGGATTAAGAATATTGTAAATCTTACTTGGAGATGTACAAGAGAGAGAGAATATGCTGTTCCATCTATTCGCTGCTGGCGTATCATAATTATTGAAAGCTCTGGTGGAAACCAACCCTTGCTCCCTTCCACTCTGGATATTCAAAGATGGTGCGTTTCGCGCTAACTAAAGTAACAACATTCCTGATATATATTAAAATCTACGTAAAAATAATTTTCATTTTGTTTGTAAATAGTTACATACTCTTTTGTCTAAAAGATTTACGCCATCTTGACCTACTCACTAACTTCTACAGTAGGATATAATGAAATGTTACTTTTCCAGGAATGTTGTTGAACAAGAAAAAATAAAAGAAGCCATAGAACAAGAAAGAATCAGAAAAGAAGAAATTGAATTAAAAATGGCGAAGGTACTGAAGCAATTGACGGCCATTAAAGACGTATTATATAATTTTTGTTTAAAAATGGAGGTATGTTGTGTTTATTGTTTCATATTTTTCCTCTTCTTTAGATAAAGAGGATATATTTTTCAATATTTATAATTATTATTCACAAGAATTATTGTAATTTTAAGTGGTGATGATTTTAGGTCTCCGGGGGAAAAAATTCCTTCCTCTCCAACTACGAAATGCCCCTGCGGCAAAACTTCTCAGTAAATACTACCAAGATCCTCTCTGTATTAAAATTCCCTTTGTCATTGGACAAAATCTGAAAAAATCAGTGGTCACTGATTTAAAGCAATGTTAACAATGTTTGATAAGTAAAATATGGTAAATCGTGAAATGCTGTCTGTGTTGGATACAGAAAAAGCTTTCGGAAGGAATGATGTCCACTAGAACAGAATACATAGAGGATAAGTTGTTAACAATCCATTATGAACCATTATAGTTAATTGCGAAATCAAAGGAAATGGAGGCCACAAACTACATCGAACTTAAATCTCATTCACAATTGCTAGCAAGTTACCTCAAATATCTTATTTATTTGATTATATATATATAAACTTTTTATAAACTCTCTCTCTCTCTCTCTCTCTCTCTCTATATATATATATATATATATATATATATATATATATATATATATATATATATATATATATATATATATATATATATATATATATATATATATATACCGTAGAACGGGGCTACTTTGACAGGTTTTGTACTACTTTAGATGTGTACAGGAGACACTGGCTGCAATCAGTCAATGATACTATTCTCATCATAACAATGGATATCTAGGTTATCACATCCATTACTGAACTTAAGTTTCTGCAAGTAAGTTTTGGCGGGAAAAATTAAAGAATTACGTGTCAAAGTAATCCTCAGGGTGGGGCTACTTTGACATCTTATGTATTTGCTGTATAAGGTCAAAGTTATCCGACGTATGGGGTTACTTGAACATGGAATTAATGTAAATCTAGTGTAAAACACTGTTTTGGTCATGCGTAATGTATGCTGTATGCTTTTTAACAAGGAAATCTTGATTGTTTTACATCATTATACAAAATTATACAAGTTTTTCTTAAAGCTTTACTTTTAACACACCTTTACAAGTAACAACGGATGGAAAACCTCAATCGTCAACATTACAATCGTAACTAGCATACTGTGGATTTTTGGATCCAATATTGCAAAACCAACACACCCATTTTTCGCACCTGACACACTCAATTCACTCTTTTCCGCCAGTATTGTTTCGAAAGTCGCTCATACAGATCTCACACGTGTTTTCGTCATACCCTTTTATTTTCTTCGCCTTTTTTCCCTGGCGGGGTTTCTTTTGGAGCTGTCACGGTTGTCCGGTTTCTAGTGCTTCTATCAGGTGTTCCTCGACCACCTCTTTCGTCACCAAGGTCTCTCCGATGTCTCCCTCTTCCACCCTCATATCTGGTCCCAGTTTCCGGTTCTTCTTCCCATAGAAGCAACTGTTTTTAAGGAGAAATCAAGATCGTTTTCCCTCGCTTCCCTCCGCTCGTCCTCGCTCTGGTGCTTGGCTCCGCTCTGGAATCGTGAAGAAACTGCAGGAGACTTGCATCTTTGTCTTTCTTGACCTGTGTGCTGTCGGGCTCTTTGGATAACTTTGAGAGGGGAGCTTCGACGTTTAGGGGAACCAGATCTGTCGCGCGGAATCCTGCCTTCAGGTTCTCACCTACGGTAGGAGCCAGGGAATCTATGAGTTGGGACAGTAGGCTAGGGAATTATTCCTTGGAAATCGATCCGATTTTTCGGGTCTCCTTCCGCCATGAACTCAATACGGCTATCCACTTCTTTAGTTTCCTATACACACTCACGTCCAGAGGCTGGAGCAGATGCGTCAAGTTGCAAAAGAAGAATCACGCATGTTCATAGAAAAGAAGAATCACTCATGTCAAAGTAGCACCGCACTATGTCAAAGTAGCCCCGTTTTACGGTAATTCCTAAGGAAAATGTCATGTCTATGTTCTCTGCAGAAAGGTAGATCCTAGCTCAGTCAGTCTAATACAATGAAGTGTGGCTACTAAAGAAACCACCAAGAGTACGGTGACCAGCTATTTTCTCCACTCAGCTCTAAAGAGCATACATAAAATTGTAAATTAGGAAGCTGTAGTGATAGAAGATTCATAATCAGACATCATTGTCTGTAAAAACAAAGTAATTATAACTTCATCACATTACTTACAGAGGTTGATTCAGTTATATTGAGCCGAAGTAAATATGCAACAGTACCGCGCATGCGCAACCCATTTTCGTGAAATTGCCAGGAGGAGGCAAGCAACAGTATCTCGTCAATCTCGTAGAAGAGCGGTGTGATCGAGCATAGTCTGATGCCACCGAAAGTGAACAGATTCTGAAAGGAGTTTTTTGCGGCCCTTTCCGACACTAAGTTCACGGCAATCCGTATCGTAGAAACGTATAAGTGCGTAATTTTCATGTAGGTCGTGCCACTGTGAATCGTATTATATGAAAATATGCAGTATAGAGTCCTGGCCCACCACACCGACGTGAGCAGCTAGAACTGTTTTTTTTTAAAAAAGGTTTATAATTGTAGTCGATTTCTCATGGGAAGGCAAACTGTCTCTGAAATACAGAGTAAAACGTCAAAACCAATGCTGCGTACTACCAGACTCATGTTTTGACTGAAATGTACTAGCATTAAAATCCTAGCATTGAATGGATAAGACGTGAACCAGATTGAACTGCACCAGAACAAGGATCTATAACGGTGGAGGTTATTAATTTGACATATAGCCGCTGGTTATAAAATAAACAGTTTCCAACAATCTCCTGTTAATCGGAATCTCGGTAGCAGGAGCGCAAGCTCCGAAAACAAAGTGTAAATGCAAACAGTGAACTTAAATCGAATAAGAATTCGCTATGTGATTCACTATAATTACTAATACCAAAACTTAAACGCTCTTGGATAGTAATCGTCAACTTACCATTCAAACCATTAATTTAAATCTCCACACCAATGTTGTCAGTTAAGTTTTGACAGCTAACGTGGAGTTCAGGAGGTTACTGAGCGGAGCGCTCAGTCACACCGCTCGAATTGAGCGAAACGCAAAATTCGCGAAAACGACTGGTTCACTGTCGCTGATGGGGCAGCGTGTCCTGTCACACATCCAGCCACATGGCGAAAACATCGCTGGAATTCTATCGCCATATGGAACAGGAAACTGGAATAGCACCTATTTCATTCTCTGACTTCGTCTCAAAATTTCATATGCTAGCGCAATGGACTATTGTGCTTTCTGACTCCTCAAGCAGTGCCTGTCCCATCACCGAGTCCGCACCTTCATCGGCTTGTGGAAAGCCTGTAAAGAGGAGTGAGACACAACATCCATGGTCCACCTACAACGCAGTCTTCAGTGGAAATTCCGATACCGGCCAACAGTCAGTAGAGGTGGTCCGTAGATCAAACACAACTAATGGTGAAAAGACATTTCCTAGAAAGTAGCACATTCAAATTCGACTTAATGTAAGTGAATCAACCTCTGTATAATTCTATATACATTAGTATATCTAGAAATGTCTAGAAATGATTTCAGTCGTTTATATATATATAGAACATAGTTAAGAAATAACCTAGGTATTCACTGTTGCCAATTAGCCATTAAATGAAAGCAAATCGACTTGGAACTTTCGATACCTTTTATTGTATTAAATTATTGTTCTTTTCAGAGTTAATTACAAAGGATCATTACAAACGTATCGTATCAAAGACCCTGGGTTCTAAGATCGTGCTGTCCCAATCATAAATCATTCAAACCTAGATTGACAGCATTAATATGTAACTTAAACATTACACAATGTAATTATAAATGTATCCAAAGAGTAATTCTCCTTGAAGACGAATTTCGAGAGAAAGCGATATTAAGCTCCCTATCTACTCCAGAATACACCTGACCAACGTCATAATGAGACCTAGTTAACTATGTCTTGCACTATCTTAATTAATCAGTTATGCATACCTGTAATATATGACTTATTGTACTTACATAATTACAACCATTCTTACACTATAAGACAAAATGTAACGACGAGTAAAATTCGCGATTACACAAAGTGACTTAAACACAAGTACACTTTGGCAGTAAGTTAATTCAGCTAGGTGAGATAAGTCTCGGAGCTGATTATTTACTTGCCCTACAGACCACGGATGGGTCTTCGCAGGTTATGAAGCGCGATAGACTGTGCGGAGAGATCCAGCTCACGTATGCGTCTGAATCGTACTGATTCTCGAATGAACCGAAACAAGTCGTTATAAACCAACTCAATTCTCTTTCACATTACAAACCGTAACTTTGACCCAAATACGTCATAGCACTGTATCCTATTCCACTTTGGCCAAAATATTATTTTTGATATTTCTAAACTCGGTCACCGCTTTCCATCCATCTTGTAATGAGGACGCTTAGATATATTTCCGTTGAAGAACCTATTTCTTCTGTTTCTTTTGACTGTGACGTCACTCAAAGACTGTTAGATTTTCTGTGCGTTGGCTACTAATAGTTTTGCGAAGAATTCTCTTCCGTGTTAAGGACAGTTATTGTTTTTGCTTTGTATTCTTTCTATTGTTCACTAAAGTTTTCAATGCCTCTATTTTGGAATTTTTTGAATAAAAAAAGGAAAATATTTTCTTCTGGATGTCGTCCCCTTTTCTTCACTGGAACGTGGTAATAAGTATATAAAATTTACTGCATAGTACAGGTAATCAAAATTAAATAGATTTTATCTCCGGTGGAGAAGGGGGACACTTGTTATACATTTTACTGAATTTACATATTATTCTGAGTTCACTGTGAGTCCTTTAAGCCAGTTACTTTACAAGCAGCAAAATGGATGTATAAATTCCTTATATGTGAAAATCACTTACTTTATTCAGAGGCGCATATAAACTACTCCACTTAGATTACTAAAAAAAAAAGTAGATAATTCGGAAGAAAGATATATGAAAAAAAGATTTGTTTTTCAGAAACTGGACCAGACGTTGACTCCACCACCTTCTACGGATATATCTGCAGTAGACGATACGGTAAATATGCTGAAACAGCGAATTAAGATGGCTCTGGAAATAATTGGAGAGAAAGAAGGCAATCTGGATGAAATAATGAACAAAATGGAAGAACCAACGGTAAGATATTACAAAGGAACACGAGATTTCTCATGGGTATGGATTCTCGCAATATTTTTACCAGTTACAAAAGCAAGTTACTGAAGGAGCAATGGACCATGCATAGAGATCTCCGCAGATATTGGATATTGATATTAATATACCATAGGTCGTAGCTTTTTTTTAATGTATATTTTTTAGTTTCTGTTCGGATGGCGGATATTCGTGAAAAGACAAGAATTTCGTGAACTTTCTTCTAAACACTGTTATACTTAGAGCAAAATAAGAAACAATTTGACATTTGAAGTGCTGCCACGCCGTATTCCACTGAGCTCCATCCACCTTAGTTTAACAAACACTTCTGAATATATGTTACAAAACTATGCCCCATTATGCTGTTATTGTCCCTTTGTATAGTACCCTCCATTTGTAAGTGCCGCCACCACAATGATTATGGGTTGAAAGGGAGTTACCATGGCCCCGTATTTTTCAACTTTTTAGGGTTTAAAATGCAGATTTCTATGACCTACGTACAATGGATTTCTGATTTCTGGAACCGACCATTTCAAGGTCAAATTAGGAACCCTTGGGACAATGCGGACCAGTGACCGACCGGGTTAAAATGGATGTCATTTGAACGTATTCACACGTACACAAATAATTGATATACCGTTTCCCCAAAAATTCTATTTTGACCCCGAAAATTAACGGATATCCGGGATTTTGAGCAATTCGGACCTGTAATCGACTGGAACAAAATGGGTGTCATTCCATTGGCATTTACACGTACATGAATAACTGATATTTCATTTTCCCGAAAATTCTATTTTGATCCCGAAAATTTGGAATTTTGGATCTTGGATTTTCGTTCATTTTCTGGATCAAATCCGAATTTTCGGGAAAATGGTATATCAACTATTCGCATATGTGTAAATACGAATCGAATGACATCCATTTCGTCCCAGTTAGTCAGAAGTCTGAATTGCCCAAATGCTCCCACTTTTTATTCTTGATCCCTAATTTGACCTTGAAGTGATCAGTTCCAGAAATCAAAAGTGATGTCATTAGACGTAACTAATCGAAAATACATTTTAAACCCCCCAAAAAAGTTCAAAAATACGGGGCTACGACAATTTCCTTTTAACCTATTTATTATTATAATAGATGCTGGAGATTCAGCGTTGTGAAATCAATATAAAAGGTGCAATTAGAACCAAGCGTGCGGATTTTTTTCATTAGTATAAGTGGTAGTTCAAAGATCCCTTTTTATTTATTTATTTATTTTTAGAACGGATGGATTTCATTCTGTTATAACATCTGTGTGAATTATTCAATTTTAATGGGGTTTATTGCAAATGACGCAGGAAGGATGAAAATTTCATGCACAATTCATTATGATAGTATCCGCTGTATGCAACCAACGTGGTATAATGCTTTAATTCCATTGGAATGTGTTGTTAATTGCTACTGATCTCACAAACTAGTGGCGTCGCCAGGGATTATCTTCGGAATCCTAGAGACATTTCTAGATTATCCTCCCAAATGTAATACAATTTCAAATCCTTTTTCCCCTTTCATTTGATTTTTGCCCTTAAAAATCAAGCGTGTGAGTTCAGCCGAAATTCATCCGATTGGGATCAAATTTGACATAGAACTTCACCTACTATAAAAGCGTATGAAATATTGTTGTTGAGGGTTATGGTTCCCAAGTTATGGGCAGTCAAATTTTGCGACAAATTTTCATAAAACAAATACCCAAATATATGTAAATGATCCAATCCAGGTTCAATCTGGTTCCCGAGTTATACACAATCGAATTTCCAAACCATTGGACATAAAAACATAAATACTTCAATATCCTCTCATATTTAAGAACAAAAACAAGTGTTTCTCCACGAGTATCATCAAGTAGCAGATAAACGCTGTCTACGAAGAAGTACGAAGGGGACACGGAGAGTCACGAAGAGACCCCCTACAACCCCTCCATAGGCTCCGCCTCCAAATTCGGCTATAAAAGAGCAGCTCAAGAGGCAAAAGAAATCAGTTAGAACTTATCTCTCTTACCTTTCTCTTCGCGCTGCTCTGGACAAGAAGTTCTTATCCTATACCCGCGCTGCAGTGGGCAGGAGATATTACCCACCTCCGCGCTTCTACAGGCAGGAGATTAATTTCGTCTCGCGCTGCACTGGACAGGCAACACCAATTTACCCCCGCGTTGCTACGGACAGAAGGTCCAAACTCATAGAGAAAGGACTATTATTAGAAGTATCTACGTATTTTGTAGTACAGCGTACATAGAATTTGTATAGAACTTTTTACAATAAAAGGTGGGGGGAAAGAAAAACAGCGTATCGTCTCTACCACACATTACAATAGTGTTTAAATAGGAATCAAAGGTCAGTCTTACGTTAGACAGAAAAATAATCTAATAACAGACGATTTTTTTACGACTATGCATATTTCACCTGTAATATTATTATTTATTATTCATGTTGAACTACCTTAATTGTAGCTTACCTGGTTTATGTTATATTATTATTTTAGCTGATTGCACAGATGATGCCACTTCGTTTGCCCGAAGATATCCAACAACACGAACTGGCGGATATTTCAGCTGATAAGCTACCCACCGTGATCTCGGATAGTGGTCCTGAAGATGAAGAAGTGATGACACGGGCGCACATCAAACGTTACTCTCAGATGATTCTGGATGCTAAAACTCGGAAGAGATACTACGGATCTCCTCGAGGGAAGAAGTAATGTCATGTACAGTCCTGTCCAAAAAAATTCTGACCACCCATCTCTCTTCAAAAAGGACATAGCCTCATAAACTTTGCGTAGAGCAATATAACATGTTTGGTTAAAATCAAGATCAGTAATAACTGCAGCGGATTCTCATTTGTTTTACTTACAGGGGTTGGACAAAAAAAAATCTAAAACGCTTGCAAAAGTGTGAAAATCATACCTAGTATGGTGTGGGGCCTCCTTTTGCGTCCAAAACAGCTTGGATCCGACGTGGAATGGACGTATACAGCTCCTGAATCGTGGTGTGTTGAATTTTGTACCATTGTTCCCCAAAACATGCTCCAATTCCTTAAGGGGTGCTGATGGAGGGTAATGAGACCGAACACGCCTTTCTAACTCAGACCACAATGGCTTAATGATGTTCAGATCTGGTGATTGTGGGACTCAGGGGAGGTGTGATAGCTCCTGGTCATGCTCCTCAAACCATGATTTCACCGTTTTTGCAGCGTAGCAGGGTGCCAAATCATCTTGGTAGATGCCATCACCATCAGGGAACAATATTTGGGCCATGAGTAGAACCTGGTCCCCAAAAATGGCCTCATACGCCTTAGCATTCATCATTTCATGCAGGGCTATGATGAGACCTGCGGAAAACCACAATATCACTGCCCATACTATAACAGAACCACCCCCATGCTTTACAGTTGGGAGCACACAGTCTGTATCATACGCCTGCGACGGTGTTCTCCATACGTAAACACGACCGGTTGTTGGAAACAAGGTGAAGGTCAATTCATCGGACCACATTACGTGTTTTCACTGCTCATGAGTCCATGCCTTGTGGTCCTTGCACCACTGGATACGCCTCTTTGCATTTACTGCTGTGACCAGAGGTTTGGCGATAGCGGCCCTGCCATGAATTTTCATTTTATGAAGTTCCCGTCGCACTGTTTTCGATTAAATCGGGTTCTGTAGTGCGGAATTGAGTTCAGACATAATTTTCATTGCGGTGATCTTCCTTTTAGCTGCTACAATCCGTTTTAATGCCCTCCGGTCCCTATATGACAGGATTGTCTTTCGACCACTGCTGTACTCTGCAGACGTCGTTTGCCCATGAATTGTGTATGCCCTCGTGACATTGGACACAGTGCCTTTCGATACTTCCATAATATTCGCCACTGTTGCCACTGAAGCTCCAACCAGACGGGCACCAACGATCATGCCTCTTTGGAAGTCTTGTCAGGTCGCTCATTTTACCGCACCACTTTCACACCACGACACTCACAGGTGAACTGGTTACTACTGACGGAAGAGGAAGGTACACATGACACATTGAAAACAAAAACAAAAAACGATCGGCAAGCGCAACACGTGTTGTACAGTGGAGGGCCAAACTTACGTGTCTTGTATGAAGTGTTTTTAGATGATGATGATGATGATTATTATTATTATTATTGTCTATCCCCTGTACTTCTCCTTATGGTAAGAGTCTGTGACAACGGTAGAAAAGGCGCGCACCCCCCGACATAGTGTGGTATAATGTAGATCAAATAATACTGTTATTTCCATCAGTGGCACTTAAGGGGCTATCGGGCTCAAGCCCCTCAAAATAAATTTGTTAGTTTTTCGCATTCCACATACAACAATAATCCTTCTTACCATTTCTAAGAATTTCAATTTACTTATGCTCTTTGTTCAGAAATAATACTGTATTTGTCAAATTTCATTCCATGTAAGAACCGCGTTCTTTTTTTTTTTTTTTTCGTCCATTCTACTCTTTTCTTTTTCTTAGTTGTTACTTTCTTTCGTTTCTCCTATCATACTTTCGACCGTTGTGATTCAAGTCGGCCGTCGTCAGTAACACCAAAACGAAGAGGAGCTGATAAGCGAAACTGGTGTTCCATAACAACTTGCACGGTTGGTGTTCCACACCAATTAAAGCTGTAATCAGTATATTTCAGCTTCAACTTGTCTCAACACATTTTCTTTCTAAAATGAAATCAGTTAAGTTGAAATGCGATTACAAACATTCAACGAGTCTTTCCAGAAGCGTTGAGATTTGCCTTGGGATGTAAGATTCTACAGCGACATACGAGTTTCACATTTGTTCCACGTATATTAGTAGACAATCGATTAAAATATATATTTAATTCTCAAACTCAGGTGGGCAATTGTCCCCTCCCCACGAAACGAAATCCTAAATTCACCACTGATTTTCATTACCAAATAGAAGTATCATTTACAGCATACGAAAAAAAGCTGCCCCTCCCCCAAGAAATTAAAGCTGACGTCGCCACTATCATAGTAAGAGTACAAGTCTTTGTAAAGGGAGCTGGGTGGCTAGAATATTTTGAAGACTGTACATAATTGTCTCTGTACTATGATGTATACATGTTAATTTAGAAAATAAACAGTTTTTTTTTTTTTTTTTTTTTTAGAAAAATAATTCATATATCCGAAGATATAAAATATAATAAAAACATAAACAAATCTCGCAAATAAATAACGTACGTCAATAGATCTTCAGTGATGCTTTACCAGGACTTCTGGTGTTAGACAGTTTCTTACGAGGAAAGTGAAAGTGACAGTAAGCAATCTGAAGAATCCGTTCTCTTCAGAGGATGAACCTCCGGAGCAGGAATGTGTTCCCGCGATTTCTTACTCAACGAGTGGTTCCAGTTGATCTACTGTTTCAACCTCCAAAAGACCCACACGCACACCTGATCTCGATACCATCAGACACTCACAAGTGCAGCTCCTCATCCCGGATATTAGTTATATACCCAGGAGCAAGGGCTCCGATCCTGGGAGAGCCGAGGGTGCCCGGGCCCCCCAGGGCTAATGTGGGCACCATGTATTTTTATGAATATGTATTTTTATTGTTATGTGTATTGTTACATGTATTTTTTTATGAATGCCCCCCCCCCCAAAGTTACAGGGAAATCGGCGCCCTTGGTCAGGAGGGGGAAAGTGACGCTCTCTGATTGGCTGAAGGTACCGAAACCTATCTGCTTTATTGTCATCTGTATGCACATAAGAAATCATAATTGACAAATTGTATACATGTGTTAGAGTACAATACAGGAATATGACAGATTCTCTCTCAGACAATACATCCACTGTAAGATTATCACAAAAAAAAAAAAAAAAAAAAAATGTTGGGGTATGCCCACAAAATAGCTGACCCAGCACCAATAAACTGTAATAAAGATAGACGACCATGCTTGTTGAAGTTGGATCTGAAAAACAACCTGACTTAAATCAGTAACTAGCCATGACCAGCGGCGTCTGTGTAGACAATGCAATCTAGCGAAAGAGAAGATCAGATTAGAGTGGAAGATGGGGAGGACACTGGAGACTGCTGCTAGTACAAATTTCGATAGATGGTCACATAAAATGGCTCTAGCCAAAACAAAGGTTGCGGTTGAGACCGGAGTGATCCAGGACAAGTATCCTGCCAAAACTTGACGAATACGACGTGATTTACATAGGAATGCCCAAGGACAATCGTGAGGTAGTGATGGTCCACGTAAAAGGTATTGTTATCGAAATCAGTCGTTCTTTCAGTAAAATTGTTCCGGGGGGGAGGGGGAGCTACTGCTGGTACTATTCTATTCATTATTATATTATAGACGTATTTTTTGGTCTCCTCCGGCGGGGCACTCTCATTGCTCCGGGGGAGCAGTGCCTCCCCCCCAAATCATGTCTGAAAGAAACACTAGTCGAAATTAACCTGCATACCCAGAAAAGAGCACGAGTAGGTTGTAGAACAGACTTTTCCTAATTAAAACGTAGAGGCAGAAGTACATGAAGCGTATGACGAAGGTTCTCTCTCGATCCAGTAAGAAGAGTGTAGTCGTAGTAGATAAGGAACTGCACTAGTAGATAAGGAATTTTACTGAGATGGAACCGTACGGATTTTGATGAATTCTGTGGCGGAATTGTTATTCTATGTATCAGCTCTACTCAGAAAATATTTTTCTATAAAATAAAGTCCGTTACACAAGGGAAATTTTATGTTTACCCTACTAACCAAATCACGCTGTACAGTATATGCTAACGTGATTCCATAATACATTAAACGCTGTAGATTTTCATTGGCAAATACATATTTGCCATTATATTAACAAGGTTCTAATTTTTGAATTAGTGGTTGGTATTAAAACTCAAGATTTGACTAGGGTTGTTAATGGTAACGGGACTGAAAATTCTGTACTTTGGGTTCCAGTACCAGAAGCTAAATAAATGTTTTAATTCGGTTCTGTTCAGAAAATAAAATCGAAATACATTTTGACATATTAGTTCTGACTTGCAACCAAAAATCACTGGTACAATCCGCGGCAAAAAACCTGCAACATGAGCATATAAGTTTATTGTGAAATGACGAAGCCTTTTGCTCCAAAATAAGTGTGCACGGGAGGAGGCCGAATTTTATCCTGGCGTGATTCGTTCCACTTAGACGTTATGTTCATTCCCTGTGCTGTTAGGCGTAGTTTCACAATAAACTTACATTCTCATGTTGCAGGTTTTTTGCCGCGGATTGTACAATCGGCGGCAAAAAACCTGCAACATGAGAATGTAAGTTTATTGTGAAACTACGCCTAACAGCACAGGGAATGAACATAACGTCTAAGTGGAACGAATCACGCCAGGATAAACCTCGGCCTCCTCCCGTGCACACTTATTTTGGAGCAAAAGACTTCGTCATTTCCCAATAAACTTATATGCTCATGTTGCAGGTTTTTTGCCGCGGATTGTACCAGAACTAAAACACATTTTTACATATCGGTTCTGTCCATGAAACCGAAAACCATAGCGTTTTAAGGTTTCAGTGCCAGAATATAAATAAAAGTTTCTAATTTATTGCAGTTTTGGGAACAGAACCGAAATATATTTCGACGTAACGATTCTGTTCAGTGAACAGAAAGAAAACCATTATAAACTGTTTCGACAAGAGGACACAAATATCTTTATATCAGCTTTGTTCATGAAACCGAAATCAAAGTCACATTAAATTAAGTTTTGAAACGGAGGTTTCGTAGTAATTCTTTTTCGAATTGTTAATTGTAGTTCCAGGTAGTGCACCATCGATTGTTTGTTAAAAATTAAATTCATACATTCGTAGTTGAACAATTAAAGAATATTCAGGAAAATTCAGCTAAACACCACACATTCGAGCTTTGGAACTTCTTGTATAAAGTAAGCAATGAATTCTGACCAAATCATATACTATTTGATAAATAACATCGTTACAATTTCGGCCAAGTATCTTTGCCTTCATCAGACACATTATCAAGGTAATGAAGACGTCAAGATAATGTGTCTAATGAAAGCAAAGATACTTGGGCGAAACTGTAACGATATTATTTATCAAATAGTGTATGCTTTGGTCAGAATTCGTTTTTTTACTTTATGAAATTTAGCTAATGTGGAAAAGTAATATTCAGGCAGTATTCGGGGAATGTTCGCTGTCCGTAGCTTACCAAATATCAGGATAGTTTTGGATATTAATAACAAAGCGCGTCCCGGTGTCACAGGTTTATGGCCCCGGGAAATGTTTATCCCTGTGTAGATTTCTAGTCATTTCAGAGTCGAAGTAGGATATCACATTACAAACTGATGTAATTACACCTGAACTCGGTTCCATGTCAGAAGGGCCCTGGTCGAAATGGGATCGCGTTAAAACGAACCTTCGTCAGCAGGACCATGGTCAAAAGGACCCCGTTTATATATATATATATAAACCTTTAGGAGAGATCTAGTCAAACAGATCCCGCGTCAAAAGAGCCTGAGACCGAAGTATTAAAAATGCATATAAGTGGAAGGAGAGAGAAAAGTAATGTGCTAATAATACCTATTTTGTTTACGTTAAAAGTATTGACATGTGGCTCTGTATGTATGTATGTTCCACTTTTGTTGATGTATGAATGTTTTGTTTTCAATTTAGTGCTTTCTGCAATTGAATTAAAGTTGGAAGGAACGCTATTTTATTTTGTCTTCGGTATTTTACTTCCACTCTATAGAAATGGAACCTGTCCTGAACGACCGAAGTTGAACAAATTCCACCAAAAGGCAGATGGAAGCACGCCGATTTGAAACAATCCGTATTCACTGCTGATCATAAGTTGTATCATAAATGGCGTGTTGTTCATAAACTGGAATATGAAACAAACCGTGGAAACTATATTAGCTGATAATTCCTTAAATGGATGGGAGGAACATTTTTTTCATACATTACGAAATATCAAAGTGTGGAGTTTAAAATAACATGTCAGTGCACAGAACAGAGACATCGGAAAAATAACATCAAAATTGATTTTTAGAGAGTCGAAACTCATAATGAAACACACATGTAATACGTCTTAACTTCTCACATAATTTTGATCCCGAAACCGGAAATAGGCCTATAGTTTACAAACAATTCGAGATATCTCAAAAATAATGGAAAAAATACACACTTTATGATATCCCTGTCGAATTGTTGTCAACTTGCATTCAAGTATCAAGTTTCAACCCCGGCTATCATTTTGCTTAATTTCGATGAGGCAACTAACACATGCAAGCCCAGAGGGGTTGAACCGAAAACAAACTCGAAGTTAGGCAAAACATGTCCTTTCAACAGAAATAAAATAGTTCCTGCACAGTTTTATTATTGTTTATTTATTAATTATTATTATTATTATTTTACTTATATGCACTTTTGATACTTTGATATTAGGCTGTAGATTCCAGGCTCTTTTGGCGCGGGTCGTTTTGATCCATAATATTGTGACACTAGCCCTTTCTGAGCCGTGACCTCTTTGTTGCGGGGACTTCTGATCGGTCTCTTTTTACTGGAGCCGTTCTGACGCCCCTTTTGCCTCGAACCCTTTTGATGCAGGGCGTTTTGACGAGCCGGGTCGTTTAGATGAAGGGCTATTTTGATGGGGGCTTTGTTGACTGGAGCCCTTTTGACTCCAGGTTTTCTGCTCTGGCCCTCTAACATTGATTCCACAGAAAGTTAATACTATTATTGGAGCAATATCTCACAAACGTATGCACATTAAGGTAGAAATGCGAGGCATCGGAATAGTACGTTTCAACAGGCTTTGAAGATAGAGAAGAAAATATTTTGAACAAAACTCGTAAGTTTCCTCTAAAACTTCGACATTTATTCTTTGTCTACAACATATAGACAATTTATCACTTACTATCAGGATTGTTAATGGTAAGGGTTGTCGGGGCGGAACCGAAAGAGATTTTTGTGATAAAAATAGTTCTGGTCTTGAAACAAAATTAATATTTTTGAGAATATAGGTTCTAATTACAGAACTGCAACCGACTTTGTCACAAAAACAGGTTTCGGTTCCAAACTACCGAAATAATTTTCACTGGGAATAACAATTCTGGTTCTGGAACCGAAATTAGTTTTTCTGAAAATATCTTTTCTCCCAGAACCAAAACCTAGTGGAGCCCATTTATACTTATCGTTTCCGTTACTGTCAACAACCGTAGTTTTCATGCTCTGAAAATGTTTCCCTCAACTACCTTGTATTATGTCTCGCGATTTTTTTACTCTGGGCATACACGGCAAATATTTACATGTCACTATTACACCCTGGAGTCAGTGCCAGTCGATATATTGGTGCAAATGTGGAAGGAATTTGATTATCGTCTTAATTTTCGTTTCTTCATTGAAGTTTAGAGTCCCATTTTAGCACACTATTCTGTTCTATTCGGTCCTGAAGCTTCCCCATATTTCAGCAACCTCTCTCCGGAGCTCCAACCCAGAATCGATCTTCCTTTTTGCTAATTCTCGATTCAAGTTCCATACGTCTTCAGTTGGGTTCATGTTTGGCGATAGTGCTGGAACCTGCAGCAGAGGAATTTTCATCTCGTTGAAACACTTCTTAGCGTTTCGGGAGACATGTCAAGTGCATTATCTTGTTGGTACAACTAAGACTTCCCTCTTCCCAGCAATATCGTCTTTGACGGAATCATATATTTGTTCATTAAATCCAAGTACCTATTCGTATTTACAGAACCATGGCTATCTAACAGCACGATTGTCAAGAACATGTTTTCTGCCACGACTCTTCTATTGGGGCACTTGTTTCATGTCTTCATATCACTTAGTAATTTGGTGAACACACGATTTACTAAACTTCAAGATGTCAGCTCTCTCTATCTATCTCTTACTTTTGCCACATTTTCGTAAACCAATTGACATTCGCCATTTCGAAAGGAATACAGCCCCTATCTCTGATCAAACACAGTTGTCACATGTGAACACAAATGTAAATCGACTGAGCGTGTGTTAGCTTGTAGTTTTGTTTTGTCGATAACAGGTGGTAGTGTAATCAGCTTATGATATTTTACGACACATAGCAGTTTTATAGACTAGTAGTAAAAACCCGTGAAAATTAGAATTTTGCGACAGAGTTTGAAGCTTAAACAAATCGATTTGTGACGTAATCATTTGCACAGGAATAGATTCTTACCACAAAATGAATGTTTTTCTATTTTGTCGCACCTTCATACCTAAGTATTGTATATTTTTGTTTAATACTAATCCTTTACTTCGGATCATGATGTATGAATGTTCATTTCCGGCAAATTATTCAAAAGTAAAAAATTCCGCTTAAAGTCGCGGAAACTACAAAACAAATTCAAAACAGCGTTTCCTTATGTGTAAAATGACTTTTTCTTTCAAAATATTTTTTTTTTAAATAAAATAACAGATGTGACTATAAACAGTCGAAAATCATGTTTTTATAAGGATGGTCTTGTATTTTTGAGCGCTACAGTAAGGCAAACGTTATGAAACTTATATCTACAAGTTTAAGATGGTAAAACGTGTTCAATGCTCTCCCGTTCAGAATCGAACCTAGAATCCCATGCACCAAAGGCGCACGCGTGTGCTTGCCACTAGGCTAGTGGAGAGGGTGCCTTTATTTTTATACCACTTAAAAAAAAATTATATAGACTACCCAAAGATAATTAACACAAATTTTGAAGTATTTCTACAAATTAATATATCAGTAACACAGCCACACACAAAAAGTAAAAGTTATGCGCAGCAGACCCAAGGATATGGATTCCATGTATTTTGTTACACAGAATCCATGTATTTTGTTACACAGAATCCATGTATTTTGTTACACAGAATCCATGTATTCCATGTATTTTGTTACACAGAATTCATGTATTTTGTTACACAGAATCCATGTATTTTGTTACACAGAATCCATGTATTCCATGTATTTTGTTACACAGAATCCATGTATTCCATGTATTTTGTTACACAGAATCCATGTATTCCATGTATTTTGTTACACAGAATCCATATATTCCATGTATTTTGTTACACAGAATCCAAATTTCGAAACATCAGGACGATTGACCGTGTCTTTTTTTTTTTTTTTTTTTTTTTAATGAACGACAAACTTGAGCGATTTTAGATAGGGAGGATACACGTAACACAGCCATACAACAATAAATAAATAAATAAAAATATGTGCAGCGGACCCCAAGATATGGATTCGATGTAGTTTCTTAGACCGAATCCAAATTTCCAAAACTTAGGACGATCGACCGTGTCAATTTAGTTCTATGGGTGAAAAACGTCTCCTCCCTATCCGAAATCGCTCAATATTTTCGCCCATAAAAAAATTGACACGATCAATCATCCTGGGGTTTCGAAATTTGGATTCTGTCTAACAAAATACATGGAATTCATACCCTGGGATCCACTGCACAGAACTTTTATTTATTTTGTGTGTGTGTGGATGTGTAATCAATCTATGTACACTTCACATGTATAGACATTTGAAACTTAAAAGAATCATTTTGAAACACCTTTGTACGAAATTCTTTTCCAATCACCTTTCAATTACATTTCATGTAACTGGATGTTTTAAGAATAAAAAAGGATCTGATCATGCTCTAATAACGTATGATTTTTATCATAATTTATAAACACTATATTATTATAATTTACAAAGTTTTCTGACAATTGCACAAACACAATGTCAAAGACATGTACAAAAATGTTCATTATTCAAAACAGATCATTGATTAGTACTTTACAAGGCTAAGAATACCAGAGGAAAAAAAAGTACATGGTTGGACATATTTTTTTTTTCTTTCTTTTCACTGTACATCACAATTCACTGCACAAATATTACGTCATAATAATATATGCCAAACCACATATACAGAACACAGATGCTTGAGCATTTTTCTTCCATGTTTTTTTCATATTTTAATATTGATAAATTTTGTGTGAACTATTCTGCATTGTTTTCAGTTATTATCTGTTTAGGGTCAGTCTTGGAAATGTCTGAACAAGCAAGAACTTGACTATATTATGCTTCATATATGGAACATGAAAATACGTACAAAAAAAGTTACAGAGTAATATGACTTACTGGATTGAGTAATGGTATTCTAGGAAGAACATCAACCTGGTTCCCTTGCTGCGTTCGCCATTGCGCACATTACATCCAATCAAACTACAGACTTCTTTGGTTATTTCCCCCCAGCTTCCGTCTGACTAGTAAACAGTTTTTAACTGGTTCCTCACGTATTAAAAACAAAGAGAATATAGAAAGCTGCTCTATTTCATTTGTACATTAAGAATAAAAACATTAGTATTACTTCACAGGGTTTTCATCAGTCCCATTCGAACTTTTAAATATTATTTTTCTCCACAAGAATACCGACTTCAAGTATATTAGAAATTTCTGACATATCACATTAAGAACGTATGTCCTCTTTATACATAAGATTTTTTTTATTATTATTATTCTTGAAATGAAAGGACACTTTATTTTCAATTTTCCACTAACTTTCTCAACTGAACTGACGATATTTTAAAAGTACTTGAATAAAACCTTAATCATTACTTAAAGAAGTAATAGAATGTATATCAAAACTAATAAAAATTGATTATTTACCTAAGCATCCCAACGTAAACATTTCAGGAACAAGTTTTCATCATCCCTTAGAAATTTAATGTCGCTTTACGAACTACATTTTTTAATTTTTTTTTCCACTACAGAAATAATGTACAATGTTCTTGAAAGGATTTAGGATTTAGATTTCTGGGCTTTCGGCATCTATGGTCATTCAGCCCGTCACGTATGAGGGATGATACCCCTCGGCGAGCACACTATTCGGGGAAAGGAAAGAAAGGAAGGAAGGAAGCGGCCCGGAATCTATACGTTAGGTACCATCTCGGCATTTACCTGGTATGAATGAGGAAAACCTCATTAAGGGTGGTTGGCTTGAAAAAGCATTTTACACCTTTCCGAGCGAGTGCTACCACTGGGAATCGAACCCGGGGCCAATGTTCTTGCACTATTGCGGTTCAACACCCTTTTTAATAACCTATGCAATCTCTCCGAGTATGGATCAAGGTAATAAGAAGATAGCATAGGATATTAACAAAAAATTTTAACAATACTTCAAGAACCTTATACAATATTTCTACAAAGAAATTTAAACAAATTAAAGAAGTTAAAGAAATTTATTCAAAAAAATTTACTTCTTAAAGCAACATTAAATTTTTACGGGATATACACTGAAGATGGCGAAAATTGTCACTGGAACGTTTACGTTCGGACTGCTATTTGAATGTTTAGATAAATATTCATATCTTCAATATGTTAAGAAAGAAAGAAATCAACGGTAAGTGATCCTAAGTACAATTTCCATTAACTTAAATTTCGATAACCTTTAAGAAACCAAAAACACGGACTTATCAAAAGTAGGTTCCGCATATTTTCAGTTGCTTCAGACTACTGTAAAAAAAATAAATATTAATAAAATTTTACGCTAAACATTTTGAGCTACTATAATATAAATGTCAGTGTTTTTAATATTTTGTTTCTTTGTGTCACATTTCACTACATACATATTAAGTCGTTAATAATAAATGATAAAGCTCACATACCGAACACAGATGCTTGAGGACCGGACTCTTCTTTTCTTAATATTGATGTGAACTATCATGCATTTTTTATTTATTGTGGGTCAAGTTTTAGCAATGTCTAAACATGCAAGAACCTGTCTATATTACTTTTCACAAAATAAACATAAAAATACTAAAAAGAGAACAGAGCGTAACGAACTGGTATGACTTCGAAGCTACACCGTTGAAAAGTGAAATATGTTTGGCTGAACTTCCTGTGTCCAGTTTATTATTATTATTTTTAAAGTCCCCCTGGTTAAATTGAAGATTTGTGAAAACAAACATTTCACATACCATGCTACTAACTTTTAAATTCTAGATTTCTTTTGCAGTCGTTACACGAGGGGAAAAAAAGTTGACTCAGAAATTGTGTGTAGCAGAAATGAGGTTATTCTTAGATTTCCAAAAGTGTACATAATAACCATTTAATTTGTTTCTCCAAACCTTACACCCGATTCGTAATCTCAACCTTTTCTTTGTGAAAAGGGCAGAAATAATTTTTTTAAAAATGGTAACAATTATTATCAAGTTACGTTTGTTTTTCATGATTTTCCATACTCAGTGGGCTCTGGGGCAAATGCAAAATTCCTTACTGATAAGTGGTACATTTACAAGCAAATTGAACATCTTCAAGGTTAGTTACATGGGGCCTTGCTTCTTAAGTCAAGACCTAAATGTCCGAAGCCCACTATGTTGTGCACAACAGATTCCATATAACAACCATTACTATTGTTTATTTATGAAACTTTTCTCCCAAATGGTTTCAAACAACTTAAACACTTTTACAGAACTATCGACAGAGACTTTGCTTCAATAGTGCATAATACAGTGTTTCACAGCTTTACACAATCTTGATCTTTCATTTGAACATCGTAACTTTATTATTTTTCTAATGTAAATGTTGAAGAAAAGTCAACCGCATCTGACTGAACTTAACAAGTTAGCTGCCAAGGGTGAATTTTGTTTTTCACCGGTACATATTTACATGATTCTTGTTTTGTTCATATTTTTTGAACATACTGTTAATGTTAAAACATAATCTAAGGCAAAGTATTGAATTTGGGCGAATTAAAGTTCGGGGTGCGATCGGACCAACGATTTTTTTTTTTAATGGGAAAGTGGATAAATTAAAGTTGAACTGGCAACTCTGATACTCGTTTGTTCGCTATTACATGTGTAAGCTGGCTTTGTGTGAGAAGTGGATGAATTCCTTTTGCTTTCATTGCTAATAAGTAAATTCTTTATGGAACCAAAAATGAAGAAACATGCGCAGAACTAGTAATAACAATATAGTGATCTAGACCTTATTGCAAATTCAGCAAATGACGGGGACTTCACAACACCTGCATCTTTTCAAGACAAATTACATTTAGGATTTGTGGATTTCTGAGCTTTTGGCATCTATGGCCATGTTAGCCCATTACGTATGAGGGATGACGTCCCTGGGCGATTACATTATCCAAGGAAAGGGAAGGAAGCGGCCTGGAACCTCTATGTTAGGTACCATCCCGGCATTTGCCTGATGGGAATGAGGAAACAGGAAAACCTCAGTCAGAATGGCTGGCCTTGAAAAAGCTTTTACACATTTTGGACTGTGTGTCCCCAGCGGGTTCGAACCCGAGACCGCTCGCAATAAAGGCGAGAAAATAACAGAATAAATAATAAATCCATTGTTAAACTTTTAACATGTCACTCAAACAGTAACAGGTAGGTGCGATCAGCCCTACAAAAACAGCAAATACTTGCTATTCGGCACCCCTAGCGGCGTAAGTGTGATACAAACACCACAATTCATTAATACTATAAATATACCACATTGACTTGACACCTAGTCTTCCTTGTCCGGCGCTGCAATCGGCTGAAGTAATTCCACTCTCTTTCGCTAAGGCTCTCTCGCTTAGCAACAGCTGAACCCTTATTGGCTCAACGAGTGGGTGTGTCGGGGTGTGAGCTTTAGTTCGCATTTTTGCCACGGCTCAAGACATATTGGCAGCATAATAGAGGCAGTACTTTACAATACAAGTACTCTAACAACTAGGCGAATTAGGAATTGTGGGTCCGATCGGACCTACGAGGACATTTTCTTAAGACTACTCCAGTGGGTCCACATGACTGCTATTGTGTTAAGTCTAGTTTCTTTGAACTTTTAAAATACATCAAATAAATTTCTGTCGGGCTATCGAGAGCTTCCTCGTCATAATGGCAGACAGCTTTCTTATTCTTGTAATGGACATGAATTCACTCATGAAAGACAATTGACTTTTGTGTCAACATTTGTGATCTCCCATTATGAAGGATAAAAAATTAATTAAAGTTTGTAATGAAATTAATAATATTAATGTATAAGCAGCTATAACTTTTGTAATTGTAACAACTATACCTTTATTTAAAACTGCGAAACTTTTGAAGCACAGATCAAAACTGTCCTAAAAAAATATGAACTTTTTTTTTTCCTGTGTGTTTCCTTCAAGTAGGCTGCAGACCTACTCCTAGACTTAGGTATCATACTGCTCATCAATGAAAATATCTTCAAAAAAGAATACTAACGTAAGATATACTGTTTTGCAACTGTGTTCTAAGAGATTAAAATATTCCTTAGTTACTTCATCTTTAGAAAGTATTAAATAAACTGCAGAAATAGATGAAAGAATTATTCCAATAACACTGATATGCTCCTGCTGAAAATGTAAAAATCACTCCAACTTTTATTCAAGCCTTTAATTTTCTTCCCAAAATCGGCAAAAATATTAAATCAAAGAACTTATGGTAAAGTTAACGGAAAATATTGAAAGGAACGTCAAGTCACCTCCAAAAATAAATAATATATATACATATATATATCTAACAACGATGTATGTAACAATATGGTTACTCTGTTTAATTATGGTGGAAATATTTCAAGGATATAATGTGCATCTGATTTTTAATGATAAAAATTAATACTTTTGAGACTCACGAACTTTTTTTTTTAAATAACAAATATTTTAACTCAAATAAAAGACATTATTTTGACAATTTCTTTGCGTGCTACTACGAATTCGTAACATTTTGTACAATTAACACTAGACTATAATACTGCATTGAAAATCACTATACTGGTTCCATGTTTTTCTTACAAGAATTCAAGGAAGCGAAATTTCCTTAAGATTACATTGGTTATCAAATATTTGTTTTAATGATAGGCATTTGGGCTTTACTTTATTTGCCAAATGACCAATGACGACCAAACTGTCTTATCTGGCTACTCGATTCAGACCTGAAATTTTGTACACAGCAATAATTCTCTTCCAATGTCATTGCGGGTTCTTGCTTAAGCGACCAAATAAAACTAAATTAATTAACATATGGAAAACTGCTCCCAAGCATACAGCATTACGGAAAGAAGAGCCTATATGACGATGCCAAAATATGGAGAAACTTCCAAGGTTTTGGTAGGCTCACATTGCTAAGACATTCCTACTTAATTCTACGAATGCTTCTTTTACGTTTTTCTCCGTATTTTACTTATTTCACTTAAATCTATTAGCTTGTGTGAGCAAGTTTTCACAGCAGAATAAAAATTTTAAAAAAAGAGGCTAACAGAGGTGTTTGGTAACTTTCACTAAACTTTCATTACCTTCCTTCGCATTAACAATTATAATTGTAATACTTCTAATTCTGCAGTATTTTGAGAGAAAAATATATTTAACGAAAGACTGATGTGAACCCATAATACACAACACAAGTACCGCTAAAAACGTGGAAGTCCTTCTTTAAAAGGCTCAAGTTCTTCCACAAATTACAACAATCCAGCAGCAAGGGACTCTTATTGTTACACAATACTCTGTACTGACTAGTACAACATATTTAAAAAAAATGGCAGTGAGTACCTGGTCTCAACATAATGGAATGGCGCCGAAGATTACTTTTAGATTTAAAAAAAAATGCTGATTGGTGCAAAATAACTAATACCAAATTTGTTATTTTTCTTCATATGCTTTTTATACACTTGTATCTAATCAGTCTTTGTCATGCAAATTGTTCTTGCTCCTGCAAAACTGACTATTATATAATAATATTTACATCTGGACAGATTCTCCACAAGGTAACATATATAAGAAAAAAAAAAGGATGATGAAAACAAAAAAAAAGAGATTGTATACTTCAGACATATTTTAAAACAATTCTTGAGTGTATATTATACACTCTCCTTATGCTCTCACACACATACATGCACCATAATGTATATGTATTAAAAAAAGAGGAAACAAATAATACACATATACATACAGACAGTCTTTCAACACTATTTAGTACTTGCAAAAAATACAAGCTTATATTTATATATTTTTTCGAGTGGGCACTTAACATTCTTTTCTTTATACCCATGTTAATGAAGCATTAAAAACACACCCACTAAAAGGCAGTGATTCTTTTTCATTTTAAATGAACTTAAAAAAAAAAAAAATGAAGACAGAGGCATTGTGCCGCTGTTATGGTGAAGTTCCTTCCCACTCTATGAGATATTGAACTTTGCCAGTGGGGGTCACACGCTTTGCTAAGACACTGAATTTTTCACCAGCAGCAATGCGATTCGCAGCTCCGAAATAAATATTAACTGAGGATTTGAGATCATTAAATGAAATATCATTAGAATCCGTCACTTTCTTATCACAATCTGAATCACTTTTCAACCTCCTGTTTAAGGCATATTCAACACAATTACTGATTTGTCCACTGCCTACACCCGACGAGGACTGACCGTACAGCGAGGAACCGGGCCACAACTGGTTGTCGCTCCCTTTCAAGCTATCCGCACCGCCAAGGATACTGAAGTGGTTTGTAAGGTATAAACTGGGTTTGTTGGGTGCAGTGAATGAAGTCGGCACCAGGCGTCGTCGATACCTCCGTCGTTTGACTTCACCGTTTTTCGAAATGCGAATGTCTTTCTCACTTAATTGTCTTTTAGCAGGACGAATTGCTGGCAGATTGGGTAAATGGTCCAAATTGCGGAATGGATTATTGTGACCTTCGAAGTCCTTTGGAGGAGGAATAAAAGAGTCTAAAGTTCCTCGTGATGAAGTCTCGTCACCACTTGTATCACCTGGGGTGTTGGGGAAGGAAGCAGTCGAGCGTTGGACAGTGGTGGCTGTAGTTGTAGAAGCGGGGGCGGTTGTGGTAGTGGTAGTTCTCGTGGTGGTAGCTCCGGAAGCTTCTTGATTAGATTTCTGGCTCTGAGAAATACAAAAAAGAATGAACTTAAATGCTGAGAGTGAAACGACTGTTTTAACAGCATAAGTCAATCAGAATAAATTAGAAAAGTCAGTACAATATTAACACTGGCAGCCGTTGAAGAGTTCGAACAGTGATCAGATCTTAACGAAATTTATAAGAAAACACTGTGAAAACACTCTTTCAAACAAAAGGTAAATTAAAGAAACTTAGTGCACCTATGTCGAAGTTATGCATGAACAAACGCATATTAAAGTGGTTAATTACGGTTTTCACACCACACCCATTGAGATGTTTCATGGTCCAGCTCCGAAGACTAATTGGGTAAGTACGCTCGTTAGAAATAAAATAATAAAACTGCATCTATGTTAAAATTACGTGTGAACATACATATATATGCATACATAGGGTGACTGGTAATTCGACGCATTCCTTGCAAGGAATAATCTACAAATACTTTGGAACATTTTCACCTATATGAATCGGTAGTCGTAAATCAATAGTTTCTCAGCAATTTGCACATGTGTGATTTCTTTGAAATTTGCCTTCTAACGAGAGGCACACGAGACCCATTTCCAAATATTATAGAACTATGAAATTTTACATGTGTAATCCTCCATACCTATGTGTCATGTGGTAACGTACAACTCGTAACTCTGTACCGTTTCTGTGTTGTAAGTCCGAACGTGACGTAAAGTGTAGTGGTTCAAAATCCATTACTGTACCTCCCAAAGCTATGTGGCAACATCGCAGAAGTACTTGCCCCTAGGAATGGCTGCATGATTCGGAAGAGGTAGAATGAAGATAGTGTGTAGTCAAGAGAAAACGCAAACTATGATGGATTTCATACTCAGGGTCGTGCATCTGTCTGGCCAATATTCGAGCAGTGAATGGATGCGTTGTATTCTAGGAGGCACACACCTTTTGTCAACATGACATGCTCTGGGATATCACAGAATCTCGCAACGCACGCAGCAGTGAGGCATAGTATATCCTGGTAATTGTGGTACCCTTTGCCTGGAAAGCAAGTAGTAATACATTATGCTGACTGCAAATAGACATGATCATCACTTTGGTCGCTCAGAGTTGAACATGGACTTCCTTTGGTGGTGGTACGTCGCCACGTTGTCATTGCTTTGACTAGGTTTTCTTCACTCCCACCAGGCGAAGGCTGGGACGGTACTTCCCAGAAGGCCACGACCGTTGTTTCCCAAATCCTAGACCTACGTAAAAGACCAATGTATTTATGCAAAGGAATGACTCAAGGATGGATTAGGATCTCCAACTTCGGGGTCACATCTGTCTTTTAGGTGGGTCTAGGATTTGCGAAGGAACTGATCCTGGCCTTCAAGTACCATACCGGCCTTCGCCTGGTGGGAGTGAAGAAATGCAGGGAAAATCTAGTCAAACGAACAACGTGCCGACCTACCACTACCAAGGAAATCCGTGTTCAACTCTGAGCGACCAAAATTATAATCACGTTTATTTGGGATCAGCATAATGTATTACTACTTGCTTTCCAGGCAAAGGGTACCACAATTACCAGGATATACTATGCCTCATTTGCTGCGTGCGTTGCAGAATTCTGTGAAATCCCAGAGCGTGCCATGCTGGCAAAAGATGTAGGCCTCCTGGAAAACAACGCACCCGTTCACTGCTCAAATGTTGGCCAGACAGATGCATGACTCTGGATATGAAATCCGTCATAGTTTGAGTTTTCTCTTGACAGCACACCGTCATCATTCCACCTCTTCCGAATCATGCAGTCATTTTCTACGAGCAAGTACTTCTGCGATGTTGCCACATAGCGTTTGGAGATGCAGTAATGGATTTTGGACCACTACACCTTACTTCACGTTCGGACCTATAACATAGAAACGGTGCAGAGTTACGAGTTGTACGTTACCACATGACTGACATAGGTATGGAGAATTACACATGTAAAATTTCATAGTTGTACGATATGTGGACGTGAGTCAGGGTAAACTTACTCGCGCAACTCTCGTTTGAAGGCAAATTTCAAAGAAATCACACATGTGCAAATTACTCAGAAACTATTGTTTTGCGGTCCTCGGTTCATATAGGTCAAAATGTTCCAAAGTACTTGTAGAATATCTCCTTGCAAGGAATGCATCGAATTACCAGTCACCCTGTATATATACGAAGGTTAGTCAAAATAAGTTCCCGGAATGATATTGTAGTTTGTGATGCTATTACAATGAATCGTGTACAGTACACTCCACAGTGGTCTCTATTACCCTAAAACGCGGTAAAAATTATTTTTTGTTACATTTCGTGTTCTGATTAAATGTTTTCTAAATCATTACTTGTAGTAAGAAATAAAAATAATAATAATAAAAAAATGAGGTTCTTATAAGTGCATAAACTCTCATTAGATGGACAGGCATGCCTGTTACGTTAAAAAGATAGGTATATAATATCTAGATAAAACCGCAGGAGGCAGACATATAATTCCAAGGATACGAAGAGCTCGGATGTTCCTTTACAGCACTTATTAAATGCATCAGCTTCGACGGAAAAGCAACTTGATAATGTGCACAATATACAATACCAAACCTCTGATGGAGTTCAAGATCTATTCCAATAATTTCAGCTGAAACTTTTTCTTTCTCAAAATATGTTCTGGTGGTATGGCAGTATTACCGTTATCTGAAGAGTCACTTCCTTCAGGTTTTGACTGGTCAACAGCGATACCTAAATCTCTTTTGAAGTTGTTCTGGATTGTTTTGTTTTCGTCTGTGGACTATTTGTTTACTTGTGTTTCCTCTTACTTGCCACTGATTGACCCCCAGTCTATATGAAACATGAAGTAAACATTCAAAAGACCTTATCCATGTATCAGAGGTGGAAAGTCCAAATCTGAATGTCGATATATCTATGTCTTTTCCGGTCAGAATATCCAATTGCTTCATCATTTTCGGGATAGCTCCGCAGATATAGCAATTCTGGGTGGATATTGAAGTTATGGCACTGCATACTTTTCTATTAACCATCATTAATGAAAGCTGATGTTCTGTTTGTATTATTTTGCCATTAATTGCGTATTCAATTTGGCTGAGATTCTTAATTTGCTGTTCGAATTTGGAAGCTTTTTTCTCATGAGGCACTGTTACTCTGCGAAACTTTTTTTTTTCTTTTTTTTTCTAATGACGTCACAAATATTTCGTTAACTGAAAAAAATAATCTTTTCTGCCCTTTGAGTGTACTGTCACTGGCCACTACTCCAATCGAATCCCCACCTGGACAAAAATATCAATGACTGTAGATAGTTTTCTGGGATTTGATCCAATGCTGGCTCTTGCACTTGTAGCAGTCGATGTGTCGTAGCAGCTAGTAAATCTTGAATAAAGATTTCAGTGTTCTTCTAATTAAGTTACATTTTGTGGACAACACATCTTTCTAGCAACCAGAATTCTTTATTATGATGGATAGATGTCAGTATTTACATTTTTCGCCCCCTTGCCTATGAAAATTTTATTTCATCTGCCTCAAGGAACAGAGCTAATGCGTTGTCTTCTGTGTAGCTCCCAACAGTGTGACTTTTCGAAACAGAGTGCCCACCTCTCCTAATTTTAATTGCTCTTGTAGGCGATTTCTACATTTCGTCAATTCTTTTTGCAGATTCTATATTGCTACTTTCTCTTTGCTTCATAGCCGCTGCAAATGTTTAAGATTGTGCACTCTCAGAAACTCGTAAGTTCACAGTCCTCCTCCTCTTCGATCTAACACTGCCCTCATTAAAGTTCAGTTGTGGTCGTCCTCTCTTAGAAGTAGTAGACGATGAAATTCAACATTAATTTTGAAAATAAAGTCTTGGTCCAACCACTCTGCGTTGTTTTTTTTAAAAAAATGTCTAAATTCCTACCCGCCTTGCACAGTCCGCAAAATAACTCGCTACAAAATCGCGAAATATCCTTGTCAATACGTTTCCCCTCTTGTCTGGATCTTCTATCCCTGTTTCTTGTATTACGTGGTTAAACAAGAATGACTTTTGTTCCTTTCTCCCACCAAACCACACTATCGCTGCAGAGCAAACCACACGAACACAACTTACTAATTCAAGGTAACAACACCCTGTTGTGAGAGGCTTATCTCTCCGCGGCTTTCAGTTTTATTATTGCCACACATACTAGAGACAATATGCAGTCAAAAAGTGAGGATATTTGTACTTTAAAAAATACTATTTTGTCCGGGTTTTTTGGGCCTGTTGGAACCACTGTGCACTCCTTAGATTGCCTAATCATGAATTTGACCAAGTGTAAACACGTCTTAATACGGAGTGTACGAATTATGTACGTGAACGGAGAAGTGTGCGATGATCAGTTGGCACAATGTCGCAGTTTGAGCATCCACATCAAGTTCAAGTTCATGTACAAATTGGGGAAATCTGCTTGTGAGACTTCGATAGCCTTAAAAACAGTTACCAGCATCGAATGTTTGTCTCTTCACACAAAGCTAAAAGTGGGCCTCACAGGTACCCGTTTCGCTCCATACTGAACAAATAACTTACATCTAAAAACCTGAAATCTTAGCTAACCCTTTATTCCATATCTATACCATTAAATACTCCGTTTACCTCGCCAGTTGTTTTTCACATTTACATTTTCATTACACAAATACATCCAACTATATGGTCCGTAATCATCCTTCAAATTCTTACAATCAATATCTTCAAAAATATCACCTAATATAATCTTACTTTTTGTATCTATATTTGTACAGGCTCTCTCTTTTAACTACCTAATGGTATAGGGTTTTCTAAAAATATCGCCCGCGGACAACAAAGTGCTACTCTTCAGATCAAAATAAAGCGAAAATGCTATATAATGATATATCTTCCGAAGCCGCCTCCAGCCGCTTGGGAATCAAAGTTTCACTATGTGGTAACGACGCAGATTAATTTAGAACCATTAGCATTATTCTACGAATCCACCAAGCAGTTACGTTGATTCTTACACTAATAAGTGGTGCCATTGTCAACGTCTATCAACTTTAAGGTTAGCGTAAAGGGACAAGTTTTGCCGATAGATGTCACTACAATCTTCGTATCTCTCTCATGTATTTTTTTACCTTTTACGAAAATTTACAATTCTCAACCTAGAGACTTCAAATTTTTAGAACAGAAACTTCATAACCTATCGAAGGCAACAACCTGTGCCGAAGTTTTATTTAGAATTTTCTTCATTGATGAAACAGTTCCATTGTTAAAGGTTTGGATATCCACTTCAACAATCAAACCATTTTAACAATGAAGAAAATTATAAATAAAAAATCGGCACGGATTGTTGCCTTCGACAGGTTATGAAGTGCCTTCTCTAAAAATTTGAAGTCTGTAGGTTGAAATTTGAAAGAGAAATCATGAAAGGTGAAAAATACATGAGAGATACGAAGACTAGTGACCTCTATCGGCAAAACTTGCCCCTTTAAACCAACCTTAACTGCCATCTGGAAAGAATCGATGTGACTTTTTGATGAATGGTAAATCTTCTCCATAGTTCTTTATCTGGGACGTTGCCTCATAGTGTAATTCCCTTCTCCAGACGAGGAACCGAAAGATATACAATTATATATATTTTTTGCTTTGTTTAGACTTACAAAATAGTGCTCTATAATCCGTGGGCGCCATTTTGAAGTCGGTTAAAAATCAACTTAAGTACAATTTTACAAGTTTATATATGACTATATATATGACCACGCATCCAGAAATAGGAGCCCACAAAATCAAAGATATTCACAGTGAAAGACTAGAACGCTGTCCACTAATCTTAAAATATTTTCTAAACAACAAAGTTCTGAATAGAAAACTTGTATTTAAAATAAGTGTACCACAAAAGGACGCTTTAACATCATAACAAATAAGAATGATTAATTTAATTTATAAAGCGAATGTGCTTACCTTGGCTATGGCATTTTTCAGAAGTTTGCGAGCTTTCCGCGCTCTTAAGCTTCTGTAGCTTTCGGCAGTGTTGTCCTTGGTTTGTTGTTGCTTCCTTCGACGCAGAAGTCGTTCCGTTGGTGACATGCATTTCAAACCGTTCGATTTCAGTTTCTCTTTAATGTCCTCCTGTAAACTCACTGCACTTTGTGTGGGCTTGTTACTTTTATTATGCTCACTCTTAGAGTCAGGACTTCGAGTTTTGTTTTCCATTTGTTTTGGTTTAGAACTTTTATTCCCTGTATGTTCTAAAGTCGGAGGATGATGATTGGATGGACTTTTTACCGCGAAACCACACCTTATATTATTCTTTCCGTTCACTGTCAATCCATTTTTACCACCTTTTCCTTTACACTTCGGAGAGCTGAAAGTAAAATACACACCATTGTCAGTATTAACATTATAAAATAAATAGAACGAAACGACAGCAATGCTTGGGAGAATGAGGCATTAAAGAAAGAATTAAACTACAATATGTATATAGATATGAAGAACGTGGTGGAAGAAAAATCTACCTACATTCACTTTCTTTTATAGAAAGAAACGAAGTATTCAGAGATTCTTTTTAAAAAAAAGGTAACGAATTGACTTTATTTTTTTTTTTTAAATACATTGTAAATACCTCTGGAAATGTCTCTACACATGTAATTTAGTTATTAAAGGAAACAAAGTTACAATAAAGTATTAGGGGAAATATTTTCCTTCCCACATATTGTCAATTTTTCCCTTAGAAGTCATATAATGTACAATGTGGAAAAAAAAAAAAAAGTGGTCTACAATCTTTATACATTGTTGGAGCACATAGTAAGCTTGGTTTACTTAAACTAATAATGAAGTTTAAGAATTTACATTATGCAATACAAAAATATATAGTTCACTAATGGTTAAACAAAATGTATACGTTCTCAGTATTTTCAATGTTATTTATTGTATTTGGCATAACAACATCCTCAATGTAAACCATGTTTGTTTACCACTAAACCAACACTATTGAGCAACAAGATCTCCGATTGGAGGTGATCAACAAAATGGCACCTTTACAGTCAATGAGCAACAGGTTGTATTTCAGTTCTCACCAAGGGAAAGGTCCTACTTCTACCACGAAATGTAACAATACACGATTCTACAATTTTAGGCAGACCAGGTTTGGTATATTCCACAGCAAAGAAGTTCAGAAATGAAACAATACACGATTCTGCAATTTTAGGCAGACCAGGTTTGGTATATTCCACAGCAAGAAGTTCAAACTACAGATAATAGATGGCATCAGCTTTCATATAATGGATGAAAAATAATTTCTGTGGAGTGGGACGGGTCCTTGTAGCACGTCCTTTATATATTAGAATGACTGGTACTAGGATCTGAACCAACGACATTAATTTTAAGCAAAGGATGCTACATAAAACTATAGAATTTAATAAAATAAAAGGTACTCCCTTTTCTCTGACATCCCTTCATTTTATTCGATTTCAAACAAATTACGAGACGTTTTCTGGAAGTATAATTTTACACAGCGTTAGTGTTCTCAAAGAACATTGAAAAAACTTTAACATTGGGCCCTTTAAAAGATCTAAAAGACTCGAAGCATAATATCCGAGATGTGAAATTGACCAAAGATCTTTAACATTCGTAGACAGGGTGTCTACCGAGTTTCATTTTCAAAATTCCAGTATATTTCCAGTATAATCAGTATAACTATCAGCAAAATTCCAGTACCTAATACAATGATTTTTTTAAAAAGTTCTTTAGGAATAAGCACATTCTTGATTTCAGGTTTGTAACTGTTTTACCATCAAAAGAATATTTAAATAAATTTAGTTAGCCGTGATTTTTTGAAATACAATGATTTTTTAAACATTTTTTAAAGGGCCTCACAACCCTCCACTCGACCTATTGCTTTACATTTCTAATTACAAAATATATATAACTCTTTCTTTGGAAAAATTTACAATCTCAATCGATACAAAATTGTTTCTAAGACTATTAAAACAATTACAAAAAAGTATTCTTGACAAATTACCAGTTTCATGGTTTTTCCAGTATGTGGATCAAAATTCCAGTATAATTCAAGTATTTCCAGTATCAGTAGACACCCTGGTAGAAACACATACGAAACTTTTTTCATTCGAACGAGGGGACAAAATTAAATTTAGGTTTGGGCATTCTGGGCAGAAGTTGAAATAGCATCATTGATACTTTCACCATGATGACCAACCACTGAAGACGAAGAAGACAATTAAGAAATGTATTCTGTGGACCACCTAAATGTTTTTATTTAAGAGAGTACACCCTATCCCTACCAAACAATGTTCTATACATAAGTCTTGATAATACTGACAGATGTCAGCCAGAATTCGTCGTTAAATATATACATTAAACAGATAAACAGTCTATAAATGGTGAATTTGGAGGAGTAAAAACTGAGTTCCTTTGAGTTTACTGCTAAGATTACTCTTCAAGCAGTTTAAATCACAACACTTAAAACACATCTTTCACGTGTCTTTGATCAGTTCTTACCTTGGTAATGTAACAATTTTTCCTTTCTTATTGGCTACAACTTTCGTCTTCAACGTCGCATCATTGACGGGTCCCATATTTGGCAGTGTAATGGTTGGAGCTGGAGGAGGAATGCGTACCCGCAAACCCCATATTGTAGTCTTTTTCTTTATTTCTCTACCACACTTGAATCTGGAAAGAGAAAATAAATAGTTTTTTCAGTGAGAAATCAACAATTGAGAAAATTGTTCTACATGCGGATATACAGTTCTATTACAGAAATTAAAAAAAGTAAGCAATAACTATGTCTACAACCTAGGAAGGATTTCCAATCGAAATCTTTAGTTTCGTTATATACCTTCAACAATGCGGGCATGCATGCTTTTTTACTGATTACCTTATAATACAAGTCAATGCCCTAGTATCTTTAATTCCATACTAACCAAACCCAACTTAAAAGGAGTTTAAAAATAAATATATAAAAACTATAAATTCACAGAAAAGCTTTTATTATGAGATGTAACGACTATTTACATACTTTCAATAAAACGAAACGTAAGATTAACATTACAAGTTTGTCTTGAAAGCAGATTATTGGAATTTTCCCAGTTTAATATATATATATATATATATATATATATTGGGGGACCACATAAAAAACCCACCTCCAAAAATGCATTTCAAAACTTTGATCGAAATAATAATGTGATTGTAATTACTATCTTTAATTGTGCTTCTTAGTATATGCTTAGTTTTAGAATTGACTTAAAATATGTTATTACCACAACAGAATACCACTGGAAACAAAATGGTTTGAGCATCAGGCATAACAAATTTTGTTTGTGCTTGATCAAATTCGCTCCAACAGTGTTCAATTGTAATGTATTATATAAAAATGAAAAAGGACCTTGTTTCTGCTTGCATCAAGGGGAAACGGTTACACCGTTTGGAATCTTATATATATATACAGGGTGGCCCATTTTAATCTTTACACGGAAATATCTAGAAAACGGTTGAACATAAATGAACTGAACAAAAGCTCAAATAGGAAATACCATGGGGCAAATCGAATGGTGATGTCGCGGTGACCCCCAGGACCGCTCTTCATATCCCAACTTTAAAATTTTAAATGGAAACACGGGTCGAGTGACCCCTTGTTCGATAGAGTTTTAAAAACTAAAACGCGTTGTAGCAAGATTTTTCATATCGGTCACCGTATTCAAAATGACCGCCAAGATATGTTACATGTATCATATAAACGTCCAGTACCACTAATATGAAAACGGTTGAATGTAAATGAATCATACAAAAACTCAAATAGGAAATATCATGAGGCAAATCGAATGATGATGTCGCGATGCCCTCAGGGCCACCTTTCATGGGAGCCCAGAGCTCAACTTAGAAATTTTAAACGAAAATATGGGTCAACTGATACCTATTTCGACAGATCTTCATACACTAAACTTCATATGGGTTACCGTTTTCAAAATGGCGCCAAGACATGGTGCCTATATCAGATAAAACGTCCAGTACCACTAATATAAAAACGTTTTGAGATAAATGAACAGAATAGAACTTGTATAGGAAATCACAGAGTATTTATCATTCCCGGTTTGAGAATAATGCAACGAAGAAAAGATTATTAAAGTATAAGTGACATAATACAAAAGAGAAAATCTAATTATTAGAAAATTATCTTTCCGATCTCCCTCCGTAAGTGAGTGAAGCAGGGATGAATGGTAAAATCTCACATGAGAACCCCACATTTACTTGCAATAAGTATAGTTTGTCTGAAAACTACTGTGTACAAGTGACTGGTACTGTAATGAACAAAAATAAGGTGAAATTCGCTTTCAGGCTTAACACCCATTTGTATTGCAAAATGCGATTGGATGGGAAAAAAAGAAGCAACCGAAATGAGAAGCAAAGGTTTTAATAATACATTTTTGAAACTTTCAAGTATTTTGCCCGCCCCTGGTAATTTAACGCAGTGCGTGCAAGATGTTTGAGAGGCATCTGCCTCACTACGAACCGTTTCGTTACTGAGGATCACATTTGAAATTACCGCTGAAAGTCGGGGTGTAACTGTGGACAACATCTCAGTGAAGCTCATATTCTACCACATGCAAGAAGGCATAGAAGGAAAAGAACCGAACCAATATTGTGCAGATGACTGTTGAGCAAAACCACGACGTTTGTACACGTTGTTTTAAAATTTCATTGTTCGACAAATTTGTTCCGTATTTCAGTTGCACAAATCATTGCCTGCAATCAAAATGTAAGGCACCATTTAACAAGAATTTTACCTACTTTTTCACATTACAGACATCTATCTCTTATAAATACACATTTCAGATAATTGTCAATAGTTTGCAAAAACTAAGGTTCTCATTTGCAATTTCACCGTTCCTTCCCGCTTCACCCAATTATGGACAGGTTGAAATGATTTTCTAGGAATTAGATTTCCTCCTTTGCATTATGCCACTTTTATCATCTTCTCTGTTAGAACATTCTCGAGTCGTGGAATGATAAATACCCTCTGCAATTTCCAATACGAATTTTATTCTGTTCATTTATCTCCAAAGTTTTCATATTAGTGGTACTGAAAGTTTTATCTGATTCAAGCACCATGTCTTGGCGGCCATTTTGAAAACGGTGACCCATATGAACAATCCTTTGACACAACGCTGTTTAGTGTACGAATATCTATGGAAATAGGTATCACTTGACCCATATATTTGTTTAAAGTTAGGCCTTGGGCCCCCATGAAATGTGGCCCTGGGGGCACTTCGAAAACATCATTTGATTTACCCCATGACATTTCATATTTGAGTTTTTGTTTGGTTCATTTAAGTTCAACCGTTTTCATATTAGTGGTACTGGACGTTTATCTGATACAGGTAACATATCTTGGCGGCCATTTTGAATACGGTGACCGATATGAAAAATCTTTTGCCACAAAGCGTTTTAGTTTTCAAAGATCTATCGAACGAGGTGTCACTCGCTCCATGTTTCCATTTAAAATTTTAAAGTTGGCTCCTAGGCCCAAATGGAGAGCGGCCCTGGGGGCACATCACCATTCGATTTGCCCCATGGTATTTCCTATTTGAGTTTTTGTTTAGTTCATTTATATTCAACCGTTTTCGAGATATTTCCGTGGAAAGATTAAAATGGGCCACCTTACACACACACACACACACACATATATATATATTACGCACCTCGAACTGGATTCTTAATCATGTAACTTTGATTGAAATGTATTTTATGAGAAAAGGTGAAGGGGAAGGTCAAAATCTATGCGAAAAACTTAGTATCTCACGATCCTGTGAAGTCAGGAAGGTGAAACTTTTTATAAATTCCCCATTTAAAACAAATGAACTTCCGTTCCAGTGTTTTTCAGAATTTCCACTTTCAGTCGGCAATTTCTATAATTTGAAAGCGATATTGCCTGTTGATACTGCCTATGGTTACGCAGTTTGAAATGAATTTTTGAACACACAGTAATTATTACCTATTCTGAGCTGGGTTTCATACCAAGAAGAACCCAGAAATAACCGGAATCGTACTTTTGCGAATCCCGTACTTGTAGTACGAGGTTACGCTGCTAGAGCGCTGTGGGAGGACTTCTTCTGAGTCAGTTTGCCAACGGCCCGTGTGGTTTCTCTGACAGTTGTGTGTGTGTTCTTTGCAAGCTGTTTGCAACATCACAACAGTTTCTGCTGCGTTCTTACCGTGCTATTTCGAATTCGAAAAACCGTGTATCAGCGTAAACAAATCACACATATGCAATTCAAAAATACATATTTCATCAAGGTGCAATGGGTAGTAGCGGAATTCCTACAGGGTATAATTTTCAGACGCTCTCAACAGAATTTTCACATATGCTTTGAGGTGGGCGCAAAGTAGGTAAAATATGTCTTGACAGCAGTAATGAAATATGCATTTCTGTATTGTATGTATGGTTTCCTTTAAGTTGATATCTACCACCATTCCACGGTTTCTCGAATTCAATTAGAGCGTGTTGAAATTTAGCTTTTCCAAAATCGTGGAAAAGCTAAATTTTATATATCATCTGTTAAATATAAAATATTCTGAACTTTAGTATATGTAAAGCTAGGTACCTGTCTCTATTATTTTGCAATACTGATAAAATGGCATCTTTTCTTTCTTCAATATTGGCATAATAAATCTGAAAGAAACAAAGTACGTTAACACATACATATATTCTGTACAAAATTTACACAAAACCAAAACACGTTCAGGAAATATACATTTACTGATCAATAATTTCTATTTACAAGTGACCTCAATAAACATTCTATTTTACGTGTTGATTATTGGGAGGTATAGAGCAGATAATCTGTAATATATTAAAAATACACATTTTTGAATAACTTGCAATTACAATCTACTAGTAAGATCTTTTTAAACAAGTTCCAGTGAGCTGTAAAACCAGAAATGAAGAGTGGAAAAGAATCGCCTCTACTGGCGGACTCTGGTTAACATGCAGACCACGTATATAAGATACAGTACGGGGAAATAGTCGGTTATTTATTCCGTTCATTATCTAACAAAAATGTTCGTATTCTAAATTGTCACTACATACATTAAAGCACTTCTTGAGCTGGTCGTCAGTGTTCATATTCAAAGTAAGCTCTCTAAAAGAACCTAAGCCAGTTCCGCGATATTCGTCAGTGTTCATATTCAAAGTAAGCTCTCTAAAAGAACCTAAGCCAGTTCCGCGATATTAAGTAACAACTGAGGAGAAGAGGCTCACACTGGGGTTGTCTTTTCACACTGGTTCTCTACTGTTTAAGCTTAATACAACCTCCCTCTCTCAACTTCACTTTTCTGTATATAAATACGAGGTACGAGGCGCAATGGCAGAGTGCTCACATCTGGTAAAAGGCACCCTCGGTTTGATCCTAAGCCACCTGAGTTTGTAGCGAACAGCATCGTGTCCACATTTCTATTCCACCAAATCTTTCGTAATCATTCACTTACATTAATCAACTGTTTCCCCAGGACACATTCGTAGGGTGCTAAATATTTCAATTTATCTGTATCCGTAAATAAAGCGAAATGCGTACGCAGCACAGTATCACAATAACAATGATTGGGTTTACGTTGAACCGACTTATCCACCATTTTTGCATTTTTGAAAATCACTTATTAATTAACAACAAAATTAATACAAATATCACGCTGACCTTGAATACGTGTGGTGATAATGTAAGTCGAAAAAGTACCGTAAGTGTTTTGCAGAAGCACAATAATCTCGTAAAAAACATTGGATATATACGTGAAAAATGAAGCATTAAGGATTTACCTGTTTACACTACGGGAAGTTATTTGTGAACTGTTTTTATAAGACGTCAATCAATGAGTTCGTGGTTGATCCGATTCTGCAGTCACAATACAGGTGATTATTTTATTTCATTTACATAGTCTTAATACTCAATTTTTAATTAAGACAAATGAGTCAACCTTTCACTTTAAATAAACATTGGCAGTATAAATTATGATTATTCCTTTGGAACATTAACTAAATACTAAATTTATCTTAAAATATATAAATTTTCAAACATCTTAAATGTTATTCTTGTTCGAGTTTCAGAGTGAAAAAACGCGATGGAACTTGTGCCTCAAACTTATCGTAGTGGTGAGTTATCTACTTGCTGCAAGTCATTCTTCAAACTAGCCACAGGGCCGAGGTGGCTCAATGGTAGAGCGTTCACTTCTGGTGCGCGGGGTCCCTAGGTCAATCCCAGCTCGCGCCAAGTAGACATTGTGGTGGACAAACACTGTGTGCGCGGGTTTTCTCTCGGCTCTAGGGTTTCCTCTAACTTTATTCATTTCTCATCATATCTCCATCTCCTTTTGTCTAGCCCGCATAACTGTGGGTTGTAAAACTAAAAGATTTCATTTTATTTTTCATTTTTCAAACTAGCCACTTACTTTTTTCAAATCGGCGCACGATGTCGTGGATTGTGATGGCTTTACAATGGATATCTGTTGTGCTCTGACAAACTGCATGTAATATTTTGGAATGCCTCCACCGTTGAATTATGTATATTCACAGAAAGGTGTTGTCACCGAAATATCTTTGTTGAAGCACAACTGGCATGTGTAGTACAGTTACTATAGAGGAACCATCATAAGATAGCCCCTAAAGTTTCTTACAAACGTACGAAGAAAGAAGGGAGACCCTACTTTGGTGCTAGTGTCACCAGCCACGGTCACTGTTTTACCCTATTGAGAAAACTGCCATTATAGATGCACCGAAAAAGCCTTGACACATGTGTAGTGGCAACGCCGTTGCGAGCTGTCAGAGACCTCTTGCTGGCTCCTCTATAACAATGGATACAGACCCTATACCCTATACACTTTCTCCCGTCGAAGAAAACACGTGGGGGGAAACATCTGACTAGACGCAACGCGATTTTTGATGGTGATTATACAATCTCTATAGTCTACGTCTCGTGTGTGTGTGGTTTGGGGACGACACACGCAGCATAGTGGTTAACGAACCGGCACGATAAGTCGGGGATATGGGTTGGATCCCCATTTTAATTTTAAAGTTCAATGTAATTTCACCTATCGTTCATCTCTGGATAAAGCCGAGTTGCTGGAATGGCCTCTTTGCACACCCAAACTAGGCAGAATACTGGAATTCGGAATTTATTATTTATATTATTATTATTATTATTATTATTATTATTATTATTATTATTATTATTATTATGAGAACTTTACTTATTATGCAACAGATATTTTCCATATATTAAGCAATATACAACTATTTTACGTGCTCAATCATTAGTTCGAAATCATAATTCGAACAAAATATGACGGACTGTTCAACAACTGAATATGTTTCTAATAATTCAACATATTTCTTTAAAGTACTTATTTCAGAAGCTTCATATGCTTACTTAAATAACAAATTTCATTCCTTTCTCCAACAGAATACAGAAATTGTAAAATGGCACCCCTCCCCTCCCCTAGTTAAAAAACAATAAAAAATGAATAAAAAATGGAATGATGCTATTCACCACGATCTCAGCTGTTCATCACAATTTCACCTAACCTAGAAACGAACTATGGATCCTGTACAAGATATACTGAAACATCGCTTTCTTACACCAGAAGAGACATTTGGAACATTCTAATTATATTCCTGAGTAGCAGGGTGGATTGATTAAGATCAATCTGATTTAAATCAAATTCAGAAATAAATTAATTTAAAGTGAAAATAAAATCCCGTTTCTGTTCTGTTATTTCGACTATGGAAGATAAAAATCATAATACAATGAGAATAAAATGTATGTACAGCACAGTATGAAAACGTGTCATGCAGAGGATGATTAGGGAAAATCTTGTTTTAAGTGGAATGCTGCTTTTTTCTCTTCGTAATATAGTTTGTTAATCATTAACTATTACAACGGGGAAATCACCATCGACATTTAAGACAAAAATTCTTGTGTGCGCACGTGCGTCTGTTTGTTTGTTCCCAAATAATAGGGGCGTATTTAGAGAGATCTGATCCCCTCTCCGAAACTTTTTTTTTTAGATTTTATTGCTTTTGGCGAAATTTATGTATTTTATATGTATTTTGTGCCGCAAGCTGGTTCCGATTTTTTTAAAAAAATATGCCCCTACCAAATATCAGTAACTTTTGTGGAAAAAAAAAAAGTGCCATGTTGATAAAGTTGCTTTACTTTTTCTTTAATGCTTTCAAGAAACATTGTTTGGGATTAAAATAGGTTAACGATTGGGGATTAATTCAAAATTCAACCTCAATACTTTCATTTAAATGGCATAATTAATATTTAATACTATTTCCTAATATTTTTCTTCAGTTCGCGACTTGTATTATACGAAGAGAAAGATTTGATTTAAATAAATAAATAAAAAAAGAGATTTAAATAAAAAAATCAACAAAAATGATTTTTTAAAAAAAAATCCTGATTTTTCCACCCTGTTAAATGCAAATACAATACTTATAACAAATACCTTTGAACTTTTGTATTCCTTATGCTTACAAGAGAACACAAATGAAATTAACGTAATTTTGCATTTATAAAGTTATGAAAAATATACAGTAGTTTTAGTGCAAAACTTAAAAAATATACATGAAATCAGGTTATCATCAATCTGTACCATAATCCTCACATAGGATCAGTACTTAACCACTTCTAGCTGTTATCTTTCATAATCTTTATACGTGTGAACTGGAAGCATGTTCTACACTGGTCTCTAATGCAGGTTATTCAGTTTGTTCCAGATTATTGTTGAACTCTTGTCCCACCATTCGTCTGATCTTGAAAATGGGCACTCTTGACCGTAAATAAGGAACAGCATTTGTAAATTTGATATTACTGACCTAAATCTGACGTAACGTTGTACGTTAGACGAAGACACATATTTGACTTGTGAAACAATGAAATTCCACGTTCAAACAGAAATGTTCATTAAAAAAAATATTATTTCTACATTACTCCAATTTTAGCTTCCTCGAAAGAAAAAAAAAAAAAAAAGAAAAAACACGTAGTTTTCCACTGAACCGTAAATATATTATATTTGTATTACCTCTCGTACGAAATTAATGCCAAAACAATGAAAAACACTAGTGATTGTCCTCACGACTTTTGAAATACTCGATCATATACTACTTCTGCACTGGTAACTTGAATCCAAAGCATTTTGTATTACATTTTTACGATATTACGTTCAACAATTTTCCGAAATCTTGAGCTCTATGCTTCAAGGATTCAACTATATTCACATCACCTATATTCGCATAATACCAAACAGTCAAAACTTGATCCAAACTTTTATTGGGAGAATGAGCTAATATCTGAATCAACATTGTGGTAAACATGATACAATTTTTTTTTTTTTTTTTTTTTTTTTTGTTTGACTATTTTTTAGCATTTAGGTGTATCTACATTTCTAGCACAATTATTATATCCAGTGGCGTAGCAGCTGCCCCCGCACCCCCGCAGTGCGGGGGGGGCCGAGGTATAGGGGGCCATGAAGTCTTGCGATGAATAAAGTTTTAAAGAAGTAGAACTTCAACCTTACTTCTGTCGGCTTTACAAGTGGGGCCCTTCTCTATACTTTGCGGGGGGGGCCCGCAAAAGTGTGCTACGCCACTGATTATATCCAGTGTATTTGTAACAGTATTGTGTAATTTTTATATAATAACTTGTATTCACGGGCAAAATGTTCTTTTAAAATGTGCACAAGCTGTTAAAAAGGAAGAAGAAAATATAAAGAGAAATAGCTGTAACTTCTTTTGTTATTATGATTGATGTTCCGTTGTAATAGTGATATGACATGTTTTGAAAGTCGTCATAGCAACGGAAAACGTATAATATATAGAGAATCCATCTTGTGAAAATTACATGTACAATATTTAAAAGTGTGTAAATGTTTAATTTATTACGTACTACAATAAAAAAAAAAGTACTATCTAAATGAAGTGTTTAGATGGATTTTGATAAAACAGTAACCTAGATTATATAAATATACGGACTGAGGGCTATAACGACATATAAAATATGCAAAACAAGCATTAAGCTAATTACAAACTGGTGTTTTTCATAGTAATACACATTTAGTGGTCGTTATGCATTGAGATACATATACTCTTAGGTGGGTACATTAAAGTTTCTCTTACCTTTGGTGGCAGCTGAAGCGCATCCCAATTGTGATTTATAAATGGAATGATGGCAGTATCAAAATCATAGTACTTTTTAGCATTCATAACAGTTAAATTAAATAGAGCTAAATGCACAATGTCCACCCACTCCATCTCTAATCGTCGCAAATACTCTTTACCATAGTTACATGAGGAACACACGAACACATAAAACCTGGAAAATAAGCATAACGGAGAATATAAGTAACTTTAATGTCATAGTTTCAATTATATACAGATTAATACAGAGGAAGATCTAGTAACATCTTTAGCTAATATAAAAAACAAAGGGGGGGACATATCTCGAATTTCAAAATTACAAGTTCTCACACAGCTTTCGTTAAAAAAAAAAAAAAAAAAAAAAAAAACTATTTACAAGAAGACAAGATATGTGTTATTTTGACACGTTATCAGAGAAAGCAACAGAGGAAAGCAATAATACTACGTAACGTGGACATAGAGGAAAACAAGTACAGTTACGAAACAAGTAATCATGTCACAAACAAACAAACAAACAAAATTTTAAAAAATATACACAGCTGAAACAACTTTCAAAATAAGTACAAAAGAAAGATATTAAAATCTGGAAAACAAGTAGTTCAGTATTTAAAAAGAACTTTGCCCAACAGACATACTTCGAAATACCATTAAGATATATCGGGTGTTCTAAAAATGGCCTTCATGGACCACAGAGCACTATTCTACAAGTCAAAATAAATTGAATATATATATATATATATATATATCTTTCGGCACCTTGTCTGGAGACACGAACTGCACTATGTGGCAACATCGCAGATGAACCATACAGTAGATCTACAAATCCTTCAAATATATTATATCGATTCTTTACAGATGGCAATTAAAGTCGATCGATGTTCACACTAGAACCATCTATTAGCGTAACAATCGATGTAACTACTTGATGGATTCGTAGAACAATGCTAATAGTTCCAAGTTAATTTGCGACGTTGCCAAATTGTGAAATTTTGATTCCACACCGGCTGAAGGAGGCCCCGGAGATCATTCCATTATACAGGATTTTTACTTTATTTTGACCTGAAGAATAGCGCTCTGCTATCTGTGGGCGCCATTTTAGAACACCCGATATATATACAGTGTTAATGAACTAAACCGACAAACTGTGAGAGGTGATTTCTCACATCAAAATAAGAGAAAAAGTTCATATGGACCTGTGGGTTAAAGTGCATAGTTTCAGAGCTAGGGCTGTCCAAAATCGCGAAAATGCCAAATTTCAAGAGGCCCTATTTCGAATTCGAGAAACTGTGGATGGTGGCCCTTATCAGTGTAGAGGAAGTCATGCATACGCAGTCCAAAAATGTACATTTCATTAATGTTCAATGGGTGTACAGAGCATTCCCTGCAGCGTAAAATTCCCAGACATGCCATCAACCGAAGTTTGAGATATGCTCTGACTTTATGATTGGTCCAAAGTAGGCAAACGATAAGTCTTAATAGCAGTCAACATGGAATCCTTTGGCGCGATGTCGGAAGTGTTAAGCATCGTCAGCAGCACGATCCCTCGTTCTCGGGAAAACGCATGCTGCGATGTTTTCTTTCGCGCTTATAAGAGAAGAAAGCGCGAAATATACCGTGACGAAGTACATCGCATCACATGTTTTTCTGAAAACACACACACACACACATAAAAAAAAAAAAAAAACCAAGCTGCCGGTTCCTAACACTTTCGACTTGCCTCCGAAGCATTGGATGTCCATTGTTGTCAAGGCTTACCTCTTGCCTACTTTGGACTCTTCCTTGAAATCAGGCCATATCTGAAAACTCTATTGACAGCATATCTGAGAATTACACCCTGTAGGAAATACCTTGTACACCTATTGAAAATTGATGAAATATGCACTTTTAAATTGTGTTTGCGTGGCTTCCTTTACGCTGATAAGGACCATCATCCACCGTTTATGGAATTCGAAATAAGGCATGTTGAAATTTAGCTTTTTCGCAGTTTTGGACAGCCCTAGCTTTAAAACTATGCACTTTTCGCCATAGGTCCATATGAACTTTTTCTTATTTTGATGTAAGGAATCACCTCTTACAGTTTGTCGGTATAGTTCATTAACACCCTGTGTATATATATAACACTGAAAAATTACCAGCGAGCCAATTATCGCATTACATACGCAAACTACTCATTTCCACGCAAAAATGACGGTTTTAATAATAATAATAATAATAATAATAATAATAATAATAATAATAATATTAATAATAATAGCTCCACGGTGACTTAGTAAAGCGTTCACCTCTAGTGTGTGGGGTTAATAGTTCAATCCCAGCTCTCGCCAAGTGAACTGTGGATGAACAAACACCATGTGCGTGCATATTTTCATGGTTCTCCTGTTTCCTACCACTTCCTTCATTCCACCATGGTCATCCATGTCATCACCTACCGTCTGTCTCCGTAGCTTCGGTGCGTAAATCTCGGTCATTAAACTTAAAAAAATAATAATATAGTAAATCTATTACTTTTTAAGGAATATTCATTCTTAGTTTACCAACGTTTACGAAATACTGAAGGAAGAAAAAAAAAATTAAACTTGGTCTCCGCTTTCCCATTTGTGGAAGGATGTTCTATCACTAAACACCAGATTTCTTTTTTATTACTTCCTCCTCGGGTAACAGTGGAACAGATCAATGTGAGAAAGTAACAATTTAAAATGTTACCTACTGCTCCTTTAAAAGCGGAGAAATCTAGTTCAAAATATCCAGAGAAAGCTTCCGCGCCAATAAAGGGTTCTCGCTTTCTTTGGGGAAAAAAAAATCGTTGGTGGAAAAATGTGTGCTTCACCCTACTTTAAGCTCGAAATAAATATCCATTGAGTAATGGGCTCCTACTTCCACGACCAATTAGGACTTTTTATGCATGGTAATTTTTGCCGCTGTTGCGCAACAAAAGCTGAAGTGTTCTCAAACTCATTGAGAGTTCATTATTCCTTTTATGCTTGCCGCTGCTGCATATACGCAGGCATTCTTTGAAAAGCCTGTTGCAGTGTTCTAGAAAACGTTCACAGCAAAAACAACGCGTACACATTATTTAACTAGTAAGAAGTAATTGTTCCGTTTACACAAAAACGATGTGTCGTTGCCACCTGCTACAATATTCCCAAACTTTGGTTTGTTTGGCTCAGAAAACAATGGATTCCGTACACAATGAACAGTTTACAAACAACATAAACAAACGTGTATATTACATTAATAACGTTTTTGTTTTCTTTTTGTGTATCAAACTGTGAAACAAATTTAGATATACATCGCAGTTTATGAGTTTTGTATCGCATTTTCGGTAGCGAATAAAAACATTATTACAGTGAAACCTGTCTTTAGCGGAATCGAGCGGGACTCGCAGAAATTTCCGTTAAAGTCAGGTTTCCGCTTAATGGAGGTAGACGCTGTCTTTTTGAAATACATGCTTATAACGGACATACTGAAAAAATATTGTACGTACCTTTTTCAATTACAATGCTTCTTTTTGCTACGAATTAATACACAAAAAGTTTAAAATTAATACAAAACATTTCGTTATGCACATGCTTTCTTTATTTTTGCAGTAGTCAAGCAGAGTTTTCTGTATACATTGCTGCTTAGCTGTTCTACTTTCCGTACACACTTTAGCCTGAGAAACTACACTGAGTAAATCAGAGTCATTTTTCCGTAAGGCAAATTGTTGCAGTTCCTTTAAACTTCTGAGATCATCTTGATACGTCTTTATTCTACACTCTTTTTCGAACTCGGTACCGTATTCCTCTTCTTCTTCTACCTCGTCTTGTCCTTCCGACTTTCCGTTTCATTCTTAATTAAGGTGAGGGGACTACGGACAAATTGTGGGGGTGAATATGGGTAGTGCTTGGGGAAGGTCAACAATGCCCAGAAAAATTTAACAAAAGAACGAACAATTTATCGCAGACATGTAATGTATCTATTTACCCTCTCACAGAATGTCAAAACATTTTCTAAACGCTGTAGTCTGGAACTCTGAATTTTCCGTTAAAGGTTTATTTTGCTTTCCGTTGTCCGCATAACACAGTTTCCGCTTAATGAAGGGACTTTTACACGTTTTGCACTCCAAAATTCATGGGACCGTGAAATATTTCCGTTTAAGACAGTTTTCCGTTTAATAAAGGGTCCGTTGAAGGCAGGTTTTACTGTATTATTATTATTAATTTTATTCTTTTTAAGTAGACCTGAAATTTTTGTGTATCATCAGCTAGTGTGATAATGAAAAACAAATTACAAAAAAAGTAATAATAATTATATTTTTAAAATGTAATAAGTCTGACTCTTGACTCTTCAATTTGTTTAAGCTGGTATCTGGTTTTGATGTTTTCACATTTTTTAAAGGTTTTAATCCGCATGGCAAAGAAAAAAGGGAACTGGAATTACACAGTTTACCTCCATTTTTATGGTAAGGAACAAATAGCTTTAAGTGCCTGTTTCCCGATACATATTGTGGCTACTCGGATACAGTAAGTTTGTACATTAAAAAAAAATAAGAAATAAGTGCCTCGTACTTCTATTCTAAATAGCTAACGACCGAAACAAAAAAAGTATGTCACAAAGCAGTCAACACTATACTTCAATACTAATACAATAAGTTTTAATATGGCATTACATCTGTATTGTTTTTATTATAAGTTGATAATCAAAGAAAAACTGTATATATTGAACACATTGTTCATTCTTCAAAGAACATAAAGGAATGAATACAAGATTGTTATTGCCACAAGAAAATAATGTAAATTTGAAAATAAAAGGAATATAAATATACCTATCTCCACAATACACTGGATATTGTATACACGATAAACACTTTTCATGAAACCACTGTTTACACCTTCCACACTGGAGCATTTTCATAAACCACTCTCCTGGTTTCCTGCAGTAACAATACTCTTGCTGTTGATGTGTACTTATACGATGCAAATCCCATGTGAGAGAATCAGACTGAAAAATAAAAGGACATAATTAGCCTTCTGATCCATGGGATCACATAAATGTAACCAATACAGTATATTACATTTGCCCGATAATATATAAAACCCACTTTCGAAGAAAAACTCTTATTGTAAGTTCCTGTTCTTCAAAAGTAACTTTGAATTTAGATTTCTATGAAGTGGTACTTTCATTACACACGAGAACTATCATTTCTGTTGAATTAATGTGTTTGCCACTGTTTCCTTAGTCAACACTGCCACGACAAAAATTTAAACTTGTATAATTTTAATGCGGAAGAAACTTAAAAATCGTAATATATTGTTGTGTGTGTGTGTGTGTTTATTTATTTATAATCATGAACAATCAACAACTACAACAATCACAAAGGGAGAAATCGACCAGGACCCACAATTTGAGATACGGGCCGGATATTCGCGTGGTGGAAGTGAGTAAAATACTGAAAAGGAAGGAAAGGAAAAAAGAAAAAACTAAAACAGAGTGATCTATCATGAGGTTCACTGAACCTGGAACCTTCAACTGGAAACCGAAAATGCCAATATGCCATTATCCTATCCATCATTACATTATTGTAAAACGTAATAACACTGTGCCATTTGATATACAAAGTGAAAAAAAGTCATGAGTGAACAAACTAGAACACGAATTTGGCATATAGAAAAAAAAAGTTATTCCTTCATTTACCATGAGAGATTCAATCGTCACAGCATATCTATAATGTAGACACTGAGTTGTCCCAAGTACAACAGGAGTTAAGGTATAAGCCAGTGATTCTCAACCTTTTTTGACGGGCGACACACTTTACTGAACGTACAGGGCATCGTGATAAACTTGTTTGATATTTTTATTATAAGTAGTAGTAGTAATAATAATAATAATATCTAGCCAATAGTAAAGCCAATAAGTTTTTATAATGACTATATATATATCACTGATCATTATTGCTACGCTGAAGGTGTTGACTGGTACAGCCTGTCTCTACTTTAACTAATTATTATTAAATTCATGATTTTTAAATTCTAAATTTCGCGACACACCTTAGGGGACTGCGCGACACATCGGTTTGAAACCACTGGTATAGACCATGAGGCTGAGAGGCTGAACACCGAACAAGAATGAATGAATGTATGGCTATTCAAGAAGTGGACTTAGTAGTGTACTGGTTTATACATCAAACACGCAAGCCAAAGACCAGGAGTTCGAATCTCAATCCAGTTGTGCATTTTTTTACTCCTCTATATATCACTGAATTCACACCTAAAGAGGAATTGATGTGATACACCCAGGCAAATTCTATTATTTTTTCTATAATCTAAAATACTGTACTATGTCTTACTTAACTTACATCATCTAAATATAGTGACAGTTCACTAACATACATATATATATATATATATATATATATATATATATATATATATATATATATATATATATGGAATCGTGCAAAATGGTAGCTGTGATGATTTTGTTTAGTTTTACGGAAATGGATCGAAACAAACAAGATTTTTTAAAATTTCTAATATGCTTCGTAAATGATAACTTCTTACTATCATTACTCCAACAGATTTAGTTATTATGCAAGCCACGTGAAGACCTGTCCTATTAATAAAACTCAAAAGTACGTACTCTTCTCTATTTTATTATGAATTCATTCAAAATATTATTATTGCCTCACCCAACCCCGCGTCCCGTTTATTTGTCCGTAATACAACTTAACTGATTTTAATTTTTTTAATTATAAATTTTTAAAATTATTCAGCCAAAATCAAAATCAAAACATATATGAAACTATTTACGAATCACTTCTTAGTTCCCAGTCAAAATTGGATTTGAATACATTCCCCTTAAATAAGAAATGGCAACATTATTTAACTTAAGAAAAATTAACATACATAAATTGTAGTGTAATACATGTGTTATTGTTTAATTGTTACTGTATATATGTGTGTACAGATTATTTTTTCGCGGGTGTCCAGTAGTCCGCGCTCGTCACAAGCTAGCAGTCTAGCCTGGACTGAAATCAGCTTCCAAAGCTGGTACCAAACTTGGACTTACCGTACGAAGCGTTCACCTTAAAGTACACTTATACTACACATTAAAAAAATATACTAAAAAACTTTTCGTAATAAATTTCACGAAAATTTACGTATAATATTTTCTCACATTTAGTTTCCTCCACACCAAAATTGCAAAAGTTTAGTTTTGACTTTGTAATATTGACAGTAACTAAAGGATAATGACGACAAACAATCCTACATAGGTAACAAATAATTTCAAATTTAGAAAAAGTTTGTTCCCTATTTCTCTTCCTTGCTCTTCAAATAAAACTAATCAGGTTGAGTCGTAACCAACAGAAAATTTGGAAAGATTGAAAATTTAGAAGAAGAAAAAAAATCGTACATCATCATGCATGAACGCAATATACCTTTTAAATACAAATATTCAATTAAGATTTTATTTTTTTTAAAAAAATGAACCATTAACGTTAACAAGTATTTCAGAAGTGCATGTTGTAATGATTAATGATATGAACACAACGAATTCTAAATGCAATGAACTTGTCTTACTAGTCTTCCTAACTTCCAAGTCTTGTAGGGGATCCTCTTCAAATTGTAACAGTCATGACAAAAGAAAGGTAGAATATATTATATTAAATTCACGAACGTTACTTTTCACCAGTCGATTTGTACCTCTTCGGATTTTCTGTAAACCTTATTACCCGTATTTTATTTATTTTCGTTCATTGATTATGTATATTATAAATCTAACAGAAATCCCAGACAAGGACCGGAAATTAATTTCCAAATACACTGAACACGGTAACTAATACGACTGAGTTCATATTTTAGAACATTGTAAATAATAATGTATAAAATTCGTCTATCTTAACAAAAGGTAATCTTAAAATACTATTTTATTCATTGTCACAACAATTGAACCAAGAAATATGACTTTCTTAGTTAAATTGCTCGACGTAATCGCAAAACAAAAAAAAAAAGAGTCTAACACATTTGAGATCCACCTCACTGTTATATACTAAAGGAAAACTAGAAAAAAAAAAGTAGATTCAGAATAGATCCATTACGATTGCAATTACTACGCCAATCTATATTTACTGACCTCATACGAATACCTATCATCAGAGGATTGACTGCATCTTTGCGAAGAGTGGTTAAGTTTTTCATCCCATCTCAACACATGATCCTGAAAAGAAAAGGGTCAATTTCACAAACTCAAAACAGACTCTGGTAGTTACTGTAAACATAGTACACATACAGGGTGTCTCAAAAGTCCCCTGACTTGTTATAAAAGTTACAAGAAAATGTAAGAGGGGGAACCTTCTCCAAATAATGTTTTCAATCTAAAATGAAGGATTTTTTTTTTTTAAAATCGGACGAGCTGTTTGAGCTGTACACTCTTTATACGCCCAACGTTAAATGAAAATGCAACGTTGTCATTTACCTGGGCCCACAACGTAAGTGAATGAAGTCACTGTCTTTCACACTAACGTACCGATGGCCAGTCCCCATTTCAATTGTGTCTCCATTCACCATACTCTTACAGAATTTATCCACCTCCTGCCCCGCCCTCCCCTCCCCCAACCCCTCTATTAATGGCAACGTTGCATTTACATTTAACATTGGGCGCATAAAGAGTGTACAGTACAAACGGCTCGTCCGATTTAAAAAAATCCTTCACTTTAGATTGAAAACATCATATTTCCAACTTATATTTTGTTGTAACTCTAATAATAACAGAGTTGCCCTATGCCAGGGGACTTTTAAGACACCCTGTATCACTATAGAAATATCGGTTAAAATCATATATGTATCTTAACTCTTAGGAAATGAATTTCAATCCAAGTGTTGGACTAATGATGAACACCCACGTCAATCGAAGTGATAAACTATGTTTAAAATTTCATTTTAAAAGGTTCAACTGTTTCTGGCGCTGATGTCAACCTATTTTCAATGAGGAGTTCAGGGCTCATGGTGGTCTGGTCTCTTATAAATAGCTGAAAAGTGACCAAAATCTCATCATGCCCCTTTTTTTCCTTTGTCAATTTCTCCATCACCTCTCTCTCTGTTGTTTTGTTTCATCTTTTGTTCTTTACTTCTTCTTTTTGAGCTTGCTTCTTTATTAGGTTTTCTGTGTTGACGCAGAATGCTGCGCATACCATGGACCGAAAGGAAAAAAAATGAAGACATACTAAAGGAGGCTAATGAAGGAAGACAGATCATGAAGATAATAGGAAAAAGAATAAACAGCATGCTGGACCATCTTATTCGACACTCTGATCGGATCACTGTGCTGATAGAGGGAAAGGCAGATGGAAAACTAGGAAGAGGACGACCAAGGATAGAATATCTAGATGCAGTTACGGAGAAGAGGCCTTCTCAAAGTACAAAACAGCTCTCCCAAGCGAGAGAAAAGTTTTAAAATTTCCATGTTGCCCACCAACCTATGGTTGAGGTGAACAAGAAGAAGTATGCTTTGTAATTACGATAAGCAGACTTAGCAGATGTAAGAAGCTTCTGAGTAAGTCTGGCCAGCATTTAGGCAAGTGCTATTCTGTGCTCAAGCACAAGGCGGCATTTTTTTTTTTTTTTTTTTAAATAAGATTCACAACAAAGTAATGTTTAAAACGAGCAACCCACAGACTTCTGCGCAAGCGCGAGAAAATATGTTAATGTGTTTATTCACTCTAATTACAATAGTTACTAATTAGCTAGCTTATCTGACTATTTTTTAAAAATCATCCTCTCCCACTTCCAGCCTGAGGGGTGAGGATGAACTTGAACATCATGAAAACTGATACCGTTAAACTCAGCGACTTCGAAAACTAACATTAATATCTGTCATTTTCGATTACTTTTAAAATCTCGCCTCCTCCCTGGGGAGTGAAGTATGACCTTGAAGTTAAATTGGATTAAAACTATCCCTATTCACCTAAGCGCCCCAAAAACCTCTGAATTCAACTCTAATATTGGTCGTTTTCGATTATCTTTTAAAATGCTCCCATGTTATTCTTATGGAATGTTGCATCCCCATATCTCAGCTCAGGTGTGACCTAGGTACCTGGAACAGGTCATTTGGATAATTTCTCTGAGAGCTTTAAAACAATAAAATTTTATGTTTTTATCTATTATGGCTCTCGTGTGGAAAAGCGCTACAGACAGACAGACAGCTTATTATATTATTAATATATAAACCCTTACTGACAGTGAATAATGTACATGATTATTTTTCTTATTAGTTGTCACCGATAATCATTGGTCTCTCACAGTGACGTCCACCAATGGTCACCTACCTTCGTGCAGAACAGCATATCATAATCATCACTGAGAGAATTAGGCCTTAAAATTATGTTGTAACTTTTAATACCTAAACTGCTAATCAACAAGAGCTGGTATGTTTGCAAACGGCTTGTTTCCTTGTTTGAGACAAAAGTTTGTGCGGGGAGGGAGGGGCGGCAAATTATTTAGAGCACAGGGGCGCACAATATATAAATACGGGCCTGGAGTAAGTGGAACCAGTTCTCGCCTATTTCCGAATTTCATCCCAGACATTACATGTAACTTAGCACTGAGAGTTCTCAAAGCCGTGAAATATTCAAATTCATCACATACTCTTAAGAACATACAAGAAGCATAACACAAGACGAGCATGATGAACCACACACACACACACACACAATGTTGAGCGGAGCGTTAACTATTTCGAGAGAAAACTAAAAGACTATTATCATAGAAGAAAGAATAGACAGAAAGATTCTCGTCAACACCACCTTGAGAGCTTAAGCATCCACCAACCATCCAATGTGCTTTAGAAAGAATAAAAGCTGAAGTAGAATAAAGCTGACTGTTTCACATGTGGCAGCAGGTACTGAAGTTTTCAGAAGAATAATGAGTAACACGTTTCTGCCTCTTTCCATTTATTTTTATAATTTAAAAAAAAATGCCAATGCAAAACATAAATCACACGAAAAAGTCACTTTACCTCCCAAAAAAAGTAACTTTTAGTGACAAATTTGAAAAAAAAGTAACTTTTAGAGACCAACTTGAAAAAAAGTAACTTTCAGTTAAAAAAGTGACTCGCTATGAGCCCTGGGAGTTGATATACCGAGTTCCATCTTCTTACCATGAAAGATTCATGAAATACTAAAATTTGTTTAACTCCCGTTTACCCCATAAGATACGCATTTTAATGAAAATGACGTTATAAGAATCCGACTCGAGTCAGCTCCTATGTTATAAAAATCATTTCAAATGCTTCACGTCTTTTCCCGTGATGATGAGAGACAATGCCAAAGTTGTTTTAATATATTAAGAAAAACATTATAGAAATTACCCCTCCTCGCCTAAGAAAGCGGGATGGGGATAGAAAAGGTACATCCTACGACATGAATAGCTAACATCATAATTTAGCTTAATTAAACATCTTGGAGATGGGCGTACGAATAACATGTTAGAAATATAGATGGAAAGTTTAAAAAAAAATCACCACAGGAAAACACACATAGAGGTGAGTTTGTGTTGAATTTTGAAATGTGTTCTGTATGTTCAACTAGTTGTAATAAACAAATATATTTAGACAAAGATTGTAAGGTGGAGACAGTTTCATTCCGGTCTCAAATCTACACACTTTTACACACTGAACTGTCATTGATTAAGTGATCCAAAAGTCTCGTTACACTCATGTACAGAGCGAGACAGCCTGTAGGTACAACAGTGAAACCTATCCCATGTTGTGAAACTGATTTGTCTCTCAACTGTAGTCGGAAGGGTTTATCGATCGGGTTCGGTTTCAGCAAATGGAGTACCACCAGCCCGTTATTCGGTTGTCGTGCGAGAATATCTCAACGAAGTGTTTCCTAATAAATGGATTAGACGTAGCTTTTACAGTTATCAGCACTTCTCGACTGGCCTGCCTCCCCGAAGTCTCGATCTATCATTGTGTGATAATTCATTACAGGGTTACATCAAACAACACGCGTTACCACACAACCAGCTGAAGGAAATTTGTTGAGCATGCATTTTTCATGATCACTCGTGCAATGCTGCGTAGAATTTCGCAATGCATCTATAAGCATATAAATATTTGTTACGGAAATACAAACTCTTGGATTCAATTACTATTTCATTTCTTATGACATTCTGTGTTTTTTTGATTCATAACTTTACATAATCGCGAAATATATAAATACATGAAGAGCGAACAGAACTTTTGGATCACTTTATAATGCAAAGAATATCTATTGATTTCTAGCAACACTTCCAATTTATTATTTCCTTATTTATTATTGTTTTCCTTACCTCGTAAGGTAACTTATTCTTTTCGTCCAGCACTGTTATATCTGATCTCGAACTGTAAGAGACATTGCTAACTTTTCTGGTGCTTTCTCGCTTCGCTGGCTTCGTTTCTTTCACTTTCACTCCCATGTTTTCAAGGCATCTTTTGCAAATCCAATGTGGCTCTGGTTGGATATATTCTTTGGCTATATGTGGCTGCACAGAGAGAAAAACAATATTTACGCTATATAATTGCAACAAAGAAATCTCAAAGCAAACATAGAGAATAAATTACCAGAAATTAATTTTAAAACATTAAAAACCATAAACAAATAAATATTACATTGTAAGTGCTTTCGGTGAAGCTTCACTAGGCAAGGAGAAACGAGGAAAGTAGACAGAAAAGCATAGAGAGAGTAAGATATACCCTTTTACACTGTTAATATGGTATATATATATATATATATATATATATATATATATATATATATATATATATAACTTTGGTTGTTTAACCAAAATAGAAGTTCGCTTGCACCAAGAATCTGTGCACAGGGTACGAGCAAACCATACCAGTTCGTCAGTCATTACAAACGAAATGAAGTCAGTTCGTGAAGAGCAATATGCTGCTTCGGAGTTTTGCATTCGTTTGCAAAAATCCGGCAAGGAAATGTAGAGATTGTTGCAGCAGGCATATAGTGACGATCTGCGACGATCCACAGCACTTCGACGGTTCAAGGAATTTAAGTAGTCCGTGTTCCAACAACAAAGCACGGTGGTCCAGGCTCCAGCAACAGCAGTAAACAACACCATGAACAATACACAGCTGTCGTCATTAGTCGTGAAGACTGACGAATAATAAGTGCCAGACTTGCAGACATGCACATTTTCCATGTAATTGAGTTTTCGATTCTGCATGATCACTTGAACATGAGGCGCTTTTGTGCGAGATACGTCCAAAGATTACTGACTCCTAAACAGAGTACGAATAGAACTTCAACGTCTGGTAGTGGAGCATGGGGACGCATACCTGAATTCCACCGTTACACGTGATGAGACTTGGCTTCACCATTATGACCCGGAAAGCAAACAGGCCAGCACAGGCACGTATTGCCAATCTGTTTTGGACGTTCTTACTAAACACATTGAACAAAAATGACCGGAACTACATCCTTCTAGTTGGTGCCTTCACCATGACACTGCACGCCCACATGTGTGTAATGTTGTTACCTGATAGTTCGTAGAAACACTGAATGTATCCGTTATCCTAAATACTGCCAACTTAGCTGCTTGTGACTTTTTCTCTTTCCCTATATTAAAAAAGAGCTAAGGAGGGACCATTTTGGTTTTACGGAGGCCGTCGTGAAGAAGGTGAGGTTGTTTTGAAGATGTCAAAGGACGGTTTTCATTACGTGTTCCAGGACTACCAGACGTATAGGGCAAGGTGCATTCAACTCAACCGAGACTACTTTGAAAATGACCACACAAATCCAGACCTAGCCTAGTGTATTCCGTGAGTTAAAAGAAAATCTGTCTTTTTCGACTAGCACTCGTATATATGTATATCGTTCAGAGTTCAAATCTATTTTGTACCCAAGTCCATAAAAGAGACTGTTACACAGCGCTTCTTTAGAAGGAACTTTTCAATCTTGTATCTAAAGTCGACTGAGAGTTAAACTGCGAAAATGCATACGTAAATGCTGCTTGGTATTTAGTGTCTGGGTTTAAAAAGGACATGGTATATAGCCGGTCAATAATAAATAATTAATATTGTAATGTTCCTGTCTTGCCTACGGCAATATAACATTACTCATCAGATAATGTGTTCGATGAAGGAAATAATGTATCGCCGAAGCTGTATCACAAGTCACAAGTTATTAGTATTCCAAAACTACAACGTCCTTACCTGATGACACAGTTGATGATATCCTCTTCCGCATTTATCACAACTGATAACTTCGTTCGATGGCTTTGATTCTGACCTTTTGCAAATGACACACAAAAGGTCTGACTCTGGCAGTGAAAGCTTTGCGAGGTCTTTGAAAGAAGACCATCTTTCTGTGTTATCGCCAAACTTCACCAAACACTGTTCACTAACTGTATCCACCTACAAAGAAAAGCACTCATTAAATTAAGATCTTTACATGAATGAAATTAAATTAAATGTTAAACAGGCAAAAGTAATTGCGCTGGAATGTAAAGAATCTGTCAAATAAAGTTCAAGGAAATAAAGTAAAGGGAAGGATTGTTTGCTACGTACGAATAGTTCCAAAAATAACATTGGCACCATGGTTACAAAGATAATATAAGTAATGTGAAATATAGGTAGCTCATGTGCTGCAGTGTGATCATACTCATACAAAATCAAATACAACCATTCTGGAAAGGATATACTACCGCCCTTTCTGATGCAAAATACTCAACGATTCAAGACGCGAAGATTTACTACTTAACAAATACGGTTAAAATGGGGTTCTAATTCCTGATGATAAGAAATAGGTCTGTCAACAATCTGCCACCAGTTATATCCTGGACAGTATTCTGCAGATTAAGGTAATTCATTGCCCCAGGTCCAAAATCCAGCAACACAAAAGGCCAATGCAGAGAAACTGTAGATCCCGGAGACAACTGTAACCATCATTTTCCTAGTAAGCTTCGATATTTTAAAAATAACCATACAGTTTCGATGGATAAACTTCGTCATTATCAACCGTGTTGAAATATTTATCAACAATCAAATCACTTCTTACAGCAGAACAAAACATAAAAAAAAAAAAAAAAAAACGTTTATCAACTTCTATGTACAAAGAAAAGAAAAATTCGCTCGATAAAAAAAATTTTAAAAAAAATAACAAGAATATATATTTATGGAATAATAACTGATCTCACTTTAGGCACAAATCATCCAATTTTAGGTGTCCACACGAAGAGACCACGCTGGAACATCCCTTTCAATTTGTTTGTGGTGGTTTATAACTAACCTGAAAATACTAACAGGAAAATCTTATTACAAAAACTGTGTTCTTGTGAATATTAGAAATACGTGCAAGTTAATAAGTTATTTAACGCATCGGAACGTTAGTTCAACAATGTTCATGTTTATAACTCACTAACAAACACACTCAGAAGGGACGGAGGGAATTAAAATTAAACATTACAGGTTGCAAGGCCATACAACTTTATTGCAATGATTACAATATCAGTTCAATCCGACAATGGGTTTGGTTGTACGAGCGTACTACGTGTTACATATCACTAAGTTTTTGCACCTCCTCCGGCACGCATACATGCGTTGATGTGGCTTAGAAGTTAGCCGTTGAGTCCTTGTTTCATTGCCTGGAGCAAGTCAGTTTATATATGCTGTTACTGCGCCTCGAGATCTTGCACCGTGGCAGTGACGTGGAGTTGGCGTTCGATCTGGCCCCAAATGTGTTCAACTGACGAAAATCAGGTAACCTTGCTGGCCAGGGAAGAACCTCAACATGACGCACGCAGTCCATAGATACACGCGTCGTGTGTAATCGAGCGTTGTCTTGTTTAAAGATTTTACTAGCATGCTCTCGCAGAAGCGGTAACACATACGGACCAGAATCTCGCCCACATATATCTGTGCCGTCACTGCGTTCGCGAATGATTACGAGAGGTGACAGACTGTCATACGCGATGGCTCCCAACCATGATGCCAGGAGTAACGCCGATGTGCTATTCCAAAATATTCCACCCCCATCACACACACATGGCCAATGGTCATTGCTGTAATGGCGAGTCGAGACTCATCCCTGAACATGATCCGTTTCCATTCATGAGGATTGCATGCTATCCGAGTGCGTCACCACTCCACACACTGTCCTTTAAGCATTTAGGCACTAGTGTTAATGGCAACCTACATAGGGGACGGTGCACCCGCAATCCAGCTAATACCAGTCGTCGAGACACGGTGTGGCTGACACAGGTGTTCTAGAAGAGTAACTACTTGTGTAGACGACAAAGGGTTCCTAATACTTCACGCCAATGCAACAATCCTCCTGTGTTGTGGTCTGATCTGGTCGACCGGGACCTTCAAGCATCCCAACATCGGGCCAGATGACATCGGAATGCCCCAACGTCTGGTAATCTCACAAAACTTTCAGCCGGTCTCATGCAACCCAAATATACGGCCTCTTTCGAATGTCACCAAATGGTGGTAATGTTGTTTAATGCAGCGACGAGACATTGTGTGTGTTTCTTGACTTTCCTGCACTGTACTGACTCACTCACTCACGCTTCACAACTGACTGAACGACCAGGACTGAATTCCTTGATATAGACATTACTGTCCTCTGGCAGCCATTTGCGATGATCACTGTCTTTCAAACTCTAATCATTTACATCTCTCCATAGCGCTACACATCTACCGAATTGCAGTATATATGAAACATGATTGCAGCAAACGTTTTTTCAACACGTTGATAATGACGAAGGTTATCCATTGAAACTATACGGTATTCATAAAGTCTTTTGATTATTACTTAATTATGAGTCCATTAGTCTTTTTAACCATATAAACAATCTTACTAACCGGTATTTCAACCTAGCAACCCGTAATATTACTAAGTGCGTGCCACAGTCAAAAGTTCCATGAAAGGTAGGCGATGAAAAATTTACTATTATATACGGCAGTGTGTAAAATTTACCATTCGCCAAATACTCGAAAAGAAGTGGGAATACAATACCCCGGTACATCAACTATTTATTGATTTTAGAAAGGTGTACGACTCGGTTAGGAGAGAAACATTATACAACGTTCTTACAGAACTTGGAATACCGAGAAAGCTCAGTAGATTAATTAAGATATGTTTAAATGAATCCCAAGGTAAAGTCCGGGTTGGAAAATTTTTGTCCACGAGCTTTCACGTCGAAAATAGCCTGAAACAAGGAGATGCGTTGTCGCCATTATTATTTAACTTTGTTCTGGAATACGCTATAAGCAAAATCAAAGATAGCAACCAGAGCCTAGAGTTGAACGGTATTCACCAGGTTATGGCATACGCTGATGATGTAAATTTAATAGGGGATGACAGGAGAACAATAGAAAAGAATACAGAGATCTTATTAAAAGCTTGCAGGGACATGGGTTTAGAAGTAAAGGCAGAGAAAACTAAATACAAGGAAGTGCGTCGGGAACGTAATACGGCAAATTATGGATGCATTAAAATATTAAATAATATTTTTGATAAAGTGGATACTTTCAAATATCTAGGATCAATATTAACAGACGAAAATCATATTCACGAAGAAATTAAATGTCGACTAAAAGCAGGGAATTCGTGTTACTATTCGGTTCAAAATCTCTTGTTGTCGCGAATTGTGTCGAGGAATTTGAAGCTTAAAATATATAAAACGATAATCATGCCTGTTGTTCTGTATGGTTGCGAAACATAGTCGCTTACTCTGAGGGAAGAACATAGAGTGAAAGTATTTGAGAACAAGATCCAGAGACGAATATTCGGACCCAAGAGGAACGGGAATGGGGAATGGCGGAAACTTCACGAGGAACTACATAATTTATACGGTTTACCCAACATTGTAAGGGTCATCAAGTCTAAGAGGTTTAGGTGAGCGGGTCATGTAGCTAGAATGGAAGAAAGCAGAAACGCTTTCAAAGTCTTGACTGGAAGACCAATCGGAAAACGGCCATCGGGAAGACCTAGGCGCTGATGGGAGGACAATATTAAGATGGATCTCGCAGAGATACGATTAAAAAGTAGAAACTGGATCCAATTGACTAAGGATAGAAGTCAGTGGAGAGCTTTTGTGAATGCGGCATTGAACCTCCGCTTCCATAAGCCATAGAGTTAGTTATTTAGTAAAATGCCTGCAACAAATGAGTACTCTTTTGCTCAAAATGGTTCTAGGAGCAGTGGCGAAGAGTAATTCCACAAATAGGGTAGGCCCGATAAACTAATAACTCAAATAGCATTTAATACATCATAAAATGTTTAAAATTATAGTCAGGATTCTATTTTCCTTATTGAATTAAACAAAAAAGAACTACCAACTCAATTTATTTTAAAGAACTTACTCATCTTTATTTCTAACACTGTTTAAAGTTAAATTTGTGTGCGTATATACATAGTAGTCTTTTTGTTTAATTTAACAAGAATGAATATTTATATAAGCAAAATCTTACCTTGTAAGTTCACTAATATCATCTTTGACTCCATTTAATTAATGTATCGCGTGATAATAACTTCACTAGAAATGTTAATACCCAGAAGGAACTTCATTTGAATCAACGCAAGATATTTAATATCGAATTCTATGCTGTGGCATATTTAAGGAGATGGTTTCCGGGCTTAAGAACTCGCCGAAATTTTATTGCAACTTTTTATTGTTTTATATATATTGCAGAATTTTGACTTTCCAGGAATAAAGTTAGCAAAGCCCCCGAAACAAAATCGTAAATACCCACTGATACCATGAAATTGAAAACTCAACTAAAATTAATATTATTATTTTATCCTACACGGTAGCGGTTGGTAAATTTATAAATATGTTTAATATATCAGACTTATATTCTACAAGGTATCATGGACCAGGTCCCATGTAGGAAATAATAATAATAATAATAATAATAATAATAATAATAATAATAATAATAAAAGCAGCTACTCTGAATAATTCCTGAGAGTATATACCTAAATTAAACAAGCTATTACTAATAGAAATTCATATTTCTACACACAAACTTCTTACTCTGTGTTAAGGAAATTATTTTCTAACATATTAGCATTGAAAGATGCCTTCAACGTTAAAACTAAATTTCTGGAGGCTAGCCTTCGCACCTTTCCAAGAATGCGTGCAATCCCCAGCGATAATGGCTTCGCTCCTTGAGCAGCATAGCCCGTAAACAGGTCTAGCGAGCTGGTGAGGCTCAGACGGAAGTATCTCCGAGTGTTTCCAACCAGGGTCGATTGATTTTAATCACTTGATTTTTTTAAATAAAAATCGTTGATTTAAATCAAATTCCGAAATGAATTAGCTGAAAGTGAAAGTAAGTGAAATTTCGTTTCTGTTCTGTTCTATTTTGTGAAAATAATAATCATAATACAATGAGATTCAAATGTATGTACAACAAGTATGAAAATGTGACGTACAGAGGATGATCAGGGAAAATCACGTTTTGAAAGGGTAACGGGGAAATCCTGCTTTCTTCTCTTCGTAACATAGGATTTTAAAATCGTTAACTATTCCGACGGGGAAATCATCATGGACATTTAGGACGAAAATTCTTTTGTTCGCGCGTCTGTGTTTGTTCCAGATAATAGAGGTGTATTTATAGGGGTCAGATCCTCTCTCCGAAACTTATTATTTTTAGATTTTATAACTTCAGACGAAATTTATGTATTTTATATACATTTCGTTCCAGAAGCTACTTCCGATTTTTTTTTTAATGCCCCTGTCAAATACTAGTAACTTTTGCGGGAAAAAAAAGTGTCATGCTGATAAACGTTGAACTTTTTCCTTAATACTTAAGAAACATTGTTTGGGATTGAAATAGGTTAAAGATTGGGGATTAACTCGAAATTCAATTCCGATACTTTCACTTAAATGGCATAATTAACATTTAATACTAAATTCCTCATATTTTTCTTCAGTTCGCGACTTGTATTATACGAGGAGAAAGATTTGATTTAAATTAAAAAAAAAAAAAATCAAGTATTGACTTTATTTTATAAGAAACCAAAGATAAAGAAAATATACGGTAGAAAAAAGGGTAGTCCCGGCCTCAGACCCTCATAATACGCTTCGCCACTGTCTAAGAGATTTCATCATGGACTTCTATGGCAATAGCGGGGTATAACTTCGATGGTAAGTTAACAATACTTCAGACAGTCAGAATAACAAAATGTTACGGAAACAGCCTATTATCAAACAAAAGTCTCCCATCAACTAAACAACTCTGTTCTCTATGACGCAGATTAAAATCAGGTGTGGATATCATACAACTTATAGATCATACAACTTCAACACTCCAATTTTACATGAAGACTGAGAAAGAAACTGAAATAGATGTTATACCATATAATGATAATGATAACTCGATGTTATAAATGCATTTTTGAATATTCTGCCCGATAAAACAGATCCTTGGAAATCGACAACATAGAACAATGCAATGGGATGCTGGAACTCCTCCTTACACCGCTGAGGGGAAGCTTGCCTTAAAAATTCGATGCCGACACTAGATATGCCATAGTCACCTACTCGCTAAAGGCGCTCCCTCTACCGGCAGGTATAAATGAGTAATGGCCCTCGACCGATCGTGCAATAAGTGTATCCTACTGTTCTTTAGAAGAATGTTAGCAGTCGCTCTTCAAACAGTGGGGCTCCTTAGCAAGGGTAGTGAGCTCACCACAAATCGTTCTAACCAGTAATTATTTGATAGGAGGACATTAATCTTCCACGAATCAGGTACATTTTGATTATTTACTTTAATCTTGATGGGTGGTGGTGAATCACAAGTTATAAGATAGATACAGTAGTAAATCATGGGTCAACAAGGAGGAGAAGCTCTGAGCTTGCTCCAGTTTGTTACGGTGTAAGAAAGCATACATCCTGAACAGACATCGTACATTTGTCGTCAAATGACATCCCTCTGCAATGTCACGTATACCACAGAACAGCCATGTGGAACATCTGGCCCATTAAACCTTTCATCCGGTCCGCGTGACCCGTGGTTCTTACCTATTGTCTTAAACTGATTTTTTTTTCCCTGTTTAACTGATGTCTAACTTAAAAATATTCTCCGCATTGGAACATTCAGTGTACCACCGAACATTGAGAGACAAGTCCAAAACATAAAGGGTCAAATTTTTCATTAAAATGTTAAATAAATAGTATTTTCTGCTTTTCATTAATTAAAGTAAATATGTTAGTTACCGTTGTAACAGATTTTGTGCCCCTGTGATATTAGAGTATGATGAGCGAGTTTCTCGATTGAATACGTACGGCCCTCGATGCCAGTAATTCCTCTGTGATTGGCCCATCAGCTGTTCCAACTTGCACATGCATGCCATAGAAGGATGGTTTTACAATCACGCTTACTTATGGTTTTTTACAATCTAACTCATCATGGACTGAGAATAGTATAATGAGTGGCTGTGGTGAATACTATTCTGAATTTTGCGTTTGCTATAGACCGAGAGAGTGGTGGAATACGAAATAGGACATTCCGCAGGTAGATAACAACAATTATAACTGCACTGACTTAACACATGACAGTATCCAATGGAGTTCTTTTATTTCTGCGGTGATTCTCAAGCTCTCTCTTAAAGTTATTGAGCAGATTTGTCTGGAACAGGTATTGCAGCCAAATCGGAAAATTTTATTTCACAAACTTCTCGGCAAAGACAAGAAACTGCCATAAAAACTATAAAACCAAGGCTGGATCGTTGAGAGATTTCGATACAGAAGAAGTACGTGGTGCACAATTCGAGGATGTAAAGCAATCCGTCTTCCACTCTTTATTAACTGTGTTCCGGCAAATTAATGTGGTAAGCGTTTAAGCTATTTTCTGAAGTCATTTTATGCACTGCACAAGAGCAAATGCTTTTAAGGAAGGCAGAATTTAACATAGCTGCTTTGCCATAACTCGAGTTTTGTTGGTATCTCCATTCTAGCTGCAACGTAGATTCCATGCTAGCTCATCAACGCTGAAAAGAAGCTATCTCTGCCCGTTATGTGTTTATTAAACTCTCAGAATTATTGCTGTGATATATCAGGGTGTCTATTAAAATTTCAAATTTCAAAATCAAATCAAATTGTGACTTTTTCGTGACCTTTTCTTTACCAAATCATAAAATTTCGTAACATTCTCAGGTGCGAATCAGGTCGAATTTTCATACATGCGATAGAAGCATACTTTGGTTAGGATTTGGTAGCGTCTAAAGCCGACCATAGACATTTTTGGTGGTGAATTTTGACGTTTTATAGAACAAAATTTTCCTGTCTGCACTTATATTTGTACAGATTTAAAAAAAATCGTGACCCAAAAGCTAAATTTCGTGATTTTTTCTTGACTTTCATGACTTTCGTGACCAATAGACACCCTGTATATAAATATAATAAACAAAACTTTCCAGCTCTCTTTGATCTTTACAGTTACCTGAGATAGTTATTGCATTTATCTAAAAACATATTAATGCTTTTGGAAAAAATATATGTAAGAGATGATTTTTTAAGTTAAAGTATTAGCAATGGATCTTATAACTTTTGTACGAAAAAAAAAAAAATAATAACAATTACTGTAAATTAAAGTGGTAAGACTGTTTAAGAAAACAGTAAGATTTTCACGTCTCAACTTCAGTTGGGAAAATTGTGGAAATAGGACCAACGAAACAACTGTCCTTCTTAAATTGTATCAGGTAAACTTAACCCACTCTAAAACAGGAAAAAAGCACCACTCCATCAGAAGATTATGCTTTGGTTGGTGGGTGCTTACGTATCATGCTGTTATCTAGCCAAAGGATCAATGCAACTGTCAATTCGCACGAATTTGAACGTGCGCACGGAAAATTGAAAACAGTGAAGTCAATGCTTGTGAATTGTTAAGGTGTTATTCTGCTTTGTTAGACAATGGTTCCTAATCCTCGGCAAGATAATCTGTACACTGAACTTCTTTTGATCACATCCTGCTGAGATCCACCACCGTGTGCCCCATAGTATGCCCACGCCACGGAGGTAGGCTATTGTTCCTGACGAGAACACTCCTTCTGATTCAGGTACGTCTATTTCATGTTAAGACATTTTCTATGTAGGGTTAAAATCTGACAAAACGTTTTCCGGTACATTATGCGATGTATTATTATTATTATTAAGAAACTTAGAGCAAACCAGAAGTTATGAGAAACGCAGGAAAAGAAACAAAAAAAAAAAAAAATCAAAATAGTAAACCACCTAATGGAAAAGTGCAGTAATTCTATTACTTACGGAGTAAAATCATAATGATAAAAGATGCGGACAAGTTCTGAAATCCAGAATAGCTCAGGCGAAGAGTGCATTCGAAAAATGAAATCTTTAAGTTCTTACGTCCTACGTTTATGTGGGCTAAGCTAAAGGAGACGGTGATGATGAGTTGGATGACAATCGTGAAATGAAGAAAGTGGGAAGAAACAGGAGAACCCTGAGAAAACCCTGCACACTTTGTTCACTATGAAGCTCACTTGGCACGAGCTGGGATCGAACCAAAGATCTCATGCACCAGAGGCGAACGCTCCAGCACTGAGACACTGCGGCCCCAAAAGCACATTTGAAGTAAAACAAACACAGAACTCACTAAAAGCATATCTACGAAAAGAGGAAAAACGAACGGAAACCTACGAAATTGGATGCTATATAACGATGTCGAAAATTATATGGGCTGATGAGGTATTAAATGAAATTAAATGAAAGTGCTGGAAATGGTAGGAGAAAAGAGGGATATAATAACAGGGTATCTACTAAAATTCCAAAATGAAATTTCCTGACATTTTCGTGACCTTTTCTTTACCAAACCATAAAATTTCGTAAAATTCTTAAGAGTGAATTTGGATGCGAATTAGGCTCAATTATCATGCATGTGGTAGAAGCGTGCTTTGTTTGAGATTTGGTAGCCTCTAAAGCCGACCACAGATATTTTTTGCGGTAAATTTTGACGTTTTATAGAACAAAAATTTTCCAGTTTTTACTTATATTTGTAGATTAAAAAAATCGTTACCCAAAAGCTAAATTTCGTGACTTTTTCTTCACTTACCGGATCGTTTTCTGATTTGGTGACTCATTCGGGACTTTAGCGACCAATAGACACCATGAATATTTCGAAAAGAGATAGAATGATAGGATACATTATGAGACAGGGAAGAATCATCAAAAACCATTGTTTTTATTGGAAAAAACCAAAAAACCAGTTTTTTTTTTAAACCCCGTTTTTTTTGTTTTTTTTTGTTGTTGTTGTTTTTTTTTTTTTTTAAACCAGATTTTTTTGGTTTAAATAATTTGCTCTATGTATTTATATCACATATGGACAGAAATTAGTTTGTTTCGCCTTGGTGTTATTATGCAACAACCGGGTTATGTTGGGTAAGGGGTCACATACGCTTAAAGCGGAATCCAACCGCTTCTCGGCTTACATCTGAGAGAAACTGTCCTTCATTTGGACTCGAAACCGGGACTAATTGAAAACAAATGCGATGAGTCTGCCGGCTCACTCACGAAGGAGTCCTGATAAAAAAATATGTTGTACTGATCTTTACATACTTTTTAATATAATTGTCATTTCAGAAGGACAAGAAGATAAACAGTTGCACAGATGAAACCATTACACATAATTATATATAAATCAGGAAACTCCCGCCTTAGCCATTGGGAAAATCCTGTTATTTAAATGCAAAGCAACAACGGAAAAATCTCGTTATTGCTTGGTATGTAAAATTTTATGGTCAACGTATCATAAGCAGTACGCTAAAACTGAGGTATTAAATTACAAATTTAGTATATAGATATCATTCAATTAAATTAAAACTAAGTCCAATCCAAACTAATGTTAGAAGCTACGTACGCAGTCGATAAATGCTGCCAATTTTAATCAATATATTTAAGCAATCTTGTTATATATATAACAACAGGCATTCAGGCAAGCAGAAATGTACAATTTGGTTTAGTTTCGTATGTTTAGGCTTAACATTCTTATGTAATACCTAGGTTATTAAGGAGAAGACTTTTGCTTAAAGAAGCATACGAACCGCTACCTGGTTTATACTTGCAAGAAGGGTTGTGGTTCAACCGAGAATTGAACATTGGACGCCCTGATTAAAAGGTGAAAAGGAGATAAAAATAATGCAGATGGTTTGTTACGTGGAAACGTCACCATGAAGTTCACACTTTTTTTTCTTCTTTCTTTTAAACAACTGGTTTCAACCAGCCAACCCTACAAAGAAGAGACTGGTAGATTCACTTGCATCCTCAATCTTCCTTTTTGGCAGTGAAATGTGGACAGTAAAAGCTAAAGACATAAAGCAATTTTTTTTTTTTCCATTTTAACATACCCAGATTATACCCTTTAGGCTAAGGGGACGAATGATTAAAGCAAGTGAATGAGGATGGAAGAATTGTTGGAATGATAATGTGGAAGGAAACGATTACCCCAAGAAAATCCAGACAATGGTGTCTACCACAAACTTACTCGGTCGGGGATCGAACCAGGGAACCCATGCACCAGAGGTAAGTGCTCTACGTACCAATGCTTTTGAAATGTGGTGTTGGCGGAAGATGTTCATTCTATGGATGGTCACGAGAACAAATGAATCCGTCATCGGAAAACTGGGGAGAAACACTCGTTTCAGCATTCTTGTGGATACAAGAATCCTACAATTCTTTGACCACATCATAAGAATGACAATTGAACAAGGCAAAGTTAATGGTAGGAGACGAATAGCGAAAAGATGGATCGATTAGACCTGCGATATCAACAGATTCATTAAGCATTGCTGTAAGGAAGGCAAAAGATTGAAAGTATTTGAGAACAAGATCCTGAGACGAATATTTGGACCCAAGAGGAACGGGAATAGGGAATGGCGGAAACTTCATAACGAGGAACTACATAATTTATACGGTTTACCCAACATTGTTAGGGTCATCAAGTCTAGGAGGCTTACGTGGGCAGGTCATGTAGTTAGAATGGAAGAAAGTAGAAACGCTTTCAAAGTTTTGATTGGAAGACCAATCGGAAAACGACCATTTGGAATACCTAGGCTCAGATGGGAGGACAATATTAAGATGGATCTCGCAGAGATTGGAATACAAAGTAGAAACTGGATCCAATTGGCTAAGGACAGAAGTCAGTGGAACGCGGCATAAACCTCCGACTTCCATAGGCCATACAGTGAGTTAGTGTCTAGTTAGTAGGGAACGCAAAAGACCACGAAAAAGGCAGAAATTATGATCCAGATTAACACTCATATGCGACATTAGGGGGAAAAAAGCAAATTTCTTGAAAATGAAGCTATAGCTGTGTAGGAAGAAATTATACGAACATGGAGAAACAAAACATATTATTCCGTATCAAATCAACATCACTGGTATTTCATACATCTTTATACCAACAATTTGATTACATTTTCTACAACTGATCGTGAAAATTATGAAAATTTCCTATCTCAAAAATCCCACTTCAATAAAGTCGCTGGTACAAGTCTATAAAACAAAAAATATAGAAGTATCTAAATCCGATTCTCCTTTTTTATACTATGAAAACTCTTATAACACATTAAAAATACCTCCACGTCTCAATCTCCGTTATTGGCCTCTTACCCCAACCGAAAACGTATCTTATGACGTAGCCTCTCCCTCTTTCAATCGAGATGAACTGCACACTAACCTTTTTCCATTTGTCTGAAATCTACGTTGGCAATACTACTGATCTACCCAAACCACATTCATCTAACGACGCTCTTTACACGGACATCTATTCAAGTATTGGAAATTTCCTCGTATCTTTCTTAAATCACTACCTTTCCTTTTCTAACAACTATTACCAAAAAATAAACATATCTAGCATGAGCCAGCAGTACGGTCCTCTAATCCAATTATCGTGGAGGTTAGACAGTGTGGTGGGGAACGACCTATATTGTAAGGGTTGATCTTACATGGTGGTCTACACGCCGGCAATTGACTACATCAGATTTAAGATTTACGCCCTAGTCGTTATTCGGAGCCCACATCACTATTCCCTGCTCAACGTAAGCTCTAAACTCCGATAAACAAAATATTTGTATCCTTCCGCTTATCACAAACTAGCAGCGTTCACCCCGCTTCGCTGGGGTCACCCCGGAACGCAATAAACCTTGTTACTTAGATAATTTTTACTTTTTCGCTTTCAAGTGATATGATAAAAACCATAGTAGATTAACATTATATCGCCTGTCATTTATGTTAACCCGCCGTGTGACACGGTCATGCGGGTTGCATATAAATACGTTTATTTTTACCTATGATGAACTAACAAAGGATTTGTACGTTATGGACACTTGAATGGTCAATTATCTCAAGACACTGGTAATTGAAAATTAAAGTGATATGATAAAAACCATCTAGGGTCCAAATCCTAATAACCCCCCAAAAATGAAAGAAATTGGTTCAGCCGTATTAGCGTGATGAGGGAACAAAGGATTTGTACGTTCTCTTTTATATATAAGATAGGATTGGCTAGTGATGTATCACTCCCACTCCCCACGGGGAGGAGCAAATTATACACGTGCATTTTGACAATACTGTCTCGTGTTGTCCAGATACTTACAGCAGCAGCAGAAAAGAAAGAAAAAAAAAACTCGAAAGATTAATAAAAAAAATATTTGAATTTCGCTGGTAAACAATTATTGCTTAGTGTATAAAGGTTTACCTTGTTGATATTTCATCACAACGCTCGCTGAACCGGGATTCATGTCAGTCATCTTTCAGACTTAAAAGCAGAATACGCCTTCACAGTTGAATTGGCGCCATAATTACTGTGCATGCTTAGTGTTTATTTGTATTGTTTTATTAACCACACTCGATTACAGTATTATTAGATAATCCGTATTATATTTTTGTCATTTATAAGAATGTAGTAGTTTTATATGGATCTTCATAGTGAAAGTAATCAAATCATATGAATTATTTTGCGGAGGAGTATAAGCGTCGGTAGGCTAACAGCAAATCAACGAGATTTAGTTTCACGTGGCTTTGTTTACCGCAGTTTAGAGCTTACGCCGAACAGGGTTTAGTAAAATTTGTCTTTCATAACCTGTGTTACATAAGGACGGAAAACAGTCCAGCTTGACACCCTTTACTTCCAAACAAACTGCGGAATCCGTTTCTCAAATGCTCTCCAAACATACTAGGTTTTTACTTAGTTCCTTCCCTAAATCACTTGCTAGTGATTCTGGTTCACTTGGTACTGATTACGGTTCGTTATTTGTAACTGTGAGTATAAATACAGTGTGGACGTATGACATAAAAACTGCATTGCATAAAACACGAACCAATGTGGCTAGATAACCACTGAAAAACATGAATGCTATTTAACAGTCAGGGCAGGAGCGCAGCAGGGGAGCCCGATCATCAGCGAGGGGATGCGTCCGTAGGAAGCAGGGACGTCAGCGACAGTGAGTATGAGGTCGTTTACAAGGGAGCCACCATATTGGCTCCCGAGCCGTCGATGCATTTGGAGGAGGTAATAAATGCCATCAAACATGCCACGTCAGAGATCTCGGTAGTAGATAAAGGTTCGACCATAATGATCACGTAATACTCAACATTACGGTTCAACGCTCTACTATAACTTTCCAACAGCACCTACTACAGATCTTTGAATAAATACTCCCCACCACCACCAATATTTCCTTACTAAAAGCAATTTTACCTAGCTAGTTATCTTGCTCCAACTCCAAAAATAAGAACTTATATTCTTTCTGCTACCTAAAACCCATATACCTGGCAACTCACAAACATCCATTATTTAGTTACACAGTTGTGAAATCTTATTTACGAAATTATCGTATCAAGAAACATTATCTCGCTATCTTTTACCGTTTTAGGGATGTCTCTGACCTTTCCGTCATCTATTCAAGAAATAGTACAAAGATATATCAACGTACCTCAACAACAGTTCCCAGATAAATGAGCCCATCTTTATCGTGTAATAACACGTCCTCTCCTTCGTTAAAGCCACCGCGTTCTTTAGTTGTACTATCAGGTGCTGCAGGGCATTCATCTGTCTGGTCCTAGAAAAGATAAGCACAACAATTATAAACTCCACCATAAAAGTTCAAAATATCCAAGGTAAAAATTAAAAAAAAAAAAAAAAAAAAAAAAATCATAAATCGTATAAACAGTGAACGTGCTCAAAACTGATGTAAAAACTAATTACCTTTTTATGGTTACATACTAAAACTTTAGTAAAAAGAAAAGAAAAAAACCTAATAAACAAGGTTCGATCCTCGACTTTACTTTGAAAGCTCTGATGATAAATCTGAAACTAGGATAGTCTAATTCATTGACCATCTGTATGCTTCTTTAAAGTCTTGGTAGTTTCTGACACCAAAGTATCATTCCACTATTTCCAATATATGGAACACATGAAATTCTGTCAGGACATCGATTTACGGGAATCGCGCTCAGTATCTCAAAGCAAACAAACTGTAATTTAGACACCTTCGGTTAATTATTGGATACTTCAGTAACAGAGATTCAGTTTAACTGTCCTGGGTCACAATTTTCAGCTACTTTATTAAATCGAACATGTGATCAACCACAAGATCAGAGTTTTTCATTATGAAATTAAATCAAATCTTTTACTTATAGTCCCACGTTTATGCCCGTTAATATTAGCACAAGGGCAATAATTAAGGCAAGTAAACAATAGTGGTAGAATTGGAATGAGATGTGGGAGGAAACAGGATCGAGAAAACCCACGGACATGTCCACCACACTTACTTGACCGGGGATCGAACCAAGAACCCCACGCACCAGAGGCAATCGCTCTACCACTGGGCCACCGAAGCTTATTATAAAATATTTGTATGCTGTAATTTCTTCGCTTTCTTTTCTCCTGGTTTTCGATTGGAAACTATAACAATCCTCTTTTAACTTCAAATGTTGGCTGTGATGAGTAAACACTAATAAAAATCCCTGAGATAAACCTATATTAGAAGCGCAGCTGAGATGAAAAAATGAAATCTTTAAGTTTTACGTCCCACGGTTATACCGGTTAGGCTAAAGTAAACGGTGAAGATAAGAAATGAATGAAACGGTGGAATGAAGAAAGTGGGAGAAAACCTGAGAACCACGAGAAAAACCACGAGCACGGTGTTTGTCCACTACAAAGTCCACACGGCGCGAGCTGCGATCGAATCAGGAACCCCAAGCACCGGAGGTGAACGCTCTACCACTAAGCCACCGCGCCCCTGCGCACCTGAGATGCAGAAACACTGATGATCAATATTACGAAAATAAAATTTTAACATGAATTTATGATCTTTTGTAATTTATTTTCGCTTAGTGTGTGCCTAGTAAAGTGCAGAGTACGTCAAAATTTTACTTTCATCATAGCTTCCTGAGTGATCTGATCGCTTATAGAACATCAGTATAAAATCGTCAATCGTGTGTAATCCACGGACTATTCATTGCCCATAAATTAGGAAGAGAAGAAAATCTTTATCGAATTTGAAATCTATCCCATCATTTATATTCTACAGTAAGGACAATAAGAGGATTTCATGCATCAAATCCTTTGTACAGCAACTTTTTTTTTTTTTTTTTTTTTAATTTACTATCTTTTATTTCATTGGCTGTATTATAGTTTAGTGTCCCTTCAATCGTCAAGGCTACTGAAAGGTGGATTTACAGCTTCACATGGGACCCGAACCACATGAACTCCCACCGGAAATCCAACACGGGTCTTCTGCCCAAGACTAACGATACAGTCACGGGGAGCTCTCAAGCTTTTGAGTTAAGTTGATTTTGAGTTTAACGTCCCTTTCAGCAGCGAGGCTATATGAGACGGGACCTACTGATTAACGTGGAATCCGAACCACATGAGCTCCCGTCAGGAATCGAACGCGGGTCTCCCATGCCAAAGGCGTGTTTGGTAACCTATTAGCTACGAAAGAGCTCTCTCAGGTTTTGATGCATCGAGCAAGAGCTGAGGAATGTCTCGGAACTGTAGTACGCACACCTTACCTTTTGGATGTTTTAAGGTATGAGATTTTTATTTACTGATATATTATGGACACTTAATGATCAATTACGAGAAATTAAACGTAATTAACAACACCTCCTCTACGAAAACAGTTGGACAAACGTATGACTTACCTTTCTCTTCATAGTTTGAAGGGACATTTTACTGAAAACGTTAAGAACAGTCCCAAAGAGCCACTCAAACCAGGAAGACCCTATTTGATCCAGGGTGATGAATGGACTTCATAAAATCACACTTTACGTCTAAGCCATAAGCTGCATATATCTGTAAAATAACGACACAAAGTTTTAATTAAAACATACACCACAATACATTATTATCAGTAACAATGCAATATAAAATACATTATTTGTTATTTGTAGATATTTACTTAGGGATTTCACTTTTTTTGTTCCTATGTTAAAAACATACAGGTGAATGTGCAATTACAGTCAAACCTACGTCCAGCTATTTAATTTGGTGTCCGGACAGTTTGTCATTGCTTTTTATATGATGAGGACAATTTGCTACCCGATGGGCAGAGCTTGAAAAATCCACTCGCCTGCTTGACAGTGGTGAGTTATCTTTTGCATTTGGCGTGTAAAGTCCGATTAATCACAAACGTAAATTCAAGAATAAATAGCACATGTAGCTCTTTTCTTCATTTGTAAAAGACATGCCAATAAACAAAATAAAAATGTTATTGATCGCTATAGCAGAACATGCCACGATCGGCGATGTGATCGCAGAAAATTTGCCGTGCCTGTGCAGAAAAATTGCCAGGGGAATAAAATAAATAGCTAACAGAAAAGTATAAAAACATGCCTGCTATGTGTAGATGTCTAAATGCACAGACGACTCGCATAAATATATTTTGCATAAATATATTTTGAACTTTTTTCTACGTCGCGTAAAGCATATTTTTAACAATCACAAGTGTTTCTTCTGCAGACATCCTGCAGAATTTTTTTGACTTGCAAAAGCTCATCACAGAAAGACAAAGTTCTGCCATCGGGGTATTGATATGTTTACTGTGTCGCAAAGTGATTTTTATTTATTTGTATAAATCCTGTGACTGCAAAATGATCTGGCTAGTCGACTTTTTGGCTGGCGAGTACTTGCAAGCAAGATTTTTCAAGCCCTGCCGATGGGATTTATACTCCAACTTGATTAAGAAAGGACGCTGTAAATTTCCACTAACACCAATATGAAATGCTATCTTTAAGGCTTCTTATTAAAGCCCCTTTCTTTGGTTTTCGAGAATATTTTTGTCTTAGTACTGATGTATCAATTCGTAATGGATCATCAATTCGAATGAAAGGAAGAACACGATCTTTAATTACGAGCGTGAGATTACGCTCAGAGAATACCAAAGACTTCAGGTAGAGCCGGGAGTTGATGGGAGAAACACCAAAGACGTTCCTCTGTTTATGATCGAAACCAGTGTTACTTTTCTCGCGTTCACATGAATATCAACTGTCAATACTAATTCGCTAAGCAATGTCTTCTACGTACTAAATACCTAGATATTTTTTACTATTATTATTATTATTTCAACACTTGCAGTATTTTGAAGAATTTGAAAATGTCTGGGAGTGGCTGGCAAACACTTTTAAATGGTATCGAATGGCAACTGTTAATTGGTTTATGGAAGGTTATTTTTCACACCATTCCTCTATACATATATACATCCCGAATTCATTAATATTCAAAGGGAAATATAAATGGTCTGAATGTTTACAACGATTTTAAAGAGTGAGGCTGATTGGGTAGCCTAGTGATTAATGCACCGGCAAATACGCCGAAGACTAAGGCTTAATTTCAAATTTTTTAAAAAATGAAATATTTGAGTTTAATGTCATACGATTATGCTCTTTAGGTTAAGGAAGACGGATGATTCTGGAAGAATCTGTGCAATGAGAATGCGGAAGGAGACGGGAGTGCCCGAGAAAACAAGTGGACACAATGTTGTCCACCACAAACTTACTTGGTTGGGGATCGAACCCCATGCACCAGAGTTAAGTGCCCTACCACTGAACCACCGTGCCCCTTCAATTTATGATTCAATAGTGCGTTTGCTTCACCCTTTGAGTGGCAATGAGTTTCAGTAGCTCTTTTCAAGAATGTCATACGTTCCAAAGATGCCAACAAAACCCCTTTGGTTACACCTAATCTCTAATTATTGGACGGTTTTGTGTAATAATATTTTTGATAAATTATCCTTTCGTGGCCACAATATATATAGGGCTTGAAAAACCCACTCACCTGCTCATCAGTTGCAAGTATCTTTTTACATTTAGAGAGTAAAGTTCGATCAATCAAAAACGTGAATTTAAGAACAGTAGATGTCACTTTTTTTATTTGTAAAAGACAAAACAAAAAATAAACAAAACAAAAATGTACTGATATCTTCTGTGTCGCAAAGTAATTTTTGTTTACTTGTATAAGCACTGTGACTGCAAAATGGTCTGGCTAGTAGATTTATGGCTGGCGAGTACTTGCAAGCAAGACTTTCAAGCCCTATATATCTATCTATACATATATCTATATAGATAGATATCACGTGATCTGAATTTCTGATATTACACAATTAGAAAAATAATTTTGCATTACGGAAGTACTAGTCCGTGCCGCCAAACACCAACATGCTCATTATCATCTTTCCAAAAATAACCCTTGCACTAAATAACAATATTGACAATTTATGTAATATAGAAATGTTATCTTCATTAGTACGAGACTTTTTACTCACACACAGTAATTGTATTTAATGACAATCTACAGATGTCAGTCATACGTATAAACATTAACACAGTTAATACATCAAACAGATAAACCAATAGGAAGGTTAAACACTAATGCTGAACTGCCGGAATGAACGTTATATCAATACGGGAAGTTGCTGCTTTAACCTAATAACAGTAATAAATACGGAAAACGTGTGAGATACGTGAATAATTTGTTTTCTCAAAATTTCAATTACATAAAATGAAGTCATTATTACCTTCATATTAACCTCCATAAGGAATTTATTTTATACAGATGTAAGATATTCTTCCTTTGGAAGTACTCGTGACATTAATTATATTTTCTGTGAAGTGTGTTGAAACAATACTGAAAAAATATCGTACTTACCTCATATAAACAGTTGTCGAATTTCAATGCCGATAATTTCGTTCTACAGAGCTTTTGAAGAAAAAGTACACTTCGCACAACCGTCTGAACAATAAGATGATTATGATTCAGGCTACAGTTTATATATACATATAAATATATATATATCTAATCACAGCATCTTCACTTTTATGATACTACTTCTGTAGCGATGGATAATTCACAGAACTGTTTTGAGAGAGGAACTGCCTACCTGCCTCAGGTCACAAACGCGATCATCTGTCCAGTCGGTTACAGGGCAAACTACCGCACATCAAATCCAGAACGCTTTATCGGCTTCTTACAAATAAAAACACTCACTTACTAAATAAAAACCGCGTCCAAATTCATAGTGATCAACACAGGTAGCTTCAGGAAGTACTCTCAAACCGTCTTACTAACGGAAAAAACAGCAGAAAACAACATTTGCGAAAACAAGGTGCAGCCAAATTACAAAAACATAATTTTGAAGTTCAACCTACTTCTTAGAAAATAAGCACTTATTTAAATAAAGCACCTCAAATACGTTTAAAATTCTTATATCTAATACTAATATTCAAGTTAATTATATTACCATGTAATTCTGCATTCATAATGCCAAATTCCCTTTCGTCAACATCACTGACTGCCATATTGAGCTCCAAAAAAAATTCAAGTATGCACGCGCATAGCGCGGCAAAACCGACTTTTACAATATTCCTGATTATAATTTTGCTTTGCAGTTATTCACAAATCACGATACAGCACAAATTATACAACACTTGTGGTTACTACAATCAAGAAGTGAAACTGCGGAGCACACAAGTTATGATAAACAAACAGAAACCGACCTTAAACACAATTTCAAATTACGAACGTTCAGTCTCGTAGCCATCTTGTTTTGAATCGTTTATTGCTGGTTAGAGTCAAGTTCAAGTCTAAGCAGAAAAAATAATGACAAAAATGTGTTACAAACAGTGACAAAAATCGTCACAATTTAAGAATAATTATTTAGAATAGCTCATATATACAGACTTGCCTGTTTTAATTTGTATGTGTCATAAATACGAATCTGTTACACCCTCCATTTCCGGTCCTCCAAAGATCATCGGCCGAAGGAGATTGGAACGGTTATTTATGAATTGCATAATCACTTACTAGTTATTTCAATTCAAACATTCAAGCCGGAGAGGTAATAAATGACTCTGATATCAACAATGAATTGTTGATAACACATATTTGCTTCTTAAAGAAATCTCCGCAAGTATTGCTCCTTTATAGGTTATTATCCTTTACATTTTTCCCCGCATAGATTATCTTGTTCAATCAACGTAACCACAACACAAAAGGTAGAATTCAGAGTCCCAAGCGCATGCCATCACAGAGTTTTAAGATCATAATGAGTATCGACTAAAGTTCGGAATATAAAATTTTAAAGAAAAATGAAATATAGTATAATGTCATGCCCTGATTTGACTATTTCAAGATGCGAGCGGTTCCGGATTCGATTCCCGATGGGGACACTCCGTTGAAAAAGAATAACAGCGTTTTCAGGTCAGCCATGTTTTCCTCATTCACACCAGGTAAATGATGGAATGGTACCTTGACATATTGTCTCAGGTCGCTTCCTTCCTCTCATATCTTCCTCCCTAGTAGTGTGATCGCCAGGGATGTCACCTCTCATGCGTGACGGGGCTAACACAGCGGCGTAAATCTGTCTTCAACAATGCGACCACCCATCAAAAATATTTCGTACTAACCTACGCAGAAAAAAAGTACTAGATCTGGGGAAAAAGTACTAAAATTTTATCTGCTCCGTTTCACCCTATTTATGACATTTTACGGTATTAATATCTTAGAAGGTTTCCGGTAGCTCTCTCTCCCATGAGGGTGGGGAAGTGACCCCCTACATCCTTGAAAGAACCCTCAACTTTATTTATTTATTTATTATTTATTTTTAATTTATTTATTTATTTATTTATTTATTTATTTATTTTTACAATCAAGATTCGATACAAACTGTGCAAACAACCACTTACAGCCTTCCAATTTTGACTTAACACCCCCAAACTAAACATTTTGGTGGAATCCCTTCTTAATTGCCGCATTAGAATTCACTGTAAAAACATTAAAGCAACACAAGTACGACAAGTATAGAGGATGTCAGGAGAAAGCACGAAATATAAAATGAGCTTGAGAAAATAGAGTTAGAATTCCTTAATAGCGTACTGTTTAAACGGATCACCAAATATGTAATTTTATTTACTGTGGTCATTTATTAGTTTCAACCTTTCGTGCTTTGACACTTTCCCCAATAGAATGAACTATAAGTTGCCAGAATTCCTTCTCGATGGAGGAGGCGACTGGACAGCACCTATGTCCAGTGATGTAACGCTATAACTTTTGGTACAGTATAGCGTATACGCAAGACTACTTGGCGTATACGCACCCCAATATACGCTCATTCTTTCGTAAATTTAAGGTGAGTATAAGCTGAGCTATAAAACATTTAGGTGGGTATACGCCGTATACTCTCGTATATGCCCCATTACATCCCTGCGTCCCACTTCAGCTCCTGTAAATACCACTGTTCCAAAAAAAAAAAAAAAAAAAAGCAGGAAATTAACCAGGAACCGTGAAATTTTCTTCCATTACCAAACTTTTGTGAGATTCTTTTTTCTCTCCAAAATGTATTTATGAGAAAAGAAGAGGAGCAGAAAAGTACTAGATTTGTTGCTGAACGTACTAGAACACTAAAATATTATATAGGTCTAGTACGAAAGCACTAGCAGTGGTCACACTGATCTTCAACATTAGGGGGGGAGGGAAAAGTCCGTTCCCATAAACTATGAAGAAAGAAAATCGATTATGTATAACGTAACAATACCATTATTGAGCAAAATGATGATGATCTCAATAGCATTATAGGAATCATTACAGGAATTAAACAAGTAGTTGAAAATAAACTAACAATAATCACTTTCTTTTGTGACAGTCGGACATAAATCATCACATTCCCCCCCCCCCCAAAAAAAAATATTTCAAATCGGATTATTGGCGAGGGACAGACCCCCAGTTCCAAGATTGGGGGCATGCATAGGCGTCTCTGGCGGGGGGACGAGGGGGTTGCGTCGCCCCCAATATTTTGAAGTACAAAATATTCAATATTTCATTCTAATTTAATTTATTTACTAACAACAGAATAATAAATAAATAAATAAATAAATAATAATAATAATAATTATATTTATTTGGAATATATTATTCAGGCTGTGGAACGATTATATCAGAGTTCTTGATATACCTTAGGAGATCCGTGAAGTTAAGCAGAAAGATAACAAATGGAATCGAAGATAATAAATAGGTTGGGCTAAGTAGCACCATTTAAATCACTTTCTTCGAATTCCCCCCTAAATTTTATATGCCAGAGACACCACTGGGGACATGTGCCCTCATATCCCCGGAATTTGCGCCAGTGGGTTAACATGATCATAGATCGAATTTCAGAAATATAATTCCTAATAATAACTTTTTACTATTCAACTCTGTTTTACATATATTGTCAGTATTTTCTTCTTTCATTCAATTACTTTTTCTTGGATCAGAAAGATTTCATTTTATTCAGTCTCTTAGGTGATACGTGTGTCATTTTCTGCATCAATTGAGTTCGAAATGTTTAGTGCTGTGATCAAATACATATATTGATCACTAAGACTACACTTCATAATTAAAATAACTTTATTAGTTTAATAAAAAAAAGTGATATTATCAGTGCTGCATTTGGGAGATCGAGTTGTTATAATAATAATAATAATAATAATAATAATAATAATAATAATAATAATAATAATAATAATAATAATAATAATAATAATAATAATAATAATAACTATTATTATTATTATTATTATTATTATTATTATTATTATTATTATTATTATTATTATTATTATTATTATTATTATTATTATTATTATATAACAAAACCGTATATAACCATGAAAGATAGGCGTTTTGTATCTGAATACTAAAAGCTAGTTGACTGCAGATCTCGGTAGTCGAGAAGTCTTCAGGAGACAAGGATATCGTTCACGAGGTTCTGGGTTTGGGTACCAGCGGAGCAAGTATTAGGGCTCGAGCCATTTCTGAAATAATGGATCGGAAACCCGGAAGTGATCGAAATTCATTAGTAGTTCTCGTTTATTTATTTTCATAGAGCAAAACGATAAGATATATTGAAAAGCTTTTTTTTTTTTTTTTTTTAACATTCAGCGTTCCAGAAATGAGTTTTGTTTGTATTCTTGTTCATCTATTAAAACCAAAAGCGGTGAAAATTTACGTTTTCTGGTTACAACAGTGGAAATAGATAGCAACAAGCATTTTTTTTTTTTTTTTTTAATATGAATTCAGTACCGCAAGAATGTGTTTCATCTCTGATTTTGTTCCATATAACAAAAACGGAAAAGACACCGCGAAGCATTGTTGTTGCAGTCGACTCAAGGTCCCAAGAATAGGTTCCATTTTCTCTGTTAGCCCTCTCTATTATATCCGGACTTCATAGACACTAATTACCACTTCCGGTCTCAATATTAATGTCCATAGAGCAAAGACAGTAACTGATAGCTAGTAATGGCTTTTCTGATATGGAGTCAGCGTCCGAGGAACAGGTTCTATCTTTGATCTTGTTCCTCTATTCAAGTAGTTATGGATGTATTACATTATGTTTGAGTATTGAGTTGAGTTGAGTTGATTTTAGTTAAGCGTCCCTTTCAGCAGCGAGGCTATATGAGACGTGGATCAAAATTGCGAGTACTATGTATTGTGATTAAATAAATTATATATAATAAACAAATTAAAAGTTAATTATAATATTTAATAACTTGAGCGCTTGAAAGTAATTATTTTATTTTTTATTGTTTTTTAAATTATTTATTTTGATCAGGTGGCCTTTTTGATTTATAAGAGTTACTTTTAATTTTATTTACAGTGTGCGCTGGCGGCAAAGAATGAGAGTAGGGGATAATTTATATTAATAGGCCTACTTGCGCTTTATTACGCACTGCACAACGAGGGTGGGGATTAAGTTAGCCGCATTTTGGGGGGGCTTTTTTTTTTTTTTTTTTAGAAACTTGGTTTTCAAATTTATTTTAGTAGTTTATTTGTTATACGAAAGAAACCTTTAACAGCTAAGCTGCTCACAACGGGGCTATCATTTAGATGTACCTTAAAACGTTGCTTATGCTGAAATTTAATAACAACTTAATTGTTTTAAAATTGACTCACTAGCGTTTTTTTTTTTTTTTTTTTTTTTTTTTTGGCCATTACAACACGTTTAATTACAAACCAATAAATTCGGGTACAAGGCCCATTTCGGAATTATATAACACTTTAAAACTAAATTTGTATTGACGGGCTGGGTGCGAGCCCACGTAAAAACTTACTTTATGTGCAGAACGCACCACAGGTGCGAGGCGCACCCCTGCCTAACCGAGTTTTTATTTTAGACTGACTTGCTTTTCTTTGCCAACTTTTTGTTGCTTTTCCAAAGGGAAAATCCCGGTTTTGACTTGAAACACAATCAACTGATGCAAAGGCTAAACTTAGCGATGAGACTTCTTGCTGGAATGTTTTGTGAACTTTTTTTTTTTTTTTTTTTTTTTGCCATAAAAGGACTGCTGGGCGATTTGATTGAAGTTAGTTGCACACATAGATATTTGAACATGCTTGCGAAGAGAGAGTTTTTTGGAAAATTTTTATATGAGGTTTGTTTATTAATTTGCTGCATAGATTTTTTTTATTAACATAATTAATAAGCCACAAAAAATTTGTAATAACTTGAACATTTCAACAATATAATTTCATGTTTATCCGTCGTTCCACTCTAGAAAAAAATACTGTGGGTTTTGTACACGAACTATACAAGAAAACTTCCTTAATGGAACATGGTTCGACGCTCAGCGGCATCGATCATATTCTATGCCACAAGTTTTAGACTCGCTTACATTTTAACATCTCTCATAAGAAAAACATTTATGACCCCCGGGTGCTTACACTCTGATTGTTCGTATGTCTGATAGTTATCTTTCAGTGTAATGCTTTTATAGACACACACGCGCAAAGACAGGTGGGAAATGATAGATTTAGAGAGAAGAGAAAAGGAGAAAATTATATTGCTTAAAATTGGGTTAGTAGATTCAAGATTGTGAAGCATCCGGGTCTGGGCTTGTCTTCGAATCTGGTAGGTTACGGGCAAGGTCCGTCGACCCTAGGTCGACGGACCTTGGGTTACGGGTTAGGAAGTTTATGACCTATTTTATTATTGATGACTAAATGGTTGGCGTATGCATTTTCGGTACGGGATACCCAGTGGTCGAATTGAGACGGTATGTGGTGGTATGACATACCGCCTCTGGTTTTTTCATTATGAAGGCATACCGCCTCTGGTTTTTCAGTGATCAAGACATATTGTCACTGGAGAGTAGATGCTAAATACCTTTAACAAATCAATTTTTAAACATAGTAATTGACGAATATCTTTGTACGTAAAAAGATTTTTATTTCTTATACAGAAATAATTTCTAAGTTGACAACACCGACATTTTTGTTATCTTTTTTCTACCTTTTGTTTTTAAAATAAGGTATCTACAAAGAAGTTTATCTAGTTTATAGTTTGATGTGCCATATTGAATTGTTTCTTTCTTATGTATGTCTTCCTGTCTTAAATGTCGTCTTTTGTGCATGGGCGGATCTTCCGGGGGTTTGGAATACTCCTCAGTCGACTGGGGGGTCCGGTAGTTTTCCCGCAGGAAACTGTTAATATAAAAACTTTTTTTTTTAACATTTTCGTGAGCAATTCTCTATAATAAAACATAACGGGATTTTTTTTTTTCAGAGTTGGCGGGGAATGAAAGTCTTTCCTTGTCTTTCCCTCTCGTAACTACAGAGAATCTCCAATGATTTTTAGTCATTATGTAAATAAAAATGCAATCTTTTAGGCCACATATCCTCACTATACTTCAACATTTAGCTAGCCGGTATGTCGAGTCAAAATCAAAATAAAACATACCACCTCTGCTTTTTTTTCACTTTGAACACTGGGGATACCCTATTTCAATTCCTGGAAGGAGTTCATGTGGTTCGTATCTCACGTTAAATTGTAGATCCATGTCTTCTATAGCCTCAGTGCTGAAGAGGGACGTTGAACTCCAAAGCAGGCAACCTTCTCCAAACCAATATTACGAATACTTCCAGTCGTTCTTAAATCCTCTTATGTAATGTCCCAAACAGTACAATACTCCACACGGGCAGTGATGCTATTCTAATTTTTAATCTGTTGAACCGCCCGACCGATCTCAATCAAATTTTCAACTTAGATGCGGCTCTGGCCTGGAAGTGTTTTTAGCTATTTACTTTGACGGTACAACTTAGGGTTGGGGGAAGAGGGAACGTAGAAAAAAATAAATAAAACTTAATAACTCTTGAACCACTCGACCGATCTTGATCAAATTTTCAGTGTAGATGAGGTTTGGGACTGGCATGAATTTTATAATTTCACTTTGACGGAGCAACGTAGGGAAGAGGGTAGAGGTGGAGATATACAAAAATCAATAAATATAAAAATAAAAGTGACTATGTTCGTGAATTAATTACTTTTGAATCACCCGATCAATCTCAATCAAATTTTCAACATATATGAAGTTCAAACCTGGGTAGTTTTTTTTTTTTTTATGATTTCATTTTGAGAGTAGATCTTAGGGGAGGGGGAGGGGAGGAGGGGAAATATATGAAAATGAATAAAACTTAATAACTCTCGAACCACCCGACCGATCTTGATCAAACTTTCAACATAGGTAAGGTTCGGGTCTGGGATGTTTCCTTCATTTCACTTTTACAGTGTAACGAAGGAAAGGGGGAGGGGGAGATATGTCAAAAAAAAAGTAAAAATAAAAGTAACTGGCTTTGTGACTTCACCACGTTTAAACTAAACGACCGATCTTAACCAAATTTTCAACATAGATGAGGTTCAGATATGATGTGGTTTTTATCATATCACTTTAACTGTAGAAAGTTGGGAGAGGGAGGGGATGGGAGAAATCTATAAAAATAAATAAAACTTAATAACTCTTGAACCACCCGACCGATCTCGATCAAACTTTCAGCATAGATAAGGTTCGGACTTGGGATGTTTTCTTCATTTCACTTTTACAGTGCAACGAAGGGGAGGGGGAGATATATGTAAAAAGAATAAAAATAAAAGTGACTGTCTTTGTGACTTCATCATTCAACATAGATGAGGTTCGGGCCTGGGATGGTACTAATCTATTCACTTTTACGATAGAACTTAGGGGAGGAAGTAGGAGGGGGAGATATATAAAAATAAATAAAACTTAATAACTCTCGAACCACCCAACCGATCTCGATCAAACTTTCAAGGTAGATGAAGTTCGAACATGAGATGATTTTTGTCATATCACTTTGACGATGGAACTTAAAGGAGGGGAAAGACATTTACAAATGATCGAAAATGACCGACATTAGTGTTGAGTCTATCGTTTTTGGGGTCGCTGAAACGTACAGTGACATTTCTGATGCCGTGGCCTGCAGCATGGGGAGGAGAGGGGATATATAAAAATAATCGAAAATGACTAATATCAAGGAGCGCTTTAGTAATAGTAAAAAGTGACTAACTAACGAAACATATCACTATTGTTTCTTAATTTAATCCAGCGGAGCGGGTAATTGATGCTAGTATATATATATAAAGTGGAATAACGAAATTGTGTAGCGCTGGTAATGTATCGGAAACGGATTGTCCAAGATAGATGGTTGTCAAAAAGTATTGGAAAGATCTTCATCCAGCAATGAATCGACAATTGCTGATAATCGTATGTATGTGTCTCAAATATAAATAACCCTCACAAATTCACTCATATAATCTTAGTTCTCATTCTTGATATATGAGCATTTGAGATTAAGTAATAAACGCTTATACCTTGTTCTGAGAGATCATGGGCCTTATGCAGAGTCGTTGTGACGAGTGATTAGTACCATACTAAAGAGTTCGACTAACATATGTTTCCTGCAGTAGTCAGGCCTTTAGTATGACGTTAAACATAGGCCTACGTCAAAACGACTCTGCAAAGGCGGCATATGTTTAACTCTATAAATAAAAATTTATAAAAAACAAAGACATTTAAAATAAGATTTAGCGTTCCCCCATCCCGCTATTAATCTCGTATGTACAGAGCAAAGCAAGATTCTTTAAATACGTCGATTGTTTTTGGCTGTGAAAAAATTGTATCCAACCCTTCCAGCTGCATGTGTGTGGTGTGTATGTATGTGTGTGTGTGTGAGAGAGAGAGAGAGAGAGAGAGTTTATGACTTTGTATAACAAACGGTTCTGCGAACTCGAAATATTTTAACAACCGGTTCTAGCGAACCGGTTGAATAGCACCACTGCACACGGGATATAAAACTTATCAGGGAAGGCTACTAACAATTAAGCGTTTGCGGTGAACAACATCGTGTCTGGGGGTTTACCCGTTTCCTTTTACATTCTCATCCCATTGATTATTCCCTCATCATTTGCCTTAATCATCCAACCTAGGTAGGATTCCAGAGGTTAAATATCAAAGTTGTTAATCAGAAATAGTAGAAAAGATGGGGAATTTTAAGTCAATATACTGTCTAATAGGTAAACTTATGTATGTTCTATCCATAGACTGCACACGAGGTGTAGTTATGTTATACAACTACATGTTATGTTGTAAATGAAATGAAATCATCTTTTGCAGCTTTACGTTCCACGCAGGGGGTGGATCCTGGAGGTCCGGACCCCTGCTGAAATTTCGACTTTTGTGTAAATTTAGCCTAATTTTAGGGGCAATTTTAGGAATTTTAATATAAAATATCCTCATATTGAGTTTGAACCCCTCCCGAAATAAATTCCTGCGTACGCCAGTGGCGGCGGTTGGACATTAAAAGTGGGGGCGGGGAAGACATGATCTGAATATTTGCATATAAATGTTACTTTCCCTGCTTGTTTTTTAATATTTTGTTTGATAAAAGGTTGTATAACTAATAGGATAATATCTTTGTCAGTTGAAATACCGTATATAATATTTCATATTTTATTAAGTAAATTGACAAGAGCAACGCTAGTAGGTAGTAGCCCTTTGTACTCTTAAACAACGAAAGTGTAACAAGAGATTTGAAATGAAATAAACTTAAATCTTTAAGTTTTACGTTCCACGATTTTTCCGGTTAGGCTAAAGGAGATGGTGATGATGAGAGATGAATGAAATGAAGAATGTGGGAGGAAACGGGAGAACCTCGAAGAAACCCACGAGCACGGTGTTTGTCCACCACAAGGTCCACACGGCGCGAGCTGGGATCGAACCAAGGACCCCAAGCACCGCAGGTGAACGCTCTACCACTGAGTCATCGCACCCTCAAGAAGAGATTTGATTCCTTGCTCATGAACATCTTAAAATTATGTCTGGAAAACTGTGTGGTCAGATTATTGAATAATAAATTTGCAAAACAAATAAATAGAAAGGATAATATTAGGCCTAATCATAGTAATAAATAATGATGCTTGTTTTGCAAAAGTCATATTGAAACAGGGATTAACGAACAACTTAATTTTTAATTCCCCTACATGCTATTAAATGTATATTATTATTATTAGAAAATAAAAGACAGTAAATACTACAAACATATGCTACGGCATTTAAAGATATATTTGCTTTTGCAACTTCCCGAAACATGTTCGTTGTCATTAGGTGCAGTTTTCACTTTCTTGGAGCACATCAAAACACAACAATACTTAGAGTCACTCCATACTCCAGTTATACAAAACAACACTAAAACCTAGAATTATGTTGAATTTACTAAATTTAATTGTATATACACGCGTACACCCCTAACACACCACTTCACTCATATATTACACTGCAAAACAATGGGAAAGGTAGAAGTTGTTTCTTATTACGTTTTTTTTTCCTTACTTTAGAAAGAAGAAAAGACATTTTAGGAACTGTCAATGTTTGTGCAATTAAAAAATAACTTGTGAATGATTTTTTTTTTTTTTTTTAATTTTGCGAAATGCTCTCTGAATTAATTTCAAAGCGGCTGATTAATATATCGAGCCCTTGTAAGAAGTGAAAGTATGCTGAAATTCTTGTGCTGCAATAGGTTAATTTTGGGGTTATTTTCTGTGGGAATTAAAACGCAATTCCTGTAGTTTTCTTTACTCCACAGGAAGACAACCAATACGTACTCACGGAACGGCAAATATATGGCACCATTTTTTCTATGAACCAGTAATACAAATATGAACTTTACATGAAACTATATACATTAATACTTCAAAAAAGTGCGGGGGCAACTGCCCACCTCTGTCCCTCCCTAATCGCCGCCCATGGTGTACGCTATTCCACGATTATGTCCTTTAGCCTAAGGGAGACGAATAGTTATGGCAAGTGAATGATGATGGAACAATTAATGGGATGAGAAAGGGGGAGGAAATGAGTACCCCGAGAAAACCCACGGGCACCATGTTGTCCACCATAAAAGTACTTGGCCGGGAATCCAACGAGAGACCCCAAGCACCAGCGGTAAGCGATCTACCACTGAGCCGCCGTGCTAGCTCCCGTACATGTTATGTCAGGGGCGGATCCAGGTGGGGAGCGATCGGGGCAATTGCCCCCCCCCCCAGAAGAGTAAACTTTCTTATTTTATATATATAAATAAAATCCATCCCAGAGTTTGGAGCTCTTAAAAGTAGGTCTAAGTAACAGTATTACAACCCACCGTCCCTCCCTCAGAAATCCGCTCTGGATCCGCCCCTCTGTTATGTTGTATACAAGGGTGTTTCTTCGTCACGATTTTTACTCATGTGTGTAACTTATCAACGAACTTAAAAAGTTCGTTATAGAATTCTGTGTGTGTGTGTGTGTGTCTGTCTGTCTGTCTGTCTGCCTGCCTGTTATTTGCGGTTTCTTATTTATTTATTTATTTATTTATTTTGAGCTCTTCGTTCAATAGAGCATCAAAAACTATCTAAGAAAGTGATGGATTTTTTTTTTTTTTTTGGCGTCACTCTTACCGTACCCGAGATATTGGCCAAAAGATGGCCAATTTCCGGAGATTTAAGGAGCCATATCTCGGTAACCATAAGTTATAGAGAGATGATATTGATGTTGATTAATAGCTAAGAGGCTGGCAAATATTTTGGTACCAAATAGTAACCAGTTAATATCTGTACCAAAATGTTTACCATCCTCTTAGGTATTGATTAACACCAATATCATCTCTCTATGACTTACCGTTTCCGAGATATTGGCCAAAAAATAGATCCGATTTCGGGAGTTTTAAGGAGCCATATCTCAGGAACTGTAAGTCATAGAGAGAACCAGGGGTGGATCCAAGACGACTTCTAGGGGAGAGGTGGGTTGTAATACTGCTACTTAAAGCTACTTTTAATAGCTCCAAACTCTGGGATGGGTTTTATTTATATATATAAAATAAAAGTTTCCTCTTCTGGGGAAGGGGGCAATCGCCCCGATTGCCCCCTCCCTGGATCCGCCACTGGGGAGATCATATTGATGTTGATGGAATATCTAAGAGGAAGGTGAACATTTTGGTACCAAATAGTAACCGGTGGCCACTGGCTAATGAGTCACCGTTCTTTAGATATTGGCCAAAAAAGTTCGAATTTCAGAAGATTTAAGGAGCTTATCTCGGGAACAGTAAGTCATAGAGAGATGATATTTTGTGAATTTTGACGAGAAAGAGAAGGTGTGGATAAAAAGAATTACTCTTACATATAGAAACAATCACAGTTATCCTTCCCGCTCCATCTCTCCATTCTTTGGAAGTTCGTTCTAACAATGCTCTTGGAGCGTTCTCAACTGGTTTTATTTATGAATGTTTTTTTTAATGAATAAAATAAGGTAAATATTTCAAAGAAAGAATTAACTGTAGTTGATGTAAAAAAGTTTACTAAACGGTGAACAATAGGAATACCGGTAAATGTAAATGTCATCTTGAAAAGTATTTTTTTTTTTAAGTTTTATGTCCCTCGCTTATGCCTGGTAGCCTAAAAAGAGGCGGTTGGTTAATGTCAGGGGCGTCATTTAGGGGTGGCAGGGAGGGGCAATTGCCCCACTGAGTTTGAAGTTGGTATAGATTTTATCAATAGAAAACTAGTAAATCAGTGAAAAACGGGAAATTTTACTTATATCAAGGGGTCTTGTCCCCCCCCCCAAAGCAAAATCTGAAATGACGCTCCTAGTTAATGTACGTGAACGAGTTTGAAAGAATTCGTGTAATAAGAATACGAGAGGAAACGAGAAAATCTTGAGAAGTCCCACAGGCATGATGTGGTTCATCACCAGCTCACATGGTCTGGGATCGAACTAGCGACTACTAGCCACCGTGCTCCCCCCCACCTCTACCATGTCTTCACCATCTGCGGAGTCGAAATACACGACTCGCAAACAATCAACTCAGTTGGCGCTGCAGTGATGGGTGGTGTACTGCGTTAAGATCTGTCTGGTTCCTCTGCCTCACACTCACAGTACCTGATCGGTCGGTCTTGGTTTGAGAGTTCAGAATAGATGAAACCTGCATCTTGTGCATTGTGCATTGTGGCGCATGGGAACCTGTTTCTTTATTCTCCTTCATCCGGTGCTCTACGGAATCCTGTTTTCTTTTGTTTGCTAATATACAATCGTTATAAACGTCCTGCTACAGGAGACAAAGATTTCTTTTGCGGGATTTTTCCAACGTATGCTTTGCCACTGAGCTTTTATGACGGAAGCGTATATATATAAATTTACAATTATTAACCAAAAAAAACATACCTATTTCCTTTACTTGTGGGCGCAGAAAATATGTGTTATTATACACACTGGTATGGATAGGAAACTTACCACATGGGGCAGGTGATAGGAAGTATTGAACTTTATGTCGCTAGGTTTTTCAGTTTAATGAATGTGCGTGGTTACCGCTAAGAATTCTTATGAGGGCGAGGGGTCTGGAGAAAGTTTCTGCCTCTTTTTTCACAACTTACTATGCGAAGATTAAGTAGGTGACTACGTCATTATGTGTGTTGGCCATCTCTTTTCAACTTCAATTGTTTCGGGGTTGAATGGAGTACGCAGAATTTCATCAAGGGGCGAGTTCAAGTGCTCAATCTTATATCTTTCCAGAAAAAGCGTAATTTTTGTATACATATATCTTAATATAGTAAATAGGTCTATTTATTGTTTTGCTAAAGGGGGAGTTAAGACCTGAAGCCTTCTATTTGAACATGCCATTGTCGGGCTCTGAAATATTAAAATATTGTATAAGTTCTAGAAAAATATAGACGAAAATGATTACTTTTCCTTCGTAGTCTGCAGGGTAGATATAGACTTGCCTTTGGTGCACAAAGTCCCTGGTTCGATAACCAAAATAAAACATCGAACTCACTGAAGTAATTCTGACCCTGTAGTTCTCTTCCTACACAACCTTACTGCTGATAAGCAATAAATACAAATCAGTTGATGTTAATTATCAATAGCTATAGCCGGCTAATAAACGCATTGAAAGGGTCAAATAGGAGCATAAAAATGGGGTCAAAATTAGATTATGTGGAAAATAGCGAGAAAGAGAAGAGACATCGGAAAACGTTAAATGTACGAAATACTACCCCTAGTCGACGCAAGGCAATGAGGTAGGACAGACCCATGCGAAGAAAGGAGAACATCCGGAAATGGACCAATCACGTGTACAACACTGTCACTGCGTGTTACGAAAATGACCGAAGATGGTGGCAAGGAGCAAAAAAGAAAGGAGAAACGAAAACAGAAAATACTTTTTTTTTTTTTTTTTGCTTTGGATGCATATGTGGCCCGTATGCGAAAGAGATGCAAATTCATCTCAATGCAAGAAGATGGGAGAACACGAAGGAAGGATGCAAACGCCGTTCGTATAGGCAGCCAGCGAGACAGTACTGCGCAGTGGGTTGCATATATCGTGTAATGGGAACAATAATATATAGCACAGTAGAATGTAATAGCAGGTGGTCCACATATGTAAGATAAACAGCAACAGTAATATGAGTACCAAGCATGAGTATCAACTTTACATCACTACGAAAATACCCATACAACATAATAGTAATACTAACATTTTTGTTTTCGTGTTACTACTGCCTATACACATTTTCGTTTCCAACATCATCTCATCGTTGTTCCCATTACGCGATATATGCAACCCACTGCGCAGTAGTCCCGCTGACTGCCTATACAAACGGCGTTTGCATCATTTCTTCTTTCTTCTTGCTCCTTGCCACCCTCTTCGCTCATTTTCGTAACACATAGTGACAATGTTGTACAAGTGATTGGTCCATTTCCGGATGTTCTTTCTTCGCACGGGTTTGTTCTACCTCATTGCCTTGTGTCGACTAGGGGTAGTATTTCGTACATTTAATCTCTTCTCGTTCTCGCTATATTCCACATAATCTCATTTTGATCCCATTTTTATGCCCCTATTTGACCCTTTCAATGCGTTTGTTAGCCGATATATATATATATATATATAATACGTGTCGTTTCTTTTTCGATGTTCTCTAAGTCTGTGCAATCTCATCACAATCAGCGTGTTACACCGGGGTACTCTACTTTGTAAGATAAAAAAAGAACTAACACTGGACTGAAGTACAAATATTACCTCATTATACCACTAGCAAAACGAAAGTACAGAGTATTGAGGTATAGCTCTGAGTGCGACCTTAAGAGGTGTAAGACCCAATGGAAAAACTTTACGGAAACCCAGGTTTAGGGATGGGCACGAGCGAGTTTTCCTTGAAACTAGACTCGACTCGAAACAGACATCTTTGAGCTCCACTCGAGTACTCGGCTCGATCCTACATAAACAATATAATTATCAAAGATACTATTACTACTACTACTGTTGCTGCTGCTGCTGTATTGTTGTTGTTGTTGTTGTTATTATTATTATTATTATTATTATTATTATTATTATTATTATTATTATTATTATTATTATTATTATTATTATTATTATTTATTGAAATGGGGTATATCGTCCCAAAAATGCATATGCAAACCATTTAGTCATCAATAGTAAAAGAGGTCATAAACTTCCTAACAAGTAACCTACCTGATTCGGTGACAAACTCAGATAAGGATGTCTCACAATCTTGAGTCTACTAACGCACTTTTAAGCAATATAATTTTCTCCTTCTCTCTCTCTCTTCTCTAAATCTATCATTTACCCCCTCTCTTTTGTGAGTGTGTGTTTATAAAAGCACTACGCTGAAAGATAACTATTAACATAAGGACTTTCAGAGTGTAAGCACCCGGGGGTCATAAATGTTTTTTCTTATGAGAGATGTTAAAACGTAACTGAGTCTAAAACTTGTCGCGTACAATATGAGCGATGCCGCTGAGCTTCGAACCGTGTTCCAGTGGAACGACGAATAAACATAAAATTATATTTTTGAAATATTCAGGTCATGATATTTTGATTAAGAAACAATGCTGTAACGGGAATGGAACACATGGATATTTATATGATTTCGACTATTTTCGGGCCTGTTTGGGTTACCGTGTATTTATGGGTCAATCTTGATCTGTCAAGTGAAACAAGGACACAAATTATGGTGACTTGTGTCTTCATTGATTGCCATGAGGAAACTCAGAATCCGCAGAAGGTTGATGGAACTAAAATTTGTTAGAGAAATGAAATGAAATCTTTGAGTTTTACGTCCCACTGTTATGCCGCGTGGACTAAAGGAGACACTGATGATGAGAAGTTAATAAAATGGTGGAATGAAGAAAGTGGGAGGAAACGGGAAAGAAAAAACAAATATACTGTGTTTGTCTACCACAAAGTCTACTTGGCTCGAGCTGGGATCGAACCAGGATTCGCACACGCCAAAGGTGAACGCTCTACCACTGAGCCACTGCGGCCCCACTGTTAGAGAAGATTGAAGAAACAAGAGGTATAATGAAACCAGCTATAACAAATGAGTTTCATTTCACGGTGTTAAACTACGGTAGACATCGAAACTATGCTAATTCAACATCAAACATGATGTAATACATCCATAACCAGTGGCGTAGGGAAGGGAGGGGCCCAGAGGAACTTGAAAACAGGAATAAGAGCAAAGATAAAACCTGTTCCTCCGACGCTGACTCCATATCAGAAAAGCCATTACTAGCTATCAATTATTGCTTTTGCTCTATGGACATTAATATTGAGACCGGAAGTGGTAATTAGTGTCTATGACATCCGGTTGTAATAGACAGGGCTAACAGAGAAAATGGAACCTTTTCTTGGGACCTTGAGTCGACTACAAAAACAATGCTTCGCGGTGTATTTTCCGTTTTTGTTATATGGAACAAAATCAGAGATGAAACACATTCTAGCATGGTGCTGAAGCCATATTAAAAAAAAAAAAAAAAACTGCTTGTCAGTATCTATTTCCGTTTTATCCATTATCCGACTATTGTTGTAACAGGAAAACGTAAATTTTCACCACTTTTGGTTTTAATAAATGAACAAAAATACAAACAAAACTCACTTCTGGGACGCTGAATCTGTCAAAAAAAAAAAAAAAAAAAAAAAAAAGCTTTTAAATGTGTGGCGGTGGTATGTGTCACTTGAGACGCTGAAATGATCTTCTCGCTTTCTATTAACGTTTTATTTCTATAGAGACCAACATTGATTTCTACCACTTCCGGTTTGAGTTGAGGAGTGATGGAGAAGAAGGAATCCATTCTTGAGACCCTGAATCAATTGGAAAAAAAAAGCTTCTCGGTATCTTTCTCCATTTTTACTCTATAGAAATCAGTGTTGGAATCAGAAGTACTAATAAATAGCAACCACTACAGTGAAACCTCCCTTAACGGACACCTCTCAATAACGGACACCTCTATAATACGGACAGATTTTTTTGTCCCGGCAAAAATATATGTTCTCTTACGGAACAAAACCCTCCCTTTTACGGACATTCTCAGATACGGACGCGGACAGTCCTTTTTACCCCCAAACGTTTCAATAACCTCTTCATAACGGACAGGAATTATTCTCGGTTCTGCGATATAGGACAGTAGGCAGGAAAGTCTTTTCCCCACAAGTGTATCTATCATCAAACAGAACAACTTCAAGCTGAACTTGAAATGCTTCTTTTTTTTTCTGCCCGCAATAAACTGCTTTCTGGTGGAAATCCTAGAAAATCTTCAATAAGCACTAACACTCATGCAGGGTCAGTCGTATGGTCAAGAATTCTATGCGGATCTTCCCTTTCGTAACAAATTTAGTGGTTTTTCCTCCAGGCCTTGCATCTTTTCCGACAATAGATAACAAAATAAACATTGTTTATTTTGCAATAACATTTTTCAACGAGCAATGTTTTCTCTGTTACTTTTTTGAAAACAAAATTTTTCTTTTGTACAAATTGGTGTGTCAAACAGTTGAACAATTAAAGAAATTTGCCATTAATCGCGGTGAAACAGAAGTTCTCCAATTGATCCAACAGTTGCAAGCAAATTTCGAACTAGTGTCCGAAGGATGTACACGGCAGACAACTACTGCAGACTTTTCCCAAGAAATTTGGTGAGTTTCTTCTCCACATTTTCAGTATTTAATAATAATATTGCATACTTTGTAAAGCAATTTTTATTTTTCGTATAATCGGTATGTGAAATAATGATTTTTTTTTACAAGGTGATGACATGTCCTTAAGAAAATTACCATACACGCATTATCATTTGCAGCATACGAACATATTAACACATTCCCCAACAATAATATTATTTAATAGAAATGAATTTCTCCTTCATCCCTCCTGGTAATTCAAATACGTACTAAATGGAGTATTTTCATATTGAATTTTACGTATTTACGCTCATACATAATGTATTTACTGTATATTACTGCATACCTCTCTGTAACGGACACCTCTCAGTAAAGGACAAAAATTCCCGTCCCCTTGGTGTCCGTTATTCAGAGGTTTCACTGTACCAGTTTCTATAGAATGTTGCAGGTGGCAATGATATGTTCCCTTAAGATGTCGAATCGATTGCGAAAATATCGCTTCTCATTATGTTATCGGTTTCCTTTTATGACGATAAGCGTTGAAACCGGAAATGATTAATTTGTACCACTTCCGGTTTGAATAGAGGGCTAACGAAAGAAATGGAACCTACTCTTACGCGTAAGACGCTGATTTGATTGCAGAAAACACTTTTTGATATATTTCATTGTTTTTGTTCTGTAAAAATCAGTATTTAAACCGGAAGTAATATTAAATTTAAACCATTTTTGGTTTCAGTAGAGTGTTGAAGATAGTCATGATACGTTGTCCTTAGACGCTGAATCGTTTGTAAAAAAAAAAAAAAAAAAAAAAAGACAACTTTTCGCAATCTGTTACCGTTTTTGTTCTATGGCGATAAACGTTGAAGCCGGAAACCGGTTTGGATAGAGAGTTAAAGGAGGAGATGGACCTATTCTAAGGACGCCGGATTGATTGCAAGATATCGCTTTTCGATATCGCGTACCATTTTTGATTTGATACCTGTCGACAGATGGATGAACTGATATATCATCATAAATATTCTGCCATTATTGGCAGGTCATTTGCCGCAACTGAGAGGCTTCCATGTTTCATGGTCTTCCGCTAACTTCTCCGTTTTCACCTACGATTTGTCTGTTTTGATATTGTCCATCAATTGTAGCCTCTTTCACCCTCACCCTCTCTTTCGTGCCAGCATACCCCTTAGCACGTCCGTCATGATGCAGTTCCTGCTTAGCCATTGTCCCAGCCAATTTCTCTTTGTCTTCTTAATAATATCTAAAACGGTTCTTTTTTCCTCCACCATTCATTCGTAACACCTCTCACTTGTTTTCCGTTCGACCCAGCTAATTCTCTCCATTCTTCTCCATACCCACATTTCGTTCCAGTCATTTCCAGTTGAAAGCTTCCAGTCGTTTTTGGGTAATGTTTATGTTTCTGCCCTATACAGTACAATACTCCACACGAAGCATTTTATGAGTCTTTTTTCTCAAAACAGACTTTTCTTCTTCCAAAAAGGCTTGTTTCGTCATTCCTTTCCCTGTTCTTATTTCACGTTCGCACTTTATATCATCACTAATAATACTACCCAGATATCGAAAACTAGACACATGTTCTATTTTCTTCCCTGCTATTTCTATATTTGACAACCACCTCTTCTTGCATAGCATAGTTTCGAGGTCTGATTTATAATAATACAAGAGAAAAATAAATTGGTTAGGGTATTAGGCCTACTTCCCATAGTTTTTTCGGTTAATGGTGTCCTTAGCGTACCAAAATTTTCAGACGGTAGCCCAAGGTAGAACATAGAAGCATTTCACTAGAGATGTCAGATCTTAGTCGTCAGTCTTTTTTTTTTTTTTCGTAAATTTCACGATTTCTGGTGCTTTGTACGTTGCGTTTTATTTTTTTCCTAGAAAGATTTCTTCTGTTTCTTAATTAATAAAAGAAACTATAGTCCTCCACACCTTTAAAATGGTATATAAATTAGTAAGAAAAAAATAAATAGAGAAATTGATTTCTTACAGACTGTTATAAACACAGGCTAATGACGTAACTTAATATTCAGAGAGAGAGCTTTTTTTTTTTAATTTCTTTTCTAACCGACGCCCCAACCGTATGTTCACGAGTAATTCGATTTTAGGATGTTAACCTTCGTTTGTCAACAGTGTTTTAATTAGATTTCAGTTTCAATCGATTGCAAAACACTGATGCTAGAAACAGAAACTACTGTGAACTAGTGAAAACAGAACTTCAAGTAGTTGTGAATTTATATATTATGTCCTGCAAGGATTTTTTTTTTTTTTTTTGAATGTACGAAAAAAGAATGAGGAATTGATAAAAGATGCAGCCTTCAATAAAAGACAAATGCAAAAAAGATTCGTTTAATATACTTCACTGTTCGGAGTGATGAGTTCAGCATAGCTTTTAGCCCCGAGGGTATATGGGACAAGACCCAGGTGCACACCCAGAAATTTTTGTTGGGAGAGGTCTAAAGTTTGGGGTAAGGGTCTAATAACTGGAAGACACTATATCTATATTGTATTGAATCGTGTTATTTTGCATCTAAAAAGATGATAAGTAATTGTTAAGTGCTGCCACCTATATTATCAGGAAAAATGATAGAATTAAATTGTTTTATAAGAAAAGAAAGAGTGCAGATGAAGAGGGAAATCAAATCTTTATGCTGCACCGATCATTTCTCCGTTTAACAAGCATAATTATTCAAATGAAGCGTACGGACATGTGTTGCGTTACGAAATTTTCTGGGAGCGGGGGATCCGGACCCAGTAAACCCCTGACAGGGTTGCGCCGCAGCAAGGACCTAAAGCTCCATGTAGGATTTGAACCACATGAGCTTTCACCGGGAATTGTAGCCCATTTTCTTTGTGTGTGTTTTATGTGTTGCAACTATTTTTAATGAAACTTCTCTAGTTATTGTCAAATAAGCTTCAATAAAATCTTTCACTTTTTAATCGGCTAGCAGCGCTGTCAGTGAAAAAGTGAGAGGGGTGCGAATCGTCACTTAAACTCAGGGGCGGCTTTAGGATCTTAATTTTGAGTAGGCCTGTTCCGTCGCTTATGGATATGTACGTATACACACTTGATTGATTAATGCCAGTAGGAGATTACTTTTACAGTAGTGGTTGATTCTATTTGTTAAATAATTATCTATCATTAATATAAATAGTGGAAAGTATATTTACTCTTTATTGTATCTTTTAGTGTTTACGTATTTTTTTTTTTTTTTAATTTTTGGGTAGGTTCGTACCTATAAGGTCTACCTGGTAGAGCCGCCACTGTTTAAATTCAACATTCTCCTGAATTTTTTAGTCGTCATTGTTGGTTGGTCAGAAGAGCAGTTACAATGTTTTTTTTTTTTTTTTTTTTCCAAAAGCAATAGTTCTATGATTACAATGCAAGGAGTATTTCGCTTAAAGTTTACTATTCCACGTAATGAAATGTTCTAATCGGAATGCTATCTTGCAGTGGGTCAAGAATTTCCGAACAGTGGACTCAGCGTTAAAAAAAAAAAAATAATAATAATAATAATCTGGTCATTTACGTAAAAGTTCTGGTAGACCTGAGAATATTGATACTATGAGATAGGACTCCCCAAAACGCTCTGCAAGCATGGGCGGAGCTATGGGGGGGGGCATAACTTTTTGACAAACAAAAGTGCCACTTATAAGATCCTTCAATTCTCATTTGTATTAACCGTTCCCCCACCCTTCCCCCAGCAACCAATTCCTAACTCCGCCTATGTCTGCAAGGAAGTATGTGCTGTAGGTGTTGAGCTTTCTGGGAAGAATGTAAGAGGAATTTTGCAAGACCTGAACTTTCGCCTAAACTGTTTTCAATATTATTTTATATTTTTGAATAAAAAACTTTCAATCTGCAATGCTTTTTTTGTTTTATAACCCTTTAAAATGTTGGAAGTTTTATTGGGGTACCTTGTATGTGTTTGTTATATGTAAATTCTGAATATGACATATCTTCCTTTTTCCTCCTAAAAATTTAAAATCTTTCTTTTTTTATTCTCCCTCAAAAATGTGTCAGCCCTAAGATGTACCGTATGTATAAATTAGGGATGGCCAAAATTTTCCGGAATCCAGATTCCGGAAATTTTGTTTTCCGGAATCGGAAAATTTACTTTCCGGAATTCGGAAAAATTCCGGATTTCGGGAAAATTCTGGAATTCGGAAAAAATCCGGCATTCAGAAAAATTCCGGAATTCAGACAAATCCGGAATTCGAAAAAATCCGGATTTTGTAAGAATTCCGGAATTCAGAAAAATCCAGAATTCAGGAAAAATCCGGAATTCAGAAAAAATCCGGAATTCAGAAAAATCCGGAATTCGGAAAAAATCCGGATTTCGGAAAAATTTTGGAATTGACCATCCCTAGTATAAATACATACATCAAAATGGTTTTAAAAATTAAACACATGCAGTATTTTAAATTCACGAACATTTTTTTTTGTAAAACATTAGACAGCTATTGACATTAAATTAAAAACCCAACTAATCTGTTATTGTCATCATACTTAGGACGTTTCTAAGGCTAAATTTCATTTCAATGAAATTTTCTAAAACTACAGTGGAGTCTATATAATTCGAAATTCAAGAAGACACGAAAAAAAGTTCGAATTAACTAATATTCAAAATATCCAAAAATATGCATTTTTAAATAAGTAATATCAAGCGAACAAAAGTGTGGTACCTGCATGAAAAACAAGTTAAGAATGCTCCAAGAGCACTGTCAGAACGAACTTAAAACGAATGGAGAGATGGATCTGGAAGGATAACTGTCATTGTTCCTAGATGTAAAAGTAAATCTTTTTAACCGCATCTTCTTCTCTTTCTCGCAAAAATTAGCAAAATATCTCTCTGACTTACAGTTCTCGAGATATATCTGCTTAAATATCTAGAAATCCGAACTTTTTGGCCAATATCTGGGGAACGGTGGCCAGTTGGCCAGTAGACAGTTAATCAGTGGCCACCGGTTACTATTTGGTACCAAGATGTTCACCATCTTCTTAGGTATTGATCTACACCAATATGATCTCTGTGTAACTTACGGTTCCCGAGATTAGGCTCCTTAAATCTCCCGAAATCGGAACTATTTATGGCCAATATCACGGAAACAGTAAGTCATAGAGAAATGATATTGGTGTTAATCAATCCCTAATAGAATATTAAACATTTTGGTACCGATAATAATTGGTGGTCACCGTCCAACTGGCCATTGGCCAAACCACTGACCAGTTGGACAGTGACCACCGATTACTATTTGGTATCAAAATACTTACCATACTTTTAGATATTGATCAACACCAATATGATCTCTCTATGACTTATGGTTCCCGAGATATGGCTCCTTAAATCTCTGGAAGTCGGCCATTTTTTGGCCAATATCTCGGGAACGGTAAGAGTGACACTTTCTCTGATAGTTTATTATGCTTTATCGAATCCAGGGTTCAAAATTGAAAAAATCGCAAATAACAGACAGACGGACAGACACACAGACATAGAGAATTTAGTAACGAACTTTTGAAGTTCGTTGAAAATGCAGCAGACTTTACCTTTGAAACAGTATATGATTCGCGTGATAAAATACAGCAAACAAACTACGTTCACTCACATGTAAGCCATATACACAAGGGTCTGGGAGTAAGTCATGGTAACCCAGTAATATTTCGACACTCAGAGGATGTACTAAAAATGTGTTATATATAAATGAGAGAGTATCCATAATGCTATTTTGTTGTAGGAACCATGAAGGAAAAATAACAAGTCACCCTGTCAACATACGCATTATTAATATATATATTACAAAGGCTCGTCTTATTATTCTTATTATGATATACCCTCACAATGATCTCCTATATTGTCCACAGCACGCTGCCATCGATGTGGAAAATTTCGAGTACCATCGGCAGCACCATTCTTGAAGCAGTTGATCCGTTGGCGCACAGCATTTTCAATGTTCACACGGATCGCATTGACAAATCCGGTGAATACATTTAGTGCTCCAACTCTTCCCATCCCTATCGGCATAGTAGATCCCGTACGGAAGCTGACTTATATCGCTTTGCATTAATCGCGCAAAAGGATTGCATTATGCAGTTGTTCTGGACGCTTCTCGCTAATAGCGTGTTGTAGATGTCGCTGCAGGAAGTCTTTGTCATATGCTGATGTGACTGTTGTGTCATGTGGAAGAAGTGACAAACAAATACTTCCCTTGTGTCATATGCTACAATCATCTTCAATCGTGTGGGCGAAACTTCTGCTTATGCGGTGATCCTGGATGTCTCCACTCTGAGGACTAAAGGTTCATACGCTCTTGCCTAGAATTCATTCATGGTAATGATCTTGGAAAGAAATCATGTGTCTCTATTCTCATAGCGCTGTAGGTGATCGTAACAAACTGCATATCGTGTCTACTTTTGAAGCTCTATGAATGCACAGCGTGGTCCGGAAGTGGGCGTACTCCTAATTCTTACTTCGAAGACAATGTCAATGGGCATTCTTACCTGGAGATGTTTAATGAGTGGTTGGTGCTTCAACTGGAAGAAAATGGTATCAAAGACACTGTTGTGATACAGCAGGATGGAGCGCCAGTGCACTTCGCGATTCACGTGCGCAATTACCTGAATCAGACGTTTCCTGGCCGCTGGATTGAAAGATGTTATGCATTTTCACCAGCTCCAGTTTGCCTGGCCTCTGAGAAGTCCCGATCTGACGACACCAGACAACGCTCTCTGGGGTTTCATAAAGCAACAAGTAAAAAACACTCGATATCACACAAGGCAGGAATTCGGAGGAGCTGTGGAACACGTCTTCACCCTCGTGACTCCGGAGCATCTCCTCTCCACAAAACATCTGCGAGAACTTGGCGCAGAATTCAGCTGTGTTACGACATGGATGGTGATCATACCGATGTTTATGACTCTTAAGACTTCAAGGTAACTGTGTAGAGACATTCTACCATAACTAACACTATACCGTTGAAACTAAATGGGGGTACGCCTACTTCCAGAGCACCCTGTATATGTAACCTATTTCAATGTAGCTTTATGTAGATTCAAATCTTGAGTCAAAATTTTGTGAATAGAGTGCTTTCAAATCCTAGTCTCCGTCTCTAATTCACGAAGCGTTCATCGTTTCTTGTTCTTCAAAAAATGTTCCAATACAGCACCTGACACATCGGTCCACACACTCACAGTCCACACTTTAAAAATATGTTTTCCGCGAGTAAATCCTAATTACATGTATCTTTTATACTTCCGTTCGCGACCCTCATGTAACCCTCTCGCGAATCCCAGATTGAGAACTCATCTCTCTAGTGGATAAGACAATCACTAAAATAATTGTATGAGATTTAACATATTTAGCATTTCTACTTTAATTTATCCAATAACTGTTTTCAAAAATGTAAAGAAAGAAAAAGACACCGGTACACATATTTGCATAATGTTGCTTTGATGGTATAGTTTGATTCCTTTGTGAACAAAATAGAACAAGTAAGGTACATTGGAGTGAAACAAAACTAACGACTGACTGATTTGTATTTACATTCTTCATCAACAACGTGGCCATATAGGACAAGACCTACAGTTTAAAGTTAAATCTTGACCACTGAAGAAATCCAGAACCTATGTGTTCCAAATGCACGTGCTATAGCCACTAGATTAGGAAAGTGGGCTGAAACTAAAGAAATTAAGCTACCAAGCAATTTGGTAAGCTTGTGTTGATTGCTCATTCGTTTCTATTAGCAAGTACAAGTTGATACCCAAATCAAGTGTTTCCGCTGAAGCAAAGTAGAAAAAAAAAAAAACAGGTTTAAGAATGTCCACAGCCACTCCTAGGAGTAATATTAGCAGAAACTCTCTTTTCTCTCAAAAAATAAAATAAAATAAAATAAAAGGACAAAACGGTATTCAAAGCCAATATCTAACTGTTAGTTTTTTGCATATTTTTAATTTTTTTGCATATTTTTTATTTTTTAAAAAATAACAGATTCCATTCGGAACTTTTACCTGGGTTCTGTCTTTGCACTCTAAAAGATCATATACTTAATTTACCAACCTGGTCTGTCAAGGTACAAGTAGATACATGATTATTGGAAAGATAGTATTGATCAGACTTCATTCCAGATTGTTCTTCGGGAGAGGGGACAAATAAAAATATGAGGAAGCTGCAGTGGGACACTATTAGCTAAAGACCGCGCCTTGAACAAAAGTGATAAGTAATCAAAACTTATTCTATCTTAGTTCAAAGGATAGTTGTCCAACTCCTTGGGAGGGGAATGGGCGACAAAGCTCCCCTGGAAGTATGTTTAGAATATAAGTATGATGACAATGTTAATATTTTATCCTATATAAGCTGTGGCAATCGTACAGTAGGGGTACAAAATGCACCTGATACTTCCTTCGCTTTCACGGCCCTCCAAGTTCTACTGCGATGGAATCCACATGGCGTTCCAGAACGTTGACAGAATGTCGTCTATGCTGTTGGGGACTATTTTTGATCTTCCAGTACGTCTTAGGTGCCATATCGATGTTCGAAGGTGCTGAGTGAAAAAAACGACAGAATTTTCTTGGTTACCTTTATAATTTATCTGCATAGTGGATTTGTATCCATCGAAATGCTTTGTACCCCCGAAACAAATTCCTGCGTACGTCACTACTGCCAGCAATACTAGTTTATCTGTTACATAATTAATATCAAAGCATATCTGCATGGGCAACAGCAGTGGGGCCAAGGGAGGGCAATTGTCCCCTGAATTTTCGAAAATGGTTCAGATCTTTGAAATACATATCAAAATAGATTTGCATACACAACAACTATAGTATTATATATATATATATATATATATATATATATATATATATATATATATATATATATATATATATATATATATATATATATATATATATATATATATATATATATATATATATATATATATTAATAATAATCGTTTTACATTAGATTTTGTATTATGTGCATCAAAATTTGCATATTCGCGACTTCGTTTGTGTCGACTTTTTGTCCTTTTGGAACAGATCATGCGGGGATTTCTGCCTATGTGAACTGAAACTTTATAACTTAAAGGGGACCTAAATTTCGCTCTTCTCTCCGCACAGTGGGGTCTGCGGTGCCGTTATCTTCGCCCCTATTTAAACAAATTAATTACTAAAAATATATTTATAAGTGTACACAAGAGCAACGTTTTTAATTAGACCATGCTATGAAGGAGAGGAGATAGAGAAGTTGAGAGAAATAGAGCCATTGAGAAAGTTTAAAAGCAAGCAATCCCACACTGCAGAGACATTTCAAGATAACTTAAGGCAAGGGGGCGCCATGGACAATGATGATTTCAGGAGGGGGTCGGAAGGGAATTCCTCCCGAAGTAAAGAAATCCCTTTCGTTTTCACCAAGGCGTGGGGCCGCTGTGGCTCAGTGGTGGAGCGTTCACTTCTGATACATAGGGTCCTTAGCTCGATCCCAGCTCGTGCCAAGCGAGTTTGGTGATGGACAAACACCGTGTGCGTGGGATTTCTCAGGGTTCTTTCATTTCCTCCCGCTTTCTTTATTCCACCATTTGCTTCATATCTATAATCACCGTCTCCTTTAGCCTAGCCGCCATAATCGTGGGACGTAAAACTTAAATATTTTATTCCAGTTCCTTTTAAGTTAGCGTACTAGTATTTTCAAAGTACTGCGTTCACACTCGCTCATTCAAAACCCTTCCCGAACATTAAGGACATTACAAGTAATTAAGGATATGATCTTAAAAATTATCCAATAGACTTATATCAACTTATATAAATTCAGAAGATCTCTACTGCATTAATATAACGTTATCTGGTTCGTAAGTCTTTCCCCCTAGCACTTGCTAGTAAACAATGCCTAAAGAACAGGTCTGCCAAGAGATGTAAGATCGCGCAGTGGCCAGTTTCAGGTAATAGAATAGCTCCCTAATGTAGATCTGTAGTTCAAGAACAGGCGCCAGAGAGTAACGGAACTCTATAGCATCCATGAACCATATCTGTATCCGAGTATTCATGTTTTCTGCATTAACAAAATAGTATATCAACACTATTACAATTAATGTGAATTCTTTCACAAACACTACAATTAACACTATAGTTTCTGTTTTGTTTTCTTAAATTCAATTTAAGTTAATGAGACTTATTAATTTGTTTGTTTCACACTTTTCAGCACGAAAACTAAGCCCATAAAATATTTTTGTCTTTTATTATTTAAATTTAGATAAATTATGTTAATCTCAACTTGATCAAAATCGGACACTATTAAGTATTAACGTTATAATGACACTTTTCTTTTTTAAATTTTATTTTTCTTTCTTAGTACTGAGAGTATATGAGACTTTTACTTACGGTCTAATGTGGAATCCTTCCTTTCCCACGAGAACCCATCCAGGTGCGACGTACACCAGAGACTCACGCGCTAACTACTAGACCAGTGGTTCTCAACCAATATGTCGCGACACAGTGGTGTGTCACGCAGTCCCTTAAGGTGTGTTGCAAAATTTTAGAATTTAAAAGTCATGAAGAATTTATTAATAATTAGTTAAAATGGAGACAGACTGTACCAGTCAACACCTCCCACGGTAGCAATAATTCAGTGATATATAGAGTCATTATAAAAACTAATTGGTTTCAATATTATAATAGATATTATTATTATCTAAGATCAGTGGCAGATTCAGAGGGAGCGATCGGCGCAATCCCTCCCCAGATGAGGAAACTTTTCTTATTTTATATATATAAATAAAACCCATCTCAGAGTTTGGAGCTCTTAAAAGTAGCTCTAAGTAGCAGCATTACAACCCACCGCCCCCCTCCCCCCAGAAGTCCGTCCTGGATCCGCCTCTGTCTAAGATTAATAAAATAAAAAGTTTGTGTGTGTGTGTGTGTGTGTGTGTGTGTGTGTGTGTGTGTGTGTGTGTGTGTGTGTGTGTGTGTGTGTGTGTGTGTGTGTGGCCTGGAGACCAGGCAAGTTTACCGGGAGTTACCCAATTTTGGTCAAAGATACCTTGGTCCAGGCCCCAGATCAAGACGAAGAGTTTTTGTCAAAGTTCGAACCAGGGGTCTCAGAGGGGGAGTTTACCGGGACATGTAAAAGTAGTAGAAAATGACCGATATTAGTGTCGACTTCATAGTTTTCCGATCGCTGAGATCAATGGTGAAACTCCGATCGCATTAACTTCCAAATTCACCTTATTCGGCTGCGGGCCGGGAGCTACCGGGAGGGAGGGAATACCGAGACATGTAAAAGTAATCCAAAATGACCGATATTAGCGTCAAATCCATAGTTTTCGCGGTCGCTGAGATCAATGGTAAGGATGGGCACGAGCGAGTTCGAGCGAATTTTCTTTGAAACTCGACTCGACTCGAAACAGACATCTTTGAACTCGACTCGACTCGAAACAGACATCTTTGAACTCGACTCGACTCGAAACAGACATCTTTGAATTCGACTCGAGAACTCGGCTCGAAACATTTCCTCCAACTCGACTCGAATTTGGTTCGAGTTTCGAGTCGAGTCGAGCCAAAACGAGCTAAATCGAGCCGAATCGTGAATGTAGTTCAAGTACTCTCTTCAAGTATCTTACATACACAATACAATTATTATCAATGAAACTACTACTACTACAACATTATTATTATTATTATTATTATGATTATTATTATTATTATTATTATTATTATTATTATTATTATTATTATTATTATTATTATTATTATTATTATTATTATTATTATTATAAGGGCCACCGTAGCTCAGTGGTAGAGTGTTCACCTCTGGTGCATGGGGTCGCGGGTTCCATCTCTGCTCCCGCCAAGTGAACCTTGTGGTGGACGAATACCGTGTGCATGGGTTTCCTCGGGGCTCTCCCGTTTCCTCCCACTTTCTTCATTCCACTATTTCATTCATTTCTCAGCATCCCCGTCTCCTTTAGCCTAGCCGGCATAAGCGTGGGACGTAAAACTCAAAGATTTATTATTATTACAGCGTTTTTGCTTCGCAATCGGGAGGTCCCATGCTCGAATCCAGAGTTCAGTATCCTGACTGAGGTTTTCCAGGGTTTTCCTCAGTTACACCAGGTCAATGGTGGGATGGTACCTCAAAATGTAGACCCTGGCCGCCATCCTTCCACTTCCTTTCCCAATGTTGTTATTATTGTTGATTTGAGTGCTCCAGTGTAAAATGGCCTCTGAGATTGTATCTGGTAGCTTAGTAATAAATAAATAAATATATCTCTCGTTCACTTAATTCTGCAAAGGATAGGTGATGGTAGGCATGAAGTCATACGTTTCCAGGTACATATACACTTCCTAAGAGACCACCACGTCTACGATACTTTTTCGATACGAGACAGCCACAAATTTTGTCTCCTAGACTATTGTCGTGGTCTGTATATCAGTAACTTAAGACTTACAATCTATGCTAATTCGCGAAATGTTCTCTCGGGATTCGTGTAAAATTGATTCAAATGCAAAGCTCTCCGCAGCCCAATGCATATTGCAATAATTTTAACGGCCCATATGTAATTTTCATATTTATGGGCCTTCATATATCCGGAATTCAATCATACACTACTATAACGCTCGGGAACAAAATTGTTTTTACACTAGTTTCTTTAGATGGAACTGGACATGAATGTGAGTATATGCAAAACAAATTGGATCAAAGAATTGTTATGAATGAATATTAGTCTAGTAGTACTTTACTGAGTAAATAGGCAGAACGATATGGAGGAGAGATTTAAATCGGATAAGGACAACAGTGGCTTGTGATTGAAGAAGACAAAATTATGTATGTAACACTGTTATCAGAAATGAGATAAAATATGAATAATAGTAATACATTGTAGATATTCATGATGATGATGATGATGATGATGATGATTATTATTATTATTATTATTATTATTATTATTATTATTATTATTATTATTATTATTATTATTATTATTATTATTATTATTATTATTATTATTAATTTCAGCACGCAAAGTGTCACACATGTAAATATTTCGTGAAAGCAGAGAAATGAACCTGTGTTTCCGATTGCCTTTGTAAATAGCTGTGGGATTCTTCCTGTTATTTGAAGAGTGTATTTAGCTGCAAATTCTGATACCATCGCTTTGCTCAAATAAATGACAAAATGCCGCAGAAAAGTAATATTGTACTTTTCCTTTTTTATTGCCTACTATAAAAAGGGAAAGAGCTTAACTATTCAGTAAAGAAGTCTGAACCTCTGTAGGGACCTCTGATTACAGATTCCGTTTGGTGGTAACTTGTTTACTTGCAGAGTTGCAGGGCTGTTGAACAATAAACCACACGTGTTCACTTGCTGTCCAGTCTAAATCTGTAAGAACGTTTACCTCCAATGAATAAGATAAAAGAGAATTTCCGGCCATACAAATATTAAGAAGCAAAGTCAGCACTTTATTTACCATGATATGAGAGGATTGAGCGAACATCATGATAATTGTCACTTCTGGCAAAATTAGGTTATTAGGTGGACTGGATTGGTATTAAACCACAAGGGAAGCTTGTTTGGTATGTGTCTTTGTATCGAATTGCATAGGAATGATGAACTTTATTTTCATACTTACTCGAAAGTTAGAAAATGTGGCATACCATTATGTTTCCACGAGCTGCCAATATTATATAAATAACATTGATATCCGGAGTAGGCTTTTTGCAAATATTGGTATCCTTTCACTATTAATAATGAAAATATTGGTGTTCTCGGCCAGCTTAAGAACCAGAAAATAATAATAATAATAATAATAATAATAATAATAATAATAATAATAATAATAATAATAATAATAATAATAATAATAATAATAATAATAATAATAATAATAATATGTAGAAACTAGACAATTATTCTTCTCGCAAGAAATTCTAAATATGAAGAATTTAAAAATACCATAGGAAAATTACACAGTTAAAGACCATATAGGAATATTACGAAAGAGTATTATAAAGATAATTTAAAGTTAAGTATGATTTTGTCACTAGAATTCTTTATAATGATTGATACTAACATAAAAACAGACTAATAAAGCAATATGTTAATACTGAGAAATTAGTAATTTCTCCATATAGCCTATGATAAGATATTCATAAAAGTTATATATTTTGAATTATCCCTTTTATTAATCATTCATAATGGGATCCATTTCAACACAGCTCTCCACAGTCACAAATATAAAGACAAGAAGATTTAATGTTAATAATTATGGTTGGAGGGGGTAATTCGAAATATATGATAAAATATTGGAAAATATGGTAAATTTTACGTATTAATTAATTAATTACGAGTATGCATAACGTGAGAGTTACTTCAACACGGCTATAGTATAAAGGTGTATACCAGGAGATAAATTGATACCGACATCAATTTGATTAAAGAGGGGTTACATGAGACACATCCTGTATAGGCCTATATCCATCTTTGAATACCCCGGCAACCCTGTTATTTTTCTGTTCTGTAGGTAGCAGTTATTTGAATCACCGCGGTGCTCAGCCCGGGTTTAGGGTTGTCAACGGCTCAAGTGGCTCGCCTCACAGCTCATCAACTATCGAGCCGAACCGAGAAGTGAGCCGAGCCAACACCTCACCCAACCGAGCCAGCAAAATCCGATGGCTCACCTGAGCCGAACCGAACCGAGTCGGTGGCTCATCCCGACTGAACCGCCTGTAGCTGTTCGCTCAGTTGAACCGAGCCGAGCCGGTTGACATCACTACCTGGGCTGGGCTTCTGCTTAGGTTCAGAAATTCGACCGTGCAGGTTTCAGTCTTGATGCTAAGAACTACAGTACATACTTAAATTGGTGCTCACGACATTTGAGGCTGTCTCTTTATAAAAATCTATGGTGGTCTCGTTATCGAGACGAGATGAGATGCAAGCAGTGTTCCCTCTCGTAAGCAACACTAAAAGTATTATATATTACGGCTTACATTTCTCATGGCTTTCGCTTTCCAGTTTAATCAGGCCATGATTTCAAAACGAGCTAAAACGAGCTAAACGAGCGAGCCATGTATCAAACTCGACTCGACTCGAAACTCGATCTCAAAAACACTAACTCGGCTCGGAACTCGACTCGAGAAAACTACCTTTGACTCGTCTCGAAACTCAACTCGAATTCGTGCCCATCCCTAATCAATGGTGACAATTCCATTAGCGATGACCTGCAAATTCAGCTACCATTGTATGCGGGCCGGGGGTCAGCAGGGAAGAGGATACCGAAATATGTAAAAATAGCCCAAAATGACCAATAATTATTAGTGTCAAATCCATAGTTTTCGAGGTAGCTGAAATGAATGGTGATACTCCCACAAGCTTTGATTTCCAAATACAGTCCCACACGAAGAATGGGTATATTCAGCTAGTTTATAATGAAAATATCGAACAAGTGTGTGGCGATGTCCAGGAGGCTTAGTAAAGTGAACCACTATTAAAAAAAGGTTGAGAACCACTGTACTAGACCATCGGGGAGGGCATCATATTTGAAGGTTGGAAATGCGAAGTTGTTGACCCATTCACCCTATTACTATCCCTAATTTCAGCACTAATCAATATGAAGGAGACACGATGGTTCAATGGTAGTCATCGCAGATACGAGAAGTCCCTGGTTCGATCCCAGCCCAAGTATATTTTTGGTAAACAACATCGTTTCTCGAGGTTCTTCCGTTTCCTACCATATTTTTATGTAACCAAATCTTTAATATATATTCATTTTAATTAACCATCCGTTTCCTTTGGCCGAAAGTGAATAATGAGGCCGCGGTGGCTCAATTGTAGAACATTCACCTCCGGTACACGGGGTCCTTGGTTCGACCCAGCTCGCAGCAAGTGAGCTTTGTGGTGGACAAACACCAAGTCCATGGGTTTTCTCGTAGTTCACCCGGGGCCGCGGTGGCTCAGTGGTAGAGCGTTCACCTCTGGTGCTTGGGGTCCCGGGTTCGATCCCAGCCCCCGCCAAGTGAACTTTGTGGTGGACAAACACCGTGTGCGTGGGTTTTCTCGGGGTTCTCCCGTTTCCTCCCACTTACTTCATTCCACTAGTTCATTCATTACTCATCATCACCGTCTCCTTTAGCCTAACCGGCATAATCGTGGGACGTAAAACTCAAAGATTTTTCGTAGTTCACCCGTTTCCTCCCATATTATTTATTCCACCAGTTCCTTCATTTTTCATCATTACCGTCTCCTATAGCCCAGCTGGTATAAACGTGGGACGTAAAACTTAAAGATTTCATTCCATTTTCTTAAAGGGAATAAATGACGGGAAAAAAAACTTTTCTTTTCTTTTCATTTTTTCTTTATTTTTACTAAGTAATATAAATAATTCTTAAGCCTAAAATAAGTTTTATGTAATTCACAAAATATTTACGAACGTGACAGTAGAATATGCTTTTCAAGCTGGGAAATGTATGTATCCCTGATCATTGGCTCATTTGAGTCTCTATCAAACCCTCTTTGCTGGTGATTCCGAGTTCGATTCCCGGTTGGCTTGAAATTTAAACATATTACAAGGGTACAGATTTCACCTTAAACTGTAGATCCACGGTTCATACAGCCTCGGTGCTGAAAAGGGACACTAAACTTCTACAAAACACAAATAAACCAACAAATCTCAATCATTAAGGGTGATCGGAAAAGTCTTGAAAATAAAATACTAGTGGTGGGCACAAAAACAGGTTTTTCGGTTTTCGGTTTTTAGAAAAACCGAAACCGGTTTTTGAAAAATTAAAAAAAAACGGTTTCGTTTTTTTCTTCAAAAACGGTTTCGGTTTTCTTCAAAACCGGTTCGGTTTTCTCCGAAACCGGTTATCGGTTTTCTCCGAAACCGGTTCGGTTTTACACCTGATCCGGTTTCGGTTTTTTTCCAAAATTTGTTCTATTTCTGACCAGAATGGTGTTTCGTTGTTCTCCGGAAACCGAATCCATTTCCACAGAAATAGTTTTGTTTTCGAAAAGTTTTCACCGAAACCAGTTTTGGAGAAAACCGAAATGTCGGTTTTTCGGGTTTCGGTTTTTATAGAAACCGGTTTTCGGTTTTTATAAAAACCGGTTTTGCCCATCCCTAGAAAATACATATGATGTTTATCAAAATCGGCATGTTCATCCGAAAATGCCTTGTAATTTTCTTAGTATATCACACATAAATGTTAGAGTAATAACTGCAGTATAATGTGATTTAATTTAAGAAATTGGAAAGAAAAAATTTAGTGTAGTGGCCCGTACTATTTATATGTAAAAGTAAAATAAAACGAAGTATGAAAACAGTTTAGTAGAACTATGAATTAAAATATGTTATTATTATTATTATCATATTTGAAAAATTGAAATGCACAAACATACTGTATTTTCATTACCAAGCAGATCAATATTTAAAATATTCGGTTATATAGTTGAAGCCCTCCTATACATGCATTTTAAAATCATATTCGTACATCTATTTGTTTTCTTGAGACGCATTGAGAAATATTTCAGGAAGAATGAAATTTGTTGATCTAACAAAAGCTTATTTTATTACTCATAAAAATCCTTTAGCAATTACGGTCATTTTTTTTTTCTTTTGCGAATTTCTTGTCGTTTGTCGCGTTTCTGAGCAGCAAGCAGTTATAAGCTTCATAAACATAACTGCCCCGACTATATTTTTCTATCTGTACTGAATGACGAATCCAGAGGAGGCGCGGTGGCTCAGTGGTAGAGCGTTCACCTCCGGGGCTTTGGGTCCCTGGTTCGATCCCAGCTTGCGCCGTGTGGACTTTATGGTGGACAAACACCGTGCTCGTGGGTTTTCTCAGGGTTCTCTCGTTTCGTTCCACGTTCTTCATTCCACCATTTCATTCATTTCTCATCTTTACCGTCTCCTTTAGCCTAACCGGCATAACTATGGGACGTAAAATTTAAAGATTTCATTTTTGAACGGCGGATCTAGCCTGGGTCCGGGGGTCTAGGCCACCCAGGTTTTTGAGTAACAAAATAATTTAAGCCATTATTTAAGTATTTTTTAAAAGTTTACAATAGTCTATATATCTATCACAGTCTGGGTTCTGGCTGTTCCCCCAGTTTTTACCTTCTAAATCCGCTAGTGGGTACTACATACATTTTAAGAGTATGTAAACGGCGTGACAAACATCTTGGCATTTGAAGGCGGCGCTCCAAGTTCCCTTTAAATGCTGCTAGCAAATGAGAGGCCAGCGGTATTGCCACATTTATTTTGTACACATCCACGTCTATCCCCTGCCACCTGATCGCGCTGTAGTTCGTCTGCTTAGCCATAACCACACCCCTTACCAATCGGCAACATCGCGTCAGAGCTTGCGGTTTATTCGTTTAGCTGAAATGCCAAGATGTTTGTCACAGGCTTTAGTACCAATTCGATTTCAGAGTTATTTCTCTCCAATATTTAGGACAAAATATATCAAAATATATCTTCTTGGATCATCTGGAGCCATTCTAGAGACATAATTTTATGACATTTATTTGAAAGTAAAATATTCCAAAGTAGTACAGTCAGGGGGAAAAAATAAAAATAAAAGGTAATTGGCAACCGTATTAAACTTCCTTGGTCCATTTCTTAAATTTCATGTCATGGTTCAGTTTCTACTGAAATGTTTACTTGTAACTACTCCCTAAAGAAACTGGGGGGCGCGGTGGCTCAGTGGTAGAGCGCTCACCTCCGGTGCTTGGGGTCCCTGGTTCGATTCCAGCTCGCGCCGTGTGGACTTTGTGGTGGACAAACACCGTGCTCGTGGGTTTTCTCGGGGCTCTCCCGTTTCCTCCCACTTTCTTCATTCCACCATTTCATTCATTTCTCACAATCACCGTCTCCTTTAGCCTAACCGGCATAACCGTGGGACGTAAAACTCAAAGATTTCATTTCATTTTTTCCCTAAAGAAACTACTTATGCCATATAATAGGTTTGGTAATGAAATATGTGTTTCTGAAATACCAGCTTATTTCCCTGAGTTGCTTTTGAAAAAATCGTCCGAAAAGTATTAACTGCTCTGGATTTTCTCCAGAAAAATGACTTTGTACCATATTATATGGTGGTTAATCAAATATTGATTTATGTAATATAAAAATCGTTGGAACTACTCGTTGATATTAGTTGATATTAGGAGTATCAAAAAGTCCATGTAATCACCTAGAACAGCATTTCCCAACCGGTGTGCCGTGAATGAGCCGCTGGTGTGCCGCGAGGAAATCGAAATAAAATTATTAATTCCATAGCAATCAAATTGCAAGACATAGGGAAATATGAGGACCTCTACTATGAATCTACAATTTCAAGTTTCAGACCTTGTTGCTTTTCTGTACATTTTTAATGTTGAAAACAGTATTTGTTATCATTATATGACCATTATTGCTTCTTTATTGTTGCAGTCTATTTTGTAACTTGAAATTTTAAAATATCATTCGATCTTTTCGACAAACCAAACATGCATATAAATTACCTACATTAGTCTTTTAAAAGATCAAGAGATTTGTTCGTTCGTTATTTAGTGATCTTCCATCTTAGTGAAAGGTTGGATACAGTTTTCGAAAAAGAGTCCAACATTACATTGCAATTGTTTTCTATTTTTAAATTGCAATAAAAAAATAAACATAATGATTTACCACGGGAAAAAAAAACCAGTGATCGAACTTTTTGTCTATGAGAAGGAGATCAATAATCATAGAAAAAAAATACCACGGTATTTTATAATTACAAATACGTAATAATATCTATAAGTGAGTGTGCCGCGAGAATTAAAGTTATACCTGTAGTGTGCCGCAAGTTGAAAAAGTTTGGGAAACGCTGACCTAGAAGGTGACGAACTACGAAACACCTCGAATATGCATTTTATACTTAGGTCCTTTGTTAAACACAAAAAACACTCGCTAGAACAACTATTTCCTTCTCTTTTTTTGCAAGTAAATCCCTGAAGACGCGATGATTGACAAGATTGACACTCCATGCCTCAAGGGGGTAGACTACTAAATATTTTTGAAAAACTAATAATTTTTCTTTTGCCCGTTTTTCGTAAGTGGAAAGAGGTAATAAAATGTAACTTACTACAATAATAGATAATGTTATTCTACACCCGAAAATACCAATCGGAAGAATTTTCAGTGTTGCCATCCATAGAAATTACAGTGTGACCAGAATTTGAATTACTTAAAAATCTAGATAAAGGCAGCGACTAGAAAAATGAACTCAACGGTAATTGATGACTTATCATGCTGTCTACCTTTCTTGTTTACTACTTTTTAAATAATATTTCTATTTATTTTATAAAACTTACATAAATTATTACAAAATAAATAAGTTATTACAAAATAAGTAGAAACATTTCTTGTCAATCATCGCGTCTTCAGGGATTTACTTGCAAAAAAAGAGAAGGAAATAGTTGTTCTAGCGAGTGTTTTTTGTGTTTAACAAAGGACCTAAGTATAAAATGCATATTCGAGGTGTTTCGTAGTTCGTCACCTTCTAGGTCAGCGTTTCCCAAACTTTTTCAACTTGCGGCACACTACAGGTATAACTTTAATTCTCGCGGCACACTCACTTATAGATATTATTACGTATTTGTAATTATAAAATACCGTGGTATTTTTTTTCTATGATTACTGATCTCCTTCTCATAGACAAAAAGCTCGATCACTGGTTTTTTCCTCGTGGTAAATCATTATGTTTATTTTTTTATTGCAATTTAAAAATAGAAAACAATTGCAATGTAATGTTGGACTCAGGTTTTTAAATATACACTTTCTTTTTCGAAAACTGTATCCAACCTTTCACTAAGATGGAAGATCACTAAATAACGAACGAACAAATCTCTTGATCTTTTAAAAGACTAATGTAGGTAATTTATATGCATGTTTGGTTTGTCGAAAAGATCGAATGATATTTTAAAATTTCAAGTTACAAAATAGACTGCAACAATAAAGAAGCAATAATGGTCATATAATGATAACAAATACTTTTTTCAACATTAAAAATGTACAGAAAAGCAACAAGGTCTGAAACTTGAAATTGTAGATTCATAGTAGAGGTCCTCATTTTTCCCTATGTCTTGCAATTTGATTGCTATGGAATTAATAATTTTATTTCGATTTCCTCGCGGCACACCAGCGGCTCATTCACGGCACACCGGTTGGGAAACGCTGTTCTAGGTGATTACATGGACTTTTTGATACTCCTTCGTAGTTCCAACGATTTTTATATTACATAAATCAATATTTGATTAACCACCATATAATATGGTACAAAGTCATTTTTCTGGAGAAAATCCAGAGCAGTTAATACTTTTCGGACGATTTTCTCAAAAGCAACTCAGGGAAATAAGCTGGTATTTCAGAAACACATATTTCATTACCAAACCTATTATATGGCATAAGTAGTTTCTTTAGGGAAAAAATGAAATGAAATCTTTGAGTTTTACGTCCCACGGTTATGCCGGTTAGGCTAAAGGAGACGGTGATTGTGAGAAATGAATGAAATGGCGGAATGAAGAAAGTGGGAGGAAGTTTTTCAAAAATATTTAGTAGTCTGCCGCCTTAAGTTCCTCCGTCTTCAGGGAAAGAGATGAAAGAAGTCTATTGGGATGAAAGCCCATTCTATGTGATGGTATCCAAGTATGCACGGCAATTCGAAATTGGACACATAACTACCGCGAACACCTCTACATCTAAAGCCTGTGACAAACATCTTGGCATTTTAGCTAAACAAATAAAACGCAAGCTCTGACACGACGTTGCCAAGTGGCAAAGGGGTGTGGACTATGGCTTAGCTAAGCAGGCGAACTACAGCGCGATCAGGTGGCAGGAGATAGACTGAAGTGAATTGTACAAAATAAACGTGGCAATATCGCAGGCCTCCCATTAGCTAGCAGCATTTAAAGGGAACTTGGAGCGCCGCCTTCAAATGAAAAGATGTTTGTCACGCCGTTTAGATACTCTTTTACTGATGATGCTACCTTGATGGAGAAAGTTGAAAAGATCATAATGGAAGACAAGAGAAAAAACATTAAAAGTGTTATGTGTGCAATAGGTATTTGTTACGGGTCTGCCTGGAATATCATTCAATACCAGCTGCGTCTTCAGAAAGTATCAGAACAGTACCTCCCACGATTGTTCACATTTTGCCAGAAGAGAAATCGCGAGGACGTTACAAGAGAAATATTGCATCACTGTGAGTTGAATGAAGAGGATGTTTTCGGCAGACCAATAACAATGGACGAAAGTTGGGTTTATCTTTATGACCCAGAAACAAAGGAAATGAGCAAACAATGGAATCACCCTTCCTCAACCACTCGTAAAAAAGGCATGAGTGCAGAAGTCTGTCGCCAAGATGACGCTTTCTGTTTTCTGGGAGTGTGAAGGGATCATCGTGACAGATTGCCCACCACAGGGGCAAACTTATTATTCCCACACCTAACTAAGCTACAAGATGAACTGAAGAAGAAACGGTTGGTTACAAAAGGGGTGCTACTGTTTGTGGGCGGACCGTACACCAGTTCATTCCACCCATGCATCTATGGTGAAGGCAGTAGAATTAGGATATGAAATATTGCTCCACACCACACTTACCGGACCTAACACCAAGTGACTTCTTCTTTTCCCAGAAATGATTCGTCCACTTAGAGGACACCATTTTGACTGTAGGAATCACGTCATTTCTGAGGTTGAACTAGAGTTTAAAGCCAAACTGGGGCGGACATTAGTGAACTCTGCATTTTGTGATTAAAAGGTCACACTTCGCACAAATGTTCTTCAGACTATACCCAATCATTTGCGAAGGGGAGCTAAGCTGAAATTTACGGTAGGTGGCTTTGCCAGACATGGTTGCATACCTATAGGAGTGGGTACTATTTGCTGCATTTGATTTGTATTTGACATTTCCACGTATCACATTTCTTTCTTCAGACTATACCCATTCATTTGTGAAGGGCGCAAAGCTGAAATCCCCTTTTGGTGTTTCTTAAATGTACGGTTCAGGGTCGCCATTTCAGATTTGGCTGGAGGGGGGGGGGGGCGAGACAATACCCACATAAGAGTTTCACGTTTTTCTTATACCAGTAGACAAGCGATTAACGTAGATATGTTTCTCAAAATTAGGGGACAAGTGCCCCCAAACCCCCTATATGACGTCCCTGGGATGGTTGCCTATTTGCTAGCGCGGGAGTATAAATGCGTTGGACACCGTCTTTAATGCATCCAATTTTTTATAAAACTTGTTAAAACTTGATTAGTTAACCTTACTATGCTCAATAATGAATACTGAATGAGATATCTGTAGTCAGCCGATACATATTATCTAAGATGACAACACTGTTGAGAAAGATGTAATGTAATGTTGGTGTTCTTGGTTTTTGCCTTTCAAACAAAAGGGGTGCTGCCAGCGTCGTAACTTCATTTTTTTTTTTTTCTGGAGGGCCAAACATTAATACAGGGTGCGGCACGTAAAGTGAACACATAAAATGAAATGTAATGTATTGAATATGATTAACTACAACACATAAATGAATTTATTTTAACAAAAGAGACACTGACCAAAGCTTAAAACTTTACTTTATTTTAAATTATAATTTGTAACTGTTTCGGATATCTAGCATATCCTTCTTCAGACACGATCGAAATTAATGAAAATACAGACATATATATAAATGTTGTTATAACAGAGTTTAAATTCTTTAACCGTCATATATATATTCATTGTTATAAAAATTTTTAAATTCTTTTAACAGTCATATATAGAATCATTGTTGTACTTTTTTATTTTTATTTATTTATTTATTTTTCTTATTTACCGAGGCCTTCAGCCCATCCTATAAGTCTTCGTGTTCACTTTCCAATTAATCACTTCCTTTATTTTTGGTTCTTATAAGGGCCCTTTATTTTTATTTATTTATTTATTTATTTATTTTTCTTCTCTATGTTATTCAAACTTCCTTGCCATGATTCATCAATTGGTAATCGTGTCTGAAGAAGGATATGCTAGATATCCGAAACAGTTACAAATTATAATTTAAAATAAAGTAAAGTTTTAAGCTTTGGTCAGTGTCTCTTTTGTTAAAACAATTAATCCAAAGCCATGAATAGTCTTACTACATAAATGAAATGTAATGTATTGAATATGACTTCTCACCTTCACAGCAGCCTTCACAGCAGGTGCTGAAAGTGTCCTCCGCCCACTTCAACACACATGTGAGCACGATTGAGGAGATTCATATATACCCTTGTCAGTTCTTGTGTTGTAATGCTATTGGTGACATCCTGGATCCTGGTCTTGAGTTCTTCAATTGTGCGTGGATTTGTTTCGTATATTCTTCCCTTTAACAGTCCCCATAAGTAAAAGTCACACGTGTACAAGTCTGGTGACCGAGGAGGCCACAAGCCTTTGCTGATTGTCCTCTCTGGTGTAAACATCTCATGCACAAGGGACAATGATGCAGCTGATGTGTGGCATGTTGCACCGTTCTGCTGAAAGTAACATAACTGACGCTCCTCTTCGGTCAAGTGTGTATAAAACTCCTCCAGGATTCCCATATACACGTCACTGTTCACTGTCGTCTCAAAGAATATGGGCCCAATAACGCGTGTGGCGGAAATGGCACACCAAACTTCTCATCATGCAAGGGTACCTGTTGGATTGCGTGTGGATTTTCTGTCGACCAATACCGGTTGTTTTGGGAATTTACGTACCCAGACAGGTGGAACCACGCCTCGTCACTCATGATGAGCATTAGTGGATCCAAGAAACCACTGGCAACATTGCTCAACAGCCATGAACAGAAATGCACCCTCTTCTGCAGGTCAGGCTCCTTCAGTTCTTGCACAACACTTATCCGGTACGGTTTTTACTTCAGTCCCCTTAAAACACGTCTGCAACTTCTCTCACTTGCATGAACCTGTTGACTCAATCTCCTGGTTGACTTTCGAGGACTTCTTGTCATTATCTCCTCCACCTGCATCTTTAATTCAGGTGTGCAGACAGATGGTCGTCTGTTCCTGGGAGCATTTGAACCGATCCTGTACGCCGCCATTTTTCAATCAATTCCTGAATGGTGCTTTTTGCTGGCACAGAACGTCCTGGAAATTTCTCCCGAAACAAATTCTTTGTTTTCACAAAAGATCCAGTGAGAATGAACCCTTCAACAATGGCAACACGCTCGGGTATCGAATACGGCATTATCACACACTGACACTCACCCGGCTTAACACAACGAGGCCTTTTTCTCAACTGGTTTCGACAAGTTTCACTGGCTGCGGCTGCACGTGACTGCTGCAGGTCACGTAAGTCGACCCGACCTCGACACGTTATCTCTTGGTAGGAAGGTAGATTATTTAAGTGTTGCCAAAAACACAATATACCAGAATATTACGACGGGCCGGTTTTACGTGCCGCACCCTGTACTTGGGTCCCCTAGGAAAAGTTGTTTTGGGCCCTCCCGCAAAATTCGAAAATAGGTTCCTTCTTTCCATCTTTCTTTTATTCTTACTGCAGGCCCACTACCAGAGGGGGGCTTGACCCATAAAACTTTTCGTGGCTCCTCCAGACCTTAACACAAAATGCAAATTATTAATACAAAAAACAATTTAGCAATTGGTAAGAGAATGTTTAATGACTTGCCCCCCTAACATATTCATTCCCCCCCAAACCTCTGTGGCTGGTTGCGGGCCTGGGCCCCTGGAGCCTGTGGGCCCTTCCGCACGCTCCTGGGCCTGTTCCATAAATTAATTAAGGGGACAATATTGACAAATCTCAAAGCCATACGAATATATTTTATTACTAGGGATCCTAATAGTAGACATTTTTTTTATTGAAATAGGCCTACCATTCTTTTTTGTTTTTTACCTCTTGTGTGCTGTTTCGTTTATGTAATGTAGCGAACCTGTTCGACGCATCATTTATAATGTCATGTTCGTATCGTATATGGAGTAAGAAAATTTTGTCTTAAAGTGGGGCCCCTCGAACGACAGGGAGCTTCCTTGGGGAAAGTTGCCCCTCCTGCCCCCATAAGTTACGGCCCTGGGTGCTGTGTGGAAGGAAGTTGGTGATTGTAGTTCTTTTTTTTATTTTGAAGAATACAATTGGAAGTGGTTTTAGGTCTGTACAATTGATATAATATGCTTAGTACATTTTGGGAAATAGTGAACTTTTCGTTGTGCTATATATTGCTGTAGTGATGGTTGTTTTGACGGCAACACACTATTGTTTCTCTTGTGATTTTCGCGCTATTTATGTAAACGGTACTGTGCAGTTTTCCTTGTTCCGTGGTGATGGAAGGGTAATACTATATAAATGGTAGTGCTGTGGATACTCCCCTTGTGAAATTTATTATTTGTCTAGTGTCGAAACAGTAGTTTTTTTGTGTGTTTAGCAGCAGAGTACCGTACTTTGTTTATGTTACTAGTGGTAATGTGACACTGCAAGAATGGACAAATTATTTTGTGTAGCAAAAGATCAATCCAGGCAAAAAGACAGAAAAGTGACTTTCGATTCGACGCTATATGCTTTGTGTCAAAAGAGAAAAAAAATGAGGTTCTAATACAACCATAAAGAAACAATGACAAAAGCAAGTATGGTTTGGAGAATGGTTATCGCAGGCTTTCGAAACACTTGGAACAATTTGAGAAGCTTAGTGTAATTCATCATGTTCCATTTAATGTGGGAGTTCTTAAGGAGAAAAGCGGGTTTGAAACTACACTTCGGTCTAACAATGCAGTGTGGTGCAAGACATGTAGAGCGAAATTCAACTCAACCAGACTGGATAGAGCTCGAAAACGAATGGCAGAAGTTGAGAAGGAATCTATTGCATCACCTGTGAAAACCAGAACATCAGTCCCGCCAGCTGTGAAAGAGAATTGCTCGTAGAAACGAATTGCATAAAGTTGCAACGGAAGGAATTGACAAGAAGGTACGGGAGGGTGCAATTTTATTAAAAGATTCACAATTATTAGCAAAGCTAGCTGGTCTTTCTATGTTCGTTCAAGATGCTCAATATCATGCTAACGGTTTGAGGTCAGTCTATAATCGAGTGAGGAACCACGAAAACGTTGCCACCAACCATAGAGTGACTGAACGATGACGTCAAATTGACGATATAGGCCGAGATAATTTCATATATGAAGGAAGAACGAGAGTGATTCATATGTTGTTTTCCGGATGTCACACATTACTCGACTTTACTTACAGCGCGTATTCGACCCGCTTAAGAGAATGTATTCGAGATATGTGCCCGGAACTGGAAGTGTGGGACGGCCTAAGCAAAGAATGGATGATAGCGTTCAAAAAAGATGTTGCTGAGAATGTTTCCACTCAAATTCGAGACTATGACACTGAAGCATATTCCTTGGCAAAAGTTGCAGAAATTATTAGAAAGGACATATTTCGAACAAGCTCTAGTGAGTCTACGTCGACAAATCATGAAGAAATTTTACCGCTTACTGCAGAATCAGCAAATATTCCGGAGTCTCTGCTGGCATTTGTCAATATGACACTAAATGGTACAGGAATAAAAACGGATACTGAAACCGAACCGAAAGTAATCAGTCATTGCAATTTCTTAACTTCTATGCTTTAATGCAGTGAAGAGAATAAGGGGTAGCCAAGCTTCAACAGGATCTACACGGCATGATCGAGAAAGAGAAATGCCACTGCTTACTTTTCTTGTCTTTAACATATATTGTTAGACAAGAAAGCGAGACTTGGTGGACACAATGCATAGTTTGGGATTTTCGATCTTGTATGACCGTTTAAGAGTTGTATCTACTGAAGTAGCCAACAATATTTATCGATTGTATGTAAGAGAAAGCATTGTGTGTTCTGCTTCGTTGAAGTGCAATGTTCTTACTACCGCCTGTTGTGACAACATTGACCACAATCCAACCTCATCGACAGCAAGCGATTCATTCCACGGGACAGCCATTTCGATGATGGGACTCCTCACGTTCTTCCGAACATTGACGCTGTAAATGATAGATCAAACCCAAGGAAAGTTCACTCATTTCCTACGAAGTACACGAACGCACCATCAAGTTTGTTAACTTTAAATAGATTATCTTATTTTGAATATGACCAGCTTGTGATTCCTGCTATTTCAGAGGATGTACTTTTATTGGATAGGTCTTGGATAGATCAGGTCACATCTGAATCTGGGGAGCATCTAAATTGGGCATCGTATCATGAATCATTTCAGCGACAATAAAAATTGCAAGTTTACCACTGTTTGCGGAACCGTCTCATTCACCTGCCACGATCTTGCATTCTATGAGAACTATGAAAGACATCATAAGACATGTCAATGAGAAGCAAACGCCAGTTCTTGTTCTCGATCAGCCACTGTATGCTATATGCAAACAGGTTCAGTACGCCCTTCCAAAGAGTTCCCAAGTTTCTACTAATGATGAGTGGGCGTACATCAAGCAAGCTGCCATGCGAGCTTTGGGCCATCTTCTGGAAGACAGTAGATGGGTGGATATTTTAATTCAAGCTGGAATTACAACTCAAGGCAAAGCGGAATCCACGCTTTGCGCTGCACATATCAAGAGGTCTCGTTATTGACATGAAGTCACAACTGCTGCTCTTACAAAAGAAAACATACGTCGAGTCTTTTGATGGAGGTAACTCATTGGTTGACGAAATATGGAAGAAACATCGCCGTGAAACGGAGTCGCAGTTTCGATTCTGGGATACTATCTCGATACTGGAGTTGACTGAGCTCACGTTTGTTCAGTTGGTATTGGACTGCGCATTAGGTATCGGTATACACATTTCACACTATCCACAGGGATAATTTCTTATTTACTGACATTACTGTATAATTAAGATTAGATTAGGTATGGAATACCGTAACTACTACAAATAAAGACTGTATCGTTTAATATGAATACAACTTCCTCTTCCCAAAATAGGTGGCAGGAGTGTGCATATAGATGCCACCAGGGCCGACCTTAAGCCGATTGGACCGATTTCCGCCAATCGGGCCCCGCACCTAATGGGGCCCCGAGCTAGTGCCGTTTAATCTACTGTCCAGTCTAATCTACTCTGCAGTGCCGTTTTAACAGTATATTAGGCCCAAGAGCAAACAAGTGTGTTGTGATCTTTATGACTAAATTTTGCTCCTAATACATGCCATTCTGCTTGTGGGGCCCCCGGCTAAGTGGCTATGGCACCGTTAAAATGGCTCTGCTACTCTCGGTTGTCAAGTACACACAACATATTGCAATACATCCATGGACTCCACAAAGGCCTCTCCTTAACAAGTAAATGAATAGTTTGTATTAAGTTTCCGCGCATAAGTAAATATTTTCTGAATTTAAAGCTGCAGTAGTTTTATATGTTTACAACTTCTGTTCTAAAAATAGATATGCCCAGGGAGTATTCTGCACATCCCAACACCCCTAATATTCTCCCAAATTTGCTTAAACACACCCCTGGGCATAAAAATATTGTTTTCTTTGAGTTCGTGTGAAGATGTATGTCATTATTCTGGGTACACACCCTCTTTTGTTTTGAACACCCCACTAAGTAGAAGTTCCTATCGTTCTTACTGATTATGTCATGTGATACTCCATGAGGACCGAGATATCAAATAAATCAGCCTCAGTGCGACTTCTTTGCAAATCCTTTCTCTTATTATAACTTTATTAAAAATACAAAACCTGAGGACAAACTTTGCCTTCTCCTGCAAAAAATCACGTGGATGTATTCTTTTGGAGTATGCAGTGTTTGGAAAATCAGAAACGGTCGAAGTCTGAAATACGCGTTTTGATGGTGATAAGTTTGTCACGCTTTTCTAACCAATCGGAGTAATCACAACGCGACAGTGAGAATGAAAGTATGGAAATGAGAAGAGTAAATGGACATCATAAGGGGTGTTTGTGCTGGAATATTAAAAATTAAGGTAAACAATGAGAATAATAACATTTTCGAACTTGAAGCAGTAGTAGAATAGGGATTTAAGGGTCAGAACTTAATCCAACTAATTTCGTTTTTTTTTTTTTCAAAGACCGATCAGTAACAGATTTCTTTCTATACATACGTATCTACGACTTTTTTAAATCTACATACATACAAAACATACTGTATACACACATTATATATATATATACAGTAAAACCTGCCTTCAACGGACCCTTTATTAAACGGAAAACTGTCTTAAACGGAAATATTTCACGGTCCCATGAATTTTGGAGTAAAAAACGTGTAAAAGGCCCTTCATTAAGCGGAAACTGTGTTATTCGGACAACGGAAAGCAAATTAAAACTTTAACGGAAAATTCTGAGTTTCAGACTACACGGATTAGAAAATTTTTTAGACATAGAGGGCTAACATATACATTACACTGTCTGCGATAAACTCTTCGTTCTTTTCTTAAATCTTTATGGACAATGTTGACCTTTGCCAACCACTACTCATATTCACCGGGATTTCACCTCTACAAGTTTCGGCTGGTCCTTCGGAGCATGTCAGCTGTCAGTCTTCTTTGTGTCAGCGTACTTCAGTTCCGCTTGTGTAGCGACTAGCGGCAGCCGACAAAAATGAGAAAATTGATAAAACAAGCTTCTGGAAAATAGGAATTGACGCAACAAAGCAGGAATTATATATCCCTATCGCGTGTCGTACAAACAAGTAGGAAAGAGCTCAGAGGACTTTCAAAATTCCAGAGAAAGCTTTTCTGTATCCTGAACTATATCGCAGCCAAGCAGCAGTGTATACAGAAAATCCTGCTTGACTACTGGGAAAAATAAACAAAACATTTTTTTGTGTATTAATCCGTAGAAGGAAGAAGTACTGTAATTGAACAAGTTACGTACACCTATATTTATTCTCAGTATGTCCGTTTTAAGCATTTTCTTTAAAGGAAAGATCTACCTCCATTAAGCGGAAACCTGACTTTAACGGAAATTTTTGCGTGTCCCGCTCGATTCCGCTGAAGACAGGTTTCACTATATATATATATATATATATATATATTATAAAGTTGAGAGAAAGGTCATTCCAACATATGCAAATTCATTTTACTTTTGAAGCAAGAACTGTCCGAGAATGAGGTGTCAATGCGGCTGCTGGAAGCAGGCAATTTAACTTTAATGAGACGTTTAGAAAGTCGCATTCGGGTTCTTAAGATCAGGTTTAGTCTGATAAGTTTGGCCTTATTCCATACTTTAATGAAATATCTCATTGCATTCATTTGGATAGTTGATTGAAATTATACTTCAATGAAGACAAGGCGATATTAAGAGTCGCTCCTGTTTACCATATTTACTAAGGTTCATGATATCATTGTTCAATGTAAATGATTTTTTTCATTTGTGTGTGTGTGTGTGTGCGTGTTTGTGTATATTCTCATTGCAGTATATCATGATTGGACTTGCGCGAAAAAGCTCTATTCCGAGCCGCGCCTTTCCCTGTTTTATTATTTTTTTTTTCGGCAAATATTTCTAATATTGAGGTACTATCAAAACTGTTCATACGGTTCTGCAGAACAGGAGGTAATCGAGATGAATTACCTGTCGGCATTTAGCTGCTAGTGCACTTCTGCAAAATAGGAGTGGATAACCTTGGAAACGCTGCACACTAACAATGCATTCTGCGAAACAGGAATTAGCCCTTTTAAACTACTATTACAGTAATGCACAAAAGAAAAATGCGGAAAGTGTAATGAGATTTCGTGAGTAACTCCTGAATGAATTAACTGATCACAATACAGTTTCCTTTATATCACATAAAATTATACCCTGTTTAAGTTGCCCAATTTTAAAGACTTTCAATACTTTCGAAAATGATTATACCTCAAACAGATTTCATCCTTTTGCTGGAAGTGGCTAAGTTTGCGAAAAGTACGTAAAGAATCAAGAACGCCGGTGAGCTACCGGATTCTTCAAAGGACTAGTAATAGTGGTATTACTACACTGTAAAAAATTGTTGTGTTATTTCAACGACATGCCTATGTGTTAACACGATTGTGTTAAAATATAACACAAACAAGTGGTTAGAACAACACGCTCTCCATTTGGAGTTGTGTGTCAAATGCCAATAGTTGAAATGACACACAACCTGTGTGTTAAATTAACACAAGTGTAGAATCTTCGGTGTTGTTTTGTGCGTGATTGCCAAATATGTTGAGCATCTAATTATAAAGGCTTATGAATTGAAGCTACAGACAAACACAGTAGAAAGAAATACTTAAACAAATCCAGGTATACGCAAAATTTCATTTCCCACATTTGATGCATTTATTGCTTCTTTTTCCAAGCGATTGTGTACTAGAAGCAACAAACGCATCAACTTTATTAGATGGCAACTGTCGCCGATCATTTGAAAGTGAATATGGAAGAACTATAAAATAAAGTAAATAGACACTCGTCATTTTGTTATAAAATTACATGGCGAGCAGATTTTATCTTATCCCGAACGGTTATCGTCGAATATACTCGGCTTAAAAAAGCACTCTGTTTAACCAAATTCAAAAGACCTCAACAAATTATCCCTCTACAAGCGACGTTTTCCTCATCGCCTCCGTGGCCAAGTCGGAAGAACACGCGGCTAGTAATCGAAAGATTGGTGGTTCGTGCCCTCCTCCCCGTCACTGGAGTATTTTTTTACTTGCTTAAAGTGTTTTTTAGATTCAGCATAATATAAACACATTACGCATATAGGCGATTTAATATATTTTGAGGGAGTAATTTTGTGGTTCATTAACGCTTACGACACAGCTCAACACCGGTTGTGTGTTAAAGACGTAACACACCCCCTGTGTTAAACGCCAACACCACGGGGTCTGTGTTGAACTAACACCGCATAGTGGTAGTCACGCTGGAGCCACTGCCTTGTGTTAAAATTGAGTTGAATTAACACAACCATTTTTTACTGTGTAGTAACTTTACAATTATTTTATAATTTTATATTTTCTCGCTAATTTTAAAGACAAAGTGACATTAAAAAATAGTTATATAGCTTGTACATAAAATAATAAAAACATAAATTTTATACTTTTTTTGAAACAATAAATAACTTTATTTTACAAATTAAAATTGTTAATAATACAGTATATTTTAAAAAAGTTCAACAACTTTACAGCATTTACATATTAATTTACTAAGAACAAGTACATATAATGCTTGTATATTGAAAAAAGAGATTATTTTTCAGGTAAGAACAAGAAGCGGAGATGTATATGTTAGAAAATTATATATATCAATGACTCACCAGCTCGTTTCATTAAAAAATAAGTGAAAATTGTTGTCAGTAAAAGTGAATATCTCCCTTGCATGATGTTTTGCCAATTTATAAAAACAGATGTTATTTTTCTGCAACTAGAGAATTATATTGTTCAAATGGAGTAATTAACGCGATTTTCATTACATAATTTGAAATATAATACATGTTGAAGAGATATCTCCTTCATGAGATATGTAACTTGTTATACTTATAATAATAATTGTTCTTAAATTTTTTTGCTAATGTATTTTGGGAAAGAAAAAAAGTTACGACATTGTATTAGAAATTGTTGTACACGTATTGACAATAATTATTACTGAAATAACTCTTAACAAAATATCTTTAAAACTGAATATATATCTTTCACATTTCATTAGAAAATTCACTATTTGCACTTACGCAAGAGAAAAGTTTACCGATAATTGGCCCACGTGTGAAAAAATTCACAACATTCAGAAACGTACAAGGATACATTATAGCTGAGGCAGTATAAGTTTTTTTTTTCTTGTCCACTTGCTTTTTTGTGTCTGTCTACATCTAGCGGTTTATATTTAAGCGAAATGGTACCAATGAATGCGCACTGAAGATATGCTGGTTCATTCGGAAACAAGCCGGGAAGACTATGCCCATCGTCTGTTGTACGATGGGCTGAGCCCATCGCTCGTCCGGAAAGTTTAATATTGACAAAACAGTACGTACGAAAGCAAACGCATTTGCTGGTGGCCGTACAAGGTTGAAATTAACATAACTGTGAATATACCTGTTTGTTACAATTAAATAAAATGCTTACCTATTAATATCAGGACTATCTTGTGTAACAACTGGGTTCGACTTAACGAAAGTGAAAACATTATTATAACAGCTCGTACGGTAAATCCCCTCTCTACCAGAAAATCTTAAAAATAATCGAGCAACTCAATGCCCCCTACGTCCCCGTATTCCACTCGTGAAGTTCGATTCTTGAGCCCTATAGGAATATTCAATAATAACGTCGATAATAGTTCATGAAATTATTAAGTATATTCTATGCAAATGTAGAAGTTAAGTTTATTTCTATGCTTATGTGAGTTCCAGCTACTGTCAGGTGGCCGAAGTAAGGTAACCGTAGTTAGTGAAGGGAGCATTACGGCAAAGGAGCTCACCTATCATCTGAATTTGCCAGAGACAATTGGCGAAGTTTAACATTTTGCAGTGGAAGGGAGCGTGAAATTGAAATTGTTATACTGATTATCAGGATCGAATAAAAAAGAATTAAAAAGGTGGACAGGAATAACACAAAAACACAAAAATAAAGATATCATATCTGTAGATGATGCTGGTGTCAGTACAGCCACGGTGGAAGAGGAGGGAGAAAAGTTGCTACTATGCTGCTAAGGTTCGGGCAATTAGGTAACATTGATTATATTCATATTCCTGTACGTCTTTAATCTGTAGCTTCAAAGAAAACTGAATTTCGAGCTAAACAGAAATTCTTTATGGACCTCGCCACGTCTACGTAATGCGGTGACAGGGAGCTGAAAGTACGACAACTAGAACGATCCTGGTTGAAGGTTTACAGCCAAAAGAAGTAAAAGATCCTCGTCATCAGTGATGAGACGCACGTCATCAGCGATATGAACCAATAGTCTTCCCTTAAAATTTGTGCATGCAGAAGAAAATAGACAACAGAAATGAGAATAAATTTCAAGCAGAAGTTTTCCAGAAAATTTATGGTGTGTTATGCAAAGTGTATAATTGTTATAGATATTGGATTCTATATTGTGTTATAGGTAATCGTTTGTTATGGAAACGCTTAGTAAACTGGCGTTACCTGAATATTTACGTATATTTAGAACATTACTTGATTTCAGTTTGCATTTTACTGTAGATCAGCTTCATTAAAAAAAAAAAATTAAAAACAATAAAGCGTCGTGAAAGAACTTAGAAGCAAAATGGCTCATTTATTGACTTTTGACAAGATTTGATAATATAGAGGAAGGCAATACAAACAAATTTCTAGAAAGATTGCACGCCGCCTGGAGTGGCCAGGTTTGAAATACATTCTAAAGATCTACGAGCCAATTAACTACATCTACAGGCTTAAATTAGCTATAATACATTTTAATATATCTTATACTTAATGGTTGTTAAGTTATTTACAATGTTTATATTTTTAGTGTAACAAAAGGGTTGGTTTAAATTTTTTCATCATTGTTGTGCTTGTATTATAGTACGGCGCCAACATTGTTTTCATTTAATAATAATTTGACAGAGGTGGGGATGAAACTTAAAATTAGTATCGATGGAAATGAACTCTATAATAAGATCTTCGTTTTGAAATCTATAATATCACCACTTGGCTGGAAGAAGGATAAAAACTACTGTAAATATGAAGTTCATCTTCGAGAAAGCAGATGTACCAGACTTGGCCAAAATAATGCATTATATTTTTGCTATACCAGCCAGTAATGCACATGTCGAACGAGTGTTTAGTGTAATCAAAACTTTATGATATGATGATGGAGACAGAATGTCAACAGAGCTTGTGATGACTGAAATTTGTCTTCAGATGAACTTGAAAATGACCAGTCAATATTTTCCATAAAACGGTTCTGGAAAATAGGGCTCTTCTTCAAAAGTGAAGAGGCTCCAGGAAATATGAAGGTAAAGTAAATTATGTTTTGTATTTTCTTTAATTTGGTACCAATTATTTTCTTTTAATTGGTTGGTAGTTAATAACAGTGGTTATTAGTGTTAGAAGCAACGGTGGTAATATTATTTTTTTTTATAAAATCAAACAATATGTGTAATTCTGAAATTTGTCCCCCCAATTACACAAATACAGCTGGTCTCTGGGCTTGCTTTCAATTCAATATGGCAACTTTAGTTTAGGGCCAATGAAATAAGATACAAAAATATATGCCTGTTGGGACAGCTATTAAATAAGACACAAAACATATATACCTGTTGGGGAAGCTATGAAATAAGACACAAAAAGTATACACCTATTCGAGTAGCTATAAGAGTTGTTCAATTAAATATTGTTTCAAGAGTAGCATACTGGGATGTATGATGTTAATAATGTAAGTAGCACTAATTGGGCTCTCGACACGAAAGGAGTCTGCGTAAAACTTGCGCATATGTAGATTTTGCCAAGCAGTCAGTACAGTTTAAAAGAGAATTAATACAGTTTGTGTTGAAAGAAGTGGCAGCAAGAAACGTCACAGCAATGGCTGTATCTGCAATTTTCGAGTTAAAGAGTGCACTGACTCATTTGGAGAAGATAATTGTAGGACGAGACAAGAAGTCATTTCAAGAATAGCATATGGAAGGTTGGTTGGGTAACTACGAAAGTGATTTAATTAATTATTATTACAAAAGTACCACCAGGAGAATGTTGGGATAGTTACAGAAGCGACCACCAGGCGGCACCATGGATGAGCAGTGCGGTTTTGTAACCCAGCAGGATCTCATCACTCTTTGGCTCTAGTTCTTCACAGCAGTCAGATCTCCAGCAAACGGCGTTAGAGCAGAGGACCATGTGAAGACGAGCCGGATCCAAAGATAGCCAAGGAAGGCGGAAACAAGGAAGACGGTCTTCCATCAGGAATTTGGGACAAGTATTATTGGTGAGCTCCCAGCTCATAGTATTTTGTAATCCTAATTTCAGAAGGTTTCATATAAACTTTTCTTTAGCCAATTTGTTTCTTTTGTTCTGATGATTCTTGCGATTGCGTCTGGTAATATATAGACTGGTGCAAATACCTGTACTTACTGCTGGGGCAAATGTATTTTTGTATTCATTAGAATATGACGGTCACAATTTGTTTATCAGTTGTATTTATTGCTTTACTAAGCAATTTGAAGAAAGAAGTTCCATGCGAAAACGCAACATTACGCGTACCTAACCATTTCCAAAATAACCCTCAAATAATGAACAAAACAAGAGAAAAGACAAAACATCCCGATTTCGAAACCACGCTACTTTTTTTTTTTGGGGGGGGGGGGGGGCAAAATCGATTTTAGCATAATATTTTGTTTCTTTGAGAAAACCTAAGTAATTTATTTTTCTGTCATTATGATGTTATACAGCAGGGGTGAACAGGGCACATTCATACTATGAAGAAAATGCAACCGGTTTCTCCATGTCCATGTAACTTGTGAACTTTGGGAAGTTCTTGGTCCAAGACATCTCGAAATTTTGTTGGAACGTAAGGTCATAATACTTGAGGCTCTAATTGATAACAAAGCTCAAGAATTGGTAATGATGAGGAGAGCAAGATATCTGACTTCATTCTCAACTCAACTAGAAATATTCTTTCCTTTTTAGGTTAGCAAATACTTTACTAGAAAAATGCATGCAGCTTATTCTGTAATATTTTACATTAAAAGAACATTATATCATTATTTACACTCATTACAATCGGATTCTTTGAAGTTCTAGTTGTACTTGTTGCACTAATGGCATCAGTTCTTCACGATACAAAGTGTGTAACGTCCCATGTGTCACTCGCAGTACTAATTCAGCTTCTGTTAATCTTTCTTGTGCTTCCTCTAGCCGTTCAAGGTACAATAATATCTTACCCAGTTTCAAATGATGGATACCGAATAACGGGTGATATTCGCCATAGTATTTCCTGTAAAAATGAATAGACATACATGTATAATTGAAATAAAACGTATGCACGCACACATATATATACAGAAGCTGTTCGGTTTATGTTAGACCAACGCAACTGCCATCTGGGGAATGACAAACGATGTGTCTGCTGTAGTAAGCAGTAGTATGAATGAGTGTCATTAAATGGTACCTAAATTAAACCGTACTGGGAAGGGTACGTCATGACTCTTTTTACAGGCTCGTTTTTCCTACCACACATGGTGAAAAAGTGTCAGAAGAGCAAGAGAGTATGTTTATATTCGAGGTGACTACTGTGAAAGCTATTGTGACTCGGGCCAAAACAGTCGGCCACGAAAAGTATGTGGAAAAAGGCCCCAAGAAAAGTGACACCAGAAGTGCTACACGAGAGCCGTCGATTGGCGTACTAAGAAAATGAAACAACCCAAAGTGTGACGGCAATTCAATTTACTACCTTCAGCTGTGAACACAGCCATTCGTAAGCAGATTCGGCTGAAGTGGGTCTGTAAGGCGAACATATACTGCTCCGTACTACAGTGCAGAGCGAGAGACGAACTATAGAAAATTTTCAAAATAGCAGACAGTCGTCAGCAGCGCCGTCTTAACAGCATCGTGGGCCCCTGGGTAAACCAGTGTGCTGAGATTCCTACTACTACATTTTACAAGTAATACATGTAATTCTGCTCGTGAGCCCGCAGCAAGTGACCATCATGTTAAAATGGTCCTGGTCGTAAAAATGAAGGAAGCATATGCCCATTTCCTGCTGGTGGTCGCATTTGGGTACTGACATACCGTGACAGCGATGCCAAGGGCCGATGCAATTTTATTTGCTATTGCCCGGAAACTTTTATGCATGGGTTTATAAAATTGTTACGAGATTCAGTCATGCAGGGTAACTGCTGATATGCAAGGTTGATAAAAACGTCGCAGTGAATGCAAGACACTTTTAGACAGTGATAATTTCAGATTCCCCCAGGAGGGGGGTTCAACACACTGAGAGTGGAAAATAGTACTACGAAACACCACGTGACAGAAACAGGTAACAATTTTCAAGTAAGATTTTGCCTTCTGAATCACTGCTTGACAAATTTTCTTTCATATTATAACAGAATTTCCCATTAACTACTGGCCCGTCCATAGAATTATGTGAATGATGTTTTTTGAATTTATGCTTTCAGAAAATCGTGTTTCCTTACGGGTATCTATTTCCTTGTCAGGATTGCGTATATTTGTGCTCCTGTATATAGTTAACATGTCGTTTCCTACTAAGATCACAACATTTTCGATATTACACCAGCATCATATGGTAATTGGGTTGGTATCAGAATTTTATACTCTGGTCTACAGTAATGGAATTGGAAACTAATACACAATCCACTCAATCGAACGGTGTCATCTGGTTAGCAAAAGCCTTCATGGGCTACAGCGTAATTCTGTGTAAGAATAATTTTAGTTTATATATAGTTGATTTACATACACACGTATAATAAAGTATAATAGATATGATATAAACGATTGAAACTTGAAGAGAACAAAACTGTAGACACAAGTTCATACTTACTTAATAATTTCCAAATAAATAAATAAATAAATAAATAAAAAAAAAAAGTGTTTACGCATCTCTAGAAAATTAATAAATGCCCACTCTTGTTTCATCAGAAAATTAAAAGCTATTCTATGATATTTTTCTTTGAAATAAACAACGAATATATTCTTTCCCAATAATAATCATATAAGAAGTTTGATGTGAAGCCAACATGTAAAGTTCTCACAACAAAATGACTCTCAGTGGGTGGTATTCGAAACTGTCCAAACAGTTGTGTCCTCTTACTAACGACATTGTAACTTAACGTGTTTCCAAAGGCATTGCCATATTTTTGGTCCCCTTTTAACTGTGATTAATGCCTTACGCATGTGGGTTTGGGAGGTCACTTTGCTTTTTCCTCTCTTTTTTTCCCCCTCACCAACGAAAGGAAGATGCTCCGAAAATGAACACACTAATCAACTTGACTGCATATGGTTCATTCCTTCTCAACGCAAGAAGAAAGATTTTTCTGCTGAACGTGTCAAATAACAAAACAACACAAACCATTCGAGTTTTCAGGCTACTTTTTTCTTCACCAAAACATTTAAAACATTGCATTCCTTTCTTAACTGACAGAAAAGATCAGCTTTTACTCACCCCCTACTCTGGCTGCAGGGCCGGCGCTAGAAGTTTTGCCGCTCTGGACGATACTTTCACATGCTGCCCCTTTATTATTCTTTTCTTTCTCAATTTTTGCGCTCCTGTATTCTTTTGTTTTTCAAATTTTGCCGCCCATCAGACTTGCCGCCCTGAGCGGTGGCACAGCTTGACCCCCCTCGCGCCGGCCCTGTCTGGCTGAGAACTATCAAATAGTTCGAATTTCTTGGCAACACTGGATTTCGGAGAAAATATCTGTTTCACTACCATGTAGTGGGAGAAGGCTAATAGATCAATTTTCTATATCACCCACTAAGGTTTTAAGCTTTTGCGAGAAGATTATAAATCATTACAAAGAATTGAACTTAAAATTAATACAAAATACTAGAAAAATCAATATAAAGTTTCGTTACCTGTATGCTGGTATCAGTTCTATTCCGTAATTTACAGCATCCTCCCATTGTTGCATCCCAATGCTACTCTCTAACGCTAGATCAAGGATCTTCACATGCAGCAAGTCAAGTGGATGAAACAAATCTCTTTGCTTGTCTAAGCAAACTTTACAAACATCAAGATCTATAGAGTTGTTAAAGACAATAATAACTGAAGTTAAAAATCAACTTTGATAAGGACATGTGACCTAAAATTTCACTTTAATCAATCTACATGCAGAACCACTGGCTAGGCAGCCAAGTTTACAAGGCCGTTTTACACAGAGTTATCCTCACATATTATGCTCAATCTTATTAATTAAAGTGCTTCGGCAACAGACTGGGGGAGCACGGTGGTTTCAATTGGTTGTTTCAATTGCATGTTTTTATACTTTGAACCTCTGACACGCACAGTGTTTGCCCGGCGTATAAGACGGTTTCTTTTCCTTTAAGAATAAGTCAACAAGCTGAATCTGTCTTGTAAGCCGATACAGAAATTTTAGTTATTTCAATTACAAAACATATTCCCGATTCTGCGTTATTTGATGTCTTCCTTGTTTCGTTACTGTGTGCAACAGCATTCCAGCTACGTACAGTCAGTGACTTAGTAAATGAAGTTTGGATACAGTCGCTTTATTTACCCTTTTTTACCGTTTCATAGTATGTATGCTTTTCTCTGGACGCAAATGCGCTATAAACATTTCCAGTGCGAGGTTGGTTGAATTGGGGTTTAACACCCCTTTCAGCATCGAGGCTATATGAGGCAGACCTACAGCTTAACGTGGAATCCGAACCACATGAGCTCTTGCCGGGAATCGAACATGGGTCTCCCGTTCTAAAGATGCAACGGGAGCCATGAGAGAGTGAGTTCATATTCTCAGACGCGCTTGCGATTTTACATTTAGTTTAGCACTGTGAACTTCCTAAAATATCACTGTCTTAATACATAGGGTATCCCAAAATTCACGCAAGAAGTAATTTTGATAGAAAACACAGTTTATAATTAAAAATTGTGCACATTTTATTGATTCATAAAGATACAATATAGGAGTATGTATGGTATAGCATAACGCGTAAATAGTCTCCACGGCTTTGCTGGCACATACGGACGCTTTTGTGAAGTTTTCCATGACCGTTTTGCATAAATGTGGCTGAATTTCCTTGATACAGCGCTCAATTTTCTTCTTCAAGGCGTAAGTGGTTGTGGGCTTGTTGGCATAAACCTTAGGAAAAAAAAAAAAAAAAACTAAGAAAAAAGTCCAACAGCGTTAAATCGCATGACCTGGGCGGCCAATCCTGATCACCAAAACAATAAATTACACGACCAAGAAACGACTCATACAGCAATTGAATTGTTTCTCTAGCTGTGTGGCATGCGGTACCGTCTTGTTGAAACCACATGTCGCTCACATCCATATCTTGCCGTTTAGGCACACAAAAAAAACACTAGTTTATTGTCTGACACAAAAAACGCCGCGATAGTGAGTACAATTAAATGTTATTGCCTGACTAGCCATAGTTTCGAAGAAGAATGGTTCGATGATGCCTCCAGCCCAAAATTCCCACCAAACAGTGACACTCTCACGAACTGCTTCGATGTTTTGTGTTGAACACTTGTTGAAGGTTGGCCACAGTGTTTAACATCCCAAATTGATTCAGTCTCCCTAAATTTTTAAATTAATCTCTTCACAGTTGATGAAGTTCAATCACTATTCCGACCATATTTTGTACGAAAATTGCTAACTGTAGCGGCAAAACCTTCATTGTTTTTAAAAAATTGCTCAACAATGACAACGCGCTGTCTTTTCGTATAGCGCTCAATTTTTAATAACCCTGAACTCTTGGCTGTCCCACTGTCACTTTCTTTTCCCTTGGCAACACTTTACCGCACAACTGTCACAAAATTACAAATCTTGCGTAAATTTTGGGACACCTTTATGGTATACATATACAGGGCGACTGGTAATTCGATGCATTCCTTGCAAGGGGATATTCTACAAGTACTTTGAACATTTTTACCTATACGAACCGGGGATCGCAAATCGCTACTTTCTGAGTAATTTGTACATATGTGATTTTTTTTTTTAATTTGCCGGCTAACGAGAGGTGCGAGAGAAAGTTTCACCCTGACCCACTTCCGCACATCGTAGAACGATCAAATTTTATATGTGTAATCTTGCATACCTATGTAGGTCATGTGGTAAGGTACAGCTCGTAACTCTGCACCATTGCTGTGTTATAGGTCCGAACGTGAAGTAAGGTGCAGTGCTCCAAAATCCATTGCTATACCACAGAAAGCAGTGTAGCAACATCCCAGAAGTACCTGCACCTAGGAAATGACAGCATCTTTGGGAAGAGGTGGAACGAAGATTGTGTGCGGTCAAAAGAAAACGCGAACTATGACGGATTTCATACCCAGGGTCGTGCATCTGTCTGCCAACATACGAGCAATAAGTGGGTGCGTTGTTTTTCAGGAGGTGGACACCTTTCTTCTGTATGCCACGCTCTGGGATTTCACGGAATCCTGCAACGCACACAGCAGTGAGGCATAGTATATCCTGGTAATTGTGGTACTCTTTGCCTGGAAAGCAAGTAGTAATACATTGTGCTGGCTCCAAATAATCGTGATCATGACTTTGGTCGCTCAGAGTTGAACACGGACTTTCTTTGGTAGTGGTACGTCGCCACGCTGTCATTGCTTTGACTAGGTTTTCCCTGGTTTTCTTCACTCCCACTAGGCGAAGGCAAGGATGGTACGTTCTAGAAAGCCAGGGCGAGTTCCTTCCCAAGTCAAAGACCCAACTAAAAGACCGATGTGATCCCGGACTTGGAGGTTCGAATCCGTCCTTGAGCCATTCCCTTGCATAAATACATAATCAAAGAAAGAAAGAAGAAGAAGAAGAAAGAAATAGCAATCGAATACATCGCTTTAATAACTCAAAACAAAATTACGACCATTGCCATACCAACTGCTACAATGACAATCTAATGTTATAACCTCTAGGAAGGTAAAAATGTAAACCTTGGAAAGTCATAACAAAATAACATATTTAGCACTGTAGCACTGTCAAAAGCTTGTCAAAAATAGAAACAGAGCGTGGTACGCTTACAAAAGGTGTCCGCCTCCTGGAAAACAACGCACCCGTTCATTGCTTGAATGTTGGCAGACAGATGCACTACCCTGGGTAAGAAATCCGTCATAGTTCGCGTTTCCTTTTGACCGCACACCATCTTCGTTCCACCTCTTCCCAAACATGCAGTCAATTTCTAGGTGCAGATACTTCTGCGATGTTGCCACGCTGCTTTCTGAGGTGCAGTAATGGATTTTGGACCACTACACCTTACTTCACGTTCGGACCTATAACACAGCAACGGTGCAGAGTTACGAGCTGTACGTTACCACATGACCTACATAGGTATGCAGGATTACACATGTAAAATTTTATCGCTCTACGATATGTGGAAGTGGGTCAGGGTAAAACTTTCTCTCGCACCTCTCGTTAGCCGACAAATTAATATATATATATATATATATATATATATATATATATATATATATATATATATATATATATATATATATATATATATATATATATATATATATATATATATATATATATATATATATATATATATATATATATATATATATATATATATATATATATATATATATATATATATATATATATATATATATATATATATATATATATATATATATATATATTCAAATTGCTCAGAAACTATTGATTTGCGACCCCGGGTTCATATAGGTGAAAATGTTCCAAAGTACTTGCAAAATTTTCCCTTGCAAGGAATGCACCGAATTCCCAGTCACCCTGTATATATGCAGCAAAATTATTTTCCTCTCAAAATTGAATACAAAAAATGGAGTGCGTCTTATACGCCGACATATGCTGTTTCAGCCTAGTAACTTTCTTTCTATCATCTTTACCACGCTTATAGAATCAAAGCAAAGTTTGAATTAAAAAATGTATAAGTCACATATAATGAATAACACAAAAAGCTTAGTAGAGTAAATGCTGCAATTAAGTTCAAGTTTTAAGAACCTTCGTACTTTTGTCGGAAATTAGCAAAAATTATCGCTTTTTGTCACTTGTTTTAACACGAAATTCTACACTACTAATTACTTTCCTTACTCAATCCCTCTTACCATTTTGCTCAACACTTAAACTGAGGTTAAACATAATTTAATACTTCCATTTATACTTACTTTGGGATTTCAAAAGGATACAAGCAACATCTTTCATTTTAAGTATCTGATCCTGAGTAAACTCTGCTATTTCCTCATACTGATTAAATAAATCATTCTTAATATGCTGATCACATCTCGGACATTTGATCTCATAGTCCTCTTCTTCCTATTGATATAAATAATACTGTTGTATAATAAAGGCAATGAGAAAACTCAAATTACATAGTTGTTAAAAGTATGTTTGTCATCCAATAAATAGATACGAGTGGCCCAAAAATGGAATTACGGGATTTGCAGATGACGCTCGGAATGTTTTCCATTTAGTATTAACCTCGCTCTAGGGAACAGCATCTTTCAGTAAATGAAATCTTTCAGTTGTACGTCCTATGGTTATGCCGATTAGGCTAAAGGAGACGGTAATTATGAGAAATGAATGAAATGGTGGAATGAAGAAAGTGGGAGGAAACGGGTGTAACGTACCGTTTATCGATACCTCACATTATTGTTGTTATTATTTCCTTTGTTTGTTTGAATGGTCCCCATTTGGTAGAATCGTGCCATTCGTTTTAATACTTGTTCGATTTGATTTGTTTCTGAATGTTAATTATTAATGTTTATTTATTGAAATGTTAATCATAATATAATGCAAACCTCTAGATGGTGAGGTTATACTATATCTGCGCACTATACTTAAAAATATTACTGCGTTTGAATCAAGATTAATTACGAATGTAATTACCCTGTAAAACTATATCAAATTCTATATCAGACCCTGGATTTTGGCATAAAATTTATCAGTTACGTGTATTATTACTAATATAATTAACTGTTGCAAAACCATGGTATTTAATTAACTCACCCAAAATTTCTAGACACACGTTCACCATTAGTGTAGCACGGCGTTAGTCACTTCTTACGTATCAAGTTGAGCAGCGTTAAAGATGGCGAATTGTTAAATGTATTTAGGAGGTCAAGTATTAAAATGCTATTGGAGGAAATTGATGGAGGTACATGGCTCGAGTAAGTGCTCTGTAAATTTATTTTCATTCTAGTTTCGGAGAATATCAATTTAATTGAATAGTTAATACTTACTACTAATTTGATAGGATTTTAAGATTAAATGTGGTCGTTATGGTAAAAATATGTTAGTTTGCGATCTGAGATATCGGGTTGTAGCCAGGTGTGTAGTGGCCAGGTACTGAATGACGCTTCATCATATATAGCGACATGAAGTGATGTGACGCAGTGCTAGATGGCACACTGACTAAAGTCTCATTGTTGGTCTACTACTTTAGCAAGAACCTGTGATTAGGTTTAAAATTCCGTTGCGCATGTAAATTAGAAATTGCTTTTCATTCTAAATTTTAAATAATCTGACTTATTTTGAATAACTTATGTGAAAATAACCTGCAAGCCAGGATTTTTTATTTGTTTTCGAGATTTTTCTCATTTCTGGAAATGAGCGTTACAAAATTGGCTTAATTTAGCCAGGATTATATTTATTTTGGTGCTAAGACATAACAAATGAAAACATGTGTTTCAAAATTGACGATCCAATGCAGGATTTGCCTGGTATGTTTTCCTCTTTTATGGCCCTAAAATAAGTCGTTTCAAAATTGGCAACTACATCCATGATTTTTTTAAAATCAATATTAGTTGTAATAAGTTGGTTTAAGTCAGCCAAGATACTGAATATTTAGTCTTCCACTGTTTTACCAGAAATTAGAGCATAACACGGAAGAACCACGAGAAAACCCACGAGTACGGTGTTTGTCCACCACAAAGTCCACACGGCGCGAGCTCGGATCGAACCAGAAACCCCCAGCACCGGAGGTGAACGCTCTACCACTGAGCCACCGCGCACCCCGCTCTATGGAACAGATGCTCCATTCTGTTATCACTAGGGTGATGTGGTAGAACCTATCTCATGATAAGCGTGCCGCATTCTAGCTATCAGGTGGAGAACATTAATAATTTATTACACTTATTTAACGACACAACAAAAGACACACATTTAACTACGAATTGACAAGTGTCTTGGACAGCAGTGTATATTAAATTTCCGAGTTATTCGTGCTATAGACATCCACGAAACCAATGCTAGGACAGGTTACGAATTCTTACGTTAGTTCTGTTAATTCCATCATAAACGATCAATCCTCAGTTAATTACCAAAAAGTGAAGAAGAAAAAAATACGTTGTACAGTAGTAGTTGTACTTTTATTTTATATGATAAGTAGAGGCAAAAACCCACTTTTATAACACACCAAATCTTTTATCAGTGGAAATTTAAGTATACATAAAGCGAGAAAACTATAAACGGCAGAATCGCGATTCGAAACCATGTCTCAGATTTATCGTGCCTATACTTTAACTACTACGCTACCCAGCCCGCTCCCTTAACACCCACAAATCACGTCATTCTTGAAATTGTTGCTCAACCACACAGACTACATCCACTGTACTCATGAGCACCGGCATATAGTTCTGAGATTGCCCACTCGGATTACTAGCTGTTTCGGTTTACGGCACATTTTCTGAAATCACGACGCTACACCAACCATCAAGAGGTGGAAATTGCAGTGACTGACTTTTTTTTTTTTTTTTTTTTTTTGTCTCTAGGACAAGATGTGGTATCGACGTGGAAACGAGAAATTGGGGGGCCGCGGTGGCTCTGTGGTAGAGCATTCACCTCTGGTGCTTTGGGTCCCGGGTTCTATCCCAGCCCCCGCCAAGTGAATTTTGTGGTGGACAAACACCGTATGCGTGGGTTTTCTCGGGGTTCTCCCGTTTCCTCCACTTTCTTCATTCCACCATTTCATTCATTTCTCATCATCACCGTCTCCTTTAGCCTAACCGGCATAACCGTGGGACGTAAAACATAGATTTCATTTCATTTTTCACTTTTTCGAGAAACTGGCAGCAAGATGGTTGCAATCAGTCTACCATGAGGGGCTGTACTTTGCATGTTAAACTGCTTTTATTGTACTGTGAAAAATACAGGTATGTTGTTTACCAAAATATTGGAAGACTTAAGACACACCCTTCTACAACGAAAGTGGCAGGTCGCAAGGAACATTATCCAAGGTGATAACGGTGTGTAAAACACAAGGTTATACCACATAGGCGAAGACGGACAGTGGGTGGAAGAAAACCTTCAGTTCCACCAAGCAATAAAGCGTGCAACTACGGTGAAAGTGACGGATGAGCTCAAGCACCACCTCTTACAGCTTTGGAAGAAAACCTTCAGTGACATCTTCCACCAACCATTAAAGCGTGCAACTACGGTGAAAGTGACGGATGAGCTCAAGCACCACCTCTTACAGCTTTGGAAGAAAACCTTCAGTGACATGTTCCACCAAGCAATAAAGCGTGCAACTACGGTGAAGGTCACGCATTAGCTCAAGCACCACTTCTTACAGCTATGGAAGAAAACCTTCTGTGACATGTTACACTAAGCAATAAAGCGTGCAACTACGGTGAAGGTCACGGATGAGCTCAAACACCACCTCTTACAGCTTTGGAAGAAAACCTTCAGTGACAGGTCCCACCGAGCATTAAAGCGTGCGACTAGGGTGAAAGTGACGGATGAGCTGAAGCAGCACCTCTTACAGCTTTGGAAGAAAACCTTCTGTGACAGGTCCCACCGAGCATTAAAGCGTGCGACTAGGGTGAAAGTGACGGATGAGCTCAAGGACCACCTCTTCAGCTTTGGAAGAAAACCTTCATTGACATCTTCCACCAACCATTAAAGCGTGCGACTAGGGTGAAAGTGATGGATGAGCTCAAGCACCACCTCTTATAGCTTTGGAAGAAAAAATTCAGTGACATCTTCCACTAACCATTAAAGCGTGCAACTACGGTGAAAGTGACGGATGAGCTCAAGCACCACTTCTTACAGCTTTGGAAGAAAACCTTCAATGACAGGTAACACCGAGCATTAAAGCGTGCGACTAGGGTGAAAGTGACGGATGAACTCAAGCACCACCTCTTACAGCTTTGGAAGAAAACCTTCAGTGACATCTTCCACCAACCATTAAAGCGTGCAACTACGGTGAAAGTGACGGATGAGCTCAAGCACCACCTCTCACAGCTTTGGAAGAAAACCTTCTGTGACAGGTCCCACCGAGCATTAAAGCGTGCGACTAAGGTGAAAGTGACGGATGAGCTCAAGCACCAACTCTTACAGCTTTGGAAGAAAACCTTCAGTGACAGGTAACACCGAGCATTAAAGCGTGCGACTAGGGTGAAAGTGACGGATGAGCTCAAGCACCACCTCTTACAGCTTTGGAACAAAACCTTCAGTGACAGGTCCCACCGAGCATTAAAGCGTGCGACTAAGGTGAAAGTGACGGATGAGCTGAAGCACCACCTCTTACAGCTTTGGAAGAAAACATTCAGTGACAGGTAACACCGAGCATTAAAGCGTGCGACTAGGGTGAAAGTGACGGATGAACTCAAGCACCATCTCTTACAGGTTTGGAAGAAAACCTTCAGTGACAGGTCCCACCGAGCATTAAAGCGTGCGACTAGGGTGAAAGTGACGGATGAGCTCAAGCACCACCTCTTACAGCTTTGGAAGAAAACCTTCAATGACAGGTCCCACCGAGCATTAAAGCGTGCGACTAGGGTGAAAGTTACGGATGAACTCAAGCACCACCTCTTACAGCTTTGGAAGAAAACCTTCAGTGACATCTTCCACCAACCATTAAAGCGTGCAACTACGGTGAAAGTGACGGATGAGCTCAAGCACCACCTCTTACAGCTTTGGAAGAAAACCTTCAGTGACATGTTCCACCAACCATTAAAGCGTGCAACTACGGTGAAAGTGACGGATGAGCTCAAGCACCACCTCTCACAGCTTTGGAAGAAAACCTTCTGTGACAGGTCCCACCGAGCATTAAAGCGTGCGACTAAGGTGAAAGTGACGGATGAACTCAAGCACCACCTCTTACAGCTTTGGAAGAAAACCTTCAGTGACAGGTCCCACCGAGCATTAAAGCGTGCGAGTAGGGTGAAAGTGTCGGATGAGCTAAAGCACCACCTCTTACAGCTATGGAAGAAAACCTTCAGTGACATGTTCCACCAAGCAATAAAGCGTGCAACTACGGTGAAGGTCACGGATGAGCGCAAGCACCACCTCTTACAGCTATGGAAGAAAACCTTCAGTGACATGTTACACTAAGCAATAAAGCGTGCAACTACGGTGAAGGTCACGGATGAGCTCAAACACCGCCTCTTACAGCTTTGGAAGAAAACCTTCAGTGACAGGTCCTACCAACAGTTAAAGCGTGCAACTACGGTGAAAGTGACGGATGAGCTCAAGCACCACCTCTAACAGCTTTGGAAGAAAAACCTTCAGTGACAGGTCCCACCGAGCATTAAAGCGTGCGACTAGGGTGAAAGTGACGGATGAGCTGAAGCAGCACCTCTTACAGCTTTGGAAGAAAACCTTCGGTGACAGGTCCCACCGAGCATTAAAGCGTGCGACTAGGGTGAAAGTGACGGATGAGCTCAAGCACCACCTCTAACAGCTTTGGAAGAAAAACCTTCAGTGACAGGTCCCACTGAGCATTAAAGCGTGCGACTAGGGTGAAAGTGACGGATGAGCTTAAGCACAACCTCTTATAGCTTTGGAAGAAAACCTTCAGTGACAGGTCCCACCGAGCATTAAATCGTGCAACTACGGTGAAGGTGACGGATGAGCTCAAGCACCACCTCTTACAGCTTTGGAAGAAAAACCTTCAGTGACAGGTCCCACCGAGCATTAAATCGTGCGACTAGGGTGAAAGTGACGGATGAGCTTAAGCACAACCTCTTACAGCTTTGGAAGAAAACTTGCAGTGACAGGTCCCACCGAGCGTTAAAGCGTGCGACTAGGGTGAAAGTGACGGATGAGTTCAAGCACCACCTCTTACACCTTTGGAAAAAAAACCTTCAGGGACAGGTTCCACTGAGCATTAAAGCGTGCGACTACGGCAAAAAAGCGCCACACTCCATACAAGCATCTTAATAAATCGTTTACGAACGTCCAACATATTTCTTGATGTGAGTAGTCCTCTTTTCGTATTGAATGTTTGTTTCGCCTGCGCTATTCTGGAACTTAAGTCTTTTTCACTTCTTCCGTCCGACGATATTAAACTTCCTAAATAAAAAGACGTCTTAACGTTTTCGATTTTCTCTCCCTCTAGCCATACGTTTAGTTCCTATAAAGTTGGTATATTATTCTTCTGTGTCTGTAATCCACTTTCAGATTTTTCAAAGCTCTAAGCATGATACTCCAATCTACGTTGTCAAAAGTAGAGAGAGTTACGGAGAAATATAGAAACCAACGGAACGAATTGGTCAGTGTAAGTATATAGACAATAAATATGAGATTTTATTTATTTTACTAACAAATAAAAATTTAACGTAACACAACAATAATAAAGCATAAAATAAAAATTAAATTATTGTAATAAAATAAATGTAGTTTTATGAGAAACGAAGAGAATGGAGGGGTTGGGTTGGATGCGTTATAGAGATTACGACTATTTCATGGATAATATGGTACTGTATATGTCTTGTCATCTGTTCTTGAAACAAGTGGAAGGATTGCATTTATGCTGAATATACAGTTGTGAAGGGCTATGTTCCGCAACAGGCAGGTGCAGAATCTGAGGGTTGCAAAAGCATCAGTGTCTGTTGATGCGGTTCGAAAGAAGTTTCGCTAATATAGAAGTTAGAATGGTGGAACATATGTTACATTTGTAGTGGGGTACTAGAAAGTTCAAGCTGGTGTTGTATGTAGAACAAATTTTACACATAGGTTTCTGCCGTTTGGGTGCAGGATATTTCAAAAGGCTAGTTCTTGTAACGAATGAGGGATTTTGTGGCGAATCTTGTTCAGATTCGGAACAAGTACAGAATAATAAAGATTGATAGATTACAACAGAAAATGGAGACTCAAGTAATTCAGAGTAAAAAATTCAAAAGACAAAAGTTTCTTCTTATTATTATTTTATAGTTAATTAATTTCAGGCAATGTTGCGAAGCATCACTGACTGTGTCAAGAATATAGTGTAGTCTCCAGACAGTTGTGGATGCTGTGGTGAAGCTTACACGAATTCTTCAGATGGCAAAGGGAAAGGGTAAAAAGAGTTTTTATGATGATTTAGGAGCTATTGGAAGTGAAGGTATTGACTTCTGATAGTAGGGATTATGTGTATGTAAGTCTCAAAATCACCGTTCATAAGTCTAGAAAGGGGAGGATTTGAATGGGCAAAGACCAAGTGAACTGGACGGAAGATTGTTCAGGTATTATAGGAATAGTTTCAGTGCTAGTTGGCTGTGGGTTCCTATTAGAAAAAAAAAATCATATGAATCCAAGCCAGACGAAACAGTGAAATGGTGATGCACGAAAAATTTTTGACGTATGAATCTCATAAAAAGGTTGTGCCGTATGTACGGCCACGCAAGTGTCTTCGACTTGCAGGAAGTTATTCTTGACTAAAACAAATTGAACTAGTTGTATTAGGGCTTGTGTTCTGAACTTCTGAGATTCGACTCAGTACTTAGGGATTCTTTAAGATCGTTGAGTCCATAAGTAAACGGAACATTGACGAATAAGAAAGTAACATCTTCAATAGTAGGGATTCGGCAATCGAGTAAATAATGGATAAAGAGAGTTCTCCGTCTCTGAGATACGATGGAAGCATCTGGACCTTGAGATAGTACGTGACGAAAACGGGACATTAGGGTACTTGGTGATGCCGAGTTTATGCCCTTTAGGTATTATTATTATTATTAGGTATGCTGCCTCTTTGCAGGTCCTGGGATTAATGAGGTTCTTTTTTATTTATTTATTTTAGGTTAGGGCTTGGAAATGTTTCATCCACGTTTCTCGATTTTCAGCTTCCTCTTTTAATTCTCATTTTCTTCTATTTTTCAAAACATCGACCAGTTGTATTCTTCTTCCTATTCCTCGCTTTCCTTCCATCTTGCCTTCTATTGTGGCAAGAAGGAGATAATATCTTCATAAGATGTGTCCAATCCAATTGGCTTTCCTACGAAGGATGCTGGTTAGAAGCGTTCTCTTCTCTCCTATCCGTTCTTTTCTTCATCTCCCTACAACACCACAATTCGATTCTCTAACTTCCGTAATGTCCAAGTCTCTGAACCATACAGTCAAATTCTCCATATATAGCACTTAACCAACTTTATCCTTAGTCCAATATTAAGCCTATTACTTAAGAGTGATCTTTCTTGTTGGATGCTTCTTTGACTTTGGTGTGATCTCTTTGGTACAGTAAGCGTCTCTAGTCAAAATACTTTGCAGATACTTGAAATGACCGACCTCTTCAAGTTCTTTTTATTGTACTCTGGCAAGTTTCCACGGGATTTCTCATGACTTTCGAGTTTTCAATGTTGATTTCCATTCCATATAGATTCCCAGTGTCAACTATTTTGTCAATCATCTCCTGTAGTCTTTCTTCGGTTTTAGCTATAATAAACGTATCATCTGCATAATTGATCTTATTAATGATCTGCCCTCCAATCTTGAAATCTTTAGTTCCCATTAATGCTTCCTTCATTAGACATTAGGTAGATATTTTCCATAAGTAGAAGCTTTGCTTTTGTTATAATTAAATATAAACTAATTATTTGTTTAGCAAAACTATATATTTTCGTTAAAATTCAACACGTGTTACAGTTTCGCCAACTAACTCTTTGGCTTCATCAGACACTATGTGATACAGGATAACTGTACAAACGTATATACATACAACAGCTAAGATATATTTCCTTATTTAATTAGGTAAAAGATAAAATTTCAGAGTTTTAAGTGTTATGAGAGGGAGGTAGTGCAAAGTGTCCATTTGAGATAGGTCCTCAAATAAACCATGGCTGGTCAGATAAGAACGGACTTTATTTAGGATTTCATAATTGAAAATCTTTCTCTAAGGGTCTAGAATAGATGTGGTCGGGTAATTACAATACGGCTTTGGTTTTAGTAATGGCCAATGGAGAACCTTAGAATGTTAATAGTGAGATCAGAGCGTAACACGTATTTGGCAGCTTGATATTGTGATGTGTTTGGAGGATATTTGGAAATGGGGACAGTCCAGGGGAGGGGAGTGGTTCCTTAGAAGGTGCAGGATTTTTTCTGAATGCTGAGATCTACAAAGGTGACGGAGTGACGGACATACAATAAATCTCAAGGAAATCACAACATAGATACAGCAGCATAAATTAAAATTCAAGCCGTGTCATTCTAACATATAAAGAAGTCTATATATATATAGTAGAGTTTCTCGATTTTTTTTTTCACCTAAGGACAATTTGTATTATTCAGAATGTTCTATGGATCAAAATACTCTTGTCTTCTTCGATCGTATATCGAGAGGTGTATAGGAGAGATCAGATTATAGGACAGGGCTCTTTCTTCCACTGAAGTGAGAAGGCTTGAGGAGAAAAATGGAAGCAAAATGGTTAGAACTTCCCGTGTTCCCAAAATAACTGTTTTTAAAGACGTCTTACCTTCGTAGCTACAGGAATAGCTTGTCGGCAGTTTTCATTGGAACACATGAGGGCTCTTGTTAGAGTATCATCTTCAATGTTAATGCACCGTGGGCATTCACACAAAAAGCAATAATTATTTTTCAAATCTTCTCGCCTATCAGCTGTATTGTTCAGAAGCTCTATGTAGCTAATAAAAATCTGTAAAATTAATATTTTACAATAAATCTATAAATCAAAATACTTTTGTTTCCATCAAAAGCAAATACACATACAAATTATATCAACTGGGTGTTTTTATATGCATTCATATCTACAGATATTTGTTTAGTTTGAGAAATTTATCATAAATATTTCCATTTGTGCAACATTTTAATACGATAGTTATGTACGAACCAAAAATACCTTGGTTTATTAAATCAGCTATTTTACTTTCAAAAGAAGTTAACAGCAAAAGCTATTGTTCTAGCCTGCAAGTTTTAAAAATTCATCTACCACTTCACTGTCCAATATGCATCATCATATTGAGGTAAACAGATATTTTAACATTGATTTTAATGATTTTATTATCGCATTTATGATCAGCATTGTGATACTGCTGATTATTACTGCGCAAATGTAATGCCCCGGTATTCTTAAGTAATATCATGGATTACGAACATTAATAATGTTGTTTCGTAATTTATCAATAAATAAAAGTTGCAAGAAAGTCTTAGATTATACTGCTTTGGGTTCGTTGTGACTTGGAACACAGATTATACATCCATAAAGTATGACAGGCAAAACTAAGTTTGTACACAATTTAGCTTTTAATTTCTTCAACAATAGTTGTGTCGATAAGAAAAGATTCACACAAACTAATAGCACTTATTTTCCGCCATTAATCTTATACTTTATCTTATAATACGAGGGTTGTACAGAAAAGAAACAGACATTTTGAAATAAAAAAAGTAACAGAATGAACAAACCAAATTGAAAAAATGAAATGAAATCTTTAAGTTTTACGTCCCACGATTATGTCGGTTAGGCTAAAGGAGACGGTGATGATGAGAGATGAGTGAAATGGTGGAATGAAGAACGTGGAGGAAACGGGAGAACGCCGAGAAAACCCATGAGCTCGGTGTTTGTCCACCACAAAGTCCACGGCGCGAGCTGGGATCGAACCAGGGACCCCAAGAACCGGAGGTGAACGCTCCACCGCTGAGCCACCGCGTCCCCACAAACCAAACTGTAATATATACATTTGAAAGGCGCACTCTTAAGCTATTTTTTTTCACATAATCGCCATGGAAATTAAGACACTTATCATACCGTGGCACAAGTTTTTCAATACCGTCCGCGGTAGAAATCTGCCGGTTGCGATTTCAACCATTCGGTTACATCGTCGTGCAGTTCGCGTCTGTATCGAAGCGTTGTGTAGCGAGCCATGTCTTCATCGCTGGAAAGAGGTGGCAGTCGCTCGGCGCCAAATCCGGGTTGTATGGTGGGTGATCGAACACCTCGCATCCAAAACCATCCAAGAGCTCTCGAGTACGCTTGCTGTGTGTGGCATATTCTCACTCGGTCTTCACTCACTATTCCTGGCGATGGATTTCAATTGGCTTATAGTTTTTTGCCAACAAAACCTAATCACAGAACGCACCTAACACGAGGCGGGACTTTCTATTGCAGCGCACATTGTAACACGTCACAGAAAACACAGTAAGAGCATCACAGCCCTCACGCTACCACAGCTGGCAACGTTCTCACACCCAAGACGGCGACTCTAGCCCTGCCCATTGCCGCGATAACCCAAAGCGTCTGTTACTTTCTGCACAGCCCTCGTATTAATCTTAACTTCTTTGTTATTTATTGTTACTAGCCTTAGTGTTTTAATTAATTTGCTCTCTTCTACTATTATTATTAATTACAATAATGCCACTTTCATCTCTTAATGATACATTAATTAAACATCATCGAAAGTCCCTGACACATAAACAAGATAAAATAAAAGATGGTATTACCTTAGTCCAATCGAGTTGAGGCATATCTTTAATAGCTCTGATCTCAAGTTTTATTCCTTCAAATACGGCTACAGCACAAGGATCACAAGAATGATCAATTATAGATGGAGCTAGATATATTCCTGTGCCGATGCTGTGCATCTCAGGATCTAAGATGTTAAAACTATTTATACAAATCTAAAATAAATAAAAAAAAAGTATTATGTTCCTCCTGTTACTTTGAGAAATGTACAAGAGAAATTATATAAAATAAATTATATACAGGGTGAAACAGATTATATTATATCTATTATGAATCATTAGTTTATTATTAGATGCGGTAAAAATTGTACCACAAACACTGATCAGGAGACTAGGCCAGAAGTAATAGTAAATTTAGGAGACAAAGTACGGAAAAGCATGAGAAAAAACAAAAAGAATCCCATACAGTCTTTATTGATTTGGAAAAGGCGTACGACAGAGTACCTCATGAGGAAGTATAGAGATGTCTGAAGAAGAAAGGAGCGCCACAGAATTACGTAAGGATAATCCAAGATATGTATACAGTAGCTACGACCCAAGTAAAAAGTATGTGGAATTAACACGCCAAATCCCTGTTCAGGCTGGATGACACCAGGGCTCAGCCTTAAGCCCGATATCTTCAACATTATCATGAATTTTATAACTCAAGATGTGAGAGATGAAGCTCTCTGGTGTACTACACTATTGTACTATGCAACTTAAACAGGAAAAAAGCTAAAAGGAACATAGAAAGGTGCAGAAAGTCTTTGGAATATAGGAGCCAAAAAATTAGTAAAAAGAAAACGGAATATCTCAAGTTTAAGAAGGAAATGGGAAAGTAAGGCTACAAGAAGAAAGGTTGAATGAAGTGAAAAATGTTAAATAATTTAAGACAGAAAGCAAGAGAGATGGCGAAATTGGAAGAAAGTATATGGCGTTCTGTGTGATCGTAGATTGACAGTAAAGATAAAGGGATGATACACAAAAGTTAAGCCAGCAATAATTTACGAAAAATAAACATGGTAAAAAGATTGAATGTTAGTGAAATTAGAACGCTATGCTGGATGTGTAGCATAACAAGAAGGAATGAGGAAGTAAGGGGAATAACCAATTTTGTAGAGATACCTAATAAGATCCAAGAAAGAAGAAAGCAGTAGTATGGTCATTTAATGAGAAGAAACGACTATGTGGTCAAAAGAGTGACAGCAATGGAATGGATGGGACGAGAGATAGAGGGAGACCAAGAAGGAAATAGATGGACATCGTTAAGAATTACTTCAAAGAGAAAGGTCTAACAGGGGAAGAACTCCACGGCAAGGCTTTATGGAGAAGACTCATCAGGAACGCTGACTTCACATAAATGAATGAAAAAAAAAAAAAAAAAAAGGAGAAAGATATTTAGGTTTTGAAGGGAACTGCGCACAAGGGATGTCTGGTTTACTTAGAGTATTTGTAGAAAATAACTAACTAACTAACTAACTCTATGGCCTATGGAACCCGGAGGTTCAGTACCGCGTTCACAAAAGCTCTCCACTGACTTCTATCCTTAGCTAATTGGATCCAGTTTCTACTTTGTATTCCTATCTCTGCGAGATCCATCTTAATATTATCTCCCATCTGCGCCTAGGTCTTCCTAATGGTCGTTTTCCTATGGGTCTACCAGTCAAGACTTTGAAAGCGTTTCTACTTTCTTCCATTCTAGCTACATGACCTGCCCACCTAAGCCTCCTAGACTTGACGACCCTAACAATGTTGGGTAAACCGTATAAACTATGTAGTTTCTCGTTATGAAGCTTCCGCCATTCCCCATTCTCGTTCCTCTTGGGTCCGAATATTCTTCTCAGGATCCTGTTCTCAAATACTTTCAGTCTATGTTCTTCCCTCAGAGTAAGCGACCATGTTTCGCAACCATACAGAACAACAGGCATGATTATCGTTTTATATATTTTAAGCTTCAAATTCCTCGACAGAAAATAAAGGAAGTATATGTAGTTCCTTACAGAATGTAAAAAATATTTATTTAAATAAACTCAACTTTCCTAATCTTCAGGTTTCTAATAACATGATTGTTTCTAAATATTTCGGAAAACGATCCAGTTATCCTTCATCAGTAGAACAAGGATTATTCAATCATGTGGAAGATAAGTTACATTATTTACTTGCTTCAACTTCATGTTCAATTCCTTAAGTAGCCATATATTAATCATGGAAGACTTTGAGGTCTACATTATTAATTTTTGCCTGGTTAAGGTATTCCACACAAAGTTGAAGAAAGAAAATAATGCGATTGATATCTTCCACATAACTGAATAAACCTTGTTCTACAGATGAAGGATAACTGGATCATTATCCAAACTATTTAGAAGCAGTTAATTATCTGCTGTTACTGAGAACATGAAGGCCGTGAAGTCTTGAAATTAATTTATTTAGAAGAGATGGGAAAATTTCTCGATCTCAAACACTGAAAATGAGAGAAGAGTTTTCCTCCCATGTTATAATAATAATAATAATAAAAAAAAATGGCGAACTGGAAAAGAAGGTATGAAGTGGGGGAATAGGTTGAGAATTAGGATTGTGGATATTACATACAGAAGTATTGTGTAATAATGCTTTCAATACATAGGCGCAGATCCTGTCCCCCTCCCCCTCGCATTCTTTTTTTTCGGATCCGCTGTATGTTTATTGAAATTCTCATTGATTCCTTGCAGATCATACTTGACTATGTAGTTTGCCTCCCTCCCCTTTCAAAGTTATACAGAAATCCGAAGCATTGTTTTAATACACGACTTGCTTGCGTCAGTTAATGCCCCTCCAATATATGCATTAACTTCCTATAGTGTAGAAGACCCAGATTCTTCCAAGCAACACAGATGAGCATTTATACAATAACTATCATACATATTTCCATTCACAATTTCCCAAGCAACCCTTCATCTCTTGTAATCTAATATTTGCAATTTGCTACTCTCAGTCAAAGTATGAAAGACAGACAGACAGAGAGAGAAAGAAACAAAGAAAGAAAACTTACTCTACCATAAATCCCGAGAAGCTCTGCTGGATTTGGAAGATTTTCCTCTCCAATAAATTCAGCGAGCACACCATTCAACGAGGTAAAATGCTCCACACGTTTCGGATTTTGTTTTAAATCAGAATAATCTAAAAGAAAAAAAAAAATAACACAACGAAGGAAATACAAAGAAAGATAAATTAACATCTAACGAAATGCATCAAGAAAATGATCTCTATAGCTTAATCCACGATATAGTACGTGTTACTTTTTATGTGTACAGCCCTGAACGTGACATTCAAACTTCATTAAACTATTTTTAATGATATAAACATTGTGCATTGTGCATTGCGTGCTGTGCTCTTCTGTCGAAAGAGGTGCTTAAGATATTGAACTGTGGACTTCTTAATGTGTGGAAAAATTGAACTGCAGACTTACATTCAGTGCTATTGTGTAAATGCAACATTGAACTATTTTTTTTTTAATCATTATCTTGCATTCTGGCCATAAGAATCACAACATACTGTTTCAGGACTTCTGTGGTGTTTTTCTCAATGTGTCTTCTATCGCTACACTACTCATTGAAACATGATTTATCATTTTCCTTCCATTCGTAAAAATACATGCTTTAGTGTAAAAATCTTAAGAACGTCATCGCCACCACTTTATTACTGTAACACCAGATCCTTATTTTTACATCTCCTATCGTAAGTTTTGTTTTGTTTAAAGACAATTAGTACGAAGTATTCAGTGACTTAATTTCGATTCTTGCTTGCTCTTAATAACCGTCCCTAAACTTTTTTTTTTTTTTTTTTTTTTAATACAGAAACACTATTCACATTAATGATGTATGCTCTACATAACTGACCCCAATTTATTTTGACTATTGTAAATAACTCCACTGGCACATTTAACACTTCGCAAATGTTGTGGATTTTAGGACTAAGGTGGCAGAATACTTACAACAATAAAAAATAAATTGAAGGACAATCACATAGAGCATAAATTAAAGACATATTGTGAAATTCTACATAAATTATTAATGTGAATACTGTTTCTGTATTTTAAAAAAGGAGGGGGGATAGAGGCACATTTATTAAATGCAATCAAAAATAAGTCACTGAACACTTTGCATTAATTGTTTAAAGAAAACAAAACTTAGAATAACAAGTGCAAAAGTAAGGTTCTGGTGATAGAGTAATAAAAATATTACTGATGACGTTCTCCGAGAGGAAGGCAACAGTCAATCAAAATAATAAACACGGAAGCACAAGATGAGTCATTTTTCTTATGATTATGTGTCCTATAGGTTCTACAAGTGCAACAGAATTATAGACTCAATAAAGGAGCACAGCTGCTAAAGACAACATGTACTTACGTGACATCAGATCCTTGAATCTTCTAAATCTTGTGTCAGATATTTTCCCTTCTTCCTGATCACCTCCTCTCTGTAAAGAATTCAGCAAAGTACAGCAATTTAAATATCCCTCATTGCAAATGCTAGTACTTTAAAACTTCAATAAACTCAAAAGGCATTCGCCTTACTCTTCTCTATCCTGTTATAGTGGTTCAAATGAACATGTTAGACATCGAATTTTCGTTGACAGCGGTCTTCATTGTCAAGACATAGGGAGAAAATTTTTGTGGAAATACGAGAAAACAAGAAATTAAATCTTTAATTTAACATCTTACGGTTATGCTCCTTTGGTCAAATGGAAAAGGATGATTATGAAATAATTAGAATGAAAAAGCGGAAGGAAACGGAAGAACTCCAAGAAAATCCACGGACATGATTTATCCACCAGGAACTCACTTTAATTAGTCAAATATGAAAGAAAGAAAAAGAAAAAGAAGGATGATATAAATACACTATTGAACCATATTATATAATTAAAAGCTTACCTACAAGCGTCCTAAAAATTTGAAGAAATTACACACGATTTTGTCAAACCACTCTCCACTTTTTCAGTGTGACTGAGAAACTAAAGCTGTTTAATTTATCACATTGCGTGACATTGCCTCCAACAAAGAGATGAAAAAATATACAAATGGAATGGATGAATCGTTGATACACTATACACACACAAAAATTTTTACCTTTTTAATTCCCTAAACTAAAGAAGAATGAAAATTGAATCAAGCTTCCAAATGGGGATTTACTTTAGAAGGAAACGACGCTTAAAGCCAATTGGAAAGCTTTTAACATAACAATGTGTATTTATGGAAGTTACGTTACGTTAGAAGTTTTTCAATGGTGCATATAATCGAAGTTTCCCTCTGAAGTGAATGCTCTTCTACAAGTTTGGTCCAATATTAACTTTCTTTCAGTTCAAGGAATCAAAATGGTAATACTTTTGTCTATATATAATGTTTTAAGGATTCATCCATTCCATTTGTATGCTTCTCCGCCATATCTTAGTAAAGAGCAACTACAAAACGTGATGGATTGAGCAGCTTTGGTTTTGTTTGGGAGAAATATGTCTTGGATGTAAATAAACCGTTTTCACTCACAGAAAAGGCCTATAAACACGTAAGTCTTTATTGTTTCTCAAATAAACAGTATAAACACAAATACACACACACACAATAAAAAAAAAAAAAAGCTAAAAAGACCTTCTGTCCTCTAACGCACTGTACACTGCGACTAGCATGTCGCCATTACAAACTCAATAATTGATCGGAACTCACTCTCTGTACAGGTGCTAGCTGAAAACGTATTACTTTCATCCAATGGAATAATAACTAATAATTGTATGTTATATAACTGTAAAATAATAACTAATAACACTATGGCATGAAATCCAACAAGTTTCTCAATTAGACTGAAGAATTCGACCTTGGTGTGACGAAAGAGTTTGTAACTTTGTATAAACATTCACGACCTTATAAGTATGACTAAGAAAGGAGGGAACCCAAGGTAATGAAAATGAACACATTATCGACAGCGGGCCGCGGTGGTGGCTCAGTGGTAGAAGGGTCACCTCTGGTGCATGGAGTCCCTGATTCGATACCAGCTCCCTCCAAGTGGGTTTTGCAGTGGACAAACACTGGATGTGTAAGTTTACTTGGGGATCTGTCTCTCCTCCCAGTATCTTCATTTCAGCATTATCATCAATGTCATTACCACAGTCTCCCTTAGCCTTAACGTAAGATGTTAAATTTTATATAAATTATGTAGGTAAAACTATACCATTTATATAGTAAACCATTTTATATTTGAATTATTCAATAGCAACATATTAGCAATTACAAACCTTTAATTTGAGAATGATTCTTGCCATTAAGCGTGCAGCATCGGGCACTATTCGAGGAGCAACTCTTCTGAAATTAGAACATTCTCCTTTGTGATCAACCCAGGATTGTTTCTGACATTCACGGTCACAATAATATACAAAATGGCATCCTGAGCATTTTAACAGTCTTCGGTTGCTGAAAGGAAAAACACTAACTATTGATAAAGTTTTCATTGTAGATTATACGCACTCGTAATATAAAAATATAATAAAATGTTTATTTATCTTTAGTGTGTTTTATTTATTCTTTAACCAATATTTTAACTTCCTACTGAAGGCATGAAAACGGCAACCAGATAAAAATATTAACTCAGTGAGAGTGATAACAGGGTAAAGACGAAACAATATATATATATATATATATATATATATATATATATATATATATCCAATATAAATGCTACAACTTAGTTAAAATTAAGGGAATCTCTTACGTGCACAAGGTACTTATAGTTAGTATTAAAATATGCTTTATTTTTTATTATTACAGATTCTATAAAACTCTAATAGCACCTAAGATCGAATATTGCTCTCCCATATGGGCCATGGCCGCACCTACACATCTCTCTAGACTTGAGCCTGTTCTCAATTTCTTTATTGCAATAGTACGTTTTCGTCTTCCCGCACTTCGAATATTACCTAAGGAGGCAATTTTGCGATATCTTAATATCCAGACGCCAGAAGTACGCAGAAATAACTCTGATTTGAAGTTTTTTTTTTTTTTTTTTTTTTTTTTTTCATAAGATAGTTAATGGGACCCTAAGATCAGAAACCCTAATTAAACAACTATCCTTACATGTCCCTCCCCGCAAAACCCGGAATACCCACCTATTCCATCTTGCACGCCCTAGGTTGACAATTATAAAGAGGTCTCTTTTTCACCGAGTACCCAACTATTATAATAATCTAACTAGTGAGGTGGACATTTTTGCGAGCTACCCGGTGTTTGAAAGAGCAATAAAACGCGTGCTGGCTAAATAATATTACTTGTGCACTCTTTGTTGATACTATTGATGTTACTGTTGTTGTTATTTATTTATTTATTTTTTCTTTTTCTTTTTTTTCCCGCTTGTTGACATTTCCCTGTGTAAAATGGCACAATTATGCTGTATTTGGGAATTTGTTCAATAAATATAAAATTGTAAATGGATATATATCTGTTTTGTCTATTATTCTTTCATGTCTGAATCTCTGTCACTCGAATAATTATTATTTCCAGTTTCCACGCAGTGAAGATTGGCGTACCATTCTGTATAAATATCTGGAGCATATTTGGCATACAATTTCCGCACATCTTGTAACTTATTAGAGCACATTTTTATTAAGAAACTGAGAACGAAAATCAGATAAATCCGGTCTTCGTCTGGTTCTCATTTTCAACAACAAACCACCTAAGTTTAAAACCCATCTGGTGGAGAAATGCATTAAGCATATAACTGTTGTTGTCACACTCAATGACAGACCCATTTCGAATTGGTTGTAATCATATTTTTGCAAAATTGTTCTTTACCTGATTTCATTTTCATGCTTTCAATTGTACTTAAGTCTTTGTCTGGGCTAATTGTTTTAGAAGAAAACTCTAACTACTTAACTGGATATTTTTATTATTATTATTACTATTATTTTGTGTTAATAGTTTATAATATGATCCCATTCTTTGTCCAGAGGGCTTCTATCTTAGTTCTGAAGTCATTAGTAGATATTTCAATTGGCGAAGAAGACATGAATGACTTTTACCTTGTTCATAGTGTTTAGTTTCCATTAAGTGTCTTGGTAATCCTGAAACAGCTATTCATTATATTTGGGATTCCTAATAAGTACTTTTATTCTAACAAATACAACACACTATATATATTTTATAAAATTGAAAGTGACCATATTTGTGTCTCTTAATCTCTTCAACTATCCGACCGATCTCAATCAACCTTTCAACTAGATGAGGTTCGGACCTAGGATGGTTTTTATCATATCATTTTGACGGTGCAACTCAGGGAACGGGAGAGGGAGAGATATTTAAGAATGGTCGAAAATGACCTATATTAGTGTCAAATTCAGAATTTTCGAGGTCGCTGAGACGAACAGTGACACTTCCGATCCCGTGGCCCACAACTTGGGGGAGGGGGAGATATATAAAAATCATCAAAAAATGACCGATATTAGTGTCAAGTCCATAGTTTTTGGGGTTGCTGAGGCGAACAGTGATACTTCCCATGTCGTTTAAATTCATGCCACTAAAAATATTTATTTCAACCCAGCGAAGCGGGAATCGATGTTACCCTGAAAATAAATTATGTAAAAAGAATACACGATATGTTAGCAAAAAAGAAAGACACTTGACATATTCAGTAACAAGATCCATTCTGCAAGATATCTGTAATATATAAGATCTCAAATATAATAATGCTTCAATATATTGTAACCATTGTTCTAAAAAGGGATAAGCAAGTTTTTGAAATACGAAATCAGAAATAAAAAAAAGCCTAACATACGAGGGAAAGAAATCCATTTTTAAATTTAATATTTTTAATGTGAACGCAGAAAGTAAATATACCAGTAAATAACGAGAGAAAAAAAAAAACTGACAATAAAAATATATATATATCGAAATGTACGAAACACGAATTCTAATACATGTCTGAACATGTTTCTCATTACGCCGCACATAACCTCATTCATCTTAATTTTAGAAAACTTTTTTAATGAAGTAAATACCAAATTAAAACCAAGTCAAATTTTCTCGTTGCCTGCAGCAAAGAAGCTTCCTCTTTTAGTTTCATAAATTCTAGACTAGCATTACTTGTGAGAACTAGCACAAAATAACTAGAAATTGCAAGTCATTAGGATTTCCATGTGTTTCGTAAGGCTCGTGTCGAATCCAAATTATAAAAGGGAAACGCCTCGGTTTGTGCGCTGTGTCACGTTAATTCTCAATAACAAAGTCATGCTAATAGATGTATCTACCTGCGCTGCTAGACGCCAATAGATGTTACTAGCACAGACGATTAGCCGATTTAATTGCAAGTTAGAAACTGCCTTGTTTCAGTATAAAAGGTGAGCATTGATAACAGTTACAATAGTAGAGAAGAGAAAATGCTTCATATACGCCGCAATGATTATGGAAACTACGGAACGTTTTCGAAGCTCACGGACCTCATCATCGACCTATTTTTAAGTTTGAGAAAGGTTAATAAATAGTAAAGAACACATGTAAAAGGTGAAAGGCTATGGAAATAAAAGGTAATTCGAAGCAACAAAACAACGCCACAGAACACTACAACAAACGAACTATAGTGCTGCTAAAATGTCTTGAACCGAGGCAAAAATGCGAACTAGAGCTCACACCCTTGACCCACCCACGCGTTGAGTCAGTAAAGATTCAGCTGTTGCTAAGCGAAAGAGCCTTAAGGGAGTAGAATTCCTCCAGCTGATAGCCGCGCTTGGAACGGAAGACTAGGTGTCAAGTCAATGTGGTACATCTATATCACTGGTTAGTGTAAAGCTGGTCACTGTTTACTGCTTTTCTTCTTTTTACTTTTCTTATTTTCCTTAAGAATGAAATCAGTAGAAACTTACTAGCTTTACAGAGATAAAGGTGGTTCATTTGCCTTAGTTTTCTGTTACAACAAAAATTGTGTAGTCGCTTCGAATAACGTTTTTTGTACTTTTACCTTTTCCTTTTCTTTTTAACCTTTCTTAAACTTAAAAATAACAGGATTCTCATTCAAGTTAAATAATCGAACTTACAGTTTCCACAGTCCAAAATTTTTCAATTTTACGGTTGGAAAGTTTATAAAAACAACCTTTGTCTGATCGCACAACGAAAATAAAAACGGCCCAATGCAGAACCAAAGCTTGAGTGGGACCTAAGGCGTGGTGTGGAGGTCCATACGCTGCAGTGGAATAATTAAACTTGCCCTGTTGAATTTTACGATGTCATACGTACTCATGTCCAGAATTATTGTCGCATGTCTATAAATATGTTGTTATAGAAATATAATTTGATAACGAATTTGCCTGGTATTTCTTATAATGTTACTATGTGTATAATCGGCAAAGATATGTATGTGGCAAATTTCATGTCAAAAGAGCAGTAAATAAGAACAATAAAACTTTCTTGTCCATTTAGCAACATTTTGTTTTACTCGTTCTAATTTCTCGTATTTATAATTCTTTTCCTATGAAATTTACCACAAATATACATTTCCCGATTATACATATAGTATCAGTATTAAAAGTACCCTGCAAAATCATTATCAAATTATATTCTTACAAGAAGACAGTTACAGATATGCGACAATCATTTTGGACATGAGTGTACATACAAGAAACTGGGAAAACACTTACAAAATTAAGAGTTTTATTTTAAAATCTTTTTCTTTAAAGCCCTTTCCACTTGTCCAACTCTTAAATTTGAAATACTTTCAAAGCATAGTTCTGCATCTCAGAAACGACTTTCATTTACTTTTTTTAAGTTATTCGATTAATCTGAAGTTTCTCGATTTTCAGAGTTTGACAACGAAATTGACGGCTTCATGGTTTTTCACAGTTGGGTAGGCACCCTTGAATAAGCTGATGATAAGGACCGTCATATTCGAAAATCCTCCTGAATTTTAATAATCACTGTGGTGAATATGAAGCATTTTCTTTTGTTGGCATTACTCGAGCTGACGGTTCTATCAAATTTTGACAGATTTCTTACATTTTTAGATTAGTCTAGAGCTTTGCATTTGTTTCAACAGAATATGCACTAAATGAAGAGCTCCATTACTACTTGCAGATTGATTCAGGAGGGCTCAGTATAAATACAATGAGAAAGTATGTTGACAAATCACCAGTTTCATCATTTTTCCAGTATGTGGATCAAAATTCCAGTATCAAAATTAAATTCCAATATAATTCAAGTATTTCCAGTATCAGTAGACACCCTGAACCTGTGCTAGGTGGCCACTTAAAAGCACAAAAGCTATCTAACCCAGACAGATTAGGAATGCAGCAGGGAGACTCGAGCAGTAGCAAAGAAGTGCTTCCGTAAGGAGCAGGCATGTCAGCGACGGGGGTATACGCAATCATTCCTTTACGAAATATATGTTTCACGTCGTATTTACCTATAAATTTTCTATTTGGTAGAACCGTCGGCTTAAGTTTAGAGTTTCCCCTCCAGTTTCCAAGCTACAAAAATGCAGTTAAAACATTAAAAATTATTAGGTTAGGCTAGATTTAAGTTAAGTTTGGTTAGTTTAGGTTCGGTTAGGTTACCTGGTAAGACTAGTTAGACTACAACAGTGACTGAAACAGGTTCTTATATAAGCTTCAATTATCACTTAAATTCAATGATCCATGGTTCTCATAAAAATTTAATAGATTTTCTTCATTATTCATATATAATTCTGTAAAACTCAACGCTGAAATATCATATTTAACGCACCGATTCCCCATCCCATACGACTACCATGCTGTTCAGTCATCGAAACTTTCCGCGTCTTGCAAATAGTACCCACTTCTACAAATCTTTTCTATATTAAACATAACTTTACTGTCAAACTTTCACACCTAAACATCACATAAGAATTCCAGATCATCGTTTCTAACCCCATTTGTCCTGTAAATTTAACTAATTTTTATTAAAAAAACAGACGGGCAACTCTAAACTTAACCCGAATCGTCTGCTCGAATGAACTCCTTTTGTTTAGTAATGAATTTTTCAATTAAATTATCTGAAAATGGATAATAATGATGATGATGAACATTGACTTGTTTTGATGTTTATAATTAGGACAAGGACTGTCCCCTTGGCACAGATTTATTATACGGATCAATACAATTTATCAAATACTTGACGTACAAGACAACTGGAATCTATCCATATTATCAAATTATCTAACATTAATAAACAATTTCTGTATCCCTACACTTGAACAAAGGCGAAATGTGACAGATTATATTTTTCTCCATAAAATAATACAAAACGAATTTACTTGTACGGATCTCATATCAACATTAAATTTTCATGTTCCGACACTTAAAACTCGTGCTAATAACTCTGGTCTATTTTATAGCAAAAAAGCAAGGACCAACGTATTATTAAAATCAACAATTTGGAGAATGTGTTCTACTTATAACAAAATATGTATCAAACACAAAGAAATTGACATCTGCAATATGAACTCTATGTTTAAGAAAACTGTTGTAAATGTACTATGTAATACACCAACACTATAATTGGACTTATGCCTGTTCTGTTGATGGCAAATAAATAAATAAATTCATTGTATATATACTTTTTTCAGTAAATTGACGTTTTGTATGTTAATCATTTTTGGAGTGTGGACTTGCATCCCCTTGTACAGAAGACATTAACCAATCGTGCTAGGTGGCGACTAAAAAGCACAAATTTTGGGTCAGCGTAGGCATGTCAGCGAAGATGGGTATACATACAAATAAAGATAGCACAAAACGCTGTATATAGCATAAAATTACTTAACTAATTACATGTTAAATTATGTATTTGTACGTTACTAAAGACGTTATAGGTAATATCCCGATGTTTTCAGTGCTTACATATTTGTATTCCAAAGTAACATAGCTTTACTTTGTAAACTGTGGTTACTAACATTATGGGCGAATCTGTGCATAATAGGTTCGATTTTCATTAATGTATTTCTATGTAGATATGCATCTAATGGGTAAAAACACAAGGTATTTAGATTATTTTCTCATCAGTCTATTAAAATATTACGAATTTGTTTTGTAAATTTTACAAATCTGTGGATCAGCACAGTAAATCTGCACCGATTAGTATAGGTTAGGGCTAACAACTTGCATCATTGTATTCATATTTCCCTATAAGCGCTTCCGGTAAGTGCATACAGTTTCTACAGAATTACCATTTCTCATTTCTATAACATGTACTTTTATTCTTAAATGAGACACAAATCAATTACGTTATCGTTACTTAACTCATTTCTCCTGTAAATCTTTACTTTTTGGTGCGTATGACCCCCTTTATCTAAACATGCTCCATGCTCCACCAGTGGAAATTAATTTTTAGACAGTCTTCTTTTACATGCACTAATTTTAACCGAAAGATACCATTTTTTATGAGGGTGTATTGTTAATCTGTACCCAAATGGGGTTAAGTGTTTGAAAGTAGGTCCAGGGATATTGAACCTATCTGAAACTAAACTAACCCAAGCCCTAACAAATTGACGAGTGTGAACTTAGCAGGACCACTTTTGAAAATTATAAATGTTTGCACACCATACGTTTGTACTGCGTTTGTACCGGTTTGTACCGTAAAAATTTTCGTTTGTACCGGTCCCAAATTCGAAAAAATCGAAAAATAAAGTGGTCCTGCTAAGTTCACGTGAACTTAGCAGGACCACTGATAAATTTCTACAAATTTGATGATTTTTCTGTACGATTCGTTTGTACTGCGTTTGTACCGGATTGTACCGTACAAATTTTGGTTTGTACCGGTCTCAAATTCGAAAAAATCGAAAAATAAAGTGGTCCTACTAAGTTCACGTGAACATAGCAGGACCAGAATACAAATTTCTGCAATTCTTAAGATTTCTCTGTTTGAATCGTTTGTTCTACGTTTGTACCGGATTGTACCGTAAAAATTTTCGTTTGTACCGGTCCCAAATTCGAAAAAATCGAAAAATAAAGTGGTCCTGCTAAGTTCACGTGAACTTAGCAGGACCACTGATAAATTTCTACAAATTTGATGATTTTTCTGTACGATTCGTTTGTACTGCGTTTGTACCGGATTGTACCGTACAAATTTTGGTTTGTACCGGTCTCAAATTCGAAAAAATCGAAAAATAAAGTGGTCCTGCTAAGTTCACGTGAACATAGCAGGACCAGAATACAAATTTCTGCAATTCTTAAGATTTCTCTGTTTGAATCGTTTGTTCTACGTTTGTACCGGATTGTACAGTAAAAATTTTCGTTTGTACCGGTCCTAAATTTGAAAAAATCGAAAAATAAAGTGGTCCTGCTAAGTTCACGTGAACTTAGCAGGACCACTGATACATTCCTACAAATTTGATGATTTTTCTGTACGATTCGTTTGTACTGCGTTTGTACCGGATTGTACCGTAAACATTTTCGTTTGTACCGGTTCCAAATTCGAAAAAATTGAAAAATAAAGTGGTCCTACTAAGTTCACGTGAACTTAGCAGGACCACTGATAAATTTCTACAAATTTGATGATTTTTCTGTACGATTCGTTTGTACTGCGTTTGTACCGGATTGTACCGTAAAAATTTTCGTTTGTACCGGTCTCAAATTCGAAACAATCGAAAAATAAAGTGGTCCTGCTAAGTTCACGTGAACATAGCAGGACCACTGATACATTCCTACAAATTTGATGATTTTTCTGTACGATCCGTTTGTACTGCGTTTGTACCGGATTGTACCGTAAACATTTTCGTTTGTACCGGTTCCAAATTCGAAAAAATTGAAAAATAAAGTGGTATTGCTAAGTTCACGTGAACTTAGCAGGACCACTGATAAATTTCTACAAATTTGATGATTTTTCTGTACGATTCGTTTGTACTGCGTTTGTACCGGATTGTACCGTAAAAATTTTCGTTTGTACCGAAAACTTTTACGGTACAGTCTGGTACAAACGTAGAACAAGCGATTCAAAGAGACAAATCTTAAGATTTGCAGAAATGTGTATTCTGGTCCTGCTATGTTCAAGTGAACTTAGCAGGACCACTTTATTTTTCGATTTTTTCGAATTTGGGACCGGTACAAACGAAAATTTTTACGGTACAATCCGGTACAAACGCAGTACAAACGAATCGTACAGAAAAATCATCAAATTTGTAGAAATTTATCAGTGGTCCTGCTAAGTTCACGTGAACTTAGCAGGACCACTTTATTTTTCGTTTTTTTCGAATTTGGGACCGGTACAAACGAAAATTTTTACGGTACAAACGTAGAACAAACGATTCAAACAGAGAAATTTTAAGAATTGCAGAAATTTGTATTCTGGTCCTGCTAAGTTCACGTGAACTTAGCAGGACCACTTTATTTTTTGATTTTTTCGAATTTGAGACCGGTACAAACGAAAATTTTTACGGTACAAACCGGTACAAACGCAGTACAAACGTATGGTGTGCAAACATTTATAATTTTCAAAAGTGGTCCTGCTAAGTTCACACTCGTAACAAATTGAACCTATTTTGCAGCACAGAGTCCCCCAATTGTTTCTAGTGATTTTTTAAACTTTATGTTAATGAATTGAGGTTCCATTTTAACTCGTTCAAATTTGATAAATATTGGTTAACATACTAACATCCTGAAACAAGTATCACATCGTTCTCCTTGTAATTTGGACTTTAGTACGTATGCAAAAGGCAGCGCTGTCAGTAATATTGTTCCTTTTTTTATTCTTGTGGTTTTACTTTTCATTCTTGCAACAGTTCAGTACTACTCGAATCAAACATGCAATACACAATACATAAATTGTAAACAATAACACATGTACGGCACTATGCCAAGATCATTTTGTTTGTTGACATTTTATAGTCACGGTCACAGGTAATCACGATTCAGCTCCCACACAGTCAAATGTTATGATCCGATGGAATCATACAGAACCTTTCACAACGAATCCGAGGTTACGACTAATCTTCACATACTTATCCACTGCTAATTTAGAACAGGGATATTTTTAAACACTCATATTTCACTAGTTCGTTTTTTATATAGCTCAAGCTTGGACGAGTCTAATTAAACTGAAACTAAAAATAACTTCGCAATTTCTCAAATAGTTTTACGAGAGACTCTCAACACCGCAGTCATCCTGAAAGCAGACAGTTCATTTGCATTTCGACGGTTCTCCGGAGCTACCGAATAAAAAAAGGCACCGGCGCAGCCTTGAAATCACACCACGTTCGAGGATACTGTCCCCTTTTGTGTAAACAGGCTATTTACATGTAAATAATAATTAACAGACATCAGTGGCGGCTTTAGCGGGTAGACACGGGCCTACCCAAACCTTTTGAAAAATATATAAACGCTAAAAGGTACAATAAAGAGTAAATATATTTTTCACTAATTATTAATGGAAATATTAATGGTAATGGTAATTAAGCATTAATCAATCAAATGTGTATATATATCCATAAGCGAGGGAGCGGGCCGACCCAAAATTAAAATCCTAAAGCCGCCCCTGACAAACATTCGTTAAAAACAATTTAATATATCGGTACAGAAATAACTTATACGTAGTTTAATAATAATAATAATAATAATAATAATAATAATAATAATAATAATAATAATAATAATAATAATAATAATAATAATAATAATAGGGCACGGTGCCTTAGTGGTACACCGCTTACGTCTGGGTGTAAGGAATCAATGGTTGGATTCCTGACCACACTGATTTGCTGTGGACACATTGTCCGTGGGTTTTCATAAGGTTCTTCCGTTTCCTCCATAATTCTCATGCTACCAATTTGATAATCATTTATCATCTGTCATATTTAGCCTAGAGCGCATAAATGTGGAACGCAGAACTAATATTTTCATCTCAATATTAATAATAAAAACTGCAAGACAAATTATAATTTGACGTTTTTTGATGTAATTGATCTCAAATAAAGTGAATCATAGCATATCTGGAAATCCTTCTGGTCATTAAGACAATCATGAACTCATAAAACATACAGTCGTGTTTTAAAAAAACTGGCCACCACATCTTTTTGAAAAGGCCTCCAATCTTACCTACAGTTTTAATTAAATCATACAAATGTGAATTGCTTTCGCCAAATAAGATATTTAGTTAGAGCTGAAGTATTAGAATTTCCTTCGTAGGTTTGCCAGAATATGTATAAACAGTACATATATATATATATATATATATATATATATATATATATATATATATATATATATATATATATATATATATATATATATATATATATACTGTTTGGCTGACTTGAAATTTAATGTTCCTTTGCAGCATAAAAGTTACATGTGACAACGAATCTACATTTGGAATCCGAACCATATAAACTCCCATTCGGAGTCAAACCGAGTCTTCCGCGTTAATGGCACATACGAGCAAGCTATTTTCTTTGTATGCATAACAAGAGGCACTAATCTACTAACAAACAGAGGTAAACCGAACTCAGTAGCTCCCAGCTTGCAAAACCTGGCCACCAAATATAGAAAATTTAATTCTTAGGTGATAGGCTATTAGGCCACCGAATTCCGTTCAGATCCGGCTAGTAGTTACCGAGAAACGAAGTATCACCTATCTGTACAAGACGAGCTGAGCCGAGTCGAGTCTGTTGCTTGTCACCAAATATAGAATTTTTTAATCCCTAGATCATGGGCTATTATCCCATCAAATTTGGTTCAGACCCGGCCAGTAGTTACCAAGAAAAAAAGTGACATATACAAGGTGAGTCGAGTCAAGCGGAGCCTGTTCTTGGCTGAGCCCAGCCACCGAACATAGCATTTTTTATTCACCTGGTCATGAGCTATTTGTTCACCATATTTGGTTCAGATCCGAGCAGTAATTACCGAGAAATAGAGTATCACATACTAGGTGAGCCGAGCCTGTCCTTGGCTCATCCTGGTATCAAAGATTATAATTTTTGTTTCCTTGGCCATGAACTATTTGCCCACTAAATTTGGTTCAGATGCGATCAGTAGTTACGGAGAAATAAAGTACCAAACACATATACACACCTGGAGTGAAACTACAAAGCTCCCGTATGATTACTCCGGGAACTAAAAATGAAAAGGATCTTGTTCGTGATAGCACCACGGGAAAATGGCTGAACCATTTGAAATGAATTTTTGGATATAGTTATCATATACCTACCTCGAACTTAGGGTTTTTATCATGTTGGGGTGGAGGTTAAATTTTATGCGTAAAATTCAATTTATCATGATCTTTTCAAGAGACGAAGCTTGGTATAAAAGTCTCTCATCAAAATTAAGTGGGCACTATTATATTTGAAAACTATTATACTTTACAATTTATAATTTATTCTTACATTTCCATATAAAAAGTGTCTTGAAAGAACCAGCTTTCTGTAATATAAGTGCGTATTCATTAAAATAATTCAACATAGAAAGTCGGGATAAACGATTTTCAAAATATTTGTGTTGGTTTCATTGTACCTCAACAGCGGGAAACTATGAAACAATCAATAAGATATGTTGATAATGGCACGTTTGCAGAAACTGGTAATTTGAAATCACTTTAAAGAGAAACATGTAGGCTATTATTGTATACTTAAATCAAAAAGTAAGTTTTCTTTTGTCACACGAAATGTCCGAAGAAGCTCAGCGAATGTTAACACATGAGAAATCAACAGTGACTGTTTTCGTCTTCTTTGTTGCGACCTCATATAATAAAGTAGATTTAGGAAGAGCCATTTTATATCATATAACTGACTAGTGAGATGCATAGAAGCACAACCAAATACCTGATCTTGTTGTCTACTTTGTTCTTTTTTTTAATTAAAAAGATAAATTATTCAAATCATATCCTTATTTTTTTCCTTCATCCTATGACTCCTCCAATGTAGAAAATATTTTGCTCCTTGTTACATTGAACTTTACAAGGACGTAATCTCCTTCACGAACTTCTCTTACTTGATAAGATTTCCTATTTTACAACTGTCATTAACTATAACAAATTTAGAAACGTATACTTGATATTTTATTCAATTTCTCAACTCAACTGGAAGAATAAGGGAATACCTGTAAACGGGGAACACTTACAGAGCCGTAAATTGTGCGGGGAGCAGGAGGGGCAACTGTCTCCCCCAGGGAAGCTCCCAGCCGTTCGAGGGAGGCCCACTTTAAGACAAAATTTTCTTACTTCATATACGGTACGAACATGAAATTATAAATGAAGCATCAAACAGATTCACTACATTACATAAACAAAACAGCACACAAAAGTCAATAAAACAAAAATGAGTCGTGGGCCGATTTCAGTAAAAAATGTCTACTATTAGGGGTCCTAGAAATAATATTTATTCGTATGGCTTTGAGATTTGGCAATATAGTTCCCTTAATTAATTTGTCATGTATGGAACGGGCCCAGGGACGTAACTAACGGCCCCGCAGACCTTGCCGTGCGGGAGTGCCCACAGGCTAAGGGACCCATAAATAGTAAGAGAAAGATGGAAAGAGAGGGAATCATTAGAAAAACAACTTTTCATAGGGGGCCAAATACACGTATTAATCTTGTCCCCCCAGAAAAAAATCTAAATTATGGCGCTGAACACATACATCGTTTCATTTCCCAAACAATAATACAAATCCGCAATATATGATAGTAACAACTTAATTTGAAGAGAAAGGATATTGGGTTGGAAATGAATATTAAAAAAAAAAAAAAAAGTAAAAAAGAAAAAAAAGGTGATGTTCAACAATTTTGGAAGTCGAGAATTTAAATCGAAAATATGAAATTAGAAGCAGTAAATAGCTATGTGTAACTTGAACAGAAGATGAAAACATTAAAGAAGAAATTAACAGACGTATTAAATTATATATTGAAGTGATTTCGGAAGGAACAATTTAATTTCGAAAAGTCATATAGCAACATGTCTAAAACATAAAATATCCAATGCAGGTGGTATTCCGCCTGTTTTGATATATAGATTGGAGACGTAGACACTACCAAAATCAAACATTCGCAGTCTCCAGACTAGGCTACACAACGCAGCATGGAAACATTTATGCAAGGAATCACACGCAAAGATAGGAAAAGAATCACACGGATCAGAAGTATGATAGAAGTAATTGAAAAGAATCATGTGGATCAGAACGATAATATAAGTGACTGAAGAAAAAAAATCATACGGATCAGAACGATGATAGATGTGACGGAATCACATGAATCATAAGGATAAGGATAGAAGTGACGAAGGAGATGAATCACACAGATCACAATAATAGAAGGGACGGAGGAAAAGAATCACATGGATCAGAATGATTATAACATTGACGAAGGAAATGAATCATACGGATCAAAAAGATGATAGGAGTGATATTATGAAAATGAAAGAACTGAAGTGGCAATGGGCTGGACATATTGTAGAAGAAATGAAACAGTTGTTGACTGGATACCAAGAGACAAGAATTTATTTATTTATGTTTATATTTGTGGACATTGCCGACATGTAGGCCATATGGCCTTAAGTCCGTCATGTATGAGTGATGATATCCCTCGGCGAGCACACTATCCGGGGAAGGGAGAAAGCTATGATTAAGGAAGGAAACGAATTGGGACCTATATATTCGAAAGTACCCCGGCATTTATCTGGTATAAATGAGGAAAACTCAGGAAAAACTTACTCAAGATGGCTGGCCTGAAAAAAATATGTTACACCTTTTCGACCGAGTGACCCCACCGGGAACCGAACCCAAGACCGCTCGCACCAAAGGTGAAAGCATTATCCGACACCCACAAGAAGTGACCTAGAAAACCTCCCTATACGAGATTGTGTGAAGAAACTCAAGAAGCGTTGCGGTGTAACCTGGAAAAGAATTAGCTAAGGGAGGCGATCGTGGAGAAGAATTGAAAAGGCCTTCATCCAACAGTGGTTTGAGCATGATAATCACGATGATTTATGTACGAAAAATTTATAGGTGTGATTAACACCCGCAGCCAGACGTGACTCAGTGGTAGAGTGGTCACCTCTGATGCGTAGGATCCTTGGTTCGATCTTAACTCTCGCCAAATGGCCTTTGTTGTGGACAAACACAATGTGTGTGGGTTTTCTCTGGGTTTTTTGATAGGAGGATAAAATACTACAAGCCATATGTCTATGTAGTATTGAACGGGTATTATTGTGCATCCGAAAGACGATAAGTAATTGTAAAATACTTCCATCTATCTTTTCAGGAAAAAAATGATAGAACTAGATAGTTTTTATAAGAGTATAAAATCTTTCCAGCTTTAGAACAAAGTAGACGTAAACAAAGCGAAATGTACTACTCCGTGGCTTACACGTGCTTCGCCAGCGAGAGACGTGAACAGCAAGATCATCTGCTACCTTACTGTTGTTGCATAATTTCCACAGTATAAGGACACGGTTGGTTGGTAAATAATTAACGCACTGATACTGACTACTGTAACGTTGGAAATAAGTACGTTCTTAAGTTGTTATATAAATGAGATTGCCTCTGTTCCTGTTGTCCTCTTTTGTGTTTCATAACACGAGACGAAAATGGATTATTGTCAATCATCGTCACCATGAAACTCTGCACTCTATAGTTTCAAATGAGCGGGGTCGGCGCGCGAACGCATACGCATGCGCAGTAAATAAATACTATATGTCCAAGTTGGTTGAGCTTGAAATAAAGCTACATCTGTTGTTAAATGTAATATCACAAAATAAAGGATGAATTCAGATATTTTTATTCAAATTAATATTTTAATAGGGTTTATATTGCGGTAGGATATTAGTGTAGTGAGACGAACAACCAATCACTGGTCATTGACCCATTGTTAGTCAGGTGGGTTTGTTTACATCTACTTTTTTCTAAGGCTGGAAAGAGATTAGTTGAAGCGTAACATCAAATTTTCAAGCTTTTCATGCTTCTCTGTTGAACAAGTACAGTTTTATTGAGAAAGTGTAGAAATTTATGTTGAATTAGGAAGCTTTTGGGGGATTCGGATTCTGTGGACCCCTCATAGGTACGCCCCTGGCGCATGGTATATTAGCGATATGCTGTAGCCTATTAGTTACGATAACCTATTTTATTTTTCGGGAGCTCATGTGGTTCGGATTCCACGTTAATCAGTAGGTCCACGTCTCATATAGCCTCGCTGCTGAACGGGACGTTAAAATCAACTCAACTATTTTACTTTTAAAAAAAAAACTTTTTTTCCTTGTTTCGTTTCTGTCCGCTTGCAACAATACACTTTTTTTTCATTTTGCAAGTTATTTTGATTTTATTATGAATTGACAATGACAATTAGATCATAATATTGATAATAATACAGTTGAAAATTCTCAATTTCACCGAAGGTCACACTGACCTTGACATTATGATATTGAGCATATACGTATCTATTTAGCTGTCATCAATTCAAGCATTTTTACACATTTTTTTTTGAATTATTCAAATCTTTGAATTTTATCTTATTGGATTCAGTACATTCTGCCATCATATTTCCATATAATTTCGGTATTACTTGGAAAGTAACTTCAGTTTGACCAAGGATCGACGTGCAAAGAGCGGAAGGCGAAAGAGAACATGATCATGATGACGACAGAGGAGTTGGATCACGAAAGAGAAGCGGGACTGATTCCAATTGTTAGAAGAATGAATCTTTCAGAAGTTTTGGAACAGAAACGCAGCAGAATATAACCTCATTATTTGCGACAGGCTGCGGTCAGTAATTAATAAATAAATCCACAGAGTTTACCTGAAGGTTAAGACCAGGCTTGCCAACCATACGCTAATTTATCATGATTTTCAATAATTTAAGCCTTAATACCATCGATAATGCCTTTGCAATAATAGACGAATATATGATAATTTTAGAACGCACATTTTGTTTGCAGTTTTTGAATATGCAAATACATTGTAAATGTGCATTAAACAATTACAAAACACATGCATTGAGGTTTTTAATAGTCATCCCCGCTAAAATAAATCAATAACGATTTGGGAATTGGCAAATGACAACTCTGCATCCATTCTTTAAATTCAATTACGTTTATGAGGAGCTGGAAATTTTCTTGTTGTTCAGAGTAGTGTTAGGCTAATAAGGATAGGTCTGTGAAGTTGGCCTACCCAAATTAGCTTACGACCTTTTATCTACGTACATGAGCCGTTAGTTCCTCGTTAGTTCCCGTTAGTTCTTACTAAAGTTACGTTAGTTCCGCGATTTTAAAGAAATTATATACAAAAACCAATGGGTAGGCCAACTTGACATGTGAAGTTGGTGTAAACAACAAGGTTTCCCACATTTTTTAACATGAATGGTTAGTTCCTCGTTAGCTACTGTTAGTTCTTACAAAAGTTCCGTTAGTTCCGCGATTTTGTACAAATTAGAGCATAAAGAAAAATGTGGTACAATTTTGCCCAATTCAGCACTATTTAACAAATATAAATACACATTTTCAAAAATGTCAGTAAGACTTTTCCTACATCTCACGTTACTCATACTGTGTGTTGGACGCTTTAAAAAAATGTTGTTGAACATTTATTCTGTGACGTTGCATCGCATAACGCCACGAACTTTGTGTGCGAAATTCGTAATTCGAACTATATCGGAAAACAAGTGATGCTAGATGGACGCATCCTGATAATTTCTATCTTAATATTTTATTATAACGTACTGTTTACACGCGAACTCGGAGATGATTGATTTGTTCCTCGTTTTATGTATTTTTTTCATATATAGCCATAATACCCTTTAGGTTTATTGGTCACTTTGAAATAGAGGCGCGTTTGGTTTCCTAACAATACATACCGAAGATGATAACTGTTTCCCTTTTTAATTTGCGGCGGCTTCTGTTATACTTCCTACGTATGAGAAAAGCTTCATATACTTCCATGGTTGTTCGGGATCCTCCTATTTGGATGATTTTATTAAAGTAATTTTAAAAAAGAGCACTTTCTTTATTTAGACTCTTGGAAGAGGGGATGAGTGTTCTAGAACTTTACTCTTTTAGAGCCATGTATTACAATTGGTATAAAGAAATGAATTCAGCCCTTTTTGTTTCAATTTGGTACTATTTTTCAGCCCACTCCAGGGCTAGGATTGTGGCAACACTGCATGGCGATATTTCGAAATTTCTTAAGATTATAGACAAGGATATCTAACTTGGTATATAAACTCCTTATTTCTCATTCAAAACAAGTAGACATATGCCACAATATTTCTAGTAGATAATTACACGTTACAGCTTTTCCAAAAATTCCGTTTTTAACCCATTAAACTAATGGGTATTTTAGGCGAAAATTGTATATTTTGCTCGGACAAGTGTAGAGTAAAGTGGAATACAGTGAGACACATTTTTCCCGTAAGTAATAACTCTTGTATTATATATTAAAATGAAGAAAAAAAAAAAAAAAACAGAACAGAAGGTTGGAATTTAGGCTATCATACAAATGGGTTATTTTGGTTTAATGTTAATCATCTCTGGTCTACTTACTCATAAACAAAATGTGACAATTTGTCTCACTATTGGGGTAGAATGAGACATACACATACTTAAATGTTCCGTTCTCTATTACGAAGTTCAACACATATCCAAAAGATGAATATCGACAGAAAATGATAAGTATGACATTTGATGTTTAATTTTACAATGTGTTAGCGGTTAAGGTAACTTCAGTTTGATGTCATTTGCGTTTAGAGTTGCAATATCCTGAACAACTGGAAAAATAAATTTTCCGTACATTTTCCCACTTTTTCGCAGAAACCTAACTATATAGTTATTGTTATCACTATCCAGTTTCAGAACCTTCCCAATATAATAAATGTCTTATTTACAGTTAGTGTTGTAAATAGAAAAAAAAACCGTTCGTATTTTTTCAGAAATGTACGTTTTTTTAAAAAAAAAAACATTGCCTCTCGTTTTTTTTCTAAATTTCGTTTTTTTTTTCAAATAGTCATTTGTAATGCATCTTATGTCTATTTAAGTATTAAATATTTTTATGTAGGTATAATCACCATAAACTGCAACATAAATTAAACGCTAGATACTGATACGCTACAAATATTTTACAATTTACATGAATACCATACCTATTAACAATTCGGATTTCAGCAGTTTTCATAAATATCAACTAAGAAATAAAAGTAGAAATGAAATTTTGTTTTTTCCTGAAAGCAGGCCTTAAATAAGTACGAAAATAATGTCACGAACAGTATAAAATTCAAATAACTTGTTTAAAGGTAAAAACTAATACTAATTTGCCTAATAGTATTTTTCTAAATGTCATATATAAATAATTTGTCGACTAGATATATGTGATATGCAGAGCCGGCTCTACCATATATGCAATATGTGCATTTGCATGGAGCGGCAAGTTTGGATGGTCCGGCAAAATCTGTCATAAATATATTATTTAAATTAAATATTTCTGGTTGGAAACATACTTCATGATGATGGTAGTTACACTTACTAAGCTGACATTCTATTTGAATACTACATTCATAAATTATGTTTAGGTTGCATTAGTTTAAGGCCACATGGACAATGCTAAAGCAAATGGTCAGCTTGATTGTTGCCAAATGCAAGAATTCAATTCTCGAACAGTAGTGAATATTTGTTCAATTTAGTAAGTTATCACAGTTTTGATATGACAACTAGTCTTGTTTTTGTCAGAAGCAAGTTCCTTATTATTGAAGATAGAAACAAGTTTTTTTTTTTTTAATGTTAACAGATATAGAAGAGAAATCAAGAAATAAAGATAAAAGAGCTAGTTGCACTGGAATTGCAAACTGATACATTGAGATTGAAGCTCGATAGTGAATTCTATAAAAAGTATTACCATCTTTCCTCTGCAGGTGTGTTTGCTTTATCTTTCACTAACATAATAGATTAATATATATATATATATATATATATATATATATATATATATATATATATATAAACAGACACAACGGGATTGCATTTTTATAAGTATTTAAGCCTTTCTGAGTGCGACTGCACTTACCCTCACCTTTGTTGTTCATGCTGGAGTAGCATACTTAAAATCATTACTTTAAAGATTTGTTCTTTCTGGAGAAAGTGGGAGGCGGCAAGTTATACCATTGCATGGGGCGACAATTTGACTAGGACCGGCTCTGACGATATGTATATAAAAGACATGAATATAGGATGACACAATTTGAAGTAATGCAGGGTGTTTCAAAATTAATATTAGGGTTTTGAAACCTTGTAGTATCTATTATAATTAACTTACAATTATAAATATTATATCAAATGAAAGAGCAACTCAAACAATTTTGTACGCACGCATGTAACTCATGTCCAAAATTATTGTCGCATGTTTATAAATATGTTGTTGTAGGAATATGATTTGATAACGAATTCGCCCGGTATTTCTTATAATGTTACTATGTGTATAATCGGCAAACACGTGTATGTGGCAAATTTCATGTCAAAAGAGCAGTAAATAAGAACAATAAAACGAAAATAAAACTTTCTTGTTCATTTAGCAACATTTTGTTTTACTCATTCTAATTTTCGTGTTTATAATCCTTTTCCTATGAAATTTACCACAAATACACATTTCCCGATTATACATATAGTATCAGTATTAAAAATACCCTGCAAAATCATTATCAAATTATAATCTTACAAGAAGACAGTTATAGTTATGCGACAATCATTTTGGACATGAGTGTACATGCATTGTTTCTTCTGTCTGCCGTTCGAAAGAGCAAGCAGCAAAGATGTAGACTAGAGAGCAGAAAGTTTTTTGTATTTTAATAAAAACTAAATCTGTACAGTGCAACGGTCTCTGTGAAGAATATTAAGGAGACGCTTGCAACTACGTCCTTATCGTTTGCAGTTGCTACAGGCCTAAAGCCTACAGACTACGGTTTACGTGCCAATTTCGCAAGTGAAATATTGCTGCATAACAATGAAGATTTTCTGGATCGTGTCATCTTCAGTGATAAATCGAAATTTCACCTAAGAGCTAATGTGAACACTCATAATGTTTGTATCTGGCCGTCAGCAAATCTCAGGAGATGGTACACTTGAAACGAAACTCCCCTAAATTGAATGTGTTTTGTACCATATGGCGGAAAGTTTATGGGCCTTTCTCGCCTATCGACTAGATGTGTGCCGTGTGACGAATGAATCTCATATTGAACACATGTAGCAAAGACTGTTTGAGGTGCATTTGAGGTTTGGTCTTTGAGTTGGTGTTTGAGGTCTTTTACTTGATGCATTGCTTATAATTGTACGTAAAATGTAATAAGTACTACGAAGACTTAAAACCCCAAAATTCATTTTGAAACACCCTGCATTTCTCACCAACAATGTTGGAACTAAAATGTAAAAAGGAGAGAAAATTTTCCTTATAAAATTATTGTTTACAACAACGATATTATTATTAGTCGAGACTATAACTACAACAACACGAGTTAGTAGTCAAAAAAATGTAATCAAATGTATACTTGGTGGCCCAGGTGGCCAAAGTGGCACACACGGGTGCATTTGTTTAATCCGCTCCTGTGTGGACACTAATTAAGATATCGGGATATTATTTTTGCAAAATATGGTTGGACTATAGTTTATCATAGTAATTTTTTTCTTCTGGTGTCGAATTTCCTTCTCAAATTTCACCCCAGTCAAAAATTCGAGAATTTTCTAATTTCGAATTTCCTTTACTTCTTTTTTCCTTGTAGCTTCCTTCGTTGTAGAAGGACCTCCTTAAGACTTGCCAGGTAGATACCTCTGACGGATACCTATTTGTTGACATCAATTGGACTGGCCTGCCAATTAGGGAAATTAAAAGTTTCCTAAGTTTGGGCAAAAAATTAGACATTTTTGTTTATAAATCCGTACCTATATGTCCGAGTGCAAGTCAACTTACGCCAATCGAACATTTGTCCTTACTTAACAATGCAAGTAGAGATCGTTACAATGGGGTAATTAGGGAACGAACGAAAAATTCATATTTAGGTTTTAACACGATTTTTCTAGTTTTTCCTTACTTTTCTGTTTACCGTAATATATTTTTGGTAATTAGAAGTTTTGTTCCTTAAATATCGTCATAATATTCGTAAGATATATTAGTGATGTAACAGTGTTTAATTTAAGATAGTTTGCGTCTGTCTGGTAGCAGTGTTACCAGCTACAGAAAATTTTAATTCCAGATTTTAGGGGGAAATTTTGGAAAATTATCTGTTTTGTCTCTATTATTTCCCTCTTGTTGGCGATATAAGACCAAACGTACCAGTATCTGGAAGTCTCGTCTTTGCTCTACACAACGCACTATAGAAAGTTTCAATAGGATAATTAGAGGAAGTACAGTTGAGGTTTACAGTACACCTTGTTCTCTAATTGGGAAGATAACTGTGATTTTTTAAAAGTTAGAATGAGATATTTTTTATTGACATGCTTACTTTATTAGATATCGTCACATTACTTGTAGGATATATTAGAGGGATACCAAAGCTTATTTTAAGATAGTTTGTGTGTGTCTGATATTAGTGTTGCGAGCTACAGAAAATTTTAATTCCAGAATTTAGGGGCAAATTTTGAAAAAAAAAATCCCTTTTTGCTTCTATTATTTCCGTCTTGTTGGCTACACTCGAACAAACTACCAGTGTCTAAAAGCCTCGTTCTTAGCCTACACAGCGCACCATAAAAAGTTTCACTAGAATAATTAGGGAAAGTACAGCTGAGGTTTATAATAAACCATGTTCTGTAAATGGTGAATTTCTGAGGTTGAATTAGATTTTTTTAAATTTTCTTGCTTACTTTGTTAGATATCGCCATGATACTTGTAGGATATATTCTTGGAGTACCAAGGTTTCTTTTCAGATAGTTTTCGTCTGTCTGATGGCAGTTTTTCCAGCCAAAACAATTAATTCCCGCTTTTAGGTTAAAAATTTGGAAAATTTCCCTTTTCCCTCTATTATTATCCTCTTACTGGCCACATTGAAACAAACATACAAGTACCTGAAAACTTCTTCTTTGCCCTACAGAACGCACCATAAAAAGTTTCAATAGGATAATTAGAGAAGCTGTAGCCCCGGCATATTTGATTTTTGCTTCTGAGGCGTAAAAAGTGTCAAAATTTCATGTGTATGACAGAATTTTTTCTTTCCCTCTTTGGATGGAAGCAAGCGACTTCAGGATTTCACTGTACCTTGTCAACACACCAAATATTTTTTTAGGTGACTTGAACCCATATAGCAGTAGTGGTACTACATACAAAAAATTTTGAAATTCGGTTAGGGAATTTTTTGTAAAGTTTCCCCCTACATTTCCCTCAATAATTTCCCACCTATTGGCAACACTGCAATGCAACTTACACCAAAAACTAGCCACATCCATTTTCTAAAAAACAAGGACTTAACCATATCAATCGAATGAATGGTTTTTGAGCAATAAGACACTAACTGGAAATGTAGGAAAACGCCAAAAATGACCTGGGGCCGAAAGGAATAATCACACAATTTTGCTAGTATATAGGTACAAAGAAACAAAAGATTTGTAAGTTACGAGGGCTTCGACTCAAGTTCTGTTGATTATTTCAATAATCTGCAACGTAAATCGATAAATAATAGTTGCCAGAAAAAAAAACAGAGATTTGAAAAAAAACATGAAAAAGAACGATGTTTTTTATTGAAAAAAAAAACTTCACAGAAAAAAAACCGTTTTTTTACAACACTATTTACAGTGACATTCTACCAGAACATAATCATCCTCATTTATGTTGCAGATAGTCTTTAAAGTCATCTGGACCAATTTCGAGTAATAATTCAATTTCTTCATCTGATGAGGACAATTCGAAATATTCTTCCTCTACATCTTGATCGACTTCATAGTAAAAAAAAAAAAACAAAAAAAAAAAAAAAAAAAAACACGTCTCTTTTAATTTTGTACTCATTTCCTATTTGTTATTTTCTTGATGTTTCTTTTCTCAGCAATAATTTCTTCCCTGGATACATCTCGGTTTTGTTTGAAAGAAGTCTCGCTCTACCTCAATAGCAATATGAATGTATTTCCTCGGAACCACAAAAAAGTTTAACTCTTAACAATATTGTGATAAATATCGACAAATAATAAAGAATCTCATGCGCTGAAATTAATCTACAATTATTTGATTTACTTTGATTTCTTCAAACATAAAGGAAATACAGAAAAGTTATTTTGCTTAATAGAAAATTACTGAACTCTCTCACTGCCTGTATCATTCGCGTCAGCCACTTGCCTACTAAGGTGACAGAGGAAGGTCAACTGCCGCATATCTGTACAACCATTATTTCCAGCTTCATGCAATAAATAATCAAGAAAAGCTCTTGTCTCACTGTACCCCACTTCCCCCTAACTTGGTCCATAATTGTAGAAGGATCTACCGAGCAAGTAGGCCTACTAAGAAAAGAAAAAGTACATCCTGATATATAGGTAAAATAGGGGCAATTTCCGTACAGAAAACATGTTGCATTGAAAGGCTATGTGTAACTCGAGATATTGTAGCAGGGTAGTGGTTTATATCTTTTTGACTTGTCAAGAACCATGCTTTGATGTTCCGTAACATTTTCACTAATTCTGGGGGGTTTGGGGGTTAGAGTTTTCCAGAAAATGAAGAAAATCCCTTATTTTTATGAAAAAAAGGATTTTTAAATACTGGCAACATTGCAATTATTTATTTTACAACTTGGTAACACGGAAAATAGTTTAATGTAAAATCGTACATCTACCTTTAGCGCCTAAGATGTACATCTGCCCAGCATTCCTCATTGTTGTAGACCTAACTTCGTCACATGTCTATTTTAAGTTACTCGACAATGACTATGACCATTCATTGTACTATGATTCAGAGGGGGATAGAGGGTGGCTGGTTTAAAGGGTGATAAACGTGTTGTTGTTCGCCTTTGAAGTCAAAACAAGGAAGCAGCTCTTGTACTGCTCCTCTTCCATTTCTGTTCTTTCCTAGTTCGTTTTCTTTCTCCAGTAAGACCAGACACATAAATTACGTATAAATGTTTCTAAACCCTTACGTTGAAAGATAAGGTTTTATAGGAAAAACGACTAATGGGCTTCTTCTCTTTGTACATGAAGCGCAGCATACAATGTTACGAACATAATTTATAGATAAGCATCTAAGTACAAATGGATTCAAATTATCTTTTCAAAAATATAACTAAAATTAGTAATTCTGATAAATTCGTATACCTGGCAACTCTGTACATAACAATGATATCGAATCACAAAAAACAGAGTATCCACGTGTTGCCAGACGTCTTTTTTCTAAGAAAAACGAACGAAACGTTTCTACGACAATCAGAACCGGCACAATAAATTCTAGGGTTCATGTGCTCAATATGAGTAATATTAATTCTAAGAGTAACGAAGAGGGCCGTACTGCAACCCAGGGGCCCATCGGGAAGGTACTTTCTAGGGCGCCCACTCACATGTACGTACTGCCCCTCCCCGACAATTAAAGGGAGTCCGGGAGTGTTACTCGGATCGAATTCGCTGAAAAGTCTTAAAATGCAGATTTAAAACTTTTTTTTAGGCAGTAATTTCTCCCCTGACACTGACTGATCTGACGTAGTGCCCAATGCCCTATTCTTCTCTGCCCCAACTTTCACTTAAGCGAGGTGGAATTTGTAAACACAAATCTTCCAAAAGATATTTGCATTAAACTGCTATCTACAGAGTATCAAAATATTAAAATAACGCATTACCCAAAAACAAAATTCTATGGCATCAGTGAAACCAAAATGTATATTTTTTAGTTTGTATATTTTTAAATATGTTTATTTCTGTTTAATTTACTTTACAACAGCTATCTGTACACATCTATGATCTAACCCACTTTTTTTCTCAATGTACTATACTAATATTTGACATACATTCACATAATGTTAATGAAATACGTGAGGCATAAGTCTGAATACACCCCTATAAAAGACGAACGGTGTGAGGAATCATAATGTCTTTTGGTATGGGGTGTCTATATGTGGGGCGCAACGTATAGGAGCTATGGTGACAGCGGCGGCCATCTTGAAATCCGGCATCTTGGATTTGGGTTACGTTTATCAAATAGGAAGAGGGTCATGTTGCATGCCACTTTACACTGTCTTTTCTGAAAAATACATCTGTGCAATCCGTTTCGCGATATCTTTATTCGTGTAGGAGTTATGACGTGTTAAAGTTTGGAACATTTGTCAGAGTCGGCATTACAGCATATGCTCAATATGACCTCCATTGAGCTAGTTACACAATCGGAGTCTTTTTTACCAGTCCTGCTGCACACGTCGCAGGATCTATGAGTCAATCATGCATGCTATGTCAGGAAAGCAGTACAGTGTGCATTACGTGGGCGGTCAACCAATGCCTTATAAACGTAATTATCTCCAAAATTATTGAAACAGAACTTGGGTTTGAGAGCCTCATTCACAAGTTATACATTCATTCAGAACAGTTAAACTGTCTAGCTGAAAAGGATGAGAGCTGGACATGCTTCAATCAGATTGTATGACGCGTATAGTTTCTGCTGTGCATGAAAAATGTGTCAATATTCTCAGAAGTCAAAGACAAAGCAAACCTTTGTTAAACTATACGCAGATGTTGGGCGTAGTCAGGGAGCTAATTGATGCCGATCGATCAGGATCATGTACAATGCACCTACATGCTATTTCAGCTTGTTTGCCCATATTTGCTTCTGCAGGTCACCAAAATTATCTGAAGTCTGCTTACCTGTACCTTCAAATCATGACAAGTTTGGAGATAACTAACACTGAAGTGGATCATAATTTTATGGAGGGATACCATGTCATCAGACGTAGTAACACTTTCTGTTCTGATCTTAGTTATGACCTGGTTATTGAGCAGACGCTAATGAGATCATTAAAAAACACAGAGGATTAACAAGAGGTAATGGAATAACATAGAAGCAAAGGGCAATCTGGACAATGTCTTCTCCCGTATCCTCGTCTTACAACTTTGCCATTCAGATCTGTGATTCTGTGATACGCAATATACTACTAGTGAACAGCACAAAGAGGCAACTGCTGCAAGGATACCTCGTGATAAAGAGGATGTGGCTAAAATTGCAGTGTGCTTGAACTATATTCCCCACTGTCTGAGGAAGAGGCATTGCATAATATTGTAACTGGAATAAATGCAGATAATGATGTGAATTTTCATGATCTTTTCAGTATCGGTAAAGACATTGTTGCTCAAATGGAACGCCAGTCAACATTTTCATATGCACACAAACGCAACATTAAAGCAATCACGTTTGCATCAGCAAAGGCCGTTAAGGTATCGGAAGACAAAACGATAGATCCTGCTCTTTTGTTTCAACGGTTGTTGGTTGTGTCTCAGAGTGGAGATTTAAACTTAAATGAGATAATGAAGTATGAGCTTTCTCCATGCTCATCTACACCCTGGAGTTAAACATAAACTTAGAAAGGCAGACAAACCTGCACTTCTTGAAGCCATAAGAAAGCATGCTATTCTTACGAATGCTTCAGCGTTTTCTCCATACTGAGCAGTATGTTTCGGATGAAGGTTCCCTCTTACATAGCTTAACTGGTCTCAAGAAAGTACTTACAGCTTCATTACAGATCATTATGCATGTTTTGTTGCAGAACGATATGGAAAAAGCAACTTTGTTTTCGATGGCTATGGAAAGCCTACCCCAAAGAACAGTACTTGAGCGAAGGAAGACAACTACAGTACAACAATAGTAATCAATGTCATGGAAGCAACAAAATTTATTCAGAAAAAGGAGGACTTTCTTTCCAATGGAAACAACAAACAATTATTGATAAAAATGATTACTGTGCGCCTGAGAACGAAAGGATGTCAAGTAATATAAGCAGAGGGGGATGCAGATGCTGACATTGCTTCTAAGGGTTGCTAAGTCACTTACTCAGTCAACGACCCTCGTAGGAGAAGATACGGTTCTACTAATATTGCTTCTCTATTATGGCTATACAGATAAACAGGGTCTGTATCTACAATCAGACAAAGGGAAAGCTCATGTTTATAGCATTACTGCCTTGAAGATCTTGCTGGGGAAGACAAGCCTGTTATTTGCTCATACCTTCACTGCATCATATCCTACTTCATGAAATTTTGGTATTGGAAAAGTCAGTATTTGAAAACATTAACAAATATGTTATTTTGCGTGAATGTGCACAGATTTTCTATTCTCCAAACGCAGATCCAAAAACTGTGGAAACTACCAAGACATAGATCCTACTAAGTGAGACTGGATTAATGAAGGGGACAAACTGGAACCAATATTGATGGATAATAAACTCGCTCCTGACAGCCTTTTAAAAATGATTCACAGCAGCTGTTCATGTGGATGTATCATACTTAAATGTACGTTTAAGAAATGTGGTTCTTGCTATAATGGCAACTGTGAAAACATCACAATTAAACCCCTTATGGGTGATGAAGAAATTTAGGGTGTTTTTTATATTAACGTAATATAAACAAATAAAAGGAATTTAGTTGAAACAATTCTTTTACAGACATTAAGAGAAAAGTAATACAACAAAAAATGTTTGTTAATAACTAACATTATATAGGTTGTAAACTACATGTTGTGTTTTAATGTTTAACAAAACATGTCAGTGTTATACATGCCAATTATTTTTATTTATTCTATAACATGATATGTGACCGTCATATTGTAAATATAACAGCTGGTAATGAAACACTTCCGTAAAATTGACACCATTTTTATTATATTATAATTAGATCCTTTGTAATGCTCCTATGATATGCATTATGATTTTTATTACTACTACTACTACTATTATTATTATTATTATTATTATTATTATTATTATTATTATTATTATTATTATTATTATTATTATTATTATTATTATTATAGTTGTTTTCTTTAATATATAAGAACAAATCAGATACTTCTCTACAAAATTAAAGTATTACATTGTTTGAAGATAACGCATGTTGCCTTACATGGCCGAGTTCAGTGTTATAAAAGACAATAAAATGGTCTAACTCACTTAGTTTTTAAGATACAGAAGTGATTTGGCTGTCAATGGAAAGAGAACATTCTACTCTATAACGATCATTTCGGATGATTTTTTGGAAACTTCTAAGGGTTTCATAGTTATGTGCCAATTAAGACAAATAACGAACCTAATGTAATGAATTTTTTGGAAGATCAGCTGCAATACTTAAATATGCGGCATCATCACAAGACTGTACCACCTTTCCCCATTTATATTATCTATTACCATCAATTTGATACAAGAACGAATTTTCTATCTTAATTCTGTGAGGAGATATAATTGCGCAATTTGTTGAGGGTCAAACCTTATATTGACTAGACTACAATGTTACCATAGTAAGCCTAAAGCATGATAAAATTGTGCAAATCTCTGTGCGGTATACGTCTTCGAATACACATCTGGTCTCATTAATAAAGTATTAATATATAGTTCTCTTGTGTTTACATGTTTTCCTGATAACACTATTTGAGGCGTATGGCTATAAATCCACATTATAAATCTTTTGGTGGGGTATAGAATCACATGTGAGAGACAAATAGTAATCTACAAAATTCAATCGTGGGTATGGGGTTTTGTATAATTCTATCTATAATTCTTTTACACTCTATCCATATAATATCATGGTAATCACATACGAAAAACTTGATGTATAATGTTCGCCGGAATATCGCAATGTTCGCAGATCATCGTTATCAGAAATAAAACAGTCTCTTGCATACACTAGTCTAATTTAAAATACGTCGTTTAAAAAGCTACTTACCTGCAACATAGTGATTTTTCCTTCTGTAATTTTTCTCTTTTTTTAAGAAAGAAAAATTCGAGCTGAATTTTTATTTATTTATTTTTTTTTGTTCCAGGGCTCTGTGATCAAGGGGGCCCCAAAATTTTAAAATTACTGAAAACATTTTAACCATAAAAGATTTTTAAAAAACATGGCATGGGCCCTTTTTGAATATGTTAAGAGAAGGCCCATCATAAAAGTTTTTGACGTGCTCCCTCTTGTATTTTCCCGCTCCAGAGCTTCCAATAGTCTTAATCTGGCCCTATATATATTTTTATACGGAAAACAACGGGGCTGTAAACTATGATTTAGTTTCAAGTTATGGCAACATTTGAGATTTCCGTTTAGCTGAATACTTCGATATTAGCAAAATTATAAAGCAGAGTAAGAAATCAGTAACCTTTCAATGGTTGATTTACGAAAAATGCGATAGATTGTTTTCGCAGCATCATGGGCTGGCAACGCTGGCCTGGGATTATCTGACTCGAAGTGTTATCGTCCTCCGTTCCGTTACTCCCGTTTGCGAGGAGTGTGTGACGTTCGCCTTTTTTTTTTTTTTTTTTGTACATATACCGCTACTTACGATAGAAGGCGCAGGCCCACTAAAAGATTCTAGTTCAGGGCCCACCGGGAAATTTCCTGGTTTCCCGCCTGGCTGGTACGGCCCTGGTAACGAAAGAAGATGGGCAATTTCTTTCCTTTTCTTTTCTCTCTCTCTCTCTTTCTTTCTTTTTTCAGTTACCTCCCTTACGGGAGTGCCAAGATGGCCGAATTCGCCTGTTTTAAATATAATTGTTTATAACGATTTTTTGAACACAGCACTTGGACCGTCATAGTTTTTATAATTTCACTTAGGTTGTAATGCATATTCTAAGAGTAAAAGGGATTTAATTTTTCGCAAAGAAATATAAATAATTCTTGCGTACGAAGAACGGAAGCAACCCTGGTTCGATCCCAGCTCGCGCCAAGTGAACTTAGTGGTGGACAACCAGCATGTGCGTGCGTTTCCTCGGGGTTGTCCCGTTTCCTCCCACTTTCTACATTCCACCATTTCATTCATTTCTCACCGTCTCATTTTGCCTAGCCGGCATAATCATGGGACGTAAAACTCAAAAATTTCATTTCATTTTTTCAACGGAAGCAACGGGCGAAGCATGAGCACGAAATTACAGGCCGACACAGATCGGTAGCCAGCCCAAAAATGCAGGAAGGGGCGGTAGATGTTAGGGGGGCCCGACCCAACCATATTATAGTTCCTTTGCAAGCCTACCGTGAAAATTTCAAGGGGGGGGGGCGGACCCCTAGCCCCCCGTGGATACGGGCCTGGGCCGACAAGGGCGCTCGTGTTGTGGTTTCCAAGGGGGCAAGTATAAGCGACATTGCAAATATAGTTTCAAATTTTGATGTAACTATTCTAAAAATTTTATTGGGTTTTCGATATTCCGAAGTACAATTTCCACTAGGAAAGGCAATCGCCCACCTTGCTTCCCTGATGGGCGCCCTTGCACGCCGAGCAAATCTGAGGGACTGGAGCGAACAGAAATTCCCTATTAGCCGAAGGCTAGTACAGCATACAAAACAACAATTATATACGCACATACCTTATTAACTACGATATAGTATAGTAATATAATATTTAATATAGTGTACGTGGATCAAAATTAGTAAAGAATTGAGTTCTCAACCTTGTACAAGTTTGTGTTAGGAAGGAAAACTACGTCACGGTGTTATTAAGGTCACGGAAAGAAAATATTCATAAACATCTTGGTGGTAGTTACAAGAAGGAGATTTCTGTTTAAAGGCATAATAATATCACAAGGTTCCTGCTTTCTAACACATGTGCAGCTGTAGAAGTGTTTGTAAACTGAAAGGAAGAGAACAGGGCGGGCGCCCCTCTCAGTGGAATTCTAACGAAATGACAACAAAGCAATTTGTTCTCCTCTAAATGTCACTTCGTTTCTGATTTTGATTCGAGTATAATTGCTATAGCAAGTGAGACAAAATCAGTGTGTTTTGATGTGTATTTCCAAGAATTAAACACCGGTTGAAAATCTAGGAGGGGGGACTATCTCCTGCTGCGGGCGGCTACGCCCCGTACAAAGATAACACAAAAGGGTCCACGTACTTTCATTTGCAACAATGTATGTTGAAGTAAGACAATACGGCACCGTGAACTTAAGTGCTTTCTTTCATGGTACGTACACGTCATGTATCTTCTTAATGACTTTCATTATGAATATAATGCTTTGTTACCGAATATTGGAGTATAGCAGGTAAGATTCACATTTATTTCTAATATATTACGTAATACATTTATTCTAAGAAGTAACAATGAATCGAGATTTTATTCGTAATATTGATAACTGATTAATGCTTTTGATATTTGTATGTCATAAAATAAATAAATGATATGAAAGGATTTGTAAACACTATCGTTTAGTATTCTCTGGAATTATCACTTAATTGTGATTATGTTGGGTAGAGAGTGCAATACAAACTTTTGTAATCTCTTTCGCAAACGTCAACAATAAATATGGCGGACTTCGTATGCCCAGACAGACGTGTTGGTATTGGAGATGCTTAAACATTTAGTTCTTTTACTATAGGAACTGTACGACAAAGGCGGATGTATATCACAGATTTTTACATGTAAGTATACCTTTAACTAATGAGAAAGAATTTTAAGATGTGTTTGCTTAACTAACATGAACAGTGAGTGGTTTTTCTTCTACTAAAACTGAGTTTAAACTTCTACTTTGGTAACGTTATTGATTCGTAGAACATTTTAATTCATTAGTACATTGTTTAATTATACCTTAGTGATGGCGATCAGGTAGATTCACTGCTACCCAGTGGTGGATCTAGCCGGGGCCGGGGGCCTACATTTTTTGAGTGACAAAAAATAATTTAGCTATTATTTATATATTTTTGGATCTGGATCATATGATAAACTATATACTGATATACTATAGGATCTGGCTACCCCCCCCCCCCAATTTTTACCGTCTAGATCCACCACTGCTGCTACCCGAGAATATCATTCCTCTTTCTACGAGTTAGGTATTTCTACAGAAAGGAGGTATTATAGCAATTAATAGCTGTTACTGTCAAAAGTGAAACACATTCGGAACTGATGAGAGCATAGGCCTAAATTCAGGATGAGATTAGAACCCATGGATCTTATACAGAGTCGTTTTAAATCGTGATTAGTGCCATACGAAAGGGTTTGACTAACATTTCATGCAGTAGTCAGGCCTTTAGTATGATGCTAATCATACGTTAAAATGGCTGCATAAGGCCCACTATGTCTTACCCAGTTACCGAAATGCTAAAACACGGGAGCTAGTGTTTAAATTAGTGTTGTCCAAATCGATTTTCGGAAAACCGAAACCGGTTTTCGGTTCCTGAATCCTAAATCGCTTTTTTAAACGGATTTTACAGTTTCGATTTTCAAAATCGATTTACGGTTTCGGTTTTAAAACCAAAAATCATTTTTTGATTTTCTTACTTCCATGTGCAAATGTTATTTAAGGTGAATGTGAACGGGAACAATGAAACGAAGTGGGAATAATAAACAGAAATAGTACATTCGCATGTCTGAACGTGTGTAATTTGTGCTACAAAGTGGGCATACGGTAGTCATGTTCTGTAACATACGAACAATTTACATACATTTGCATGGAATGCACGTTCCTTGAATGAAAAGCGCTGTTTTACCTCCAGTGCGCTTGAGCCCTGGTTTGAGTCCCGAGCAGTGCCGGATTTACGTATAAGCTAAACAAACTATAGCCTAGGTTCCAAAAAAAATTTAAAGAAAAGAAAATTTTGTGCATATTTCGAAAATATAAGACAAAAGCAATAGAATAAAACCTACTTAGCCTTACAACAACAGTATATAGTGTTCTGTAAGCTCCTATGATCTAAGTAGGCTAATTACGGCCTCTCTTGCTACTCTTCTGTGCATACGGGTACCTACTTTCTGTATGGATTGTTTGTACGGCAACATGTATCATACATCTGGAAACCTCAGTGCAATCAATTTGTCATAGACAAAGAAGAAGTGAACATATAAGGGAGCCCCATTACTTCCAGTAGGTGAGGGCCAGGGGCGGATCCAGGGGGGGGGCGATCGCTCCCCCAGAAGAGGAAACCTTCTTATTTTATATATAAATAAACCCATCCATAAAAAGTTTGGAGCTCTTAAAAGTAACTCTAAGTAGCAGTATCACTACCGCCCTCCCCAGAAGTCCGTCCTGGATCCGCCCCTGGTTAGGGCCACATCAAACCTAAATACGTTTTCTGGTCCCGAGGTTAGTCCATTAAAACATAGTGATTGCAAATGACAATCAGTGTTAACACACGCAATGTGGGATTGTATGAAAATACATCAGAATACGAAAAAAAAAAAAAAAAGTCAGAAATCTGGTTTGAAAACAGATCACCTGGCTGTTAGTCACATACTTCTATTACACACCGAACAATGGCAATCCCTTGCTCGAAAGCTAAGGCCCCGAAAGTTAAATGTTAGATGATATTTTCGTCTTCATTTTACCTCAAGCATTACTCAAGTCAACAAGACAGTTCCAACGCCACCACCTGCGTCCAAAACCATCTTCTTTAATACCTGAATAGAAGAGACCCGAATCCAAAATGTTGGGACCCCATTCCCGGGGCTTCGAATCCAAGTCCCGATTTCTAGCATCACCGCTGTGCTCAGACAACCCGAAATATTGCAACGTCATCACTCTCGTACAACAACTCCATATTAGGCGTATAGAAGGGACCCGGGCCCAAAACATCGGAACCCCATTGTTGGGGCCTCATGGCCGGAGCCCGATTTGTGACATCACCACTGTGTTAAGGGGCCCGGACCTTTCCAACACAACCATCTGCATCCAACAACTCTATGCTTAAAAGAGAAATAGAATGAACCCGAACCCAAAATTCCAGGACCTCACTTCTGAGGCTCCGAAGCCAGGGACCAATTTCCAACATTACCGCTGTGTTCAGACAACGCGAACCTTTCGAACGCCACTACCATCGTACAACTCCATGTTTAATAGGCGTATAGAAGGGACCTGTGCCCAAAACTTTGGAACCTCATGACCGGTGCCCGATTTCTGACATCACCACTGTGCTCAAGGGACCTGGACCTTTCCAACGCCGCCACCCGTGTCCACCAACTCCATTAAAAACCGTTGCAGGATTTTAATGGAATTTTCTTCATGCTCTTTCTGCAAATTACGATCGATGAAACCTATCCAATCTTGATCAAACTGGAAATAATGGTAGACGTTGACGAGCTTTGTATATATTCAAGCATAGAATGAAATACTAGAGTGATCAGAAAGTAAGGTTACAAAGCCTGCAGTGAAAAGTGTATATATTATTTCATACAAGCAATACAGTAGAGACCTGCACGGGCCGGGCTTGGGCGGGCCGACTCTGCTATTTTTTTGGGGCGGGCCGGGCTTGGGCGGGCCGACACTGTTATTTCTTTGGGCCGGGCCGGGCTTGGGCTGGCCGACACTGATTTCTCTTCAGGTCGGGCCGGGCTGGGGGGGGGGGCGATCAATTGCAATTATATAACAATTATTGACTTTCGTTAAACGATAATTGGAATAAAGCCAAACGTTGAAGAAGTGTGTCCGTGAAAAATGTTACAAAGAATGCAATAGCTATTTACAGTTTGTGTTGCTTAGCGGCTCCACTTTCACTATAGAGGATTGCAGGCATTATGCGGTAAATTGAGCTCTGACCTTGACCTTCATTGAACTCAAAATATAACAAGAAGGGGTGGGAATGTTTTACCTGTCGTTAAACAATATTGCCATCTTCACTTTATGCTAAAAATCAATTAAGTTAGATTTTTGTTACAGGGAATGGAGTTTTTGTTCTCTCGATGACAGGCAAAGTTCTAGGAGGCAATGGTACCATTCGGGAGGCAAGCGAGAGGTTGTGGACCAGAGTTTAGAAAATGTTTCTGAGGGTTAGGTCAAATTTAGTACTAAATTTTGAGAAAGATTGGGGCTCAAGCTAATTTTTTTAAAAAATTATCGGGCCGGCGTCGTGCCAAAAACTTTTAAAATTTATCGGGCCCGGGCCGGGCTTGGGCCAAGAATTTTAAAAAACTTATCGGGCCGGGCCGGGCTCGGGCCGAAAATCTCCAAAACTTTTCGGGCCCGGGCTGGGCCGGGCCTAGATACGTTCGGGCCGAAAAATTCGGCCCGTGCAGGTCTCTACAATACAGCCAACACATAGTACATACATTAGGTTATTTTCCGACGTAGTCTCCATATCGATTGAGGCACTTGTAGCATCGTGGAATGAGTTTGAGGATTCCCTCCTGGTAAAAATCCTGTCCTTGCGTCTTCACACACGTTGATACGAAGTATTTCACCTCGTCTGAAGCAAAGCGATGGTCTCCTAGATGCTGCTCCAAGTGCCGCTACAAGTGAATGTCGCTTGAAGCGAGGTCCGGGGTGTAGGGAGGGTGGTCGATTATGTCACTGCAAAACTGGTTCAACAGCGTGGTAGTCTTCTGGACTGTATGCGGGCGCGCGTTGTCTGCAGACTTTCCGGTCCTGCAGAATACCATGCACAATGTGATAAACGCTTCCGAACAACATTTCTCAATTCTGCCATCAGATGCCGTAACCTGATCCTCCTGTTGTCCTGAATCAGCTGTGTTCAAATTTGTTGATGTCGTACTGGGTCGGCCGCTGCACTCCTCGTCAGTAACGTTTTCTGTACCAGTCGCAAACTTTCGACATCAATCTGCGACATGCTGACGAGACATTACAGTCTCTCCGTAAACCTCTACCAGCTGCCGGTGAATTTCAGCCGCGGTTACATGTTTCGCCTGCAGAAATCGAATAACTGAGCGGACTTCTTCGCGAGATCAGTTTACCAAACGAGTCGCCATTTGTGTTTATCTACAACTAGCACTGTCTGAAACTCTGCACAGTTGCCAACACATTACCGCACACTCCTCATTCCTCTATAACAGACGAAACTCCAGAAATATCAGCCTTGTACCTTAGTTTCTGATCCACCCTCGTATTATGGTGTACAGATCTCTGATTTCTTTCCAAGTTTTTGGCCACAGAAGTTGATTTGTCTGATCTTGGTCAAATTTGCCATGTTGCTAGATCTTCATGAGCTTACTACTTATGAAATATTAAGTTGTGTAGATCTTCGATCCTCGAGTTATTTGCTATCGGAGTCGGCGTTTGGACTTACTTACTTGAGTCCAAACTCCAAGCCTGATAGACAGTAAACAAATGCCTGCACATCACGTTATTTCACACGGATATTAAGTTTATTAAAGTCAACCAACATTTCAGATTTGGGCAAAAGACCTTTCCGTTATTGGCCACCAAATTTCGGGCTTGAACTTAACAAACCTGTTACGAGAAGTAAGTGGAGTGCAGTGCTTAAAGTGACGTCAGATGAGGTGACGATATGGAACAAATATAACCACTTAGAGCACTAATTTTGATCGAACCCTAAAGAACATCTCCACTCCTGACATTTTTGCACCAGAGATAGAAGACTAATATGTAAATGTTTTACTCCCCACTATCATCAGCCTAATAGTAATAAATATTTGTAAAAAGTATTCAGTGAATATTGTTTTAAGTTCATTGTATTGTATTGTATTCCATTCAATAATATGGAAACTTTAAATATTGCTAATCATCACAATATTCGATAAATAATTACCAGCACATAATACAAATCCAATGAACAGTCAGCTCAAAGTGTAAAATTCTCAGTAGCGGTTCGTGGTCTGTAGAAGCACCGGTTGCAATGTTGCAATATCAAAGATGTGTAGGTACGCGCAAGTGTTCCCTTCCCCCAGCATTCTTGAGTCTTATCCAAAACATATTCAGGAAATATGAAGAGGAAGGTCCTTTTAAGCTCTATTTGTATATTTATTGATTAAAGTGTATTCTCTAATATTGGTTTAATATAAGCTATTTTTTTCAAACAACCACTATCAATGTACGTTTATACACTATTTATATACAAAACTTCTTCACTCATGTCATTGAACAAGAGATACATCGAATATATAGCATGTGCTGTAAGCCATGAATGATATCGTTAACCCGAAAAGAAAAAAAAAAAGGAAAAAAAATTGCATATATTCATGCACGCAGTTAAACAAAATTATTTAATTAAGTAAACTATGCATTATTTTAAAATGGAAGGACTTTCTTCGTTCTTTTCGAGCTTCAAATTTTTCTATGACTTCATTGAAATCTGAAATGCTGCTCGCCAAGTTTTTCTGAATAGAAAGCATCGCTGTCGCAAATATTTTCTGCTTATTTTCTTTAGGGTACAGAAACACTTCTCTCCTCCGACAATATGCATTTTGTTAGCATTTCTTTGTATGAATATAAGGGACAAAGAGTCAATTTTCAGTAACCACGTATTTTTGTCTGCTATTCTACTGTAAAGAAGCATGAATTCTAAATTTTTTTTTCCTTCGAAAATAAATTAAAAAAAAATGTTAGTTTAACATTCCAGCAATTTAGGCTAAAGAAGACAGATGAGCATTGAAAGTGAATGATTTATGCTCTGCGCCGGAAATCGAACATGGGATCATGTGCACGAAAGACACAGAGCTAGGAATTAGACCAGTGGTAAGACATTTTCTGCTTCGAGACTCGATCGCCCCCCCCCCTAGAATACGATATTTTTTATTTCAAAAATAAAACCTGTAACTAGAATTCTCACCGTTGTATTATAAATGTAAAATAAAACCTATTGACGTCGAACGATCGCCCTCCCCCAACATTCAGCCTGGATCCGCCCCTGCTACCACCAGACGCGTATTTGTTCTTTGCGAGTTTCTGTTTTGTGAATAACTTCTTTCTTCCAAGCGTCTATATCTCATCCACTCTATCAATTGAGTCAAGCGCTGCCAAGCGGAGGAATTCGTAACTATTACAGAAGCTGACTATATACCAATGGCAAAAAAAAAAGGTGCAACTGGAAGGGAGCAATACGGGAGGATGGCAGCGACGCAGGAATAAATCCACTTCCTCATGTTAAGAGATAGGAGCTCGCTGCCATATGCTCAATGTTACTGCTTCCAGTGGCAACGATCACTGCAACTGGAAAGGTAAATCACTCTTTCAGTTTTTTTTTTGTTGAACTTTTTTAGAAATGCATCAATACTGTTTTGTGCTCAAGAGCAAAGGTTTATTTTTTACTGATACACTCCTTTAATACCTAAAAATATCTTTAGTATTAAAAAAATAACCGGTTGCACAACCATGCAACATATAGTACCAGCCGCCACTGAAAATTTTTATACTTTCTACATAAGTGTGGACCTCTAAGTATATACAAAACACATTCTAGGTTTACATAGGCCTACTTTAGAACACGGTTAGAATATTAACTGTTTTTACCACACTGGCTTCTGAACCTTAAGTCACAGTATCCGCCACAGTTTCTTATAAGATCTATCTGACTTCTTTTCTCGTTGTTGACATCTTCTGTAGTCTGCACTGCGCCTTCCTTTTCGTAACCAAGACTTAACATACGACTCAGGAATAAACATGCGTACAGGGCACCTTTTTTCTACACACAAATTACAATTTAAATAAGTTATTTTTACCGGTATGCCATACCGGGCGATTTTCTAACTTTCAGATGCATAACCGGCTCACTTTAAGCACTGGTGGAATGTGTATTTAAAGTCAAGATTTGCTAAAATCAATGAATGACTATTTTTTTCCGTTATAGGAAATTTTACAGTTGTACATTTCCACATAATTGCGAGTTGTTTCTGAAGTTTAGCAGACGTTGTAAAGTCTTGATTTGACTCTTCCTCGTAGCAGCCCAACACAGAGAGTCAATCATTAAATAATGATTGCTGACTTAAAGGTAGTTTATCTAAGTGTTAGACCGTTATAAAGGCAATGCACATTCTCTCTTATTTTTCCGTTATTTTAAAAGTTCTCAAAAGATGGCCGGATCCACGAACATGTTCTATTAGGGAACAACTTTTAATACAGGAAAGCTAATTTTTGTTGGTACTTCCTATCGCAAATGAGGTTTAAATAAGTCACAGAAAACAGAGGGGAATGAACTTAGGAGCTGAGCTCGTAGGCGTTTCACTTGCCGCTGTAAGAGGCACTTCGTTACTTTGCTTGATTTTTTTTTTTTTTTACATTTATGGATGGTATATTTTAATATTAAATATAATTGTGTTTTAAGTCAGACCTGACACTATTTATTTAATGTAAGTATAGCGTAATATATAATTTTACTATGCTTATATTATGTAAATATCGATTAGAGAATTATCCCAATATACTAATTTTTTAAGATTAAGTTTCAGTTAGTTATATCGAATATTACTCTCGCGCTCACTTGATCATAGACCTGGTTAAAAGGCTAGTTTTTAAAGATTTCTCTTTATTGCTTGCTTTTCCAGTAATTTTCCATTGCTGTAAAAGTTTCCAAAACCGTTGCTAAGTTGAATTTTTTCTTCATTTTTTCTGTCCCTAGCAAAACATATAAAAATACGGATTTTTTTTTTTTTTTTATGGCTTTCGCTGTTTCAGCTAGGGAGGCCTGTAGAGTAGAGATCTATACTGGTGGCTGTGCAGTCCGAAGGGAATTAGCAAGTGAGGTTTTTTTCCCAGGAGTTCGTCCTTTAAAGTAGTTATTGGATGTTCAGTGGATATGTTAGTCCTTGGCCTCCAGTCCCGCTAAAAAAAAAAGTGGTCTCTGGCCATAACTTAGGTAAATTCTCAAGATAAAAGTAAAAATTAAAGCATAAAGGTGGAGTTCTAAGCTCTACGTCAAAATAATGGCTTAAATGGGCTCTAGTTTAATGGTTAAAAAAGTAATTTGCTTTTGGGGTGATCCTAGGAAGAGAGTAAACCCAAAACACTTAGGTTCTTGAAATCTCCAGATGCTGGAGATTTTTCCCATGAAATTTTAAATCCAGGTTGCAATTTGGTTTCAATCCCCGTACAGTCAAGCAATAGTGAGGCTTGGCTGGTGTTTATATTTTCATACTGCGACTTTCGTGTTTAAATGTATTAAAGTGTGTGGTTTACCTTTTAACTTAAAGTCTTAAATAAAAATGTAATACAATAGCTGGGCCATGAGTGACGGCTGCTACTCCTAATTCCCTAAGTTTACCAATCCTTTAAAATTTTAGTTAGTTTCCTATCTGGATTTCTCTGCGTGTTGAGAGTCCAAACCAGGTGTAGGCCAAACTGTTACTGTAATGAAGTTCAACAGTCTTTGAAAGCAAGGAATATGGATCCTGGAGAGAGAGAGAGAGAGAGAAAACTAGTTTCCATATTACCGCAGTCGCCAAAAAAACTTTAAAAAATTTAATTGTTTTTTAAAAATATTTAAATTAAAAACTGTGCTCCTTAAACTCTCACGATGAGTTCTTTGGAAAGTCGAGCAAAATATTAACGTTATCTTTCAAGGGCAAAGTAACGTCTTTTAAATCTATAAATTACTAATCAGTCATCTTACCTAAATTAAAAAAAAAAAAAAATAATGATAATAAATGTAATTATCCGCCGTCAATTCCTTAAGTTTTTATTTTAACTCAATCGTATTTAAAACCTGTTACCTAAAGAACAGCAAGCCAACAATTTATTTCTCGAAAAATTATTTCTTTGTTGTAGGACAAAAATGGCGAACTCATTAATTTAAGTGGTGTAATAAAAACTCTCAATTAGATATAATTTCATATATATATAATTTATAATTTCATATATATAGATACCAAACAGAAAAATATTATTATTATTATTTTTTATTTTACCTTACACCGCCTGAAATTCGACAGCCCATCCCGAGAAGACTAAGAAATCCGCCCACTTAGAATATATATTTTTAGAATGAAATTTCCCCATTAACAGTTACTGAGATGGAGATAAAGTGACGATACTGTATTGGCATAAGTTCACAAATTAAGCACATTAGTTCTATATAATTAGCATGCATTTTATACGTAATTAAAGAGTGAACTAATGGTTTGCGATGTTCCTAATCTTATACAGTTTAGGTAATAATTATGGATGTTGAGGTATGTGAACTTTCTATGTCGAAGCATTCTAGTGCGAAGGAGTTTTACACCGCTAGTGGACTCTGGTTCGATTCCAGCTCGCGCCAAGTAGGATTTGTGGTGGACAAACACCGTGTACGTGGGTTTTCTCAGGGTTCTACCGTTCATTTCACCATTTTATTCACTCTCATCATTAAAGTCCCCTCAGGCTACATAGCATAATCGTGGGACGTAAAACTGAAGTATTTAATTTTTCCAGTGCGAAGTGTTGTGTACTTGAAGAAAAGCGACTTAATTTGCATTTTACCACGTGAAGGTTAACTAGTTGAGCATTCAGTCGTTAAATTCCAAGAGATTTCGCTAGATGGTCCAAGTGTGAAAGGACAGAGTTAAACGGAAGTTATATGAGTAATGACATAACAGCCACTTTGGGGGTACCTGTAAATTGTTCCGGACATCTTGATTAGTACAGCAACCCACATTATGCTTTATTTTTTTGTTTAATTGTGTTTTTTTTCCAAATTATGCTTTATTGTTAATTTCAATCATTGTTTTACATTAATCGTGTATAATGTATTAAATATTCTAAAATCTTGATCTATTTATTAATATTTTATGCAACCAATTTCTTTCATATTTAATGAACTTTCTACTTAATGCACTGTAAAGAGATATCTGCTCGAGTCAGTTTTTCTTATCACTTGTGTGCACCTTAGAGGTGCGTATATACAGAAAGGGAAAGTAAAAGATGCCACCAAAAAGTACAGAAAGTGCTCAAGTTCAAGAGGTACACATAACAATACAGTATGGAGTTCTTGTATACTATTCATTGTTGACGGAAAGTTTTCTTTTTCTTTTACTTTTTTTTCCACATCAAAGAATTACACCGAAAAGAAGTTTACAGGAGTAAAAATAAGCTTTTCATAGTTGCATTATGTTCTCAATGATTTTGCGTTCTAAATATTGGTTTTAAAAAATATTAATACAGTATGTTAAGCTTGCAGTTAAACAGAATTTTTTAAGAATCGTGCTATATATTTTAAATTATGCTTTATTTTCTAAAATTAGTTTCTTCTGGACCTTTATACAACCACAACCATGTTTAAGGTACCATGCTTTTTATGCGTTTGGGTTGCTCTATTGATTAGTTAATAGTCTATTCAAGCGTTCTTCATTGCCCATTTCATTATGAATTGGGGAATGAGTTATTACTCGTACGATTTCTATTTCTTCTGGTGTCATACGCTGCTGCCGTACAGTGACAAAAACATAAAAGTCTGCCACTGAACAACTAGCCATTAAGGTCCGAGGAAAAACGCGACATAACACAGGTGAACTGTCATCGGAAGGGAAGGATTCCTACCTATCAAAAGGCCCGAGTTCTCCAGAAGGTTTTTTATATTTTCTTTTCTTCTTTACTAATTAACTTATTAATTGCTTCAATCTTGCTAACTTTAATTTTGCAGATTTTGAACATGGATCTAGTAAGACATATTAGTTTCTTTTTTATTATTACATTGTCTAAGCTATTTACACCTTGGTTCTTTATTACAGATAAGAACAAAATCAGTAGCCATGGCTGAAACCAATGGATCTCAAGGCTCTGAAAATGAAGCAAATTGCAACTTGAAGCAAAAGAGGTATTCAGAAAGTGAAGCACCGTGTGATACCTTGGAGAGACATAGTTCTCAAGGATCAGGTGAATTTACTGTCGCTCAATCCGAAGATGGCCTCTATGAATCAGACGCTAAAAGGCCAAGATTCGGAGGAAACACACCTCGACTGGAAGATAGACCTCTAGCAGAGTCCAAATACAATCCGAATGCTCCGAAGAATTCTACACAATTCATCATGGATGACCATGAAGATTCGTCTTTGTTTTGGAATTTTGATCACAAAGAACGCCACGGAGATGGTTCTCCAAGTTCCAATAGCAGCATGTTGGGTCAGGAAGCGTTTGACGCTCAGTGCGAGGAGTTTAATACCATGTGGACAGAGTTTGGTAATAACAGCCAAGATAAAAGGAAAGAATACATCGAACACACCAAGATTAGAACGTGGAGCCAATCAAAATTAAAGAGAAAAATTTTGGGATTGCAAAAAATTGTTCATAGATTGGAACATCTGTTAGCTATGAAGAACCCTAAAGCATATATGGACTTTCTTCAAGGAGAACTGTTACAACTCCAGGAGGAAAATCGACGACTTAAAAAATCAGCTGAAGAAGCAAGTCCTCGCTGAATCAACGAAGTAACTCAGCGTTTATGTACAAATTGTTAGATGTAATAAATTTATAAAACATTTCATTTACTTTTAAAAACTCAAAATAAAATGTTGATCTGTGATATTTTACTAGGAAACAAAAAGTTTTATTCTTGTAAAATTTATAAACTGTTACGCATAAGAAAGGAATAAAACCAAACAAAATAATTTATAATAGCAATAGGTAAAAATATTCAACATTTTTTATGTATTTTTGTACAATTTTAGTATTAAAAGATCTAAAACGAAAGTGTTCTATTATGTACACAATCTGAACTATAACACAATACTTACCATCTATTCCTGTAGATGAAGCTCACATTATTATCGAAATAGAAACACTTAAGTTTGAAACACGTTAAGATATATGGTAACCCTAAGGATGCGTGAGTAAGACCTTATTGTTGTTAGTGGTGGAATAATTTCGGTAACACTCTTCTGCTATTTTTGTCAGAATTCTTAGAAAGGATGTCTTAGGAAATTGAAGTGCTCTAATGAAGCCGGCAGAGAAAATAGCAGCCAAAATTATCAGCAACAAAAATTGACAATAGATAGCAATTGACATTGAATCATCCAGTGATCAAAAAGTAGTTGCACAGCGCCACTTATCGACCTTTTATCCATTTTAACTAGTAAGCCCAGTACCATGAATCTTTGGAACAGTTAGTATCGAGTTGGAACAAGTTATGATATGTCAGTTGGTTCCCACAGGCAGGACGTATTGTGTCACGTATCATGGATTTCGAGCAATACATCAACATTAAGTTTTGTTTTAAGCTGCAAACAAGTGCCAAAGAAGCTCACGAAATGTTAAAATTAGTGTATGGCGATGGAGCGATGACATTGAAAACTGTTTACAAAAAGTGATATGAGTGATTCAAAAGCGGCAATGAGTCGGTTGAAGACGAACAACAATCGGGACGTCCTTCGACGTCAAAAACATGCAAAAAGTGGCACAAATGATTCGTTCAAACAGGCGAATGACTATTCGAGAGTTTTCCGAAGAACTAAACATCTCGTACGGGTCCGTACAAAGCATTTTAACTGCTAATTTGCAAATGTGAATAGTGAGTGTGAAATTCGTTTCCCAGATCTCACTTTTGATCCGCGATTTTTAGCCGCCGCCGTATTCTCCGGATGTAGCACCATGTGACTTCTGGGTCTTCCCAAAAATCAAAACCGTGCTAAAAGGAAGACGTTTAGACACCATTCCCAACATTGAGAAGGTAATGACGACGCAGTTGAATACCCTGAACCAAGACTTCCAGAAGTGCTTCCAATCGTGGAATCAACGTTGGTATCAGTACATCGCAAGAAAAAGATGAGTACTTTGAAGGAGACATTCACTTTGTTCTTAATAAAATGATGTGTCGTACTTTTTGATCACACATCGTAGTTATGTATTTTTCGTTTGCCTTTGTAACATAAAAATACAGAAGTAATGAAAAGAAAGCCCACCTTGGAAATTCAGTACAGACTGTTTCGTATACGAAAATTCTTGATCTTACTGAAATTTAGAAACTGCTGATTTCTTTCGTGTGATAGTATCGTTAAAATGCATATTTTATTCTTCAATATTTAAATGTTCAAAAATAGCAACCGACACTTTCATATCATCTACACAATATTATATACACACCGAAGAATTAAAATGTGCAACTAAATCAGGGATGGAAGACACATGCCGCTGTACTCCTTACTCTCTCCCAACTAAGTAACACATTTATTTTATTTATTTATTTGTTTATTTGTGGTCGGTGTTCAGTAAATTAATCTTGAAGCTGTACTTTAGTTTTTCATGGTCTGAATTGGCTGAAAACCAACTTAGACGGTTGCTTTGATTTGAAGTTTTAATCTCTCTTTTCAGCACCGAGCTATATAAAACTTAGATCTACAACTTAATGTGATGTCGGAATCACATTGACTTTCCATCGGGAATCGAAACCAAACCTCTTACTGAAAACACATATGCTAACCACATTACCACGGGAAAGCTCAACACCAGCCTCGAATGAAAGTGTGACGTAGTGGTTAATGCACTGACGGATTATGTCCTTTCGGTAAACGAGACAGATGATTAATGAAAGGATATGTGATTAGTGGAATGATAATGTGGGAGAAAACAGGAGAACCACGAGAAGGCCCTAAATACAGTTATCTATCTATCTATCTATCTATCTATCTATCTATCTATCTATCTATCTATATATATATATATATATATATATATATATATATATATATATATATATATAAACTCACTTGGTTTGGGATCTAAGGAGGGACTCCTCATATCAAATATGAGCGCTCTACTACTGAATCTCCGTCCCAACATGGTAAGTCGCAGACACTTTCCCTCATTAAATTTCATTAATATTTGGTTGAATATACGGAATGTTAATTTGTGTATAAATGAATACATGTCTTGAAAAATGAACAGTAAATCTCACAAAATCAACCAGAATCAATTGGCATCTTTTCTTTTAGATGGCTTTCATTCCACCATTTTCCGCATGATCACTTAGTAGTAACAAAATGATACCAAACAGATCATACCCCCTCCTGCTAATAAGGAAAAAAAAAAAAGCCACAATATCTCAAGGTCTTACTAGTTTGAGCACTTTAAGCACGTTAGTAAAAATGAAATCTTTGAGTTTTACGTCCCACGTTTATGCCGGTTAGGCTAAAGGAGACGGTGATGATGAGTAATGAATGAAATGGTGAAATGAAGGAAGTGGGAGGAAAAGGAAGAACCCCGAGGAAACCCACGCATACGGTGTTTGTCCACCACAAAGTTCACTTGGCGAGGGCTGGGATCGAACCCGGGACCCCAAGCACCAGAGGTGAACGCTCTACCACTGAGCCACCGGGCCCCTTAAGCACGTTAGTATTTCATAGAATATTATGTTCTCTCTGCGCTGTGTCTAATTTGAAAGAATGACATTGGATTCATATCATAAAGTTAAACATGAACTTCCCACAATTTGTAAACCCTACAAACAATAGCCTACGTTCTTACTGGTTTGGAGCACTTTACCCAGGCACAGAGGTTGATCCCTTTCTAAGCGGACAAGTACACATACATCTCTTAGTCGTGTAATGGGCAAAATGCCCCCGAAAACTCTTTTGGGAAGAGTATGTCATGGTTCTTTTCCATTTTACTTTAGCATTTCCTGCATAATAGAATAATAATAATAATAATAATAATAATAATAATAATAATAATAATAATAATAATAATAATAATAAAATCCGAATGCATATACTGTGCGAGTTATATGAATATACAGGGTGTACAGAAAATCCGTTTCCACCTCTAGAAATCGCAAACGATGAGACAGATGCCAAAACAGGAAAACACGTGTTGGATCATTTTAAAGGTACAACATATCAAAGCAAAAAGTGTTGTCCCAGGGCCACCCGCAGGGTTCCAGGCGGGATCCAACTCAATAATTGCAAATGGTATGGGAATCAAGTACATATCATTGGAAAGCTGTTGGGATATGAAAGAAGACGAAACAAGACTTGACTCTCTAAAACTACCCTGTGCAAAATGGCGGCAGGTCAAAATGTCAGTAAAAACGGCATTGTAAAGTCTATGGCCACTCCAAAAAACATTGAAATGGTGAGACAGATGTCAAAACAGGAAAACATGTGTGTCATCTTTTCAAAAGTACAATGATTGAAAGTAAAAATATTTGTCCCAGGGTCCTATTCAAAATATTCAAACGGCAAGGGAGGTCAAGTAGCATATCTTTGGAAAGCTGTTGGGAAATGAAAGAAGACGAAACAAGTCTCGACTCTCTAAAATTACTCTGTGTAAAACGGCGGCCGGTCAAAAGGTACATCCTCGTTTCGATTCTCCGAGCGCATTCACTTTCCATTTTGTAATCGGCACTTGTTGTCACTGTGACATTTGCATGTGTTCGCTGTTCCTGGTGCAGGATTTTTTTTTTTTAATCATTTTATAATTGATTAACCAGACAACGAGCTTAAGTACAACTATTGTACAGTCATGAACATTAATAAGTAGAGGTGTTTATTTCTTATGGCTCTAACCTCTACTTAATTTGTTCATGGTTGTACGTGATATGTTAACTAGTCAGTTCTATACTCAAAAATGTCAAATATTATTTCTTTTATTTTCTTTATTTCTTAATTTGCTTTTATTTTATTTTATTTATTTATTTAGACATTACTGCGCCCAAAGAGCAGAATCTCACAGTAGGGGTATTTCCTTTCTTTCGTTGAGTACAAGAATTTAAGTGAAAATAAACTAAAACCCGACTACAGAAAGAAGAACTAAAACGCAAGATATTTGCAGTATACTGTCCAGACTTGTTCCATCTGCTTTCATTTAACTATAGCTTTAAACGACGTGCTACTTGACCCCCCTCCCCTGCCATCTGAAAATGTTGAGTAGGACCCCGTGGAGGACCCTGGGACAAATATTTTTACTTTCAATCATTATACTTTTGAAATGATGGTATACGTATTTTCCGGTTTTGGCACCTGTCTCACCGTTTCAAGTTTTTGGGGGGTTGGCCATAGACTTTACAATGTTTTTGCTGACATTTTGAAGTAGAAACTTGTTCTGTCTTCTTTCATTTACCAACAGCTTTCTAACGATATGCTACTTGACCTCCCCTGCCGTTTGAAAATTTTGAGTTGGACCCCGCCTGGGACCCTGGCACAACATTTTTGCTTTGATACGTTGCACTTTTAATATGATCAAACACGTGTTTTCCTGGTTTGGCATGTCTCATCGTTTGCGATTTCTAGGGGTGGAAACTGATTTTCTGTACACCGTGTATATTCATATAACTTGCACAGTATATGCATTATATATATATATATATATATATATATATATATATATATATATATATATATATATATATATATATATATATATATATATATAATTGTAACAGGCGTCACTAGTGCTTTCGATTGGTATATAAACCATCTTCCACTTCATATATAATTTCCCTCTTTTTCCTTGTTAGAAGAACCCAATAGCACGTAGCCCAATCAGCAGTGAATCGTGCAGTCCTTCACAAATTGAGGATGCAAAGTGCCCGCAAGCCCAGTCTGTATGGTTTAACACCACGTCATATCACGGAGTAAAACAGCAAGGACAGAAGGCTAAAAGAGTGCCACCTAGCAGGTCACCGCTGGAAATTTGTTGTGACAACGGACGAAGCATGGATCTACCTAAATGTCTGCGGTAAAGTTCGAACCATAACCTACAGCGGTGTTCAGGAAAAAGGCCGGTAACTCGTGCTTTAATGCACAGAAAAATCTTATAGTTGTTACTGGCTTTTGCTTCAAAGGAAAGCTGAAGATGGATGGAGTTGAAATAAATGTCAAAAGCAATTCTGCTTATTACCAAGAACATACCTTATTTCCAGTTTATACAGACGAAATATCAATATTATAGCAACGACACACACACAACGTATTCAGGTTAACGTCCAAAACATCATTGGCCTTCTACTGATGAATGGCAGCTGCAACTAGTATCCATCCTTCCGAGAATATTCCCGTTAAAGTGTCTGGATGCTAGTTCCATAGATTAATATGCTTTTGTACCTTTCAAACGGTGCCTTTAATCACGTAGAGTTAGCACGGTAAACGGATTCTGGAAAGCCTGAAAGCAGGAGACAATATACTTCTGGTACAGCTGCAGTAGAAACTGTGATTTCGTGCAATAGTCCGTAGTGGTGTCCATTACATCGATCAAGAAACTTCAAATTGTTCCAATGGGAACAGATTAGTCTCTGTAAATATTTTACATAACATCTTAAGCTGCCCAGCAGACACCTGTGCATAAAGCAACCCAAGAAGTTTGGCTAAATTAGGCCAGTGAATTACGCTAAAATTCCTCTAAATTCGGTAAAAATAAGGAAATATAATTCCTCTTTTACGTGAATGTAACCAAGTTTCATGAATAACTACAACATGGTTTTCGATATCGATCTCAGTTTAGTACCCAATTCGTAATACTGTATTTTCAGATTTTGAAAAATAAATCAACTATATTTACCAAAGTTCAAAATTTAATACAAAATATAACAAGAACATTACATTTTAAAAAATCTTTCTTGTTAAAGAGGCAGCAGTTAATTATTCAGTTGTTCTATTTCTTTTCTGAGTTATTTGGTGTCCGTATAATAACCCATCCCATGGGAAGAGTTATCTGGTATCCATATAATAGCCCATGGGAATATGAGACTACAATAAAAGAACCAACTTCTGCTGCTTTAAGGAAAACAATGCAACGTTTTTATAACTTACAAAATTGTTAAAAAGCATAATCTGTTTTCAAGATAGCATCCAAATACTCTCCACATTTTATTAATTCTTCTCTGGCATGCACAGTTCGAGGCTGAAGCGTCTCCATCTGGCTCAGTAACTTATTCATCTCCTTCAAATTGTTTAAAAACTGGAAAGGAAGAGGGGAAAAGTTATCACAAAAGACGTTCCCATAATTGAATCACTGAGTTCATAAAAAGAAATCATTCTAATAATTTAAAAAATAAGTTCGGGAAAACAAAATGTTCAGATTGCATAAACACTTCAAAGATTGTTCACCTGAGAAGATTGCGCACTATTTCGTAATATTTGAGAAAACAGTGATATTTCGTTGACTTTATTCCTGTCAAAATTGACAAGCAGATTATTACTCTGGGATTATTTCTTAAACAGCTTGTATTCTTGTTTAATTTTTCTTCTGGTGTGCAGGAAAAGGATATCTTCAGAACTTAAAGTCAAAATTAATAGCTTTATAAGCCTGTATGCTTCTGAAAAAAAAAAAGAAAAAAAAAAAGCCTTTTACTGTAACGTGCCGTGTAGGCTTAAGGAGACGGTGATGATGAGAAATGAATGCAATGGTGCAATGATTAGTGAGAGAAAACGGGAGAACCCCAAGGAAACCCACGCATACGGTTTGTCCAGCACGAAGTTCACTTGGCGCGAGATCAGATTGAACCACAGACCCTACGTACCAAAGATGAACTCTCTATCACTAACTCATCGCGGTCCCTTCTGAAAATGGAATAATTTTCTTATAAAATATTATGCAGTGAATATAAGGCGGCTCTCATCTTTATCAAAATAACAGTGTTCCTCTATCTATTAACATGAAACTAGATTCTGGTTGTATGGCTTTCACGATTTGACACCTACGGAAATTTTGGTGCAATATTATCCTACTGCTTGTCTAAACTACCTTAATCCAAATTAAGTTTTATTTTGATAAATGTGGAATAGAAGCAGTTCAAGAAATAATCTCAGAGTAATAACATGCTCATCAATGGTGACAAGAAAAGAGTCAACGAAATACCGTAGTTTCTCAAACATCATTCAGGTAAACAAACGTTAACTTTTATAGACAATAGTGCGTTGAATGTATACCTTAACATATTAATATTATATGGCATATAGAGGAAATAACGCTCTGCCTCTTATATACTTGACAAAATAGTAGTGAAATGTCTGATGTGTGAATAAAAGGAAAGAAAGAAAAAGAACGAAGAATTGGTCAACTTTCTTATTTTAATCTGCTTCATATTTAAGTTTTTCGGTATTCGGAAACTAAGAACACGGTAAAAGTGTACTGTATCATGAATAAGCTAAACGTCGTGCAGACGAAGGATGAAACCCCATTTTCAGCTACTTAGAGGGACTTCCTAAATTATCGAAGAACTAACAAGAAATCGAAGGTCATAAGAATATCCCCAGGAAACGGGACATTGCGGGTCAGATTAGAACAAAGAGAACTTGAAGAGATCCATCATTTTAAGTATCTGCAAAGTATTTTGACTAGAGACGCTTACTGTACCAAAGAGATCACAGCAAGAATTGCCCTACTCAAAGAAGCATCCAACAAGAAAGATCACTCTTAAGTAGGCGGCTTACTATTGGACTAACGATAAAGTTGGTTAAGTGCTATATATGGAGAATTTGACTGTATGGTTCAGAGACTTGGACATTACGGAAGTTAGAGAATCGAATTGTGGTGTTGTAGGGAGATGAAGAAAAGAACGGACAGTGAGAGTAACAAACGAAGATGTTTTAAAAGGGACATGAGAGAAGAAGACGCTTTTAGCCAGCATCCTTTGTAGGAAGGTTAACTGGATTTGACATATCTTGCGAAAAAAATTGTCTTCATGGCGCTATAGAAGGAAAAAATAGAAGGAAAGCGAAAAGTAGGACGAAGACCACAACTAATCGATGATTTGAAGAATAGAAGGAAATATTGAGAGTTAAAAGAGGATGATGAAAATCGAGACAACGTGGAATAAACATTTCCAAGCACAAACAATAAATAAATAAATAAATAAGTAAAAACTCCTCGTTAGACCAGTACCTTAAAAAAGGCAGAATACTTAATAACACATGTGTTTATCGATGTTTATGGAGAGAAGAAACAAATTCAATTGATTGATTGATTGAGAGTTTTACGTCCCGTTCAGCAGCGAGGCTATATGAGACGTGGACCTACTGATTAACGTGGAATCCGAACCACATGAGCTCCCGCCGGGAATCGAACCCGGGTCTCCCGCGCCAGAAACAAATTCAAATTCAATACGATTTCTGCTACAACCAGAAAGCAAAAATTCACTATTTCCCAGCGCACAGATATTCCTTAATACTATACGATTACGATTTTGGTGTTTTTGGGAAAAAATTACTGCATGCGAAGAGATTTAGAGTGAAGCAGAAATCGAACTTAAGTCTCTCTAGGTAGATTTATACAATAATTCAGTACGTAGACATAATCACTAAATCCAGAAGAAAGACTAACATTTCCGAGATCTGTATAACTGAATCCGGATGTATTATAGATTTTGAAAATTACTGAACAGATTCTTTAGGAAAAATACACTTGCTCTAGCTACCGCCGTAAAGGAGAATATTTTATTATCAACGGTAAAGTTCTTCGATTATAGGGTACACACAACCCAATATATGTCGTAGTGTGTAACTTCATTACTGCCATGATCTATAAACATACTCACTCTTGTAAAAGAAAATGGAATAATGATGTGTCCGACTCAAAGGCATACACTCAAAATCACACATTCTAAATGTATCAAAGGACCTGGATGTTGCTCAACTGTTAAAGCATATTATCTGTATATAAGGGCACGAGTTTTTCGCACTAAGAATTTGACGATTTCGCGTTTCGCTTTTCATATGTCGCGTTTTGTCGTATTTTCCAAATAAAGTTTCGCATTTTGTATCTCTTGTGGCAAAGATATTCCCTGATATTTTTACAATTATTCCTTTTATTCATAGATCACTACAGAAATAAACCACTAATTACCTAAAAATAAAATACACTGAATATTTTACTTGACATTGTAAATTTCACTTATAGAAAATTGTTTTTAAGTCAAACTGAAGGAAAATTAGTAACTTACTATGAGTAGGAAAGTTTTGCTGTATTCTGAAACACACAGGCACAAGTTACATTTAAGCATTAAACAACATAAGCATGTTACATGTTTCCACATTTTCCTCCTTCATTGTTGTACCTTTGTCAATACTTAAAAAACTCACAATTGACATTGCTTGTTGGAAGCCACACAAATGTAAGTGCATTTACAGCAAACTTCAATCAATCATCACTTCGGAACTTTTGTCCATTTGAAATACTCACCATAGATGGCCATTTTTCATTGAGCTCGCTCGCGCTCGCGCTCACTTCTCTCAACTGAGCTCGCACTCACTCGCGCTCGCGCTCACCCGTCTCAGCTGGGCTCGCGCTCACTCACGCTCGCGCTCACTTCTCCTAACTGGGCTTGCACTCACTCGGGCTCGCGCTCATCTCTCTGGACTGGGCTCGCGCTCGCGCTCATCTCTCTGGACTGGGCTCGCACTCACTCGGGCTCGCGATCACTTCTCCTAACTGGGCTCGCGCTCACTTGCGCTCGCGATCACTTCTCCCAACTGGGCTCGCGCTCACTCGGGCTCGCGATCACTTCTCCCAACTGGGCTCGCGCTCATTCGCACTCGCGCTCATTTCTCTTGATTGGGCTCGCGCTCACTCGCGCTCGCGATCACTTCCCTCAACTGGGCTCGCGCTCACTCGGGCTCGCACTTACTTCTCTCGATTGGGTTCGCGCTCACTGGGGCTCGCGCTCACTCGGGCTCGCGCTCAATTATTGAGCCCGAGCCCGGTTGAGCGTGAGTGCCGAGCTCACGAGCGTCGGGCTCGCGAGTTTGGACACCTATGATACAGACACGGACAATGACACGGAGAACCAGTCGTATTAACAAATGCTGAAACAAATCTTCAATTATGCGCTTATTCACCTAAAAATCACCTTCACTAACATGTCTGCTCACTAGGAGCGAATCCCCAGCGTGTACGTTAACGTATACTTACGAGAGAATACCTATAACGACGAATGATGTACTCAGATTTTGAGTACAGTTTCAAAAGTTCATTTCCGTAAGCTGTAAAGGCAGTAATTGCTATGCTATCACAAATTGCTATCACAAATTAATTGCAACTTTTGAGTTGCATACACACAAACTACTAGGGAATGAAGAGCATGTACTAACAAAGAATACACTGGAAAATGAAATAACATGTTATAACAAAAATTAAAATGAGATGATAATCGATACAAATGTAGAGGATGAATATGGCATGTCCGAACTTCGCCAAGTATGGTGGAAGAAGCTATTTGTTTACTTCTTCTTGACCAACCGCTAAGAACATTTATAAATCCATATGTGGCTTTGTTATACGCAATTAGTACATTCAAATTCACGAACGATGACGAACTGAAGGGTACGAAGGTACAGTTGCAAGTAACAACCATAGTCATAATAATATAGTTCAACTAAACAACGTTGAAAATAGTGGACAATCAGGTTTAAGTAGAAATGACCAAAACTGAATAGTTTTGCATCGATCATTCCGAAGAAATTTGGAGTTATACTGAGCATAGTTTGGGGGAGAAGCGAGCATCCCCGGTGGATATACTTCAGCTGACTTCTTTGGGGGGGGGGGGAGAAAATGTGATTGAGGGGGAAATTCCCCTCATCTCTCCCGGTAATTTGCACCCTACATATATATATATATATATATATATATATATATATATATATATATATATATATATAGATAGATAGATAGATAGATAGATAGATAATTGGCTTGGGGCAATATAGTGCTAAGCCGCATTTGTAAAAACAAAATCTACCCGTTGCTGTTGACAAATTTGCAAAAATTGAGATTAGATGGCAGTAAATATCGTAAATGGTGTTCTTGCCTTCATTAATTTGTATTGTAGTGCAGCGATAAATTTCGTTGCACAATACGTATAAATGTGGCTTAAAGTTATATTACTCCAAGCCCTTCATATATATATATATATATGCAAGTTAGTTGGAAACCTGGGGCCCGTAAAATAGTGTTTCTAATCGAGTCCCACGTCTTGTAATTCCATTAGGTTATCTTTTCTCTCTCACTTGAAGAAAGAAAACTAATTTTTTAACGGTGACTTCCCTCCGGAGCAGCCTCTACTTTTAATTATGTGTTTGCTGTTTGAAGGCATATTGTCCTGTTACAATACAGTAAATATGAACATTTCTTAATTTAAGTCAAATTTAAGAGTATTAAAACTGAATTTTTGAAATTGTGCGTTGATTATAGCCTGTAATTTGTTAAAACAAAACACCTATCAAAGAAAATTACAAGTTAATGAAAGGTCAAGCAAGATGTTTGTGAATATGAAACTTACATCATAATATCACTTTGAGTCAAGAAGTTATATATGATAAGCATAATGATAATGATAATGATAAGCATAATGTGGTTCTAGTTTTCGATTCATCTTTACATTTCTTTAAGTATATAAATGCCAGTTTTTAAATCGCATAACATAACGGAAAAAATAGTAGCTACATTATATAAAATGAGGTAATTTTACGAACTGCGTTAAAACAGGAAATACAATTATGTTAAAATATTGAGGTAGTTTGGAATCTCTTGCCTGTCAGATGTCAATTAACAGATTAATAATTTCCTTCTATAACAAGCAAGACTTTATTTTACATGAATTAAAGACCAAAATATAAATTCAGATTACGCTCTTTCGCAGGAGACCAATCCGACAAGCTTGGAGCCTTATATAAATGACAGCGTTTTGGTACTAATGAAAAATACAACTTACGGTATAAATGTTAATTTTCGACCCATGTTGTGTAGATGCTGGTCGATTACTCGACGAGATGCTGGTTGGTTGCTCAGATGATCCTTGGTCCTCTCCCTTACCTTTTTATATTGTATAAATTTCCTCAGTCAGACCCTGAGGTTCTCCATAACAGCCTTGTTTGTTCACTTAATTACTTTTTACGCTACGTGACTGCCGGAGAACCTCATTAGTCCACGATAAGTGTGACTGTTTATCCAAAATTCTTTTGTAACCTAATTTAAGTACACATACAATTTTTACATATAATTACTAGAAAACAGTGCTAGTTATTTCACTAAACTTTTTTGATATATTCCTTTTTGCAATATGTTGAGCTAACTTTTTTTTTTCTCAACTCATGTCATAGTTCCATTACAGTCCCCCACTGATGAGGAACTGTTCCTGAACATCACCGTAGTGTGTGTCACTCCTTTTTTTTCCTCAACTCATATCATAGTTTCATTACACAACTGTGAGTTGAAAAAAAAAAAAAAAAAAAAAAAAAAAAAAAAAAAAAAAAAAAAACAGAAGTGACACACACTACGGTGATGTTCAGGAACAGTTCCTCATCAGTGGGGGACTGTATTGAAACTATGACATGAGTTGAAAAAAAAAAGTTAGCTCAACATATTGCAAAAAGGAATATATCAAAAAAGTTTAGTGAAATAACTAGCATTGTTTTCTAGTAATTATATGTAAAAAATGTATGTGTACTTAAATTAGGTTACAAAAGAATTTTTGAATAAACAGTCACACTTATCGTGGACTAATGAGGTTCTCCGGCAATCACGTAGCGTAAAAAGTAATTAAGTGAACAAACAAGGCTGTTATGGAGAACCTCAGGGTCTGACTGAGGAAATTTATACAATATAAAAAGGTAAGGGAGAGGACCAAGGATCATCTGAGCAACCAACCAGCATCTCGTCGAGTAATCGACCAGCATCTACACAACATGGGTCGAAAATTAACATTTATACCGTAAGTTGTATTTTTCATTAGTACCAAAACGCTGTCATTTATATAAGGCTCCAAGCTTGTCGAATTGGTCTCCTGCGAAAGAGCATAAATTGAATTTGTATTTGGTCTTTAATTCATGTAAAATAAAGTCTTGCTTGTTGTAGAAAAAAATTATTAACCTGTTAATTGACATCTGACAGGCAAAAGATCCCTAACTACCTTACTATTTAAACAATTATGTCAATTGACGAAGCTATCGTAAAATTTAAAATGTTTTGCTTTTTTTTTTTTTTTTTTTTTTAGCAATTAGTATATGATACCTCATTTGTCCGGAAGACGAGAATACATACCACTTAATCACATTAAATCAATATGAATATAAATGCCTGGTAACCCTTAGCTGTTTCGTTAGGTATGTGCTAAACTTCACTGTAATATGATCTGATAAATCCGTATGAAAATATTGTGACAAACAACACCAAAATCGAGTAGTGGCAAACTGAATGCTATCGTTTCAGAGTAGATTTCGAAAAAAAAATAAATAAATAAATAAAAAATAAAATAAAAAGACTTTAAAGGAAGGAAGTGTGTATGTATGTATGTATGTATGTATGTATATACAGGGTATCCAATATACAATGCAATGCGGAGTTTGGGATAGTAGAACTTTTGAACCTGAAGTGATACACGAATAATGGTTATACCAAAATGAAGCCTTGTTCATGTATATACTTTTAAACTAGGAAGCATAGATTGAAGTACACTAGGAACCACACAGTGTTGCTACATGTAACCGAAGGTGTAAATCATTTTTTTTGCAAAATATGTTAATTGAATCATAACTTATACGTATGGATGTTCTGTCATTAATTTTCAGTTTGTTTAGTTGGAGTAGCTTGGAAAGTATGGAGCAGAAAAAAGAATTTTTCATTTCCACCGATAACTAATCGGATGAGGCCCCTGTAAGGGGTTACTAGGGAAATCGTATTTTTCATAAATTAACACACTGAATTGGCAACTGCTGATGTTTCAATGCATCAAAAGGTGTGTTAAGGATCTGTCTACGTTATTCAATTCCTGAAAACAATGAAAAACAAACTTTGAAATTATCATGATAAAACGTTTACTTACATGCACCCGGTAACACTGCTACTATCAGAAATGAGTTACCACCTCTACAGCGGATGCTGGGAGTGTCCTCTGTTTTGATTCAAACACTGGTTCACACGTTTCACCAGGTTGGCAACAACTTTACGAAGATTAGAAGTGTTAATGTTCTCTATGGCACCGCGAATGTTCGTTTCCAGGTCTTGAATAGTTCGAGATTTGTTCTTGTATGCCTCTTGCTTTAAATAGCCCCATAGAAATGAATAGCAGTGTTGCCGGATGCATATAAGTAAAAACAAATTTCATTATAATTTCAAAGTTTGTTTTTCATTGTTTTCAGGAATTGCATAATGTAATTAGATCCTTAACACACCTTTTGATGCACTGAAACATCAGTAAAGTTGCCAATTCAGAGTGTTAATTTATGAAAACTACGATTTCCCTAGTTACCCCTTACAGAGGCCTCATCCGATTAGTTATCGGTGGAAATGAAAAATTCTTTTTTCTGCTCCATACTTTCCAAGCTACTCCAACTAAACAAACTGAAAATTAACGAAGAACATCCAAACATATGAGTTATGTGTCAATTTACATGTTTTGCAAAAAAAAAAAAAAAAAAAAAAAAAAAAAAAAAAAAAAAAAAAAAAAAAAAAACCTTTGGTTACATCTGGCAACACTGTGTGGTTTCTAGTGTACTTCAATCGTTGCTTCCTAGTTTAAAAATATATGCATGAACAAAGCTTCACTTTGGTATAACCATTATTTGTGGATCACTTCAGGTTCAAAAGTTCTATCCCAAACTCCGGGTTGCATTGTATATTGGACACCCTGTATATTTCTCCTTCTGGTCTATTTAAGTGTCCCTTGCTTTCAAATTTTCTAAAATATAAATATAATATTGCTTCAGTTTTTTAAAAAAATAAATATTAAAATTACATAGTGCAGTAATTAAATTTCGCGTAAAATACATTTAAAGATCTCAAGAAGAATTCAGTAAAATTAACTTGCTAAAACTGTCGTTTTTTTTTTTTTTTTGTTTTTTTTTTAAAGAATAAATAAAATGTTTCGTAATATAAATTAATAAGCTAAGAAAAAATTATGTTACATGTATTTAACACTATTAAAAGCTACTCTTGTTTGTTAAGATTTAAAGAACCTACAATTAAAATAATACATATTTCGCTCGACTTTTCTATGAACGTAAGCTTCACATTAGTTGCTATATATAAATTTCTTACCTTGTAGGGTCAAGAAGTTTCCTTACTCTATGATCTATTAGAAAAAGAAAATGGCCATGGAATTTGCAAAACAAAAACAAATGCCAGCCTCAAACACCATTGATAATAAGTATGAAAAAATGGGATTTCCATTCCCAAAGATGTTTCGACAATGAGATCACAGGTCAGATGTCAAACATTCGTCGAGTGGATAAATATAATACACTTCAGATAGTACAGAATGCACTTTTCCTTCATTTTCGTTTGCATAGCGGTTAAAATCTTGCAGGTCGTTATAATCTGGACTTGGAATACATTTCTTATATTTTATTCCTGAAGCAAACACCTGTTTAATGTCGGTCTGCAACATAAGCTCAGCTATACACTACCGTATGTTTACGCGCGTAAACTAACGATGTGAGTTTATGCGCGTCATGCAGTTCATGCATTGTGCATGAATTTACGCATATAAGCTGAGGAAAGCAGTTGCAGAATGGATCGATCGAAAGCAAAGTTTTAAGGGCGGGTACTACCAATGTTATATTGTTGAGAAAAAGAATAAAGAAAAGACGCTAAAGAAATAGGTATGTTTGGACAAGGAATAGGATTTTAATATTAGACAAGGAAGGATAATCCAACTTTCACAGATTATATCCAATTTTTATTTAAATTGTGATGGCTCAGTAGTAGAAGGTTCATCTCTGGTGCGTGAGGTATCTGGTTCGATCGCAGCTCGTATCAAATGGGCAGGGGTGTAGCCAGCAGGTTTGTGTACTGGGGTCCGTCGTTTTTGAGGGGGGGCAGCTACAATGTACAAAGCCAAAAAATGTGTTGCTGTTAGTGTTTTTGAGGCCTGAAAGAAAGGAAAATTTTGGTTTCCTTCTGGAAAACTAAAAACACTATTTTAGCTTCTTCTTCTTCTTCTTCTTATTATTATTATTATTATTGTTATTATTATTATTATTATTATTATTATTATTATTATTATTATTATTATTATTATTATTATTATTATTATTATCCATAAATTATATTCAAGATAGTTTTTATTATGCTTAATCAAGAACTACTGTCCGGGACCAAACGCTATACTTTTGTGCATAACTATAAAGGTAACCAAGAAAGTTCTGTCCCTTTTCGCGGATGTCTGTGTTCAATTGGACCTCACACCGTGTGTTGAATGCGAGTGGAGATAAGGCGAAGGTCAATTGTTGGTGTGTATATCCAACCATACTACCTGGTTGTGGCAATTCAAATACACCGTAAAGACAGAGGGAACGGCTTGGGTACAAAACCTCGCGGCCCAAAATCTCGCCGGGCCAAAACCCCGCCTGGACAAAACCTCGCCGCCCAAAACCTCACCTGGCCAAAACCTCGCCACTCAAAACCTCGCGGGCCAAAATCTCGCCGGGCCAAAACCTCGCCTTGCCATAACCTCGCGTCCCAAAATATCGCCATACCCAAAATCTCGCCTAACCAAAACCTGGTTGTAATGATCGCGCGACACAGAATCTCGCCTGGTCTAAATTAAGCGAGACGTAGTGTCGCCTGGGAAGAAATGTTGTCAGGATAAAACCTCTTCACGACGATTTCTTCAATGTAGAATGTTCTATCGCCAGATTTACAAAACTTATTAGGTTTTGAAACTTGACATTTTGTATAAATCTTCTTGCTCCACAAGGGCACTAGCTCCAGATAAGACAATATTTTGCGAAATGCATGCCCTGAGGAGGAATGGAATGGAATGCCTTGAATGAATTTTGCCGTTCTCCAGATCTAAAAAAACTACTAAGCATAGAACCTTTACGTTTTGGTACAAATCTTCTCCTTGTACCATAAGAAGGTATGTTGCAAAATGCTCCTCGTAAGGGAGTGTTGAAGTTTGGATAATTCTTGAACGTTGGCTTGATCTCAGGACCCACGAGGTTTTGGCGGCGAGGTTTTGTCCACGCGATGTTTTGGGTGGCCCCGTGTCATTTTCCTGTTTCACTTTTTATTATGTTTATTTATCTCCAACCGTTTTCTGTTGGACTTCGCTTATCAAAATATTTCTAAAACTGGTTTACTGGTCCCAAAATCTAAAATTCAGAGTGGGGGTGGGGCGACTGCCCTCCTGCCCCACTGGCACCTCTGTCTAGCGGCTGCAATATGAAGCTATTCCACGCCCTTTCATATGGTTTTAGTTACATTTACTTCGGACTCTTGACTGCGAAGACATTAGGTTTTTAAATAAAATTAATTTGCTGAGCAAAATTGAACTTTATTGAAAATGAACTTGGATTCATTGTCCTCTGAACGTCCTAAATATTACTTTACTTCAATAAATTATTGACTTAAAAAACAACCAATTACATAGGCTTGCAGAAAATATTCTAAAGTTAGCACAACATGAAGTGTCCTTCAAACATTACTTTTGAAGCAATGGTTTTAAATGCAGGTACTATCAATGTTGTGTTGTTGAGAAAAAGAATAAAGAAATAGACATATTTGGACAAAGAAGTGGCTAATATTTAACAAGGCAAGAAAGAATAATCCATCTCTCACTGATTATATCAAAACTTTATTTAGATCGCGGTGAGTCAGTAGTAGAGGGATCATCTCTTGCGAGTGGAGTCTCTGGTTCGATCCCAGCTTGTGCAAAATGGGTTTTGTGGTTGACAAACACCGCGTGCGTGAGTTTTCTCGGATTGTCCCGTTTCCTCCTATTATTTTTACATTCCTCCTCTTTAGTGATGAGCGCAAGAGTCTTTGTCTTGCAGTTTTTACAAGAGTCTTCACCAAGACCAAAACCAGGAATCCCGATGCAAGACCAAGACCAAGATCAAGTGTGCCAGTGCAAGACCAAGACCAAGACTCGGTGTGCAAGACCAAGACCACCTGGGTCTTGGTCTTAGTCTTGAATTTGCTCATCACTACACCTCTTCGTTCATGTCATCGTCGCCCTCTTCTGTACCCTACACAGTAGCCTATAAGCGTGGAACGTAAAATTCGAAGATTTAATTTTCTTTTATTTAGAACATACAATGTAACAAGACTAATTAACATATGTAATTTTTATACTTGCGAAAGTCTTCTATTCTGTACTTTCCTCCTGGAGATGTATTTTGGCGAATAATCTTCGCAAGAAATACTCAAAGTTTACATAGAAAAAATAAAACTGGGAGTAGGCGGCTTCAGCCTTGAATCAGGGGTTACTTTCCACCGGTCCAAAATATAGCTTAGAGAGGAAATTATTACTACTGGCACCTCCTACTTTCTAATTTTAGGTAAATATCCTATAAAGGTAGATGCTGGAATTAATTTCTTGTCGGAAAATAAATTGCGAACAATGGCGGATCCGCTTCATTCGCTTCACTCAGTAAGGCTTAGCTTTTTCTTTCTTTCTTTCTTTCTTTTTTTTTTTTTTAATCTCTGGACGTTTTGGGGGGCTTGAAGCTTACACACATAGGACTTACTAACATTATTTTTTTAAAAAAAGAAATCCTGAAATTTGGCTAGGCTTCAGCCTGAAATCCCCAAACCCCGTAAACCTTCCAATGATTACAGTTGGATGATATTCTTGGGCACAAAGAGCTACCAAGGGAAATCAGTTCACGGGGATTTTTTTTTTTCGTTCCTGAGTTGACATTTTTGTTGGATATATGCTAAAAATCAGAATGTGGTTCCTGTGCCGGTCCAGAAAATACACAATTTTCTTTACAAATATCGATAAATCATACTAAGTACTGATACCAGTACCATGATTCTAATATCAATATTTGTAGATTTCATACAGTTTTGTGTAGGAAGTGAAATGTATAAATACTGAAGGGAAAACATTGCACAGAAACATTATGTTCCTATGTTCAACATATTTTTTGTATGTGGTGCAAAGTATCCTGACCTATGATGTTACTTTGCACCAAAGTTTATATTATAGTAATCACGGTCATCGTGAATGTTTACAAATGCACTTGCACGAATGTTTTCCTTATATATCTAGCTATTATATGTTTAAAATATAATGTTCTAAATCATTACGTTTATAAGTTACATGCGATTTTCTTTAAAATTCATTACATCTGCTGCAAAGTAACCCCGTCTTACGGTACTGGATGATCTTTGTCTTAAACAATATCACCTACTCACGAAGCTGTATACATTTCTTGGAAAAGCAATCAGAACGAACATAATGTTTCTGTGCATTCACTTTACGGTACCCAAAGAAAACCTTTTATCTGCAGCTATAACGCCTACAGGTAATCTATTATTGAAATCTAGGCCCTGATCTAGGACGGGCTCCTGGGAGGGAGGGGCAGTGAAAGATTTCTGCGATGGTCTGCCAGTGGGGAGCGGCGAATGACCCTTCGTCCCGTGCTGCAGAGATTTCTTTGAATTTAGTGCAGGTGTCTTCTGTGGTGCGTATTGTATTCAAATTTTAAAAAGTGGATCAAAGAATTTTCCACATAAGAAATATATACCATATAGGCCTATTACAAAGAGTATTATTGCTGGAATTTTAAACGAAATTTACTAAACTAATTTCGTGCAAATTACTAACTCAATCCTTTATATAAATTTTATATCTCTCTTTATTGTTAATAATTATAAGAAACAATATGTTGAAAGTTACTGTTGAAAATAACACTTTTTGAACCTCGTCACCGTTATCACTCTTACAATTTTCTCTACGAGACGAGAATTTTTTCGAGTCTGGTGAGCAACACTAGTTCATCCAAGTCTTAGATTTCAAACATCATTTCAGTGCTAAATGATCCGTATATAAAACCTATAAATTATAAAAGTAATTATACGATCACAATGAATAGCATATAGGAACGCCTAAGATATTCAAATCATTACACAATATACTCCAATAAGAAATATGGTTTAAATATTGTTAAATTACATCCTTCTTAGACTTCTCTCCTGAAGCAGAAGGATTCTGAGAACTATTAGGTAAGGGAATACATTTTGTACTTAAATTTACAAAACGAGACGAGAAGTGAATCCTCGAGAATCCAGACAAGAAAGAAGTTTTCGAGAATTTATACAAGACGCGACAAGACTTAGGGTTCAGGAGAAGTGGTGTAATCACCAGTGGGAACTGGCAAGTCATCTAATTTAGATTCCAAATTAATATAGAGGTTTCCCTTTCATAAACCTCGTTAAACTTAATCAGTCAACCAAGCTTTATTAAGCTGAACGAATGTAACTTATGCGTCCACATGCAAACGTTTATTTACAGATATTTCTCTCGAAGATGGTTTGAATTATGTTGTCCAAATTTAGCGCTATCATAATGATCGTGTATCTGGTTTCAAAATTAACTAGATAAAAGGCCAATTTAAGGGCTGTATGTCAACTTGACATCGAACAACTTGCACCAAATTTACTTAAAGCTGGCCATTTTTCACTTCCATTCTTGGCAATTTGCCGAACAGGTAATTTTGTCACCGAAAATTTTGTCACAGTAATTTCGTCAGTGGTAATTTTTTCACCAAAATATTAGCATATAGGTGATTTCGTCACCGGAAAATTTTACACAGTAATTTTGTCATCGGTAAATTTATCACCACAGCATTAGCATATAAGAAACTTTGTCACGAAATTTTTTCCCCTTTGTTGAACTAGGTATAAACAAAGTAAACGACCAAAACAGCTTATTTATCTTAATCAAACTTGGAAAATAATTTAGTTGGTGTTATATTGTCATTTTGAATTTATTCCTACATGCATATTAATATATGTATCTGTATACGAAAAACAACGTATCAGTCTCGGTCTTGTTTCGATCAATATTTGCAGCTCCTTCCTGACAAAGCGGTTAGCGTACGTACCTTTGGCGTGGTAGACCCGGGTTCGTTTCCTTGCAGGTTATGTGCTTCGGATCCCACGTTAAGCTATAGTTCGCATCTGATGTGGCCCCGCTGATATAGTCGCAAGAGCCTGAGCAACAGGAAATTTGTTTGAGATATCCTCGGTACCGAAAACCAACATTAAACCCCAATAAATAAAGTCCAACACTTTGCATTACATTATACTTGAATAGCCAGAGCACATGTCTTTGAAGCATGGGGTTCCAGGTTTGAATCTTGGTGGGAGACCATTAAAAAGTTTCAACTCATAACGGTAGCTTACATTCCATCTTAAACCGTAGGTCGACATCTCGTACAGCTTTGATGTTGAAAGGGACGCTAGATTCCAAGCCAACCAACTATGCAATTTATATTTTGATATTTTAACAAATACTCTGGTTTAATCTGATAGTTTTCCTTTTCCCATGATCTTGCCTTATACTGAAATTCTAATCTCTACCAATCGCTGCTCTGTTGAGTGAGCTGTCGGCTCGACTCGATAGTGAATGAGCTGTAAGCCGAGCCGTTCAGAACCCTAAACCCGAGCCGAGCAGTTTTGAACTTGTTTGGCCGGCGCTCTCTAACTTGTAACGATTTTTGGTTCGAGCCCAAATACTTGCTCCTCCAGAAATCAGACCCAGAACCACGTGAATAATGCCTTCCCTCCTAGACTTCACGACTACCGAAGTCAACAGTCAACTCGCTTTTAGTATTTAGATACAAATCGCCTATCTTTCATGTATATACACGGTGTTGTAATAATAATAATAATAATAATAATAATAATAATAATAATAATAATAATAATAATAATAATTTGTAGTAGCAGTAAGTATCATTAATAATAATTATATTGTCAATGTAGGATATCTGAAGAAAGTATTTGAAACTACACACAACATTGGGCTCGATTTGAGTCGAGTTTAGAGCCGAGTTGGAGGAAATTTTTCGATCCGAGTTTTCGAGTCGAGCTCAAATATGTCTGTTTCGAGCCGAGTTGAGTTTCAATGAAAACTCGCTCGAACTCGCTCGTGCCCATTCTTAACTGTCTCTCGTTCACGGTTTTGTTTAGGACTCTCAAGTAAGGCTCGATCGATATGTTGTATCTCGGTCTAGTTTCGATTTACTAAAGTCTGTCTCGTCTCGAAATTTAAAGAGGAGAAACATGATACTTAGAGTAATCTCGGTCTCGGCATCACCATTAGAATATGTTACGTATGTTCAAGTTTAATTCTAGAACGCTTGGAGCAATTTCAACGAAGTTTGATACACATATGACATACAATCACAATAATATTGTAGGGCAAGATATCTCCGGTCTCCCTAGCGGTGGATAGAAGGGTGACGTATAAATAATCGAGAACGACCTACATTCATGTCGAATACACATTTTTAAAGAGTCGCTATACTGATTGTTGAGAGTCCAGATGACATTTAAGCTCAAGTCTAGTCTAATAGAACAATAGATCTCCGTAGAACCTTATGCTAACTGTTAGAAATGAATAGAACTATTGAACCTACTAGAAATTTTGAAAACAAATAAATTGCACGTCAAATATACATTTCAAATATTTTGAATAAACTTTTATTCTTCCGTGTATACAGTTCCAAGACTAAACCATATTCGATTACCGATTAAAGAAAGAAAAAAAAAAAACGAAAAAAAAATCATAATTTAACGTCAAACCATTAATGTCTTTCGGCTGAAGGAGGTGAATGATTAATGAAAGTGAATGATGATGAAAAATTAAACTTTGTGCTCTCCTACTCTGAATCAAACCTGGAACCACGTACAACAAAGGAAATACGCGCTAGTCACTACACTAGCAGAGAAAATTGCTTATTGCACTCTTTCGAGTACAAAGGCTATATGACACGGTGACCTTCAATTTAAGGTAGAACCATAAGCACCGCAATACGATCAAATTTCAAGGCTCTCCTCATCAGGACTCCAACCCAGGACACGGTGTAAGGAAGGCGCAAGTGCATGATTGTAAATATTTTGCCGTAATTTAAATGTGTTATACGAAGTATTCATATAGCTTTTGGCCAAGAAGAAGAAAAGAAAAGTTGTAAGCTGTTGTAGTTTTATTCATTGCTTATAGCATTGTTTCAAATTCTTTAGAAATAAATAAATAATAATAAAAATAAAAAACTTCCACTGAAATCTAGTTTCATACTATCCTTCGATATGGACAACAAACCCATGTGCAAAAATCCTGCTGCTCTGTAACAATAGATAGCAATTTCCAAGAATTGCCTCACTTCCCTCTATGCTCTGTACCTTCAACCATAAAATACAAGCATCATATGATCTCTGCATCTTTCGGAATGATGGGAGAATTTTGAAAACGCTACGTCTCATTCAGAGCTTACGAAGCAGAGATGGGTATTTTTGCTAACTCTCACTCACACTCACCTACCAAAATCTTCCTTTTCAATGCTGCACATGGAATGCGTTTCTTATGTTCTTGTCTCTGAAGCAAATGAGTCCACGTAAGCGCGAAGCGAGTGCGGGCTCGCGATCACACTCACTTCTCTCAACTGTGATCGCGCTCACTTGGGCTCGCGATCACACTCACTTCTCTCAACTGTGATCGCGCTCACTTAGGCTCGCGCTCAGTAATCTTAACTGCACTCGCGCTCACTAATCGTAACTGGGCTCGCGCTCACTCGCGCTCGCGCTCAGTTTTTCCAACAGAGCTCGCGCTCACTTGGGCTCGCGCTCACTTTTTTCAACTGGGCTCGCGCTCACTCGGGCTCACGCTCACTAATCTCAAGTGGGCTCGCGCTCACTCGGGCTCGCGCTCACTTTTTTCAACTGGGCTCGCGCTCACTTCTTTCAACTGGGCTCGCGCTCACTTTTTTCAACTGGGCTCGCGCTCACTCGGGCTCACGCTCACTAATCTCAAGTGGGCTCGCGCTCACTCGGGCTCGCACTCACTTTTTTCAACTGGGCTCGCGCTCGCTTGGGCTCGCGCTCAATTATTGAGCGCGAGCCCGGTTGAGTGCGAGTGCCGAGCTCACGAGCGCCGGGCTCGCGAGTTTGGACACCTATGATACTCACTACGCTGCACTTTCCAGACGAATCACTTGTCAAGAGTTCATAGGCAACTTTGTAAAACTCCAAATACGGTACTTCTTAATCAGATGCTTGCATTTGTTAAATGAAAGCAAAGCTTTAAAAAACTTTCTTAACGCAACAATGTCTGGCTCACTACTACATGCCATTACAAAAGGATCAAATAGCTTTCCCAAAGCAATATATATTTTTGTAGTTTGGGAGTCTTTTCTTTGGGAAGAAAGCTCCAAAAATGATCCTTCCGCGCATATTTTTTAAAGTATAATTCAACACTAGCCCTCTTTTCACTTGGTAACAAACGTGTGCGCTTTAGTTTTTTCACCACAGAGGCTCCTACATGTTCTCTATAACCGTGTCCGAATCACCCAAAATGCAACGTTCATGCAACGTTCTACCGTTTCGTCAGCGGAAAAATGGCGTTTTTAAATTAATGAAAACTTATTTTTAAAATTTCGCGTTCTTTCGCGTATTGTTAGAAATTTCGCGCAAAACTGCCAATTTCGCGTTTTATCGCGCAACGGAAACCAATGAAAATACACATAGAATATCATAAAACGTCAAGAAACTGAAAATTACTTAATTCTGACGCATTTCGTTTTGCAAAAACTCGTGCCTCTATCTATATATATTGTAGACTTTACTATGTACAGATGTAGAAAATGAATGAAGTGCAACACTATTACAATGCATAGGAACATTGCAGATTAATTTCCTTAATATATTAACAAAATATGCCGCTTAAAAGATTTTTTTCTTCTTTGCAATATTGCAGCCTGGGAATCACATAAGTTCGTTTGTTGAAGTTTTGCATTCCTTTTTCGGCACCAAAACTATATGAGACGGGAACCTTTGAGTCAAACAAGTTACACTAAGAAATATATTCGCAGAAACTATACTAGAAAAGAAAAAAAAATTACTTCTGTAATTTTCACAGATATAACAGAAATAAACTATTTACTTGGAACAGAAACGCTGTTCCACTCACCTTAACAACAAGTTCAAATTTCTCGCACAAATTCTCACAGGCATTCTCAAATTCTCCAATATGAGCATCGGGCTCTGCTTTTCTTCTCCATGTAGATAATTTATCTTCCGATAATATATTAAAGTTCGTCAATAACTGAGATACTTTATTGGATGCTACAAGTAGTTCATCTGGATCGTATTCTCCAACCACTTCTGTCTGAAAAGAAAAATAACATGAAAATCCATTATAGAAAAAGAAACGAAAAAAAAAAAATACCAACAGCATTTCTAAGATTAAGTACATTTCACTCCTTTTCGCTATGAAAATGAAGCTTTATTGGAGGCTCAGACGAAATATTATTACTTTCTCTAATTATTTGAGCACTCTATTATTGCATTCAGACAGACAGTACATAAGATGAAATTATGAGGGGCATTCAGAAAGTAATGCCTCCAAGCCCAATAGCACTGCAAACATTCTGAACTGTTTATCATTAATGCACTGATGTATAAGCTATAGAATGTCACTTATTTCACCTTTCTATCTCTTCTCATTCCAAAGTAATGGAGCAATCCACGGCATCTAGTGGTGATGTTCGCTTGTAACAGAGGCTGTATTTGAATTTCTGACTACGGAGTGTTGTGGCGCCCAGGGACATTCATCGCCGTATGACTGCAGTTTACGGGGATGCCTGTGTTGACGTCAGCTCTGTCAGTCGATGGAGTACTGCCACACGTCTTCTCCTCCGTCAAAAAAAATTCAAAGTTGTCCCATCTGCTGGCAAAGTATTGTGATCCTCTTCTGCGATTGGGTTGGTGTCGTGCATACTGAATTTCTGGGAAATGGTCAGACAATAAAATCAGATCGCTACATTGATACCCTAAAGCGACTTGCGGGCCAGATTGCAACGCACTCGCAAAGATAAAACAGGCAATTTTGCACCACGACAATGCTCGTCCGCACACAAGCCACAAAAACTTAGAAAGCACTGCAGCGCCCGAGGCTCACGAACATTCTGCTTCATGGTGCCTATAGTCGTATCTTGCGCCCTGCGACATTTGGCTTCTCCCTAAACTTAAGGATCACCTTAAGGGCCAACGCTACAGTTGTGACGCGAAGGTGGAAGCAGCAGTAACCACAATTCTTCGTCGACGGCATGAAAAATCTTGTTTCGCGTTGGCACAAGTGTGTTGTCAATAAAGGGAACTATGTTGGAAAATTATACCACAATTTGTAGCTGACATTGCAAGCATTCCACTGGTACCTGTATCGGTGATGTTAAACACAAATAAAGGTATCATCTTGGTGGCATTACTTTCCGAATTACCTTCGTATCTTAGGAATACATTAAGTAACTATACAACTCGAAACTAGTCACAAGTTGCCATTCAACCAACACACATTTTATCACCTCAACATACTATCTCCAAGAACTAAATGAATTAGCAATATTCAAGTAAATACGTATACAAATCATACTACAAGGAAGTGTTACTTAGCTCACTGATATAACTGAATCAATAAAGCATTTAAGATATTTCTGGGAATGCTGTACATTGAAGAACCGAGCGACACTCCCTCTTCCCTGTTGCTAATTTCAAGCCCAAAATGTAAAACCAAGACTCTAATATCTAACAAAACGTACATTACAGTTTATAAAAATAGGAGTATATTTGCGAAATTTTAACGAAAATATTTTATTTACAATCGGGGGGGATTAACTTTCTCAGTATTGACCCATTTCAACTTCAAATAGTAAAGACGATTTCGAATCCTCAGACAAAATTATGCTATACTCCACAGATATCGAATGATTTTATTTTACGAAACCTACTGTGAAGCATTTTTTTTTTTTTAAATCATACAGTATACGAAGGGGAAGGGGAGGGGTTAAACTGACCCTCATTTTTGACCGACTTCAACTCCAAACATTGAAGATTGTAAGAAAGTTTGAACATACACAATATGTATATTGTCAAAATGAATTTTTTTTTTTTTTTAATATAGGTAATTGCGGAACATTTTCTATTACACAGGGGAGGGGGTAATGAAAGTTTTTTTTTTCTCCCGTTCTCGATTCATTTTAAGTCCAAGTAATGCGGGTGATTGAGAAGTCTCAAAAATTATGTGCGATATTGCATTTTTGTTTTAGTTTAACGTCTCATGATTATGCAATGAGGCTAAGGGGACTGATGATAATGGTGGAATGACGGAAGTAGGAGGAAGCGGAAGAAACCCGAGAAAAATCACATACAGAAGTGTTCGTTCACCATACATCAAATCCTATTATTTCTTTTAATAAACTTGTCTTTGAGAACTTTTTAAATCGGGAGGGGGAGATATTTGCCCTACATTAAGGGTCTAAATTCTTTGACTGATTTTAATACCAAGCACTGACAACTGTGTGAACGCCTCCAAGAAAATATAAATTAATCCACCTCTTTATACTTAACTGATTTTAGCTCCATCCAATGAGGATGACGGAAGTCTCAAAGAAATATATGCCATCCTTCAAAATCAAACATCTATCTAACACGAAAATTATCGTGAACACTTTTTAAACGGCGGGAGGGGGAGGAGTATTCACCCTTTCAATCTTGACAATCTTAACTCTAGCCATAGTGATCACTGAAATGCACTATATTTTGTCAGTATTGACTAACTTTTACGTAGTTCATCCTGCAAAGTTGTTTTATATGCATATTTGCAATATGAGGTAGCTTTGACATCGTTATTCTTCAAGGATTGCAAGTACGAACAATAAGTTTATTTCAGAAGGTTGAAAGAAAACATATATTACCAAGTTTCATTAAAATCGGATAACTTTTATGCGAGTTATCGTGACATAGACGAATTCCGATCGAGTCGAAAGGCAGAAACATCTCTCTGCGTGTTTGAGTAATTTTTTAAACGTTCTTATGGACGCTGACAGTACTAAGAGCAAAAGCAAAGTTTATGTTTAGCAAAACCCCAAGGAAGAGCGTGCTGAGGAGAAAGTTTGTTTTGATCGTGTATCACGTTAGTTGGAATGAAGAACGAGCATTAGTACATCCAAAGCAACGATAGAGAACAAAAAAAAAAAAAAAAAAAAAAAAAAAAAAAAAAAAAAAAAAAAAAAAAAAAAAAAAACCCTGCCTATTGGAGGGATAGGTACTTGAATACCCCCGACATACCAAGTCGTTATTTACGAAAACACAGAGCTGCTCGTGTCGCTGGTAGCTGGATTGAAAGATTTCTGTGTTACTATCGTTCTTCTGTACTTACTGGTACTTAATTGGAGTAGAAGGGGGAAATTGGGTGGAGGGGGTAATTGGGCGGAAAACTTTTTAAAAATTTATATTTAGCATTTCAGCATATTTTTATGGAATTTAATTACACCCAAATTTTGGGGGCGTAGATGTTTATCAGAAAAAAAAGCTTAGATGAATTTTGAGAGGGTGTAATAATGGCAAAAGAAATCAAAAAGTAATTTGATTGAGAACTGACATATTTGAAACAGAGTTTCACGTTTATGTGTGTTTTGGTTTGAGTCACAATAGATCTCTGATGTTTTACTGCTCCTTAACAACATCATAAGGATGGTGCCGTGAAGAGCAGAAATCTTGAATCCTCACTGTGAGGCAGTTAAAATTTTGTTAAAATTTGTAGCTCCCAATTATCCCCTACGGGTAATTGGGCACATGATGTGGGGGTAAATGGGTGGAATGTCTTAAGTGAACATTTTCTGCTTAGAATTCATTTAAATGCTGTGCTATCTTTGTCTTTTGTGGTGTAAACTTTTGTGATAGTACAGTGTGTTTATTAAGCTATTTTATTCAACTTAGGCCTCCAGTGGCCGTTGCCTATGCTAATAGTGCTGATATAGTTATTTAGCGTTAGTCTTATTACCTTCTTCTATGTTTGTTTAAATAACAGGGCCTGTTTTTTTTTTTTTCGGCCAAAGTTTTGACCGCTTATAGTTTTTTTTTTTTTTTCGTATGTGATACATTTTGGATTAGAGGCAATGGTGAAAGCTGCAGAGGCAGTTTTGAAGGATCTGTCCAAAAATGGCTTCCAGCACGTCCTTGATGACTGGCAAAAACATTGGAACATGTGCATTGCATGTAATGGGGACTATTTTGAAAAATACCATCAACACTTGGAGGATTAGTATAGGTAATTATGTTTTATTCGTTTATTGATCAGCCCTCGTACTTAATTTCTTAGTGACTAATTTACGAATTAAATACGCCGAAGTTCCTTATTAATTTATTCCTTTTATTAAAGAAGCACACACCACACTAAACATCACACTGAAGCCTGGACAAACACAAGAAAGAGCCAGCGTGCAAGTGTTCAATATTGTAATTTTTTGATAGTTGACCCCACTGCAATTTCTTCTAAGTTCAGATAGAACAAATGAGGTTCAGTTTATGTTTCGATTTTCTTTTATGAACGAGCATTTCTTCCACATAAACAAATAAAATACTTAATTTAACATACATATAATGAAAAGAAAAAAAAAAATACATGAATATACCTGCTGTTCAAAACCTTTCAGCTCATTTTCTAAACTCTTCAGTTTTTCTTCACAAGTATTCATTACCATACGCAGTTGATTCACCTCTAACTTATCACACATTTGGTCTCCCAGTTCTAACTTTACATCGTCCGGTAGGATGTTGATTCTCTTGTGCCAAGCCTCCTGGAAAGAGAGAATAATATTTCTTGAGAATCTATATACGATACAGGAGGAACTAAAATTGTTGTTTAAATAAGTAACTTGAAAACTCTTAATTTGCACTGACTAGCTCTTTCTAGTTTTATTCGCCTTGAATTAAAATACATCCAGTAAAAGACAGTAAAGATAAAATACAATTTAAATGTGACACGATAACTACCCTGTAAGTGCCGTCACATTAATCTAGGTGACGCTTCTGTTCACTTCTTCGTATGAAAAATGTGCTAGACATTTTCTTTACCACGACTGAAATCCATGTACTCTTTTTTGTATTTTTGTCTTAGGCTGAATTTGTTCTTTTAAAATACTTTCTTAATCTATTTCATAACTACAAGGAAAGGCGTCACAATCCATTTATGTTCTCTATTTGAATTTGTTAATTTTATCTATTTTTAAGTACTTTAGATAGCTCCTATCTACCATTTAGGATTTAGAATTTAGATTTCTGGGCTTTCGGCATCTATGGCCATTTAGCCCGTCACATATGAGGGATCATGTCCCTCGGCAAGCACACTATCCGGGGAAAGGGAAGGAAGGAAACGGCCTGGGATTTATATGTGACGTACCACACTGGTATTTGCCTGGTGTGAATGAGAAAAAACCCTGGAAAACCTCATTCAGGATGGCTGGCCTGAAAAAGCTTTTTACACTTTTTCGACTGTGTGTCCTCACCAGGAATTGAACCCGGGACCGCTCGCACCTAAGACGAGAGCGTTAGCGACTACGATACGGGGGTCACTGTCTACCATTTCTTTAACGTCCTATCATACTTATTTTCTTTGTCTGACTTGAAAGTGAAATTAACTTCAATTTTTGTATGTTCTTCTAAGCAACTAACTAATGAAGAAATTAAACGTGTTTCGTTATATATTTTTATATATGAATGAGTTTATCTGTGTAGGGCGTTGGAAAAGAAAAGGAAGTTTGCGTACACAACTCGCGCAGTTGCTTCATGGGAGACAACTATACATTTGCTGCTTCTAGCTGGGTGTGGGCAGTAACCTATTGTAGTTAGTGCCGGGAAGCAGGGTAATGATTTGCGACAATGACCATGCCGATAGCAAATCCCGCAGATTGTGAGATAAGAGATGTGTTTCGAGTACTTACAAGCAGAAAATGTGAGACGTTACGAGATTCATCGGAGACTTGTTGTAGCCTATTGTGAAGATGCAAAGAACGAGGCTAATGTCAGGAGGGGATACTTAATGTTCACGAATAGAATGAGGTGTGTATAAAGCAGAAGATTGGGGGTCGCCGCCAGCTATCACGGATGATGTATTAAAAAAGTAGATCGAATCATTCAAGAGAATCGACGATCTCCGTATAATGAAACACATGAACAAAGTTCTGACGTAACGCAGACAGGTGTGTAAGAAATTGTCAACAAATATTCGAAGTTGCAGAAATTTGTAAACGATGCGTACCACGGACGCTCATGGATGTTAACAAAACTGCAAGAATGGGTGCTACATTGATGTTCTTGGACCTTTACGAGCTGGATAACAACGCGTTTATTCACTAGATTATCACTGGTGACGAAACATGGATTTCGCATTACATACAAACATGAAAATGACAATCGATGATATGACATCATGATCGCTCATCTGAAAAGCCACGCAAGCTCAAACAAGCTGCGTCATCTCAGAAACTGAAAGGCACTGTTTTCTGGAATCTTCTAGGGTTGATTTCATGCCTTGAAATACAACCATTAATGCTGGTGCTTATTGTGCTATTCAGAACCGCCGCAGAGGCAAGTTTTCACGTGGGATTGTTCTGACTCTGCACGCCAGAATACCGGATCATCTATGACGAATTCCACTGGGATATATCTGAGCATCCATCCAGTCCCGATCTGGCTCCTACGGATTATCATCTATTCTCGAAGATGAAGGAAGCTGTCATGAATCATCAGGCGGCAACCTGGTACGAGGAAGGGGTACATAAAACTGCTATCAAGATAATAGAAATGCCTTAATGTCCAAAGCGACTATGTAGAGTAGATATATATTTATGTGTCACAATATGTATATTCTATTTTTATATAGATGTCAATACATACCTTTCTTTGGGTTAAAGATTCTTACTTTCTGAATATATATATGAACTACTGGATAACAATTTTCTATAGACAATAGTTACAAATTTGTCATAAATATTTCGGTCTAAATGTTAATATGCCTTCCTTTTCCAGATGTACCAAAGTAACTGAAATTATTAGAAAAACAAAAATACAAACATAACTACTTTGGCGAGTTTATATATTAAAAATATGTTCCTCGAACATTTTATCTAATTATAATCTCTGCCTCAGCTTACTTTATCCACAAATGCATAGAGCAAGAGTCTAATTCCACTATAAGAACAATAAATCAAAGCATATATATATATATATATATTTTTTTTAATTACTTCTCAACATTGAAGTGAGTCTCACCTGGAAAGGTGAACTAAATGGTACCTCTCGCAGCAGAGAATAAACTCCTGCTATTTCTTCCAGTGAAGGCAACTGAACAAGGTTGAATAATGAAGTCCACAGCTTAGACTGGTCCTTCCATGAACACTTTCCCTTTAAATGAGTAAAAGAAGAAGAAAAAAAGTAAAATCTGAACAAATTCATTAATGGATAGAAGTTTAACGTCTCTTTTCAGTACCAAGATTATATGAGACGAGACCTATGTTTAACTTGTATATTGTTCATTGTAGCTTTGAAAATATTCAGCATGTACACTCATGAGCAATTAAATTAGAGACAGCTGGCGTTCTTCAGAAATTGCTCTGTGCTTGGCCCAACGAAAGTAATAGGAGACCGTGACGTTGGATTCCGTACGGGCTCTATGAGTAATAACAGACTACAGGATGGATAAGAAACAATTCATCAGCCCATTTGATCTCAACCAGATTGTCGGGGCCAGACACATGGGCCACTTCATTTGTGAAGTTGTACAGGTACTAAGATTTCTAAGGGCTACCGTATCAAGAGTGTACCATGAGCACATAGATTCGGGCAAAACAACTTCCGCCAGGATCACCTGTTAAGGTGTACGGCGTGTTGATGATAGGAGTCGGCGTCGCCTAGTTCGGATGGTACAAGGGTTGGATTTTTAGTAATGGCAACACTGCTATACAAATACTCGTGAACAAAGCAATCCATTATAATTCATACCAGCGATAGGTTAGATGCCGACCCTCCCTCAGAGCACATGAACTCGCCTGCTCTTCCTTCCATGTGCGCGCAGCGCCAGCAGTTAGAACGCAGTTCTGAGTGAGTGCTCGTGGACTATAGTCATGTTTACGAAGCAAGATCAGAGGAGCTGGTTGAAAACTGAATGCGCTAGAGGTAGGAATACAAAACAGTGTTACAAAGTATTGCAAGATGTTTGCGGTGCAAGTGCATTACCATACCGTACGGTAGCAAGGTGGATCAAAGCCTTTAATGACGGACGACAAAATGTCACAGACATGCCTCGCTCCGGCCATCCTCCTGTAAGTGAAGAAGATGTGCAGAACGTGAACGCGTTAGTGCTAGCGGATCGGAACGCCATGACTCGTCAATTGGCCAACGACATAAGACTAGCGCATTCAACTGTGCTGAAAATTCTAAAGAACCTGGGATTGCGTAAAATCGCCTTAAGGTGGGTTCCACATCATCTGACTGAACAACACAAGTGGCTGCGATATGATGCCGCTCGAACACACTTGGAGCAGTATCAACGTGAAGGTGAGGCCTTCTTACGGCGGATCATTGCTATTGATGAGACCTGGGCCAGAGCGTATGAACCACAGCTCAAACGAATGGCGTCATCCTGGGTCACCGAGAAAAACAACAGTTCGGAATACCCCAACCAATGTGAAAGCTATGCTCATCATTGCATACGACTGGGATGGTGTAATCATAAACCATCGTCCCCCAAGGACACACTGTTAGTGCAGAGTACTACTGCAATTTTTTGCAAAATAATCTGTGAGAAGCTGTAAGACGAAAACGACACCACTTCCTGACGAACCAACCCTTCATTATGCATGACAATCACGGGCACATTCAGCAGGTGCGGTCACTAATTTGTTGCATCGTTGGGGCTAGGAAGTGCTGTATCAACTCCGTATTCTCCAGATTTAAGTCCCTGCGACTACGACCTCTTTCCGAAAATTAAGGAAACACTTCGTGGTACACGCTTCCGTACGTTGATTATCTCCGGGCGACCGATCGCTCCATCCGCACTATCCAGAGATTAGGCACTGCCAACGGCATCCAATGGCTTCCACATCACTGGAAACGCGTGATTCACAATGCTGGTGATTACATCGAGGGCCTGTAAACCTTCGAACCTTGTAAGTACTCTAGTTCTCAAGATATGCCGTTGTCATTACTAAAAATCCAACCCTTGTAAAAGCGGATAGATAGCAGCACATCACTCGTCAATTCAATGCTGCACAACAACGTAGGAACAGCGATATCATTCAGAACCCATGAGGTACAGAAGTAAGCATCACACCGGGGTACCCTTTGCTTAACACCCATCACAAGGCACAACGACTAACATGGACAAAAGAACATTGCCATTGGACACTCAAATCATGGAAATAGGTCGTCCGAACAGATGATTTGAGGTATTCGTTGGTATATATATCGATGGCTGGGTACGAGTGCGTTGTTAATCACATGAGCCTCTTGCCAGTCCAGTACTGTTCGCGTGGCGATGGTATCTCCGTATGGACTCGGTTCATGTGGGATGAAATGGGACCCGTAGTACATCTGACAATGTCCCTCACTGGCGAAAGTTACATGAACCTGAAACTAGTTATGTTCACTCCTTTGTTCACTCCCAACACTCTGCAGACGATTCGTACCTACAGTAAAACAATGCTCCAACCCATCGCTTCCGAATTGTGGCTGACTGGTTCGATGAGCACTCCGCGATGTGAAGATACTTCCCTGGCCACTGAAAAGTCCCGATCTCAATCCATTGAACACGTCTAGGATGCTGGAACAGGGTCCGACCAATCTTCGTGAATTATAGGGGGTTCTGCAGCGGTTATGAAAGGTAAAGGGGATGCTGCACGCCACTAGCCAGGTAACTCTAATTCAATTACTCATGAATGTATAAGTACAACAGAATTGACCAAAGCACTAAATATATTAATAACCCTTCTGTAACATATTTGGCAAATGTAACATTGCCTTCATCAGATACATTATGGAAGATCAATTCAAGGTAATTTAAATATAAAGAGAATGACAGGAGGTCACACCCACTCTTCCTACAGCCAACAAGTTTTTCCCTTCACTTTCTAAATCCACCTGCTTAAATTGCCATCCCAATCACTACTAATTGAGTTTGTATTCAAGGAAAGTACTCAAGGATTCGAACCCGACATCAAGCATAAAGCATGTCCGTACATCAAATACTCCTCATTTACAGTAAATAAGTAAAATGCTAAGACAAATCAGTGATCTTTTGAAAACGAAAAATCATTAATTGGAGAAAACTGCGACAGGATGGTTCCCTAGGAATTGAAATTGCAACGATCAATACATTTTGCATCAGATGTATTACAATCGTCAGAAATGGATAGAAGTTGAAAATTTTAGGGTTACATATATAATATACCATAATATAAACAAAGATCACTGCATAACAGACGCAAATATTTTAAATATCAATTTTGAGTTAAAAAAATTCTTCAACACTATATATACAATTATTAATAAGTAATTTCTGTGCTTGTTTTTTAAAAGCCAGAAATGGAAGTTCTCTTAAAAATATAGGAAGAAAATTATAAAATTTAACTGACATATAGTAAAAGATCTTTTGTGTCTTACTATATTCACATCTAAATAATCCTAAACAGTTCCTGTTTCTATTTTGATAAGTATGAGAGTACCCTAATTCATTGTAAATATGATTGTTTTCCTTGATGTAAAGCAAACATTGGTTATGAAAATTGCCGGTACTGTCATAATTCCTAATTTAACGAAGCTTGGTCTACAGTGTGCACGACTAGGGAGACCGAGCATCAATCTTACACATATCTTTTGTATTTTCAATAGGCTTTTGATGGAGGACTGATGACACTAAACTATCGTGCCATAACTTAAATGACTGTGAATTTGCGCATAATGAACAGTTTTAAGTACCTTTAAACTTACACAAAATCTTAATCTACGGATTAGATATACTCCTTTACTAGCTCTAGATTCCGGATGATGCATACTTGAGATACGTACACAAAATATCAACCTTGGAAACAATACTGATCTGCATAGAAACATTTAGATGATTAGTAAAATTTTTGGTTAAAAGTTATATGTGCGGGACACATTATCATTTCCACAATCTTTCAATACACTCTGAATAATTAGTCAGGTTTCCCCCTCAGCGAGTCACTATCGCACTTCACATCTCTCCACCAGCTCCCGAACATGCAAATGTTGAGTCTATTTGGGAGAAGGTTGTAATGCTAGTGTGAAGAGAAAGAGAAAGTTCATTCAGCCACGGACTACCAGTTCAGGAGAGACATGAATTGCGATAATGACTCGCTGAGAGAGAAATCTGACTACTTATTGGAAGATTATAGAGATGATAATGTGTCCCGCACATGTAGCCTTTACCCAAACATTTTTATTGTCATATAATGTCTTTCTTACGTTCTGTTAGTATAAGTAGTTATGTCTTCACTTTTATTCTCACATCTTGTCTCTCGGATGTTTTCAGGTATGAGAATTATTATACTGTTAACAGGTATGCATTCCATCGTATTAATTACTTCATAATGTTTCTATTCTAAATAAAAACATGTAATATATCTAAATTTACTAGAAACATACCAGTATGACGTCATCATTTTTGGGATACACATTGTAAAGGGTTCCTATCAGTGTTACTAACACTGGAAATAGAGAAAAATAGGAATCATTAGAAGCTAAATCCGGGAGAGAACAGTCAAGATCAGTTATTAGAAAATAAGTGACAAATTCTACATTTAAAAATAGTTCTAAAACGTGAAGAGAAATTACTCTTAAACTATTAAGTTCGTACAACACAAATTTGATAACATGATGATTACCGCATGAGCGCTGACTTATAGACTTACTTGTGGGTTAAAGAATAAGAAAGAAGAAATTATCTCTTACAACCGAACCAAGAATTAATTTAATAATTCCGGTTTTACGCACCCCTTGATTTACGTCGCTAGCACACTGCCACCCAGCCACACACCAAGATTTACTACGTATTCATCTTTCATTCTGCTATGGTTGCAGGTTGCAACAGTGCATAGACAAATATATCAGAAATATCGCTTGTTCACTTCAAGGTGAATATAAAGAACAAACACAACCAATAGATGGAAGCAGCACCTACATTTCTAACTGACATAAGATTGTTCGTGTATGTTTGATAAACGCGATCCCCCCTCCCCCCCGCACGCAGCACAATGAACCTGTCTATCTTAGACGAATCTGTAGATGAAAGCTGTGTTTGTGTTTTCTCGCTGGGCCAAAAATCAAATCTAAACTGAGCCGTTTTGGGAGGAATATGTTGTTTTCTCGCTGAGGCGTAAATGCCACTAAAATAAAGCAGGGTGGATTGATTTAAATCACCTGATTTTTTAAAAATAAAAATCATTAATTTAAATCAAATTCCAAAATATATGAATTTGAAGTGAAAATAAGTGAAATCTCGTTTCTGTTCTGTTATTTCGATTATGGAAGATAATAATCATAATACAATGAGACTCAAATATAAGTACAGCACAGTATGAAAACCAATGTTTCATGCAGATGATGATTAGGAAAAATTCCGTTTTGAACGGCTAACGAGGCAATCCTACTTTCTTCCCTTCGTAACATAACGTTTGTAAATCGTTAACTATTCAACCAGGGAAATCACCATCGACATATAAAACGAAAGTTCTTTCATGTGCGCTTCTGTTTGTTCTCAGCTAATAGGGTGTATTTAGGGGGCTCCGATCCCCTCTCCGAAACAAAAAATTTATACATTTTACACAACTTTAGGCAAAATATACATATTTTATATAGATTTCGTGCTCCAAGCTAGTTCTGGATTGCCGATTTTTAAAAATATGTTTCTGTTAAATATCAATAACTTTTGTGGAAAAAAAAGTGACCTGGTGATAAACGTTGCTGTACTTTTTCCTTAATCCGTAATTGAAACATTATCTGAGATTGAAATAGGTTAACGATTGGGGATTAATTCAAAATTCAATCCCAATGCTTTCATTTAAAAGGCATAATTAACATTTAATACTAATTCTTAATGTTTTTTCTTCAGTTCGCGACTTGTATAATACGAGGAGAAAGATTTGATTTAAATTTTAAAAAAATCAACAAAAATAATTATTTTTTTTTTCCATCCTTTTAGGAAAAAACAACTTTTAGGAGGGTTCTCTTGTAACCTTTTACGACGCAAACTTTAGTGTTTCGATGGACAGGAAGCAGTAATAATACAACAGAACTGACCAAAGCACTAAATATATTAATAAAATTTGTATAACAGTTTCGGCGGAGTAACATTGCCGAAATTATTACATAGGTGTTATTAATTTAGTGCTTTGATAAGTGTTATTATATTAATACTGTCGAATATTTCTAAAGCTATAATAAACAATGTACGAACAGGAAGCAGGGAAAGAACAAGGGCTGTAGCATTGCCTTGGCTTTAATTAAGAATGTGATAGGCAAATATAAGGATTCGTGGCTCCGGCGTTCGGGTCTCCAATAAAAGGGACGATTACGATAATGTAGATGAAACTACGCAGAACAGCCATGTAACAGACTCCATGACCTCAAGATAGACGGCAAATCAGGGTGAAAAAAAAAAGTAATTATTTATTTTATTTAAATCAAATCTTTCTCCTCGTATAATACAAGTCGCAAACTGAAGAAAAAAAAAACATTAGGAATTAGCATTAAATGTTAATTATGCCATTTAAGTGAAAGTATTGGGGTTGAATTTTGAATTAATCCCCAATCGTTAACCTATTTCAATCTCAAATAAGTTTCAACTACAGATTAAGGAAAATGTACAGCAACGTTTATCAGTATGTCACATTTTTTAAATACAAAAGTTACCGGTATTGATATTTGGCAAGGACACAGAGGGACGGACGGACGGATGGACACACACACACACACACATATATATATATATATATATATATATATATATATATATATATATATATATATATATATATATATATATATATATATATATATCGAGAGCGGTCCAGAACTAGCTTGCAGCACGAAATCCATATAAAATATTTCGCCTCAAGTTAGATAAAATGTACATCATTTTTAAGTTTCGGAGAGGGGATTGGGCCCCCTAAATATGCTCCTATTATCTGGGAACAAACAAACAGACGTGCACACAAAATAATTTTTGTTTTAACTGTCAATGATGATTTTTCCAGTGGAATAGTTAACGATTTACAAACCCTATGTTACGAAGAGAACAAAGCAGGATTGCCCCGTTACCCGTTTTACACGAGATTATCCCTAATCGTCCTCTTCATGAAACACTCTTTTTCATACTATGCTGTACATACATTTGCGTCTCATTGTATTATAATTATTATCTTCCATAATTGAAACAACAGAACAGATGGGATTTCACTTATTTTCATTTCAATTTAACTTATTTCGCAATTCGATTTAAATTAATCCACCCTGTGGCGAATTGCTTCAATGTGCCTTTGGAACTGATATATTCACTAGTGTGACCCCAGGAAATAACACCGTAACTTATTAATGACTGGAATTTTGCATAATAGATTGAAAGTAAAGCTTGTATTGTGATATTATCTCACAGTCTAGGAAGACTAAAACAAGTACTAGTTCACCTTTTATTGAGTAAAAAAATATGCCCATGGATTCCAATTTAATTTGGAACTAATATTTACACCAAATAATTTAACTGGACTAGAAAATTCGAGTTTTATTATTATTATTTACCATTATGAGGAATATGCTTATTCTGAACAGAATAAAAACTTAGGAAGGTAATTTTATTGTTATTTAAAACTAATTTATTTATATTTATCCAATTAATTAATCGAGTTAATACAATGTTACGTTATTTTCAATATATTCTTGTGGATTTCCAGCAATAATAAATATTTCTGTTATGAGCACATAAAACACATTTATTAGGTAACATAGCATGTGTTAAATCATTAATATAACAAAGAAAGTAGAGCACCAAACACTGATCCTTGCGGTACGCCAATTAGATCTTACCTTTAGATGAAACAAAACTCACTTTTATCACTGATCCGTTTCATATAGCTTAAAGGGCACAACCGTTGAATATAAAACTCAAGGTTGGCAAAAACCATGGTTTTCATTGAAAAAAACAAAACAAAAAAAGTTTTTTTTTTTTTTGGTTTAAATAATTTACTCTATGGACAGGACAGGATAAACCTTATTACAAAAAGCATGAGTGGATTGCAGAAATACAGTTCAGCTTACATGAATTTTATTATTGCTTCCCTGTACTCAATTCATTCCCTTTTAAAATGTGGGTTAGCATTGCCTTCCCCCACGCCCTTCACATATCTATGATACCCGTGTAGAAAAATAATGAGGACTTACTCTTTTCCAACTTGGCATCCTTAAGCGTTTTCAATACAGGTTCATATCGTTTATCTATCGCACAAATCACCCACACTAACAAAGCAGTTCTCTCTGATCTTGGTTTAAAGAATAAGTTAAATAATGCATCATCATTGTAGAGAGAAACGTCGTAAGAATAATTGAACGATATTAGATTTTGTCTAAAAGTATTCACAATTTCAATTGCTTCGGCTTCCATATCTTTATGAGTATCCCAAATAGAACGTACCTGAAAAGAAAAATATACATTAAATGCTAAACCTTAACTTATGTTGTTGTCCATAAAAATCACGACAGATGCCATTTATAACAGTAGAACATGTCAATCTGTGCGTAATTATCATTCCTAATACAGGTTGACATTTCAAAAATCCGAACTTGAGTATCTGAGTTTGGATGGTTATAACAGAAAATGACTACGGAGTAACAAAATGAGCAGGAATACATATAGCTGGTGCAAGCAAGATACAACAAATAATTGCCGACTAGAGTGCTATCAAAATATATCAACGGTGCCTTCAGAAAACAGTAGCACACTAATGCGGTAAATTTGGAAATGGGCTCCGAAATTAATGCTGGAGATCTGAAGAACTGAATTATCGTTGGTCGGATTTATGAATATCAGCCTGTAGTAAACATTCAAGTAAGCAAGCAAGCAGTCAAGTAAATTATTTTGTACCCACGTCAGCATTCTATCTTCTATATAAAAAAAAAAAAAAAAAAAAAAAAAAAAAAAAAAAAAAAACGACACTCGGAATCATTTAATCGTCATACGTTCATTAGTTCTATATACTTTCATTGTCTCTAAAAATGTGTAGATATGCTTTCTGTCGTTATATTATATATATGTATATTTTAAGAATATAGTTAAGAAATAACCTAGGTATTTAGTTACCAATTAGCCATTAAATGAAAGCAAGTCAACTTGGAACTTTCGATACCTTTTATTGTAGTGAATTATAGTTTTTTTTTTCAGAGATAGTTACAAAGGTCCTGGGTACATAACAACGGTAGTACAGAGTATCAAAGATCCTGGGTTCTAGGATCGAGCTGTCCAAAACATAAAAGCATTCTAACCTAGATTGACAGCATTAATATATAACATATACATTACACAATGTAAATATAAGTGTATACAAGGAGTCATTCGCCTTGAAGACGAATTTCGAGAGAAAGCGATATTAAGCTCCCTTTCTACTCCAGAATACACCTGGCCAAGGTCATAATGAGACCTAGTTAACTCTATCTTGCAATATCTTAATTAATCAGTTATGCATACTTGTAATATATGACTTATTGTACTTACATAATTACAACCATTCCTACACTATATAACAAAATGTAACGACGAGTAAAATTCGCGATTACACAAAGTGACTTCAACACAAGTACACTTTGGCCGAAGGTTAATTCAGCTAGGTGATACAAGTCTCGGAGCTGATTAATTACTTGCCCTACAGACCACGGATGGGTCTTCGCGGGTTATGAAGCGCGATAGACTGTGCGGAGAGATCCAGCTCACGTATGGGTCTGAATCGTACTGAACCTCGAATGAATCGAAACAAGTCGTTATAAAGCATCTCAATTCTCTTTCACATTACAAACCGTAACTTTGACCCAACTACGTCATAGCCCTGTATCCTATTCCACTTTGGCCAAAATATTATTTTTGATATTTCTAAACTCGGTCACCGCTTTCCATCAATCTTGTAATGAGGACACTTAGTTATATTTCCGTTGAAGGACCTATTTCTTCTGCTTCTTTTGACTGTGACGTCACTCAAAGACTGTTAGATTTTCTGTGCAGTGGCTGTTAATAGTTTTGCGAAGAATTCTCTTCCGTGTTAAGGACAGTTATTGTGTTTGCTTTGTATTTTGTCTACTGTTCACTGAAGTTTTTAATGCCTCTCTTTTTGAATTTCTTTTTTGAATAAAAAAGGAAAATAATTTTTTCTGGATGTCGTCCCTTTTTCTCCACTGGAACGTGGTACTCCCATGCTAACGAAATACACCCGGTCAATACTGAAATGTATGACAAAATAATTTTTTCTGGATGTCGTCCCTAATGAAAGTATATAGAATGGCTCCCCGGCGGGGAATCGAACCCCGGTCTCCCGCGTGACAGGCGGGGATACTAACCACTATACTACCGAGGATTTCTTGACATGTGATCAGCAAGTCCATTCTGAGTTCCCGCTATATGTTGAATTTGAAATTGAAAATTTGAGAAATAGTCACGCCAACGCTGAAGTTTGCTGCTTAAGTGATTAGACTTTTGCAGGGCTGTCACGGCAGTACTATCTGTATACACAGTAAACGGTTGACCCACTAAATACTTGTAAAATTTCTGCAAAGAAAAATACACAGCATATACCTCAAGTTCGTACGTGGGGGGAGGGGTTTTTCTGGGGGGATGCCTGCTGGAAGCATACATCACAACCTTCCACTCTTTTTCACCGATTTTTCTCTGTAGTAATGCCGAGCCGACGCCAAGCAGAGATGCATCACAGACTATAGCGTGTTCGGTATTGCGTGTTGTGTACATTTGTAGGAGTGGGGGAGAAGTCAATGCTTTGCGCATCTCTTGGTACGCAAGCTCACAAGCGTCATCCCAATGAAGTTTACGAGGATTTCCTTTGAGGGCGTTGTACAAAGGCGCCAATTTGAGAGAAATATCCTTAAAGAAATTTCGAAAAAAATTTATCGAAGCGAGCCAACTTCGAAGTTGTTTGACAGTTTTCGGTTTTTCAATTTTGAGAATCGCGTCAAGTTTATCAGGATTGGGACGAATTGTTCCGTTGTTCACAATGTAACCTAGACATTTTACTTCATGCACACCAAATTGCGACTTGTCTAAATTGAAAAGCACGGAATATTGCTGTGCTGCTTTGAGCACTTTGTCAAGCGTTTGAAGCATTTCTTCAAATGAATTTCCGATTACATACATGTCATCTACGTACAAAGCAACGCGAGAAGAATCTATATCTTCAAAAATTTGTCGTAATATACGTTGTAAGTATATTGTGGAATTTTTATATCCCATTGGCAATTTCCGTAGTTGCATTTGTGTTCTAGGCAATTCTAAGCTAGGTACACTGAATGCAGTAAAAGGACGATCTTCTTCGCGAAGTGTTACTTGAAAAAAAGACATATGTAAGTCCAATGAACAGATCCATTTGGCGTCAGATAGTTTTTCGAGAGAATCCTGAACCGAAATGATTGGATCGTTGATACTGATACAATTATCATTCAATTTTCTCAGATCCATTACACAACGAACCTGTTTTCCACCTGGTTTGGGAACAAATAAAACATTGTTGCGAACAGGACTGTCGGCATACTCTAAGACTCCTTGGTCTAGAAGTTTAAGAATTTCATCTTTCGCTTGAGGCCGAAGCCTGTGAGGAATTGTATATGCGACAGCTTGAAACGGTTCTCTGGATTGAAGATTAAGAGATACATCGAAAGCATCTATAGCCGTGAAGTCATTACTACTCCACTTGAAAACAGTGGCGTACTGAGACAACAGATTTTGTAATTTCTGTTTTTGTACATTTGTCAATGTTTTACCTAAATTAAAGTTCGAGACGTCAATCAGATGGCCAATTTCTTGCATGCGTTTTGAAACTTTTTCTTGCACCTGCTCAGGGGTTGGTGTGTAAAGTTTTCTGATTGTGTTTACGTGTACTGTTTCACTGTCTTCCGTCAATCGTGACGCTATGGCTAGAGGTGTTCCCTGTTTGAAATGTTTTGTGAACCGAGAAGTGTTCACTATAGGAACCGCTGGGTTCTCAGCTGAAGCAGCTGCTTGTACCATAAAACACTTTTTGAGAAATTTGTTTACAGGTGTATGTACGTGAAAATTTTTAATAGGCATATCGAGAGAGAATTCGAGAGGCACTATACAACATGATTTGGGTGGAATTGTAATAGCTTGTTTGCAAATGAGCGTGAAATGTTGATTATTTGCAATTTCCTGTGCCAGAACTGTAGAAAGTTTGTGAATTTTTGGTTTCTTAGCATTTTTCTTAGGTGGTTTGCAACCAAAATGTTCAAGCGTAAGTGTGTTAGTAACATAATCCAATTGACAATTGTGTTCCTTCAAGAATCCATTACCAAGAATAATCGGAAATTTAGGCAAAGGGATTAATCTAAACAACACCGTGAACGATTTGCCATTTAAACGTATTGTCAAATATGCAGCTTTCGTGAGCTCCGTCGGCACCTGTGATATGCCGTAAAGCGAGGTACGTAAGGGAAATACACGAGCATGGGCGGGCAAAGCTGAAAATGGACAAATATTCGCTTCAGCTCCAGAATCGAGTAAGAGTTTAACGTTTTCTGTCCCTACAGTACCAGTGATATAATTCAATTGGCCTTGTTGTTCCATTGGTAATTTAATTGTGGTAGATTGTGAAGCGAGCAATTCAGAGCTCATATTTGTCCCGTATAGTTTGTCACAATCGGTATGAGATTCTGGGGGAGATTGAATCTCCCGTTCCTCTCCTAGTTTTTTGGACTAGAAGCAGGATTAGGGTTGGTCATCACCGGATTTACCTGCTGTGGTGGTAAGGCATAAGCAGGGTAAGGGGGAGGGTAACTGTAGAATGGGAATGTGGGAGGATAGACCGGAGGAAACTGTGCCTGATTCATGTATGCAGCATGAAATTGCTGTTTGTTTCCATTCTTATTCTTGTATTGTTTTTTGTTTTTATTTTTCTTTCCATTCCCTTGGTTTGGCTTATCATTGCTTTCCTGTGCGGTACTGCCTTGCCTCTGTGTAGTAACTTTCTGTTTGCCTTGCGTAGGTGGTGGGGAACTGTTATTACACTGAGCCTGCGAGTTTTGGGCATGTTTGCAATGGCAAGAAGTATTTTCAGAATGTGTTCTATTGGAACATGTACCGCAAGAATGTGCTGCACAAGCATATGCCTGTCTAGCACACGGAGAACTACATGTCCGGTGTCGATACTCACACGCGTGAACGGGAGATTGAGATCGGGAGTACGAGCGTGTGTCGTATCGTGTAGGTGAAGTAGTGCGGTGGGGAGAGGCTGGAGGAGTATAAACGTAATTTCTGTTGCCTTGTTCAGAAAAATGAACCTGAGCACGGGTATTCATCTGGCTATTGAATTGCAACTGTAATTTTTCAAGTTTTTCTGCCAGTTCCGAATATGAATCTGTGTTGGGAGGGGGAGGGGGAGTACGTGGAAGTTCAGAGACGATTTCCGGTTTCTGAGAACTACTCGGAAAGCTGTGTGGTTGTTCCTGTAGTTTTTTATGCATCAGCATGTCAGCCTTTTGTCTGGTCCATGCGGCCTGTACAAAAGCGTCGAAACTACCGAATGTTTTCTGTGAAAAATAATGTAAATATTCCGGGGACATACCTAAAACGCAATCAACATAAAATTCTTTAAATGCAAGTTTCGAATTAAACTTGTCGGCGAGATGTTTCTTCTCGTATATATAGAAAGTAAGTGGTTCTCCAGGTTTCTGAACCCTAGACCTGTATGTTTCTAATGCATTCATCGTAGTCTGACCTGTTCCGAAATGTTCAAGAAAGAGATCCCTAATATCCTTCCATTCCTTAGCTTTTAATTCATCCACTTGCGATGTCCACCAGTACAAAGGTGGTCCTGACAAAAAAGTGGGAAACAAACCTGCTATCCTGGAATTGTCCCAAGAATTCAATTGTATTAGTCTGTCGAACCCACATAAGAATTTTTCAGCATTTTCGCCGGGAGAAGCAGAGAAAATTTCTAGCGAAAGGGAGGGGAAAATAACTGAATCAGTTGCATGTGAACGAGAACTGGAACGCGTGTTTGCCATCATGAAAAATGCACTGAGAACACAACAATCAAATATACGAGAGAATAGCGCTAAATCAACACATAAACATAGGTTACACTAAATAACATCATATGAAATCAGAGCAGTATGCACAACTAATTATCAAGATAAAACAAGAAATTAAACCTCGAAGTCGGGGAGCCATTCTATATACTTTATACTATCTCTAAAATGTGTAGATATGCTTTCTGTCGTTATATTATATATATGTATATTTTAAGAATATAGTTAAGAAATAACCTAGGTATTTAGTTACCAATTAGCCATTAAATGAAAGCAAGTCAACTTGGAACTTTTGATACCTTTTATTGTAGTGAATTATAGTTTTTTTTTTTTTCAGAGATAGTTACAAAGGTCCTGGGTACATAACAACGGTAGTACAGAGTATCAAAGATCCTGGGTTCTAGGATCGAGCTGTCCAAAACATAAAAGCATTCTAACCTAGATTGACAGCATTAATATATAACATATACATTACACAATGTAAATATAAGTGTATACAAGGAGTCATTCGCCTTGAAGACGAATTTCGAGAGAAAGCGATATTAAGCTCCCTTTCTACTCCAGAATACACCTGGCCAAGGTCATAATGAGACCTAGTTAACTCTATCTTGCAATATCTTAATTAATCAGTTATGCATACTTGTAATATATGACTTATTGTACTTACATAATTACAACCATTCCTACACTATATAACAAAATGTAACGACGAGTAAAATTCGCGATTACACAAAGTGACTTCAACACAAGTACACTTTGGCCGAAGGTTAATTCAGCTAGGTGATACAAGTCTCGGAGCTGATTAATTACTTGCCCTACAGACCACGGATGGGTCTTCGCGGGTTATGAAGCGCGATAGACTGTGCGGAGAGATCCAGCTCACGTATGGGTCTGAATCGTACTGAACCTCGAATGAATCGAAACAAGTCGTTATAAAGCATCTCAATTCTCTTTCACATTACAAACCGTAACTTTGACCCAACTACGTCATAGCCCTGTATCCTATTCCACTTTGGCCAAAATATTATTTTTGATATTTCTAAACTCGGTCACCGCTTTCCATCAATCTTGTAATGAGGACACTTAGTTATATTTCCGTTGAAGGACCTATTTCTTCTGCTTCTTTTGACTGTGACGTCACTCAAAGACTGTTAGATTTTCTGTGCAGTGGCTGTTAATAGTTTTGCGAAGAATTCTCTTCCGTGTTAAGGACAGTTATTGTGTTTGCTTTGTATTTTGTCTACTGTTCACTGAAGTTTTTAATGCCTCTCTTTTTGAATTTCTATTTTTGAATAAAAAAGGAAAATAATTTTTTCTGGATGTCGTCCCTTTTTGTCCACTGGAACGTGGTATTAGTTAGTCAGAATATCATAGGTCTACTAACACAAAACTGTATGGTCAGTCGTTTATCTAATTGTATTCGAGTCTAGTGACAGTTTTCATCTTGACTGAGTCAAGCATGATAACTAACATTACAGAGATCTATTCCTAAGTCTCTACCTTATGCTGACTCACAAATATCTTATAAAATTACTTTCATGGATAAGTTATTAATAATGAACTTCATTCTTTTTACTTAATTGCCTATTAACTACATACACTCTACCATAAATTAGCATAAATCTCTATCACTATTAAGTTATAGCTACCCTACGCTATTAGAAACATGAAATTTATAGTTTACAACATGGTAGGCTAGTATACAGCAATATCTCAATATGGAAATAAAAATTGTAAATGTTAACACTATTGCAATGTTTAATTTCCAAGAAAATGCAACAGTTCTAGCTGTAAGTGCGAAGGAAATCATCCTGTTCACATCAACCATAGGTTAGTGGGAAACATGGAAATTCTGAAACTTTTCTCTCGCTTGGGATAGCTGTTTTATACTTTGATAAGGTCTCTTCTTCGCACTGTATCTAGATATTCTATCTTTGGTCTTCGTTTTCCAGGTTTTCCTTCTGCCTTTCCCTCTATCAATACAGTGATCCAATCGGAGTGCCGAATAAGATGGCCAAGCATATTGTTTCTTCTTTTCCCTACTATTTTTATGATCTGTCGTCCTTCATTAGTTTCCTTTAGTACGTCTTCATTCCTTTTCCTTTCGGTCCATGATATGGGCAGCATTTTGCGCCAACACCACATTTCAAATGCTTCCAGCCTGGATATTTCAACTTTTCTCAATGCCCACGTCTCTGATCCGTACAGCGCCACGCTCCATTCCAGTGTCTTAATAAATCTTTGCGAACGTCCAGTGACACATGTCGTGATATTAGTAGTCCTCTTTTCCTATTGAATGCTTGTTTAGCCTGCGCTATTCTAAAACTTACATCTTTTTCACTTCTCCCGTCCGAGGATATTAGACTTCCTAAATAGGGGAACGTCGTAACGTCTTCGATTTTCTCTCCATCTAGCCATACGATTGCCCCTTTCTGTCCTGCTCTTGTGCGAAGGAAATCTGTGACCTCAAAAATCTGTATAAACTTACACATGGTCAACTCAGGTCCGAAACGCAACTCTCAAAATTGTATTTCCGAATTCTCTTCAAACAAGCAACACACATCTTTTTCATACTGTACGATCTAGACTTTCAATAGTTCAGTTCTCTGTTCTACAGGCTTCCTAAGGTATACAACGAAATGTCATATACACTCATAGATTTATTTAATTCTGAAGCTGCATATAACTGCACAACGACGTCATTTTGGTGGATAAACTTTAATCAGTTATTGTTAAACTTTTTGTTATCATTTACATATTATTATTTTGTTGTTATTGTTGCTATTTGTCATCACTATTATTATTATTATTATTATTATTATTATTATTATTGTATTATGCTTCATCTCTTAAATTTTCCAGTTTAAACTGGTGTTCAGCTGTATCTGGAATTATGTTCATAAATAAAAATAAAATAAAGACAAATAATATTTCCGTAATTGGAACTGTAAACCACAAATTATAATAATTCACTTTAATTAATCATCCGCCCCCTTTAGCCAAAGAGTATAAACGTGCGAAGTAAAACTAGAAAATCAATTTCTGCAGGAATAATTGATTTTTTTCGTATGTCATTTGTACTGCCTGTTCCTAATATTTCCATTATACCACCTTTGCCTCTATTATATGCTATAATTAGATTTAAAAAAAAAATATTCGCTGAGCAAAGCAAACCGACTTTTATTATGAAACTAATATGTAACAGTTTTGCCAACTAAACATTTTGACTGCATCCGACACTATCTAATATCTGATAGTGTTTGATGAAGCTAAAGCGTTTAGTTGGCGAAACTGTCACACGATATAGATCATATAACAAGTAAGTTTCGTTTCACAGTGTGAACGACTTCCAAATATGAGAATTCAATACTCAAACTTGAAGTAATCCATCTACAAGTACAGCTTGCAATAGATTAATAAGATCAAAGGCAACCTGTATTTCTGAAGCTGAATCACGATCAGAAAGGCATTACTCGCTATGCCTTACTTTTTTTTCCTATAGTGAAGTTGAAACCGAGAATCATTAATTTGAACCACTTCCGGTTTGATTAAACGTGTAACGTACCGATTACCTGTAACGATACATTACATTGTTTAGGTTGTATGTTTTGAATTTGTGTTCGTGTTTAATTTGTTATGATTCGTGTTCCTTATGAATTCGTTATTGATGTTCCCTTTTATTAAATGTTTGGTACTGTTGAGATGATGCCTTGAGGGTGTACATAATCTCTATCCCTCCGGTGCCTCCATATTTGTGGTGTGATATATGTGATGAAAATGTTTAACATCAAAATGTCAGGTTAAAAATTTGTGCGACGTCACACATCCCCGACATTCCTTAATTGTGTCTCCACTGATGTAGTCTAAGTTACGTAATAGGCTGTTAGAATCTTCTGGAACAATGATGGTAACATCGATTAAACCATTACTGCTACGTTATTTTGTTAGTGTTACTAATTTGACATAGTTGGAAATATATATAGTTTCCAACTATATATATGTATGTATATAGTTTGGATATCTAGAAATCAGACAGCTTTGAAACCTTTAGACATATATTTTTCTTTTGTTTTTCGAATTACATAATTAGTTTGGCTCATGATGTCGACTGATGTAATATTGATCTCGGTCATGGATGCACTTGAGGCATCAATTTGCTGCCCTTAGCTGCAAGATACTGAATATTATGTATCTGGATGAATTCTTTTAATTCTAAGGAACAAAATGGCACAAAATTTAGTTTTCTTTGTAATCTGTTCCCAAGTAACTAATATGAATAATGGAATAACCCTAAAACACTATCCAGTGTATATATATACAATTTTATTTTATTCTTCAATTGGCGTCCCCAACCCGGATTCGTTACTACATCCTAGATCTGTGATGTTATTTAATTTAAATTATTATGATATGGAAAACCCTAAATTTCTTCAATTGACGACATCAGTTAAGATTTGTTCATTCTGATATTTTGTTAAGTTTAAATTTTCTTCAATTGATGATCCAAGCCAGGATCCATTTCCATAGAAACGAGAAATATTGAATTTAAATAACTGCAAAATTAATGTATTCTTCAATTGGCGACCTTCAGCTTTAGGATAGTACATACTTTAATAACAAAATTAATTTCTGTACTCATCCTAACTGGTGTCGTCAATTGAAGAAATTTAGGGTTTTCTATATCATAATAATTTAAATTAAATAACATCACAGATCTAGGATGTAGTAACGAATCCGGATTGGAGACGCCAATTGAAGAATAAAATAAAATTTATATATATATATATATATAGTAAAACCTGCCTTCAACGGACCCTTTATTAAACGGAAAACTGTCTTAAAGGGAAATATTTCATGGTCCCATGGATTTTGGAGTAAAAGACATGTAAAAGTCCCTTCATTAAGCGGAAACTGTGTTATGCGGACAACGAAAAGCAAAATAAACCTTTAACGGAAAATTCTGAGTTTCAGACTACATCGTTTAGAAAATTTTTAAACATCTTGTGAGAGGGTAAACATATACTGTCTGCGATAAATACTTCGTTCTTTTGTTAAATCTTTATGGGCAGTGTTGACTTTCGTCAATCACTACTCATATTCAGCTCCCACAATTTTTCGCTAGTCCTACGTAGCATGTCAGCTGTCAGTCTTCTTTGTAGGCTACTTCTGTTCCGTTTGTGTAGCAACTAGCGACAGCCAACAAAATTGAGAAGAAAACTGACAAAACAAAGTTCTGGAAAAAAGGAATTGAGGTAAAGCAGAAGTTATATATCTCCATCACGTGGTGAAAACAAGGAGGAAAGAGTTCAGAGGATTTTCAAAATTCCAGAGAAAGCTTTTCTGTGTCCTGAAGTATACCGCAGCCAAGTAGTAGCAATGTATGCAAAAAATCCTGCTTGACTATTGGGAAAAATAAAGGAAAGTGTGCACAGCATATTTTGTGTTCATTTTAAGTTTTTTTGGGTATTAATCTGTAAAAGGAAAAAGTACTGTAATTGAACAAGTTGCGTACATTAATATATTTTCTCATTATGTCCGTTATAAGCATATATATTTTTTAACGGAAAGGTCTATCTCCATTAAGCGGAAACCTGTCTTTAACGGAAATTTTTGCGAGTCCCGCTCGATTCCGCTGAAGACAGGATATATATATACTGGATAGTGTTTTAGGGTTATTACATTATTCATATTAGTTACTTGGGAACAGATTACAAAGAAAACTAAATTTTGTGCCATTTTGTTCCTTAGAATTAAAAGAATTCATCCAGATATATAATATTTAGTATCTTGCAACTAAGGGCAGCAAACTGATACCTCAGGTGCATCCAGGAATGTAATGGAGCATATACGGCGTATACCCACCTAAAATTGTTATAGTTCAGCGTATACTCACCTTAAGTTTACGAAAGAATGAGCGTAAATTGGGGTGCGTATATACCAAGTGGTCTTCCGTATACGCTATACTTTTGAAAACGCTAGAACGTATACCTACAAAAAATTTTAGCATTACGCCACTGGGTGCATCCATGACCGAGATCAATATTACATCAGTCGAAACTGGTAGTAGCAAATTTTAACAACTTCCAGTTTTGGTAGAGTGTTGCGGGTTGTGACGATAAGTTCTCTTGACACTCCGAATCGATAGCAGAAAACCACTTGTCGCAATTTATTACCATTTTGTTCTATGGCGATAAGTGTTGAAACCGGAAATAGTTAATTTGAACCAGTTTAGGTTTGAATAGCGAGTTAATGGAGAAGGCGGAAACTATCCTTGGGACGCTGAATCGACTGAAAAAAATCTCGATATCTCTTATCGTTTTTGCTCTGACACCTGTCGACAGACGAAAAAAAGCCGTTTTATAATACTTCCAACAATTTATATATAGCATAGCTTTAAAGTATAATAAAAACCGGTTCGCCTTGATTTGCTCAGCGATTTGTTTTGATTATTTAATATGAGTTCCTATTTCAAATGAAACTTGTGAGAGAAAGTTCAAGTTTAGGCACATCAATCGAAATAATTATTTAAAATTATAACTCACTACTTTCCTCCTTATTGTTCACCAAAAGATCGGCGCTCGATGACGATGAAGTTCAAGGGGGCCACCAAAATTACTGGAAACCAACAATTCTTTCGCGATTAACGTACAATTACAGCGTCTAGACATATTATAGTGCAACGAACACTGTATGCATTCCGTTAACGCTCACCAATTTTTCAACACAACAAAAATACTTTTGAATCAGTTAGTTTAGCTCTCTTTCACGTAGTACATAAATACGGCGCAACGGAGCTTATTGGAACTTAATTTAAAAACACAAACCAATCTGTACTATATGACCACTGAAAAGCAAGAACGCTATCTAGGAAGAATCAGGGCAGGGCGAAGCTGATCACCCGCGTGACAGAAGGTCCACATAGATCAAGGGTGAAAACACTTTTTTTTTTTCTTGGGGCAATGAAACGAATTCCGATAGTACTTATAATCGTTTCACAGTAGTAACGCTTCACTTGTAAAATAAACAACTTTTGTATACCACACAGAAAATACCTAACATAGTTCCTTTTCATCTACACTAACTTATTTTAACAGTCATATAGCACTTGTAATGATTTTACATTGGTAACCCTACATTTGTAAACATAAAATAAAGATGCGTTAATATATCGTCGGCGGCAATTCAAAACCTGCTATGTGCATTTTGCAGGAGAAGCGAAAAACAGTATCCTGGTTAGCTTTTTGGCTTTATAAAAGTGATGTTATAAGTAATATTTGATGCTGCACGTAACTGGTACCTTCTCAAGTTACTTGAGAAGGTACCAGTTACGTGCAGCATCAAATATTACTTATAACATCACTTTTATAAAGCCAAAAAGCTAACCAGGATACTGTTTTTCGCTTCTCCTGCAAAATGCACATAGCAGGTTTTGAATTGCCGCCGACGATATAATTCTATCACATGCAGGAAGGTGGGGTTAATTCTCGATTTTAACGTCCATTTCAGCAGCGAGGCTATATGAGGCGGGACCTACTGATTAGCGTGGAATCCGAACCACATGAGCTCCCGGCGGGAATCAAACCCGGGTTTCCCACGCCAGAGGCGCTTGTGCTAACCGCTTAGTCACGAAGGAGCTCTGTGTTTAATTCTAATTGCGGGGGGCCAAAAGTAGGTTTAAAGAAGTTAAAGGGGAAATGGGTTGTTGGGGCTAAACGGGGTTAACTCGAGCAGCCGGTTCTACCAAACAAAAAGTTTATAGGTAAAATACGATGTGAAACATTCTTCGTGAAGGAATGAGAATGTGAATATAAGTAATTACTGTCAGATTATTGAAATTAATTTTAAATGATAGTACTGTATGTGTGTGTGTGCTCTTTACTGTCCTCGTTTATGCGTATACACCCTGTCGCTGACACGCCTGCTCCCTACGAACGCACCGCCTCACTACCACTCGTTCACCCACCTACGCTGCTGCCCTGATTCGCTTCATAGCATCCGTGCTTTCCAGTGGCTACCTAGCACAAGTCGGTTCATGCACTAGTTTTTTATGCCATACGTTCATACTGTATATATACTGAGCCCTCCTGAAGTCAATCTGCAAGCAGTAATGGAGCTCCTTATTTAGTGCATGCTCTGCTAAAAGGAATAGGAAGATGAAACCTAACCTGAAAATGTAACAAATGAATAACCATCATGCCAAAATAAGGTAGAAACATCTGCTCGAATAATGTGTAATACGCAAGGTGACCAGACGTCCCGTTTTAGCCGGGACAGTCCCTTATTTTCAACAGTTGTCCCGTTTTTTTCTTATTCTCAAACGGGACGCCTAAATGTCCCATTTTAAGCAAACATGACCCAGGTGTCCCGTAATTATTATTCAAAATATAAATGGCCTAGAATTTCTGAATATTCAAATGAGAATTGAGTGTTGTGTGGTTCAAGTGGGAATTCTGAGTGTTCAAGTAGTTTAAAGTATTGGGTAGTACTTAAGTTAGAAACGCTGTGTTATCATTCTTACTTATTTGGGTTAAGTTTAGAGTTACCCCTCCACTTTTTATAAAAATCAGGAAAATTTACAGGAGAAATGAGGTAAGTAATGATAATTTGAACTTTTTATTTGATGTTTAGGAATGTACGTTCAGCATGAGAGTTATGTTTAATACGAGAAAAGATATGTGGAAGTTAGTACTATTTGCCGGATGCGGAAGCATTCGCGGAAGGTTTCAGCAGCATGGTAATTGTAAAATATGGCGAATATGACGAACAGGTGTAACGGATGCTCAAAAATAATGAAGAAAACCTTTTAAATTTTTGTGAAGCCCATGGAGTACTAAAGTTAAATGAAACGTAACAATTTTTAATACTTTAAGGACTGTTTTTTGTATGTTGCAAAGTCCAAGGGCATCTTCAGACTGGAGGGGCAACTCTAAACTTAAGCCGTGTATTTTGTAAATTGAAAACACTGCTGAGTCCCAAAATGCAATGTGTACCTCCCCCCCCCGTCCAGTCGCTGATTCGTATGCGTCAGCGTCCCGTTTTGGAAAGTAAAAGTTCTGGTCACCTTGGTAGTACGTGAAGTAAACGGAATACAAATAAGCATGAGCAACAACACAAACAACAATGAAACAAGATAATATAGTGCACATTTTTTTGAAAGCCATTGTCGATTTATACAAACCATGAAGTAGACCGTAATGTAACCTAACAAAAATTAGGCTATTGTTATTAAAAAAAAGGGGTTCATTCGAGCAGACGTCTCTACCAAATAGAAAATTTATAGGTAAAATACGATATGAAACATTTTTCGTGAAGGAATGAGAATATGAATACAAGTAATTTTTGTCAGTGCACAGCATACTGAAATGAATTTTAAATGGTTCTAACATGAAAATGTAAGAAATGTCGTAATTTCGTTATAAGTTCTGAAGAATTGTTGCCAATATCTTAGAATTTTCAACTTAACCTGGAAATTTACGAATTCTCAAAATTTCGTAGAAACAACCTGAAAGCTGTAATTCAAACTAAAAACGTAAGAAATCTGTCAAAATGTGATAGAACCGTCTGCTCAAGTACGGCCGCCACATCTTTCCATGCAGAGTATTGAATTCTGGAAAATGCGGTGTGTTTAAACTTAACCTGCACCTGGAAAGATTGTACATAGGAATAAAAAAAATATGTAAAATGTAAAACACCGAAAAAAATTTACTTACAAATTGTTTTTTGACGTCTTAATCCGTACAATTAAACTCCCGCCATTATTTTCAATTCATATCACAGTTGCCAACTGCCACAAGATGAAAATACAACAGTTCAAAAATTCATGTCCTCAATTCCGGAAAATCAATGACACTGGAAGCTCTTGGCCCCATTGTTTGTTTTTGGTTCTCGAATATTAGGTGTAAAGAGGAGTAAAAGTGAGGGGAATGCGGGGGCACGTCATACCCCAATTCCAAGAAATATCTATGGCGTCCCCCCATTTCCTAGAAAATTACAATGGACAAAGACACGGCGGACGGCGTGACGTCATCCGTTCCCCTGCCATTTCAGATACACTTTTACGTACATCTGGGTATAAGCAGTAGTGCTATTCTAATCTTTTAACAACCGTCTCTCTCTCTCTCTCTCTCTCTCTCATATATATATATATATATATATATATATATATATATATATATATATATATATATATATAGGTAGATAGATATAAAGTGGTCGAAGTGAAACGGTATGCGGTGGTATGCCATACCGACTATGGTTTTTCAGTGATGAAGGAATACCATCTCTGGTTTTTTAATGATTAAAACATGTCGTCACTGGAAAGTAGACGCTAAAAACCTTTATAAATCCATTTTTATGCACAGTAATTGACGAATGGCTATGCACGTAAAACTTAGAAATAATTACTAAATTTACAATACTGACATTTTTCTTACTTTCTAACTATCTTTGATTTTTTTTTAAAATGAGATGTCTTCAAAGAAGTTCACCTAGTTTATATTTTGATGTGTCATATTGAATTGTTTCTTTGTTATGAATGAATGTGTAGGCCTACGTCTTCTTGTCTTAAAGCATATAAATGCTGTGTTTTGAGCGTGGGCGGATTTAGGGGTTGTCTGCTGTGAAAGCGGACCTTCCGGTGTTTGAAATACCCTACAGCAGAGTTTTCTTGCAGGAAATTGTTAATATCCTCTTTCGGTTTTTGAGCATAAAGGGATTTTTTTTTAAATATTATTTTCAGAAGGTTGTTGCAGGGGATCAAAGTCTCTCCAGACCCTCCCTTCCCGTGTTACTACAGAGAAGTTCTCGAATTGTCTATAGAAATGCAATATTTTACGCAACATATCCTCACTGCATTTCAATATTTAGATAGCCGGTATGTCGAGTCAAAATCGTAATAAAACATACCGCCTCTGCTTTTTACCACTTCGAACACCATATATATATATATATCTGACAAACAATTGAGAAATTGAGACTGTTTTCGAACTACTTGTTAATGTTGTTATTTTGTCTTTGGATGGTGGCAACACTGTCGCAAAGCAGAAAACTTTCTAGGACAAAAAAGATTTGAAAAGCGTTTTAAAAACAAAATTGGATGTTTATGTATTGTAGTTTGTATAATTTGTTTTGGATCTATTTTATAATAGAGAAATACTGCAAGAAATAATGAATAATATTACAAGTATGGAAATTCGGGAAAGCGGCGTATTTTACAATGCTCTATGTAAATTGGGTGGTATCGTTTGTCCTTGACGCCTTTCACAAGAGACGGAATAATCGAAATGACATTGCTGAAATATTGAGTGAGTCATGCTCAGACAACCAAGTAACTTGATTTGTGGAAGATATCGTAAAATCATCGGAGGTAAGAAGGATTATGGGCTATTCTTCCGCAGATGGTCGCCCGGACAAAGTCCATGTGAATCTGTTTTCAATGTTGTATTACAATTGATTTGCTATTTTAATGTACCTAATCTAGAATTACTCTTCATTTCCGTATTAATGACAATTATTTCTTATTTTCATGCTTCCTTTGCTCTTCACTAGACACGTATTTATTTGTATTGTATTACTGCGCAAAATTGGTACCTTCAACTGTCAGGTGTTGCGGATTCAGAAATAATAAAAATAATGATTCCTTCCTTATCTACTCATGTTTCCAACCAGCACTGTAAACAACAACGTAGCACAGAGTTACGTTGATGAACTTCTAGAGGGAGGGCTTGTAGCGGAGCCCCGTATTAAACATATCTCTTGAACATCAAAAGACATTTATTCCGAAATTGATCCACCTAGTTTTTTGCTAAAAGCGTGATAAAAACTACAAAAATTTAAAAATCATCAACTTTCACTTTAATTTATTTTATCAAAGCTCAATATTCAATTCACATAATGCCGACCGAGCGAGAGCGATTGAAGGCGAATTAGTTGCCAGGTTGATTATGTTACTTATTGTTACATTGAAAAGTATAACTTTCTCCACGTTTCATTGCAGCTGTTCCTTACCATATTTTCTGCAATTTATTTTTACATTAATTAACATATTACTTTCACTTACATTTAATAGATTTTCTTGAATCACCTTATTGTTTCACAAACAGTACTGTAATCTCACATCAGGGCTGTTTGTCTGTATACTTGCAACAATGTTTACAAAACAATTCCTTATTACATTTCCACAATCCTATCATAGAGTAACCTTACACCAAGTAGCCTAGTTCCCTACGCATGCCAAATAGTTCGATGCTTAGAACTGCTTATAGAAAGATACATAAACAGAACTTTCGCTCTCCTTATATATATTATCAGGCACATAAACAGGCAGATTATTCATTTTTTCCTGGTAAATTTTCATAATTTTGCTTAAAATGGACGATCAATTTTGGAACTTAACTCCATCAAAAATTACAAAACACATACAAAAATAATTTCTTAGCACGATGTTGCCATACAAGAGGATACATTCCTGAAATATGGATTTTTCGTAGCACGAAATGCACTCTTATTACTGCTTTAGGACTTAGAAAGTGTTTCTTAAGGGAGGAGTTGTATAAATGCCTGCAGATTAACTTTAGGAGGGCTGAGTATAACTGCATCGTGTCCACATATAGCATAAAAGAATTAATTTTAAAACCAACTTGTGCTAAATGGCCATTAAAAAGCTATCTAACCAAGGCAGGGCAGGATGGCCGAGCCGTACGGAAGGTGTGCTCCATAGGGAGCAGGCGCGTCAACAGCGGTGAGTATACGCATAACCGAGAATAGTGGAAACACGCTTTATATGGCACAGTCGTTAGAAGGCATTTAACTTCTCTCCCAAATCCATACGTGATGTAAGTGTTTTATGTCGTATATAATATTTTGCGTTATCTTCGTTTGTACCGTTGCTGACGCGCCTGCTCCCTACAGCTCCCCATCCCCTGCTGCACTCATGCCTTGTTCGGTTAGATAACATTTCAGTTTTTTTTTGTAGCTACCTAGCACATGCTCGTTAATGTCTTTCGCACAATAGTTCTTATCGCGTACATACACTGAAGTCCTCCTAAAGTGAATCTACACAGAGGAATGCATAACTCGAAATTTTATTGCCAAGGTATTCTTCATCTGCACCAAAATGACACTAGGATGAACAGTCCCGTTTTAAGTGGATGATGAATCAATTTATTAAATTCCTTCTGAAATATAGTTTTTTTTTTTTTTTTTCTCGGTCGGATGAAAATGAGAACCTTTCACGAATTAATCTAGTGTCGGTACTTTGAGTATACTTCTCATGTGTTTTCGTGCCCTGAATTGCAGTAACTGTTTTTCTCTCCCAAACACGGAATGTACAAACTCATTGTTTACCATCTACATACGTAGCATGTATTTTTGGAAGATTGGTTAATTTGCGTGTATAGGGTCATAGCTTGAATTTATATAGAATTCTCACGTATGAAGGTTGTTCTGCTGGGTCATATGTAAAGTTGAACCGTCATAGGTGCTGAGATTTATACTAGGTTGTTCAAACACAACAGGAGTTTTTACATTCATGATTACAAAAACTAAGACGATGTCTCAGGGCAAAAAAATTGTGCCTAGAACTTTCCTAATTCTTGCAGGGAAATAAATTTTACCTACGTTCTGCCACAGAGTTCGTGTACAGGGTGACTCATTAAAACCTCTTACATTTTAAAGGCTAATAAAATAAAAAATATTACAAATAGAAAGTTTTTTATTCAAAGTGTGAAATGGTATTGATAACAGTTTGTAATTGGGTTATGATCAGATCAGTAGCGGATATCTTGTTTGCTTACACAACCACTTTAGTGGAAATGTCCTTTTTCACTACGCAAAACAACAGCATCTTCTGGGACATTTTGCACTGATTTTCTTAACGTGACTGTTGACGTGTTTAAAAGAATCTTCTTGGACAATCATAATTTTATAAAGATGAAAATGCAGGTCTTCTTGTAAGATTCCTCTTATACTCTCCCAACGAAACCCGACAGGTGCAGTACGCCTCCTGCAGAACATTTTGAGGACTGCTAAACAGACTGTCTGATAGCCTCAATACTTGCAGGCATATGAACAATTTTAGGGCGGCCAGATAGTTTTTCTTTTCAACGCTGAACCTATTGTTCGGAACAAAGATGCCCGAACTGATGAGGTCGGCGCTCATGAGTTCCAAATCATCATGTTAGTCGAAATCACGTTGAAAGCGTGAGTGTCATGTCTAAAGAATGTTGTGAGCGTGAGACCGAGTGAATGTAATCACGAAATGATGATGTGAGCGTGAGGTCTTGAAAAATACTACTTCCCGCATGGAGAATCAACTGTTTAAAGGAGAAAACAAAAGAGGATCAACATTGCTACAGCACATGTTCAGTTTATCTAACTTGAGAAATAATAGTCAAGGGATCATTTTACAGGATCTAAAATTCCTAGTGAAAATTACTAAATTAAAGACATAGTTAGAAAACTTAATGATTGATTACGTAAGACATTTCAAGACACATATATAATATTTTTTCTCAACCAAATTATGGCTATCAGTGGAGTAAAGCTACAAACTTCGAATATGCAAGTCAGGTTCTCCACTCACAGTTCCCATTGTCTCACATTTCTTCGATCAATTAGATGTTATTATTAGAAATAAAACACTGGTGAAACAAATCACAGTGAGAAGTAATGTTTCTGTAATTGCTGTTAATCAGCTACGTAAAATAGAAATTAGTGCTTATGAAAAGGAGATTAGGTACAAGGGAAATTCTACAGAGAACTACTGGAAGTAAGAAAAGTAATAATATTCAGACGAAGATAATGAACGAAATTTAGGTTCATAGACAGCGTTAGTTTTCTGGATGGATATGTGTTCTGAGGTTTTTTTTATTTTTATTTATTTATTTATTTTGACACGTTCACAGTTAGTTAATTTAGGGTGCTTTGGAAGTAAGTACTATTTTTAATGAGTATTATCAAATAGTATTTCTTCTGCAGTTATTGGGGTTGTTTTCAATATTTATAATGTAGAAACACATCCGGACCACGTCAATAAAAATTTCTTTCTTATTTTCATAAAACTAGGAATGGCTTGCATAACAACTACTACAAGTGATAACAAGGGGAACAAACCGAGTATTCACACTGGTACCATCGAAGAAGTACATGATATCCCGATGAATGTTCTGATCAGACCTTATCAAATTGAAGTTCAGGAGGAGAAGGTTCAAAGTCTTATGGAGACACTGAAGGTAACCGCACTTCATTGCAATAAGAAAGAGCATTTCTTTTAGTAGGAAAGTTTTAAAGAAATTGGTGCTAAAAAAAATTGATTTGTAAAATCACTGGAAATAGCTCTTAAAAAAAAAAAAAAAAAAGCAATTGAAACCGCCCATGTATGCAGCACGACTATTGTACTGGAAAATCTATAATTTTAAAATTGGAGAAATTATATTTAAAACAATTTCAGTTTTAACGTAATTATTGCAGCAGTTATTTGTGTTAGAAGGAGAGAAAGGAAAGGAAAAATTTCGTTTTATCTCCTACCGCTATGCTTAATAGGCTTAGAAGAGACGGATGGTTAAGGAAAGTTAATTAGTGGAATGAAAATGTGGGAACCCGAGAATACCCACGGACACGATGTTGTCCACCACAAATTAAAATGCTCGGGAATCCCTCATATCGATGGTGAGCCGTGTAGCGTGCCCCCTTATTTACCGTATTTTACGGACAATAAGGCATCTTAATTTGTAAGCAATTTTTTTTTTCGCAGCGTTTACGGACTGTATATTCTAGTCTGTGGCTCTGGGTTTGTTTTGGCGGGGCGGGAGGGAGATAGTGTTAGTTAGCAAGCTTGTGAATCCTCCCAACTCATTTTCGTCGCATTGGTGCACTGTTGCTGCCAGTTGAATCCAATGTTGGCAGATAGAGATAAGTTTCCCGCGGCATCGAATATATGACCATTTTTAAGACTGGCGGGAAATTTAAATGAAACACTGGACATTTTTATATTAATTTCGAGCATAAGACGCACCTGAAGTTTGGAGGCAATGTTTCGAAGAAAAAAGTGCGTCTTATGGTCTGTAAAATACGGTATATTCCTGTTAAAAGTAGTTTAAGTGTCACCGTTAGGAAACAGCTGTATCCTATAGGGGAGACAGTAAGAGAACGTATCTGACAGCTCGCAGTAACATTGGGTGATATCAATAAAACGGAGAAGTTACTCATTACGCCCAATTTTGAAGTAGTTACTCGCGTTGGTATCAATAAAAAGAGAACTGAGTACTAGTCGTCTCGGCTGACCTCGGAGAAGCCCCGCCCTTTTGAAGTAACCACACCTCTATTCTCGAGCCGAGTAACAACTCCGCGTTTGATATCAATAAAAATCAAAGACTCCTCTGTGATGCTAGTAACTTCTCCAAATTTGTGGAGCAAGCTAAATAGGTGACTCCGTGCGAAATATGGCAGAGTATATGATTGTTTTACTACGTAGAAAAACTTATAAACTGCATAGAAATGTTGGAAATGGAGATTACAAAAAGCATTATAAGTTTATGAAAGAAAATGTAGTGATTAGCACAACATTTTTTAAGGAGAATCAACCGAAATTCGGGGTGGTGGAATACGTAATGATGAAAAGATGCGGGTTTTCTTCAAGGACGCCGATCCTGTGCGAACCCGGGCCCCCCAAAGCTTATGTAGGCCCCCTATTGTATTTATGAATATACAATATTTGGCATAATTAGAGTGCAATTTGTCTTAAAATCCTGATATATATACCTTCTGCATCTGAATGCCCTCCCCCCAAATTTACAGAGAAATCGGTGCCCTTGGTTTTCTTGCGTTACGTGAGTGATCCGGGATTCCAGGTCGGAACGTCAGGGGATTCTGGTGTGGCTCAAAGTACTGTCTATGAAAATGGATTGTTTCCGGAAGTGTGGGTAATATACAAACAGCAAAGACAGAGTGGCAAGAACAATATACATTTCCGGGTGCTATCGGAGCACTTGACTATACACAAGTGGTATTAAAGAAACCTAGTATTTTGGAGAGTAATACGTTAATAGGAAGAGCTATTTCGTGGCTAAGCGGTTAGTGTACATGCCTTTGGCATAGGAGACCCGCGTTCGATTCCCGGCAGTAGCTTATGTGGTTTGGATTCCACGTTAATCAGTGGGTTCTGTCATTATAGGCACGCTACTGAAAAGGACGTTAAACTAATAATCAACTCAACTCAACGTTGCTAGAAAGGGTGTATACATGAGAATGTATTTTGTTTATGTCAAGGCGAAAGGGGACACGTATGGTGTGGAAAACGCAATCAGATGGACGTGATTTATGACGTGGGTGGCTGGACTTTTTAAAAAAGAAAACAAAGGAGCCAAGTGTCTGATTTCGTTCTTAAAGCCAAACAATCTACAAAGACCTTGGACAACACGTGATATGCGCTTGTCGTGTTAATCTTGATATTGCTGGATTCCAATCAACATCCATCAGCTCAAATAGGTTCATTCCCATGGTTTCAGTATTACTTTCTTCTTTCCCTTTTTTTTATTTTATTTTTTCTTCTTTTTTATTTTTGTTTTATTCTCGCTCGAATATTAAAGATTCTCTTTTGAATTTGTGTCTCAGTCGTAGATGTATTTGATATTTCGTTGCATTTCACTGTAATTACCTTCAAAGTTTCGGCTTTCCTTCGTTTACTTTCTGGTAGCTGTGACTTTGAAAGTACCACTGGAAACTCTTTTACAATGTCCACAAATGCATTTTGATTGAAGCTATCGTTCCTACTTGCCCGTTTCATGGCTTTTAAGATACTACGCCATAGGTTAAAAACAACGAAATGACTGCGCGATGAATGGGAGAAATGAGTAATCACTTCTTTTATTGATACGACTCAGTGCTACGTGCAGAGGAAGCGCGAGTAAACGTTCATAAATCTGGAGGAGATTACACCAGGTGTAGTTACTCCGATTCTCGAGCAGGACTTCTCAGGAGTAGTTACTTATTTTTATTGATATCACCCATTGCCACTACTCGCGTGTCAAGGTTTTTTTCGATGCAACTGTAGTGGCAATTTAAGTAATGGTGTAAGACCGTGGTTGGTAACACTGGTATCAAAGTAGGGGCTGCAATGTCCCACTGCGTGTGGTAAGAAACGTCAGAGACTATCTTTTGTTGGCCGTGCTATAGTTAACAGTGTATTTGTTACATATACAATACGTAAGTAAATAATTTCTTCCAGGAAAATAAAAATTGAGTTATTATCGACAATGAGTGATATACCTTTTAGTGAAGCAACCGGTTCGATTTTCTCAATTGATTGATTGATTAAGGTTTAATGAGGAACATCAGCATCAAGGCTATTTATCTCCGTCCCGATCAATACGATTGCTCAAAACGTGGACTGCCGTAAATACACGGTAAAAACTGCTACAAAATAGAAAAAAGATACAATAAATATAAGTGAAGAACAATAATAATAAAAACATATATTGAACAGTAACAATAAAGAAAAAAAGAGATAACAGTAACAAGAAATTGAGAAGATATATAACAACAATATATATATATATATATATATATATATATATATATATATATCGGGTGTTGCAAAATAAGTGTTACAACTCTTGGGAGGTGAATCCTGCCACTGAAACAAGAAAAAAAGTTCTCTTGAACTTTCGGCTATCGGACATAGTTTCAGATCTACAAGGTGCCGAAAGCGTGGGAAAATGACTTTCGGACGCCAATAGTTCGGAAACTATCCAACGTAAAAAGGGCGGGTAAAAAATTCACTGAAGAAGTCATACCTGCTGTATTGAATTTTGCATGTTTCACAATCCTACCATGCACGCGCAAGGGATTCCCCAAAGGAACGTAGGGAGTCCCGAATAATCTGCTAAATGAAAGTTCGTCTAAAAGGATATGAATTGATGGGGTTTCTACCAGATAACAATAATTTATTTGTATTAAGTTGATATCTGGAACAAATACAAAATGGCGGACACTTTCATGCCCGTTGTGTGTGGTTGCATAATCGCCAGGTACGGATGCAGGCCAACAGTGACGTTCTGAGTATTAAGTGTAGCGAATTTGTACTCAAATGCTCTAGAAAGACATCTGGAGTGTCGGTAGAGCACAACAGATGGAGCAGGGTAATTCACGTGTGTGGAAACACGTAACCCCGAAAAATGCCCACAAATGCACTCATACTCAGTAAACGTGAGTTCAAAGCGTCGGAAATGTAAGGATTAGCGTCAAGAACATGAAAGTCAATTCACCAATAATATTCCCTCAAACCGATGCAATATGATGTGCACGGTTGCATACCAATAAGGATGCAACAATTGAGGCCAAGTTGAAATTGTGCAAAGGGACTCACTAAGAAACTGGGTAAACTAAATGAATGTCTCTAGTGGCATAGCATGATCGATATTGAAATGTGGGCAATGTGTGTGTTGATATCGACATGTAGCTAACGGACAAATGTCAACATGTCCCACTACTGCTGGAACACTGTCTCACATGCGAAAACTAGGAAAATAACATTGTAAATTCTGCTATTACATCTGGTGCACTTTTTGATGGAACGTAACTAGAACAAGATTGTATCAATGTCCCACTTTGTTTGGGACATTGTCCTACACTCGACACGTATGAAAAGAAATATCTTAATCCATGGTTCAAATTAATAGAGCGTGAAAATAACAAACTTGTATCATGTCTCACGTCTTCTGGGACATATGACGTACTCGATATCAAAATACCTCCAGAAATATGTATCTTACACACAGTACACATGCAAAGACAAAGACTAAAATGAACCAATTTGGCACATGTAACACTACAGCTGAAACACAATACATATGGAAAATAAAACGACATGAAAAATAGGAAGAAACGTCTTAAAGCTCCGATTGTTTACAATTGTGCAGTAGGAGTAATAAAATGTAACAAACAATCATGTCGGGAGGCTGTACAAGAGCGCTTGCCAAACAAAGTGGGTACTCCTCAAAGAAATGCGGAGAAAGTCAGGCTCCCTCCTCGAGCCTCAGGGCTAGAGCGCTCGCTTTCGCTCGCGTGGTCACAGTTTCCATTCCTACTGGGGGCCTCAGATTCAAGACCCGAGTAGTTATTTTTCTATTTTTCCCACGTGGGACGGTGTCCCAGCAATAGTGACAGATATTGACATTTCTCCACTAGCTACATATCGATATCAACACACAAATTGTCCGCATTTCAATATCGATCATGTGATCCCACTAGAGACATTCATTTAGTTTACCCAGTTTCTTAGTGAGTTAACTTGCACAATTTCAACTTGGCCTCAATTGTTGCATCCTTATTGGTATGCAACCGTGCACATCATATTGCATCGGTTTGAGGGAATATTATTGGTGAATTGACTTTCATGTTCTTGACGCTAATCCTTACATTTCCGACGCTTTGAACTCACGTTTACTGAGTATGAGTGCATTTGTGGGCATTTTTCGTTACGTGTTTCCACACACGTGAATTACCCTACTCCATCTGTTGTGCTCTACCGACACTCCAGATGTCTTTCTAGAGCATTTGAGTACAAATTCGCTACACTTAATACTCAGAACGTCACTGTTGGCCTGCATCCGTACCTGGCGATTATGCAACCACACACAACGGGCATGAAAGTGTCCGCCATTTTGTATTTGTTCCAGATATCAACTTAATACAAACGAATTATTGTTACCTGGTAGAAACCCCGTCATTCATATCCATTTAGACGAACTTTCATTTAGCAGATTATCCGGGACTCCCTACGTTCCTTTGGGGAATCCCTTGCGCGTGCATGGTAGGATTGTGAAACATGCAAAATTCAATACAGCAGGTATGACTTCTTCAGTGAATTTTTTACCCGCCCTTTTTACGTTGGATAGTTTCCGAACTATTGGCGTCCGAAAGTCATTTTCCCACGCTTTCGGCACCTTGTAGATCTGAAACTATGTCCGATAGCCGAAAGTTCAAGAGAACTTTTTTTCTTGTTTCAGTGGCAGGATTCACCTCCCAAGAGTTGTAACACTTATTTTGCAACACCCGATATATATATATATATATATATATATATATATATATATATATATATATATATATATATATATATATATATATATATATATATATATATATATATATATATATATATATGGGTGATTCCACGAAAAAGGGAAATTTTCACTTGGAAAATTTTTGTTCCGTTGATGGTCGCCTATTTCGATAAAAATATGACATGCACTTACTAAAATAATAAACTTTTCAGCACCCACGGAGTTGAGACCATAGGTCACGGAGTTGAGATTAGTTAACACGGAGTTGAAAATTGCTGTGGAGTTGAGAAACGTGATACATCTGGGTGATAAGTTTTGGTTTATAAGTGATTAAGCTTATAATTTACATAAAAATTTAAATAATTTTCCAATAGTTTTTGTAAGTTAGAATTATTCTCCTTATGCTGAATAAAATTCTAACAAACTAGATGACACGTAATTTGTTATACAAAAATACTCCAGAAAATACTGCAAACATATGAAAATATATCTAATGAAGGTTCCAAAATTGAGTATATATATATATATATATATATATATATATATATATATATATATATATATATATATATGAATATGTGACGTAAATAAGAAAAAAAGAAATACACATACACTTATCGAATATTGAAAAATTATTGCGCTTTCAATATGTGGACTATCATATGGAGAGGACAAACTTTTCACATAAGCTTACGAAACAGATGAAGTAGTCATTAAACCTGTTTATTGTCTACTTCATTTGTTTTCTGAGCTTATGTAAACCGTCTGTCTTCTCTGTGTGATCAAGTCAACACGTCGAAAGTGCAATACCGTTGGTGTTAGGAATCACCGTGCAGTTGGTGTTAGGAATTACCTCCCAAACGTTGTCGGTATTGTTTTGAAACGCCCTGTATAATGCACACTAAATGACAGTGTAAGGCACTCATCATTTCTGTTTTCTTTGGATAATTCGATGTTCTTTGTTAAGTAGCCCTCATTTTCCACTCCAATGAAGGAAATGTCTTGAGGAAATAGGGAGGGGCTGTTCTAGTCTACACAGAATGACAACTGCCAACGCTTTTTAAACGTCAGGTTTAGTAGGCCAGGAGAAATTCCTCCCGATCCGCGTCATAAAATTGACTGTCCGTACATTACATTGCTCTCAGACTCTTCGACAATCCCTGAAAAGAAAACAATTAGCTGATCATAAGATTGAGACGTCAATAAGTTAAAAACAGATACCATCCATCTTGACTTGACTGAAGTTTTACCTCCGGTTACCTTACAGCACCAGATTTGAACTTCCGCCAAACACTCCTTAAATGGGCTAAGACCCACCAGCCGGCCTTTGAGTGTGAATGACACGTGGTCAGCGTGTCGGCTCCTACGACCGTTGCGATGGTCTGCGCGATCAGGTTTCAGTACATCTCTACTCAAATGAGTTTTTCAATTGCCTCACTGTGCGAAGTAAACACCATTAATTTTTGAGCTTCCACCGGGAAACAAACACAGAACCACGCACGAAAGGCGAGCATACTAGTCACTAGACCATGAACGAGCTTTATTTCTATCAATATATTGAAAGAACAAATATTTGGAAGGGCATGAGCATAACAAACACTATAGGATTATCAACTCCGTGAACTTGTCTCAACACCGTGGATTCCTTAGTTTTCAGATGGACACGGAGTTGAGAACCATGGAGTTGAGAAAATCGAATATAATTTATCTTTACCGGCCCACTTTTTAACCAGTACATGTGAGTAATTGTGTACGAATTTCCTACCTTAAGGCGCAGGTTCCTCAAGGGAAAGAAGGTATATACCATACAAATACATTCAGTAATAAATACCATGGTGTTGAGTATCAATTAATATACGTACCTGCTTTCCACACACAAAAATATTTTTCCTATAGCTTTTAACACATGCACACAACTTTTTCTGTTCTTCAGTTAAACATATCTGCCTTGTCTTCTTGTGGGTGTTGTCAATGTGGACGACCATACTATCTGTTGAGAGCAATGACAATTTTTTTTCATGCCATGGAGTTGAGACCAAATAGAGGTGACAGAAACGACGCATAGTCAAGCTTTCGAAAATAATCGTTATGAAGGTTTACTTTCCACAAAACCGAAACTTTGAAGTGTTCTCTTCTATTTAATTACAATTAAATGATGTTTGATTTGCGACTTCAGTTGTAATTTATTGAGTAAAATCAGTCAACTGTAGTCTGTGACAGCCCACGGTGTTGAGAAATTGGGTAATAATTAATTTTTTACGTATGTTTCGTGTTATATTTGCAAACTGTTATACAAGGCATACCTACTTTGTGACGGTTACTACCAAACAAAATAAAAATGAGGTGATTCTCTTTAGTAGTAGTTTGAAGAAATGCCCGTGACAGAAAATTTCCCTTTTTCGTGGAATCACCCATATATATATATATATATAGGGTGGTAGGTAACTCCACCGACAAACTTTGGGGGGCGATTCCTTATACGAAATGAAAGGAAAAAGTTCTAATAAACATGGGTCGAAAAACGTCTCCTTTCGGAGTTATGAACTACCGAAAATTCGAAATATCATGTTTCAAAACATCCTGGCTTAGAAACTATAGGGCCTATACCAAGCGGTTTAAGGAATTACATAGGAACTGGTATACGCTCTTATCTAAATATCCATGTTTCAGAATTCACGGTACCAGCGAAACGAACGCACCATTAGTACTTAAAGGAGTATCCCTATACTTCAACTTCCTTTTTACAGTTCCTTTCACCGATAACGAAGGATGGTAAAACATGGATATTTAGATAGAGAACATACTAGTTCCTGTGTAATTCCTTAAACCGCTTGAGATAGGTCCTATAGTTTCTAAGTTAGGGAGTTTTGAAAAATGATTTTTCGAATTTTCAATGGATCATAACTCTGAAAGGAGGCATTTTTCGGCCGATGTTTATTAGAACTTTTTTCTTTCATTTCGTATAAGGAATCGCCTCCCAAAGTTTGTCGCTGGAGTTACGTACCACCCTGTATATAACAATAGATAAGAAATAGTGATAAAACAAGAAGTCAGAAATAATAATAATAATAATAATCATTTACTGTTATTTCTTTTTGGAGCACTTTTATTAGGTTTTAATCGGGACGTCAGCATCGAGGCCAGCAATCCGTGTCACGAGAAACACAACTGCGCAAACATAGACTACATAAACAAAACGTATTCAAGAAACATCACCCACAACCTTCTCATGATAACATGTTCATTCTGGTGTCACCAGTCCCCAGAACCTCGTTAGCCGACATTATAATGATTGCAGTTTCCAGGGTACAATACGAGGAAGTGAGGTTGGCATTTGGGCACTCACAAGGGAGCGCCCCGTACACCCCTCGATTTTCTCGAAAACTACACGTGAGAATTTAGCCTCAAGCGTGTTGTCTTGTTTATTTCGATATTATCTATTCACGTATATATATATATATATATATATATATATATATATATATATATATATCTTATATTTGAACACTATTTTAATCAAACGGAAGTTTAAATTACGGCGTATAAAAACGAAAAGATAAAGTACCTCTTCGTTCTGGACAGGCCACAAAAGGCCCGCAGACTGGGTGGCTGCCTTAATCTCTCAACCTCGTGGGATTTCCCAGGTACCCACTTTACAGAGGTTGGTCGAATCGAGGGCACAAGGAGAGAGAAATGAGACTACTGGAAATTGTGTTCTTTGTTTTCATTATACGAATTCCTAAAGTGAAAATGCGTAATAAAAAAAAGTAGTAAAGCATATAAAGAAGAGCATTTCGCAGAGATATTATCAAAGTGGTGAGGAAAGATGATATATATGTATGATTCGATTTTGTACGAATTTCTCGTGGTTGGTTAATTTCAGGGTATATTCAGAGAGATTTTTTTTTTTTTTTTTTTGTTACAGTCGGTGGAGATTATGCAATATAAGATGTTCTGTAAAATAAAATTGAAATTTACTATACCTCATTATGCGTAGTATTGTATTATGCATTACTATTATTAATATCTCTGTAACTAATAACAGATAACTAATATTACAGCATTTCCAGCTTTTTATGCCATCCTGTGGGCAAGCTAAATCAGTAGATGCTAACCCAATTGCTGCGTGGAATCACATTTTTATTTTCTTATTTCTCTAACGATTTCGACTTGAGTCTGTAACAGCTATGAAAGCACTAACAAGTACTATTTCCACCCTATAACTGTAAAATTCAACACAAAATACGAATGTTGCTAATTCCTACGAGCAATATGAAAACCTGTCTTGGCGTGACTTTAAAATTAATATAAGTTGACAGAAAAATGAGTCTTCATTATGGACTGAATTCTGGATCTTCAGTTTACCGTGCTGGTGCGTTAATCACTACGCTATTCAGTTTTCCCTGCTCAACCAATCAAAGCTTAACGCTTGGACATCTATATGTCTTTATCATTTCGACAGTTATAGGGGTTGAATTAAAGGGGAGCGCGGTAGCTCAGTGGTAGAGCGTTCACTTCCGGTGCATGGGTTCCCTGGTTCGATCCCAGCTCGCGCCGTGTGGACTTTGTGGTGGACAAACACCGTGCTCGTGGGTTTTTTCGGGGTCCTCCCGTTTCCTCCCACTTTCTTCATTCCACCATTTCATTCATTTCTCATAGTCAGCGTCTCTAGTCTAACTGGCATAATCGTGGGACGTAAAATTGAAAGATTTCATTTCAAAGTTTTCATGAATTAAATATACTGTATGATAATATAGACACTGTTATTGTACTGTTTATGTAATCTGTATATCTGAGCAGCAACCGGAAATGTAGTGGTCAGCATACTGGCGTGGCAAGCGTAAAAGACGTGTTTGAGTCCTCTTTCAGTAGTGCATAGTTTTCGCTCCTTAATTTTGTTCCATTCGCGATTTATTAATTTATTTCATAACTGCATAACTTTATTTTTTGAAGTAGTGAGAATCGGTACAAGGCCTTTGAAATATAATATAAAAATACTATATTTATTGGAATAAGAAAAAAGTTTCAAAATGGGGTGTATTTGATATTGTTGGAAATATATCATTTTCATGTTGAGGAATGTAATGCACTGCACTAATTTGAGAATAAAAAGGAGAAATTTATTCGCGTTAACAGTGACTTAAGTGCGATAAGCTGTTATTGTCATGTTGAGAGCAAGACTTCAAGAGTTGTTTAATCTGTTTTTGAAGTGACTGGCGTAGTATTTCAGTCCAGCGAAACAACAATTGAATCTCCTGGCATAGTAGGATAGTGCTCGAGTATGTAGTGACCAGACAGTTGTATGCGTATTATCATCATATTAGCCATCATGGAACAATGGCGTACTTCTGTGTTGTGCTTATTATTATTATTATTATTATTATTATTATTATTAAATTTTGAGGAAAGGGAAATTATTATGAACATGGGACTCAGATTAAGACAGCGTCTCAAAATGGATGTCTTGATTTTGACGTAGTTTTTCACTAGCAGAATGCCCGTTCTTCGCATAGGAAGAATACGTTTCATTTTGCGACATCGGAAGTGTCACTGTTTGTCTCAGGGATCCCGAAAACTACAAATTGGACACTAATATCGGCCATTTTCGATAATTTTATATATATCCCTCTCCCCCAGGTTGGGTCTCAATTTGGATTAAATGACATCAGAAGTGTCACTGTCCATCTTAGCGACCCCCAAAAATTATGGATAGTTCTAGTATAACTTTTTTTTTTGTCTCAATGCCAAATTTACTTATCATGTTTGGAAGTGGAAAATAAAGCATCGTACTTACAATGTGCATCCTTCTATCGTAATATTGATATTGGCTGCCAAGTGGCTTCTCGCTATTTATATATATAACGAAATGCTCAGATGTGAAGGGTGTTATATATTTGATATTTTGAAGATACGTTGTAATCTGGAATTGTAGAACGTGTGGAACTTGTGTGGGTCATTTAATTTTTGTAAAACTAGATTGACAGGTTACATATATTACTCAGCTTAGTGACAGTTTTTCATTCAGACGCAGTGAAATGTTGGATCATTAAAATACGCATTTGAACAATTTTGCTGTCTACAATACGTAATGACATAATCTAAACAAGACATAAACACCTTTCACATAAAATTCTTAGTGATGTAATAGGATTCATTATAATAATTAGAAGTTAAATTTATGCGCAGGTAAGCACTCAAATGGTAAATAGCAATTTAACGCAATGTTTCAATGACCAATTTTTATTTTGATCAGTTTCCTCCGTTGAAGAAAAAATGTTAATGTTTCTTGAGTCACTGTGTTAAAATTTCTTATTAAAAAGTACTACATACCATTTTCTGAAACAAGTCAGCAAACCACAGGCGTTGTTTGTGACTACCTACCTAGCATTTAATTAACGGGCATCTATTTCGGAAATATTAGGTGTACAACTTTGATTCCGCAGTTTCTTTCCGACATTCGAGGCTTTATTGTAGAAACCTGGTTTTACATTTACGATTCAAAATATTGTCAATCTCTGGCCACTACTTTCTTCCATTTTTCGAGCAGCGTACTAATCCTGCGTCGTAAATCTGCGGGGATCTTTTGAGGTGATCCATGTATCGATCCAATTTTTGACTTCTTCATAAGAATGTAAGTGCTGGTCAGCCAGGCTGTGTGCCATTGATCGAAACAAGTGATGGTCGGAGGGAGCAATGTCTGGAGAATACGGCAGGTGGGGCAGGACTTTTCATTTCAACGTTTCCAAGTATGTTTTGACCGACTTTGCGACATGAGTCGAGTATTGTTATTCTACACAATCCCTGTATCGTGTCTCTCGTTGTATTGAAATCGTGTATTTCGTTGTGGACCTTAATTCTTTAATTAGTACAAACATCAAGACTGACTGTCTTCTTTCTTTCGTTCCTTATACGCTTATCTCTCTCTCGTTTTCCCAGCTATTCCACAATGAAACCCGACCCAACCACACTTATACACAATTTCTACCGAAGCTGGGGGACGGCAGATAAGAATGGAAGTACCGTAAAATACACAAATGTATATAGATTAATTGATCATGGACAGTAAGCTGAAGACAACTTTGCAAGAAAATAAAATTATACTTTATAGTGTATAACACATACAATAATAATAATCACTGTAAATTAGATTAGAAGTAAAGACATTGATTATACAAATACGTAAAACCTCTATTTTTGACCTACACGACTTTTAAATGAGCTCAGTCTCTTAGGTTTTATTTACGATTGTTAGGTGGCTTAATTGATTTGAAATGTGTTTATGATACTCACTATAATCTTCGTGGTTGCCACTGTCCTAGTATCGAGTCACGAATAATCGCAGAGATTCGCAGCTGGTTCCGTCAGTGGGGGTCTTCGTTGGTTCACTCTGATACGGGATGCACTCTCACAATTAATCCTCTGGAATTTTTCCTTGAATGTCTCAAATGGCACACAGTCGCTTGATGTACGAAAATACAATAGAATATTGGAACGTTCGTAAGTATTGACCAGTCCGCTACTAATAGTAATGCTCAACCCATCAAAACACTAGCACAAGACTAGGCAGCCCGTTTCAACATACTAAATTATCACACTTTGATATAAGTATACTTCGGCAAAGAAAATTAAATTTATAGCTCAACCCACTATTCCTTAGTATTAAGGTGGGGAGCGTATTTCAATGGAGGCGTACTACACAGCTTAGAATGGCACACCCAAATTGTGCTTGCGGGTGGCATAGAGCAGGAAGCAAGTAAGATCCTGCTTTCTCGCAGCTAGACTCGCCAATGAGTTGTCTCTCCAACCAACTTCTGCATATGACAAAGCGTAGGTAGAAAATAAATTTTCCGAACATTCGTAGTCAAGGAACTAGATCGAAGATATAGGTCTAAGGAACGCAGTGTTTGGGCGACTCCCTTTCCTTTTTTTCCATATTAGGCACTATGAGCGAAGCCAAGTGCACAAACACATAGACAAACATACCAAACTTGTGAGAGAAGCAGTTCTTTTATATACGAGGCTTGTTTAGTAAGTTCGAAGTTGACACTGTCTTTCCCATTTTGATTAAGAGACAATAAATGAGCCTCAAAAGACGGTGATAGTATTGCGGCCGTTTGTCTTTCAATGCTCGGCTTAAAGGCATTAATTGCTTTTGATATAGATCGCCTGTGATTGTTTCAGTCGGTTTTACCAGTTCATAATACACTACGCCGAGCTGGTCCCACCAAATACACAGCATGACTTTGGAGCTGTGAGTATTCGGTTTGGCCATCGACGTGAAAGCGTGGCCGGAAAGCCTCCATGATTTTCTGCGCTTGAGGTTATTGTAATGAACACAGTTTTTGTTTCCAGTCCAATGCGATGCAGAAATCCCTTCCGTGTTTGCCTTTCAAGCAGCTGTTCACAAGCAAACAAACGCCGTTCAACATCTCTCGGCTTCAACTCCTACGGCACCCAAATTCCTTGTTTCTGAATCATTCACATGGCTTTAAAAGGGTTTTGAAATGGATTGTTGAGTCATCTTGTGTTTGACACGAGTCTTCAAGAAGTAATGCTTCCAATTCTGCATCCTTGAAAACCTTCTCTCTTCCATCGCCATGCCGGTCTTTCATGTGAGTCTTCATCGTTTTTGAAGCGTTGAAACCACTCACGACATGTTCTTTCAGTAATAGGGATCTCCGCCACAGATTTCTTCATATTGAAGCAGAAAATTAAAATCTTCCGCACATAACGAGAATTTGGTTTGTAAACTGACATTTTCAATCGCGAATAACTTTGCGATGCGGACACAAACCGACCAATGTTTCGATGAGGTTATATTGACAAATGCCCAAGCTTATTGTATGGCGTCTACGTGTGTTTATTTCCACCACCGCTTACCGCTAGAGGCATCTATTGGAAAAAAGCAGAAGCAAAGTTGTACATCTAAAATATATATACGAAAACTCAAGATAGTTTGAAAATATTTAGATAAACGGGAAACCATTTTTTTAAAATTAAAACTAATATATATATATGATAATGGTATGATTTGTTGACTTGTTTGCAAAAGAAAAGATAATTTTAACAATACTGATTTAAGAAACGAGAACACACTCTCTACAATGAAGAAAATTGATCAAAATAAGTAGTTTTGAAGCATCGTAATTTCTTAAGAAACATGCACGTAGAAGATAACAATTATTAATTGAAACGTTGCGTCGAGTTGCTGTTTGCCATCTGGCTGTTTACGCGGGTAAAAATTTTAATTTTGTTTCAACTAGTTTCTTAAATTCTGTGGACGAAATGTTTGTCTATCTGACTTTAAAAAAAGTAGTTCTAAGTTATCTCATATGGTGACATCATCAGTATTATTTGTCTGTATCTAAATATATTTCAAATACCAATTTTATAAATATTGTAGTATCTTATTATTTAGTAAAGTTCGATAGATTAGAAGTGCAGTAATATTTTCCTCAAAAAATGAAGGCTCAAGCTTGAGTACGTCTTGCGTCTTATACAGCAATAAATGCGGTACTTTAAAGATGTGCGATAATTTATTTTTATTATATTTATTTTTATATACTTTTATTATATTTATAATTTATTTTTATTATATTTATTTTTATATATTTTTATTAATTTATAATTTATTTTTATTAATTTATAATTTATTTTTATTATATTGTAGGATCCTGTGAAGAAGGACGATGTACCGCCAGTTGATGTGCTGTGGATCAAAGGAAGAGAAGGAGGGAATTATTATTATTCCTTCGGAGGATGTCATCGATATGAAGCCCATCGACGCTTGGGGTTACCCACAATCAAAGCGAAATTAGTTGCCTCAAATATTAATGATCTCAAATTGTATCTAGGAGGTTCAACACCTGATTTGCGTTGACAGTTTTCCTACTTAAGCCAAATGAAGCCATCTTGATATTTGCATTTCTCTATATGTATTTTATTAAAGCGCTTTTTTTTTTAAAAAAAATAAAAAAAGTATTGTTGGTTTGAAAGCTTGTATCAGATTATTTGTTAAAATGATATATTTTGTGAATTTTTTGATCTGAAATATACACCAAATTGTGATAATGTAGTGTACGGCTTTTATTTAGTGTAACTTTATCCTTAGCAGCAAACAACCAGATGGTAGAAGTGTAGAAAATCTTATGACCGGCTAGATGGCGTACATTACGCTGGGTGATGCGTAGTCTGCTCTGTCGTAAGTGGGTTCCAAGTTGTCTAATTACGTGCCCGGGATCAGATGTTGGAGTGGGAAGCTAAGCAAGCGTAATAAATGATTTCCAATACTTTCGGAATAAATTTAGAGAAAGAGATATGTGATAAGGAATGGAAAGGCAACTGGGATAGGTAATGTACAGTCAGCGCAAAAGTTCTTTGCGTTTGATGAAATTATTTTCGTAAATAATTTCCAGTAAATTAAAAAGAATGTAATTTTCTGTACGTTCCACCCATACCGCCGTTATTCCCAAAGAAATTTTACCAAACGGAAAGAACTTTTGTCGCTGACTGTACAGTCCGCAGCAAAAAACATGCAACTTGAGCATGTAAGTTGATTGTGAAACGATGAACTCTTTTTGCTCCAAAATAAGTGTGCAGGGGAGGACGGCGAGGTTTCTCCTGGCGTGATTCGTTCTACTTAGACGTTATGTTGATTCCCTGCGCTGTTAGGCGTAGTTTCACAATGAACTTACATCTCATGTTGCAAGTTTTTTGCTGCGGACTGTACCAGTTGAGTTTATGTAGTATAACGGAAGGGAAAGTTGGAGCTGGAGCTTTAATTTGCCACGTAAGTTGTGGTTCACAGTCGACTGTGCCACGTGCAATCATCTTGCCATCACACGTTGTGTAGGAGGGTTTTCCTGCAGGGCAATTCGGCACAACTTTCGAGCTACAAGTGAACTAACCGCAGTACACAGTCGTTCCCTTAGTGGGTGAACGAAGTGCTGGAATGTCGTGGTGCTTATGTCAATTAATTATGTTTTTGATGGTAGTTGATCCCAATGAACCACTTATTTTCTCTACACTGGTTTTGAATGTCACGAAAAAAATGTGGAAAAGTATTACGATGTAGCCTTCCCCAAACCAGTTTACTGTGGGAGCCATAATACACAAATACCACATACATGCGAACTTGGCGCGATACTAGAGACCTTTGGTTTTCTCCTGCTGTTTGAATCATTGGATTCTGTGAGCAGGGGTGATTTTTTTTTTTTTTAAAGTAAAATGAAATCTTTGTTTTACGTCCTTGGGTTATGCCGGCTATGATAAAGGAGACGCTGATGAGATGAATTAAATGGTGGAATGAATAAAAAGAGAGGAAACGGGACAGCCCCGAGAAAATCCACGCACACAGTATTTGTCCACCACAAAGTTCACTTGGCGTGAGCAACGATCGAACTAGGAACGGGAAGGTTTAAAATCGGACATAATATAAAGGGATTAGCCTTCTGTATAGGGGCTGTTTTATTACATTCCTATTTGAATCCTTTCCAGCGTCCGGAAAATGAACGCACCTTATGAGAAGGCTGATTTTAGAGGTCCAAAAGCACAGTAGTCAGGGAGTCTATCGGTCAGGAAAGTCATGAAAAAGTCACGAAATTAGAAAACGGTCATGAAAGTCACGAAAACGTCACGAAATTTAGCTTTTAGGTCACGATTTTTTAATTTTTTATCTGGATAAATATGGTATAGACTGGAAAATTTTGTTCTATAAACGTCAAAATTCACCACCAAAAATGTCTAGTTTCTGCTTTAGACCCTACCCAATCGCAAGCAAAACACGTTTCTATCGCATGCATGAAAATTTGGCTCAATTCGCACCCAAATTCGCTCTTCAGAATGTTTCTAAACTTTATGGTTTGGGAAAGAAAAGGTCACGAAATTTCATTTTGGAATTTGAGTAGACACCCTGGTAGTCTATTTGGGCAGGGAAATTAGGTTTTGTTTGTTCTTCGGTGTTAGAGGTATAAAACAAAACACGTAGCACAATAAAGTGTTTCTATATCTACTATAACCTCTTTGAGCGCATGAAGCGCAGTTGCAAAATTTAGAACTATTATTAAGTAAATATAGACTTTCTAATAGACAACATAAAAATCTAACATTATAAATAAATGTGTCTAGGAATTGAAACAGGTGTGAGAGCTAACTACTCGGAATTAAAATTCCTCTTAACTGTTTAGTGTTAGATGGAAGAATTAGGTAGTGAAATGTTCGAGAAAAAAGAATACGGAATGGAGAGACTGGCTTAGGTACAGATCAGCAAATACTGAAGAGACACACACAGCAAAGAGAAAGAGATGTCAGAAAATAGTGAAACAATATAATGCAATGCTGTAATACACAAATATTAAATAAAGAAAATACAAAGACCAAACAAAGCGAATTGATTTAGATGATAGCGGCAAAGTGATCACACAGCCAAAAGACATAAAGAAGGAAGTATTTTGAGATACTGTTCCACAATCCCGTACAATATAACGAGAAAACGAAACACGTGTAATTGGTTTCTGAGAGAAGTAGAGGAGAGGAGCAATATTGAAAAAGATACAAACGGGCAAAACTCTTGCAACAAGTAAAATGGAGCTAGGACTTATAAGAGAAGGCAGATGCACTGACAATACGGTTAGGTGACGCAGAAAGGTACTTTCAAGGAGAGAAATGACGTCAAATCTTCAAGAAAAGAATATAAGAATAATAATATCCCAAATACAGGGTGGGCACAAAGTCACTTTCCTCAATGTAAAGAAATACTCGTTTTGGGGAAAGCGACTTTGTGCCCATCGTGTATATCGTCCTATTAAAATGAAATTAACACCATAAAATATATAAGCATGGTTTTCAGTTCTTAGTTTGAGGATCCCGTCACATCGACCACCGTGATTGGATCCCGTCACAACGGGCAAGCTGATTGTGTTATGCGTAGAGGGCATATTGTTGGTATTTTGAAGCCTGTCAGACAATACAGTGGTACAGTAGGTGGATCGCAGTCTGTGTAATAAAGAATCTGCGAGTGTGGCCGTATAATGGAATTACGAGAGGACAGGTGATCGTTCAGCACAACTGTCGCTCGCGACAAGACGTGTCAGTGGTCCATCGGTGATGTACGCTATTGGAGGCGTACAGCAGGCATCTTATTAACCAGTGCCCCCGCGCCTACTAGAGAACGCCTGGACAAGAAGACTGCAAATTATCAGTGCAATCAGAGCTACCATGCCTTCACTAACCAAATTCCCAACCTCATGTTAGGGCACGGACACTAATCAATTGATTGAGCCAAGTCTACGTTCTCGTACTCCTATCGCACGATTAATTATGACACTTGCTGATTGTTGAGGACGTCTCTGCTGGTGTCGGGGAAGGGGGGGAGACTACAGAGGCTAGGAGAATGGTTGGCGGTGAAAGTAGTTTCTGGGTCGAACAGCGACGGTAGCATGCGTAAGCGGGAATACGTAGCGTTTGTTCGCCCTCGCTATTCAAGACTTACATTTGGTATTCTAAGTTACATATCGCACTTGCTTCTGGTCTTCATTCAGAGGAATATGACTAATGCATCGTGCATTGGTGACGTCAATCCTGTCCCCCAACTTTATTCAGAAACTTTGTGGAACTCCATCTTCAAGCAGAATAATGTGTCCTCATCTGCCAAGGGAATCCAATGTACGTCTTCTGCCCTGGCCTGATAAGTCACCGGACGGACAACGTGTCTCCATACTGCCAAGGCAACCTACTATGTACTTTTTACCCTGGTTTGCTAAGTTGCTGAATCGATCACGTGTATAACATGGTGCAACTACACAATCACAGGAAGTGTGTGATACCATACCTCAAACAGATATTAGGCATTTGTAGAATCGGCTACTTCTCGAAGAGCGGCTTGTATGGCTGTGTTAGGTGAGAATGTGAATATTGTAACCTTTCTTGATCACTTTGTACATACGAGGGTCGGCTGATAAGTTCTCGGACCGACCCCCTTCCGAATGTACTACCCTGATGTAATCGATGTCATGTGAAATGTTGATCTTTTATATGTTTAAGTACCAAATTTCACGATTCTACCATGAACGGTTTTTATTTTACAGGTAATTGAATGAACCATGGCGGAGGCACATGTCAAATTCACCAAAGAGGAGTTGCGAGGTGTAATGAAGTTCTTCCTGCAACAGAAGTCGCCCAAGGAAACCCATGGTTGCATGCTAGACACATTGGGTGGACAGTGCCCTTCATACTCCACTGTGAAGAAATGGTGTCCGAACTTCAAGCGTGGTGAAATCTCAACAGAAGATGGTGACAGTTGTGGCAGGCCAGTGTCAGTGTCAACTCCGGAAAAAGTGGACCAGATTCATGACCTGATTTTGAGCAACAGACGAATTTCGCTTCAGGAGATAGCTGACGAAGTGCACATATCCAAAGAACGTTTTGGGTCAATAATCCATAATCAGTTGGACATGCGCAAGCTTTCTGCGAAATGGATTCCGAAATGTTTGAACGCGGATCAGAAACGCGAACGTGTGGGACCCACGTGATTTCGCAGGTGATTTTACGGCATTTTGCGAACTCCAAGGACGATTTTTTCAATCGGCTTGTTACCTAGCATGAAACGTGGTTGCATTATTTTGATCCGGAAACCAAACAGCAGTCATGCGAGTGGCGCACTCAGGATCTCCAAGGCCCAAAAAATTCAAAGCACAAAAGTCCGCAGGGAAGGTGCTTGCCTCAATATTCTGGGATAAGGATGGTGTTTTGCTCTCAGACTACCTTCCAAAGGGCCAAACCATAACTGCAAAGTATTACTGCAGTCTGCTGACTAAGGTAAAGGACGCTATTAAAGAAAAGCGCCGGGGAAAGTTGACACGAGGTGTCTTGTTCTTGCAGGACAATGCTCCCGTCCACAAGGCTGGCAGAACAATGGCTTTTCTGAGGGACCTAGGGTTTCAGTGCATTGACCACCCACCTTACTTGCCAGATCTTGCCCCTTCTGATTATTATCCGTTTCCAAAACTCAAAACAGCACTGAAATGACAAAAATTTTACAGTGATGAAGAGGTGATAACAGCTGCGGAATTGTTTTTTGCAGACCTTGAGACTTTTTTTTTTTTTTTTTTTTTTTGAGGGGTTGAAGAAGTTGCAGCACAGCCAAGTGTGTTGACCTTCGAGGGGACTATGTTGAATAGCCTCACACTTTCATGTCTGCAGCTCAAGTCCTTCTGGGTCGAGCCGAGTACTTATCAGCCGACCCTCGTATGTTTGGGATGTCCTACGGCCGTTCATCACCTTCTGGAATGCAAACTTTGAGACAGATCTATGAATTCCTACTGTATTCTTATCTGAGTATCCATCAGTAGATCTAGAGAAGCCATAATGGAAGGTACTTCAGCACATTAGAAAGAAAAATATGGTGGATCAATAGATCTATGAACTATCACTGGAGACTAGGGACACGATCGAAAAAACAAAAACAAAAACGAATGGTTTGGAATGAAATACATTCTGAAACAAGACAATCTGCTGTCTCTATTACAGTATTTCGCATCGTTAGGAAAGTAAAATAAGAAAAAGAATAAAAACATGTTTATATTCGAAGATACAACGAAATGACTTAAGAGTAAACCGAAAAAGAAACACAACTAAATGCTTGGCGAAAAAGAAATAAAACTGGATGCTTGGGACAAATACACAGAAGTATATGGCCTTCGTATAATAGAGAGAAAGCTGAAACTGCAAGAAGACAAACAAAACCATTAAAGATAAGCAGAAACTTACGCAACTTTGTTCATATATGACGACAGACGGGTTCATGAGAAAACAAATGACTACATTACAGCAAGAAAATACTGTAGGAAACGACACTCCAAAATGTTTAGGCACTTCCGACAGGATTAGAATGATGAAATTTGACATGATTCCCAGAACTAACTCACAGGAAAATTGCCAAAAGTGAATATTTTTAATTTTTAAGGGGTCTAAAGAGGGATGAAGAAATCTCCATGTTATTTAAATAGTCGTTTTCTTGGGATACAAAATCTTATCTTTTAGTTAGTTGAAATAGCAAAAGAAACTTGAAATTCGGTAGAATTTTGGGTTTAAGAGATACGAGGTCATAGACAGAGGTGTGGGGGTGTAGGGACGAAGCCTCCAGCTGGGCAAGTCCAGGAAATATGAAGAGCAAATGCACGAAATTAACTGTTGATGCAAAGGCTGATACATAAAGAGATGCGAGGGAATGGGGGTGGAGTGCCAGCTAGCCAAAGGCTAGTCTCGTATAGAATCGTGGAAGTTAAAATGCTACTACACAACACAACACTTGCATTCGTAAGTTTGAGACGGCTTTTACAATTCTAAACTTAATAAAAGTGCTGGAATCGAAATTTATGGTTATGTTAAAAAGATAAAGCAAAAGGCTTAAAATGTATTTGCTGTGTAGCAGCAAGACGTTTCTGTTACCTGATATAACCATTTCCAAAATTGTATTATTTTATATGTAACTAATTCCTATACATATACATACTATTTCCACTAAAAGTTTTTCTTATCAATCTTATATATATATATAGGGTGTTCTAATAATGGCGCCCACGGACCAGAGAGTACCATTATACAAGTCAAAACAAAGCAATAATGTTATATCATGGTATACCCTCTGCAGCCTCCTTCAGCCGCCATGAGGAATCAAAATTTCACTATGTGGCAACGTCGCAGATTAACTTAGAATCATTAGAATTATTCTATTATAATCTATCAAGCAGTTACATCGATTGCTACTTTAAGAAGTAATGTTATTGTTAATCTATATTGGCTTTACTGACATCTGGAAAGAATCGGTGTAACTATTCGATAGATTGGTAGATCCACTCTATGGTTCTTTTATCTGCGAGGTTGCCACATACTGCAATTCGTGTCTCCAGACGAGGACCCGAAATGTATACAAATATATAATGCTCTGTGGTCCGTGGACGCCATTTTCAGAACACCTGATATGTATACTAACAACTGTCACTTAAATTCCGATGTTTAACACAATGTTTTGAATTTAACTACATACGCTGAAGAGCGAGGGGAATAATTTCTGAATTTACTACTCATGAAATTTAGTTTGGATATTTTTTTATTAAACTTCCACAGAAAATAACAGTCAATGTTTTCACTGAAAACAATGTTATTTACAAAAATGTAAAACAAAACAATTCTCTCGTGCAACTTAAGATTTGTATACAGAGTGTTTCAAAACAACACCAACAACGTTAGGGAGGTGATTCCTGACACCAAGATAAGACGAAAAGTATAAACCAACCTGGGTGCACAAATGCTTCCTTTCGGAGTTATAGGCTGCAGAAAACATGAAAAACAAACTTTAAAGATCCATAGGTCCAAAACTATTTAACCTATCGTAGTCGGGTCAAGACTTTACTTAGGAACTAGTACGTGTCCTATCCAAATATCAATGTTTCAGAATCCTGTGGCACTTCCGCAACAGTTTTTATAGAGGTAGTTTGGCTACGTGCATATAATTTGAAACACTCACGAACTACCTCTATAAAAATGGTTGCGGAAGTGCCACAGGATTCTTAAACATGGATATTTGGATAGGGCACATACTAGTTCCTAAGTGAAGTCTTGACCTGACTACGCTAGGGCCCATAGTATTGGAGCTATGGCCCTTTAAGGTACATTTTTTCATGTTTTCAGCAGCCTGTAACACCGAAACTAAGCATTTGTGCGCTCAGGATGGTATATACTTTTTGTCTTATTTTGGTGTCAGGAATCACCTCCCAAACGTTGTCGGTGTTGTTTTGAAACACCCTGTATAAAGACATTTCTTTTTATACATGTCCCAATAAAGTACGTACATGTTCTGTATATATATTGATATAACATATTGGGTGTTAACACATACATGTCTGAATACGAAACGTAGTAATATTTCTTGATGTTAACACCACATGCTTCAAACGATACATAAAATACCACACATTCCCAATTCTCCACTAAACATACAAATCTTTTCATACTCTTATTATTTATGTTACTGTATTAATAATACTGTCTAACTGGAGCTGTTTTTGTACAGAATCTGTCATTGTTGTAATATTACTTTTACCTTTAAATTTGATAAACAAAAGACACATACAGAAATACAGTATCAGACGCATACAAACTGAGAAAGCAAAACATCTTAAAACAATAAAATATCAGTTTCTTACTTCAAGAAACACAATACGCGTTCATAATAGAATAGCCTTTAAATAAATATAAGTTGTAGTCATAAAAAGTCAAACTGGATTGGAGGTTACTGGTCAATCTGATTACTTTAGAAAGGTAGGGAAATGATCGGGAAAAATGCTCCATCTGCATCGTTATCAGGGAAATGTAGGACCTTGCCGTATCTCCATTAGGCACTGGCTCCTAACTTTTTTTTGGATATTCCATCTTAGAGATCAACTGCAATGAGTAGTAATTTTGCTTAAAATTAATCTATTGAAGGAAGTTGCATATATATATATATATATATATATATATATATATATATATATATATATATATATATATATATATATATATATATATATAGCGGAGATCAAATGCGATGCCTCTCGGTTGCAAAGGAACGCCATCCATTCAGTACAGTTGGTCAGCGGATATTTTACCCAATCTTAGTCACAAAACAACGTATGAGTTCCCTGTGGCTTACGGGTAACTAGCTGATAATTACGAATAAGCTAGACTGTTTTTGAGGTTTTCTGAATCCAAATTTGCTTATATTATGAATCTTCAAAGTTAAGCAGGTAAATTAAACCATTAATCACCACATTACAAAAAAAAGTTTAACACTGGTAAATTAAAGTCAATGTTTTGCTTTATCAATATACGACTGACTCAAACATATAACGACAATAACTGGTAAGAAACAAATAACGACATCCCAACAAAATCTTAAATCTATTTGTATGCACATACATATAATGCCACTGTTGCCAGAATATTTCCGTACTTACATTTATCAAAGAAAAGTAAATATATATATTTACATGTATACACAATTTCATACTCAGCAGTAACTATGTACCTGACAATACAATCCATTTAAAAGTGCCAATATATCATGTGCGGACAATTTACTATCAACACAGACAGAAATTATACCCACAATATATATGTATTTTTTAAACCAACCACAACAATGATGCCTATTTACCACCACGACAATAACAAATATTCTGTACATAAAATAGTGTCCTTCAAGAAGACATACACACGAATATATATATATTATGATACTGAATGGAAGTGCGTCCTTAGGTACCTTGGTTAAATTTTGCTTTAAACTATGAAGAATAACACAAATCTTTTTCTAAACGAAGTTCTTTACAATCAATGAATAAAAATTAAAAAGAAAATAACTAGTTATTAAAAAAAAGAAGAAGAATGTAATATTGTACAAATTTAATTAACAATAATATTAGAGACATACTTCTTATTTGTACATTCCGTTTTTACAATATGCTCCTTCGATAAGCCAAGGTATAGAACTACCTGTGTTGATGACATGCACAATCTTTGTACCAAGCAGATGAAAGCTGATCACTAGAATGGTCGAGAATCATGCTCCAACTTCTGCTTGTCATATCGCTTGTACATTAATGATTAGCAGTTTGTCCGGCTAGCGCGAGTTCGGGATTCAATTCTCGATCAACCCATTGCTAAGTTTCCCTATGCTTAAAAAAAAACTGTTCCATATTATTAATAATATGTGAAATCAAATTTTCATGTTAAACATTACATCAAATGTATTTGATCATAATCAAAATCGTAAAAAATTCGAAACAGCAAATTATATGAACACTTTTTGACTGAAATATCAAGAAAAAGACGTTCGAATTAAGTCATAATTATTTTTTAATGCCCTTTCGACTTATTTAAAAAGAAACTTCTTTATATTATGCCAATACTGGAATAAGATGGCATCAAAATTGTTTTAACATTGTCCATCAATAAACAGTCAGTATCGAAAGTTTTAGTCGATTATTTAATTCTTAATAACCTTTAGATCATCCAAACTATCTCTTGCAGATTAGTATGACATTAAGTTATTTTTCTTACAGAATTATTCTAAAAATATAATTTGTGAAACGGCAAAATTCAGTTGTCTGTATAGAACAGCAACCGTTGCTATTTCCCGATCTCAATTTTATAATATAGTTTTATCACGAAAACGAATTAATTCTTTGTACAAAACATCAAAGTAGGAGAAACATGATTAATTAAAACCCGGCGTAATGCCTCTAAGGTAACTATTATTATTAACAACTAATAAATGCACGTAAATTGGTATAAAGAGAGGACAAAAAAATGAAAATATCCCTTAGACTAAACTGCATAAATTTAACTAGTGTAAATTTTCTATGAATTAAAAAAAAAAAAAAAAGTCCTATACACAGTGGAGGCATCTATCAGCTACCAACACTGAGATCTCCAAGTTTGCTACTCTTTAATTCAAGCCGCTTTGCAACGGCCTCATGATGTTAGGTTAACAAAGGTTCCCAATGGGAATCGTCCCTGAAACATACACAACACAAATCCGTTTCTCGCTATGAGAAAAATGAAAACATATCATACAGACTTGACTTATCTTTTTGTTCAAATTTATTTTTATAATTAATTAATCACTTCATCTATTCTATGGACCACCACCCTTACCAACATTTTACCTAATATACGGTACTTAATATTATATATTTTTGCCACAATGTATTGAAGAATGCACGTACTATCTGATCATAGTACAACATACAAAAGTAAAAAACTAATGAGATCATGAACGCAAAATATACCAAATGATGTATGAATGAACACATGAACTTAAGAGAAAATCTACTATCGTCCCACCTTGCAAATTGGTTTACTTTGTACCACAATGTATTTCAATATTATTTTTGTATAATATATTTTGCAGAGCACTTGACTGAAACAAGTTAGTATATCACAGTCAAAACTAAGTCATTAAATGAAACTACTACTTCTTTAATTTAGCCAATACAAAATACATGAAATAATAACTGTGTGATGTATCAGGATGCTTTATTTTCAAAAGTTTTGAAACATTCTTTCCCACGAGGGCCGTCCAGCATGAAATTTCAGTCCCAGAACTGAAATATGAAAGCTTGAATACTGGTGCGAACGCATTTGCAGTATATAGACACTGATACTCAACCATTGCCTATCGAACACAGTCTTTACTCCTCATTTTTACGCTTACTAATTTGTCTGAAGTGACAAGGGACTTTAGAATCAATAATAATAATGATCAGGTATCTACGTTAAAAAAGGTTTTGGAAAAAGCATAACAGTTATAAGGACATCGTAATATTACAAGCACGCACTGTCCTATACAACTAAACCTGGGGATGTGGAATTGAACGAAATATAAATTATATGAACATTTGCTGCTGATAAAGAAAGGTCCTCTATATTAAGGCCAAAACCATGACCCGCATAATATCGAAACGAAGTCCGAGGCTGTTTGAGGATAATCCAAACGAACCTTAACCGTTAATGAAACCTGAGTCAACTGTATTACCTAATTCACAAGAGCAGTCCAAACAGTAAAAACACAATGGTTTTTCCACTTCAAACGATGTAAAATCTATGTCATTAGCTGAAAAGTAATGACATTTCTTGGAGGAACACAAGATGCATGCTGGTAATACTACTTTCCAAAAACCAAACTATCAATAACCAATGTTATGGTTTCTACTGACAAACTTATGAAATGTTTTCAAGAGCAAGCAAGGTGAGAAGCTTTTTTTTATCCACTCCCCTGTTTTTGCACAACAGAATACAGCATTTCTTCCCAAACATAAAACACATACGAATTACTGCTGCTATACATTATTATTGAATCAAAGCATTGCAAAAGCTTTACCATAAATGAATAAACCTGAATGGAAACTACATTGGAAAACAGGCCAATCACTTGGTTTCACGAGATTCCTTTCTGGGTACGCGTAATGAGTTATGGCATAACCATTAAACTGGTCCTACTGAGAATTTTTTAAAGATTCGTTCTATTTCAAAATCGTACACTTTCATCTGTACGGCCCTCATATTTCGTCTACATTCACGTAAGAGATTTATGAAGTTATTTTACGACGCGAATTTTTCTCTTAACATTGAACAAGAACCATTCAAACAAAAGGAACCACATCTATTTTATATAAAAATTTATATATATAATTTTGTTCTTTTAAGGACTCGAGACCTATAGGAATTAACATCAGTTCTTGCGAAGTCTAAATATTTGAACAGCGATTCAAGTAAAGTGCACCTTCTGAGAGATTTTGAGCAGTCTGATTTATGCACGCATAATAAGAATTGCGCTGTTGATACTGAAGAAAAGAGCATCATCATCATCCACAATCCTCTAGATTATGTACTTCAATTTATATTTTTGCATCAGTGTTTAACAATGCATCAGACTAATTTCTTAGATGGTGATGTTCTAAAAATTACTCATATATTAAGCATATATTACTCTTTCATAATAAAATAACAAAATTTTAGTATTTACATAACAACACTAAAGTTAAACTTCTACAAAAATGTAGTCCTATCATTGGTACCAATAACATGTTAACAGAATAAGAGTTTAGCTCTTCTGTTGAAACTTGGAAGAAAATTCATATCTGAATTTTAAATTTTTGGTTACAATTTGTGATCAGCCAATGTCATTGTACAGCTACGTTTGAAAGTGTATTTCCTCTAAGTTTTTTTTTTTTTTTCTGATCAACTTCTGAAATTTGGAGGGGGAGAGGAAAAGAAATCGTTAAGTTACGAGTTACTAAATAATCGTCCCATGATTATGCCGGCTAGATAAAGGAGATGTTGATGATAAGAAATGAATGAAATGGTGGAATGAAGAAAGTGAGAGATAACAGGAGAGCCCCGAGAAAACCTACGCACACGGTGTTTGTTTACTTACTGCGCCCGAAACTACCACTGAGCCAATGCGGCTCGAAACGGAGACGAGTTTCACGTGAGTTATCCAGATCTACTGAGGAAGGTGTCAGACAAAACGAAGAAGTACATTTAATATTAGAAACAGTAAACATTTCATGATCGAGACAATGGCTACAGTCGACTGTACTATATATATATATATTACAAATAAATATTTCATACAATAGAAGAATTTCATCTGAGCCCCAGCCTATTTACAATACTTTATCGCTTGTGCCTTTGTACTTGCTATACAGGTTCCTTTTAAAGAAAAGGGTCTTGTTTCAAAATGTACGCATCCTCTAATGAGCACCTCAGTTTTCTACTGATGCTACTTCTTATAATTACTTTGTGCATTAATAGTTCCCGTACTACTTTTTTTTTTCCAAGTAATTAAATGATAATGTATTAGTATACGTTTTAACTGTAAACTACATGTGACCAGCACACATTACAAATTCATTTCTATCGTGAATCATCAGTGATTATTCATTAATATATTAGCTTAATTTTGCTGTTCGCGGTGAACATATTTGTTATCTGCACTGCAGAATATATTAAGAATCGTGTGGAATGGAAATTAAAAATCGTATCATTTGCATGAACATAAAATTACAATGTATGATACTGATGGCTTATACAAATCCTTCACCACTTCTCTTGAACAGTTTATTACCAAAATTCAAGTCGTAGCCAGAAAATCTTGAATCTATGTCGTCGAACTCATTTTTTCTCTCCAACTTTTCGTAATAAGGTTTCTGCGATTGTAAAGGCATTCGAGTTCTTGGAATTCTCTCATTAGAAACTACACTGGATTTTTTATCGGATTTTCTTGGTGAAAAATTTGGTTTCTTCTCCTCATAATTACCACTGCCGTTAAAATACGTATCATTCCTTCGTAAGTGCGCAGGAATATGAACCTCTTTTATATGTAGCAGACGTGTGTTCATTACTTCACAATCGATTTGCATCATGCTGATATGATTGGGTGGTGCCTGCATGGATTCTGTAATAATAAAAAAGAACAATGTGCATTACCAACGAACAAAAGGTTGCGTACAGTAGAAATTGTAGTGTAGTGACCAAAATGTCCGGCACATACAGTGGCTGAATAAAGAAGTTGGACATATACGCGTACCTACTTACATATTCCAAGAGAGAATAAACATATTCTAATTACTCTATATTATTTACTTATGGAAAATAAAAACATCAATAACACAACTCAATTTCATGACTATAAAAAATACAAATACATAAATAAATAAAATGAAAATACAGCTAAAATCCATGTCAAAAAAAGAATTTCGGCAGGTGGCAGCACTCTCTTTCTTTTTGGCCTTAATAAGGGAATTTCCAAGATTGTGTCTACTTGACAGTTTTAGGTGTCCGAGTGAAATGAGTTGAAGTTGCACTGTTTGTACATGGATGAAACTGCGTGTTTAAATTTAAAATGGGGAAGGCAAAGTATTCCAACTTCTTTAGCAGTAAGAGCATAGGTGTAGCCAGCAGGTTAATGTAGGAGGGGCCCGTCGTTTTTGAAGAGGGGCCAAGCCAAAAAAAAATGTGTTGCAGCTAGTCTTTTTGAGTCCTGAAAAAACCGGAAAATTTTGGTTTCCTTCCGGAACACTAAAACCACTGCTTTTTAAGCTTATTATTATTATTATTATTATTATTATTATTATTATTATTATTATTTTACTTTTTCTCCATAAATTATATTCCAGATAGTTTTTATTATATTTAACCCAGAACTACTGTCTCGGATCAAATGTTATACCTTTGTGCGTAACTATTTCAGTTTAAGCTTTTGTCCAGGAAATTGATGTCCAGTTTTCTTCAGGTTTTCGGGGCCCCCAAAACAGTGGGACCCTAAGCTATAGCTTGTTTAGCTTATACGTAAATCCGGCACTGATCACTTGCAACAACTAATGAAGCTTTCAACGAATATATCAATTTATTTCAAGATAGGAAACTACACAAAATTTATGCCAAGTCTATAAAAGAACTGATAATTATTTGCAGCATGAACAAAGCGGCATTCTTCAAATTGCCAACTAGGTATTTTAATTTGCTAACTTGTTAAGAAATTGAGAACTTTGGGGGGAAGGAGCTCCATCCTTACCCCCCTTAACGAGGCCCCTGGATATCACACTATTTTTCGATTGGTATGGTAAAATAGTATTTTCCATAATATTTTACAGTAAATTATTAATTATATGTAAACTTTGTTATTTTTAAATGACTGAAGCGAGGTAATCTTACGATGATGTTTTATAAGCTGGTCATTTGGGGGGGCCTGGCCCCGATGGCCCCCCCCCCGTGATTACACCCCTGAGTAAGAGAACTTTTAAAATATTATAAAGAGGGAAAATCAGTTCGCGATATTGAGGAAATAGTAAATAGATCATACTCCACAGTTCATGACATTATTTGACGTTTTAAATCTACAAAATCAGTGGAAAATAAACCCGTCCTCGTATTAAACATTATTGAGTATTCATCGTGCTGTCACTAAAAGCTCACTGAAGATACTGAAGGAGCAGCAGCCTCTCTGTTAAGTACTCCGCTTGCCACACTAGCTCTTGGACTAGTTTTACCTTACACTTACGATCGATCACGGCATACACACGCACTTGTCATTCGATTGTGGAAATATTGCACGACTTATGAATCAACCTTGTATTCATTCTATTTGCATTCTTGTTTATAAGCTATAAGAATGTGAATTTTTGTAAAAACTAATTCAGTGAGCCTGGAAAATAAAACATGCAGAAGCACACGTAGCTTTAGTAACAGATTTTCCTTTACTTTTAATTACGACTATGCGTCAAGTTTAAATATATTATTTCAGGAAGTAATCTGTGCACTTAATTTTCGAACTCGATATCAGAAAGAGAGTAAAATAAAACTCACCATTAAAAGGTACTGTTGGCAACACAAGAGACATTTTAGGTCTGACTGTCCTATTGTGTGCTATGGCAGGCAGCAGCAAATGATCTCCAGAAAATGATACTACGTAAAAGGTATCATCTCTTCTATGAATTGCATCGAAGAACGCTGCGTAGTTGTAGTAATGCGGTCTCAAACTGTACACTTCCAGCTCCTTGGTGTTATCACTCTGCCTATAAGTACTAAACGATTAACAATAATGCTAGCAGAAACAACAATAAAAGACAATATATAAAGGATTGTCACAGAATCTTTAAAAAATTACTTTCGTGGATTTTCGTTACCACTTTCCAGATCTTTCCAAAATCATTTTTTTGACCCTCTAACGAGGTTCCGAGTCAATATTACAATGCCCTCCACATAAACAAAATTAATAATATCAATATTAGTTTACAAGAAAAGTTACAATATTTCAGTTTACAAGAAAAGTTATAATATTTACAATATTATTATTAGTGTCAAACTAATAACAATAAAATATTCAAGATAATAATAAAATACTCAGTTTTTCCAATATTCTAAAATTGTTTTCGAAGTATCCTACAACTTTTATCATTTATTTTCACAAACTGTACTGTTAAACATTACAATTTGCAAGCTCGATCACATAAAAATGTCTCTCTTTAGTAACAAAAAAAAGTACAAGGATGACTCGGCATTCTTTCATCATAATCTATGTTTCCATTTCATAAATTCTTCTATCATCATTCACTTGTATCGAGTGCGGCAATTAGAAAACGAGATTTTTGTTTTTGCTGCTAAGTTAGTTTTGACATGAACATTTACATAGTGATGAATCTTCCATGTGGCTGGGAATACGTGTAAAAAATCTCCAGCTTGGCCGATAGCAAGACTGGCGCGTGACACGGATAAGTAAGTATAGAACCGATTTTGTGATACCTCGTAACCGTTTCAACAATGAAACAAAGAGTAAATATCCAGTTCTTTACGCCCTTAGGACAAAAAGCAGAAAAACTTAAGGTGTTGAAAAGTTTATGACGACGACTGCCTTTCTCACTGCCGGGTTTTGAATGGCAGTGAGGCTGTGGAAGATGACGAGTGGCCAGGTCAGGTCGAAGCAGTCTGTCAGAACTACTACAATGATTGAGAAAGTTCAGATATCATTTCTTTCAATGACGGAATTTGAAGTTTCATGCTAAAATTAGATCTCGTTGGGGTGAATAAGGAGACTGTTGATCAAATAACAGAGCAGCAGCAGAAACTGAAAAGGGAGTATTTTCACATACCGCATACTCGCCAGACCTGTTCTCTTGTGATTGCTTTTTTTAAAAATCAATTTAAAAGCACCAATGGAGGTTTCCTTTTCTGACGATGTTTCCATCATCCAGAAAGCAGAAACGAGAACCTTAAACATCATTACAGTCCAGGACTTTCAGAAGTCTCCATGATTTTCTGGATCGTGTAAAGCGTGTGTGTGGACAAACGACGTTCATATTTTGAAAAACCGAGATAAGTTCATACCACTGTTATTCATTTATTTCTTACAGACCTTGTCGCATTTCTTAATTGCCGCACTATGTATGTCTCGTACATCTCGTTTAGCAACAGATGAAGATCAGATAAGTAATGTCAAAGATTTTATTTTTCAACACGAATGAAAAGCAGATTTTACAGATTCTTCGCTGCATCTATTAACTCTCCTAAAACTGATAAGAGGAGGTGTGGGCCCGCTAAAAGTTCCTGGATTTTATATCATCATCATCAGTATCATTTTTATTCTGCCATAAGGTCACTTGGCGCAACTGAGAAGCTTCCATTGTCCATGATCTTCAGCTAACCTCTTCGTGTCTATTTTGAGATCGTCCATCAATTGTAGCCTCATTCACCCTCTCCCTCCCTCCCTACCCTACGACTATACACTCTAGCACGTCCCTCATGATACAGTCCGTTCTCAGCTAATGTCCCACCCAGTTTCTCTGTCACTTTTCAATTATATCTAAAATTATTCTTTTCTCCCTCACCGTTTCTATTACCCTCTCATTAGTTTTCTGCTCGACCCAGCTAATTCTTCTCCACACCCACATTTCGAAAGCTTCTAGTCTTCTCATAATGTCCAGGTTTCTGCCCCATAAAGTGCAATACTCTACATGAAGCATTTTATGAGTCTTTTTTCTCAGCTCTTTATTCAAGGTCCCACAAAACAGACTTTTCTTTCTTCAAAACAGACGTCTTTCACCATTCCTATCCTTGCTTTTATTTCACTTTCGTACTTCATATCATCACTTATAATACTACCCAGTTATCGAAAACAAGTCACTTGTTCTATTTTCTCCCCATCCACTTCTATATTTTACACCGACTCCTTCGTTCTATATAGCTCTCATTAAATGTGTTAAAATATTTGAATAAAGACATTATATTGCTAATATTTTAAAAATGAACTACAACTTACTTCCGATATCCCTTGCCATGATGTCTTTTCTTGGATACTGTCTTCTGTGGCGCAGGAGGAATTAACAATTCTCCCAGCGATTTAGGCTCATGCTTTGACTTCGTGTGATTCTCTACGCTTCCCTCTGTTTCTACACCAAACCAACCTCTCAAATCGCTATCAAGCCTGGAATTATTACCAAAGGACAATATTTAAATATCATATTCAGCAAAATTTGAAGACAACAGTCCAACTATTATGATCCTGTACATTAAATATGTCAAGTTTATGTGTTGATCTCTTCCAACTTAAGAACTAGTAAAGGCACTATAAGGATTCATGCGCTGACAGTGTGCGACGTCTTCCACATGTGTGATGTACGGTGATAAGAGATGGGACGATTAAATTTAAGATACGTAACAGGTGTTCTTCTGTGCATAAAGCCAGATACGTATTATAACAGTGTTTCCATTACTTTTTTTTTTTTTTTTTTTTGTGCCTAGCCCTTGTAACTACATGAGAAACGAAAACTTTGGAGGTAGTTCAGTGCTAGAGCACTCACTTTTCGTGAGGTTTCTCGGGGTTCTCCAATTATTACACATTATAAGTAGTGCTCCGCATTATCCAAATGGTAAGATGCGCACAATTGTCGACGCTGACCCAATACTGTGAGGTAACTGAGGGATAATCACCCACAAAAACCTCTTAGCTAGTCATATCCATCATGAGCACAACCATCAGGAAAGTTAGTATTAACTAAACATAAGACGGAAAAAAGCAAATCTTTCAAATCTAAGACTGAAAAGTTACTTACCTTATAGATTCCGTTTGGTTTATATACATAGGGCACATTGGAGGAACTCCCGTTGTGCTGTTCAAAATGGAATTAAGATTATTTAATGACGACCCTGTTTTTTCCAATGGCTCTAAGTTCTCATAGTTACTCCATAACAGAGACCTTCCTGTTCTAGGGTTGTTTTTAAGAGGTATCGACATAATCTTGTTGTGAATTGGAGAGAGAGGCTCTGGATTCCTCAAAAATAGACCACTGTAAACAATAAAAATAATCCTATGGTTAATTATGATCGTACTGTTAAATTATTATTATTATTAACAATACTATAAGAAATTATGGACTTGTAAACACAATGATATGATTTAAAATACAAGATATGATTTATCCATCTAAGGTTTTTCCGTATCAATAAAGTAGATGGGAAACTAAAAATCTTACATCTTACAGCTCACGAAAACTACGTTTTTATACGAAGTGCGTTCGGAAAGTAACCTCCGATTAGTCACTGTGCATGAAGTAATGGGGGCAGCGTTACCATCTTTGCACAGACGTACGCGGTAGATCAGTCTACATCCAGCCAGTGAAGACGGACCACTAGTTCCACTTTTGTAACGTCTCAAAATGTGTGCTGCAATAGGAAACCCCACCACGTGCGAGGTGCGAGCTGTTATGTGTTTCTCACGGTAAAACAATATTCGATAGCCGCTATTTATCGGGAACATTGTGCCGTGTATGGACAAAGTGTGATGAGTGAAGGAGTTGTTCGTGAATGGATTCACTCATTTAAAAGTGGACGAACAAACATTTATGACGAAGAAAGGAGTGGCAGGCCATCAGTGGACACTGATGAACTCGTTGTGAAAACTGATGGAAAAGCTTGTGAATCTCGTAGCTTTCCGATGAATTTCCACGAATTTCCAGGATCTCAGCGCTTTAGTGATGATGAGCGGCTGAAAGAGGCGGTCACAGGCAGCAAATTTTTAAACTGATGGAATTTCCAAGCTAGTGCAGAGATATGATAAGTGCTTGAATGTTTATGGAAACTATGTTGAAAAATAGAGCAACGAAGTAGTTTTCAGATGTATTCTTCTTATTTACTTTCGTGTTTGTTTTTTCACCTATCGGAGGTTACTTTCCGAATGGCCCTCGTATATCAAGTTGTCTAAAATTGTTGAGCCTCTTGCGTACAAGATGTCATTATTGTCCCAAATCTCAGTGTATATGAGTCGCAGCTGGTCAAGCTTAACGCCATTTAACAAATAAACGTTGAAACCAGTAGATGTGCAAAAAATGTTGGAATTGTTATAACCAGAACATAAGGAAGCGTTTCCCAGCCGGTGTGCCGCAAGGAAATCGAAACAAAATTATTGACTCTATAGCAACCAAATTGCAAGACATAGGGAAAAATGTATATTTGTATTTCACATTACTATGAACCTCTACAATGGAAAAAATACTGTAATTGTAATATATTATTGTACATACATTACTGTGTAACGCTTATTTTTCCCATAATGATAATTTAATGTAGCTATTTTATTTCATATTTATATTTAGTATGAATCATAAAATTTTAAATAACTTTTGAAGAAAGAAAAAAAAATTTCTATTCATGATGTTTTCCTTTTAGGCCATAATTACTGGTTCGTCTATACCCCACTGAACAGATGCCCGAAGAGTAGTGTGGCCCTCACCACCATTCGCGCGCCAATCCAATGCAGTACAGAACAACCACAATGACTTAAAAGAATTAACTCAAATTCTGACCAGACAAGTGTTGTTTCTAAAATTAACGAACGTTTATTGCATCTGACTATTAAAAAAAATGTTGTGTCATTAATTCCAAGATCTTGCTGAAGCGACACCCAGCATCGAAACCTTTAAGCTTTGCTTAAATGAAGACTATCATTAATCTTATTTATAGTACTTCAACTTGAAGACAATATTAATCAGTCAACTTTATGTACAAATATGTACTGTTTTCGATTTGACCAAATAAAAATTTTAAATATTTGCATATCTTTTATTGCAATTTCATATTCTTTAAATAACAACAATACTCCTTCATCTCTTAAGGAGTCATTCTCAAGAACGGATAACAAAATTTCTTTAAGAAATTGGAAAAGGAAAAATAACTCATTGCTACCGCTAAGCATAGTATAGTTTACAGTTGAGGTTAACTCCATATCTCACCAGGCGTGCCCATACTTATAATCTCCAATCAATAAACACACAACAAAAAAAAAATGTTACTATTATTTTCCCTATAACTCAGCATATTTGAAATACTGAATACATTCCCTTTTACGGAGGGCAAAAGCTTGATATTTATATCTCATTTCATTTAACGATATTCATTTAGTTATCCGCAAGACCGTGCATGACATTAATATCAAAGCAATACAACACACAATAAGAAAGAAATCTACCTAACTAATCTAATCTAACCTAACCTATAGCTATCCTACTTCTACCCCATTTAGTACAAATATTGAATCCACATTTCATATTTAAGAGGGCGGATAGCTTGCACATTATATATATATATATATATTCACATCATACGACATTCACACAATAATAAAAGAAATCAGACACATAAATAAATTGCACGCTGGAGTTGCCTCAACATCTATTTACGCTATCAGGAATAACAAATTTGTTTTTCAATAGTTTCTCGAAAGTATGCAAATGAGGTTTTGATTATACAACATAATTCAATTTCTGTGGAATTTTGAATTTATGTTAACCGTATCACAACAACAACGCTCATGAAGGAAAAAAAAAAAAAAAAACTAACTTAAAGTGACTATGGAATCAGTACCGTCAACAGTATCAATATATATTTATCAAATAACATGCTTTTAAGATGTCAACATCAAGACAATGTGCAGAGTTTTCACTATCTGTTCTCATAGCAGCAGCTAATTATAAGACTCGAAGTTCGTGACTATTAGATTTTGTCATTACTCATTTCCTTCCCCTCTAAAGACTGTCTGAAATTGTATGACTTAGCGATACGCTTAACAACTCTTCATCATAATCACATACATAACGGAGAATTGACTATTGTCCCTGATTAACAATTTTGAATTCAGTCATCAAAACAATGTCACTGATACCCCGAAGTCACTAATATTTCAAGTGGTTTAAAGAGGAGTTCTCATGCAACTTCTAGAAGTCAACAAAATGGAGGATAAAGTCACTGACCTGTATCCTGAGATGCTCACACAGTACCAAAATTTTACCACCTGGTTGACTGTCTGGTTGGTTCCAACATTACCTGAGCATCCTTCTTGTTCCCAAATTACCCTGAATAGCACCGAGAAAACATCTTGGACGGCTTCCCTCTATTTTGATTAACCTCCGTTTGAATTGCCATGTTAAAGATAGGCCGTCTCCAAACGAAACACTACTCGTTATTATTAGTATTTCCCAAGAGCCCCATTCTGCCTAATTGTGTGCCAGGTTAGTCAAATTTCTGGTTTTGACAGGGTTTACGGTCCAAAATTTCCTTTTAGATGCACATTTTCCTTTTATATTTTAGAAGGGCTCTTGGGCTCTTTCACTATTATGTTATTTATAGGATCTTCTGTACACCTTACACACCCCCCGTTGCCAACACTAGATTTAAGATTTAACTATAATAAATATTATTTAATTTTCCGGCTCGTAAAATATGAAATCAGTTTTAACAAAAAGAAAAGAGAATTTATTTATTTATTTCCACATATTCCCTTATTCTTTTTCTTCTATATTGAGTATTTAATGTGGCTGTTCCCGCTTTGAGACATAACATGGCAGACATTTGTTTACATCTCCGGAAGACGCACAATTCGTGCAAGGTCAGGCTTCAAAACCCCAGACCAGGTAAGCTTGTCACGGAACACATTAAGGTGTTCGTACTTTTATGAGAATCATGGCAGTTATGCTAAATATAATTTGAATCTCTATAAAGATAAACAATAAATTCTATCTTTCTTCCGGTCAAACATTAGGCCTAAAATTATGTAAACAAAATTAACCTATAACGTTCTTTCGTACATTAATGCCGAATAACTTTTGGATTTAAAACAATTTCATTATTATTGACTACAATCGTAATAATAAATAGGTTATCTCATGTCATCGTAGTATAATTCCGTATTATTAATAAGATAAATATAGTGACTTAAATATAGTGACTGCAAAGCACACCATCTGAGCCGTCATGCTACATCACTTACGTTATGTAGCTATCAATGTTATATTGTCGGTACTGATTTACAATATGCTAGTCAGCAGTGATACATATTATAATAAAAATAACCTACCGATAAAGTGTGCAAGGAATACTGTAATATAGAATTTTATCTAATGTTACCGGTAGTGAAAAACATACCGTAACAACTGTGTAGCAGATAGTATTTCGGAAACAGAATTTTATTTGCCGGAGTTTCATACACATTTCCACGATTAGCTGCTATGTTACGCTTCAATTGAAAGTTCATACTAATACCGAGAGACAGTAAGAGACTGTTTCGTAACTTGAAATTTTAAAATATTCAATCCTTTCGATACGACAAACATACATACAAACAAGTTACCTATATTTGTGTTTTAAAAGTACAAGAGATTTGTTTGTTCGTTTCTTATTCAATGATCTTCCTTCTTACTGAAAGGTCGGATACAGTTTTCGAAAAAGAAAGTGTATTTTTAAAACCCTTTGTTCTATATTTCCTCGCAATTATATTTTATTTTTAAATTAGAATAAAAAATAAGTATAATGATTTGTGACGGGGGGAAAAGCAGTGATTGAGCTTTCTTCTCTGTGAGGAGATTAATAATCACAGAAAAAAATTCCACGGTATTTTATATTTACAAATAATAATATCTATGAGTGTGCCGCGAGAATATAAGTTACACATGTAGTGTGCCGCAAGTTGAAAAAGGTTGGGAAACTCTGGCATAAGGTACTGCGCCGTGAAGATAAGCTAACTTTCAACGGCAAACCTGCACTATATTTTACAATTTTATTTTACTAAACGCACAAATGATGCACAGATCCGAAAAGGAAATTTATGCTGTTTATGGGTAAGATACGATACCAAAACCAACAGCCGAAAGATGGTTCAGTCACTTCTGTTTTGGAAATTCCGATTCCCAAGATGCTCCTCGCAGTGGACGACCCATTACAGAAAAAGTGGATGGTATTCTGGCACAAGTCGAGAAAGACCAGAACGCAGTAATGACATCACCAATGACCTAACATCCATCACCAAATAATGTTAAAACCATTTGGAGAAAACTCGCTACAGAAAAAAAGCTCACATGATCTGACTCAAAAATATTTACTTGATCGACTTTTTCATCCGCGAATCTCTATTGAAACCTGAGGAACTCGAGCCATTTCATAAGCGGTTACTCACAAGCGATGAAACGTGGATACCCTACGACAACAACGTGCGGAAAAAGATCGTGATTAAAGCGAGGAGAAGCTCCAGTCTGTGGCGAAACCCACACTGATGGCTACGAAAGTTACACTGAGCATCTGTTAGGATTGGAAGGGTATTGTATATCACGAGCTGTTGCCGTTGCGCAGAACTATACACTCAGATTTGTACTATCCACAATTAGCGTGAGTGTAGTTTGCAATTATTAAAAAAAAAGAAAAAAAAGTCTGCAGAAAGAGTGTCGTATACCACGCTGACAACGCCAGACTGCATACATCTTTAACGACCCATCAGAAATTGACGGTACTAGGCTGGGAGGTTTTAATGCATCTACCGTATAGCCCATACCTGCCACCATCCGACTACAATTTGTTTCGGTTTCTGCACAACTCCCTTAATGGTGTTTCAAAAAAGGCCTGAGAAAACCATGTGACACAATTTTTCAACCAGAAGCCACGGAAGTTCTATAGCGACATGATTATGGTGTTGTCGGAAAAATGGAATGTGGTCATCGACTAAAATCGGTATACAAAATTGGTCATCAGAACATAAATCCTGTCACCTCTTTCAGAGATCTTGGCGTTATCATTGACAGTAAGCTTATTTTTGCGGATCATATAAGCACAATATCTTGTACTGCTATGAGAAAAAAACTAGGACTTCTTTATCGCTTCACTGACATAAAAAATCCTAATTCTTTAAGCTTGTTAAGCTTGTTCTGTAAGTCATATGTTGCTCCCACTATTGAATACTCCTATCTGGCCTATGGCCTGCCCTACTCATCTGAAAAAATTAAATTCTGGAACTAATTTCTTTTTAGCCATTGTATCCTACAGAGTACCTCACCTCTGAAACTTCCAAAAAATGACGTTTTAACATTTCTCAATATCAAACCTCCCCTAGTGAGAGGTTTTCCATAAAATTGTTAATGGCCATATATCATGTGAACAGTTATTAAGTCAGATCAATTTTCGCGTACCCGCTAGAACAACACGGTCTAGTGATCTCTTTTACACTCGAGCTGCGAGAGTTAATATTGTCCAAAGGTCCCTTCTAAACCGAATTGTTAGCACGTATAATCAATTACCAGAAACTGTAGACGTTTTTTCAAATGAGCATACCTTCAGATCATCTAAAAATAAACTATCTTTGTAATGTTGCCATTGCACTGTACCATATTGATTTCAAATTGTTATTCTATTATGTTACAAATTGTTAAAATGTTTCAGTGTAAAAGGGCCTAGTGCTGTATCTGAAACCTATTATAAATAAATAAATAAATAAAAATGGTTTATATGTGGCTTCATGGTTATTTTCAGAACACAATAAATGCATTCTCAACTTTGACCTCCAAAGACTTAATTCTTTTTAGACGACCTGATGTAACTTCTTTCGAAGACTGTCTTGGCCAAGGTTTTCAAAAACTACGAAATACATACAGCAAACTTCCGATTATTCATCCTAATAACCACACGAAAAAGAAAACACGAATAATCGAAAATGTTTATTGATTTACCTCAATAATAGCTTAGCATAAGAAAATCAAATACATATATGTATATATTATCTTAAGTACAATAGTTTTTCAGTACAAACAAACTACGGACGATAAATATAGACATAAGTTGTTAGATTTAGCTTTTGTAAGTTTCTCTAGTTCAGTTCGCTTATCTAGTATTGTTTTTATACTATAGCTGTGTTTCGAGTGTTGCTGTTTATGAATATTTCTCAAAAGAATACATTTGAAGCTCCGATTTGCAAATTTCACAGACAGACAGAAGAAGAAAGAAAGAAAGAAAAAAAGAAAGAAAGAAAAAAGAAAAAGAAAAAAAAGAAAAAAGAAAGAAAAAGAAAAAAAGAAAGAGAAAGAAAGAAAAAAGAAATAAAAAGAAAGAAAAAAGAAAGAAAGATATATATATAATAGAAAAAAAACGGATATTTTAATGACATATTTACCTTAACGGTCCCATGTTTAAAGACACCATAAGTAACACAGCCAGAAGCGCTGTTGCTTTCTTTGTATTCGGGAGGAACTTCAGATTTTTTATAAGTTTTTGTTGTTCTTCAAGGGTAGCTATTCTTTCTTTTAATGCTGCATTTTCCTGTGAACGAAACATTCTATTAAGTTCTCAATACTTTCTTTTTAAAGGCTTTTTAAAAGTTACACTGAAATTGTACTAGAGGATAAACGAATTATCGTTATTAGGACTTACCTGATACGTTCTCCAATTTTCACACACACAAAATGTATCTATTTCTTAATTTTTAGTAATCCTGATTCAGATAAATGAAAAAAAAAAAGGTATAAAAAACCTGATTTTCAATAAAGGAAAAAGTTCTTGTTATTAACATCTGTGTATTTCCAATGATAAGTCTTGTTTCCTTTAAATGTTTAGATGAATCCCAAGTTGGAAGATTACTATATGTGGTGCTCCTTGTATGTTTTATGACAAGAGCTATTTCTGGCATACACATGTACAGAAGACCATGAAATCCTGCATGAAACTAAACCTCTGTAACTTGAAAACTATTACACTTATTAACATTAAGTTTTGTGCGTATTTACAGTACGGTTCAAAGCTGTTCTTGATTGTTAGGGTGTATCGCCAAACTTCTAATTGCGAGCCATTCACGTCCAAACACTTGTTGCAGTATTATTCTGAACGTTGAGAATTGTGGTTGCACTGTCGGAATCACACTGTCAGCCGTTCCTGAAGTTCGACTGCGCGTCAAATCTAACACACTTCTCGTAACTTTTTCCATTTCTTGATACTTGTTTCTGTTCGAAGCGGTTTCCTATATGATGTTTGGAGCTTTCTACAAAGCAAAACCCACAATTTTGACTCCGCACAGCCTCACAACACAAACAAACAAACAAACAAATACACAGACAGACAGACAGTCAGTCAGTCAGTCAGTCTGTCTGACTGTCCTGAACAAAACTTTACTAAATTTTATTATTCATAAAGAACGGCTGTAACGTTATTGAATTTTAGTTTCCTACAGGACTTTATGTAGCTTGACAGACTTAGAAACCCTTCATATTTTGTACGATTCTTATTGAAATTTCCTGGTCATAAAGCCTCATTACGACCATCTGAATGCGAAATTTCTTTCAATCTGTCCGTGATGGGAGGAAGTATGGATAATCAAGTCACTCACATTTTCTTTCAAGAGAACAAACACTTCCAATTAAACAACTTACGTGTGCTAAATTTAGTGATGACATTTTGAACTACAACAGACCACAAAGTGATCTGTCTAGATCGGAACTCAAATTTTTCAAATGAAAAGTGGCAATTTTCGATTTACATCCGGAAAGACGTAAGAGAGTACGATAACACATAATACACATAACACTACTGGTACATTACCTCTAAAGTAGCAGCAGCTTTTGAGGGAAGTCACATTGGTAAAATTTTATCTCCAAAAGTTAACGGAAAAGAGCTTATCTAATATTCTAATTTGTCTATACAAAAATTAGTACATTAGCTAATCTTTATTCCTTTATAAATAAAATTAAAATTATTACCTTGTATTTACATTGTGGAATTTACTTTTAAAATTAAGACCAATTTTCAACCACTATCCATCCTGTACCCTTCGTCTATCCTCTTTCCTTAGCTTGTAAAGATACAATTTAAACTATGATGTGATTTCCCCTCAAGAGCTGCTACTTCCTAATATTATTTGGCAAAATATAAAATCCTAGGGCAACTAAATCTTAAACTATCTAATACATTTTTACGTCCATATTTCGCCAAAAGTCTTGAACAGTACACGGTAATTTTATTTTTACTTTTAATTCAGATTCACACAGTATTACAAAAAAACACGCTTCAAGCATTCTCCCGGAATACTCGGTAAGTCTTCCCTCTCAAAATGGTGTCGAAATTATGGTATAAAAACCTTTACATTAACTACTTTTCAATGTTATTCTAACAACAAGGGACACAAGCGTCTGAAGTTCACTATTCCCGTAAATTCATTGTAAATCCGAAGCAAAACTTACCATATTTCATTTTTAAAAAAATCGACTTTCAGTTTAAATAAAGTTGGTCTCCCTACTGATGAAGTGTCACGCAAAGAAATAAAATAGTTGTTTCATTCTCTTAACGAGACAAAAAGGCATATTAAGTAATCACACAAAAACCTTTATAGGATAGTGGGACGTCTCACGTAATATACACTGAAAACAATTCGAAAAAAAATGAAATGAAATCTTTGATTTTTACGTCCCACGGTTATGCCGGTTAGGCTAAAGGAGACGGTGATTATGAGAAATGAATGAAATGGTGGAATGAAGAAAGTGGGAGGAAACGTGAGAACGCCGAGAAAACCCACGCACACGGTGTTTGTCCACCACAAAGTGAAAACAATTCGAGTCGCTAACAATTTACTGATTATCTGTATTCGACTTCCTTTCTTTCTAATGGACAGGTGTTTCTCTTTCTTTTCCAATATAGAATACTGATAAAGTCTTGCGGTCTCGTATCATTTTTCTTATTACATATTGTGTACTAATGTGTACATTTGTTACATATTGTGAAATAGCAAAGCAAGGTGACTTACCAACTTCAATTGTATATTTTCCTTCTGCAGTTCCGATAGTTGCGTTTCGAGAGAAGCCACATACTCCTTCTTCTTCTTCCTGGACAAACACGCTGATTCACGATTTTTGATCATTCTTTGTTGTCTCTTGATTGCTTTCAACTGTAACGCAAATATAAAAGTAAACATTTAAGCCCTAATTACTTTCAGGTAATTTCAAAATGACATTTACTCATAACTAACATTGAAGACATTGTTGCACATGGTATTTATTTCAATATGTAATAAACAGGATACTTTACAAAACTGAAATGTCAGGATGTTTGTAGTATTTATTACTGTCAATGACACGCTGCAGCTACTTCAGAAGCATGTTGACCCTGAAAGAGGCCACAAGCTACCCAATTCTTAATGATGCATTAACTGGAGCTTTCAGCCATCAAAGTTAACATGCGCGTTTAGTCTATTTAGTCACATCATATTTTCCTCTCTATGGATACACTGAATAATAATAATAAATATTTGACAACTCTACAAATAAGAGTTATTCAAAGGTGTTATAAATACTATATAATAATTGTATACGGTATCTCTAGCTTATAAAGTATATCTGCCCGTACTGTATGTGCATAAGTACATTGTCTTCATCGCTAAGATTTAGCACAATACAGGACAAACAACGTAACAAGAACAGTGTAGTACATGTAAAGAAATCACCACAATTGCTCCTTGTTGACAAGGTTACTGAACAATAACAGTAATTACAAGATATGAATACACAGATGTATGGTTTTTCGTAGAAATAAGTATGATCCTTAGATTTTAACTATTTACTAGCTGAATCTGCGCTCCCTACACAGCGCATCATTCATGTATGAGCATAAATCTAATTGTCATACCTCACAACATTTGTACATCTGCATCTGCCTTTATAGACACACGTGAAAGACGTCTTGATAAAAATCGGCAATGTATATTGAAACTGAACAGAGCTAATGACAGTTACAATCTCGGATAGTCTCTATAAAATGTTTCCAATTCCGAAGACCATTAAATATATATATATATATATTGCATACTCTTTGCACTTATATTTATACCAAGAATACGCAAGATACGTTGATTTTCTCCTCTGCGTATTATGCAAGAAAATGATTCGATTCTTACTTCGATTCCTTACCTCCATCTCTTGACGCACAGTCGCTGATAAAGCCGTTGACGTTCTCCCTGGTGTTCGGGTAGGTGTGGCTGTAAAAGGCATTGGGGAAGGTTGACTGATCACAGGAACTTTGCTTTGAGACACTTGAACGGGAAAAGTGATTCCCTCAGTCTTAATTGGTTGCTTGATTGTTTTTAAAGTAAGAGTGGAGCTCGTACCATTGGTAGATTTCACCTGTTGCGTCAGAGTCTCCAAATCTTTGGCTGTCAACACGATTGCCTGGCGTGTTTCTGTGGAAAAGAATGGTATGATAGTATTAGAGATGGTTTTTAAAAAGAGCGCTTTTGCTTTTTCCTATAGAATGAAAAAGGTTTCTTTGATTCTTGAAAGATTTTAGAGCTTTTTTTCTTCTTCAGAATACAATAATCACATGCCTTTTGTGCTATACTGATACAAAGACAAATGGAGCAATGCGTTTTTTTTCTCAAAAAAACTGAAATTTTACAGAACAAGTGAAAAATGAATTTTTGTTTTTTCGAGTTTCTGTATCTTCAGCTAGTATTACAATAATAAAAAATAAATTTTGAAATATTCCTAAATAATTCTTCAGACGAATTAATTTTATTTATAGGAAGTGAAATATGAGGGAAAATGGATTCAACATGGCATGTAAGACTACAACATTATTTTTTTCTTATTTTCTCTTCTGCTCTTCTCTTTTCTCTGTGGATGATCTATAGACAATCGAAAATGATAAGCGGTGGCAATGAAAATAATTGCAATTGCATACATGTAGACAAAAAGCACTGTATTTGTGGAAATAGCCTGTTCGTACATTTTGACATGGACTTGTCTTCTTATTGTTTATTTATAAGCGATGAGATTTTATGTTGAGGAGGTTGGAGCCAAGTCCTCCCCCCCCCCCAAAAAAAAAAAAAAACTAGTTCTTAAAATGCTTAGTACGATCGTTCTTGATGTAAAACAGTAAAGTAGCAGGGGCGGATCCACAGCTTTTGCGAAAGGAAGCAGATCTGGGAATGAATCAGAATATTGATTAAGGTACGATTGTTAAACTCTACAATAAGTACTGACAATAAAATATCGCAGAGAAGAGAAAAAGACAAACAGCGACATTTGGCAATTTTGCGCTCTTAGTTATGTAGGAATACACAATATGCAGCTTAAATGTACCGTAAGAAGTATTGTTATGCAAAGAAGTATAACTTCTTTCTTACAGAAACAATTTTTGCAAACTTAAATCAGTAATGGATAGGATCGATTTGTACTAACTAACTCTATGGCCTATGGAACCCAGAGGTTCAATGCAGCGTTCACAAAAGCTCTCCACTGACTTCTATTCTTAGCTAACTGCATCCAGTTTCTACTTTGTATTCCAATCTCTGCGAGATCCATCTTGATATTGTCCTCCCACCTGCGCCTAGGTCTTCCTAATGGTCGTTTTCCGATTGGTCTTCCAGCCAAGACTTTGAAAGCGTTTCTACTTTCTTCCATTCTAGCTACATGACTCACCGACCTAAGCTTCCTAGACTTGACGACCCTAACAATGTTGGGTAAACCATATAACTTATGTAGTTCCTCGTTATGAAGTTTCCGCCATTCCCCATTCCCGTTCCTCTTGGGTCCGAATCTTGTTCTCAAATACTTTCAGTCTATGTTCTTCCCTCAGAGTAAGTGACCATGTTTTGCAATCATACAGAACAACAGGCATGATTAGATCGATTTGTACAGCATTCGAAAAAGAAAGTAACATATTTTATACATAGGTTACATATGAAATACGGTATTTGCTTTTGCTAATAATTGTACATAAAATGAAGATTATAAATTAAATTACTCAACGTCATAATAAAATACATGCTAATATTAAAAGCAAAAATCTGCACTCACTAAAAATCTAAATGTTAAAAATGTTTGCCAGGGGCAGCATAATTTCTTTGTAAAAATACACGAATCATGAAGATGGCATGAGGTCATTGAAACGTCATATCGACACGCATTTTTAACATTTGAATGCTTCAGTAAGCAGAGATATTTACTTTTTATTATAAATGAAACTTGTGTGTTTACCTTCTTTACATTGTGGAATAATCACCTTCTGCACTTTTTGCACAGCAGGTGAACTTTTAACACACGTAGATGCTAGAGGAACACTTAGCGAAGGCTCAGGTTTGGGCTGTATTTTGATTTCTTTACCTCGGTTGGGAATTTGTTTGGTAATGACTATTTTTGGATTGGTTCCAACATTCAAACCTGCAAAGGAAATTTAAACACAATATTATTATTCGAGGCATGCAATAACCCTCATAAAATCAATTCATTACTTAATTTCCTCCCTAAAGAGTTCGATATCATAAAATTATCGCGTTATATTGAACTTATCAAATATAATCTTTCAAGAAATACAGTATAGTCTTGCTACATCAAAAAAATTTAGAAGAATACATGCGAATTGCTGAATTCGTAGTCACAGAATAGAACTGAATGTCATAAAATTATGTAGGCGCATGAGATGATTCAAATTAACAAAAAATAGGTTACTTATCTATATATGCTCTCGTGGGAAAACTAAATATTCTCCAAACTATCGGAATAACAAGGGAATCTCAGTCTTCAGTGGTAAGGTAACAAGAATGAAACATGGATGAGAGAAATATGGTATGGAAAAAGGAAAATATATATACCACCAAATAAAGACAAAGTCGGTCTCTATGATACGTTACTGTTGACAGCTCCAAAATACACATCAAAGGTAAGTAACCAGATTTTATCAATGTTACTAGAATCCAGATTTAAGGCTGGTTTAAAGTTCAGACAAAAGTCACAAGAAGAGGGGGTTATTCCATGTGAAATCAACCAAGCAAAACCTCATGGTGTCAGATTTTGATGAAACTTGTTGTATATGTAGGCCCTTATGAGAGATGATCATGCACCAAATTGTAGCCCTGTACTCCCTGCAATTTTAGAATACAGAGTGGTAATAGCTTCAATTGGTTATATCGCCCGATGCCTTCCATTTCAATTCAGGCAAAAAAATATAAAATTGTACCATCACCATCTCAGATATTGTTGAAACTTTTTTTTATAGAACTAGACATGTTTTTAAGAGACCCATATTTTTTTGTTTTGTCGAAAAAAATTTTCCCGCCAAGTAATGGGCCATCAAAGACGGGGAGTACAATTTATGAATTGTAGAAGACATGGAAAATGGTCAATTTCGGAGCCTCACCATTCGGCTATGGAGACAGGTAGAGTTATAATTCTTGTTGTGGTATGTACATAGGGATATAAATAAACTATATTTTATTATAGTTTAGTTTGCGCATGCGTATCTTTTTGTACATAAATTAACAAATGAACGTCAATTTATCTGAAAAGTCGAAGTTTGCGAATTTTTTTCGAGCACTTCCGGTTCGAATTTTAAAATTCTGTTTTCAGGTTGGTAAGACCTAGTTACCCGCTTTCCGAAAAAAATTTGTATCGCTTCTGTAGTCAACCGTTTTGTCGCAAAAAATTCGAGAAATTGTAAAATTTTCAAAAATCGCCATTTTTGGGCGCCATTTTCTCGAAAACCAGTGCTTCATGGATTAACTGCAGCCTTTTAAAGTTAGCAAAGTTTCGCTAATTTTGATGTCACAGTTAGCAACACTGGGAACAATGAAAGTGCAATGATTTGATGATGTTTGTGGTTCACATTCATTAAATGAAGAATAAATGGTTTTCTTGGCTGTTTTTTTTTTTTATTATTTTGATTAAAAAGGCTCTCTGAAATAGTAAAATGAGCCTCCCTCTACTCCTCCGTTTTCTTAAACTGAAGTAATCTGAGGTGGAAATTACGATTACGAAACACACAAATTTCAAGTTCACTTACTTAAAATGGTCTTCGGAAACAAAATTTCACTGATTTTTTTTTTTTTTTTTCACATGGACCAATCATTTGCTTGGTTGTTGTCTTCTTTGCTAATAGCATGTAAGTAACCGTGCAGAAGCTCCGATAGATGTTGGTTCACTCATAACTCATCCAGGAGTGGATCTAGGGGGACGATTGCCGCCTCCCCAGAAGAAGAAACTTTCTTATTTATATATAAATAAAATCCATCCCAGAGTTTGGAGCTCTTAAAAGTAGCTCTAAGTAGCAGTATTACAATCCCCCCCCCCCAAGAAATCTGTCCTGGATCCGCCCCTGCGTAGCACATTGTCGATAGTCACAAAACACTTATTTTCACTTCTCTTATGCTCTTTTGGAAACCTGTACCCTGCTGAAGGTTCATGTGGAAGCATAAACAGCACTTAAACTTCACGTAATTCATGATTTTTCATAATATTTCTGCTACGCACCACTGGTTATCATACATATATGTATATAACAAAAGTTCCTTTTTGCAGATTTCTTAAATCTACACTTTGAATTGCAAAAGTTCGATTTTGGGGGAAGTATGAAGTTAGTTCATGGTGACCCGTTACTGCCATGAAAACTTAGCAATTTTCCGAAAGCCAAAGATAACTTCATTGAATACCAGTTACCGGTCGCATACTTTCCTTTTTTTCTTGCGGAAGTCGTCGAATTCAGTTCCAGGTAACAAAACGAGAGTAATACCCGGAGTTTGTACTTGCACTATACTCACAAATTCTCCTGCGGTTTTAGTGGGGACGCGGTGGCTCAGTGGTAGAGCGTTCACTTCCGGTGCTTGGGGTCCCTGGTTCAATCCCAGCTCGTGCCGTTCTGCATTCCACCATTTCATTCATTTCTCATAATCACCGTCTCCTTTAGCCTAACCGGCATAACCGTGGACGTAAAACTTAAAGATTTCATTTCATTTTTTTCTTCTGCGGTTTTAATACTGTGTATCTGTTTTAGCCTAAGGCTATGGCGCGTTGCCACATTCTTTGCCCCTTCCCCACTACCGTCGCAGAGACCCTTGCATGGCCGGTTTCACTGCAAAACTACTGCTTTATCGGACCTGTCTGCATCTCGAACATCTGAAAGCGATTTTTAAAGTGGGATGCAGCACCATCAGAAATCACTGACACGGTTTGGGAAATTGTTGACACCTATTTTCACGTATTCAAACCTTTTTCTATAAAATATATTTTCGCTTTTCTTCAAGTATGTTTGGAATCTTGTCTATGACTATGAGTACATGAGCCGAATCGTGTGTTTTATCGTCGTTTATTACAACAAAACTGTCAATTGTTTCCTATTTCGGTGATAACTCTGAATTTCACTGTGCAGAATAACAGTCCAGTTTTCAACGAAGTCCACATGAAGTAAAATAGAATTTGTATCTTGAAATTTTATACGGTGGTTTTCGGTAGCAATTGATTCTCTTTGGATTTTCTTGATGTAGTCATGAATCACAATTCTTACAGTTAAACCGGCAATGTACGATACGAAAACAGAAAGTGGCACAGGTTTTTTTTTTTTTTTTTTTTTTTTTTTTTTTTTTTTTGTAACGAGATCATTATTCTCCCATATGGCATACGTAACCACTTTCATTTTCATCAGGATCAATAATTAAAGACACCACACTTATTTCTTCCACTCCAGGACATTCACCACATTCTTGAAGAAGACAGCTGTCATTTTCTACGGATCATACTACTAAAGGAAATTGGTCACTCATGACAGCTTCAATACAGGTTGCACCTTTGATTTGTAGCAACGCAGTAGCAGCTAACTTAAAATTTGCACAATACACACACACACACACTTCCCTCTCAGGTTGCGGACTGACACACTTTAGTCAAATACTATAAAATTCCGAGTGACCCATTTTTATGCTGGGATTGTTCTGTTTAAAAATTCAGTAAATTTCTTTGGAACGCGTAAGAAAACGTTTCGATTTTTTTTAACTTTTTGTCATTTTTCGATCACTATAATGACATCGCACTTAATTGAGAATTTGTCTACAGCATTCCAAATCATACTGAGATAATAGTTTAGGCCTTTTATAGATCATCAGAATTCATTGGATGGCCATTTCAAGTAAACTTAAAATTTGTGTGTTTCGTAATCGTAATTTCCACCTCAGATTACTTCAGTTTAAGAAAACGGAGGAGTAGGGGGGCCTCATTTTACTATTTCAGAGAGCCTCTTTGTTCAAAATAATAAAAAACCAGCCAAGAAAACCTTTTATTCTTCATTTAATGAATATGAACCACAAACATCATCAAATCATTGCACTTTTATTGTTCCCAGTGTTGCTAACTGTGACATCAAAATTAGCGAAACTTCGCTAACTTTAAAAGGCTGCAATTAATCCATGAAGCACTGGTCGAGAATGGTATTTGGTGTGTTTATTATTCAGGTAAAGTTGAACCATCTGACAAAATTTCAGAATTTTAAAAAATGGTGTTTTCGAGAAAATGGCGCCCAAAAATGGCGATTTTTGAAAATTTTACAATTTCTCGAATTTTTTGCGACAAAACGGTTGACCACAGAAGCGATACAATTTTTTTTTCGGAAAGCGGGTAACTAGGTCTTACCAACCTGGAAACAGAATTTTAAAATTCGAACCGGAAGTGCTCGAAAAAAATTCGCAAACTTCGACTTTTCAAATAAATTGACGTTCATTTGTTAATTTATGTACAAAATGATACGCATGCGCAAACTAAACTATAATAAAATATAGTTTATTTATATCCCTATGTACATACCACAACAAGAATTATAACTCTACCTGTCTCCATAGCCGAATGGTGAGGCTCCGAAATTGACCATTTTCCATATCTTCTACAATTCATAAATTGTACTCCCCGTCTTTGATGACCCATTACTTGGCGGGAAAATTTTTTTCGACAAAACAAAAAAATATGGGTCTCTTAAAAACATGTCTAGTTGCTATAAAAAAAAAAAGTTTCAACAATATCTGAGATGGTGATGGTACATGCTCTGCCTGAATTGAAATGGAAGGCACCTCCCGTAAATATTGAGCTAGAGAGAAAAATAATATACCATTTTGAAGAGGAAGGAATAGGCTACAAGATATGTCAGGAACATTTATTTGAAAATCAAATATTTTCGGGGAATCCCGGGAAAATTTTGGATTAGTGACATCTCAGAAAATATCCATTTGATTTCTTTGAAACTGGATACCAAGGTAGCCCCATATGTCCGGCATAAGTGTGCCAAATGGCAACTTGTGCCAAGAATGGACCTGCAGTCTACTATGAATTTTGGTGTGACCATGTTCGGAGAGAGAGACACCTGAAGTGCTAATGTGGCAACTTTCCAATTTGTCAGTGCTGGTGAAGTAAGGTGTAACTGATACAACAGTAATGTTTTCCTGGTGCAATCTGTAATTCAGTAATCTTGTGGGAATCTTTGGAACATTCCATTACGTACGTCGGCTGCTCTGGAACGGCGTCTACTTAGTTCCTTCCTGCACTTGTTGCACACCTTGCTCAGACTCTGAGCTTTGAGTTGTGGAGCCACTTTTGCCATCCATGCTTGCACCAGTGCCAAATGGATTGGTACAGTAGAGGCGTGGCAATGCTGACATAGTGGAATCACCTAAGCAGCAATGCAGCGTTTGAACACACACAGTTAAGTGTAATGCTGCACCTGGATTACGGGAATATCCACTACTGACACTCGGAAATTTGCTGTATAGTCACTGTGATCTCACTAGCTATGCTTGAACACTTGATTTGTTAGCCAGTCTAGAGCTAAGAGCTTATTAGCATGCAGTGTCAATGCCCTCTGCTTTTATGCAGGTAACGAACCTTCCAGAATGTTCCAGGCGGTTCTGAAACCTTCTAGAATGTTCCAGATGGTTCTAGAATTTTCTAGTATGTTCCAGACGGTTCTAGAACCTTCTAGTATAGTCACATATTTTGGTCAATGCAATGCACTACGATTGATAATGGAATGTTCCAAAGATCCCTACTGGATTATTGAATTACAGATTGCACCAGAAAAACGTCAGTTACACCTTACTTTACCAGTACTGACAAATTGGCAAATTGCCAAACTGGCACCCCAGGTGTCTCTTCCAACATGGTCATACGAAGATCATTGTAGACTCCAGGCCCATTCTTGGCCCAAGGTGCCGTTTGGCGCACTTTTGCCGGACATATGGGGCTACCTTGGTACTTAATTTCAAGGAAATCAAATGGACACTTTCTGAGATATCACTGATCTAAAATTTTCCCGGAATTTCCCGGAAAATATTTGATTTCTAAATAACTGTTCCTGACATATCTTGTAGCCTATTCTTTCCTCTTCAAAATGGAATATTATTTTTCTCTCTAGCTCAATATTTACGGGAGATAACTAATTGAAGCTAAAAAGATTCTACAAAAAAACATAAAATTTGTCCATTTTTTACCACCCTGTATTCTAAAACTACAAGGGGTACAGGACTATAATTTGGTGTATGATCATCTCTGATAGGGTCCTACGTGTACACAAATTTCATCCAATTCTGAGACGACTTTTTTTTTTTTTTCCCCTGGAAATTTGGATGATTTCACATGGAATGGCTCGAGGGTATGTCGAGATTGTCACTTCACCTAAAACAACATACATATAAAACAGGTTAATGTGAAAGGTTCAGGAAGGAAAAAATAATAATAATGGAGACTAAAGAATCTTCTTTATTCATAAATATAAACCGGCTTTAAATGTGGATTCTGGCAACATTTATAAAATCTGGTTATCTATTTTTGATGTATATTTTGGATCTGACAACAGTGACGTAGCATAAGCATCGCGCTTCTTCCAACTCAACTCTTTCTTACTTTTGTCCACTGTGTTGTGCTCGTCGTTTTTTAGTATCCATCTCTCACGTTATATTTACTTGGTGGTATGTATTCCTTTTTTATACCATATTTCTCTCATCCATTTTTATCCCTGTTACCTTACCACTGAAGACAGAACTAGCTTGTTGTTCCGATCCGTTCGGAGACTATTTAGTTTTCACAAGACAGACCATACTGGTAAGTAACCAATTTGCTGTGCATTTGAACGTCATAGGTTTATTTGTCTTTTACTACTACAATTATCATTATTATTATTATTATTATTATTATTATTATTATTATTATTATTATTATTATTATTATTATTATTATTACAGGACTCATAGTGGTCTGGTTTCTTGCTCTTGTAAATAGTTGAAAAGTGACCGAAAGCACACGAAAAAGTGACCAAAAACTCATCATGCCCCTTTTTTCGTTTATCAATTTCTCCAGCACCTCTCTCTTTGTTGCTTTGTTTCATCTTTTCTTCTTTACTTTTCTTTTTGAGCTTCCTCCTTTCTTAGGTTTTCTAAGTATGCTTTGTAGTTACGGTACGCAGACTTAGCAGATGTAAGAAGCTTCTGAGTAAGTGGAACTAGTTCTGACCTATTTCCGAATTTCTTCATCCTAGACATTATATTTAACTTAGCAATGAGAGTTCTCAAAGCCATGAAATATTCAAATTCATCACTTACTCTTAAGAGCATACAAGAAGCATAACAAGACGAACATGATGAACCACACAAACGCGCACACACAACGTTGAGCGGAGCGTTAATTATTACGAGAGAAAACTAAAAGACTATTATTATAGAAGAAAGAATAGACACAGAAAGGTTCTTAACCCACCTTGAGAGCTTAAGCATTCACCAACCATCCACTGTACTTTAGAAAGATTAAAAGCTGAAGTGAGAATAAAGCTGACTGTTTCACATGTGGCAGCAAGTATTGAAGCTTTCAGAAGAGTAATGAGTAACAAGTTTCTGCCTTTTTCCATTTATTTTTATATTTTTATTAGAAAACTGCCAATGCAAAACATAAATCACACGGAAAAGTCACTTTACCTCCCTAAAAAGTAACTTTAGTGACAACTTTGAAAAAAAAAAGTAACTTTTGGTGACCAACTTGGAATAAAGTAACTTTCAGTTAAAAAAGTGACTCGCTATGAGCCCCTTTATTAAGTACCAGCGGTTTGCACAATCGAAAAAATCGTACGAAATTTTGCCTGTTAATATATTTTGAGTGGATAACAGGATAATTAATTCTCTTTTAAATTACACGATATTGTACTGAATTCGATCGATCTATTTCCACATTGGTGACACAAGAAATTGTAATATAAAATACACACTTTTTGAACTGACTATACAACTTCAGAACAATATATATATTTATAATATACTAACCATTGGAAGAAAGCGGAACAATTTTGATAGGGGAAACCATAACGACAGAATCTTTGGCTGTATTAGGTACTGGTGAGCTAGGCGGGCTTCCATCTTGAGTCTGAGGCGGCGATATTGGAGGAGTTTCCAAAACAAACTGGAATATATTAATAAATATATGTTATTAAAACTCATTATACAAAATTAGACAATAGAGGGTCTATGGGTATTATTGCTAATTACAATGCGTTGTAACTACTTGAAATGCAATTTAAACCTTAGAATCCTTACCTTCATTTCCGGAATTTCCCCGTTATTCCAGACGTCTGGCTGTGATGAATCTGATGAGTTTGACGGTGATGGAGGTAGCTGAACGCAGGGCGATGGAGGTTCCAATTTGATATCTTGTTTTACACTTGAAGAACCTACAGAACATAAAAGAAACAAAAGTTACTACCATCATCATCAGTATTGAAAATATTGGTGCTAAAATATAGCCCAACAATGTTATTTATTACATTAATCTAATCTATATAAATAAAAATGAAAGTGACTATGTTTGTGACTTAACCACCAGACCGATCACGATCAAATTTTCAGGTGAGGTTCGGGCCTGGAATGTTTTTTATCTCATTTCACTTTGACGGTGCAACTTAGGGGAGAAGAAGGAGAATATATATATACATAAGCAATTCTTTAAAAAATAACGTTAACATTTTTACCATTTTCATTATTAGATCGCAAAGCCAGACAAAAAAAAAAAAAAAAAATCTTACTTTATAAAACCGAACTGATCTTTAAAATCCTTGTTTCCAGTTTCTCGAAGAGTTTACGGTCTGTATATTCTAGTCTGTGGTTCTGGGTTTGTGACTGCGTGACGGGAGGGAGACAGTGCTAGCTAGCTTGTGAATCCTCGCAACTCATGTTCGTCGCATCGGTGCACTGCTGTTGCCAGTTGAATCCATGTTACCAGATAGAGATAGTTTCCCGCGGGCATCAAATATATGACCATTTTTAAGACTGGCGGGAATTTTAATTTTAAATCAAACAGTAGACATTTTAATACTGATTGCGAGCATAACACGCACCTGAATTTTGGAGGCAATTTTTCGAAGAAAAGAGGATGTCTTATAATCCGTAAATACGGTACATATATACATATACATTCTCTCTCTCTCTCTCTCTCTATATATATATATATATATATGATTAAAAATGAGCGATATTAGTGTAAAATGCATAGTTTTCGGAATCGCTGAGATGAACAGTGACACTTCTGATGCCATGGAAGGGGGAAAATATATAAAAATGATCGAAAATAACCGATATCAAAAAGCGCTTCAGTAATGGTAAAAAGTGACTGCCTAAAAGAACATTACTAATTTTTCTTATTTTAATCCAGCGAAGCGGATAATCGACGCTAGCATTTTAATACTAATCTGTATGAAAGTGGTTTACTGAAACCAGCATGAGCGCATAAATAGGAATGCCATGTACTTAGAGTCTCATGTTAAGTTCTAGGTTCACGTGTCAAATCGCCTAACTGCTTAAAGGAACACTAAACACAAAAATCTAAATCTTTAACGGTGTTGAACACCTGCACCATGTATCTTCATATTTTAGCCCCTTGATTTCTATTGGGAATTATTATTTTTTGTCTGTTTTCTTTTAAATTAACTGGAATTTTAAGGAAGTGATTTTATTGATTTCTTTTTCAAAATTAAATTTTATTATACAGCAGACCCGTGGGTAACAACCTCAATCTGGTCTGCAAACATGGTTTGTAAATCGAAAGTACTTTTTCCATCAAAATTAATCCGTTCTAGCCACAGAAACATGATACAGTATGTCTTTTTATATTTTCTTTTACATTTGTAATTGTTTTTCAGTGATGGTGAAGAATACAGAACGAAAATAATATTCTTTTTCAAGACGAATAAGTAACGCTGAATGAAACTAAACGAGATGAGAGTTAGTTAAAAACGCACGAAAAGTACAGAAAATGAACGAAAAAGTAGTTTTTTAGAACACGGAACTCTTTACAGATAATATTTACAGTAAACTCGCAAAAGCACTACTGAAAGCGAGGAATTGTGGATACAAGGGTGTGTGTGTGAGAGGGGCAGTTTCTATCCCGAAATATTACTCGTACGCCGAGTGAGAAATTGTTCGCAAATCGAGGGCTTCGTAAACCGAAGGTCCACTGTAAATAATTTTAAACTTTAATAACAATATATCAAATTTATATATAATGCAATCGAATTCATTCTGAAAACAGGAGGGGTATTTAACTAAATAAATTAAATCACATCATTACAATTTCATTGAATTTTAAAGAAAACAGGAAAGTGGTTTTCCATATAAATCAATGAGGTAAAAAAAGTTGCTACTCAACACTGTTGATGTTGCTTCAGACTACATATTCTGCAAAATTAAGGTCAGCAACAGAGGATTAATGTGAGTGATCTCGCCAATTGTTCGTGTACAATACAAGGGCGATGTAAATCCAGATTTGATAGATGACATAAGGTCAATGCAAGAAAATAGCAATATTCTCTTAAGAACATATAAAGAAATCGGTCTGAAAGTAGAAGTACAAAATATAAAGTGTTTGGTGAAAAATAGAACTATTTGGGGCGTAAACTACGGAGTGTCTAGACTAGCAAATATCCAAGGGAGGATGGGACTTAAAATGAAAAGGCCCTCTGTGACCCGGTACATTTTTTTTTTCTTTTTTAAGAAAGCACTCTTAATATTAAATAGACTAAACAATCTACTTCTACAATTATTTCAATGTATGCCATTCTTAAATCTTAACTTATTACCGCAACGAAAATTTTCACGAGAAATTTTCAATATTCAATCGGCACTTACTAATGATGAAATGTCGCAGACCCCTGCAGAGCTCTATGTCAGAAAGCCTGCATGAAAAACGCTTTTGGGAAGAAAAATAAAATAAAGCTGGATCTTACGGAGATGGGTACGGTCTGAGACGACTGCTTTTGCATATTAGTTTCTTCGGCTGTAAACTTTCGTGTTTATTAAGCCATAGAGTGAGTGACTGCTAATTTACTTAACAATTATATAAGGATCTAAAGCTCAAGAATCGATCTATTTATATCATTGGTAAAGTTCAGCGTAATATTGTTTAACTTTAAACAGTTTAAGCTTGTCTTCTTTGAGCAACTGTTTACCAAATCCAGTTATGTTTTTCGTTTATTACGAACACATGCCTACTTAATGATTTCATATTCAAGTTTGCGTATGAATTCTATTCAAAATACAAAATCCGCTTACCTGCATCCTCTTTCATTGCTGTAAGATTCGGAAATGCTTCTGGCGTCCATTGTGATAAATCAACTCCATTTAAGTCATTTAAAGGCGAAGGCTCATCAAATAATTCCAGAGGAGGATCATCTAACAGCATTGGAATCTGCAATGACATAGAAGTATTAAATGAAAATCACTTCTTAAAACATCTTATTCATCATACTATAATTGATTTTTCAGATTTTTCCAAATAAAAAGAGACTGTGTCCATACAAAACCATGTTTACTGGACTCGTGTTTGAAAATAAATAACATTGTTTATATAAGGAAACGAAAATTCATGCTCTTGTTGACATCCAGACAAATTTATTGAGGAAAGCTGCTTCGCTATAAACAGATAACTAATAAACAAACAACTAATGTCACGCTTTATTTGATGATGCATCGTTTCAACAACATCTAGTATTTTAACAAAAGAGACACTGACCAAAGCTTAAAACTTTACTTTATTTTAAATTATAATTTGTAACTGTTTCGGATATCTAGCATATCCTTCTTCAGACACGATCGAAATTAATGAAAATACAGACATATATATAAATGTTGTTAAAACAATTAATCCAAAGCCATGAATAGTCTTAACATCTAGTAATGTATGTATTAACCCTTGTCAGTAGTTGTCTTTTTACTTTAACGAACAGTTGTATAGGCGCTATTCAATCATGTCGTAATATGGGGAACACGGAATGCAAGTAGGGATGTGCCGATATATCGGTATCCACATCGGCGATATCGGCCACTTTTGTGAGTATCGGTATTGGCAAATGGACACCGATATTTACCAATACATTTTCCGAACTATTTTAAGTTTGTTTAGTATTAACAGTGACATTTTTTCATCGATTTCTTTTAGGCTTAAAGTTGATCTAAATTATTATAAATTGTATATACGACTCCAAAAGTGCGTTACCACCTGCAATTCCTTTTCCTGCAATAGTAGGCAACCCAAAAGCTCGGTCGTTGTGTTAGTTCAGAATCCGAAAGGCGTTGGACCAAACCTCAATTCTGTTATAAATATATCAGTATGGCAAACTGCAAAACAGAGAATAAAGTAAATTCTTAAGAATGACGGTTTTATTATTGTGAGGGAAATGAATGACGCAAAAAGTTACAAAATGATCTTACTTAAGCAGTCGAAACAAGATGAATGGTAAGAAATAGATATCAGAGGAAAGTAGTTTCTTTTCTTTCTTTCTTTCTTTTTCTTTCAAAAAGAACACGGAAATAAGAAAATAGGTAACATAATGTAAAGGTTTAATATAAACACCTAACAGCACAGGAAACGGAGAGACTAACACAGACTAAGGGACACCATTTCAGGGTCTCCCATGCACGATAAACAGACGGGACCCCACTTGTAAGGCCAATTGTTATTATTATTATTATTTGGTCTAGGATTTAATTCGTGCGGGTGGACAAGAGATGGCGCAACGAACGGAGCGTCCCACAGTTCCGTGTATCCACACATGTGTTGCAAACCCCTGTCATCGCGTATCGTTCGTAGTATAGGGCAGTGGATTAAAGCGTCAACAACACCAGTTTGTAGTTAAGTGAACATGGCGCAATTTATGCCTGATAAAGTGTTTTTGCGGGGTGTCCTGCTGCATTACTTTAACATGCAGAAAAGTGCGACTGAAAGTCATCGTATTTTGGTGGAAGTGTATGGTGACCATGCTCTAGCTGAGCGAACGTGTCAAAAGTGGTTTGCACGGTTTAGAAGTGGTGATTTCGGCTTGGCAGACCAAGAGCGAGCTGGACAGCCAAACAAATTTCAAGACGAAGAATTGACAGCATTGCTCGAGCAGGATTCGTGTCAAACGCAGGAACAACTTGCAGCAGCATTAGGCGTTGATCAAACAACAGTCTCCAAACGCTTGAAAGCCATGGGAATGATTCAAAAGATGTCACATTGGGTTCCACATGAATTGAAAGACAGAGACGTTGAAAGACGAAAAACCATTTGCGAATTGCTGCTTCAACGACAGAGCAGAAAGGGGTTTCTGCATCGAATTATTACGGGTGATGAGAAGTGGATCCATTACGAGAACCCTAAACGAAAAAAGGCCTGGGTGAAACCAGGTGAACCAGGTCCATCACAACCAAAACGAGATATTCACTGTGCAAAGGTTATGCTGTGCATATGGTGGGATATGAAAGGTGTGGTGTACTATGAGCTGCTGCAACCGGGTGAAACTATGAATGGAGAACGTTATCGACGACAATTAATGCGTTTGAAGCAAGCTCTGGCCAGAACGCGACCAGAATGGGAGAACAGACATGATAAACTTATTGTTCAACATGATAACGCTCGCCCACATGTCGCAAAACCGGTCAAAACCTATTTAGAAAATGTCGGATGGGAAGTTTTACCCCACCCGCCGTATTCACCAGACGTTGCTCCTTCGGACTACTATTTGTTCGATTGCATGAACAACGATTTGATTGGACAGCGGTTTACTTCTTCAGAAGATATCGAAACATGGGTCTCTGACTGGATCGCTTCCAAGGATGAGGACTTCTTTCGCCACGGAATCCGTACATTGCCTGACAGATGGGCGAAAGTGGTGGCTAGCGATGGACAATATTTTTCTTAAGGTATTTATGTATTTTGTGTTTGTACTACAGCTTCAATGTGTGCGTACCAACCGCACGAATTAATTCCTAGACCAAATAGTAGTAGTATTGAAAACTCGTTTCCTTTCCCAATCTCTGATTCTACCAACGAGCATGTCTGCATATAGCGATCATGTGTGCAGTTTTTGTCAACGAGCGGTCTCAAAGGTCAAATGGGATGGAAATCTCCGGCAGGGAGGAACAAAAACACTTTCTTATGATAAATTCTAGGTCAAGTTTGAAGTACTTGTTTTTGACAAGTGCTTTTTTCTTTTCTTTCGGGAAAAGTCTTGGCGCCTAAGAAATATAATATTGAAAATTTGCAAGTGGGTTTATTTATATTGCTATTTGTGGTAAAAAAAAAGAAATTTCAATGGAAGACATTAATGTGAAAATTAAGTTTTATTTCATCACCCATCGCAAGTCTTAGGGGGGCCCTATGCCTCGCTCCCTCCCCCAAGATCGATATCGAAAATTTAGGATATGGATATATCGATGTTGATATATTTGCGATATCGAATGTTGATATTGTCAATATCGATATCGACGATATTGATATATCGCACAGGTCTAGATCCGAGAAATGATGCTTGAAATATACTGGAATCAATCATCAAAATCTAAATATGATCTTGTATTCCGTATCCAACGTCGAGGGGGAAGGGAGTGAACCCGAACAAACATTTTAAGCCAAAACAATGTGTTAAAAGTAGTTATACTTTCCACTTAACTATTATTGTAATTGTACTGTAATTTGTTAAAAGCAGGGTGGAAAAAATCATGATTTTTTTTTAAAAAAATACCATTTTTTATTTAAATCAAATCTTTCTCGTATAATACAAGTCGCGAACTGAAGAAAAAGCATTAGGAATTAGTATTAAATGCTAATTATGCCATTTAAGTGAAAGTATTGGGGTTGAACTTTGAATTATCCTTAATCGTTAACCTACATCAATCCCAATTTTTCTTAACCCTTTTAAATTATGGCTCTTTTTAAAGGTAAATTATAGATTTTCAGTCAAGCAGCTACAGCATCATCTCTATATATCCTAGGATTATGGTACACACATCACTCTCTTTAGAATAGAACAGCGTTTGAAACGGTAACATTCACATTTCCCTATCATGTCCCTGAAGAGGGAAATTTTGAGAGTGATCGGCATTTTCTTCTTTTTTTTAAAAAAAAAATTGATCCCCTCTGGATTCCCCTGTGTTAACGCACATATCCCAAAATCAACTGAGAAGTACTAAGAGATGTACTAAATGTGTGTACAAAATTTCAAGCTTCTATCTTGAGCAGTAAGGGTGAGGAAACTATTTAACAATGAGCTAAAAACGTTCCCACAATGCCCCAGATGTAATAAAAATTTTCTCAGACATCCCCATTTATCCTACGATCATGATTTGTACATTATTCTCTTCAGAATAAAATTTTCCAACGGTGCTCTTCAAATGTCTCCAACATGTATCGGGGGCGGGAAAATCACGAAAAAAGGAATTTTCTGATAAAAATATCTTTTTTTTAAAAAAAAACTCTGTGGACTCCTCCCCCTGTTTTAAGGCAGAGATCTGAAACAAATCTGAAAAATACTGAGGGGTGCTCTGAGTAAATGTGCAAAATTTCAATCTTGTAGGTAAATAATATTCCCCAAATACCCCAGATTCCCCGCGAAAAATAATATTTCCCAAATACCCCAGATTCCCGTATAAAACAGGATCTCAGGTAAGTTTCCTGAGACATCCCTATTTATTCTAGGAGCACAGTACTTACATAATTTTCTTCAGAATAGAACAGCCTTTCAAACGGTACCATTCATATGTCTCCATCTGAGACGGGGAAATCACGAAAAAAGCTATTTTTTGTTAAAAATATCCTTTTTTAAAAACATTTTTGCCCCTCTGGACCGCGCTGTTTTCACGCAGAGATATGAAAACATCTGAATATTATTAATGGGTGCACTGAACGAGTGTGCAAAATTTCAGTATTCTGAATGCAAAATATAATCCGCCACAAAATAATAATAATAATAATAATAATACGCATAACAAAAATATCTTTAAATTTATGACGTCATTACACTATGCCTCAACGCAGAAAGGCGTGAAAGCATATGTAACGTGTTCTAAAATGCCTCCAGTCTTGAAGACGAAGTAAAAAAGCCTTATTGGTACTTTTTAAATCGAATAATGAAGATTCTACCCTATCACCGGAGTTTAACGTCCCGTTCACCAGCAAGGCTATATGAGGCATGGACCTACTGATTAAGGTGGAATCCGAACCACATAAGCCGGGAATCGAACCCGAGTTTCCTACGCTAAAGGCGAGTCTCAATCGAATAACCGTGTCACTGCGATGACCCGTTTCAGCTCTAGCGTGTTCATTCTATCATTGCGAATTACAACGTTATATCCGCAATAGGTGGAATCGAGAGTGGATATTCGGAACAGACAAATGTTCAGAAATAACTAGAAAATGGACCTGTTTTGGGTTATTTCAAGAGAGATTTTATTTATATTAATTTCACACAAAATTCGTTTCCATCCTATAATTCTTCAATTTGTTTTATCCACGTATGAAATGCGAAATAAGCAAATGTCGTTTGTTGTCAAATAATAATTTGATATTTTTTTTATTTTGTTGGAGCAGATTGTTTATTTATTTATGTAAAAGAAACATGCTGCTCAGTAGAAGATTGTACCTATTGTTGTTTACCTCCTAACGGTGACACACATTGCTAACGAACACGCACATACCACTCACTAACTAAATAACTAACCGTGGATTCGATGGCTTCTTCGTTTCCAATCAGCAGGTTATAGTTTCGTTATGTAAATTTGTAAAGAGCGGTGCTCCACGACAACAATCTTTTAGTCGAAAGTCACTGTCAACAACTGTTGCTTTGTCTATGCAAATAGTTAATCGAATGTTAAGTAGCAGTGAACATAAATGAAAAAAGGCAAATCGCAAATTTTCTCCCTGTTGATTGCATTCAGCGTACTCGAAAAACGCTGCATTTAATATTTCCCTGAATTTGAGTGATATGGATTCAAAACACTACAAAGGAGGTAGGTACTTACAATTAGTAAATTACGAAGTATCTTTGAAATTATGTTATAGAATAAATTTTCTCATATATATATATATATATGATGCGGATGCGATATTTTATATACACGTAGACTTCTAGTCATGGCAGTAGCTAACTCAATGTTAGTTTTGTCACCCACACCTGACCTGTATAAAGAAATGTTTTTCTACATACGGCAGGGAAAGTGGTGTAGTGAATTTTAAAAGATGCGATACATTTAGTATCCAAAAATGTCAAAATCAAGATGAGTAGGAAATGTGCGCAACTTTACATTCTTTCGAACCTACTTTTATCTTCAACATAACTGGGAATCCTCTCCTTCCTTTAGGGAATATATTGCGCACGTTCCACTCATCTTGGTTTCGGCATTTTTGAAAACTCAAAAACATATCCTGTAAAATGTCACCATACTGCTTCTCTGGTGTCGTTGGAATTTGCATTATGGCGCCTCAAAGATCATTTTCCTAATATAGCGACGATGTCGTAACTCGGAAAAGGAGCATTTTGCAACATTTTTGTACATAGACTTTCTGGCTTGTTTTCATGCACAGATTTACCTCCTCAAGCGTTCTAAACGGTATTCTGCTATAATCTGTGCCAATCCCACCAGCACATAAATCGAACACTGCCTTATACTCAAATTCAAACTTCAAATATCTATGACACTATGGATTCCTTATCCAGAACGTTGACATTGATGACTAGCATAGCTGATATAGTTTGAATCTATCTAGGTTTATGGGAATCGATGCAACGAGCTATTTTCAGAAACCAACAAATAATAATAATATAGAAAGCAAAAAAAGAAAAAAATCATAAACGAAATCTAGAGACCTTGGTAATACATCTAAACTGGAAAATGTATATTCCGGTGAGTCACCACCTGAATTCACTACGCGCTATTTCATCACCAAATTAAATTATGGAGCATTCGTATGTCAAAACGTAATGGGTTCCTCTTCCACGATGTACTACCATGAGCAAAATAAATGACGCGTCTCTTTATTTTGAAGTTTTTTGAAAATATCTCCGTTTTCTTTATATGTTCGAAATTTCGGAAGGTTTCCCCAGCAGGACAGGTTAATAACAAACCCGTTTTTAATATTTGTGTTAGATATTAGCTTAAAATAAAGAAATTAGAAGCAAAAAACATTAAATCGACAGAAATCTCGAGAATTACCAACTCTGCTAAAGTGGGAAATTTTCAAGAACACGAGGGAATTCTGCATTTCAACACGAAGCAGCGACATCTATGTCATTGAGAGAAATGTGGATTAAATCTACAAACTAAACTTTTAACGAATATTTCTAGTATGTCTTATTATATGCATTATCTGCAAACTCCAAATATATGAATATATGCTAAGTATCAACATAAAGATAGAGCAAATAGTGGAAATTATCTATGGAAAAGGACGAATTGGTAGGACGATCGTAATGAAATATCGTCTTTACCGGAACAGGCTCAGTTCACGTAAAAAAACAAATAGCTCAGTTAGTTAAAGCAACGAGTCTGTATGCTGAAGGTAGCGGGTTCGATCCCGTGGAAGTGCCGTTATCATTTTTATCACTACACTACGCTTATTTTTTTTTATTTTTTTATTTGGGAAAGAATCAAATTGTAACGTATGTGTAAAACTCATGACGATACCAAAAAAAGAAAAAATGCTGTTGTCGCACTTGCATTAGCGTCCCTAATTTTGTTTGCAAACAGTTTAGTAATTATTTCCCCTGTGCTCACTGCTCACCATATGCTCGCTGGCGCATAACGAATGTTTCCCAGTAAATGTTAATTCTAATTTGGAGAATTTTATAAAGTTTCACAATATTTCTCACTAGATAGTCTTCTATCTACGTGTTTGGATATTTTGATAACAGA